>NW_027507903.1:188869863-191269863 GCF_037356315.1 Lithobates pipiens
AAAAATATAATAAAATAGAAAAGAATATAACAGAAAATAAAATAATATAATATATATTGAATTCAATAAACAAGAAAATATTTTTTTTGGGGGAGAGAGTAGGGACTTTCAGGAAGCCATGACCTGGTAAGGTCGTGCATTTCCATCCCTAGGGACTTTAAATGATATCATGATCTGGTAAGATCTTGAATATCCATCCCATATACATTGAGAAGGGGAGTGTGTTTAACACAAAGGGAAGTATCATATAAAGTCCCACTTCCCTTTTGTGTTAAACACACTCCCCTTCATTTTATATAAATGGGTAAATTATTTCTATTCAATTCTATTCTGTTTTTTTTCTATACTATTCTGTTATTTTCTATTCTATTCAAATCTATTCTTTTTTAATTATATTGGAATTCTGGGAACAGGTTATATTCTTTCTATTCTATAGTTTTTTTGTTTTTGTTTTTAATTCTGTTGTTTTCTCTAATATAGTCTATTATATTCTTTTTTTTTATTATTCTATTCTTTTCTTTCCTTATGTATTCTAATTGAAATTATTCTATTTGAAATGCAATTTTCAGAAGATGGCTATATTCTTTCTATTTTATACTATTCTTTTTTTATTCTATTCAAATCTATTAATTTATATTCTATTCTATGTTGTTCTTTTGTATTTTGTTCTATTTTACTCTATTATATTTTTAAATCAATATTTTTTATTGAATATTTCACAGAACATAAGCGAAAAAACACGTAGTAAAAATATTCACTCAGACATGCACTTCTTTAGCTTATTACACAGTCTTGAGGATTATTTTTCATTAGCAAAGTCTGTATACAATAGACATGTAAACCAAGGTAAAAATGTGTGATATATCAAGTATATCTTGTTGGATCAAGAATGAGGAACACCACTCCCCTGCCCAGGCACCCCAACTGGGAACACACTGCGCTTAGGAGGAGAGTGGTGACCCCCAGCCCCCTTTTGGGGGTTGTTGTATTGTTTTCATTGTTAGATAACATCTAGAGTTAGACTAAGTAGTATATGAAAAAGACATTGGTTCAAAAAAGAAAAAAGTAAGAACTATAAAATATAAAACTAAAAAAAAATATCAAAAAAATTAGGGAAAAAAAAGAAGAAAAACAGAGTCAGATAGTTACTTCCCTTTGGTAGTACAGTATGGTTTATAAGTGATACATTTAGGACTTACGTTTCATTGTGTACCAATCTACCCATTTTTCCCATATTTTTTAGGCTGTACTCTAATTGTTTTGGGTTGATGCATATAACTTCTCGTACGCTGTGTGAGTGTTAGTCGTATTTATTTCTTCATGTAGAGACAGGGTTTGTTGATCTCTCAAATGGCACATTCTCGTTAATCGTGCACTCAGAAGAATGTACACAGCTATGGTCCTGTTTTTTGGTGGAATTAGGTGAATTGCACTCTAGCATTTTGCTATGTGCACCGCTAATTATTAGGTATCTTGGACTTTGGAGTTTATTTACTAAAGTCAAATCCACTTTGCACTGGAAGTGCACTTGGAAGTGCAGTTGCTGGAGATCTGAGGGGGACATGCAAGGAAAATAACAATCTGTGCTTCTACATGACTGGATGATAAAATCACCAGTTCTTCCCCTCAGATTTACAAGTACACTTGTATTGGAGAGTGTATTGGCCTTTAATAAACCCCAAAATACCTAATAATGTGGGGTGTAAACAACAAAGTGCTATGCTGCATACACATGATCAAACTATCCGCCGGACAATCCGCCCGTTGGTGTGCTCCGGCGGCCTTTTTTTCCCCAAAAGTCTGGCGGACTTACAAAGTAGTTTTGACTCAAAAATTGTCCGCCAGACTGCGAGTCTGGCGGACAATCCGGCTGTGTGTGTGCTAGTCCGCCGGACTTTTGAAATGAACAGACTTTCCCGCACACAGAGAAAAGTCCGTTCATTTTGAACGTGGCTCCAGGTAGACGGGACTAGCGCAGGAGGTCAATGACGCTGCCTTCAGTGGCGAGATTGACACATCGCTGGCCCTGTCACCTGGTATTGACTTAAAGGGGAAGCCCTATGCCAAAAAAATGGCGTGGGGGTTCCCCCCTAGGTCCATGTCAGACCCTTATCCGAGCACGCTACCCGGCCGGTCAAGAAAGGGGGTGGGGACGAGTGAGCCCCCCCTCCTGATCCATACCAGGCCGTGTGTCCTCAACATGGGGGGTGCCTTGGGGAAGGGGGGGCCATGCAGCCCCCCCACCCCAAAGCACCTTGTCCCCATGTTGATGAGGACAAGGGCCTCTTCCCGACAACCCTGGCTGTTGGTTGTCAGGGTCTGCGGGCAGGGGGCTTATTGGAATCCAGGAGCCCCCTTTAATAAGGGGGCCCCCAGATACTGATCCCCCACCCTATGTGAATGAGTATGGGGTACAATGTACCCCTACCCATTCACCTGTGAAAAAAAATGTAAATAAAACACAACACACAAGGGTTTAAAATAATTTATTGCACAGCTCCAGGGGTCTTCTTCCGTCTTGTGGGGTCTTCTCGCCGGACTCATCCACTATATTCTGCTAGCTCTTTTACTAGCGGAGGAGCCCGGCTATCTTCTTCGTCGCCACCCGGGGGTCTTCTTCCGACTTCGGGGGTCGATTTTAGCTCAGTGCTCTAAATCAGTGGTTCTCAACCCTGTCCTCAAGTACATCAAACAGGCAATGATTTCAGTTTTCTTTCATCTTGCACAGGTTCTTTAAATCAGTCAATGGCTTTGTATTTTGGGCAGCTATTTTAGCTAAGTTAAATTCCCAAAACATGTCCTGCCAGGGGTACTTGAGGACTGAGACTGAGAACCACTGCGCTAAAATGGAAAATTGAATACTTACCACTCTGTAATTTTCCTTTCCTGGTGCCTATCCATGGCAGCATATGTACAATCCATGCAAATCACACCTTGTTTTTGTTTTGCCATGCCAATCAGCCTAGTTAAGCTGCAGCTGGGAAATCAGTTGCATGAAAATATAAAACACATAAAACATAAAAATTGTCTATACATTTTATGGTCAACAAAAACAGGACTTGGAAAAGATCAAGGAAAGCAAAAAACACATGTATGCCAATTTGAGACACTAACAGAATATGGTTTGTGGTCTGAAAATTTTGCAAAGGAAATTAACAGGAGCGTGCCCACAAATGGACATCTATTAAGGATTTAAATTAATTTGTCACAACGTTTTGAGAAAGACAGTGAACAGACGCATTTGAACGAGTGCACGAGCCGCTTGCGTATGTGCGGTGCTTTAATTGACCTTGTGCAGTTCTAAACTGCAGGCACAACTTGAGCAGTTGTTAATAAACTTCCCCACATCACCCCACATCACCCCATAATATTGCCACCTCCATCTTCTGTTAATAATGAATTGAAGATGCCGTGTGCCGTGTGAATAGTGGCACACAGATTGCATTCTCTGATGCACCAAGATCGCTATAGTAATTGGGGGATTCATGCTCTGTTCCCGGTGCATCATCAGATTTTTATGAATCCCAGCCCTAGAGTTTAATGTCCAGAGTTTTACTTAATGAATTTAATTATTATGGATGATGGGATTGTTTTACTTAGCCTTAACCAGTTCCCGACCGGCACATGCCGATGTATGTCGGCAGAATGGCACGGCTGGGCAAATGGGTGTACCTGTATGTCCCTTTAAATTTGATGCCGTGTCATCGCATGCGTGCCGGTTGGGGCTTCCGTGAATCTGGTCGAGGGGCCCATGGACACGATCGCCATGAGGATACCCCCGATCGCCTCACGGAAAGGAAGAATGGGGAGATGCTAATGTAAACAAGCGTCTCCCCGTTTTGCCTAGTGACAGTGTCACTGATCTCTGTTCCCTGTGATCGGGAGCAGAGATCAGTGATGGGTCACACGTAACCATGCCCCCCACATTTAGAAACACTCCCTAGGACACACTTAACCCTTACACTGCCCCCTAGTGGTTAACCCCTTCACTGTCAGTGTCATTTACACAGGAATCAGTGCATTCGTATAGCACCGATTGCTGTATAAATGACATTGGTCCCAAAAATGTGTCAGAAATGTCCGATGTGTCATAATGTCGCAGTGATAAAATTTGCTGATCATCGCCATTACTAGTAAAAAAAAGAAAAATGCTTATTGCAATTTTTTTCTGTTGGTACACCTGCCAATTTAATGACAGCAGATTGTTATTTTTTTTCCCATTCTGGATATATTATACCCAAATAAGAAGCTTATGCATACACTTGTGTTGCTGCACAAGGAGCAATTGATTTTAATCGGAATGCCCCCCATGGTTCCCTTTTCTCAAGTAAGTGCTACGATGGACGTTATCATGCTGATGGAAACAATATTTCATTCTGTACATGATTCTATGTCTCTCTTTTCTGAGAAATGAGACTCATGGTTCTTGTTCCATCTTCCTACCTCAATCTAAACCCACAAATTACCCAATTTCTACCCAATTTATAAAAAGTGTTCCTTCCTACATATATCATTGTTTCATAAAACAGAGTGCCTACAGGCGGCCTAATAACACTGCTCAGCGCCAAAGAAAAACACCCCTAAGAAAATAAATGTATCTGAATACAGTTTAACTTTAGCTTCAATGTAATATAAACACATTATCCTATGTATCTATAATAGCAGCTACTATAAAATGAGTAAAAACGTGAAAAAAATGTTAATATTAAAAGTTCAATGTGATTTGTGTACTTAAAATGCCATAGCAGTGCTTGTGTCAATCAATCGAATTATGACACACTTTTATAAAGTTCCACACATATTAGAATGTAAAAGTGAAGTGATTCCTTTTAGCCCCTGTACACACGGTTGGAAATTCCGACGGAAAAGGTCCAATCGGATTATATTGTCAGAATTTCTGACAGAAAAAATTTGAGAGCAGGACCTCAAATTTTCCGACAACAAAATCTGATCAGACTTTTTCTGATCGTTTGTAGAGAATTCCGATCGGACAAAGTGCCACGCATGCTCAGATCAAATTACGAGACCAAAGCTATTGTAGTCCCGTCGCAACAAACAAACGTCATCACGTTCCGAACGATTGGATTCTCTGACAACTTTGTCCGACCGTGTGTATGCAACTCCAGTTTCAGACAAAATCCATCTGAAAAAATTTGACGGATTTTGTTGTCAGAATGTCCGTCCGTGTGTACAAGGGCTTAGAGTTATAGAGTTCTTGTTACTGTGATCCTAGTTCCTGTCACTCGTGTACCTCATCCTAAGATTGCGACCATGTGAGAAAACCATCACCTTTGGGAATAAACTCACCAGAGAACAGATATTCAAAGGCTATTTGTAATCATCATTAGTTGTCACTTCATATAAAAATCCACTGTCTCTGCTAGGATTCTTTACTGGGTATAATTGGCTCCAATGTAATGGGATCATGTGAAGGAATAAAATAACCACATAGCATAATCCCGTAATCCCGTTTCCACAGTTTTATTGTAACCAAAAAAACGCCCCCTTACAAGATATACATACTAGCTTAATAAAATCATAGAGCATATATAAGAGTGAGCGATAGCATAGTCATTGGCCTGGCTGTGGAGAAAGCTGTCTGTATCAAACAGTAACGCTGTCTCCTTCCTAGTAAATCCAGCTGGCCATGGACCACAAATGTCACTGGTTTGACGTGGAGATCATCACTTCCGACTTCAACTGAGGGCATGATCTCACAGCGTAACACCCAGAATTTAATAGGACTGGTTCCACCTCTCTGCATTTTAACTATTTGTGTAACAGTCACCATTCCGCCAATGCACATACTGAAATCAGTTTGGCTTGTGGTACCAACATCCCAGAAGCGGAATCCACCGCTGCCACCATATATTCATTGCCACCATATATTCATTAATACAGCAATGCACAAAGTAGCCTTCGAGCTGTGGCAATGCTAATATCATATTTTGCTAAATAAATCTGCAAAGACAAATACAGTTCCACACATCTGCTAAGATTGTAAGTTTCTTTCGATCATATTGTTCGTTGACAAAACATGAATGATTTTTTATAAAAATACTGCAAACGTATTTTTAAAAATACATTTTACCATGTTTTTATGCACTGATTAAACACAAAAATTAGAATACTATATACAATTAATTACTAAAAAAATAATAATTGATAGACAAATAATCAAAATTTATGAAAAAAAAATGATCTAAAAAGCAGGAAATATACAAACTCTTATCCAATTATGAGTTTTGAATAGTATTTTTTTTCATCAGGAATAACATTTCATCTATATATATATATATATATATATATATATATATATATATATATATATATATATATATATATATATATATATATATATATATATATATATATAGTGTATATATATATATATATATATATACAGTGTATATATACATATATACCAGTATATATATATATATATATATATATATATATATATGTAAGCATCACTGAGAAAAACTATTAATGTCTAACTCAACTTTTAACCCTTTGGGTGAAGGAGTGTCTGTGAGCAAAATCCAATGGGTTTCTTGTTTAGAAAGCTCTCTAACAATATTAGATCCTCTCCAATTTGGTTTTAGGCACTCAACACTCCAACATTTCAGGCCTGTGATGTCTTGATTATGTTTTAACTTAAAATTTAACTTTTAGAGGTCTTTTTGTGCGTCCTATGTACATGAGATCACATGGACATTCTAAAGCATATACCACATGCACAGTATTGCAGGTGATAAACTGTCTAATGTCAAAACTCTTACAGTTTGAAGTTTGTATAAAATTCTCCAAACCTCTAATTGGTCTAGAAACCTCCCTACAAGCTGTGCACTTTCTATATGCAAAAAAGCCATCCCCGTCCAAAGACAAAATAAAAACGATCTGTTATCTGGTGAGTTTATTCCCAAAGAGGATAGTTGGATTTTTTTGTTATCATTTTTTTTTTCATATATCATTGTTTACTTACATGGAATATGAGAGTTAAATGATATCTATGCTTTTTTCATGATCCATTAATATACCATATTACTTTTTGTTTTATTTTTATTTTTTGTACATTAAATACCTTTTTTTGTTATTGATATTTATGTTATACAGTAAGCAGCACCTTCAGCTTTGGTATTGCTTCTCTGTATACAACACATTTTGAATGTGACATTTTTATATGCTCTTTTTCACAAAAAAAGTTTGTAAACAAAAAACAAATATAACTGGTTACTAACATTTATATGTATATCACCAGAGGTAGTTTATCCAGAAAATAACCAATTACCTCAGGGGGTATTATGAAGGAATTATGGAGCAGAATCAGCTGTGGGTAAAGGCTTGTGTATATGGAGGTTTTCAATATATATATTTTTTTTTTTCTGTTGATTGGATTGGATGAACTTTTTTCAACCTGACTGTGACAGACCCCCGTACTCAAGATAAGCTTCCTTTGCCCAGTACCAGCACGATCCAAGGTCCCTTAGCCCACCAAGTCACTTGTCGAGAAATCAGCGTAGGGTGAAGAGAAGCATAAGCCTGTTTATTCAAACAAAGGCACAAGACATGCAGTCCATATTCAATATGGAGTATTGGATGATAGGGGTAGTTAGCCTTGTCACTCCACCAAACAGTATATGATATATTGGTCACTATTGAGTGCAAACACCAGCTATACAATACCCTCCTGGGACAATGTCTTCTTTGATTTGATGGCCTCAAATGATAGCCTCCTTCACAGTTTTCACAAGTCCTCCAGCTGTCATAAGGTATAGATGCTAAATCGCACCTACAGTCTCCAGTTCTAATAACGCACGCAGTGCTACAAATGGATCACACAGCTTCATCTGGACACTGGGGCAGGCCTCCTTATCACGGTGGTGCCCCACAGCAGTTAACCACCCCTAATCTATTTGTTAAAGGAACATTTTGATTTCCTTTTCTTGCCATGTATATGTATTGGCTAGTCTCCATTTGATGGCATTCTTTCCATAATAAGAAGGGGGTAAACTTAAGGAATTGAAAAGGTGGTTTTAGAAACATATATAGAGGAGATATATTGCACTTCTAAACAGAGATGAGGTTCTGACATTGGATCAGAAGGTGAATATTCAAATCAAACAATCAAAATTTAAAAGCTCATTTGTTTATTCTGCATGACACCATAGTCATTAAACAGGACAGACAAAAAACAGGACACCTGTTTTATGGGATATTAATGTGAGTTATCACATATAATTTTTTGCCTTTTAAATCTCATTTTTTTTCGGTTTCCAGTGATATGTGAACAGTTTGGATACCATCTTAATGAATTAACCCTTAGCAGACCTTAAATACTCAGATGGTGGGAATTATATATTTTTTTCTTTCAAAGGTTTTTATTTTCTTATAATAAAATAAAGAGTAACTATTATACAGAAAAGAATGAGAATCATATCCAAGGTACAGAGTTAGAAAGTGAAATACAAGTCTTGTGACTACTGAACAGGCACACGGGGTGGAGTTATATGTGGAAAACAAACAAATACACAAATTAAATTGCTATTCTCCTAAGGATTTTTGGACCTGTATCGGAACTGTATATTACCCGCCGAGGCAAATGCTACTGATGGGGAGTCTTGGAGTTAGGGGTGTGATCCCCACCTGGGCTATGGAAGAGGCAACCCTAATGGGAGCTTTCTGTGCCTGGGGATGGGACACCCGTTCCCCTCAATCCTCCCAAGAGAGGGACACCATTCAAGGCTAATGGTTGCTAGGGAAAAACCTCCATAATATACCTTTGGATGAAGGTCAGGATCCCTGAGTGGGAGACAGGATAGGTGGAAAAGAGAGAAGGGGATCGGGGGGGGGGGGGGGGGCAGGGGGAGTGAGGTTCATATACCAAGGCTTTGGCGGTCTGGGCTTTGGTTGGGATGAATTTCTGGGGTAAAAGGTATTCCCATGAAAAGAGCCCAAGGTTCTCAGATGAGTTCAAATTTGTGTACTGAATCTGTGAGGATACTGGTCTGTTCTTCCTGGGCCATGATCCAAGACAGTTTCCTAATGGCTGCCCTTGTGGAGACTGAGGGCTGCTTCCATGCCTTAGCCAGTGTTATTTTGGCTCCTAACAGTATAGAGTGTATTCATTTACGGTTACATTTGGAGATCCTTGGGATATGTGCATTCAGTATTGCAAACTCGGGAGACCTGGAAATCTCACAGCCCATTGCCCCTTTAATGAGGTTAAATATCCTCTTCCAGTAGGACCTGATTCTATAGCATTCCCACTATACGTGTGCGATCATGCCCAATAATTGACAGCCCCTAAAGCACAAAGGTTCAACTAATGGGTAGATCCTGACTAGTTTGGCAGGTGTCATGTACCACTTAGACACAACCTTTATGTTTGCTTCCTCTAGGGAAATGTTGATAACGCCCTTAAATGCTGTGGATAGAGCTGATTGCCAGATCAACAGGCTCCAATGGAATTGGAGGTCTTTCTCCCAGGCTACCATATCTGGGGATTTTCCTGAAGGCTGAGAAAGTGACACATAGATGACTGAGGTGCCTCCCTTCTGCTCCATGAATTGACCACACCAACGCTCATATGTTGGGAATTTGGGGGGTTCAGGTTTATCTATCCAGATGCTGTGGAAAAAGGGATTGATTTGATTGAATCAGAACTGTTCCGATTGTGGTAGGTCCAGTTTGCTGATGCAATAGGCTAGGGATAGGGGGCCCCTAGATGAAAAGTAATGTCATATCCAATACAGCCCCTTGTCTAGCCACCACTGAAAGGCCTTTATATCCAACCCAGGAGGACATTTTGGGTTACGATACAAATGCATTAGGGGCTTCATCTCTGAGATGAGATTTGGATTGAATCTTAATTTGTCCCACAGCGCAAAGGAATGTGAGAGTGAGGGGGCCAGGATTGGCAGGCAATTTTTAAAAGGGTTTCAGAGTAAAAAGTCTAATGCGTATTGTGGCACTGCCTGGCATTCTATCTGTATCCAGTCTGGGTTTTCCCTGTTAGAGTAAATTATAGAGACCTGGGCTAATCCAGCTGCTAGATAATATCTGTATAGGTGTGGAAGGCCCAGGACGGCATGTTTACGAGAGAGATAAAGGGTCTTTTGTTTTATCCTATACCCAGAACCTCCCCATATAAACTTTAGTATTTTGCTCTGGAAGGATTTAAGGTGGTCCTTCAGCGGAATGGGTAGAGATCGAAAAATTGAAAGCAACCTGGGGAGCATTGTCATTTTGACTGCATGTATTCTCCCTATCCATGAGAGGTTTTGTTTAGACCAAGTCTTCAAGTTTTGTTCCAGTTTATGGAACATAGGAGAGTAGTTTCCGGCATATAGCGTTTCAAACTTAGAGGTAAGGGAAATGCCTAAGTACTTGATGGCTGAGTCGTTCCAGTCAAATTGGAAATTAAGTTTAAACAGAGAAACCATCTCTGGGCGAGGCAGATGTTTAGGGCTTGAGATTTTCTATAGTTTACATGAAGGCCTGAGATGTTTACAAAGGAGGTTAGGGTTTTACACAGGAGAGGGAGGGATGTTAGAGGTGAGGTAATGAACAGAATTAGGTCATCGGCAAATAGATCACATTTGTGTACCTGGGGACTGCATGAAACCCCTTTGATATTAGGATTTTTTTCGTTTCTGCTATTGCTAGCATCTCTATGCCTATGGTAAATATCAAAGGAGACAAAGGGCAGCACTGTCTCATGCCTCTAGCAATATGGTTTGGGGGGGGGGGGGTATTATCCTTGTATGCATATTATTGCTGTGGGAGAAGAGTAGAGAGCTTTCATGATTCCTAAGAAGCGGTTTCCAAACCCCCAATGCTCCAAGAGTGTGAAAATATATGCCCAGGACACTGAATCGAACACTTTCTGAATATCAAGTGAGAGCAGCATTCCCTGTTTTCTGGTTCCCCGGGCCAATTGGATTGTAGGATTGAAACTATGTCTATGGCCTGTCTGGTTTGATCGAGGCCCTGTCTCCCTGAGATAAAACTTACTTGATCCTTATGAATATAGGAGCTTATAAAAGAGTTTAGTCTGTTCACTAGGATTTTAGTGAAGATTTTTATTTATTAGTGATATTGGTCTGTAGTTACCTACCTCTTCTAGGTTTTTATTGGGTTTCAGGATGACAGAGATAAAGGCTGTGTTCAGGTCAGGATTAAGGAGGTCATCGGACACTTTGGCGTTTAAGAATTTAGTCATATAGGGGGCTAGCATGTCTGAGAAATGCTTTGTAGTATGGCACTGAGAGTCCATCAGGGCTGGGAGCGGAGCCTCTCTTTAGGTTTTTAATGACCTCCACAACTTCCTCTACTGTGATGGGTTCTTCCATAATGGTTTTATGCTTGTCAGAGAGTGTGGAAATAGGGAGGGTATCAAGTAATTGAGATATGATGCTATTGTTGCCCTGCTTAGTGGAGCTATAAAGTTTATTATA
Source organism: Lithobates pipiens (assembly GCF_037356315.1). NCBI lineage: Eukaryota > Metazoa > Chordata > Amphibia > Anura > Ranidae > Lithobates > Lithobates pipiens. The sequence goes on from NW_027507903.1 coordinate 188,881,323, forward strand.
TAAGTCCATGAAGGCTACCAGAATTTTGGTGGCCAAGGTAGCTAGCTTCAGCTACAATCTGGCTGCATCTACAGAGATATAGCGATTCCTGAGGGGTTCCTTTTGTGTTGGGCCTTAAGGGACGAGTAAGCTTGTTCCAGTTTAACTAAATCTGCCTTCCTCTCCCTTTGATTTAGGCTATTTGGACAAATCTTATGGTGACTTTGTGAGCAGCGCACAACACCTCTGCTGAATTATGCCCTACATCATTCAGAACAAAATATTCCAGTATCACTTTATTGATTTCAGAGACCCTGATGGGATCCGATAAAATGTAATCAGTAAGCCTCCACTGAGAATGTTTGGGGTGGTGAGAGATCTTATAGAGCGATACATGCACGATGGAGTGGCTGATAGTGCGGTGTCTATAACTATGGAGCCAGAGACATTGGGTAGCTGGTGTGTGGGTATGAGAATATGGTATATTCTAGCATAGGATTGGTGGGGACTAGAAAAGTGAGCGTAATCCCTCTTCAATAGGTTTGTCTCTCGCCAAACATCTGCCAGGCCTTGTGAATGGACTAATGTTGCGAATTTGAGGCTGACCCTAGTTGGTCGGGTCAGGATTATTTTGGATGGGTTGGTCAAATGCTACATTAGAATCCCCTCCAAGTATAGGGGTCCCTTCTATGAGGGGGTTCAGTGTTGTCATCATTGATTGAAAAAAACTTATGTTGGCCCTTGTTGGGGGTGCAATAGAAGATAAAGGAAAATAAATGGACGACTATGAACCCTTTAACCAGGATAAATCTGCCTTCTGGGTCTTTATAATCTGCCTGCCAGGAAAAATTACAAGTTTTGGAAAATAGGATGGCTATACCTTTAGACTTTCCCTCTACCTTCGCGAGGTAGAACAAGGGATATTGGTGGTGCAGGTAAGTGGGGCTGTACCGGTCAGGAAAGTGGGTTTCTTGACCCATGATAATATCTAGTTTGAGGGAGCTGGGGTCTGGTCTTGGGTCTGGGTGTGACAGAGCTTCCAGCTCAAGTGGCCATCTTGGAAACTCTGCACTTGGAAATTATATATTTTTTTCTTGCTAATTGCTTTTCACCAAGTTTCTGCTTAATGGGCTCTGATGCATACACTGCTTATGTTTTTTATCATATACCTCTGTGACCATGTTGTATTTCAGTTGTTTCTCCAAGAACATTTTTCTCTGGCTTTCCTATCCACCCTTTCCACCCAACCCCATTTACTATTCATATTTCTTCCAGTTTCCCTGTTGGTAAATTTTAGGTTTAACAGCTCTTATTTGTTCATAGAACTTTTCGTTCTGCCCTTCTGGCAAAGTACTGGTATGATTCCTTGATTTTTTATTTTACTTTGAGCTATGTGACTGGCAGCTGGAGACTTTGTCATGTCATTTCAAAAAATCTCAATTGGCAAACAAAATAATTAAAATCCCATTTCACCTATTTTATAGTTTTTATTTAAAAAAAATATATTCTCAATACCTACCTATAAATCCAGTCATGTGACGTGTAGGTTCCCAGGTCTGCTTGCTTCTGCTCTGTAGTGTGAGAAGGTCCAGTCTACACTGCCCTCATCTCATCCTATTGACATTGGTTCTGGCCTTTGGATATTATACGGGTCCACTACAGGGTGCTGGGGACTGGTGAAGAATGTGTTGGCAAGAAGCATGCTAATAAAAAGAAAAATCTGAATGATGGAGAGATGAGCTAATCACTGTGCTACTTCTTCTTTCACTGTATAGTAACAGACTAGGGCAGGTATTGGATAACCTGGGCTGAAAGGAAGTGATTTGAATGATGATGAACATCAGACTGAGGACATTAAATGATAGAAAAAAAAATACTGCAAGGGAAATCTCTATGAATTGAAGGTGAACATTGCAGCAAAAACTGTTTTTGTTATTTTATATTTTAATGTGTCATTCATTTCTATCTCATTGTTTTGTCTGAAGTTCTTTATATATACATTATACATTATATATACATTTTCACATTCCAAAGAAATGGACCAGCATTCCATTAATGCTAGTCAGCATTAAAGTACACAGTATATGTAGCATCTACATAGCAGCTGAGTTCCTTTAATTTGCTTTATATGCACATACAATATTTTATTTTAATTAAAATACATAATACCAATAAAAATGACTTCACTATTGTTTGAAATGTCTTGTTACGTTGTCCCTTGCTGTCCCTTGTGTTAGGTACAGGAGAATGTAATAATTATACGTCAGTCTTCTATAACAAGATTAGTGAATGTCAGTCATACTTAGAAAATCACTCCCAAGTGCTATGAAATGGCGTTTGTCACTTGTACGCAGAAAAAAAAAAAATCCAGATAAGACTAATTTCACAAAGTGTGTGACATTTGATCCTTAAATCTATTGGATCTTGTATTTGATCTGTATCCTCTCAAGTAATATTGCTTTTTATTTTTTTAAGAGTAAATTCACATTTTCCAGAAAATACATAGCTTATGCAATCAAGGGATCCCAGTAGATATTAAAATATTGTGGAGATTTGTTAAATGTTAATATATGTTATTGTCATACTTGATGGTCATTCAGATTACCCACACATCCTGTCTTGTTGCTAGGACATGAAAACCATTGGTCAATCTCTTCCAGTATTACAGGTGTGAAAACCAACTAGGCAGGATGCAGGGGTTGCAAACTGGTCTGAGTTGTTCAGCTAGTTTTCCAGGGGGGCTAAGTGGCCTACAGGTATGACAATGCTGCACTGTTCTTTGGGGTCCCTTGACTGTAAGGCTATTTTATTGAAAATATTAACGTAACCTTCAAGATCAGAGCATACATAGTTTATTTGTGGATCTCTTTGTTAACAGTAACCAACTCAGCATCTTTTTTTTTTTTTTTTTATAAAACCCAGGAGATTTGTGATATAAAAGCATGTGCAGATCAGAGCAGAGTACAAAATGGATAATATCATGGTGTTGGATTCTCAAGAAAAGCATTTGTACATATTGAAAACATATTTATTATCTGCCCTTCTTAAATAGAAGATCTTAAAAACAGAGATAGAAGGGGGAACTTAAGAATGGGAGGTCTCCCAAAGTCCACAGAGAATCTAACTTCCAATGTTACAGCCTTGTTTCATAATTTAAAGCAATAAATAGCTCCTGATGGGTTTGAATTTGATCAGATACATGGTGCCCTCACACAAAAAAAGACTAAAGGGTTCCCCTCCCAGGGACATTATTGTAAAACCTGCATTCTACCAGACAAAAGAGACAAAAAATCTGTCAGCTTTTTTGCAAACTTCAAGTGGGCTTTCATGTGTTTTGCACTGAGGAGGGGCTTCTGTCTACCCACTCTGCCAAAAATCCCAGATCGGTGGAGGGCTGCAGTGATAGTAGCCCTTCTGGAACTTTCTCCCACCTCCACACAGGATCTCCGGAGCTCAGTCAAAGTGACCATCAGATTCTTGGTCACTTCCCTTCTCCCCTGTTTGCTCAGTTTGGCCGAGCGACCAGCTCTTGAAAGAATCCTGGCTGTGCCAACCTTCTTCCATTTGAGAATTATGGAGGCCACTGTGCTCTTGGGAACCATCAGTAAAGCAGAAATATTTACTACAGGTGGACTCCAATAAAAAATGCATTAAAGAAAGTGCAGTGCAAACCACCATATGATAAATCCAAATGGCATGAAAAACAATGCATGCAAATAATAATATACTGATCGACTGTGTATCAATAGCCTAAATCAATGAAACATGCATAACAATGATGACATGACCACATGAATTGCATGAACACAAAATATAACCCAAAATACAGTGCCTTGAAAAAATATTCGTACCACTTGAAATTTTCCACATTTTTTCATGTTACAAATAAAATCATAAATGCATTTTATTGTGATTTTATGCGATAGACCAACACAAAGTGGCACATAATTGTGAAGTGGAAGGAAAATTATAAATGTTTTTCAACATTTTTTTTTTACAAATAATTATCTGAAATGTATGGCATGCATTTGTATTCAACCTCCCTGAGTCAATACTTTGTAGAACCACCTTTTGTTGCAATTACAGCTGCAAGTCTTTTTGGGTATGTCTCTACCAGCTTTGCACATCTAGAGAGTATTTGTTTTGCCCATTCTTCTTCTTCAAGCTCTGTCAGATTGAATGAAGAGCATCTGTGAACATTGATTTCCAAGTCTTGCCATAGATTCTTAATTGGATTTACGTCTGGACTTTGACTGGGCCATTGTAAGCCCCTGTACACACGGTCGGACATTCTGCCAACCAAATCCATTGGATTTTGTCCGACGGATTTTGTCCGACGGATTGTGTCCGAAACTATTGCATACACACGGTTGGACCAAGTTGTCGGAAAATCCGATCATTCAGAACGTGATGACGCTATTTCATTACGACGGGACTACGTCCAGGCTAGTAGCCAATAGCTTTGGTGTAGGAATTTGATCTGAGCATGCGTGGCACTTTGTCCGATCGGAATTCTCTACACATGATCACAGTATGTCCGATCGGACCAGTTTGTCGGAAAATATTTCCAACAAGTTGGAGAATTGGGTCCGACAGATATTCAGACGGAATCAGTCAGATGCATACCACACACTGTCGGATTATCCGACAACACGGTCCGATAGGACACATTCCGACGAATTCTCCGACTGTGTGTACAAGGACTAACACATGAATATGCTTTGATCTAAACCATTCCATTGTAGCTCTGGCTGTATGTTTAGGGTTGTTGTCGTGCTGGAAGAAAAACCTCCTAGTCTCAAGTCTTTTGCAGACAGGTTTTCTTCTAATGCCGCGTACACACGGGCAGACTGTATGGCGTACTTAGTTTGTCATACAATCCGACGGACAGTCCGTCATACTTTCCACTGAACGGACTTGACCACAGACGGATACCCAAACAGTCCGTCGAAAGCTTGCGCGATGACGTGTACAGCACGTACGACGGGACTAGAAATAGGAAGTCCAATACACAGCAAAGCACCCTTCCGCCGTGTAAATCCTTTCTGGGCATGCGCCATTCTTAGTCCGTCGAACTAGCATACTGACGAGCGGATTGTCCGCTGAAACCAAAGTACGACGGACAGAATTTCGAAAAATCCGAAATTCTTAGTACGCCAGACAGCACGTTGAAAAAGTCCGCTGAAGCCCACACATGAGCGGACTGTCCGCTGAAATGTGTTTTGACGGACTAAGTATGCCATACAGTCCGCCCGCGTGTACACGGCATAAGATTGCCCTGTATTTGGCTCCATACATCTTCACATCAACTCTGACCAGCTTCCCTGTCCCTGCTGAAGAGAAACATCCCTACAACATTATACTGCTAACACCATGTTTCACAGTGGGGATGGTGTGTTCAGAGTTATGTGTAGTGTTAGTTTTCCACCACAAATATTTTATTTTTAGGCCACAAAGTTCTATTTTGGTCTCATCTGACCAGAGCCCCTTCTTCCACATGTTTGCTGTGTCCCCCATATGGCTTCTCGCATAGGGGCATCAGAGTAAATAAACATTTATTATTTTCCTTCCACTTCACAATTATATGCCACTTTGTGTTGGTCTATCACATACAATTCCAGTAAAATACAGTAAAATACATTTAAGTTTTTGGTTGTAACATGACAAAATGTGGAAAATTTCAAGGGGTGTGAATACTTTTTCAAAAATCCACAGAGAAAGTTCATAAAAAACCCAGTGAAATTAACTGAAAATAAGGAGAGACTTGAGTAATAATATAGTGATTCATTATTATGTCATCACAATAAGAGGACCCCACCACCATTCGCTCTCAACTAGAAACATGGACCTATTTCATGTTGATAGGCCAATCAGTGCCTTTCCCATTTACTGAAGGGTAAATAAAGCCATTGTCCCCAGCCACTGAATAGGCAGATGCCTCAGCAATGATCCATGAGCTGAAGGGCATAACAAGGCTTAATTACTCAAAGCAAAGAGAAAACTTCACATAGTGTAATGTGAAGTTAGAGTACGCCAAGAAAGCAATGCACAACATCAAGAGCTTAATGGCAGTCAAGCACATGTAGTTTAAAAAATAAGAAAAAACTCCCCACTCCATACACCAGCTCAATAGTCAGGCTACCTGGATAGCTCAATGTCATCACTATGCTCCATCCCTTGACAAGTTTTTCCATATCCATGTACCGTATAAATATCTCAGCCACGATCAAGGGAAATTGAAGGCACCAGAGCTAAATTTCAAGTGTTGTTGCAAAGGTTCTGAATACTTATACCAATGTGATATTTCATTTTTTTGTTATTGTGTAATAAATTCACATATGTTGTGTAGATTCATGAGAAACAACTAAAGTATCAGGCTGCATCATAACAAAATTGACAAAGTGAAAGGAGTCTGAATTTTTTATGAATTTTTGTGTGTGCGTGTGCGTGTGCGTGTGCAAGTGCACTAAATCAATAAATGTAATCCAAGATATAAGGTGTGTTTAATCTGCAGTTCATTCACCATGTGACTGTTTACCAGAAAATTCTTGAGCATGATTGAACATGTGTGGAGAAAGAAACATTCTTTGTATATTGTAGGGATTGTAACAAACTTTGTTGCATATGCCTACCTTTTGTTATTCTGAAGAAATAGCTGTTTGTTTGTCTGTGTCCTTGGACAAAGGGAATGGGAGTGATTTTATAAGTATCAATCAGCTTCTGCACTTGCATGGTTCTAATGGAGAAAATAGCAGGGTCTGGATTGCTTTAGACATGATTTCTCTTTGGAAGTATCTCTTAAAAAAATATTTTTTTGTTACAGGGGATTCCCAAAATCTTATTGCAGACTTCTGGGAAAATCAGTAAGTCAATCACATAAGCAGGAAATTACATTTCTATGGGGCATGGGAGAGTGCAAAGGAATCATAATAATCCATAACCAGCAACATATTTAATCTTAAAGTTACATAACCATAAATGATTTATTTAATACTATCACCTATTCCATCCAGATCTGAACTGGATGACAAACCTCAGCAGCTGAAAGACACTCAGAAACTGAGTGGCTGCAGCCCCCCAAAATGCCGTGGCCTGCTCAATTATGTTTCTTAAGCCTAAAATAAAAATGCCTAACCCGACACCTGACAGGTGTACAAATTCAACTCTGTATAGACCAGGAAGGAAACCCTCAAGGTCTATGTGGCGGTAAGATAAAACGTTAAAAAAAAGTACTAAGTTGCATATAGTTCTATTTATACACTTCCTAATCCTAGCTAGATAATGATGGTTACTTGAATTTGACCAAAGGAGTTGTGGTACCATCTCCAAAATTACGATGACAGTGAAACTTAAAAGAAGATAAATTCTTCTTCATGTCACAAATCAAATTCCAAGTTTTAATCCTGCCCAGATCATTAGCCCCAGTGTCAATAATAAGTATTCAGCATCATTCATAGCATCAGGGAGAGGCCATTGTCCTAGCAAAAAAATTAAATGATTTCAATCTCAATCCCTTTATTCCCCACCATAAGATCTGGCCCAAAAAATAAAGGATAATGTCCCACTATCCAAATGACACTCTTGGTAGGTCCTAAGAAAAAATAGACAACAACAAGATCAGGACGGACATACAATTTAAACTTATCACTATCCCAACATCCCATTTTTTTAAACCATCATTAGAGAAACTAAGAATTCTGGCTTCCGTAGCCCCACCTATCCTGAAATAATGTGAGGAGAAATGAAAGCCAGAAAGATTACGTTTTTTTAAGACAAGAAGACAGGACAGATGAAAACTGAAATTTTGTTAATGGAGACAGATTAATATGAATAAAAATGAACCTGTAAGGGGGGGGGTCTAACAGAGAGATATTGAGTAATCCTAAAATCTGGGCAGATAATCTGAAAATACGTTTTATAAAGAGTTATCTATCAACCTTTCACTAATTGGTCCATCTTGGATATACAGAGAAAAATCTTAATCAAATCTTCCATAACTGAGATATCTGAAAACACTAAAAAAGATAAAGAAGCTTTATTTGGTGCCTTGAGCTTCCCAGTTCTAAAAGGCAATACGTCCCAAATGAGGGGAAGCAAACTGATTCCAGCGCAGACATCAGTTTTGCCAATAATTTAGGAGAAATTGGGCATCTACTGTCAATAGCTGGGGATGATCTTCTGAAACCCTTCAGAACATGTTTGACTGGAAAAAGGGAAATCCAGAATTTTTTTTAACAAGAATGAGTCCCTGCTAAAATCTTGGTAACTGAAGGACTAATGCCTCGTACACACGATCAGATTTTCCGACATCAAATGTTGGATGTGAGCTTGTTGGCTGAAAGTCCGACCGTGTTTATGCTCCATCGAACATTTGCTGTCGGACTTTCCGCCAACAAATGTTTGATAGCAGGTTCTCAAATTTTCCACCAACAAAACTTTGTTGTTGGAATTTCCGATCGTGTGTACACAAGTCTGATGCAGAAAAGTTCATGCATGCTTGGAATCAAGCAGAAGGAGCCATACTGGATTGAAAGAAAGATTAGACTCTAAACAAAAATTATACCATTTAGACCATGCTTGTAAGTATTTTTCCCAAGCTTAGGAGCGATGGAATGCCTTAAATTAGCCTTAATCAGGCCCCAGAGAAATTACGGGCATGGAAATCCTCCTTAATCCGCCTCTGGAGCAAGCTCTCCAAACCTCCGGAAACTGCGAACGAGACATTAGTACAACCAAGGACATGCTTTGCTTTAAGCCAAATGTTATAAGTCATTCATTGTAGAACCAAAAAACTGAGTAGTTTTATTACTAATTCAGATTTTGATGATAAACAGTTTACAGCAAAAAATACACCTCTGTTATCCTTATGAAGGATAACACGTTTATTCTCAAATAATTGGTGCCAGATAGTAATAGCTACCACTACAGGGAATAATTCTAACAGAACCAAATTACGGTTAATATTGGAAGACCTCCAAGACTCAGGCCATTCATCAGCACACCAATGACCATCCAGGAAAGCACCGAAGCCAACCAATCCGGATGAATCAGTAAACAAGCGAATATCAAAGTCTCTAATGAAAGGTTTCTGCCATAAAGCACACCCATTGAAATTGATCAGGAATTGATCTCAAACCTTCACATCCTCCTTAATGGGATGGGTAAAATAATTTTTAGTCCCCCTAGTGTCTAGAGCAAATCTCCGGGAAAAGATTCTGGCTATCGGGATTACCCTAGACGCAAACGTAAAGAGTCCTAACAAGAACTGAACATCACACAAAAAAAATGTTCTTTTTGACAAAAACTAGAAATTAGGAACCTCATTTTTATAATTTTAGACATTGGCAAACACAATTCCATTGCAACCAAATCAATTGTGATACCCAGAAATTCAATGACCGTCACTTGGCCCACCGCTTTCTCATGGGCTAGGGGAATACCAAAAGACTCACAGATGTTGAAAAAAAAAATTAACATATAAGAACAAACTTGAACTTGAGCTGGACCTATAAATAAGAAATCATCTAAATAATGGATAGCGCCACCTGGGGGGGTGGAATTCTGTGACAAAACCCACTGTACAAAAGTCGAAAAGGCTTTAAAATAAAAAAAAAGACTTGGAAAAAACCATGAGCATGCACTTAGCAAAATAAAACTGATCCTCAAAATAGAAATCAAGGGAAATAAAACCCGTGGGATTGACAGGTAAAAGGTGAAATGCAGATTTTATGTCCGCTTTTGCCATTAAAGATGATTCGCCATATCATTTTAACAAAGTACAAAGCTTCGTCAAAGGAAGCATTTGAAACAGCTGACTCAAATTCTGCTATCATTTAAGGAATTGCCATGAGGAAAGGATAAATGATGAATCAGATGAAGTGAACCTGGTTCTTTTTTGGGACCAGGCCTAAAGGGGATAAACAAAAATGTATAAAGGGTGGGGGGGGTCCAGCTATTCTACCTTCTTGCAATTCTTTTAAAATCTTCTCTTTAACTATGTAAGGGTGCTCAAGAACAGAACATATTTTTTTGAGGCCTCTGTGTATATTGAGGTCTTTGTGGCAGCATCAGGTTCAGCCAAAGTCCTACATCTTTAACCCCCCAAGGGAGGAATGGGTGAACCGAGAGCTTTTGTCTAATGCTCTCGTCATAGCTGAACCAAGAAATGCCTCCAAAGCGGTTTGCCTCAGCTACTCTATCCAGGTGTTGGAACAATCCTGAGCATTTTTTTCAGGAAAAATCTCACCTATCACACAAGAGAAAATACAGAAGGCCTGAAGGCAATTCTGAAAGGTTCAGGGAATTGCCCTCCTCCTATCCTCCTCAGACCTATCATCAATTATTTTATCAGATTTCAACAAGAATTCCTTTGATGACTGGAGCAATGATAAAATATCTATGAATTCTCCACGCCAGATTTTTGTTTAGTAGTTTTATGTTATATTAAAGCAGAGGTCCACCCTAAAAGCTTCCACTCATTGGAACCCTCCCCCCTCCGGCGCCACAATTGGCACCTTTCAGGGGGGTGGGGGGTGCAGGTACCTGTACAGTACAGATATCTGCACCCACTTCCGGTGTAGATTCTGCAGAAGCTACGCCCCTTTCCGCAGAATCTACACCCCTTTCCGAAAGTCCCCCACTGCCTGCTGGGAAACACACGGATCCCAGAGACAGCGGAACCCAGAGACGCGACTCGCGCATGCGCAGTAGGGAACCGGGAAATGAAGCCGCAAGGCTCCACTTCCTGATTCCCATACCCAAGATGGCGGCAGCAGCACCCGAGAGACAATCAAGAGATTGGCTTCGGGTGCCGACATCGCGGGCGCGCTGGGCGGGGTAAGTGTCATTATTTTAAAAGTCAGCAGCTGCAGTATTTGTAGCTGCTGGCTTTTAAAAAAAAAAACGGCGGACTCCCGCTTTAATGTTTGCTATTTCACAAAGAATCAGCTTCCTCAGTGGTCCATCATGTAAAGATGTGCTTACTTACAATGGTCTAAGCTGGACCAATGTATTTATGCAACAAAGATCACACCTGCTTTAAATATGAAACTTTCTGTATTAATCAATGGCAAACCTAGCACAATACTCTACAGCTGCAATAGTTTCATTAGGACATTTTTTTGTGACTTTTATGATCTACCAATTTGTTAATTTAGTCACACCAACCATTCAAAAAAATAAAACTGCAGTTTATTTTGCTAAAAACCTTTGCATGATATATTTTTCAAAATATGTATAAAACAGGGTCCCTATAAAAGGATTCAGTTTAAAACTTAAAGTTAATCAGTTCTCACACATTCTGAAATGTTCTATTGCTCCAGGCTATTTTAGGGAACAAAAATACTCAGTAGCAATTTTAATATGGCAAGGCTACCCTAAGTACAGCTGTGTAGTAAGTTAATTGCTTCCATATATATTATTCATTGATTTATAATTGCACAACTGAATCTTACTGTGATAAGCTGATACAACTGGGATCATGCATTATCCCAAAGGTCTCATATATTAGGATGAAATCCCAGTTCCCACCATTTTGAATAATCCAGTGTTAATTTAAATAAAATGCAATTTTATTTTCATTGCATAGTTTATACATATGACATTTTGCTGAATCTGCAATGGTAAGTACATGAGTTTAGAATAACAGATTTTTTTTCAGATACTGTAACATTCAAAACAAAATATTATGTTGATAAATTTTGAAGTAAATTAGTGATTTTAAGTAAAACTTCACTTGAGTGCAGGAGTTGCATTTAACATACTTTACCAGTTCACTTTTATCACCTATTAATATTGGTATGCCTATGGTGTAAATATACTGTATATATAAACATGTGTTTATCTGTACTGTACAGTAGAAGTCAACCGATATATCGGCCAATATTTGGCGTTTTTTAATTAATCGGTCTTGGGGCGATTGTGCTAATAAAAAAGGCAGATTATATCTTCAGCGCGATTTGCAAAAGACTTCTGTAATAGAAGTCAATGCAAGTTGCCTGAACTTAATCTGTGGAGCGACTTTCCTCCTCTCTGGGCAGTTTGCCAAGAAAAGATCAAAGAGATACCATGTTTCTTCTTCAATGAACTGAACTCTGTGTGTAGGATTTCTCAGTTTAACCATCTAAAGACTAAATCTTTTCTGAAACGTGTTGCTTACAAGTAAAATCCTATATTTTCCGCTAGAAAATCACTTAGAACCCCCAAAAATTATATATATATATTTTTTTTAGCACAGACCCTAGGGAATAAAATAGCGGTTGTTGCAATATTTTATGTCACACGGTATTTGCGCAGCGGTCTTTCAAACGCAATTTTTTGTGAAAAAATACACTAATGATTTTAAAAATAAACTAAAACAGTAAAGTTAGTCCTTTTTTTTTTTTCGTCCAAAAGTTTTGAATACCTGTTTTTGTGTATTTAATATTTAATATATAGTTTTTGTTTTGTTTTTTTAAATCTAAATTATACATACAAGTGAACTTATTGGAGGTTTGTTTTGTTTAATAAATGTAAGAAATTTTCTGTATCACGTATTCCTGAAGGCTGCTTTCACACTGGAGCGGGCAGGCATTGACAGTAAAACTCTGCTAGTTTTAGCGCCGCTTTACCATCATTTTAGCGGCGCTATTCTGCTGCTAGGGGGGCGCTTATAACCCAGCTAGTGGCCAAGGAAGGGGTTAAATGCGCCGGTGAAGCACCACTGCCAAATCGCATGGCAGGCGCTTTGGCTGTGGTGCCCATTCATTTCATTGGGCAGGAGTGGCGGAGGAGCGGTATACACCTTTACAAAGAAGTTGCTTGCAGGACTTTTTTTTTAACATGCTGCCAGCGCATCGCCTCAGTGTGAAAGCACTTGGGACTTTCACACAGACAGCAGGGGAGCCATTTTGCACTTTACAGGTGCTATTTTTAGCCCAAAAGCGCCTGAAAAACTCCCCAGTGTGAAAGGTCTCTTACTGTTAGATTTTATGAGATGAAGGGAAAAAAAAAAAATTGGCCTAACATATCGGCCCAACATATCAGCCCAAAAATTTGGCATCATATATCGGCCACTGGCCGCTGCGATTTCTAAATATCGGCATCAGCCAGAGAAAAACCCATATCGGTCGACCTCTATTGTACAGTATATATAAAATATATATATAAACACTATATTGTCAAAAGTATTGTGTCAAAAGTTAAGTTATTCTATCGGCTTGAGGTGCGGGCCAGTCAAGTTCCTCCACCCCAAACTTGTTCATCCATTTTTTTATAGACTTTGTTTTCTGCACTGGTGCATAGTCATGTTGGAACAGGAATGCGCACCATCCCCACAAAGTTGGGAGCATGAAATTGTCCAAAATGTCTTGGTATGCTGATGCCTTAAGAGCTAAGGGGCCAAGCCAACGCCTGAAAAACAACCCAACACCATAATCCCCCACCCACCAAATGATTTGGACCAGTGCACAAAGCAAGGTCCATAAAGACACGGATGAGTGAGTTTGGGGTGGAGGAACTTGACTGTCCTGCATAGAGTCCTGAGCTCAACTCGATAGAGTACCTGTGGGATGAATTAGAGCAGAGATTGCAAGCTAGGGTTTCTTGTCCAACATCAGTGCCATAGTGTGCTAGAAGAATGGTCAAACATTCCCATAGACACACTCCTAAACCTTGTGGACAGCCTTCCCAGAAGAGTTGAACCTGTTATAGCTGCAAAGGGTGGGTCCACTCAATATTGAACCCTACGGACTAAGACTGAGATGTCATTAAAGTGCATGTGTGTGTGTAAAAGCAGATGTGCCAATACTTTTGACAATATAGTATATATAGTGTATAATAAAGCCATTTAGGGGCTTGATCTATATTTTTTTAATACAATTCTATATTAAAATAAAAACCTTTAGGAATACAGCATTGAAAAGGTACACTGAGTAAGTTATATGTTAAAGCAAGATACTCAGAAGAATGAAAAAAAATCCAGTTCTTAACAAATGTATGAGGTTGCAAGATGGTTAAAGTTTTTTGACAATGGAAACAATTGGTTTGTTGGCACTGTTGAAGGGGGCGAGAGTGAGAGAAGGACAGGGAGAACAAGAATGGAGGGTGTTGGAAGGCAAGGGTAATATAGGAAATAGGTGTAGGGAAAAAGGTTGTGCACTGTGGGCAGACAACCAGCACGTTTCTGCAACACATGGAGTGGTGGTTTAATGATAGTATAAAGTGGAAAGTTTCATTTACTGAGATGAGAGAACAGCAATCCTGCTTGTGGGTGAACTCAAACCGGTAAAACCTTGTGACCAAGCATCCTCCCAGAAGCTGTAAATTTGTGGGCATTGCAATAAAATGTGTAAAATGCTGCTTGATACCTGATTACATCACCAACAGCTTAGGGAGGAGTGAGGAAAGATTGTATGTAGGATCAAAGAATCTCTTTACCGCGCTAAAGGTTCACTTTTACGGTGACTTTCACTTGCAGGCTGCTACTAAAATAACTTGAATATGTGATGAAATGTCTTTAGGGTTTTGCAGCAAGTTCAGTAGATTTTGACCACTACTACAAAGATATTAATAGGAATCTACAGTGTATTATAGATTCCTTTTAAAAGCTAGTAGCTTTCTACATGCTTGAACCACTGAATTATTAAGAGGCTGATAGGAATAGTAGAACATATTCCCTTGACTTCTGAAGGACTCAGAGGGTGGATATACCTCTTCCCTCTCTCCTTAAAGATTTTTATTTTTTTTTATATTAGAGAACCCAGCATCTTCTATATATGATTCATGGCTGTATCCTGTATTTATTTTTGTTTGTAAAACAAAGAACACAGGTAACTAAAAATTATAAACAACTTCTATTCATTAATGTTTGAACATAAAGACATCTTACACAAACATCCTTCAAAAATGTTAAGGTCTCTTCTGCCAATTTTGTCTATTAAAACCCTTTAGCAAGGCAGTTGTTCTTAATACCATTATTTAAATGGCATGCATTTTATTTTTTTAAGTCAAAGCAATGATAGAAAGGAGAAGAATGTTGCAATGGTACTGATAGTTTTAAAGAATGTTCGTGAAAAAAAGTGATCACTTCTTTAAATTGTCAATAATTAATTCTTATTTCATATTAAAGCTTCCACTTGAAATGTTTTCTGCCTAATGAAACACCACAGGAAAATTAAATCAAAAAAACAAAAAACAAAAAAACAGTGCAGGAATGAAAGGTAGACCACATCTGGAGGGTCCCCGAATGAAAACATGGGTGCTGAAAAAAGAAGAATGAAGGGAATAATAAAGCAAATGTACAGCCCAAGGGAAGTATTACACATGTGCAGAGTTGAGAAAATACTTTCATAAAAAGACTAAATTTGTCAAGCACACAAAGCTTCTTTGTCTGCTTTTATGTACTTATTATGAAGATATCCTGCCCAATAACTAAGACTTTTTCCAAGAATAAAATAGATGTAAGATATGTCAAATACAGTATAGAGTGTCAAGTAAAAATAATAATACATACTAATTTAAAGAAATATTAGTATTGACTTGGATAAGCCTGAAGAAAAGATATCTGGAAAGCAGCAATTAGCCAAATTATCAGAACATGTTTGGCAAATATGAATTTGGTATTAGGTGAAACCACTCTAAAACACAGGCAGGCGTTTGGTAATTTTCTTATCCTTTTCACCCTTTCTCTATACGTACATGTACATGTCTGAGATAAAGAAAACTAGAGGTCCATTTATTATAGAAGTAATTTTCATCCTAGCCTACTTTCAGTTCAAATATGTAATTTAGTTCAGGGGAATTAAAATAAGAAAGAAATGTAAATTTCCTGTGAAGCTGACTGGGTATTTGAATTGATTTCAAACTGGGATAAAGACAACTCCATTATAAACGATATAATGTCCCCGCAGTCATTAAATGCATGCTTTCCAATACCCTTTATACAAAAACACATAGTCTAGGATACAAATGTCCAACTTTGAATTCTAGGGAGAATCTCAAAGAGATCTGACCTGAATCAGACACAATCTCCTTTTTTAAACCATCACAACCAGTCCAACACCTTAGGCATGTAGGCTAGTTGTACACACACACACACACACACACACACACACACACTGTTAAAAGGAAACCAGCACATTTGTTTGGTCTGTCAGATAGCAACTTTCTTTTACATGAATTTTATTAGGAATAATAAGAAAAATTGAAACTTACATAGTGCAAGTGCATTATGCAATAACAGAAACAAATTCAAAAGGAGTTTATCTCTGCAAATATTGAACCTTGAGCAATGATGCAGTAATAAAAAAGTTAAAACCAAGCCCAGCACCATTAAATTGTTAAGTTAAGTAATGCCTGAAATTGCAATGTGCTTGATATACAAAGAGGGGAGCCCTTCAGCTGGGGACAATAGAGTTTAAAAAAAAAATAATATAGTCAGAGACACTTTTTAGTTTTTTTCCTATACAACCTGATCCTTGCATGTGCTTTCCATTTGGCCATCATATTGGGTGCATGATTCAGCTGTTTATGGTCATTCTAATAGCTGAATAAAGACTTGCTAACCGCAGCTTTCTATAGCTCAAAAATAATCAGGAAGAAGTTAGAGTAGGATTGAGGAAAACATTTTCTTGGATGTATTGCTCAATGAATAGTAGATAAATGTAGTAATAGAAAATGCTGTATATAAAATGGGACCACAGACTGTAAATGGCAAAGCACTCTAAAGAATTACTAAAGAGAGACTGTATTTCTGAGGGTCTTCTCCATGCAATCCCTTTTAGTATGCTGGAACTGATGATATGTACAGGAGAAAAAGACCATAATTCACTCCGGGATTTAGGTTTGTGCAATGTATGTTTAAAGTAATGGTTATTGTGTGAAGATAAGATGAAGCAGTCTGTAGAGCATCACTTGAGCAGTCAATGGAAGACAGATTACAGAACAGAGCATGAAGTAGGATAGATTTCATGTTATGAGGGAAAAAGCATAGTACCAATTACTAGTATGAAAGATGTTTGTTTATTTCTTTGTTTAGTATTTCATATTACAAGTCCATTGTTTAAAATAAAAGATAGATAGATAGAATTTTTCTTTTGCAAATTAAATAATGTCAGGCTTGGTAAAACTGACACTGCAATTATTTGCAGTATTTCAGTAAAAGTCTATGGAAAAAGTTAGGAAATTAAAGAAAAAATTATGGAATAACATAAAGTGCCAGGTCATATTTGCGGCATGGCTCCCATAGCCTTCAGGGTACTGCAGCATCACTTAGAGGTATTGTCCACTTTGTAATGTTTTTGTGGTTTTAACAAGGTATTATGGTAGTTTTATTCCCTGTGCTGTTTGATTGCCTTACCTTGCAATGATGGGCTCTCACATGTTGTGGCTGCAGTTTATGATGTCATGGCCAATTGATTTCCTATGTCTAAAGATTCCTACAACTGGCCGGTATCTATCAGCCAAAGAGACAATATAACTGTTTTATGTTACTCAGGATCCAATTCATGTTTTGCCAAATGCGCTCTGTGTCACTTAAAAAATGCTGGTGTTGCTAATATAATGAAACAAAAAATCTTCCAGTTGCATAGTGAACAAATAGACACCATGTACATATTATGTAGGTAACAAAAACAAATTTGTTTTTATAATGCCTTTAAATGATTTTTGGAACTTCCAAGAGGGTATTTTAGATGCATATGCAGGCCCATCCATTTGAAAGCATTGAGGCTTAGAAATGGGTAGGATGTAGGTGCTGAATGAAAAGCGTGGACAAAGAGTCATGCTTTCTTTCTCCAAAATTCATTTTCAGTAAGCTGTGCCCGTGCTTCAAGTGTAATAATAGTAACACAATCACGTGTGATCTGATGAGAATTTTCAGTGTGAATTTTTTTCTTTCTTCTTTCTTGTATTTAACTTTGACCCAAAACTAAACTCCAGTAGAAAAATATATAAATAAACAAATAGCCCAGCAGTTATTCTAGCTTTCACTGGAATAACTACCCTCCACCCTAACTACTTCCTGGGAAAAGATTATGTATATTAAAAAGTAACAAAAAAAAATTTTTTTAAGTGGTTCTAAAGTCCCGAGGTTTTTTTTTTTTTTTTTACTTTCATTCATAAAATGCATGAAGGTAAAAAACCTTTGTTAAGCAGCCCCCCGACCTCCTCTAATACTTAACTGATCCAGCCATGTGCACAACAGCCTCCTCTCTCCGGGGACTCTCGCTCCTCATTGGTTGAGACAGCCGTGGGAACCATTGGCTCCGGTTGCTGTCAGTTACAGGTTGTGAGCCGATGAGGAGAGGGTAGAGGGCTTGAGCCATGGCTCTCTGTGTGAATGAACACGCAGAGCAACAGCTCAGGAGCATGCCTGCTTGGTTGCCCCCACAGCAAGCTGCATGCTCTGGGGGCACTCTTCAGGAGGGAGGGGCCTGGAGTGCCGTCCTGGGACCAAAGAAGAGGAGGATCCAGGCTGCTCTGTAAAAAAAAACACTGCACAGAGCAGGTGAGTATGAAGTGTTTGCTATCACTTTAAATGTTGTACTGCCTGAACCTAGTATATGAAGGGCTTACTAGGGACCACCTTGAAGAATAACATGGGCATTTCCAGGCATTATAGGGGTTAAAATGATCCTTTAGTCCAGGGGTAGGCAACCTCGGCACTCCAGCTGTTTTGAAACTACAAATCCCATCATGCCTCTGCCTCTAGGAGTCATACCTGTGGTTGTCAGGGTTTTGCAATGTCTCATGGGACTTGTAGTTTCACTACAGCTGGAGGGCCGCGGTTGCCTACCCCTGCTTTAGTCATTATAACTTAAAGGCAGAATTCCTACTTCTTCTAGCCTCTTCTGTGTGCCTCTTTTTAACCTCCTTGACCTAACTGGATCCTTAGAGCACACTAAAATGTATTAATGGGAATAAGCGATGACAAATTGACAGGTCTTAGTCCAGGGATCAGGGAAAACAAGCCCCTAATAACAAAATGGCACTAAGTCTGTGGTGCACAGAAAAGGGTTATCGGGCAATAAATGTTATAGCAGATTCCATTTTTAAAATGTCTCACAGATTTTCCTTAAATAGAGAGTGATAATATATTGTAAGAAGCACTTAATTGCACATAATTGCCTAAGAATTAGGGTAAGAGGTGAGGAAACACTTTTTTTAACACGTGTTTTTAGCTCTGCAAGCCATGCACTAAATAACAATAGGGATTTGATTTTAAGTAAGGCAAATCAATATACCAAACTTATCTTCACTTGGAAGTTTAAATTTGTAAATTAGTTATCTGTCTTCCTGAATGTCCATCTCACTGTTATATCTGCAATGTTAGAATTTAAACCTGTTCATAAAAGTATATACCAGACTTGAGTAATAGTGTACATAATGCATATAGATAAATTAAACGTGTTTCATGCAAAAGATTAATAAAAAATGCAGCCACCGATCCCCCAGGTCAACTATATATAGAACAGCAAAGGGCTGGTAAACTATATATAGAACAGCAAGTGGCTCTGGGAATCTGGATCCATGCCCTTAGAGGGATCAGCTTGCTGGAAATTTTTCCATCGTTTGGTGCTGACTGTCATAAGCTTACAGTGCACATTTCAATCTATGGGGAGTAATGATATGCTCAGCCTAAATCAGCTGAAATATGACTAAAGAATATCGATCTACTGGTTACGGTTAAGAATGAATGATCAGATCTTTCCATGCAAGTCCAATCCTATGCCGACAACTGTTTAGTAAGTAATGATGATGTGAAAATATAGTACACCACAATAGGCTCTATGTTGAAATCAGAATTAGTAATTTTTTTTTTTTTAATAGTTTATTCTGTTTTGCACATTACTGCTCCCTGTGTTCCTAAAACAACACATTAATATTGTAAGCCAATTATTGAATAAAATGAACCCCTTTCCCACCAGCTCTGCCACCCTATTAACCACTGAAGCCTCAGACAATTTTGCAGCTAAAGGACCAGGCCCCTTTTTGACATTCGGCACTGCGTCGCTTTAACTGACAATTGTGCGGTCGTGCGGCATGGCTCCCAAACAAAATTAGCGTCCTTTTTTTCCCACAAATAGAGCTTTCTTTTGGTGGTATTTGATCACCCCTGTGGTTTTTATTGTTTTAATTTTTTTGTATTAAAAAACAAAAATAGAGCGACACTTTTGAAAAAAATGCTATTTTTTTTACTTTTTGCTATAATAAATATCCCCAAAAAATGTATATATTCTTTTTCCTCAGTTTAGGCTGATACGTATTCTTCTACATATTTTTGGTAAAAAAAAAAAAAAAAAATCACAATAAGCGATTATTGATTGGTTTGGGCAAAAGTTATAGCATCTACAAAATAGGTGATAGTTTTTTTGCTTTTTTATTAATATTTTTTTTTTACTAGTAATGGCGGTGATCAGCGATTTTTATTGTGACTGCGACATTATGATGGACACGTTGGACAATTTGGCATTAATACAGCGATCCCTGCGATTAAAAATGCATTGATTACTGTAAAAATGTCAGTGGCAGTGAAGGGGTTAACACTAGGGGGTAAATGTGACCTAATGTGTGTTTTTTACTGTAGGGGGCGTGGCTTGGCGTGTGACATCACTAATCGTCGTTCCCTATGACAGGGAACAGATGATCAGTGACAGCCTCACTAGGAAGCACAGGAGAGGTTTGTTTACACTTACCTCTCCCCGTTCTTCAGTTCTGTGACCCGATCGCGCGACACCGGCGGCGATCGGGTCCGCGGGTCCTGCAGCCATGGTCACGGAGCTCAGGCCGGGGTCGCTAGTGCGCAACCGGCGGCACACGCGTGACCCGTGACTTGGCTCTGTACGTGCCTGTGCCCAGCCGTGGCATTCTGCCGACGTATATCGGCGTGAGGCGGTCCTTAAGTGGTTAACTGTTTCCTTAGGTCCTGGAGCAGGATGGATTGCCCAATCACTTGGGCCACTGCGATTGACTATCACAGTGGCCCACCTCGCCAACTCCCAATCATTACGGGAGCCGAAGTGCTGTCTATGATAGCTTTATCATTCTTCTGAGAGCGCATAGTGAGCACACACCCAGCACAGAAACATTAGATGTGCAGCATAGAAGGCATTCAATTCCACCCTCTTTGCAGACGCACATATGCAGCTAGAGGTTAAAACGCTTTAAAATCTTTTGACAGCAAGAGGTTAAAATTATTATATGTATGCTTGTGTGCATATGTCTTCAGAGTTCTGTGTACTGAACAAAGCTGTGCCAAGCCACCATGTTATTAATATTCAATGCCTCATCCCACTTATCCTGATTTTGAGCTATAATATACATTGCTCTGCATGTAATAATTATGCTCTTTATATTAATTTAGTTTTGATTAATTGCCAAATTATTTTCATGACATTTAGTCATTAGCAAGAAGCACTGGTCCTGGGCAAAAAAAAAAAAGCTGTTTTACTCTGTAGAATGATCACCTATATTTAATATTAGATGCCACACAGAAGAACCGTTATACAAACATATTTATTGTTTGTTTGAAATAGTTTTTGGGTAGTATTATAGCTGATAACAGCGTGCTTTCTCTGCATGCTTTGTGTTTGCATATAATGAGAACATTTTCTCACTGTTGATGACTTTGTCCAGTTTTGTACTCAGCACTGAAATGTTTACTGGAGCATAATTTGCTTCATCACTAAAGAAAAATCTAGGTTTCCAATTTGAACTCTAATCCCTAGGCTTACACCACTTTCTCTTAACATTGCGGACTCGTTAATCAACTTATCAGAGTCCTGGTTATATGTGTATGTGCATCTGCTGCCTATGATTAACTTACTCTTACAGGTTTTCAAGGTGATTCTCCAGAAGGCAGAGCCCGAAGTATTAACTTTAATGGATTAATCAAGATTAGATAGAGGGAGAAAATGATCTGTTGAAATGTGCATTGATTCATCTCCAAAACATGTTAAAATGAGAGTTCTATGTAAAGCCCAGGCAATGCAGATATATCACACAGTTAAACTGAAATTCAATCCATTCTAAAATGGGGAAAACAGTATTGCTCGATTAGTGTTTCAGACCATATTTTCCAACCAATCTGATGTTACTTCATTGAAAGTCACTGCAGTTAGGGCAGATGCTATCACATTCTTTACAACCACCTCCAAGATTAGTGCTCAGAACTAAATTGATTCATTATGTTATTAACATATCAATAGAAAATGTACCTATAATGGTGAGAATAAATGACATTTCATGGCATTATCTGCTAGGCTATTTATTTCAGGAACCTGAGTTATTAAAGTTAGCTTTTTTTTTCCTGTTTTGACAGAATCATGTCAGTTATATTTTAATTTATACATGTACTAACTGAACCAAATGAAATATTGTCAAAAAAGTGAACATTTATTTTCTCCGTTATTTCAATACAATTTAAAAGAAAAAAAACATGGTTAATATAATTATATTTAAAGCAGAACTCCAGCCAAAATGAGGATAAAATGAACATCAAATCAAAATATAAAATAAACCAAACCGTGTTCTGCTGCAATATTTATCTTCAATCCAGAGATTTCTTTCTCAGTACTTTTTTTTGCCACTAGATGTCCTCAGTCTGATGGTCAGCGTCCTCTTCCTCTGAGTCCACTTGGTCCACTTCCTCTGAGTCCAGGTTGCTGCGGAGCAGGTCCAGTCCAACCTGGACTCAGAGGAAGTGAATTGATAGACGCTGACCATCAGACTGAGGACATCTAGTGGCAAAAAAAATGTACTGAGAAAGAAATCTCTGGATTGAAGATAAATATTGTGGCAGAACATGGTTTGGTTATTTTATATTTTGATTTGACGTTCATTTTATCCTCATTTTGGCTGGAGTTTTTTATGTGATGGAACAATGAAAGGTGAAACAGCACAGTGATACACTTATCCTTCTGTCACTCTGCTTTCTCCTCCTAATAGCATGCATCTTCTCAGCACAGGAACTGATTTGCATCTTGTATTGCATCTTCTCCACTCTAGCTCTGCCATACATGTATAACAGCTTTTTTAACACATTTGTTTTTTTTTTCATTTTAGGATACTGGTAGGAGACATTTTACTTAAATAAAAAGATGTTTGCTGTGCTCGAGCTCAATAAATCAAAAACTAGAGCTGCCAGCACTATAAATCAAGATACTTGAATTCACATCATTTAAAAAAGACCAAAAGTGCAGCACTAAAATAAAACGAATTATTCAGTAAGTGCAAAGAGTTATGCGTGTATAATTCACATCAGATAATTCCAAAAAGAGCAGTCTCCATATACTGTAGTGGGAATCTGTGGCTATAACCACATCAATACTGGGCACTTTCGCCCCCTTCCTTCCCAGACCATTTTTCAGCGGTCTCACAATTTCAATGACAATTGCGCAGTCATGCTACGCTGTACCCAAATTACATTTTTATCATTTTGTTTGCACAAATAGAGCTTTATTTTGGTGATATTTATTCATGACTCAGTTTTTTTATTTTTTGCGATATAAGCGAAAAAAGAGCGGAAATTTGAAGGAAAAAAAACAATATTTTCTTCTTTTTATTTTAAAAGAAATCCAATGCAGCGATCCGCTCTCCTCTGCTCAGCGACAAATTCCGCGTGAGGAGAGGAGAGCCGATTGCCTAGCAACCGGCTCTGTGTTTACATCACATGATGGCTGTGATTGAACACGGTCGTCATGTGATCAGGAGGGCCAATCACAGAGCCCTCCTGCCAATCGAAGATGCGCCGTGTCCGGGTGACATGAGCGCATCGGGGCTGCGCGGGCATCCGTTTGCGATCCCCCTCCTTCTGAAGGATGTTCCTGAAGGAGAAGATGTTCCTTCAGAAGGAGAGAGAGCGCCCACCCAGCTGTATATGTACATACGGCAGGTGGGAAGTAGTTAATTATAAAACGGGGAATGGTGCACCCCAGCCAAAAGCATTTTTCAGTTTCTTACCAGAAATTGCTGACCTCTGTACAACAGATGGTCAAACAGCGCTTAAGGAGTTAAAGATTAACTTCACTTTTGTTGGGAAAAAAACATTTCTCTCTGGGTGATCTATGTACTGTGCATTACATGTTTTTTTTTTAACAAACTCTGTTGCAGATTCCTAGCTTTTGTTATTCTGAAGAAATCCCTGTGTTTGTGCCCATGTTCTGAGTGAGTCTGGATGAGAGTGGTTTCATAATTATCAAGCAGCTGCTGCACCTGCAAAGCTCTAATGAGGGAAATTGGAGGGTCTAGGTCCCTTTAAGCCCCGTACACACGAGAGGGATTAAGTCTGACAGACCTCCAAAGGAGTTCCGCCGGAGTTCAGATGGAGTTCCGACGGAGTTCTGGCGGACTTTTCGACCGAACGGACTTGACCACACACCATCACACCAAACTCCGACGGAGTCGAACGTGATGACGTACGACTGGATTCGACGTAGGAAGTTCATAGACAGTAGCCAATAGCTGCCCTAGCGTCGGTTTTAGTCCGTCGGAGTAGCACACACACGAGCGAATTTTTCGAAGGGGACCGGGTCCGGCGGAGTTCCGTCGGGAAAATTTGAAGCATGCTTCATTTCTAAAGTCCGTCAGACTTTAGCGGAGCTAAAGTCCGTTGCAGCCCACACACGATCGGATAGTCTGACGGACTCAGTCCGTCGGAGTTTGGATGTCGAAAAGTCCGCTCGTGTGTACGGGGCTTTAGACATTATTTCCTATTTGGAGTATATCACCAAAAAATTACATTTTTGTTGCAGGGGATGCCAGAAATCTGACTTGCATCCTAGTGCAGACTTCTGGAAAAATCAGTAAGCCAATCACACAAGCAGGAAATTACATATCTGGGGGGCCTTCTGTACACATGTTGTGCACAGAAAACCTCCAGGTATCCAAATTGCATTGCATATTACAGGAAATTACAGAGCTGCAGATTAAAAAGGGAAGGTAATTTTTAATGACATTCGATTACAATATGACTTGTGTTGCAATTGTATATGCTATATTATTATTTTTTATTTGCAATTTTTCCCCATGAAACTGGAGCTATCATTTAAGGTCGCCCTTCAACCCTTCACCCGCCACAGCCAATATGAGATATGCCACCAAATTTTCTCAAAGTTAAGACATAAAAAGCGCTCTAATAGTGTAGACTGTACATCAAAAATGTATTCATACCATAGCAGTAACACTTGCATTAAAATCATGCCAAAAGGCTTCACAGGCATCAGCATCTCATATAATGTACCTACGGGCTTACAGCAACTTGGTTCTGGCCGTCACTCAAGGTCTGTGTGCGTGATGACGTCACCCTCATCGGTCCCGCACTACATGTTTCATAGATAATGTTGTCTGGGGGATGGACCCAGATTCTGCCAGTGAATTCATCCATTTATGTGCAAGACAAAAACTAAAACCTGAGCATCCAACCTTTCCTTCCTGCTGTGGACTAGGAATCCTTTGCCATCTTAACTTAGCTTTTTCTCTTACATTTCCTATATCTAAACACGTAAACACTGTTAGGCATGCCACCCATGTGATAGCAGTCGTGCTTAGCTACTCAGAAAACAAGCACTACATTATGGGATAGCTGAGGGTTGTTGCACTCTTTGTATAGTTTAAAATCTCTTCCTATTCTGCCAAATGAGTTGAAAAGCATTACTGAATAATAATAATAATAATAATAATGTAACTATGACTAACAGCGCAATTCAATCTTACAAAAAGTTAGTGAATAGCTTAAGGATTGGCTGCCTTGGTACCCTTTCTATCAGCACTGATAAATAGGAGTCAGACTTCCATGTGTAAGTGTGCCTGCCACTACCAAGCTTAACACTGGGATAATAAACAAGGCATATTAAAGGCTTTTTTTTCAAATTTCCAGCTCCGTTATGTGCCAGTAAAGAATTAGTGTACTTCTTTTGCAAGCAAATCAAAGCTTTCCATTAATTCTACATACACTTCACTGGTTTCATGGATGTTTCCTAAATGTTTCCATTATTTCTGCCTTACTTCCTGGGCAGACTATAGGTCATATCACAGGAAGGAGTTGACCAGCTGACCTCATTAGCACACACCCTGTATCGTCCACCCTCTTACTTACCCACCCAATCCCAGGTTTATGTTTTTTAAATGAAATGCAATCAATCAGTGATCACCCTTCTTACTAAATACACAGGCATTATTTTTTTTTCCTTCTTTTATTTTAATGTTGCATAGATGGTCCATTTAGCATTTTAAAGTGTGCACGGAATGAGATAACAGCCTATGGGGAGCTGAGCTATAGTATTGAAAAAAGGAGAAGTGTGTCCTATGTTCTGTAAAGTTCACCATCCAAGTTCACCATTTTTTTCCCTTCTTTTATTTTAATGTTGCATAGATGGTCCATTTAGCATTTTAACCAGTTGCCGACCGCCGCACGCCGATGTACGTCGTGCTTGGTTTTCGGGGCCCCGTACGCGGCTAGGCTCCCAAAAAGTCCCACATATGTGGTATCCCCATACTCAGGAGAAGCAGCAGAATTTATTTTGGGGTGTCATTTCACATATGCCCATGGCATGCGTGAGCAATATATCATTTAGTGACAACTTTGTGAAAAAAAAAAAAAAAAAAAAAAGTTTGTAATTTTCCTGCAACTTGTGGCAAAATATAAAATATTCCATGGACTCAACATGCCTCTCAGCAAATAGCTTGGGGTGTCTACTTTCTAAAATGGGGTCATTTGTGGGGGTTTTGTGCCATCTTGGCATTTTATGGCCTTCAAAACTGTAATAGGTAGTGAGAAGTGAACTCAAAAATTTACGCCCTTAGAAAGCCTGAAGGCGGTGCTTGGCTTTCGGGGCCCCGTACGCGGCTAGGCTCCCAAAAAGTCCCACATATGTGGTATCCCCGTACTCAGGAGAAGCAGCAGAATTTATTTTGGGGTGTCATTTCACATATGCCCATGGCATGCATGAGCAATATATCATTTAGTGACAACTTTGTTAAAAAAAAAAAAAAAAAAAAAAAGTTTGTAATTTTCCCGCAACTTGTGGCAAAATATAAAATATTCCATGAACTCAACATGCCTCTCAGCAAATAGCTTGGGGTGTCTACTTTCTAAAATGGGGTCATTTGTGGGGGTTTTGTGCCATCTTGGCATTTTATGGCCTTCAAAACTGTAATAGGTAGTGAGACGTGAACTCAAAAATTTACGCCCTTAGAAAGCCTGAAGGCGGTGCTTGGTTTTCGGGGCCCCGTACGCGGCTAGGCTCCCAAAAAGTCCCACATATGTGGTATCCCCATACTCAGGAGAAGCAGCAGAATTTATTTTGGGGTGTCATTTCACATACGCCCATAGCATGTGTGAGCAATATATCATTTAGTGACAACTTTGTGTAAAAAAAAAAAAAAATTTTTTTTTTTGTCATTATTCAATCGCTTGAGGCAAAAAAATAAAATATTCAATGGGCTCAACATGCCTCTTATCAATTTCCTTAGGGGGTCTACTTTCCAAAATGGGGTCATTTGGGGGGGTTTTGTACTGCCCTGCCATTTTAGCACCTCAAGAAATGAGATAGGCAGTCGTAAACTAAAAGCTGCGTAAATTCCAGAAAACGTACCTTAGTTTGTAGATGTGACAACTTTTGCGCAAACCAATAAATATACAATTATTGACTTTTTTTTTACCAAAGACATGTGGCTGAATACATTTTGGCCTAAATGTATGACTAAAATTGAGTTTATTGGATTTTTCTAATAACAAAAAGTAGAAAATATCATTTTTTTTCAAAATTTGCGGTCTTTTTACGTTTATATCGCAAAAAATAAAAATCGCAGAGGCAATCAAATACCATCAAAAGAAAGCTCTATTTGTGGGAAGAAAAGGACGCAAATTTTGTTTGGGTACAACATTGCATGACCGCGCAATTACCAGTTAAAGCAGCGCAGTGCCAAAGTGTAAAAAGACCTCTGGTCATTTACCAGCAAAATGGTCCGGTCTGAAAGTGGTTAAAGTGTGCACGGAATGAGATAACAGCCTATGGGGAGCTGAGCTATAGTATTGAAAAAAGGAGAAGTGTGTCCTATGTTCTGTAAAGTTCACCATACACTATACATTCTGATTGTACAATCTCCTTTAGATAAACTCTGTAGTGCAAGGGACTGTCTGGATACAGGGTGAATGGATAGATAGGTGGGTACTCCTAATCCATAGTTCTGGTAAATCTAAACAAAATTATACAGAGATTGTACAATCAGATTGCAGAGAGTGTATGGCCATCTTTATACAAGTACATGGGGGGGGGGGGGGGGGTGGACAGAAACACTCAGCTGTTAAGCCCCGTCACATCTCTGCATAGCGGGAACTCATATTCTCACATGCATTTTTTTTTGGGCAGGGGTTATTTTGGAGCATTTTTACTCATCGCGCATAGGGCAGCCAATCCACATGAATGGGCTGCCCTGTAGACAACAATCACCCCAAAGAAGCTTCAGAACAATTTTTTAGAGGCTGGTGTGTTTTTTACTGTGATTATTGGTGCAGTGCATTTCTGAAATACAAGGAAACGCACAGATGTGAATGGAGCCTCATTGTTGTGTAAATGCAACAATTTCACTTTCAGGCCCCATTCACATCTAGAATAGTGGCAGCACACATTTTGTGGCTTGTTTTTCCTGTGACACGCATAGGGCAGCCTGCTGATTTCAATAGGCTGTGCTAATGAGAAATCGGGAGCCTGATCCCCAACCAGGCTACCAAGGAAATATTTAGGGCAATTTGGACTATCACGGTACAGTAAAACAGTAAAGTATAAATATATGACAGGTATACAATTATAAAATTAAATTACAGATAAAAACATAATAATTCATGTATGTCACCAGAACAGTTAACCCCAGAATGAGGGGGTTTTCAGTGGGACAATTCATCACAAGAAACAACTCTTCGTCTAGTTTCGGGGGAGCACCAGTTTTTTTTCCCCCACTTATGTACTAAATATACTGTATACATATTGTATCATATCTATATCATATCACAAGCTCTTAATTGTGCATACTTTAGACCAGTAATATTATTTTTTGATCCTCTGTTAATCAATTCACAGATACTATCCTGATGAAGCGGCACTGCCCGCGAAACTAGTCGAAGAGTTGTTTCTTGTGATGATGAATTGTCCCACTGAACCCCCCTCCCCCCCCCCATTCTGGGGTTAACTGTTCTGGTGACATACATGAATTATTATGTTTTTATCTGTAATTTAATTTGTGCATTAATAAAACTAGTTTCACATTTTTTATAATTGTATACCTGTCATATATTTATACTTTACTGTTTTACTGTGCCGTGATAGTCCAAATTGCCCTCAATTTTTCCTAGAGTCTATAAAATAGGGGATACATTTATAGCATTTTTATTATTTCTTTTGTTACTAGTAATGGCGGTGATCTGCGATTTTAATAATGACTGCGACATTATTGGCATTTATACAGCGATCAGTGCTATAAAAATGCATTGATTACTGTAAAAATGTCACTGCCAGTGAAGAGGTTAACACTAGGGGGTGATAAAGGAGTTAACTGTGTTCCCTGGTAGGTGATTCTAAATGAAGGGGAGGGGACTGACTAATGGATCATGGTTCCCAGCTAATAGGAACACACGATCTGTCACTCCTCTCAGAACAGAACAGAGAAGTGTATGTTTACACTCACTCATCCCTGTTCTGTCTCTCCTGCCCGCGGTCGGCAGTCATTGTGACCATTGGCCACGAACATTGGCACCCCCTCTGTGCAGCTTGCGTGCCTGCTATCCCGATCCCAGAAGCCAATGGCTGGTGGGCAAGCAGTTAAAAAGGATTCTATTAACCTGTTAGCATATCTTGCATACATGCTAGCATACATGCCTGTATGCATGTGAGACAGCAGCCTTAGAATGCAATCTCCTTGAGGGCAGGGATTGATGTGAATATACAATATGTAATGCAATGTGTAAGGCTGGCCATAGACAGTGCAAATTTCTTTCCTGCAGCCGTGGGTTGATTCCCTCATCAGCACTGGCATGGGAATCCCTCCTGCCAAGCCATTGTCTTCTCTGAGAGGGTGGGAGAAGGCAGTGATTATTGCTAGCGGCTATAGCAGCCGCTTGCAATAATCAGAAGCAAATGCGGCAGGCTGGTTGTACCCACAATGATTGATCAATCAATTTGGTACATTCAGCCTGCCCATTCATGGTTCAAATCTTGGCTGGTTCCTGCTGAACTGGCCAAGATTTAAAACTATGTATGGCCTTTATTGTCAGAGTTATATATAAATACCTGTAATACTTCCAAATTGAGGCAAAACTACTCACATAAACACTTTTCCTGGAATAAGTGTGTATTTGTATAGAGTTAATCTGAAGAGCACAAGAGCTTAGGAGAGCAAGCAGCAGAAGGATCTGTATTATCATGGCTCAAAAAGTCCTTAGCTACTAGCCTTGAGAGTTACTCGCCAAGAGTTGTCCCACCTATTCCCTACCCTATCCCGCCCCTAATCCCACCCCTAAACACGCCCTCGTAAATTATCTCATGAAATGATTGTTAAATGTTTTATGCAGAATTAAGTCACAAAAAGAAATATTGACAACAACTTCAACAAAAGCATATTTCATTGATCTGACTGATAAATAAAATAAAGATACAATATGATTAGCTACTATAGGCACTGTGCACATCATTACCTTGTTAAGTAAATATTTTAATGCTATATTAAATATAGCATTAAAAAAATTAAAACCAATGAATGGCACTTTTACTTATTTAGGATGCAGAGAGACTTAGGCCGCGTACACACGAGAGGATTGTCCGTCCAACTTAGTCCGCTCGTGTGTGGGCTTCAGCTGACTTTTTCAGCGGACAGTCTGGCGGACTAAGTCTTTCGGAATTTCCGTAATATTGTCCGTCCAAACTTGGTTTCAGCGGACAGTCCGCTCGTGAGTAGGCTAGTTCGACGGACTAAGTATGGCGCATGCTCAGAAAGGATTTACACGGCCGAAGGTTGCATTGCAGTGTATTGGACGTCGAATTTCTAGTCCCGTCGTACGTGCCGTACACGTCATCGCGCAAGCTTTCAGCGGACTGTCTGTTCGTCGTGTGTGGTCAAGTCCGTTCATTCAAAAGTAGGACGGACTGTCTGTCGGATTGTCTGACGGACTTAGTTGGACGGATAGTCCGCCCGTGTGTACGCGGCCTTACAGCGGAGCCCAGCACTGGACAGGGGAGCAGGAGATGCCAAAGTTACCTTTCCCTATTAACAAGCTGTTGATTGGTTGCTAGGTGATTCTAGCAACCAATCGCCAGCTTGTTAATAGGAAAAGTAAACTTTGGCAGCTCTCATTCAAATCATACATAAACTATGCACACCCCCCAGACCAATTGTCAAACCTGATAGCTGAAATCACTACAAAGAAATGTTAAAACTTAATTAAGCATATAATTTTGCACCTATGGTGCTCATTTAGGTCTAATTTGCATGGGTGTCTGTGTGAATGAGGTCACATATAGCTGTGCAATTAGATTTACTCCAACCACTCAAACAGGACCACATTGGCCACCAAAATCCAATAAAACTAGTTATAGTTTATTGTTATCAAAACATCAGTTGATTCATTTATTTTAATTGGCCAGATAATTTTTAGAATCTGACATTGCATAGTTAACCATTTTTGCTAGTATGGGTGATCTTTATTGCAACAGGTTGTTGCATAAAATGATATGTAAATTTAGCTGCCATGTTTTAGTATAAATTCATAAAAATTCACTTAAGCACTGTTACAAAAAAAAAAAAAAGTCAGATGGCACATGAGGGCAATTGTTACATTCATAATTACTAAAATTTAGTGTAAGTGACTCTGGCAATTTAAAAGAGCAGATTGTGATTACATGAGACCTTTATATCATAATGACAGTTATTTTACAGAAATAATGAATTATATTAGCACTAATGTGAAGGGTGGAATTTTGTATATACTGTTTAACACGATCTTTCTCTAATGCTCCTTTCCGTCCAGTTTTTTAGTACAAATTCACTTTAATGTTTACTTCTACCTGGGGCTGTTGTCATAACTGTCACATGCTTACTGACGCACACTGATAATTTGTTGCATTAATGCATAAAGAAACATGCTTTAAGGCAGCCCATTCATTTTGAATGGTGTGCCAGTGCACCTGAAATGATGCTGTTACAAGAGATGTATGGGTACTGCTATTGCAGGCCTTTTTTTTTAATGCTAGATGCCCGGCTGTGTCAGAATTCAGTATGCTTCAACCACAGTTCAAAAACAAGCATGCTGTAAATGATTGTCAGAAAAGTGTCCAAAAGACTTATCCTTATTATACATATTCAGGTGAGTGACTCAGATAGCATTGAAGTTAAAGAATCATCAAGGATTTTAGTAAAGCTAGCCTCAATTAATATCTCATGAAGGTGTCCCTTTAATGTACTAAAACATGCACCTGACCTTTTTTTAATGCAGTGCACCACAGAGGTTCAACCGTGTGTTGTGGTACATACTGTATATGTGTTGTGGTACATACTGTATATGTGTTGTGGTACACTGACAAGGTGAGTTGGGGTGGTGTTCAAAATGGATAGGGTAGCAAGGCCCCACACAACTGCTCATACATTAACATGCATTGCAATAAGGTGGCTACAATAATTGACTACTTTATTTCCTCCTGACTACAAAAAATATATTGTGATATACTGGATGTAGTGAAGAGGCAGAAAAGAGAGGATATTGTTGCTTAATTATTACCTTTAGCCAAAACTTGTGCACGCTAAACATTTCTTATTGCTGTCTGTGCCTGTGTGGGAGAGATTTTTGAGAAATAGGGACAAAAATAAATAAAAGTCTGTAGTTCTAATTTAAATATGTTGAAATCACTAGCATTTAAATTGTATTGTGGGGTAACAAATATGTAGCAAAACACATTTAAAAGAAGAATTCTTATACTTACCCCCTCTGGCCTTTTATCTGATCTTCACTCTGAGCTTCAGCCACCTAAACAATCTTCACGATTAACACATACAAAACTGTCTGGTGCCCACATCCCTGCTGTACAGTGTATTTTGTTATGCTGGCCCCTCTGTCACTACTGTGCCCTATAGTGAGGCTGGGTTCACATCTCCGTGCAGGGCGACTCACAGCAGGGGTCCAGTGTGTCCTTGTTCATGGTTTCAGGTCCAATTTCAGTTTGAAATGTTGGCTGGATTTGGACCTGAAATGGACCAGAAGATGCACAGGACTTCTGTGCAAATCGCTTTGCAGCCTCCCTGGAGCTGTGTGAACTGACTCCATTGAGAGCCGGTCATAGGCTTCTGAAATGTGAATTGAATGTGGGGAAACTCTAATCCAATCCACAACAGTGTGAACCCACCCTCAATGTAGGAGTTTGTAAAAGGAGCCATATCATGCAGTGGGGATGCAGGCACCAACAGACTTAAAACTGGGTTGTATGTGAAAGGCTGTTGCTCTGCGAGAGTGTGAAGGCTGAAGACCTTTTGTATTGCAGGTGGTGTGCTTTTCTACATAATTGTAACCAGAAAGATACAATTTGATGGCCGTAAAGTAAAAATCTAGAATTCATAACCATTTTGTATGTTTATTTTCCATCTGATATTATAAATCGAATACATTGGTGACACAGACATATACTGGGGAGGTATTATCAGCTGGGTGTGAGCCAATCTTTTCAGTTGGCTGAGAAACCACATTAGAATTTTGTTGACATGGCATACAACATCACTGGAGAAGGGATGATCATTTATTGAGTTGGAACTTACTGCAAAACCGCCCAGTTCACTTTGCACCAATATTTGCATATAATGAAGAATCTGTTTTTGTGACTTGCACCATTTTTGAAGCGCAGGTATATTTGTTGTCACATTACTGAGATTACCTGTAATTTCTAGCATTACATCTGACTCAGAAAAAGCTTGTGCTCCTCCAGCAGCAGTCAATAGGCAGGGATAAAATGCATGGGTACTTCACCCTTATATAAACACAGCACACAGACACAGGATGTTAATGTTTTGTGTGAAGGACAGCGTAAGAAAGAGCAGTATATGGAGATGACTGATCGCAGGCACGTTCACTTATTTCTTGTTTTAAAAAGAGACAGGTGCAAATATATTTACTCTGTTAGTCAGACTAAAGCTGGCCATACACCTATAGATTATCTGCAGATTTTCTATGGTTAGATGGAAAAAATGGGAGATTCCCCCATCCACACAGTTTAGCGAACATGGAGAAATCTGTTGCACTTTTTCCATCTAACCATAGAAAATCTGCAGATAATCTATAGGTGTATGGCCAGCTTTAGATACTAGCATGTTACAAGGCTATCATAGTGTCCAGCCTCTTTGTCAAGCTGGCTGAACCTCTTGTTACTGTTTGCTCATGTTTGCAAAGCACAATTGTTTTTCTAATAATAGCTGCAACCAACTTTTTCCAGCGTTGGGCCATTGACTCTGTTCTGCATTGTGCATGTTCATGCAAGGTCTGCTTAATTAGTAAAGGCCTCCTCCCCAAGTTAACTGGCTGCAAAAAAAAAAAAATCACCTATGGGGAAAAAAAGTCAATCAAAATACAGCACAACATTACATCACAATACTGTAGTGTCTGTGAGATTTCAGCTACTCTGCATTCCCAAGGTGAAGAATGCTGACATCACCCTTGGCACCATGGGTGAAAATGAGGATAAGGTATGTTTATACCAGTTAAGAACTTGTTTACTTTTTTTTTCATTTTTTTTTTTTTTTGAGTTTTGAAATGGGGAGGATGTGACAATTTTGAAATGGGGCGTGCAAGGTCCACTTTAAGTTTAAGAAGCAGATAAAGACCTTTTAAAACTCAGTGAGCTAAGATAGAGTTTTTAGGAAACAATTTCGATTTTTTTTTCTCAAAATAAACAGCTGTTTAGGTTTCAGAAGATGCTTTTATATTCCCAATTTCAATGTATTGCATTTTGTAATTAAATTGAAGCATATTTATTTAATATAATTACATAGTTAGTAAGGTTGAATAAAGACATCAGTCCATCCAGAGTGAGTGTCTACAATTGTCCCTATCCCTGTACATTGCACACTCGCATCTGTCCCTACCCTCAAGGAGCCCACAATCCAAGGTCCCCATTCATATACTAGGGTAAATTTTGGACAGAAGCCAATTAACCTACCTGCATGTCTTTGGAGTGTGGGAGGTAACCGGAGTACCTGGAGGAAACCCATGCAGGCACAGGGAGAACATGCAAACTCTAGGCAAGTAGTGTTGTTGTTGGGATTTGAACCAGCAATGCTTCTTACTGCTAGGTGAGAGTGCTAACCACTACACCACTGTGCTGCCGCATATACATTGCTACTTTAGTTATAGGAGCTGATCGTCCACACCTAGAACAGTTATGTTTTCAGGGAAAAAGTAGAGGTTTGTTTTTACTAAAGTCCTTGCTGTTCTAGTCCCAAGAACTGACAGTTTTTTTTCTGAAATTGGTGTACTAAAGGCTGCATCACCATTTTCATTTAGCATAGCAATTGGCTCCCCACTCTTAACTGCAGCAGGCTAACTCACAAGAGTAGGGATAAGCAATGTGGCAAAAATGTAAGATGCCTATTTCACAATCTTGCTTGAAAAAAAGAAAAACATCTACAGATGTATTTAGGGGGTATTTTAGTTTATTTAATCGGTATTCAGTTTTTTGTTTTTTTTTCCCCTTTACTCTTGTATATTTGATTATCTGTATACTGTTATATATATATATATATATATATATATATATATATATATATATATATATATATAAATCTGGTGAGCATTTATCATATGAACTTTGTACATGGGGTCATTCTAGCGCTGGAAATAGGACTATTACTTTATATTTTACTACACTATATATTTCTTTCAATTAAAAAATATGTACATTTTAGCACAGTAATAGGTCCATGATAGATTAACCACATCAGTACTAGCTTGTAATATCCTTCATTACCAGGCCATCTTTCAGTTTTTGGTGCTGTGGTTGTTTGACTGACAATTACTCACTCAAGCATTATTGTACCCAAATCAAATTCTATATTGTCTGATGGTCAGCAAGTTTAACACGCCCACAGGCCTAACCACTGTGCCCCTAGGAAAGATTAGAGATTTGATTAAAGCTGCCACTCTAAATAAATAAAAATGAAGACTGTATTTTACCGTCTACCGAATATGTAAAAGTAAATAGTGATGCTGATATTGAAATATGACAATACTGTAACAAAAACAAACATAAATGAAATAACACCCTGTGACAAGTGAAAGGCACTGTGACTATTAGTGACAATAGTGACACAAATTAAAGTCCATAAAAGAATCCAAATGTTGACTCCGTTTGACTCCGTATCTTTCCATAGCAGTTGTAATATTCCAGATCTTCCACCACACCGCATGTGAAAGTGCCTCCACTCCCCTTAAGAAACGCACTCACCGTTTTTAGGTACCTTGCACTCTTATGCTCGGCATATACACTTTTACCCTCAAAGGGTTAAGTCATCCCACCAATATCCAACAGTGCATACAGAAAAAAGATCTCTCCACATGAAAATAAAATAAGTGCTCCAATAGTTTGATAACATTTAAAACATTTTAATGAATAAAAGCAAATCTCCAACTATTGCACTCACATAGATCCAAATAAAGTAAGCATAAAAACAATCCTCCTGTTATCAGCAAGTGGTGGTATATTGTGGTCACAGCGGACCCACTGTGTACGATCTGTATCTCACCCTCACTGACTCATCAGACTCTTGTCTGCAGGATGTTTAAAGTCTTGTCAGTTTATTCATATTTTGAACTGATTTTTAGGTTTCATCACTTCCTCCAGCTTGTATCAGCCTTCACTTCCTGTTAGGTCATCTCCCAGAAGCCTTCACTTCCTTTCAAATTCTATATTGTGTTTAAACAGATAGAGCTTCCTTTTGGTAGTATCTAATGTCCACTGTGTTTTTTTTATTTTTACTATATAAAGGAAAAAAAATATGTTCCCCTTACTGTCTTGCCTACACCATATCAAATAAAAATTCCAGAACATTATAAACCCCCCACATGACCCCTTTTTGGAAAGAAGACACCCTAGGGTGAGCTCATTTGTTGCCAACATTTTTTTTTTTTTAAATGAAGGAACATGATGGTATTGAGGGGATTAGAACATGAAGCTTGATAATAGTGTACTAAAACATTAAATGTACAGGTCATACAAAGTGGCAAGATAGGGGTAAAGGGGTTATTATTCAGTCATGAAAGATAACAGTGCTGAAAGGGATTAATATACAGGTCACTGCAGAGATATAGATTCAAGATATACAGGAGAGGAAGGGGGTGAAAGGATTAAAAACTATCTACAACCTTTAATATCTGGGCTCACCAATGTTTACATTTTCCATTGCTGTGCATGGTCATTGCAGCAATCAGATGTTACATAACTGCTCAGCTTGGCTCTGTACACTTTGTGAACCGAGCCAAGGAAGGCTCTGTTCAAAGCCATTAACATTTTCAGTGTCCATCCAAAGCTGATTTCTGCATTGCCATTTTTAGTAAGCTTCTACCACTTCTCCATTCATAAATGAATGGTGGTAGATACATGGTTAACCACTCTCAGACCGGACCATTTTGCTGGCTTAAGACCAGAGCACTTTTTGTGATTCGTCACTTTAACTGACAATTGCGCGGTCGTGCGACGTGGCTCCCAAAAAAAATTGACATCCTTTTTTCCCACAAATAGAGCTTTCTTTTGGTGGTATTTGATCACCCCTGCATTTTTTTTGCGCTATAAGCAAAAAAAGAGTGTAAATTTTGAAAAAAAATCATTATTTTTTACTTTTTGCTATAATAAATATCCCCCAAAAATATAAAAAAAAAAACATTTTTTTTCCTCAGTTTAGGCTGATACATATTCTTCTACATATTTTTGGTAAAAAAAATCGCAATAAGTGATTATTGATTGGTTTGCACAAAATTTATAGCGTTTACAAAATAGGGGATAGTTTTATGGCATTTTTATTAATATTTTTTTTACTAGTAATGGCAGCAATCAGCGATTTTTATTGTGACTGTGACATTATTGCGGACACATCGGACATTTTTGACACATTTTTGGGACCATTGTCATTTATACAGCAATCGTGCTATACAAATGCACTGTGTAAATGACACTGGCAGTGTAGGGGTTAAGTGTGTCCTAGGGGCGTGCTACTAACTGTGGGGGGCGTGGCTGTGTGTTAGTGAACACTGATCTCTGCTCAAATCACAGGGAGCAGAGATCAGTGTCACTTGTTTCTAGGCAGAATGGGGAGATTGTTTACTGTTTACTTCCGTATCTCCCCGTTCAGCCTCCCCGTGAGACAATCGTGGGTATGCCGGTGGCGATCGCGTCCTCGGGACCCGCGACTGGACTCACGGGGGTCCCGATGGCACAGCAACGATTTCAAATGGACGTACCTGTACGCCAATTTGCCTGCCCATGCCATTCTGCTGATGTACATCGTCGTGCGTCGGTCGGGAAGTGGTTAAAGGAGCTACTATAACCTCCGGGAGACATTTTAAGCTCATTACCTTAATGAACACTGCATTCATTTTGCCTTCCCATTGACTACAATACTTTTTAAGATCTGGAAAAGCAATAGCTTTCTGCTGCCTGTTCCTGATGCCACACAGCAAACAAAGATATCACCATTACCATTGTTTCCACCAACCAAAACCACCAGTAGCTACTATTTAAAAAATAATAATCTCCAGTATTAGAATAATCTCCAATAATCTGTTTTAGCAATTAATAATTAATAATGAATTTTACAATTTAGCAAATGTCAAATATATGTACATTTCTATGTAACAGAAAACAGTATTTGTTTCATTTTGAAGATGTAGTCATTGCTCGACAACCCCCCCCCCCCCACTTGACTACTGAAAATATTTAAACAATATATTCCCCTGACTCCATCAATACAATTTAAAATTTCTACCATGAAGTATACAAAAAGCATACACAAGCATAAAGAGTGCATAGTAAATCATTTACATATTTTTCCATTAATGGGATGAAGTTTTTCATCCGTAGAGTGGCTTTTGGAAGTGAAATTCCAGATTGCTATTGTTTGTTTAGCTCTAAATATTAAATTTAAAGAATAATTACTCACAGCAGACTCAGCAGGGATCCATGTTAAGAGGTGCAGGCGGGAAGCCCCCTTGAAAGAAATGGCAGTTTAAAAGCTCTAACAGCTATTCACGGCCATTCACATGTCCTGCCTGTTGGCCCGGGACAGGCATGGCTTGTGTTATGGGTAGAGCAGAGGGAAATCATCCATTCATTGATCCATACTCCACACTTCTGCTTAACCCAGAAGTGATGCACATACAGAAATGATGTGCATCACTTCTGGGTTAAGCACTGACTTTCTCCAGCAGCTCTGGCTGGTTAAGCAGCTAAGCATGATCTTGCTCGATAAGCTACCAGATAAGATATCTGAATAAAAAAGTAACATGCAACAAACTAAAAAAAAACACAAAAAGACACTTAAATACATAAAGGCTTGCACGCACTGAGTGCACTACATATGAAATCACCCCTAACTCAGCTGCAGTGCATAGAAATGCAATGTGTGGCAGAGAGCTGTGGTGCAGCGCAAAATAATGCAGACATGTTACAGATATCCTCATTTCGCATCTGCCACCTGAATTGTAGTGTAAACAGGGCACATAGAAAACTTGTTTTTTGCACCCTTGCAGAGACCAATGTTCATTTTTTAGTGCAGACAAACTCTAATCTTCACACACACGTGAACTAACTCGCCTAGTGGTGTTTTCTTTTAAGTAGTAGCATTGGGATAAGGACGATGCATATAAAAAGATCTCAGAAATATAATTAATATCACTTTACATTGTGATTTTTAAAAGACCAAAATATTCCTAACCACTTGCCGGCCGGCTCACGCTAATCTGCGCTAGCAAAGTGGCATGGGTGTGCAAAATAACATACTCATACATTGCTGCGTCATCCGTGGCTAGCGCAATGTCTGCCGGTGCCCTGTGATCGCGGCACAGAGAGGCAGAACAGGGAGATGTAAACAAGGCATTTCCCTGTTCTGCCTAGCAACATGACAGGGATATACTGCTCCCAGTGATCGGGATTAGTGATCTTTGTCATGTTCTTGTAAGGTCACCCCCCTACAGTTAGAATATGCTGAAGGAACACAGTTAACCCCTTGATCGCTCCTATTGTTTAACCCCTTCCCTGTCAGTGACATTTACACAGTAATCAGTGCATTTTTATATTACTGATTGCTGTATAAATGACAGTGGTCCCAAAATAGTGTCAAAAGTGTCTGATCTGTCCACCGTAATGTTGCAGTCGTGATAAAAATCACAGATTTGCCGCCATTACTAAAAATGCCATAAATCTATCCCCTCTTTTGTAGAAGCGATAACTTTTGCACAAACCAATCAATATACGCTTATTGCGATTTTTTTTACCAAAAATATGTAGCAGAATACATATTGGCCTAAACTGTGGGAGAAATTAGTTTTTTTATATATTTTTGGGGGATATTTATTATAGCTATATTTATTATAGCATAATTTGTTTATAGCGCAAAAAATAAAAAACGCAGGTGATAAAATACCATCAAAAGAAAGCTCTATTTGTGGGAAAAAATTAAGTTGATTTTGTTTGGGTACAACATCGCTTGACTGTGAAAATGTCAGTTAAAGCAATGTAGTGCCATATCGCAAAAAAGGGCTTGGTCAGGAAGGGGTTAAATCCTTCTGGGGCTGAAGCGGTTAAATCTATTAGTATATTCATAAATCATTTTTGTGATTGGTCTTGATCTTCATTTTTTTTAAATGTCCTTTTCATTGTGCATTTCAGCCAATTTATTATAAGGAAAAGTTACAGACTATTTGTATTGGTTTTGAAGAGAACAATCCACATTTCATTTATATCTGTAAAAACAGTAGTTGCAAACCAGCATTGTGGACATGTAGGATGAAATGTCACCTATAAATGTTTAGCTGCTCAGCAGTCCAATTAAAGGTCACCAGACAGAATCTGACAACTCCCATATTCTTTGTGGCAAAAAAAGGTAAATAAAAAAATCAATGTATATGTACTAATATTAAATGGCATAGACATACAGTTGTGATAATAAGTTTACATACTCTGGCAGAATGTATGATTTCTCTGCCATTTTTCAGAGAATGTGAATGATAACACAAAAGCATTTCTTTCACTCGTGGTTAGTGTTTGGCTGAAGCCATTTATTATCAATCAACTGTGTTTACTCTTTTTAAATCATAATGACAACAGAAACTACCCAAATAACCCTGATCAAAAGTTTACATACCCTGGTCATTTTGGCCTGATAACATGCACACAAGTTGACACAAAGGGGTTTGAATGGTTATTAAAGGTAACCATCCTCACCTGTGATCTGTTTGCTTGTAATTAGTGTGTGTGTATAAAAGGTCAATGAGTTTCTGGACTCCGAACAGGACTTGCATCTTTCATCCAAAGCTGTACTGATGTTTCTGTATTCTGAGTCATGGGGAAAGCAGAAGAATTGTCAAAGGATCTGTGGGAAAAGGTAGTTGGACTGTATAAAACAAGAAAGGGATATCAAAAGATATCCAAGGAATTGAGAATGCCAATCAGCAGTGTTCAAAATATAATTAAGAAGTGGAAAATGAGGGGTTCTGTTTAAACCAAACAATGGTCAGGTAGATCAACTAAAATTTCAGCCACAACTGCCAGGAAAATTGTTCGGGATGCAAAGAAAAACCCAAAAATAACTTCAGGTGAAATACAGGACTCTCTAAAAACATGTGATGTGGCTGTTTTAAGATGAACGATAAGGAGGCACTTGAAGAAAGATGGGCTGCATGGTCGAGTCACCAGAAGGAAGCCATTACTATGCAAATGCCACAAAGTATCCCGATTACAATACACCAAACAGCACAGAAACAAGCCTCAAACCTTGCACAAAGTTATTTGGAGTGATGAGACCAAAATTGAGCTTTTTGGCCACAACCATAAACGCTACATTTGGAGAGGAGTCAACAAGGCCTATGATGAAAGGTACACCATTCCTACTGTGAAACACGGAGGTGGATCGCTGATGTTTTGGGGATATCTGAGCTACAAAGGCACAGGAAATTTGGTCAAAATTGATGGCAAGATAAATGCAGTATGTTATCAAAAAATACTGGAGGAACATTTGCATTCACCAGCCAGGAAGCTGCGCATGGGACGTACTTGGACATTCCAACATGACAATGATCCAAAACACAAGCCCAAGTCAACCTGTCATTGGCTACAGCAAAATAAAGTGAAGATTCTGGAGTGGCCATGCCATTCTCCTGACCTCGATATCATTGAGCCTCTCTGGGGAGATCTCAAACGTGCAGTTCATGTAAGACAGCCCAAGAATATACAGGAACTGGAGGCTTTTTGCCAAGAGGAATGGACAGCTTTACCAACTAAGAAGATAAAGAACCTCATCCACAAATACCACAAAAGACTTCAAGCTGTCTTGATGTTAAAGGGGGCAATACACGGTATTAAGAACTGGGGTATGTAACTTTTGATCGGGGTAATTTGGGTAATTTCTGTTGTCATTATGATTTAAAATTAGTAAATACAGTTGATTGATAATGAATGGCTTCAGCCATGAAAAGTGGCCAAGAAATCCTAAATTCTGCCAGAGTATGTAAACTTATGAACAGTGTGTGTGTATGTATATGTAATAATAATATCTCTCTCTCTATATATCTATATATATATATATATATATATATATATATATATATATATATATATATATATATATATTTATTTCTTAATGCACTTTTCTGATAACTACTAAACTGTTTAAGCCTGCAAAAGATGCTACAAGATCAGCTTGGAACACTGTGACATAGGGATAATTACAGGCAGTGTGGGACCAGCATTTGAAATAATTAACATTACAATGAGCTACATTTGTGCTGTCTTTTTTCTAGTCACGGTGTTTATCCACCCCCATACTACAATAGCAAAATACTATTTTCTACTATGTGTGTTGCCAGGGATATTTAACTAAACATTCCCTGCGGGGGTGAAATTGATTTGTTTTTGGAACAGAAATACAAAAGACGCATTAATGTGATACATTTTGTATTTTTTACATGTATTGTATTCATATGCTTAAACTAGGTTTAAAGAGAGTTCATTTTTCATTGGTAGATAAAAATACAATACAATATACAGTGCTTTGCCCAAAAAGCTCAATTTATAAATATGCAGCTAAATTTAGGCAGCACCTACTTTTTATTTGTTATATTTTCCCATTCTCATTCTAAAAAAAAAAAAAAAAATGCTGCTTACCTTTTTGGCTGAAAAATCCTATAAAGTTTACTTAGCATCCACCTTTAATTAAATTTTTGAGTTATAGATATCAAAGCCTAGAAAAAAAAGAAAAAGTGTCCATATAGTGTATTGTTTAGCATGTTATTCTGAACAATTTAAGTGGCCTCTAGAGTCATGCATATACTGTATTCCCACTCCAAAAAAAAAAAAAAAACTAGAAAGGTAAAAAAAAAAAAAATAGTAAATTATGTATTTTTAGGTGTGACATATAACAAACATGAAGTGGATTTTTCAAAATAATTGTCTGCAAAAGTGGAAATACAATTCCAGCCTTATCTTCAGTCTTCAGTGTTACAAGCTCCTCTCTTGTATTGCTACTGCTTATCCACTTTCAGACCGGACCAATTTGCTGGTCAAAGACCAGACCACTTTTTGCAATTCGGCACTGCGTCGCTTTAACTGACAATTGCGCGGTCGTGCGACGTGGCTCCCAAACAAAATTCACGTCCTTTTTTTCCCACAAATAGAGCTTTCTTTTGGTGGTATTTGATCACCCCTGCGGTTTTTATTTTTTGCGCTATAAACAAAAATAGAGCGACAATTTTGAAAAAAATGCATTATTTTTTACTTTTTGTTATAATAAATAGCCCCCAAAAATATATAAAAAAAATTTTTTTTCCCTCAGTTTAGGCCGATACGTATTCTTCTACATATTTTTGGTAAAAAAATCGCAATAAGTGATTATTGATTGCTTTGCGCAAAAGTTATAGCGTTTACAAAATAGGGATAGTTTTATAGCATTTTTATTAATAATTTTTTATTATTTTTTTTTTTTACAAGTAATGGCAGTGATCAGCGATTTTTATTGTGACTGCGACATTGTGGGGGACCCATCGGACATTTTTGACACATTTTT
Organism: Lithobates pipiens; assembly: GCF_037356315.1. Classification (NCBI taxonomy): domain Eukaryota; kingdom Metazoa; phylum Chordata; class Amphibia; order Anura; family Ranidae; genus Lithobates; species Lithobates pipiens. The sequence goes on from NW_027507903.1 coordinate 188,925,573, forward strand.
GGGACCATTGTCATTTATACAGTAATCACTGCTATATAAATGCAGTGATTCCTGTGTAAATGACACTGGCAGTGAAGGGGTTAACCAGTGGGTGGCAGTGTAGGGGTTAAGTGTTCCTAGGGGCTTTCATTTAGTGAACACTGATCTCTGCTCCAATCACATGGAGCAGAGATCAGCGTCACTAGTTGCTAGGCAGAATGGAGAAATGCTGTTTACAACGGCATTTCTTCATTTGGCCGCTCCGTGAGATGATCGCGGGTATGCCCGTGGCAATCGAGTCCGCGGGTCCCGTGACCGGACTCACGGGGGTCCCGACCAGCGCGGGAGCGCGCCGGCGGCGGCGCGGTCCCGATGGCAGGGCGGCAAATTTAAAGGGACGTACATGTACGCCCATTTGCCTGCCTATGCCATTCTGTCGACGTACATCGGCGTGCGCTGGTCGGCAAGTGGTTATTCTGATTTCACTGCACACTGTGAACTTCTCGCAGTGTGATTTAGAATCTGCACCAAGTCAGATATAACCCTCCTCATTTCTAAAGGAGACAATGTCCAGCGCTCTCTGAACCCTTTCTCCCAACTTGACTGTCCCTGATCTGCCTCATTCATTCTTTGGATTTTAGTTATTTCAATTATGAAGGCTTGGGAATTGTGGGAATTGCCTAGGGTGGTCTGCATGCAACTAAAGTCTACTTAGAGATGCCCACTCTTCTTCTGTTTAAATACACTTTAACCACTTCCCGCTCAGAACAGCCTATTGTCAAATGATGGCTGGGTGGAAAATTCCTCGTTCAAGGCATTTTTACGACTTCCCAACCGGCGCACACCAATGTACGTCGGCAGAATGGCAAGGGCAGGCATATTGGAGTACAGAAGTACATATTGGAGTACATAGCTATATTTATTATAGCATAATTTGTTTATAGCGCAAAAAAATAAAAACACAGAGGTGATCAAATACCACCAAAAGAAAGCTCTATTTGTGGGAAAAAAAGGACGTCAATTTTGTTTGGGAGCCACGTCGCACGACCGCGCAATTGTCAGTTAAAGTGATGCAGTGCCGAATCGCAAAAAGTGGTCTGGTCTTAAGCCAGCAAAATGGTCCGGTCTGAAAGTGGTTAATATTTGTATAACGGGGTAGTTGATGCTTAGAGCGTACTTTTAGCGGATGTAATTAATTAGTCACTAGTAAGTAAACTTAAGGTCATGGGACAAACATAGATTTATGCTCAGACAAAATACAAACAAATAGGGCTGATTCAATGAAATTTATTATGCTCACTCTTTTATGTTTCTATGTAGCAAAAGCAAGGCCACTACTTGTATCAAGTTGTAGTGAGGTTGAGTGTGGTTTTGTACAGCACCCTGCTGGCCTACATTGTATGAAGAGGCACAGAGGCCTAGTGATGACATCACAGGGTCCAAAAGAAGGTATCTAATGAAAACAGAATTTTTTTATTTAATAATTGTATTGGCATTCTGATGAAATGGTGAGGGAGGAACCGGTGAAATTAAAATATAAGCAGATTAAACATCAGTTTTAATTCTCAGCTGCTCCACCGTGAAGACAATACATGCACCCACTCCCCTTCCTAACAATTGATAGTGTTGGTGCTTGGTGACTGGCCAACAATGTCACATGGGCTCAGGAGAGTGCCCACTGCCCCATGGAAGCTCCAGCTCAATCTAATCAGACAGTGTACAAGGCTTTTTCCACTCCCATCAGCTGAAATGAGCAGCAAGGGAGTGAAAGGATGCTTTGTTATAATTAATTAAGCTTGACAGCATACTATCTGTGTAAGATACTGTACATATCATTCTAATGGAAGTTTAAGAACAAGTACTGTATATTTAAGTGATGTACATATGAGTCTGAAAAAAAGATATAACGTGTCATTTTAGAGAAATTCACAGAAGGAAATGGAAACACAACATAGTACTGATGTACACAGCAGTTGCATTTTGAGCTTTAAAATGTTTAAATATTCACATTTCAGTAACAGAGCTTATGTGCACTTAAATGTTCTGTCTTTACCTCTGACCTTGTTGTTACATATTCATCTCAATTTATATGTCACTTTCTTCAATACTTCCAGAATTTTTTTTTAATGTACTGTATGTTATGTCTGGAAAATATGAACAGTATGAGAATTGAGTCTGCTGGTTGTTCTATTTGTGACAAAAATGATGCCAATGGAGACCCAAAGGAACCTTCAAACCAACAGGGATGGGAATAGTTTGGGATTGTAACAAGAGAACATGTTTTTAAATATCTACAGCTATACTTACAGTACGCTAGATCCAAAAATAGAGAATATGCCATTTGGGGAAAAGCTTTGTTTTATTGACATCAGGGAAGAGTTGTTGGTTGTTATTACACCAGCAGGTGTGGGCTTCTAACAACCAATTCAACAATAGATGCAAAAAAACCATTTGTCTGTTTACATCCGTTTAGGTCTTATTCCGTTCTTTTAGACAGAACAAAAATTGATGTAAAATACAAAGTGTGGTGCTAAATGTGTATTGACAAAAACTTGACAAATTGTCATATACAAGTGAAAAATAGAGAGAAATATATATGTATGTGAGAGAGTGTGTGGGGAAACCCTCTATAATGTTAAATACACCCAAGCATTAATACAAACAATGACTTATTATAAAAAATAATCCATGAAGTGATTAGATATAGTCCATATCACAAATCCGTAGTGCATGAAATGAAGTCCAAAAAAATAAAGAATAATATGAGGAACTTGCAAAAAAGGTGTTTCCAAAAAATCACCACTGTGCTGATACCATCACCATAAAGAATGCAGGCTTACCAGACATTAATGACCCGATTAAACATACATTCAAGGGGTCATAAATCGCTTATTGCTCCAAGTTCTGGGGCACTGGTTTGGTGATCTCTGGTCTACTGGGTCTCACTATAGAAGTAGCCCTTTCTCCAATGCTTGAGCATGTGTGGTTACAGTATTTGAAGAGACATCTCCGACATCAACCACAATTAACATGTAATGGAAGGATAAAGCCAAAATAGCATAATACCGTTTAAAATAAAAATGTAATAAAAATAAAGTACAGTAGGTGCCGCCGATATTGTGTTTCCAGCGCGACAGTATCTCGCTGGTTCCCCGCGACAGGCTTCTCTAACCAGCGCGATACCGTTGCGCTGGCTGGCTGCAATAGGAAATTTTTTTTTTTACATTTGGCGTGGGGTTCACCCTTAGGATTCATACCAAACACAGTGCCTGGTATTGGCAGGAATCCAATTCAGATCCCCGCACCAGTGTCAACCCGGCCAGCAATGCCTGTTGCTTATCGGGAAAGGAAAATAAACATTTTTCCTTTCCCGATGCGAGCCAGCTCAGGGCTGGCTCCCGCGCCGGAGCTCGTAGGGTGTCAGTCTCGCTACTGTAATGGACATACATTTAAGTAGTCATTAAGAAGCATATCAATAAAAGTAGGCAGTAGTAGGGTCTTTGGGAAGACCCCTAGGAGTCTATTTATAAATGTTTTCCTACAAGACTGACAACTTTCTCCCATGTAAATACTAGGTGAAAGTTGTCTAATGTGTGTATGTGTGATAGTGCTGCATCTGTGGTGGGTCTGATAATTATGCTATGAACTTGGTAATCATTTCTGGGTGTTAGTACCCAGTGAAGGTGTGGTTTGCGTAAACCTTGTCTGCTCCACCTCCTTCCCCCCACTCAGACCTGCTCCACCTCTTGCCCTGTGCCATGTTGCCACTGTGGTGAAGATTGTGAGGTAGGACTGAGGACTCTGTAGGGAGGACTGTGGAATTGGCAACTCTTATGTAAAGATGGTGTGAAAGGGAGCTCTGATGTGAAAGGGGGTGCTATGATGGGAAAGGGGTGGCTCCAGTGTGAAGGAAGGGCTCTTATGTACAAGAAAAGCTTGTGAAGGGGGATCTGATGTGCAAGGGGACTTTAATGGGATGGGAAGTCTCTGATTTTAAGGGGGAACACTTACGTGTAATGGAAAATATAATATGATGGGGTGCTGTTATGTGGTGTGGGACTTCTGGTGTGGTTGAGGTTTCTGGTGTGAATGGAGGACAATGATGTAAAATACAGTCCCTGATGTGAAACAGAGCTCTGATGTAAAGGAGGGGCTCTGATGTGGGGAATCTAATATGAAGTAATTTCTTAAAGTTTGTTTTTCTCTTCATTTAAATATATTTGTTTTTCTTTAAACAGTTTTGTTTGCAAATACTTTCAAAATATACAATGTGACAATCATGCTGAAGTGTTTGGAAACCTTTTAATTACTTTAAACAGTGGTTCATGACTTGGAGGTAGCTCTTGGTTACCTCTGATGACCTACTGCACCCAGTTTTCTTATGAGTTGATGTACTGAATGAGTAGAGACTGTTCGTTTAGTAAGGCGATGAGTCACTGAACTCAGTAAATAAGTTAAATCTGTCCAGTTCAATGAACCAATCATGTGTGAACAGGAAAAAAAAAAGTTGAATTGTATCCATATTATCACTAGTGATAGTAAACAAACTAATGACATGACTTTTTTTTGTTACTTTGTTTTGTTTTGTTTTTTGTTACTTCTGTAGGACAGACAACTGTACATGCAGGCTGTAAGTTGGCCAGTCCCTGCTGAACTGGCCATTTTTGGCTGATTTTTGGCCAGTATACAGTGTACAAGGATTTATTGGGAAAAAAAAGCTTAACCCAACAATCTTTACTATAAAATAATGGACACCAAGCAATTGCCCTGTGTAAACATTCCTTAAAATGCCCAATTTAGAGCAGCATGGTTCTAATAAATTCAGAATTTGTTTCAATCATTATTAATTACTGTTTCTATATCATACTCACTTCTGGAGTGGATATTGTTATAGCTCTAGAAAGTTATAAAAATGCCTATACACATATCTCAGTTACTAGGTAACAAAGACTTTTTTTGTGGCTAATTTATTGCACAATCAGAAAATAAACAGCAGGAGACAATTCATCTGCACCTGTTTCACTGTGAGCTTTTAATATTTCAGTCTGTTGTGCTTCTTTGAACATGCTTGTAAGCTGTGTATGTGTAAATAAAATATACAAGTGCATTGCAGCCTGTATGGTAATTATTCTTTCCATAAATGCTGATTTTCTTCAATTCAAGTAGTGTTTCACTGACAAAAAGAGCCTCTAGTCTACCTCTTTAAGTAACTGTCTGAATAATGCATTTGTTTTACTTATTTCCCTGCCAAATACTAGTTTGTAATTATTTCTGATTTTATGTCTCTGATTTCAAATAAATTGGTCATCTGCATGGTTAAATTATTTCTGGAACATTGGATTAGGTTTGCAGGATTAAAGGAACATACTGCTGACTACCATCTTAAGCCACTGATTAACTCTGTTGGAAACATTAAAAAATGTTAAAAATATGTGTCTGAAATGTGTAAAATTCAGACAAACTAAAAGCCTTGATAATCCAGTGATATGAAGAGTGACTCCTGGTTAAGGGGGGAATATCAAAGTGTGCAAGGCCAAGTAAAGTGTATATAAATCTATTTTATACATGCTTAAAATACATTATGATAAATGTTTATTTTAAGTTGAAATACAGTATAATAATGGCGCATGGGTTAGATGGGAACAGAACACTTCAATTGTAATTAATCAGCATTGATCCTTTACATTGTGCCTAAAGCTTGGTACACAACCCGCTGGGTTGAATGAAAAAAATCTGACAGCATCGCATGATCCAATGTTAGTACAGTGATCTCCCCCCGATGAGCTGTTGTGATCAGACAAGGGGACGGACCCTCTGGCAGAACATAACATCAGCACTCTCTCCCATTGGCTGAGATCCTTAATCGGGAGCTGGTTGGCTGCTGGTTTTACAGCATGCTCGTCCAACAGAAGCCGACTGACATACACGCAGGCTGAGTGTCGGACGATTTTTATCTAACCAGCCGATCTAGTCCGACATTCAGCCCATGTGTACGAGGCTTAACATTTGTCTCTAGTAGAACTTTATGATTCAGCTATGTTTTAGCTTTCTTTTTAATTTAGTAAAGCATTTTTAAATGTGCTGGGGTGAAGTAACAACGAAGGTGAAGTAACAAAAACAAAATATCTTGCTTGCTAGCTGTACTACCAATAAATTATTAGTCTAATAGATTTCACTGAGAACTTTGATTATTAGTAATCCATCTACTGTACTGCAAGTTGGATGAATACGCTTAACATGACTTCTTATGTTCATATGTAACTGTTCTAATGTTTTTTTTTGAAGAGGGTGTGTAAAATGGATATTTTAATTCACAGCTACAAGCATTCATTGTGATCCCCTTGAAAATGTCCGTTTACCTGTTAAAGAGGGCAGCAAATTCCTTTCCCAGCGTCTGTACTGCTAAAAATCCTTTCCAGTCATTAAAACTGGAACTATATATATATATATATATATATATATATATATATATATATATATTTAGTAGAAACCCCCAAAAAATGGTGATTGTTGAAATATTTTATGTCACACGGTAATTGCCGCAGCGGTCTTTCAAATGCAATTTTTTGGGAGAAAAGACACTTTCATAAATTAAAAAAAAAAAAAAACAGTAAAGTTAGCCCCCTTTTATATACAGTGTGAAAGAGGATGTTATGCCGAGTAAATTGATACCTAACATGTCATGCTTTGAAATTGCGCACACTCGTGGAAGACCACAGAACAGAGAGGTGGAATCTCCATTATCAACCAGTCACTTGCCCAGCAGTTGTGCAAAACCCCATATATGGCTGCATGGGGAAACTACCTAGAAATACACTGGGACATGGATAGATGGTGGGCATCCTTTTCTAGAACCTTTAAGGGAATTAGGAATATATCCCTAATTGAATCTAGCCTTAAGGTGTTGACCAGATGATACCTCATCCCTGCCAAATTGCCTAATATGTATCCCACAGCAAGCCCTCTGTGCTTCCGAGGGTGTCAACTTATAGGCTCAATGGCCCACATCTGGTGGGAGTGCCCCAGAATAAGGTCTTTCTGGAACAGGATGTTTACCCTAATCCAAAAAGTGACAGACCTCCAGATCACAAGAACCCCTGCCAATGCCCTTCTCAATACAAATCTCCCCAAGACCTCCACTTTCAAATGCAAATTAATCCACTTTAATTTACTAGGTGCCAAGCTGACAATAGCCAAAGCATAGAAACAACCCAGGGTCTCCTTCTTGGTGGCCAAATGTAAAATATTGTGGATTATGTCCCAAGAGAAACTGACCACTATCCTACCCACAGCTCAGTTTGAATCAACCTGGGAACCCTGGGCCCTACATATGGGCATTTCCCTCATTCATGGGGTACATCTTCTTCACATAATTTCCTGTTGATTTGGCTTTTCTTCCTCTCTTCTTCTACTCACCCCTCTAACCTATCCCTCCTCCCCTCCTTTTCCCTTTACAATATGGTCCTCTACAACAACGGGAGAGACCCTCCAGACTAAACGCCTCTAGGCCTACACGCTAAAGGGCCCTTCCTTTGGGGTGTACCAACTAGGCTCCCAAAATCCCTATCTTTATGTAAGGCTCTAGGCTAGACTGAAGTGTGTGTTATTCTCTGGTTATATGAGGGGGGGGCTCCAGGCACAGTGTGTTCCCTTTAGGGGTGCCGGATACACCAGGTTCCCGGAAACAGACACCAAAAATCCGGAGTGTAACGCAGGGAATACGGGGCTAACCCAGAGTTAACGACCCCTCCCTTCCACATCAGTTACTATTACCTGTATTCATTTTGTTTTTTATTATGCCTCACTGGATGTAATGTTAATTCATGTTTTCTTGTACTGAACAAATAAAAAAAAAAAAAATAAAGAAAAATCCTTTACACAGACTAAGGAGTGAGAGGGACATGAGAAGACATGTTAAATTTCAGTTGATTTGAAAGAAGCCAAATTCCATCCACAAATCCAGTGTGAAGTACAGCATAGCTTTCCTAAAACAGAAAGTATCATACTTTCATGTCTGATTTCCATCACCAGCAAAAAAAAAAGGGGTATGTTCCTCATTATCGGATTAAGGACATTGTCATGCACATCATTTATGTTCGATTGTGCATTCATGGCTCTCTAATATTAGATTGCATCTGTGCTGTAGGCAGTGCTTCTGTTCTTACAGTTAGATGATATGGAAAGGAATTTGCATGTCTGCCCACTATCCTAAAATGAGAAATAAATTCCCTATTTTTTTTTTTTTTTTCATTTGTGATAGAACTGAGATGTACAGATACTTTCTGTTTAAAGAAAGCTATACGATTCTTCACCAAAAATCCTGTCATCAAAAAATGAGTCATCTTGAGCATAATATAGTCTGTTAAATATTAATGCAATACTATAGTTGTGTCATATTGGAGGATATTAATATTGACAATACATTTACTTTCAATAAGCCCTGCAAGGTTTACAGAAAATATACATTGAAAATAACAACATGCTTTATTAAAGTGGTTGTAAACCCTTGCAAACCACTTTGACCTACAGGTAAGCCTAGATTAAGGCTTACCTGTAGGTCCAATAAATATCTCCTAAACCTATACTGTTTAGGAGATATTTCCAAAAAGGTAGCCACCGCTGTCTACGGCACATGCGCCATTGACAGCGGCGCACAGGCGCACTGGGCAGGCCGCAGATCGCAGCAATATGCCGCGGGTGTCGGCTCCCGTGCGCACGCGCGGGAGTGACTTCATCGCTGCTCTGGCGAATCACAGTGCCGGAGCAGCGAGACCCGGAAGTCACTCCGAGATCCAGGGCAGCGGCAGACAGTCAGGTAAGTTATTCATAATGAGCTAGTATGCTATGCATGCTATGCTATGCTATGCATACTAGCTCATTGTGCCTTTGCCTTGCAGGTTGCTTTTCCCCCCATGGGTTTACAACCACTTTAAGATGGATTTAATAAAAAGGTATCATAGGTCAGGAGTGGCATATTACCCACTGTGTCATCTTTATTTAGATTTTTGGCACATATGCTGCTTATGTAGACCTTCAGGATACAATGTTAAAGGGAGACACAACACTTTGGGCCCAACTTTGTGGGACTGTGCCCTTCCCTCCCAACCTTTAAGTCTGCTCCTAAGATTTAGTTATATTTAAATATGAATCTGTATCATTTTGGGCGTACTGCCTCTTTAAGAATCTGGCAGTTTTTTTACCTGTGGTAAATTCAAGCCAGTGGGAATCATTGGAATTTTCTGAAAAAAAAAAAAAAAAAAAAAAAAAAATATATATATATATATATATATATATATATATATATATATATATATATATATATATATATATATATATATTTAAGGTGTGAATGGACTGGAACTTTTCCTCTTTTGACCTCCTATTTCTAAAGAGCTACCTTCCTCCCGCCTGTCAGGGGTGGAGGGACGGCATTGTTCTAATTTTGTAAACTGTGCTTGAGTCCTAATAACTGGACACAAATGTTGATAATATTGAATGTATTCTTTATTTATTAACCACTTCTTAATCAGCCGCCACAGTTTTACTGTGGCAGAATGGCACAGGTGGGCAAAACGACGTAGCTGTACATTGGCTCCTTTAAGCGGGATAGCAGGTGGAGGCACGATCATGGGCAGAGGCAGAACAGAGACGTGTATGTGTAAACACACAAATCCCTGTTCTGTAAGCTGAGGAGAGGCAGATTGTGAGTTCCTAATAGCTAGGAACCACAATCTGTCATCTCCTATAGTCAGTCCTCTCCCCCCACATTTAGAACACACAATCAGAGAACACAGTTAACCCCTTGATTGCCCCCTAGTGTTAACCCCTCCCCTGCCAGTGACATTTACACAGTAATCAGTGCATTTTTATAGCACTGATCACTGTATAATTGTCAATGGTTTCAAAAATGTGTCAAAAGTGTCCAATGTGTTTGCCATAATGTTGAAGTCCCGATAACAATCGCAGATCAACGTCATTACTAGTTAAAGAAAAAAATAATAAAAATGCCATACATGTATCCCCTATTTTGTAGACGCTATAACTTTTGCGCAAACCAATCAATATATGATTATTGCGATTTTTTTTACCAAAAATACGTAGAAGACTACATATCGGCCTAAACTGAGGGAAAAAAATGTTTTTTTTTTTTAATTGTTATTATAGCAAAAAGTACAAGATAATTGTGTTTGTTTTTTTTCAAAATTGTTTTTTTTTTTTGTTTATAGCGCAAAAATACCACCAAAACAAAGCTCTATTTGTGGGGAAAAAAGGACGTCAATTTTGTTTGGGTATAGTGTTGTGCGACCGCGCAATGGTCAGTTAAAATGACGCAAAAAAATGGCCTGGTCATTGAGTAGTCAAATCTTCCGGGGCTGAGGTTGTTAAATAAAAGATTTCTAGCTATTAATATTTGTATGAATATTTAGTAAACCAATAAAGTGCTGCAGCTATTTAATGAAATTAATATTGTCCTGGTTTATTTATTTGCTAATAATGATTATGCATTGGTCTCGGAGGGTTGCGGCCTTTAGCCCCAAGCATTAGAGATAAAATTAGACACATTTAACAAGAACAACAGTTATCAAACAGAATAAAAGGAAAAGTGATTATACAAAACTGAAATGCTAGATATACCAAATGTATGGGTATTGATAAGCCAAATGAATAAGCAGAAACTCAAGCAGTGTAATAGAAAGATTGTACATGTTCTCGGGGTAACCATCTATCTCCTGAATTGTGTATAAATCTCTGCAACTGAGAAGCTCAGCCTGTTAACATTTGGTAGATAACATAAACACAATAATGGAAACAATTACCAGATACTTTGTAGAGAAGATAGAGGTTCTGTCTTCAGGAAAATATTAATCTTTTGGTACAGATGTACACTGCTCAACATAAGCATTTGATAAGCTTTTACTTCCATATTGCCAATGAAAGCAACTACTTCTTTTGACTGACCACTGTTAAAGAGGGCTGCATCTGGTTTGGCTAGTTTTCTAAAAGTATAAAAATATGTTTGGAATATATGTGACAGGTTTAGGTGTTTTTTAAATTGTTAAGTGTTTTTTAAAAGATTTGATCCATAATATAATGTTTTCAGCAAATGTATGCACCCTTTAAGATTATAATTCTAAGTATTCTCTCTAGAGCTGACAAAGAAAATCTGAACACATTTTACTGTCAGTTTAGGTAGTATACCTGCTTTGATCTCTGAAGTCCCTTACAAGATACTTGATCATTGAACTGTAAGGGATAGGTCCATTTGCACTTTTCACATTAAAGCCTAGTACACCCAGGCCAAATGTCGACTGGCATCTGCCAGTTCAATATAACTTTTGGCCCGTCTGGTCTGACAGAAGCCGACTGAAGACTCAAGACCGAAAAAGGTCTGCCAACCGACTCTCGGTCAGCACTCTCAGCCAATAGCTGAGAATGCGGACCAGAGTGTTTTGGCGAGGGGGCCGTCCCCATGTCAGAACATTATGGCACTGCCGGGAAGATCATTGTACTAACATCAGATTGTTAGTAAAGCAGCTCCGACCTGAGCTGTCAGCATACAGATGCCTAGTTGGGTGTATTTTCATAAACAGACACAAACAAGGTACATACAGTGGAGTTACAAGGCATTACCAGTGAAAGTGTTTTCAAAATATGTCCTTTCTTAAACTTTTTGAAAGTTCAAAGATATGGATTTCAGTTCGTTTGTGACATTGCTCTTTTTTGGCAGCTTGTACGTCACAAAAAACGACCTCTTCTAGCTTACAGAGAATACAGAGAAAAGCTAACCAGCAAGGAAACCAAAAAAAAACAACATAATTTACAAGGTTCCTGCTAGTTCAGGTTTCTGAACTCTAATTATTGAGTAGTCTTGACTTTTAAAGCATTAGAACATCCCATGCATCCAAACAGGTCAAATTCCTAACCTGCAGATACAAATGACAAAAAATGGGTCTGTTTAATTAAAATTCATATGACTTAATGAAAACACATAATATTTCAAAAGATAGCTGTGGTACTTTTGCACTGCCTGAAAAAATATTATATGCTGTAATTTTCCTTTTAGCAAATCTTTACTTTATTTAGAGCATTGCTTCAAAATGCATAATCATAATACTCCAGTATTTATATTATAATATTACGATTACCATTATGATAACCAGAGAAAGAAAATGCATTATGTACTTTTTTGGTTTTTATAGTTTTACCTGTTAGTTTTTGGAAAGATAATTTTCATAAATTTGAGCATATACCATCTGATTTTTCCAACGGATTTTGGCCCAAACTTGTCTAGCATACACACGGTCGCACAAAGTTGTCGGAAAATCCGATTGTTCAAAACGCAGTGACGTAGAAAACGTACGATGGGACTATAAAGAGGGCAGTAGCCAATAGCTTTCCTCTCCTAATTTATTCTGAGCATGCGTGGCACTTTGTCCGTCGGAATTGCCTATACACAATCGAAATTTAAACAATCGGATTATGTTGTCGGAAAATTTTAGATCCTGCTCTAAAACTTTGTGTGTCGGAAATTCTGACCGAAAAAGTCCGATGGGATTTTCCGACAACAAGATCCGATTGCACATTTGCACATTTTCCATCAGAAAGTCCGACCGTGTGTACAGGGCATTAAACACTCCTTGGAATTCATAAAGACTGGCACAGGTTTAGTGAAAGTGTTTCTCATGCGTTATAAAAGTGGTGCACCAAATTCATATGCCTGTTTAGAACTTGTAATTGAATTTGGCTGCACCACATTTAGAATGCACATGAGGCGCTTTCGTAAAATAGTAAAATATCTCTGCCAGTTTCTGTCTCTTTATGTCAAAAGAGAGTTGACCTAAATAAGTTCCACTTTTGTAAGCTATAAAGTGTTGGTATTGTATTTTGAATTTGGTGAAGTAATTGTGCCAAAATGTAAAAGTGGCGCATTTTAGAACTTCCTGAGTGCAAGAGTCAGAACCAAAGATTTTGCAAATGCTTCAAAAATTCAGCACCATAAATTAACACGAGACTGATTAACATCAGAAAAGTAGTGCAGCAGCTTTATTGAATTCCCATGTAATATTTTCTCATATTTTTGGATGTTTGTATGTATCCAGTTTATTGAATCAACATACTTTATAGTGTTTTTGAATTAAGTAACAAGTGAAAAGGATGCATTAAAAGTGGTTAAAGTGTTAAGGACTTTCTATGCATTAAGATAAAAAAAATGTTTGTGCCGCAGGATCCCCTAAGCCCCCCTTATACTTACCTGAGCCGGATCTATTTCCAGTTGTCTACATGGGAGCAGCAGCTCTCTTGGCTCTTACTCTCCTCACTGGGCAGGTTGGTAGCAGTGGAAGTTATTGGCTCCTGCTGCTGTCAAACAAATCCTGTGAAGAGGGAGCGGGGGTAGAGACAATCTGCCCTGTCTGTAATTACAGATGCAGACAAGGCAGTTCAAGAATGAGGAAGAGCCAGGAGTGCCAGAAGAAGAGGATCAGGACTGCTCTGTGCAGTACCAGGTACAGTATAACATGTTATATTAAGCTTTAATATCACTTTAAACTATTCCATGTATGTTATTCCAATGTGCTATTAATGGGCTGACCATTATATTGGCAATGGATGTCATGTAGAGAGCCTTAGAAATAGGTGTGCGCTATAGTGATTCTCATAAATGTAAAACATAATTTATATTAATGCGTAGCATCATTGCTTTTCAGCAAAACATTTATGAATTTATTTGACATTACCTGTACCGTGCAGTATTATAAAATAGCGTGTTTAACCAAATCGAGTGGAACTATACTCACCTCCACTTCAGAGATGTATGGTCCATGAGCACCTTTGCCAGCCTTTGACATCTTCAGATGGTTTCCTTCGAGTTTTTGATCTTCTTTTTTTTTTCCGTAAAAGAGTTTTATTGAAAAATAGTATGCAAATATACAAGTAACAAAACAGATGAACTGACAATGCGTGTACATTGTAAACAATGACAAGTTTAGTTAACATTGTATCTTGGTAATACAGTAATAGAACTTGTTTCCACCTAATGTTGTTAAACCTATCAACATAATGCATTTGATATATGCGTCTGTCTTAAAGTGTGATGTATGGAATCCGCATTACAACAAACAGGTTAGTAGACTTTGGGCGGATAAAAATGGTGTCATCTGTCTCAGTAGGTGGAGTATATATAGCGGTTGATATTCATCTGGGATCGGGTGATCAAAAGCAGAAAGAGGTCAGTCGTCAGTGTTAGAAAAAAGAAAATGAAAACAGGGAAGGAGAAAAGAAAAAGGGAGAGGAGGGGGGAGGGTGATCTGAGGGATTGTGACTAGGGAGGATGTTGGGAATGGGCAGGGGTAATTTCAAAGAGAGGGGGGGGACGGTTGACCAAGAGTGTCGCCCCCACAGCCCCCACCATCCTTCCAGTTAGAGAGGAGCTCTCAGTGTGGGGGACCCCGTCCAGCGTGGGTCCCTCTTAGCTCTTTGTGGGAGGTGGGGCAAGGACAGTATGCAGGTTGGGGTGAGCCCTCTAAAGGGGGAGCGTTGGTGAGGCTATATTTGAGTTCATGATGGAGGCATATCTGTCCGAAGTACAAAAGTGATTCCAACAAGCCCATGTCTGTGAGTATTTGGAAGGGGAATCTCGGGCAATGTGTATCAATTCCTCCAGCTCGGCTATTCTCCCCACTCTTACTAGCCATTCAGATGTCGTTGGAGAGTGGGGGGTGCCCCAATGAGTGGAAATACATAGTTTGGCAGCATTAATCATATGGACCCCAACAGATTTCCTGTAGGATTGGATTGATGTAGAAGAGTGGTGCAGAATCATCCGAGCTGGGGAGAATTCAATAGGATATGTGGTTACTTGAGCGGTTATATCGCGTACATGTGACCAGAAATTCTGAAGCCGTGGGCAGGACCACCATATGTGTAGGAGTGTGCCCCTGTCTGTCGAGCATCGCCAGCATTTGTCTGATGTGTCCGGATTGAATTTGTGGAGAAGGTCAGGGGTGTGGTACCATCTAGAGAGCGTTTTGTAGTTATTTTCTTGAATTGTGGCGTTAAGTGAGCCTTTGTGTGCTAACGTAAAGATTTTTTCCCAGTCCGCTTCCGATAGGTCTAGTTGTAAATCTTTTTCCCATGACCTGCAAGAGTTCCAGTCTTTAGGCGAAACTGATGTGAAGAGCATAGAATGTGTGGTGGAGATCATGTGTTGCTGCGTCGAGGTCTGGGAACATAGGCTTTCAAATGGGGTCAAGGTTCGCGCTAGGCGCGAATCTTGATTAATAGTGGTGAGAAAGTGACGGATTTGCAGGTAGGACCAATAGGGGAGTGGGGGGCTGTCTGGAAGACGTGGGATTGCGTTTTGTTCTAGTAGTTTGCCTCCACTGAAAAAGTGTCTAGCTAAAACTAACTCGTGCGGCCATATAGAGGCTAAAAAATTCCTCGACATTCCTGGAGAGAAGGCAGGATTAAGGCGTACAGGAGTAAGGGGGCCCGGAATGGATGAGATCTGGGGATCCTTACATACCTCTCTAAAACATCCTAAAGTTGCTCCTATAAGTGGGTGTTCTTTCAGGGTTTTAGGGACATGAGAGAAGGGTATCGAGTTTTTGATCTTCTGCCATCTTATTGACCAGGATGATGTCATTCCAAAGCATGCACAAGAATTAATTAATCTCAACAGGTGTCAACATTGTACACTGAGCCAGATGTGTGGCATGAGAACAAGTAGCTAAGAACACTTTAACACAGATGAGTCGTAATAGGGTTTATTTACTAAAGGAAAATCCACTTTAAACTGATAGTGCACTTGGAAGTAAAGTCGCTGCAGATCCGAGGGGGACATGCAAGGAAAATAAAAAACAGCATTTTAGCTTGCACATGATTGGATGATAAAATCAGCAGAGCTTCCCCTCATATCAGATGTACCTAGATTTAGAGTGACTGCGCTTCCAAGTGCACTTGCAGTGCAAAGTGGATTTGCCTTTCATAAATAACCCCCAATATGTCTCTCCTTCATTAAAAAACCCTGCCTGTTCACAAATATTTATTTTTTAGGCAAAGTTCCTCTCTAATTGTAATGTTGGGGTTTCATTCTAGTGTGTGTACTTGATACAACAACAATGACCTAATTAGTCATTAGATCCTGCAGTGAGTTTACGCATTCAGGGGAAGTAGCACTTTAAGCTTTGCCATAACATGAAAAAAGATTTACAATTAAAAATATGCAAAAGATGCTGGATAAGCAAAATAGCTAAATATGCCACAGGAGAGTTCAGGTATTAAAAACTCCACTTATTTATTCTCGCTTAGGAAAACTTGTCATCTTTTTGTATGCAGCCATCAAATGTTGAAGGATTGATTCACAAAGAAATACGCAGTCAGCATCTTTAAATTTGTAGCAAAATAATGATCATCATTTAACCACTTTCAGACCGGACCATTTTGCTGGTAAATGACCAGAGGTCTTTTTACACTTTGGCACTGCGCTGCTTTAACTGGTAATTGCGCGGTCATGCAATATTGTACCCAAACAAAATTTGCGTCCTTTTCTTCCCACAAATAGAGCTTTCTTTTGATGGTATTTGATTGCCTCTGCGATTTTTATTTTTTGCGATATAAACGTAAAAAGACCGCAAATTTTGAAAAAAAATGATATTTTCTACTTTTTGTTATTAGAAAAATCCAATAAACTCAATTTTAGTCATACATTTAGGCCAAAATGTATTCAGCCACATGTCTTTGGTAAAAAAAAAGTCAATAATTGTATATTTATTGGTTTGCGCAAAAGTTGTCACATCTACAAACTAAGGTACGTTTTCTGGAATTTACGCAGCTTTTAGTTTACGACTGCCTATCTCATTTCTTGAGGTGCTAAAATGGCAGGGCAGTACAAAACCCCCCCAAATGACCCCATTTTGGAAAGTAGACCCCCTAAGGAAATTGATAAGAGGCATGTTGAGCCCATTGAATATTTTATTTTTTTGCCTCAAGCGATTGAATAATGACAAAAAAAAAATTTTTTTTTTTTTTTTACACAAAGTTGTCACTAAATGATATATTGCTCACACATGCTATGGGCGTATGTGAAATGACACCCCAAAATAAATTCTGCTGCTTCTCCTGAGTACGGGGATACCACATATGTGGGACTTTTTGGGAGCCTAGCCGCGTACGGGGCCCCGAAAACCAAGCACCGCCTTCAGGCTTTCTAAGGGCGTAAATTTTTGAGTTCACTTCTCACTACCTATTACAGTTTTGAAGGCCATAAAATGCCAAGATGGCACAAAACCCCCACAAATGACCCCATTTTAGAAAGTAGACACCCCAAGCTATTTGCTGAGAGGCATGTTGAGTTCATGGAATATTTTATATTTTGCCACAAGTTGCGGGAAAATTACAAACTTTTTTTTTTTTTTTTTTTTTTTCACAAAGTTGTCACTAAATGATATATTGCTCACACATGCCATGGGCATATGTGAAATGACACCCCAAAATAAATTCTGCTGCTTCTCCTGAGTACGGGGATACCACATATGTGGGACTTTTTGGGAGCCTAGCCGCGTACGGGGCCCCGAAAACCAAGCACCGCCTTCAGGCTTTCTAAGGGCGTAAATATTTGACTTCACTCCTCACTACCTATTACAGTTTTGAAGGCCATAAAATGCCAAGATGGCACAAAACCCCCACAAATGACCCCATTTTAGAAAGTAGACACCCCAAGCTATTTGCTGAGAGGCATGTTGAGTCCATGGAATATTTTATATTTTGCCACAAGTTGCGGGAAAATTACAAACTTTTTTTTTTTTTTTTTTTTTTTCACAAAGTTGTCACTAAATGATATATTGCTCACGCATGCCATGGGCATATGTGAAATGACACCCCAAAATAAATTCTGCTGCTTCTCCTGAGTACGGGGATACCACATATGTGGGACTTTTTGGGAGCCTAGCCGCGTACGGGGCCCCGAAAACCAAGCACCGCCTTCAGGCTTTCTAAGGGCGTTACAGTTTTGAAGGCCATAAAATGCCAAGATGGCACAAACCCCCCCCAAATGACCCCATTTTGGAAAGTAGACACCCCTAAATTTAGGGGTACACTAGTGAGACTAGGTAATAAATGGCGGGTGCCCTGAAACTATAAAAAAATAACTAACCAACCAGCGTCACCTGTAACAGTTATATGGTGATCACTGGTGAAAGGGTTAACTAGGGGGCAATCAGGGGGCTTTATGCGGTAGTATATGGGGGTCCCTGGCGCTATAAAAAGCTGCGGCGAACCTAAATACCTACTTGCCTAACTAGCGTCACCTGTGACACTAATACAGCGATCAGAAAAACGATCGCTTATTAGGCTGGGTTCACACTGGAGCGATGCGGGAACGCCACGAATGCGCGGCGGGTTCCCGCATCGCATGCCTCCCGGCGGCAGTTCACACTGCCCTATGCGAACTGCTGGGAGTGTCAGTGAAATGTTACTGACACCCCCAGATCAGTTCGCATATCGCAGTGCGATCTGCAAACTCGGATCGCATGGTGTGAACACCCATGCGATCCGATTCTGCTGCGGGCCAAAAAAAGGGTCCCGTGCGAATTTGCGGCGGGTGCGGCGGGTGTGGCGGGTGCGGCGAATGGCTGAACTCGAATCGCACAGAGATCGGATGTGATTTGCACTGCAGTGCGAATCACATCCGTTCTCAAACCGCTGCAATCTGAACCCAGCCTTAGTGACACTGGCGACGGGGGGTGATCACGGGGTTAAACCTTTATTGGGGGGGTTAGGGGGGTACCTTAGAACTAAAGGGGGCTAACCCTAACTGCCCTAACAGTTATTAGTCACAAATGACACCCGCCGGGTGATCAGGGGGTTAAACCTTTATTAGGTAATAAATGGCGGGTGCCCTGAAACTATAAAAAAATAACTAACCAACCAGCGTCACCTGTAACAGTTATATGGTGATCACTGGTGAAAGGGTTAACTAGGGGGCAATCAGGGGGCTTTATGCGGTAGTATATGGGGGTCCCTGGCGCTATAAAAAGCTGCGGCGAACCTAAATACCTACCTGCCTAACTAGCGTCACCTGGGACACTAATACGGCGATCAGAAAAATGATCGCTTATTAGGCTGGGTTCACACTGGAGCGATGCGGAAACGCCGCGAATCCGCGGCGGGTTCCCGCATCGCATGCCTCCCGGCGGCAGTTCACACTGCCCTATGCGAACTGCTGGGAGTGTCAGTGAAATGTTACTGACACCCCCAGATCAGTTCGCATATCGCAGTGCGATCTGCAAACTCGGATCGCATGGTGTGAACACCCATGCGATCCGATTCTGCTGCGGGCCAAAAAAAGGGTCCCGTGCGAATTTGCGGCGGGTGCGGCGGGTGTGGCGGGTGCGGCGGGTGCGGCGAATGGCTGAACTCGAATCGCACAGAGATCGGATGTGATTTGCACTGCAGTGCGGTGCGAATCACATTCGTTCTCATAAACCGCTGCAATGTGAACCCAGCCTTAGTGACACTGGCGACGGGGGGTGATCACGGGGTTAAACCTTTATTGGGGGGGTTAGGGGGGTACATTAGAACTAAAGGGGGCTAACTCTAACTGCCCTAACAGTTATTACAGTCACAAATGACACCAATGCAAAAAAAAAAAAAAAAAAAAAAAAAATGACATTGGTGTCACTGTGACTGGGGGGCAGGGGTAATTGGGGGGGTGATCGGGGGGTAAAGGGGGGGTGTGAGTGTGCCTGGCATGTTCTACTGTGTGTGGGATGTGTTGGTGCAACTCACTGATCCGCTCTCCTCCGTGTCGGAACGAAAAATACCGACACGGAGGAGAGAATACATCACTTCCTCTCCTGTGTTTACATTACAGGAGAGGAAGTGATGTCACCGGGGATTTCTATTCGTCGGGAGCGATCGCGAGGGGGTGGCCATGAATGAATGGCCGTCCCCTCGTCCGGGATCGCTCCCGAACGAAAACCGACCGCCGCAGGCACCGGGCGGGGGCCCGATCGGGCCCCCGACCCGCGGGAGGCAAATCACGTACATGTACGTGCTTATGCCTGCCCGTGCCATTCTGCCGACGTACATCGGCGTTAGGCGGTCGGCAAGTGGTTAACATGCTGTCTGTACTGCTCCCTATCAATAAATAAGGAAAGAAACCAAAATGCAATGATATTTGCCTGGATATTATATTTCATAAAAAAATACAATTATGCTAATACAGTACATGCAGTGTGTATCCGGAGGTACCCTAAAAGCAAACCTATGGTGGTAATCGGGGGAAAATGTGGAAACAGATGATTGACAATGTGATACCTCTGTACTGATTCATCACAAGGATAAAGTGCATTTTTTTTAGATTATTTGCATACACTTTTAGACCTTGTTCACACGGGTGAATCTATGTGTACACCATGTCCACACAAGAAGCATCCATTTGCAGGCATTCCCACTTAAGCTTTTTTTTATTTGTATTTTTCTTCACATCCATATTTTTTTTTTCCTAAAGCATACAAATATATAGCCTGATAGCACTTTCTAGGATCACCTAAAGGCAGTAGCAAATAGGAAAAGTTTTGGGCTTCTTAAAATAGTTGTTATTCCAAAAAAGTGGAAAATGTGACAAACCATTTTACTAGAAGTGCATCATTCTGCTTGTCTCTTGTCTTGAATTAAATATTCTCTGAAAGCAGACACCCTGGAAAAAAAATTGTGGAAATTCAAATTCTTTAATTCTTTATGTCATATGATATTTGCACAATGATTTATCAAGTTCACATTTCCAGTAAAAAATATGCTTTAATTAATTTTAGGACACAAAAATGCAATATAAAACAATTTTTTGGGGTAAAATATATAAGATGGGGTTTCAGTGACTAAATAGATATCCAACACATGCAAATTTAAAATTACGTGCAGCCATATAATGACAGCAAACTTTTATACCCTAAATTTTCTATAGGTGACACTTTAAAAGGCCTTGCAAGTCATCACATTTTTAACCATGAATAATGGTTTCATTATTGCTTTCACTCTGACATGTGCAGCAATATACAGTATAACACGTGCAGCACAAGTGACATTTTTGTATGTAGGTGCCCCCAAATGGTGTGTTTATGTTCATGTGTTCATGTACCATGAGAGTGGGGAGACTATGTTTTTTTGGGGGGTGTTTTAGGTGGTTGGTCATAACTTTATTTTTTGACACTTTTTTCCCTTACAATTTATTTATATCACATATGTGACATAATGTCTTTGTAACAGATTCTCTTTAACCTCTTGCCTATTGGGCAGTTTCACCTTCTTCCTTCCTAGGTCAATTTTCAGCTTTCAGTGTTGTCGCACTTTGAATGACGATTGTGCTGTCATGCAACACTGTAACCAAACTTAATTATTATAATTTTTTTAGACAGATAGAGCTTTCTTTTTGACGTATATAATTGCCACTAGTGTATTAAATTTTTTTTCTAAACAAACAAAAAAAGACCAAAAATATTTAAAAAAAAAAAGGTTGTCTTAGTTTCTCCTATAAAAGTTTGTAAATAAGTAATTTTTCTTCTTCACTGATGTGCACTGATGAGGCTGCACTGATGGGCACGTATGAGGAGGCACTGATAGGCAGCACTGATGGGCACTAACAGACAGCACTGTTGGGGCTGCACTGGTAATCAGGACACTGATGGTCAGTGCTCTGATTATCGATGTAGATGTCCTCTGTGTGGATTGCTGATTACCGGATATCTTCTCCTCATGCACTGTCAGCGTGAGGAGAGGACTGCCGATAACCGGCAAATCCTGTTTACACTGTAATCAGCTGTGATTGGACATAGCTGGTCATGTAGTAAAGAGCCTCTGTGATTGAAATTTTACCCCGATCTGTGATTAGTTGTGTCTCGAGGACACCGATCCCTGCACTGTAGGGGGTGCGTGGGAAAAGCGATCATGGGAGGACGTTAAGAAACTCCATTCTGGAAATGTGCAATTGTGCAGTAGCTGTCATTCGCCTATAGGGCAGTCATGAACAGAGACATCTACAAGACCCCTGATTTCTCACCTACCCTCCATCGAAGCTGATAGAGTGCAGCTTGTGCTCTGTTCATTTAACAGCAGCATGGGAAAGGGATACCTGATACACATTGCTTAAGGGTTCTTTGCAGCCAGGGAAGATCAGTGAACAGACGTTCTCCTTCCCCTCCACCCAGTGACACCTGCCATGTGGTTCCTGGACCCACAGATGGGGCAGCAGAGGCTGGAAAACATGGTAAGAGAGGTCCAGTGTAGGGACACATTTCCAGCCAGAAGTCAGCTCCCCCCCACACTGATATCAGTGTAAGCAGTGAAAGTGTTAAAAGCAAATATGTTCTAGATTTTATCTTGCTACATTGTTTATACTGAATTTACCTACTGTGAATCTATATATAATAAGTTATTATTTTTAAAGGTAATCAACATGCCATGTAGTTGCAAAGTGAAGAGAGGAAGAGAGACCATTGCTTTTAATTAGAAAGTTCATTCCCCAATGCTATTTAAAAATATAATTGTTATTATGTAACTGTCAACTTTCAAACATATAAATAGGTATAATATCTTTCTTAAGTGCGATACCGTGGTGTACTTTAAAAAAAAAATTGGACACACAGCATTTATGAGTAGCGCATTCTGACACTCTGCAACATGTCTCAATGCACTGCTGCACACAGTAAAAGCATTGATTCAGAAAAGGGGTAATAAAAAATGCACTGCAGTGTGTGTTGAAAAAAAAAATAAATACTTTTGCAGGATATAGCAGCATGAGTTGAGAAATGGCAAAATTATGGTGTAAAGACAGACATTGCAACAAAAAAAAAAGGAGAATGATGTACTAGATATAATCACACACATTTAAACAATAACTTGCAGATCATGAAAACTCCCCGGTGGATTAATCATTATTCTCTTGTGGATTACTGATTTAGGTGAAATTTTCAAGTTTTAATCCATAACTGATCACAGCATAAGACAGGATCCATTTCATCATATATATATATATATATATATATATATATATATATATATATATATACAAAAAAACTTTAAGATTATCATAAGACTGCATCCACACCTCAGCTCGTTGACTCACAGGCAGATTTGCTGTGATTTTTCCTACCATGTGTGATTGACAAATTGCAGAACGCACATTTGAGATGCCATTCATTTGAATGGCACCTACAATCACAAGATTGTGGCTGCAATTGTGCCAACCCACATTGAGTGAAGCATGTTGCCCAAAACTAGTGCCTAAACTTTTTTTGGGGATAAGCTTCATGAGATGCGGGTTGCCAATCACCATGGTTGCCATGCACAGCAATATGTAACATGTATCACAATCAACGTTTTCATGCATAGGCATCCCCAGCTCATGTGTTTACATTTGAATGTGTGTATATTAACTTTATTCTTTTTTTTCATCACATAGGGGACAAAAAGTCTGTAGTGTTTTTTAGGTGACAGGTTCTGTTTAATGAGACATGCAGGGTCAAAAACTAAAAGACTCTGCATGTCTCCCCTAGGCTCCACTAAATGTATTGCAATGTAGATTGCATTGCAATACATCCCCCCGGCTATGGTAACTGGGGACTCTGAGAGCTTGCCCGGAAGTGACATCATACATGTTGCTTTGCAGGTCACAGCAAGAAGAGGAGGAGAGCAGTTGTGTGTTAACTCTTCTCCTTCCCATCCACCTGCCGACACCTGCCATGTTGGTCTCCGGGCCCGTAGGTGGGCAAGCTGAGCCGGAATACATGGCGGGGGAGTGCATGTGCGGGTGGTGCAGGTATTAGGGGTGTGTGGAGGCAATTGGGTGGCAATACTACTAGATTATGTGCGAAACCCCCCACTGTCAGGTCCCTTTGATATACGGACCTTGCAGCAAAAAGGTTAAGGCATAATACAGCTTTCACCCCATTCTTCTGTATTTTGTTCACTCAGCTGTGTTGGGTTCATTAACTGCTTGCCGTCTATTTATAGCTCTGTTCGCTGTATAAATGTCAGTGGTCCCAAAAAAGTGTCAAAGGAGGCCGATCTGTCTGCCACAATGTCAGAGTCCAAATAAAATTTGAAGATCACCACCATTACTAGTAAAAATAAATAAAAATGACATATATCTATCCCCTATTTTGTAGACGCTTATCGCAATTTTTTTTTTTTTTTACCAAAAATATGTAGAAGAATACATATTAGCCTGAACTGAGGAAAAAAAATATGTTAAAAAAAAAAAAAAATGGGGGATGTTTATTATAGCAAAAAGTAAAAAAATGTAAGTAATTATTTTTATTTTTAAAGTAATTATTTTTTTCAAAATTGGGGCTTTTTTGTTTATAGCGCAAAAAATACAAAAACGCAGAGGGGATCAAATACCACCAAAAGAAATCTCTATTTGTGAGGAAAAAAGGACGTCAATTTTGTTTGGGTACAGCGTCGCATGACCGGGCAATTGTCAGTTATTTGTATCGCAAAAAATGGCCCAGTCAGGAAGGCGATAAATCCTTCCGGGGCTGAAGTGGTTAAAATGTATGAAACACTCAAATGTTCTAACAGGTGTAAATTAATTCTCATAATTCTTGGAGTGGTAATAAGGTCCTAGACAATAAAAACGTAATTTGCCCAATCACAGCATACCCAGTTTTCAAGGTCATATCTAGTTGTTTCTTTCTAAGATAAAAATTACCAATGGCAAAAATAGAACATAATATTCACTGCTAGGACTGTTCATTGTATTTGAAGATGTCTAGGAGATATATTACATGATAGAATGCCTGGATTACTAACTCTTGTGTTTACCAATGATATGCTGTGCTATTCCAAGTGTAACTATTTATTTTAGAATACTTTTAATTATACTTTGTTCTGTTGTGAAAGATTATTTTTCATGTGAAAATATAAAAAAAAAAGTAAATCAATTTGTGTAATGATCATTTATTTAATGTAACCATTGCTAACAAACAGCATCATATGTATTCTAAATAACGAATTACTTGAAAATTACTAAAAATAATGTTTTTTACTTTTGAAAGTGGAATTCCAGCAACTAATTTTATTTTATTTATTTATTTATTTTATTTAGCATTACATAAGAAATGGTTAGAACATCTGACAAATGTGACTGCTGTCTAGGCCCTCCTAGTAAGATTTATCAGTACGGCATAAACAGAAAAAGTGTGCAAAATCTTTTTTTCTGGATAAACAGACAACGATTAAAATTAGGTTAAACCATTTCCCCTGTTAAAAAAAAAATGTTTTTATTGTTTATGTACTAAGTGGAATATTTATAAATAACCACACAAGAAATGAGAAAAATTCTATTTTCCCTTTTTTTCAAACCTAGAAAAGGTGTCTGGATCAAAATGAAAACAAGCAGTAATGCTAATAGGTAATGTTAAATGTGATCCAGGGTGTCAAACTGGTATCCGTGTTGGTACACCTAAGGCCACAATGTCCAAGGAAATGCTGGTGCCCCTCTATACTGAAATTAACCCCTATGCCACTCAACATCAGTCTTCTATTTTTTGAGGCCCAGCCTCAAATTTTTCACCTCAGGTGGCCAGACCATTTTTTTTTTCAAGTTTTAAAATCTTACAGTGATACTAATGAAACTTTAAAGTTAAAACTGTATTAATTTTAAAATAATCACTGTATTTATAAAATATTTGTAATTTTTTGCAAAATAGTGGAATACAAAGGAACTACAAACTGTAAATAAGCATCTTAGGCTAAAAAGCATGGGGCTAACTTCGCACCCACATGTCGTTGTATTGCACAATACATTCATTCTAAATGGCACTGCAATGCACCTTGGCAGTGTACTTCAATGCATGTGTTTTTCTTCAGCCCACAACGATTTAGAGATAGGAAACCAATTGTAAACTGTGGTGCGCTGCATTGACGAAAAAAAACATGTTTTGGAGCTGGTTTGTAAGCTCATCTTTTTAACAGGGAACAGAAAATTGCAACATGTAGTCATCATAGTGCGTCACAGTGCATTGCGTCAAAAATTTTGTGGCACAACATTTTGATGTGTTGGCAGCTTGTTAATTTAATTGGACTACCCTGACACATTGCATGTTCACATGTGACCTAGATGTGTTAATGCACTGCTCAAATGTACATGTACCCTAAATATCAAGGCAGATCTTCACCCCCTGAACAGACTTTCCTCCAATACATTCCTCCTCCCTTCTACTACATGAATAGCTGTGTCTTTTTTTTGCATACTTACCTTTTTTTTAGCAAAAAATGTGCAAACCCACCCTTCCATGTACATCACTTGCCTGGGCAAATCACATGTACAGTGCGGGCTGTGCCTCCTGAAATATGCATGTCACATATTCCAGGTCGCATAGCCCTTCAATCAGAAAGGAGGATGGGGTGTGCCTAGCAGCTCATCATTGGGAGTCATGCTGGCTGAACCAGGAAGGGCCAGCTGGACTCTCGATGATGTCACAAGCAACATGGCGGCATGGGACTGAGTGGTGGCAGAAGACAAGAGAATCTCAGCAAGACAATCCTGGATCCTCTGGGTGGGTGAGTATCTGAAATAAAAAAAGATCATCCTGTAAACAGGGGTGTAAGAAATAGGGGGATACAGACCCACTTTAATGATTATTAAAAAAAATGTACACAAAATTACAGCTAAATAAAGAAGAGGGTAAGAAGTAAAATAGGGCTTTGGGTTAACTAAAGGTTAAAAAAGGGTTTAAATTATAACAAATTTTACTTTTATATGTTACTTTTTATTTGTAAGGTTGGTTTAAATGACATACTCAGAGCGAAGGCAAGTCCACATTTGACTGTAGCTACTTTATTACTCTACAAGTCCTTAGAATCATTTTGACATTTAGGACATGGCAGTAAGAGTCAGGTGGAACTGTGGGAAGATGACATGGGTTAGAGGGGGGAAATAGCTGCAGCCACATGGGTTTAATTGGCATCTTTTTGGCAAATTCACATCAATCACAATGAATGATGTGAGACACCCAGCGAAAGAAAAAAAATCCTGCTGACTTATGGACACATCTGATCCCATCCCTGACTGTGTTCTACTGACATTTCCCAAACATGGTCATGTGCCGATATCTGGTCATTGATGACATGCTAATCCCACACCATGTGATACTGCAGGTTGCTAAAGATGCTGTGGGTGCCAGAACCCACTGCTTCCAACCATTGACAAAAAATCTGTCATGTATAGTAGTATTAAAAATTATTGTGGATGCAATTGGCAGCTATTTTGCTGGCCAATCACATTCACAAATCTGTGCTGGAGGGTCACTTTGGAGTTATCAAGTTTACATACTGTTTGGATGTAATCGGCAACTGGTTAGCTGCTGAATACATCCATTCAGTAAACAGATCTATAAATGCAGCCAATTTTAGGCTTGAATATATAATGTGCTGCACTAATCAATTAGTAACCAAATATAAGTGTATAACAAGAAACGAATAACACAAGAATAAATATGGATTAAATTAGTAATATGTCCAAAATCACCAATAAAGTGTCCAATTGGTAAATAAAGTGCCACTTTTTTTCATAAAAACTGCATAAAAGTAAATGGTGCTCCCTACATTGCACTGATCAAGCCGCCTACCGATTGTGTATTACCAAAGATTAAAATCATCACGTAAGCATATTTCCCCACAAAGGGTTAATGGTTCCACTGACATTTTTTTTTTTGTGACATAGGGATAGATACCTCAAAAAGTCCACCCTGCAGCTGTTAAATTGAGTGGCAAAATGGGGTAATCAGTGGACAACTCCAGTATATATGGAGGAGGGTACCTTTATCCCTGTTGCAACGCCAACAACCAGAACTAGTAGGGTAGATATGGTGTGAAGCACATCCAGTGTCAGGTACCAAAAGTAGAGGAGTTTATATGCATTTTCCTTATAAAGAGTACAGAGAGAACTTTTAACTGCCTGAGACCAGATCACCTGCCGTACCTCCAGAGAATTTCCGTCACCTAGTGCCCTCTCCCAACAGAGCATATATGAGTGTTTACCTTGGGCCTGGATGAAATAGGCATTCATTATCTGATAAATGTCAGAAATCAGTCCCTTTTGTACAGAGCCTTCCAAAATTATACATTCAAAGAAGGACAGAGAGGAAAATTACAAGTTTGGGCTTATACTTTGGGAATAATGGCAAATCTGCAAGTATCCATAGAACACCTGGCAAGGCAAATTAAATTTATCCTGAAGTTCAGCAAATGGCAATAGTTTGTGAGACCCAGGGTCTACTAAATGGCCAAAATGGAACAGGTTCCCCGATGCCCAGGGAGAGGACATCGAGAAGGGAAGTCTGTCAGGCATCTTAGGGTTGTAGAGAAACTAGGTCATCAAAGATTTTTCATCAAGCGCATTGGTGGGAGAGAGAGCGCCAAATTGTCCTAAGCAAGCGACTGGGATCCACCTCTGTTTTCGCATTTCAAAGTAGGTTATTAGGATATATCAGGGGTTGACAAATTTGTTTGGAATCTGGGAGCCAGCTAAAAAAGTTAGGAGCCAGGTCCGTGACGGCGATCTGGACCTGTCCCTGGCCTGACATGGAGACAAGTGAGGGGAAGATAGCCTCCAGCCCCCCACATATGAGATCACCTCTCATTGGACACACCGCTTGAGTGCTAAATGGCCGCTGTGATTGGCCATTTAGCATGATCTGTGATTTGCTGTATCCAAGGGACACGGCCAACACAGAACTTCCCCGATGTGCGCCCATGGCGGCGTTCAGAGGGGAAGTAAACAGGAGGATGTCCAGGGACGCCCTCCCGGCAATTGGTGTCCGTGCTGTAGACATCTTTTGTCTATAGCGCGGGCACGAAGTGGTTAACAAAAGAATGTGACTTTTATTTCCGCCATGTTCCCGCTTCTTAACGTCATATCCCCGCTAAGGGTTAGATCAGGTCCGCCTGAAAAACTGACAGGTGAACCTGATCAGACAGCCCTTGTGAAAGGGGTCAAGCAGGGAGGATTACAAATAATATTTTTTTTTTTTCCCTTAATTAAAATAATTTTTTTTACTTTTTACAAAAAAATAATAATAATAATTAAATAATATATATTATATATATATATATATATATATATATATATATATATATATATATATATATATATATATATATATATATATATATATATATATATATAATATTTAATTATTATTATTTTTTTTTTTTTTGTAAAAAGTAAAAAAAAATATTTTAATTAGGGGAAGGAAATGGGCGGGCAGTGAAAAACAGTCAGGGAGCTTCACTCCATTAGGAATTATCATTATTGGAATAGGGTGTAATTTCTACATCCACCACAAGATGGCGCCAGACTACCGAAAGATTTTAGTAGGCCGCAAAGCCGCGGCCTCAATTACTGGCCGGCGCGGCACGATGGAATTGCGCGGCGGAGTTCGGGGTCCAAATGGAGACAGGATACCCCAGCAGCGTTGCCCCAGTCGCCAGGACACGAAATCTAGGCGCAAATGCGACCTGGCGACCGGGGTTTGTCGAGCCCTGGGATATATAGGCACTATCCATAGCTTCTCAATTTCCACCCATTGTTGTAGGAACACTGAGTAAACCAAGGGGCAACCAAAAGTATTTGGGCCGCTTGGTAATCATTTATAAGGTTAGGGAATACTAGTCCACCCTCAGAACATGATGCTAGGGGTATCCTATGCCTTTTGTAGTTCCACACATATTGTAACAGATCTGCTTGAAGTTTTTTCAGATGTGCCAGGGGGACAGGAATGGGTAATATTTGGCATAATTATAAAAGTTTTGGAAGAATGGTCATCTTAACAGAGGCAATATGCCCCGGTAGGGAGATATGATGCTTCTTCCACTGTTGCACCGTTGACCTAATTAGCCGAAAAAGGGGGGGGGGGGGAGAGTTTTCATAGTACAGTGTAGGGAAAGACTGGGTAATAAAGACTCTCAAATATCAAAGCATAAGGAAATCATCCTCGGGGATGTTAACTAGGAGGACTTCTGACTTAGCTGTGTTAATTTTATATCCTGAAAGGGCTCCATATCGGAGTGGATGTTTTTTAAATGGAAGACTTGAGGTGGCCAGCTGCAAGCAGTTTTGTTCTAAGGTAAACCTTACCTCAGTGGCAGTGAATAGGCTGAAAAAAATATGCCCCACAAATGGTCCACTCCTTTCTAAAAGGCACCAGTCTGGTCTGCCTGTCACAGGGCTCTTCAAACCTCAATGTCCAAACTTCTTTTAAACCCTGTGCAAAACAATACTTTGAAAACATATCTTTAGTAGAGTGAGTGTTATGTTTTGTTTTTATCAGCACTGACAGAAGTCATTGTCAGTTCTAGGCTCCAGTCAGCCAAAGATGTAATTAATATGACTTTTTATACAGCATGGCAATGGCAGGGCTTGCCTTATGTCATTAACCAATCAAAACATAGAATCAAATACCTCATATATTGGTTGAATTCTTTAGCTAGTTGTAGCTGAAAATATGTATATAAAGCAAATAATTGTGTAAACCTTCAGTTTTAAAGAAAAAAAATAACCCTCAGATGCTTGCACATGTACATTGTTTTCTACTCCCAAGTCACCTTGAGGCTCTGAAACATAGAACATTTATGTAAATACTGGCTCTGAAAAGCAAAGTAAAGGGTTGCATTGCTCCCTTTTCAATTTCCACATCTCATTTCAGCTCTGTAAACATGACGAGTGGGCAACAGCTAGGCAAACGAGTTTGCTTCTTTAAGTTACTATATATATATCAGGGCTCCAAGAACAGGTATTGGTAGGCACTAACAGGCATGAGCAGGCACTTGAGGTTGTGTTTATTAATTCCTGTGCTTAGCTGATATGTAAATGTTGGTTTCTTAGTCCTTGCATGTTTTTTTAGGGAAAAAAATTAAAAATTAAATTTTCATCTAACAATAAATAATATTGAAGTTGGAAGCAGATATTTTTACTAAAACAGAGTTATAATTTGCCGTTTAGACTAAATATATGTGTTATGTTTGCTTTGGATCCACTTCTAATATTGCAACCGTTTGAGGATAATGCAAAGATGGAAGTAAGTGTGACCCTAAATAAAGAGGTAATAAAATCATAAAAAAAATGTAAATATAGATTAGAAAACATTAAAGCTTGCTATATCTAAAATAAGCATCCCTCAAATAATACATATGAATTCAGTTGATAAGTAAAAATAATCAGAAACTGAGGATGTAAAAAAAAATTAAGATTTTTAAGTAGAGTTCTCAGTCTTGCATTTATATATTGGATGCGTATATTAAACAGTTAGATTACATATGTGTTATGCCCCATTAAACGGATTCTCATGATGTGTTAGAATAGCTATTTTGGTATACCTTATTAGTCTACACTGAGTTACCCCAGGGAAAATAATGACCATCCCTGTTTCAGTTAATGAAGTGTTCACTGATTTAATCCTATTTGGTAAAGCTGTATATGCTTATAGTATGCAATATTTCAATTTACAATTTACTTTGTAAACACTGAAAGATAGATAGATAGATAGATAGATAGATAGATAGATAGATAGATAGATAGATAGATAGATAGATAGATAGATAGATAGATAGATAGATAGATAGATGTAACAATCAAAAATAGAAAACACGCAAGTGTAGCTAGTGATAATAAACAGAGCTGCTTGCAACCAATAGTAAGATAAACTAAATAAACACATCTATCATATATGTTGCCACGCTAGCTGTTTTTAACTATTATTTTCCTGCTGATTTTTTTTTATTTAATAAAATTGTGTAATAAAATGCAATCAAAATCTACACATTTCACAGTAGCGCAATTAATGTCTCTAAATATTTTGAAAAATCATAACCACAAATATACAACCAAAAAATAAAATAAAAAATGAAAAATGTAAAAGTGCTGTGAAGATGTTGTCCATAAAACATATAAATATAATAAAACCAAATATATATAGTGCAAATTTAAGTTCAAAATCATGTAATGAATGGGTGTAATTAGCCAGAGCAAACTAAATACCAAATATCCTCCACCAAAGTGATTTGTGCTGGTAACACTCCCTTAGGAATAAAGCTTACCAAATAATGTTGCCATTCACTCTCGTGTCTGGCCAATCTCACTTTTTGCTGTTAATCTTTCCAAGAGCCATTTAGACACCTCCAAACTACAACCAGGTAGTATCAATCTCCACAAGATAAAGGGTTAAAAGTTTCTTACGGTAAGGTGGTCTGCCCGGGATGTAGTCCTGCTGGCCATCCCAGCTGGGTCCTGGTTGACCATTCACTGTAAGTGACCAGGACCCAGCCGGTGGAGTCTGCAGGACGGTACTACATCCTGGGCAGACCACTTTCCATTAGCACCTTTTAACCCTTTATCTTGTGGAAATATGATTCTTCACAGACACTTTTTCATTTTTTTGTCTTTTTATTTTATTTTTTGGCTGTATAATTGTGGTTGTGATTTTTCACAATATTTATACACATTGATTGCACTACTGTGAAATGGGCAGATTTTGAGTGTATTTTATTTCACCATTTTATTTTATATATATTTTTTTTTTAAGTAGCAGCACAGATATATTTTGTTTCAGAATTGCGGTGCTTACATATTTTATTTGAGTTTTTTTTATTTATTTCTATTTTATTATCTATTAATAGTATTATTTTTTGCTTTGTTAATATTATATTTTTTGCTTTGTTATTTAACATATATTTACACATTTCCCATTTAAAAAAAGCACAATATTGAAAAGAAAAACACTTAATTTGT
The DNA here is from genome assembly GCF_037356315.1 of Lithobates pipiens. Taxonomy (NCBI): domain Eukaryota; kingdom Metazoa; phylum Chordata; class Amphibia; order Anura; family Ranidae; genus Lithobates; species Lithobates pipiens. The sequence continues at coordinate 188,958,337 of NW_027507903.1, forward strand.
AAATAACTTTGCATTGCTTGATACCAGAATCATAACCACTTGACAAAATTCAGCCTTTTCTGGCACTCTTTGTATTTTTTTTTCTGTATTTTTTGCTAGAAAGTTCTACCCCCAAACATTATATATATATATATATATATATATATATATATATATATATATATATAAATATGTTTTCAGCAGAGACCCTAGAGAATAAAATGGCAATTGTTGCAATTTTTATGTCACACTGTATTTGTGCAACGGTTTTTTAAACACAATTAAAAAAAAAAAAAACACTTTAACCACTTCAATACTGGGCACTTTTACCCCCTTCCTGCCCAAGCAAATTTTCAAAGTTCAACACTGTTGTGATTTGAATGACAATCACACATCACGACATCTTTATAATTTTGTTCACACAACTAGAGCTTTCTTTTGATGGTATTTATTCACCACTGATTTTTTTTATATATATAAATAAATGAAAAAAGGCTGAAAATTTTGAAAAATTGTTTTTCTTTGTTTCTGTTATAAACTTTTCCAAATAAATAATTCTTCATAAATTTAGGCCAAAATGTATTCTGCTACATTTCTTTGGTGAAAATAACCCAAATCAGTGTTTAGTATTTAGTCTGTAGGAAAGTTATAGAGTCCACAATCTATGGAATATATCTGAAAAATGTATCAATCCTGATGTAGTGATGGCCAACTCATTTCTTGAGGCCTAAAAATATCAGGACAGTAGTACAGATATCCCTGGAATGACCCTTTGTTGGAAAGTAGACAGTCTAAGAAATATAGTAAGAGGTATGGTGGGTTTTTTGAAGTTTTTTTAAAGTATTTTTTTTGGAAAATGAACAAATGAATATATTTTTTACATACTGTCAACAGTGCAGTATAGTGCCATCATGTAACTGGTGTGGCAGTGATCAGGGTCACTGACTGGTGACAGTATTAAAAAAATAAAATCATTTTTGTTTAATATTTTTATTACATTTTCTTTAATTTTTTTTTCCAATTTTTACAAACTGTGACCAGAGCACAATAATGTTACCACCCACAGTACCATTGTGCTAATCTGGTGAAGTGATCAGGATTTTTTTTTACACATTATGATTGCTTATAGCAGTGAATTTTAAAACTGATTCATTCAGTTTGTTTTGTTGTGATTAGCCCTGTCTGTACCATGGGATCACACTGGCCAGCACAATTATACACAATGGATGGCATGAAAGGAAGCTATCCATTGTTTACAACTGTCATGTGATCTGTTGTGATTGGTCACAGCGATCACATGGTACCAGCAGCAAGTCCAAACACTGATCAGTAATCGGCTGTCCAGCGATTCAACTCTCCAGCGATTTAACTGTCATGTGATCTGATGGGATTGGTCACAGTGATCATATGGTACCAGCAGCGAGTCCGTACACTGATCAGTAATCGGCTGTGTTCAGCGATTCAACTCTCCATGAGCTATATCCAGTGGCAGACCGCTCTGCTTCACGACATCTTCTGAGAGCATGTCAGGTGTTAATGAATTTTAATGCAAAAAAACACAATATATAACTTAATTGTTTGGTAAAATATAAAAAAAATAAAAATACCTAACATGTCACACTTTAACACTCTAACTTTCAAGGTGATACCTCACTGGTGTGGTTCGAACACCATTTACATATGCGTGCATGACTTACATATGTGTTTGCTTCTATGTGTGAGCACAGAGGGATGGGGGAGCTTTATTTTATTTTTCTTATTTAATTATTTATTGTGTGCATTTTTCCACTGTCGCTTTCATTTTTTTATCACTTTTATTCCTATTACAAGGAATGTAAACATCCCTCGTAATAGAAATAAGGGGTGACAGGTTCTCTTTATGAAGAGATCTGGGGGTCAAAAGGACCCCACATTTCTCCTCTACCTTTGAAAGCAAAAGATTAAAAAAAAGATCTTTTGCATTAAAAAAAATAACAAAAATGTTTACTTCTGCCATAGACCAGAAGTGACATCATGACATTGCTTCGGTCCTCCTATATCATAGCGATAATCAGAGATGATCTGTTCACCGCTGTGGCCAGCTGAGCAAATTGTCATAAAGTTTCCCCATCTCTCTGGTAAGAGCGGTAAGCCTGAGAAACCCCGAGAAGTGGTGGGAGCGGCTCTTGTCCTCTCCTGCTGCTTCTAAAAGCAATCCAGCAGCTAATCAGCTAATCAGTCAAAAGTGGCAAATCAGTCACTTGGATCACTTTTATGAGAAACAGAATAAAAAAAAAAAAATACATAATAGCTTCAGCCATAACCCTGGGGAAGAAATGAAAGGAGCTCAATGGGTTAATGGGATGGATGAGTAACAAGCCAATGGAATCAGGAATTGATAAAACAGAACAAGGTTTATTATCTTCAAAACACATTCAAGGCTTGCAATAAAATAGTAATAAGGATTGTAAGTAAAAAAAGCCTACGGTAACGCTAATTAACCCATTGAGCTGACCTCCCTTCATTTCTTTGCCAGCCACATTTCCAGATGTCTTTGGTCAGCTGCACTGGGTCTAGCTAAACAGCTAAAGTACTTATCCATTGATTATCTTCTATGATTACATCCATGGTTTAGCGCTTATATGACTTTTTCTTTTCTTTTATTACCATAACCCTGGGAAACCACTTTAAAACCGCAACATATATTTATGTATTGGGGTCAGCAAGTAGATAATTTCAGTGTCATTTTAAACAAGACAAATTACAGAAAAAATGTACACATTTTATGTGCAGTAACACGTGTTAAAAAAAGTGAGGTTGCTTAGTTCTGTCATGTTTTATTGTCTAAGGGTAATGAAAAAAAAGTGTTACAAGACAATATAATGAAAGGAAAGCCTTGTTTGTCCTTTAACGTGTATGGACACCTTTACAGGAAATCTGTAACGTGAACTTACACTCGACCCCCCCCCTCCCCGGTCCCACTAACCTGGAGTCCGGGGATCCATCACACTTATGGGCATTGTTGGGTGGCACTGATGGGCACTAATAGGCGGCACTAGTGGGCACTGATGGGCACTGAAAGGTGGCACTGGTGGGCACTGATAGGCTGCACGGATAGGTGGTACTGATGGGTGGCACTGATTGGTGACACTGAACGGCATTGATTGACACCAGTGATGGGCGTTAATGGACAATACTGATAGGCGGGACTGATTGCCAGGACTTACTGGCATTGTTAATGGGCAATGATTGCTGCCACTGGTGGACACTGATTGCTGGCATTGGTGGGCACTGTGTGGTGACACTGTTTTACTATACTGTAATCAGGGCATGATGATCAGTGCCCTGATTACATTCCTACATGTCCCCCATGCGTGGAAATTGCGCTGATCGATTCTCCTCGCCACACACTGTCAGTGTGAGGTGAGGAGCGCCGATGACCAGCACTTCCTTGTTTACATGTGACCAGCTGTTTGGACACAGCCAATCACTTGGTTAAAGAGCCGCTGATGCGCCTCTTTACAGAGATCGGAATCACGCCATTCCTAGCAACATGGTGCGGCCACATTGCCCACCCCCACGGGTACACGAGAGCGGCCATTCTGGGATGCCGTTATATGACATCATCCTAGAACGAGAGCCACACTGCCACGCCGTCATTTGATGGTGGGTGGGTGGCAACCAGTTAAAAATGTAATAAACAAATGAAAACCTAACTAGAGCTAGCAGTTTTGAAGATTTACAGCAACAGTTTATTTTACCCTTTAGGGAAAAAAAGCTTAAAGTTATAACAATAAAAACTGACTTTTGTAGGTTCCCATAGCAGTGTTATATTTTTTGTCCCAGCCTTTGCAACTGTGATTTTTTGATATAGTGGGTCTTTAAGTAAGTAAAAAAAAGATTTACAATGAATGTCTAACTCATGGTTACCTAGAAGACAAGCATAAATATAAAAAATGATTACAGCTCTGATCGTCAGGCTGTTCGTTTGCTAGACAAGAGCTAAACCTGCTGGTAAAGTTGCCAGTGCCATCTGGACAGTGGAATTGGGAAATGATGCCAATGTTATTAATAAGGAAAAAACCTGAAAGAGAAAGGAAGACGTAGCAACAAAGTATTCTCCCATGTTACCCATCAATGAAAGTGAAAAGTTTGGAGTTAAAGTGAGACCAATTACTGATCAAATCTTTCGGCTGAAAAGAAAACTTTGAGCTTTGAAAGTTTTATATGCCACTAAAATTTCTTTTAAATGAGGATAAAAACATTTTTGTGTGCAAGAAATGAGGTTGAATGCTGTACTTTACAGAGGTTTAAAACACATATAGGGTGTATTAGTAAACTCATTAGTTAACGCTCTCTCATAACTGATTGTTCAGCTTTGTAGATTTAATGTTAAGGGTTAATAGATATCCAGGTAAAAGGTTAAATGCACAGTTGAAAGGCCAACTCTGCCTTTCAGGCAAAAAGAAAACAGTGGCATAGCAGTAGAGCTGCACAATTAATTGTTAAAAGATCGCAATCTTGTTTCGACCACCCTTGCGATCTTAATCTAGCATTTCTACAATTCATGTAAAAAGTGCAGAGCAGTTTTTTCCCCTGCTCACAGCTGACAAGAAAAAAAGCAGCCGGCAATGTTTATCACCTATATTGCCCAGCACTGAAAGAGACAGATATAAAGAAACAGTGTATCCTATCTTTCCTCCTTTTTATTAATTTACAGGTAAAAGGAATGAACTTTGGTCTGCAAATGAAGACAGTTTAAAGCAACTTTGTCAAGTAAAAAAGAAAAAAATTGTATGTATGTATATACATATGTGATGACAGGCTGTTATATGCTACTTCCCCAGTTGTGATATATGTGTTTTAAACCAGTTTGAATATTGGCACTTTACAGCTGAGATTGCTCCCCAGCACTCTGATGGGTAGGGGTTATGTATGAGCATATGTAATTTAAATTTTATATTGTCTGCATGTTGCGGTCTTAATGTGTGATGCACTTTGTGATTGGGTGTTTCTGGCTGCAGTGGTGCTTGTGATGACATGTGATATGCCTCATTACATATAAGGTTAATAGCCTGCCCCTCTGAATATTTAGTAAGCAAGCCATGTTGCGTGATCACACCCTCCAAATATGTAATGACAAAGCAGGTTAGGGCGTGGCCACATGACTCTCTTGTCAATCGCGGTGTGTGTGTCATCCCAGGTCTCATTGCGGCCAGCCTTCATAGGAACTGGTGAGAGGACATGCGCTGTGTTGCACAGGCTGATGAATACACACTGTTTTTTGCAGAGTTTCCTTTGTTTTTCATGATGCACTGCTGAGCCACTTTATGAGGAACCTTCATTGGTCATGGATAGGTGCATATAAAACATTGTGTGGAGATATCAGGCTTGTTGACTCATACCTGTGGTGAGTGCATTACCAAAGGGGATATAAGTGCATGTGGTGTATCGGTGACGGTATACGGGAACTTAGTGGTTTCACCTATGGTTCTGATGGGACATGGATTACCCCACATACTTTATGGATTATTTTATGGACTTTACTTTTCACTTATTGATTAATGTTTGTGCATGATGTTATCGTTCATTGAATGCTTTTTGCTGCACTGAATACGTTTGGATATTTTAAAATGCTGTTAATGCTGGGATTAGTCTTATGTTTTCCTTGCATATTTCTATGAAAAGTAAAAAAAAAAAAATTTTTTTTCAAAATTGTCGGCCTTTTTTTGGTTATACCACAAAAAAGTAAAAATTGCAGAGATAATCAAATACCACCAAAAGAAAGCTCTATTTGTGGGAGAAAAAGGATATCAATTTTGTTTGGGTACAACGTTGCACAACCACGCAATTGTCAGCTAAAGTGATGCAATGCCGAATTTGCAAAAAATGCTCTGGTCAGGAAGGGGGTAAATCCTTCCGGGGCTGAAGTAGTTAAACTAATAGGAGTGCGTAGAACCACAAGGAGTCACTGATGAGGAAAACAGACTAGGTGTGCACAGGTGCATGTGACAGGAAACTGGCTGGAACATACATTTAATTACACTAGTGCAGATAACTGACTGGGGTACATAGGGAGTCAATGTGGTAGATAGGGGCAGGATGCTGGCAGGAGTGTATAGAATACCTGGAGCAGAATGCAGACTGTGAAACATGAGGATCACAGGAGCAGGCTCAGGGACACAGGCACATGGTACAGGTTGGAGCGTAACCCACAGGATAGCCCTTTAAGCTGGTGCCCCCTCTGTGATTGACTGCAGCAATTGAATGTGGAACAAGTGAGTGTGACACCTTGTTTTTGTCTGTTTTTCTGATTAGTCTAATGTGCCTCCACCCCAATATTGAAAATAAAATTATTGTGAAAAACTGTACAAATGAGTGAATTTACTTTTTTAACAGCTGCCTCCCTAAATGTGTAAAATTACACTTGGTGCAATAAAAAGAAACGGGTAAGGGGGAGCTGCACTCTATGAGGTGTGCAAACTAAATCCTAGTGTTACTATATGTGTGTCTAAGTATAAATATCTGGCAAATACTACAAATTAAACCATACATTTTTGTCATATATTATTCATACTGTTCATAATCAATAAACTAATACAACAGTTTATGATTATTCAGTGTTCTTCACTGTTTCCTTCTACCATGAAGTGAAAAGGTTGCACACCTGATGTGCTCATGTGAATAAATCACTCATAAGAACAAAATGACCCCTTTTATGTAAAAGAAAGTCACTATCCCTTTTTACTTTAGGATCCTCCGAAGCTCACACAAGGATAGGGTCTCCTTTTTAAGCAATGACACCTCCACAGACCAAGATGACCCCTTGAAGTAGATAAAAAAGGTCCCTGTGCACTGTCCACTATTGTTTTAAAATCCTCCTTAGCTCACACTGGGAAGGAAATGTCTGTATCCAATAATGGCTCCACCATTCCACCATAGAAACTGAGAAATAATAGTATACAGTATAGTGTGCATAAAATATATAACTAAAGCTGTATGAAAGGACAACTGGAATGTTCATTTCATATGAAGTCTGATTCCCACTCTCTTCCCACTTATATGACCCTTCTTCTCTATCTTCTTATATTTGTGTTCTCTGTCCTCAAATTGTCAATACTTTACCTGTCCTATCTACCCCAAAGCTTACACATATGACTCTCACTCCTACTCTCTCCCTATTACTTCACCCATCACCGCCTGCAAATACTGAACCCACATGCTGACCTAGCAGTGAGATTGTGCGCTCATATACACCCCATCTTCATTTCCTCACCCTCTTCCTTATCATCATTGGAGATATTTTCCCCAATCCTGGACCTCCATTTTCTAACTTCAACCCCCACATCCAGCAATTTCTATTCCACTGCTTCAAAAAAACAGCCCCTCAGTCTCATGTGCCTTCTGGCATTACACACAGAATCAGGCATTGGCCGTAACATCCCTGGAAAACTGAAAACACCAGAAATCTCTAGAGACATTGTCGTGCTCTTTAACATCTCTGGTGTAAAACAGGCAGGAATTATCCCTTTATAAATCTCCCCACCTGAAAAACAGTTCCTGTCTCCATGCTGCCAAAAAAAACAACTGTGTCACTCTTATTAATATCTTGTCGGCTCTTCTCTACCTTTAACTCTCCAGATTGCCCCCCACCTCATCTACCTACTAAATCACTCCCTCTAACTATAGTTAAACTAAATTGGTTTAACTATAACCAATGACGATATTAAAAGTCAGTGGCGGGGGGAGTTTTTTCCTATTATCATTTGCCTTGGGATTAGAATCATATGGACTATATAAGGCTTTGACAATATGGTAACCAGATTGCTTCCTGATGACGCCAGTGTGAGGAAACATGCGTCAAGGCGAATACAGATACCTTATCCTTGTGTGAGCTGAGTAGGATCCTAAAGTAAAAAGCACATAATGACCTTATTTTAATTAAAGGGGTCATTTTGGTCTGGTGAGTGATTTATTCAAATGAACAGATCGGGTGTGTAACCTTTTCACTTCATGGTGGAGAGAAACAGTAAAGAACTATGAACTGCTCTATTAATTTTCTTAGTTATAGACATTATGAATTGTATATGATGAAATGTTATGGTTTCACTTATAGGAGTATTTGGCTGATGTGTTTCTGCTTAGATCATTTTCTTTCTAGAGGAGAGGAAACAAGGGAGATATAAGATATTTTTTGGTGGTTTTTGGATTTAAACTGTTTATTTGTTTATTTATTTATTTTATTTATCTCCTTCCCTACAAAATGACAGCTGTTATACAAATGGTAGTTGTAGGTCCCAGATACAGACAGTGAATTTTGTGTTTCCTAAGATTGTTAGGCATACTTTTCAGTCTGATTGTTTCTGCTGAGAATGCCATATCCTTGGAATTACAGAACAAGGACAAACTGATTAAGTTCAATAAATATAAGAATTCAAACTGGAGCCTCAACATCAAAATGCTTGAGTACCTCTGTGATAGGAAGTATGAACCTGTAAGTTAATTGCCTCACTTGTTCGTCTTCCAGCAATAGATGGGAATTTTAATGTAAACTATGACTAAAGAAAGCAAGAATAAGGAAGACAAATGTATGTCATTCTGTAGTTTTTGGCCTGCAGTGCATTTCAAACTATTTACCATTTTAGCCACTAATAACGACCTGTCCAGGTAGAAATATTTGATTGTCATCACTGAATTAACTACCTTAAAAATACAATCCTAAAATTCTAGAGCACAATTTCCAATACTAAAACAATGATAAACTGCAATCCTATAGTGAACTAGCCACACAAATCTTTTTACACTATAATGTCATCGACAACTGTGGGTCAAAATCTTTCCATACACTTTTAGTTTTTTTTTTCTTTAAGCCAGCTACCTGAAGGATTCCTCTATCCACACAAACAGGGGGAGAAAGGAACCCCCCCCCCCCCCCAGGACATTGTATTCTGTCAGTGGCACCCACCAACTGGCCATAGCCACTGACTGACAAAAGTTTGTCAAAAGTCCTCTTTTGACAAAAGTCAATGAAATTATTGATTTCTGTCAAGCATTGACAGTCACACTCTGATCTATATGGGACTTGACCCTACTGAACCAGTTGAATTTCAATCAGTGTATGGCCAGCCTAAGACTGGTGATTAGGAACCAATCAATGTGATTTTCCATCATGTGATCACCATGACTGCCAGTCATAGTAATGGTTATCTAGTTAGGAGTTTTATTTTATAAACGTCTCTGGCTTCAGTCATTCACACACATATTGTGCACATAGAGAAGTGTTAAAAACCTTTACATTGCATAAAAACATAATAACTTAAAAACTGTTATCTGCTGTATAAGATAACTACAATAAATGTTTGTCCATTTTACCCTATACAAAAATATAAGCAGATTATTTATTACATCAGTTTACCAAATACAGTAAAAGCTTTGTATGTTCCTAAAATTTAAAAAAAGTTATTAATGTCAACAAATTAGTCATAGAAGAAGAGTCAAGTTGGCTGATCCATATAAAGTCACTATATTTGGTCTGGTCATCTAGGATTCAGAGGCATCAGGCCATTCTTTATGGAACAAAGGTGTTATAAATCTTATTTTATCACAGTGTGTAATTGAGTTGTTCATAATTCTTACAATAGATTTCCAAAGTAGTATCCAAGTAATATCCAATTTATTGAATGCAATGAACTAAATATTTTTTGGTCAAATAGATGGTATTTCCTCTAATGTTATATATATTTTCTTGTTCTGCACAGTGGTGTATATTGATCTGCCATTTGCAGTTTGACAATAAATTACTGGAATCCATGTATTTTGAATGATTAAAAGCTCTTGGTTAAGTGTTTTGGGCAAAGCTTTGGAAGCACATCATTCACCTTATCTGGAATTTTCTATTACCACATCAAGGAAGGTTTAAAGATGCCTTTATAGGTAGTATAGCAAACCTATAATCAACACTTATGTTCTAATTTTCAGAAATGATAAATGTAAGCAATCTATTTTTTTTTCTTTCTGTGTTTGTGTAATTGATCAACCCTGATGTAGAAATGTTGTACAGCTTTTTGACAAGAAAACCTGAATCTGTATGTTTGTACAAAATGTAATTTAATAACCAATGCAGGTTATAATATTATTGTCAATCTTTTATAGATTAAACGTGTGATATATTCCAAAGCTTTTTGTTGTAAGCTTTAATAGACATACAGAACAACTACAATAAGCATCAAAACAGAAAAAATAAGCTCATTCTGACATATGTAGCAATAATATTAGTGTAACAAAATAACAACTGGCTTTTGCCAAAGGGACATGCTGGAAAACCAGCATCCAATCAGTGCTTGCAGCCAATGGCTGTGAGCATTGTTCAGTGTGTTCTGTTCTGGGGGTCTCCCTTGTGATGGATGTGGCATCACACCCCAGCCACCCCTCGCTCCTTGTGACAAATGACTGATTAAACTCACACCACGTTGTAACTGGTAATCAACAATGCCACTCTGAGCCTTACCCTGCTCAAAAGTTTTCCACAATTTGAGGGCCAACAGACTGAGATAGATTGTTACTGGGTGTAAATTTATCACACTGCCACCAGATAGGGTTATCGGATAGGGTTCATCAACTGTTCACAATAGTAGCAATAACACTTATGACTTAAAACACATTTGAAAAACACACTGTCACCACAAATAGGTATATCAAGAGATTTGCACCATGGTAGCAAGTTCTGTATTTGTGCATTACAAACAATATTAACACTTTTCAGAATATTAAGTATATAATGACATTCAACACAATCAAAAATATCTCAACATATGTGAACCTAATAAACAATATAATTCAGATAAGTAGCTCAAAATAATTTCAAAATTGTTTCAAGCTGAACACTTTGTGATCCGACAACACCATACAGTAATGTATACCTCCATACAAAAGTATATGTATTAGCACAAAAAAATCTAAAACTAATAAGCATAATCCTTTCCACTCATATAGAAATGTCCATCTAAATCTCGTCTTCCACCAACAGTGTTGAGTGATAAATCCTTCCTCTTGTGTTGCATGTGCTTCCAACACCAGGAGAAAAACCTGCTCACCTCAAAAAAGAAAAAAATAATAAGAACCATCATCAAATATCACTCTGCTCCTCAGAAGAACTGGTATATTTCCTCTTGAGTGTTGGTTATCTCTCATCCTTGTGTTTACGTAGAACAACTGGACCATGGTAAACAAAGCAGTAGATACACAGTGTTTTCCTGTTTGGCTATTTCTTAAAACCCCCAATGAAATACACTAACAAGATAAAACACCATTCTCCTTATACACAGCAGTGGCAGCATGATTTCACAGGCTAGGCTCCTCCCTCTTAGACGTGTAGCGCCCTCCAATAGGCTTCCCGAATACCGGAACACATTAACAATATTAAAACAGGGTAAAAAAGACCACAGTGCATCAAGACATTTTAGAGAGGTCCATGGGAGAAACTCCAAAGGTCTGCAATTATGGGGAATAGAGAAGGTGTATGATCGTTGGGGGGGGGGGCATGTTAGGCATCTTAGTCAGTGTGAATATTTTTGGATATTTGTAACCAAAGTTTTAGCACCTAGAGGTCTTAACATTGACTTCAAATTAAATGCTTTATAAGTAATAATGAAGTTCAGAATTAAGGGTACTGTGCAGTTCATAATAAGATTTTAGATATAGGAGGTTTCCATAGAGATATATGATTAGGATTTATGGGATATTTTAGTATTTTATTATTTGGGCATATGCGGAGAAGGATTTCATATTATTTATTTTATTAAAATTTATATCCGTTTATATTTGTGTTATGTTATCTTATAGAGCGGTACATAATGCATAGTATTTAGAACAAAAAAAAATGTTTTTTAACTGATCAGGGATTATTATGTATGTCTTATTTTGATAAATATGTTTTGAGAGCAGCGATTCAGCGAGTAGTCCCTGGAATGTACCTGATGATTATAAGCACAAAAATATACATATAGTAGGTGCCGCCGATATTGTGTTTCCAGTGTGATCCTGTCGCGCTGGTTTTCGCACTGGCTGCAATAGGAAAATTAAATTTTCCTATAGTAGCGAGCGAGAGAGATCGGCGATAATGTAACCTCACTAATGAAACCTGCATGCCTTCGGGGGCATACCAGGCCCTTAGGTCCGGTAGGGATTTTAAAGGGAATCCCCTATGCCGAACAAAAACGGCGCGGGGGTCCCCCCAAAATCCATACCAGACCCCTATCCAAGCACGCAGCCCGGCAGGTCAGGAAAGGGCGTGGGGACGGGCGAGTGCCCCCCTCCTGAGCCACACCAGGCCGCGTGCTCTCAACATGGGGGGTGGGCGCTTTGGGGGAAGGGGGGCGCCCTGCGGCCCCCCACCCCAAAGCACCTTGTCCCCATGTTGATGAGGACAAAGGCCTCTTCCCGACAACCAGGGTTGTCGGGGGTCTGATGGTGGGGGGCTTATCGGAATCCGGGAGCCCCTTTTAAGAAGGGGGCCCCCAGATACCGGCCACCCACCCTATATGAATGAGTATTGGGGTACCATGTACCCCTACCCATTCACCTGGTGAAGAAAAAAGTAAATAAAACACAACACAAGGTTTCAAAATAATTTATTGCACAGCTCCGGTGGTCTGCCGTCTTGGGGGGTCTTCTCGCCGCCGCCCGGGGGTCTGCTTCCGACTTCGGGGGTCTTGTCCCCCTCTTCGGTTCTTCTTGCCAGGCCTCTGCTATCTTCCTTTAGCTCTTTTACTAGCGGAGGCCCGGTCATCTGTTGCCGCCGCCTCTTCTTCCAACTTCGGGGGTCTTGTCCCCCTCTTCAGTTCTTCTTGCCGGGCCACCGCTTCTTCTTCCGGCTCTTTTACTAGCGGTGGCCCGGTCTTCTGCCGCCACCGCCGTCTTCTTCTTCCTTCTTGAGATGTTGACTCAACGCTCTCTCTGGCCGCAATGCCAGGGACGCGGTGTGCGGCGACTTATATAGGGACAATGGGCGGGGTCACCGGTTGATGTCACATGGTGATCCCGCCCCATTATGATGTCACAGTCCCAGCATCCCATTATCAGGAATATGTAAAGGGAATCACTGCTGTTATGTGTGTCCGTGTGTTACAAAACATGGCTGCCTTGGCCCTCTAACATAGCCTTTTGGCTGTGTGATTATCACACCCCTGTCAGAATACAATAGCAAAGTGTGGGAGATCGCCACACCAACATCACTTGTCTTGTTTTTATTTTTTATTTTTAAAAAGCTTGCAGTGTGTACCCATCTTTAGTCCCATTTTTGTAATTACCTTTATAGTTAGTGGAAGTTAAGTGTAAATTATCTCATGTTGCGAACATTGGAAATTTTTACTTACATATTTATGTATATGATTAAGATCAGCATATCTTTTGGTAAAGCTAATGTTTAATGACTACAAGTGTGTGAATATATCAAAATACTCACAATCCACATTGCTCCTGATTTGCTCTTAAGTTCAATCTGCATATCCTTTAATATTTATTATTGCTTACATTTATTGTGCTTTCTCTTATTTGAATAAAAAATAAAAAGGGAATTTTCTTTTAACAATTCCAATTTGGCACAAAAAGCATGTGTGTTGAAAATGTATGGGCATTGCCAATTTTAACCTATATGCCTTCAGCACTTGATAGATGTGTCAAGATAAAAGATCACCTGTTTTGTACATAGAAATTATGAAGGTTTAACCCTTTCCACTGCCAGACCCTGTGCTCCATTTGTACCCTCAGGTGGCCAGACCATTTTTTTCATTTATACCTTTCAAAGTTTGTAAAAGACCCCCCCCCCAAACCATATTTTTTTTGAAAACACATGGCCAGTAGAATAAAAAGATAATAATTTCTAAGACCCCACCATATTTGAGCAAATGTTTATCAAAACAATATTATTACTAAAAATCCATTAAAATCATGATTAGCAGATAAATACAGGCAGTCCCATTTATGTCAATTGGGATGCAACAGCTGCACAGGCATAGCTGCTGTTCCCAATCTGACAATCTGGCTGTGGGTACATGCATACGGACCTACATGGATGCAAAATTGGGAGCAAAGGCTCTGTTCGCGCAGGTGCTACATCCCAAATTACATCAATGGGATGGCCTGAACAGAGATGCACAGAACACCTGTGTGTCCCAATAAAGGTACGCTGTATATGGCCTGTATGAACAAGGTCTTAGGCCCCTTTCACACAAGCACACTGATTGGGTCTGCCTGTCTGTTTTCAGGTGGGCCTAATTAGACCACCCATTGTTATTTATGGAGAGGCTGATGTAAATGGACATATGTCCGTTTACACCCGTCTGCATGCAATCCAGTCCAGTTTGCTAAAAACAGATGGATGGGGATTCTATTAATCATCCATCTAGCAGATCGGACGGTATCGGATGGAAATGTACAGGCGGTTTCCATCCAACCACACCATAGAGAATAGTAGGCTGTGTCCATGTCCGCTCTGCATCAGCGGACCTGTCATCCGCCTGCTCAGCAGAAATCAGCAGACAGATCAGCAGGGGGATCTGCTTGACAGAATCCGCTCCATGTGAAAGGTGTCTTACCAGGAGCAGCCGATCCATTAAGGACGCAGGGGCGTTTGTATGATTTTTTTTAAGCCGCATGATTAGAGCCTTAGGCCCTTATTGGCTTGAAAAATGTTGGGCTCAGGGTGCAGAGCATTTCACCCGACCCACCCACTTGTGACAATAGCGAAGTAATATTAACTATTGTCTTCCGGTCCTGGAGGGGTGGGGGAGGGGATAGTTACTGTGCAGGGGTGAGTGCGGGTGCGACTGTCACTGTGGGGGAGTGAGTGCGGGGGGACCGTCACTGTGGAGAGGAGAGTGCGGGTGGGGAATGTCACTGTGGAGGGGTGAGTGTGGGTGGACCTGGGAGGTCTTACTATGTTTGTGTTTTGTTTTGTTTTTTATTTTACTTTGGGTTCTTTGGTTTGATATTAGAGGTCTAAGCAGACACCCATATGTCTTTTTTTGAGACAGAGAAAGAGACTGAAGATAGTCCTTTTATCTGTAGCACTTTACATGAATGAATGGAATAGAGATTCCATTCATTCATGAAATGACAGTATGGTACATTGTAATACTCACGTTTACAATGATCAGCTATCAGTGGATATAGCAGTGATCACTGCCTATATCCATTGTACAGAGGGGTTTGGTATATACATGTATACCAAGCCCCCCAAGCCACAACTTCTCCCCCACCTGCACCGATCCACCCCGCCTCGATCTCCAAGCTGACAGATCATGGAGATCTGTGCAGGGAGAAGCTACAGGTGGAGGGAGGGAAGGAAAGATGCCACTCAGAGTGGCCACGGATGGGGGCAGCATGGGGGATGATCAACACATCTGGACCCCCAAGCCTTATTCATCACCTGAAGCTGGTGGAAGCGGCAGAGAAGGGATGCAGGCTAATGATGGTGGCTGTGGGGAGCAGGTTTGCTGGGGGGTTGGATCGGGTGGGGGGGGTAGTTAGTGCTGGGGGAGAAGAAGAGGGTGAAAGGGATAAGAGAGGAGAGTCGGGAGAGTAGTTATGTGAAAGTTAGGGAGGTGGAGAGACAGGGGACAGGGAGGCGGCAGTGTGGGTGGGGCAGTCACATTAGGGGTTAATAACTCTGATCCGCAAGTTGTAATCTGCTGATCACAGTTATAGAATTGTTCAGCAGAGTCTTCAGATATAAGCTTATGGTCATTAAAGTGACCATCATTTTATAGGAGAGTCTGTACGGCCTTGGCCACCTGCAGGCACCTTTTAGGTCTGTACAGTGTTCCTGGCAGTAAAAGGATTAACCACTTAAGGACCAGGCCTCTTTTTCAGATTCGGTGTTTACACGTTTAAAACAGTTTTTTTTTTGCTAGAAAATTACATAGAACCCCCAAACATTATATATTGTTTTGTTTTCTAACACCCTAGAGAATAAAAAGGCAATGCTTTTTTTCACACCGTATTTGCGCAGCGGTCTTACAAGCGCACTTTTTTTGAAAAAATTCACTTTTTTTTTTTTTAATTCACTTTATTGAATAAAAAAATAAGACAACATTAGCCCAATTTTTTTTATATTGTGAAAGATAATGTTACGCCGAGTAAATTGATACCCAACATGTCACGCTTCAAAATTGTGCCCACTCGTGGAATGGCGTCAAACTTTTACCTTCAAAAATCTCCATAAGCGACATTTAAAAAATTCTATAGGTTGCATGTTTTGCTCTACAGAGGAGGTCTAGGGCTAGAATTATTGTTCTCGCTCTACCGATCGCGGCGATACCTCACATGTGTGGTTTGACTACCGTTTTCATATGCGGGCGCTACTCACGTATGTGTTCGCTTCTGCTCGTCGGGATGGGGTGTTTAAAAAAAATTCTTATTTATTTTACTTGATTTTATTTTATTTACTTTTACTTTTACTTTTTTTTTTTTTTTTTTTTTTAATGGATCACTTTTATACCTATTACAAGGAATGTAAACATTCCTTGTAATAGAAAAAAGCATGACAGGTCCTCTTAAATATGAGATCTGGGGTCAAAAAGTCCTCAGATCTCATATTTGGACTTAAATGCAATAAAAAAAAAATGTAATTTTGAAAAAATTACATCGAAAAAAATGTACTTTTAAGAGGTATGGGCGGAAGTGATGTTTTGACGTCGCTTCCGCCCTCCTATGGTGAGGACGAGTGGGGGCCATCTTAGCCTCACTCATCTCCATACTCAGCAGAGGAAAGGACCCATTCGCCTCCGCCGCTACCGACGGCTCCGGTAAGCAGCGGAAGACGCGGGAGAGCGGCGGGAGGGGGGGTGGCACCTCTCCCGCCGGCGATAACGGTGATCTTGCGGTGAACCCGCCGCGGAGACCACCATTATTATACACAGGACCGCCTTCTGTAAAGGAATATCTCGGCTGCTGCCATTACTGAGATATCCCTCTTCAAAGTACGAAGGCATATGTACATGAGGCAGTCCTTAAGTGGTGAAGTAACTGAATAAGGGGGATTTCCACAGTCAAGTTTCTTCTCCATAATTAGAAAAGTATTTAATGTCTTCTATAGAATCTGTTGTGGTAAGAATGTAATTGTGAAAAACCATTATAGCCACAATAGTTGCTACAACATGAATACATTAATTTAATATCAAGAAAACCGGCCAAAGTACCTTACTCATTCTGCATTATTTTTCATTATCGTTATTATTTTATGAAAAGGAGAGTGTGGGTGTTTTTAATTCAACGCTAGATATACTAAGTCTATTTCTTATTTTTCTATGCCATACTTCATAGTTAAGACCTAGCTGTACTCCTATACTGCTGGAGATGTAGCATCCTACCTGCTGCCAAACTGAAATAATACACTTTTTTTTGCATTCTTAAACCACTATGTTGGTTTTCATATGTGGATATTCTCTAGAGTGACGTAAATATGATTATTTTAGTAAAACATTTCCAATGATGAGAATACCATTGCATCTATGTAGAAAAAAAATTGCTGTAGAAATGTAAAAAAACTTTCACACAAAAAAATGCTGTATTATATCTAATATGATTATTTCCTATGATCTTCAGCAGCATCTGATGAATTTTATGTGGTATTTTCCTAAATTAGGTATTTCCAGAAAAAATATCACATTATGGCCTCTAGATGGTGCTTTCAATCATAGGAAATAATCATATTTGACAAAATACAATAATTATTTATTGCGGCTGTGTGCATGTTTGTCACTTTCATACAGCATATTTAGAACCCTATGTGTCCTCAAGGTAAATAGTTGTCAGGGCTTGGACCCGAAGCTCTGTTGTGTCTGGCAGTAACTCTTCTCACCTGAGCCACCTGAGATGCTTGCTGGACAGCTCCCTGGACAATTCCTTGAATGATCCTGCCTTGAACCTTGTTTCTCTTGCACTTTGAACCCTTTGCTCCTCCCATGAACTTTCTGAATCAAGACATGTCTCTGCACTTCCTGTTTGCTACGTAATTGTGCTTTCTTCAGTCGAAATCTCATTCTTGTTAATCCTGTTTACCTGTATATTCACTACTGATTGTTACCGACCTTTAGCTTGCTCCCCAACTATGCTTCTGCTTGATCCCAACCTGCAGACACTTGTTACTGACCTTTGGCTTGTTTACTGTCTATGCTTCTGGTTATCCCTAGTACTATACCTGTTACTGGACCCCAGCTTGCTTACCTCCTGGTGGTCCAGTCATGCCAGATTAGCAGTCCAGGACAACAGATCATTACAATATGCAGCACAGTAAAAATATTCCTGTTATTATTATTTGTTAATTTTTTTTTTACTATATTGTATTATTTCATTTAGTGTGCTCGCTTCAATCATCCAACTAATGTCACAGTGAGGTGGTTTACTAAAACTGGAAAGTGCAAAATCTGGTGCATGGTAGCCAATCAGCTACTAACTTTAGCTCGCTTTGACCAACAAAAAAAAAAGGAAACCTGTAAGCTGATTCGTTTCTATGCAGAGCTGCGCCAGATTTTGCGCTCTCCAGTTTTAGTAAATCAACCTTACCAAGTCCTATTTTTATAAATTGTCTTGCACATGATTGAGTATTAAATGCAAACACAGCATCATATGGTTAATTTAGGAAATCCACCCCATTACTCTGTTTGATTGACTAGTAAACTTGTTTTTGTTAAATTAATGAATTAGCTGCTGACCATGATTTAAGATTAAAGAAATGGACGTGGGTTATGCATTCAAATGTATAGAGAGACTTTCCAGAAGAAGATGATATGCATTGCATCAGGTGTGACAGAGGCATCCTTACAATTGAAGCCGAGCTTCATAATTATAAACAAAGCTACTCTTCCAGTGGGGTTACCCTCACTGCAAGGATTAAAGGTTTGTTATATCTAGGGGTTAGATAAACAGGTATTTTCATTGCAAAAATATATACAGCATGGATTGTGTTATGCACTGCACTGCTCTACTACCAATCAGCTTTCATTTTTTTTTTGTTTTTTTTTTTGTCAGAGCTTAATTGAACAAGCTGAAGTTAGAAGCGGATTGGCTGTCATGCACAGCTGCACCAGATTTTGCACTCTGCAGCCTAATGACCCGTACACACGATCCAAATATTGTACGGCAGATTGTACGACTTTTTTTTTGCTTAACCACTTTCAGACCGGACCATTTTGCTGGTCAATGACCAGAGGTCTTTTCACAATTTGGCACTGCGCTGCTTTCACTGGTAATTGCGCGGTCATGCAATGTTGTACCCAAACAAAATTTGCATCCTTTTTTTTCCCACAAATAGAGCTTTCTTTTAAAGGTATTTGACTGACTCTGCGATTTTTATTTTTTGCGATATAAATGTAAAAAGACTGTATATTTTGAAAAAAAATGATATTTTCTACTTTTTGTTATTAGAAAAATCCAATAAACTCAATTTTAGTCATACATTTAGGCCAAAATGTGTTCAGCAACATGTCTTTGGTAAAAAAAAAGTAAATTACTGTATATTTATTGGTTTGCGCAAAAGTTGTCACATCTACAAACTAAGGTACATTTTCTGGAATTTATGCAGCTTTTAGTTTATGACTGCCTATCTAATTTCTTGAGGTGCTAAAATGGCAGGGCAGTACAAACCCCCCCCCAAATGACCCCATTTTGGAAAGTAGACACCCTAAGGAAATTGATAAGAGGCATGTTGAGCCCATTGAATATTTTATTTTTTTGCCTCAAGCGATTGAATAATGACAAAAAAATATATATATGTTTTTTACACAAAGTTGTCACTAAATGATATATTGCGCACCATAAAATGCCAAGATGGCACAAAACCCCCACAAATGACCCCATTTTAGAAAGTAGACACCCCAAGCTATTTGCTGAGAGGCATGTTGAGTCCATGGGATATTTTATATTTTGCCACAAGTTCTGGGAAAATTACAAACTTTATTTATTTTTCACAAAGTTGTCACTAAATGATATATTGCTCACACATGCTATGGGCATATGTGAAATTACACCCCAAAATAAATTTTGCTGCTTCTCCTGAGTACGAGGATACCACATGTGTGGGACTTTTTGGGAGCCTAGCCGTGTACGGGGCCCCGAAAACCAAGCACCGCCTTCAGGCTTTCTAAGGGCGTACATTTTTTATTTCACTCCTCACTACCTATTACAGTTTTGAAGGCCATAAAATGCCAAGATGGCACAAAACCGCCACAAATGACCCCATTTTAGAAAGTAGACACTCCAAGCTATTTGCTGAGAGGCATGTTGAGTCCATGGAATATTTTATATTTTGCCACAAGTTGCGGGAAAATTACAAACTTTTATTTATTTATTTATTTTTTCACAAAGTTGTCACTAAATGATATATTGCTCACACATGCCATGGGCATATGTGAAATGACACCCCAAAATAAATTTTGTTGCTTCTCCTGAGTGCGGGGATACCACATGTGTGGGACTTTTTGGGAGCCTAGCCGCGTACGGGGCCCCGAAAACCAAGCACCGCCTTCAGGATTTCTAAGGGTGTAAATTTTTGATTTCACTCCTCACTACCTATTACAGTTTTGAAGGCCATAAAATGCCAAGATGGCACAAAACCCCCACAAATGACCCCATTTTAGAAAGTAAACACCCCAAGCTATTTGCTGAGAGGCATGTTGAGTCCATGGAATATTTTATATTTTGCCACAAGTTGCGGGAAATTACAAACTTTTATTTATTTATTTATTTTTTCACAAAGTTGTCACTAAATGATATATTGCTCACACATGCCATGGGCATATGTGAAATGACACCCCAAAATTAATTTTGCTGCTTCTCATGAGTGCGGGGATACCACATGTGTGGGACTTTTTGGGAGCCTAGCCGCGTACGGGGCCCCGAAATCCAAGCACCGCCTTCAGGATTTCTAAGGGTGTAAATTTTTGATTTCACTCCTCACTACCTATCGCAGTTTTGAAGGCCATAAAATGCCAAGATGGCACAAATGACCCCATTTTGGAAAGTAGACACCCCAAGCTTTTTGCCGAGAGGCATGGTGAGTATTTTGCAGCTCTCATTTGTTTTTGAAAATATAGAAGAAAAAGAAGAAAAATGTATATTTTTTTTCTTTTTTTCAATTTTCAAAACTTTGTTACAAAAATGAAGGTCTGCAAAATACTCACCATACCTCTCGGCAAATAGCTTGGGGTGTCTCCTTTCCAAAATGGGGTCACTTGGGGGAATTTTGTGCTATCTGGGCATTCCATGGCCTCCGAAACTGTGATAGGCAGTGAGGAATGAAATCAAAAATTTACACCCTTAGAAAGCCTGAAGGTGGTGCTTGGATTTTGGGGTACCATATGCGGTTAGGCTCCCAAAAGGTCTCACACTTGTGGTATCCCCGTACTCATGAGAAGCAACAGAATGTATTTTGGGGTGTAATTTCACATATAACCATGGCATGTTTGAGCAATATATCATTTAATGACAACTTTGTGCAAAAAAATAAATAAAAAAATAATAATAATGTCTTTTTTCCGCAACTTTTGTCAAAATATAAAATATTCCATGTATGTTGCTGGAACTGGTTGGGCATATATTGTAATTTTTTTTTCATGCAGCCTGTGGGCTGAACGAAAAAAAAATATTGATCGGTGGGTATGCCCACCATTAGAATACCTCCCTTCATCCACCCACTTCTAATGGTGGCATACATGCACCATTTATATATGCCGAAGCATGGGGGCATCCTCCCGCAATAGGTAGGAGCAAATCGCTCCTCCACCCCTTATGCCCCCATGCTTCGGCATATATGCTCTTTTTTAACTGTGGTGGTGAAATCACCTCCGACAGTGCTGGAGTCCTGGCTTTATGTATCGTGGGAGCAAACGCTGTTGCTGTCAAGATAAATAAATCCACGATACAGCTGAATGGCGTACCTGAAAACAAAATATGGTTAACAATAAAACATTACAGAATAGAATACAGTACAAAGGAGCAGAACAATAGAGAGAGAATAGAGAGAGAGAGAACAATAAAACGACAACTATTTTTGGTTTTTTTATTTTATATTTTTTTTTTTTTTTTTTTACTTTTTTTTTTTAAACACTTTTTATGTAACTTTAACACTTCTGTTGTAACGTTTCCAGTGGTTTGGGTCTCTCAAAATGCGATGGCATCTTGGGAGACCCTGTGAACGTGTGCCTAGCCTGTGCAATGCTGTACCCTACGCTAATACTCAACTAGGGTATGGTAGCGTTCAAAACATTCACCAATGCAAAGACCAGGATTGTCAGGACAGCGGGGACAATAATGACGGGTGTCACGCCTATATCCGCGCTTTCTGCAGACACAACATTTTCTTTGGGGGGCTCGTTGGGTAGGGGTACTCTGGAGGACATAAGAATAATGCCTCTCATGCAGCCGGCTTACTGCATCTGGTTGGGGAAGGTAAGGCGGAGCACCGCCTGGATACAGAAGGGCTCTGACGATATCCTCCTGGAATTTAAGGAAGGTGTAGCACATAAGCATTCAGCATAGCCAATTGGAATAAATAAACAGATGCTTTTTTGTACCAGCGTCTGGCCTTACGGGCAACTAGATACGGCGCCAACAACTGGTCATTGAGGTCCACCCCTCCCATATTTTGGTTATATTTGTGGACACAGAGGGGTTTCTCCACAATACCAGTCGCCGTAGGAATTTGGACCGTCGTGTCTGCATGAAGGGAGGTAAGAACGAAAACATTCTTATTATCCCTCCACTTCATAGCGAGCAATTTATTACTCCACAAGCAGGCTCTCTCCCCCAGCCTAAGACGAGACTCTACAAGCCACTGGGGAAAGCCCCGGCGATTAGGTCGCATGGTGCCACATGCTCCAATCTGCTGATCAAACAAGTGACTAAACAGTGGCACGCTCGTGTAATAATTGTCCACATATAAATGGTACCCCTTTACGAATAAGGGTGACACCATGTCCCACACTATCTTGCCAGCGCTTCCTATGTAGTCAGGGCAGTTCTCTGGCTCTACGTGACTATCTTTACCCTCATAAACCATAAAACTACGTGTATAGCCTGTGGCCCTGTCACAGAGCTTATACATCTTGACCCCGTATCTGGAACGCTTGTTGGGAACGTATTGTTTGAATGACAAGCGACCAGAAAACTTAATCAGGGACTCATCAACGCAGACAACTTGATGGGGAGTAAACAAGTCTGCAAAACGTTGGTTGAAGTGGTTTATGAGGGGCCGAATTTTGTAGAGCTGATCGTATGCAGGGTCTCCACGAGGACGACAGAGTTCATTGTCGCTGAAGTGCATGAACCGCAAAATCTACTCGTATCATGCCCTGGACATGGAAGCAGAGAACACGCGCATATGGTGACTTGGGTCAGTGGACCAATATGACCGCAACTCACTCTTTTTGGTTATGCCCATGTTGAGGGAGAGGCCCAGAAAGATCTTAAATTCAGAAACCATAATTGGTTTCCATTGCCTGGCAAGGGCGGACTGGGGAACAGTGGCGATGTGTTAACCAGTGTACAAATTGCTTTGGTCCACAATAGATCTATAGAGATCTTCGGTGAAAAACAGTGAGTAAAAATCAAGTGTCGTAAAATCAACTGTTTCCACGTTAATGCCAGGTTGGCCAGTGAATGGGGGAAGTACGGGTTCTGCAGAAGTGGTGAGCACCCAATCAGGATTGGCGAATTCTGCAGGAAGGGCACTATGGGTACGACGGGCCTGTCTTTGTCTTCGTCTTGGTGGCAGCGGGACACTACTTGTGCTTGCCACCTCGCCAGCTTGAACTCACTTATGGGACTCGCCACGTCACCACGTGCTACTGCAGTGCTGGATGTACGTCCAGGGTGTACTAGGCCGCTGGTGCTTGCCAGTTCACCAGAAGGATGAGCGGCTCTAGTACGTCTCTGCTCCATACGAGGGACCTGCAGTTCCTGCACCTGAACAACAGAAAAAATTCGGGATCGGGTACACCTGCCCTTAACAGGGACCTCATCTCCGTCGCCAGAGCTATCTGTCATGGAGCCGCTGTCCTCTACAGGATCGTATTCTGAGCCTGAATCTGACAGATGAGTGACTTCCTCTTCACTATCTGTCATGCTCAGAAACGTGTAGGCCTCTTCACTAGTGTACCTTCGCTTTGCCATTTTGGGCTCTAAATTTAGGGGTACACTAGTGAGACTCACAGGTAAAAAAGCACCTAGGCTGTCAGCGACTGCATCAAAACGCTACAAAAAAAAACTGTTAGCGATCGCAGGGATCAGGCCTGACTCTGCGAACGCTGCAGTTATGTGTGTTGTGTTTTGTAAGTGACAGTGATCGATCGATGCTGCACTTGGGTGGGCTGGGCTGGGCTTGGCGGAGGGGCTAAACGCAGGTGCTAGCAGGTATCTGGGCTGATCCCTGCGTTTTGGGAAACCTAAACGGCTGGCGACGCTAATATAGATCTGATCAGATACTATATTACTAAGGGAGGTGTATGCTTTGCGCGTGGGTGTTAGCGGTACTGGCACTAACCTGACGCTGCCTGGGGCGACGCAGACCTTATCTGACCCTCAAACTTATATCACCCACCGGGTGATCAAGGGGTTAAACCTTTATTAGGTAATAAATGGCGAGTGCCCTGAAACTATAAAAAAATAACTAACCAACCAGCGTCACCTGTAACAGTTATATGGTGATCACTGGTGAAAGGGTTAACTAGGGGGCAATCAGGGGGCTTTATGCGGTAGTATATGGGGGTCCCTGACGCTATAAAAAGCTGCGGCGAACCTAAATATCTACCTGCCTAACTAGCGTCACCTGTGACACTAATACAGCGATCAGAAAAACGATCACTTATTAGTGACACTGGCGACGGGGGGTGATCACGGGGTTAAACCTTTATTGGGGGGGGGGGGGGTAGGGGGTACCCTAGAGCTAAAGGGGGCTAACCCTAACTGCCCTAACAGTTATTGCAGTCACAAATGACACCAATGCAATAATAAAAAAAATATGCAATTGGTGTCACTGTGACTGGGGGTGCAGGGGTGATTGGGGGGGTGATCGGGGGGTGAAGGGGGGTGAAAGTGTGCCTGGCTTGTTCTACTGTTAGTGTAGTGTTATGTGCAACTCACCGATCCTCTCTCCTCGGTGCCAGAACGAAAAAGACCGACACGAGGAGAGATTACATCACTTCCTCTGCCTGTGTTTACATTACAGGAGAGGAAGTGATGTAATGCTGCCATTTCATTCATCAGGAGCGATCGCGAGGGGGTGGCCATGAATGAATGGCCGCCCCCTCACCCCGGATCGCTCCTGCACGGAATCCGACCGCCGCTGGCATCGGGGGGGGGGGGCCCGATCGGGCCCCCCACCCGCGGGAAGGCATGGAGGTACATGTACGCCAATATGCCTGCCCGTGCCATTCCGTCGACGTACATCGTCGTGCGGCGGTCGGCAACTGGTTAATAGCCGGAAGTAGAAATTGAATAGGTTACTAAAGTCCAGAAAATTCTCGTGCGACAGAAAAAAAAATCAGAAGTGATGTCATGTGTTGTAATGTATTTGTATTGTATTTTCGGGTGACAACTGTACTGACTAAATTAAAATCGGATGATCTGGAATCGTACAAGGACAATTTCCATGCTTGTTCGGTCAAATAATATCAGATGAATTGTCATGATCAGCTCTCGAAAGCTCTGTATTAATGATCTGATTATAGTATGATTGTGTCGAAAGTGGTATTTTTCATCCGATTTTCAGATTGTGTGTACGGGCCATTAGGTAATCAACCCCATAGTGTGAACAAGTCCTCAAGTACCATTTCATAGTTTTAATAGTAATAATAAATAGATACAGTGCTAGTGCTCTCCTTTCCAGAAACATGAATAAATAAGATGGATTTTTGTTTTATAAATCTCACATGATTTACATTGCTGATTTGAAGTGATGCTCATGCCTGCTCAGTATGTTTCACCAATTACTATGTATACTAAGTATGTTTATGGTGTGTAATAGACCTGTTATAAATCAGTGTACTGTAATAAATGAGCACCCTAAAAAATATTTGCACAATAGCATAGTGACCACAAGATAATATTTTACAGTTTTATAATAATGATTTGATCTTTAAAAGCCAGTCTATCACTCATACACCATGGCATCCACAGAAAATGTTTTGCAAGAGGGTGATGTTGGCCAAAGCCAGATATTTACTTTTTTTTTTTTCAGATTGATCATTAGAGTTTCTGCCTAAAACAAATTGGAGGTGGCTGTGAACATACCTTACTAACTTGTCATTTTGGATTTGATCAGTAAGTTAGGAATAATAGTTTTTAGTATGCTGCTAAATAGATAGCCTACTGTATGAGGACACTCATAAATGTTTGCTGCATGTCAAGAAAGTATGACAAAGTAATACTCTTGGTTATCTAGGCATATACTGACCCAAGCTAGTAGATCAATCCTTACAAAATAGTTAATCCTCCTCAAGCTCAAGCCAGCTTATCAGAGACATTCTTTAACACAGTGAAGGAAGCATTGAACCAAAGGACCAAGAATGTGTTGTTTAAATTACTAAAATCTCCACAATCAGGCCCCTGCAACTCTGCTGCTGAGCCCCTAGCAGTCTTAATGTACCATTACCATTACTATGTTTTACCTGAAAGCCTAAAGCCAAATGCACTAACTGTAAGAGATCCCATATCCCCCATGCCCTCTTTTATTGTGAATTAAGTTGGTGTTTTACTTTTTGATATATATATATATATATATATATATATATATATATATGTATTTGTAAACTGACTTTGACTTGTCCTGATGTACTTACTGAAATCTCATTTAGCGAGGCCCTAAAATATAAGGACAGTGCAAATACCCCAGCAAATGACCCATTTTTGGAAAGTAGATAGTCCAAGGTATTTAGTAACAGGAACGGTGAGTTATTTGAAGTTGTATTTTTTTGTCACAATTTTTTTGAGAATTAAGGATTTAAATATCATTTTATTTCCGTTTTTTTCAACAAAGTTGTCATTAACAAATGATTTCTCACACACAGCATGGGCATACTTACCATTGCACCCCAAATCACATTCTGCTATTCTTCCTGAGTATGGGGATACCATATGCATGAAACATTTTTCACAACCTAGATGCGTAGAGGGGCTGGAAATTCAAGGAGCAATTTCAGGCGTTCCAGGGAAAGTTATGGATCCAAATTTTCTGACTGCCTATCACAATTTTGAAGACCCTGGAACACCAGGACAATGGAAACACCCATAAAATGGCTGAATGAATTTTGGAAAGCAAACACTCCAAGGTCTGACAGGCATAGTGAGTTTTTTTTTTTAATTAAATGTCTTTTTTTGCCACAAGTTTTTGGAAAATGCAGAAAAGAAAAAGTTTTTTTTGTTTGTTGTTTATTATATAATGATTAAATACACCACAAAACACCTGCTACTCCTCAACAGTATAGGAATACCACGAGTGTAATGCTGTGTACACACGGCCGTTTTTTCCATCAGAATAAACTCTGACAGTCTTTCCGACAGATTTCCACTGGAACGGACTTAGCTATACACGATCACACCAAAGTCTGATCATTTAGAACATGATGACGTACGACGGGACTAGAAAAAGGAAGTTCATACAGAACAGAATAGCATACAGACGAACAGATTTCCCAATAGGAATTGACTCCGTCAGAAAGTTTTAAAACATGTTCTATTTCTAGGTCCGTCAGAATTTTTGAAAAAAAAGTCAGCTGAAGCCCACACATGATCAGAATATCTGATGAAAGGATTCTGTCCGAATTTTTCAGCCAGAAAGTCCGACCGTGTGTACATGGCATGAGATTTTTTCACAGCCTGGCCATGTAGAAAGCCCCGAAAGTCAAGGAATGCCTTCAGGCTTTCTAGGGGCATAAATTACACATATCATTTCCTGTCTACTTATTGCATTTTTGGCAGGGCCTGGAGAACCAAGACATTACAAACACCAATAAAATGACCACATTTTGTAGAGTAAACACACAAGCAATTTTTCAGAAGCATTATGAGTCTTTTGAAGACATATTTTATTGCCAAAAAGTTTTTAGAAAAAATCCAGAAAGAAAATAAAAATCAATTTTCTTCCACAAGATTGTCAATTTAATAAGATATTTCTCACACACAGCATGGGAATACTGAGAATTACACCCCAAAACACATTCTACTACGCCTCCTGAGTATGATGATATCACATGTAAGAGACTTTGTTAGTGTCTGCAAAACAAAAGAAAAAACACAGCGCTAATTCAAACATAAACTGGTGAAAAGAAAAGTGAAAGAACTATAATATATTCTGTGAGGAACACAGCCCAGCTGCTAGCATACAAACAAACTAAGTCCACTTAACATAAATACAATAAATGCTGCGCTAAAAGGCACCTATTTGAATAGGTGAAAGAAATAAGTGATGTGTATAAATAACAATATGAACGAGTGAATACAAAAGTTCATGAAGTGTTTGAGAACAGTCCCAAAAATTATTCACTCTGGTGCGTCTCAGGCTAAATTGCAAGTCCGCAGATGACATTCAGGGTGAATTTTCCTACCAAGTTCTCCGCCCTTGGCGACTCTTGGAACTGAATTGTAAACAAGTAGAAGAAATAGGTACCCTTACCAGATGAGTTGGACACATCCACCTTATAGTAGTGTGTCTTGCGAGCTTATGGGGGAGGCTCCAGCCACTCACCCCAGTACACCGACCCGATATGTTGTCCTCTCAGGGTTCCTCGTGGTCTACAGATAGGAAAGGTGAGTGGGATTTCCGTGCCAAACGCTGCGATCAAACTTGATGTCAGATGTCCTGCAAAGGTTCACCATAAAGGGAATAGAGCATAAAATACGCTTCGCATGGTGAAATACAACCAATGATGGTTTATTGAAAAAAAATTTGCGATGAACAAAATTGAAATTATAAAATCACGTGATACATAAAAAATAGATAAAAAATAGCAATGTGGGGAGCAGATAACCGCTGGCCCTACGCGTTTCGACCTCAAAGTCTTCAACAGGGGCATGATGAAAAGGGCCCCTGTTGAAGACTTTGAGGTCGAAACGCGTAGGGCCAGCGGTTATCTGCTCCCCACATTGCTATTTTTTTTCTATTTTTTATGTATCACGTGATTTTATCATTTCAATTTTGTTCATCGCAAATTTTTTTTCAATAAACCATCATTGGTTGTATTTCACCATGCGAAGCGTATTTTATGCTCTATTCCCTTTATGGTGAACCTTTGCGGGACATCTGACATCAAGTTTGATCGCAGCGTTTGGCACGGAAATCCCACTCACCTTTCCTATCTGTAGACCACGAGGAACCCTGAGAGGACAACATATCGGGTCGGTGTACTGGGGTGAGTGGCTGGAGCCTCCCCCATAAGCTCGCAAGACACACTACTATAAGGTGGATGTGTCCAACTCATCTGGTAAGGGTACCTATTTCTTCTACTTGTTTACAATTCAGTTCCAAGAGTCGCCAAGGGCGGAGAACTTGGTAGGATAATTCACCCTGAATGTCATCTGCGGACTTGCAATTCAGCCTGAGACGCACCAGAGTGAATAATTTTTGGGACTGTTCTCAAACACTTCATGAACTTTTGTATTCACTCGTTCATATTGTTATTTATACACATCACTTATTTCTTTCACCTATTCAAATAGGTGCCTTTTAGCGCAGCATTTATTGTATTTATATTTTTGTTAGTGTCTGGACTGATTACATATCAGACATTGTATTTGGTGTATCACACAAATCAACCAATTGTGTCAAGACTGTAATACCGTGCACACACGATCGGACTATCCAGCGGACTTTGTGTGGGCTCCAGTGGACTTTTTCTTCCCAAAAGTCCGGCGGACTTTGAAAGTAGACTTGACTCAAAATTGACTGCCAGACTCGGCTTTCCGATAGACAATCCGCTCGTCTGTGTGCTAGTCCACCGGACTTTCCTAAATGAACAGACTAGCCCACACACGGACTAAAGTTCGTTCATTTTGAGCGTGACTTCAGGTACAACGGGACTAGTGAAGGAAGTCAATGCATCCCCTGGGACTGTGAAATCTGAAGGGGCAGGGTCACCATGCCCCTTATGCCTATATAAGTCGCCGACATTTTAACTGATGCAGAGGTGATCAGAGACATTATAAGTGATGTAGCAACGATCAGGGACACTGGGACTGGTGCAGCATTGATCAGGTACAATGGGTCTTGTGATGCAGCGACCAGGGACAATATGATGGGTGTCACAGTAAATAGGGACAATATGACTGCTGTGGTGATGATCAGGGACAATATAAGTGGTGTGGCAGTAATCATGGACATTGTGGTGCTGTGGTGATTAACAATGCTGTGAGTAGGTGGCAATGATTAGGGACAATATGAGTGGTGTAGTAGTGATCAGGGACACTGGGACTGGTATGGTGATGATAACGAACTCTGTAACTAGTGTGGCAGCGGTCATGGACATCCCATCTGGTGGGGCAGTGATCACAGACACTTTAACTGGCGTGGCAGTGTTTGTGGACACCATAACTGACATGGCAGGGATTGTGGACACATGCAATTATCACAGACACAATAACTGGTGTGGCAATGCTCAGGGACACTGTAATTGGTTTGGTGTTATTGAGGGACACTGTAACTGGTGTGGTGGTGATTTGGGACACTGACTGGTGACAGTGAGTTAAAAAGAAAAAAAAAACATACCAATATATATATTTTTTTACTTTTTTTAAATATTTTGTTTAATTTGTTTCTTTCTTTTTTTTTCATATTGTCACCTTTGCAGTACAGTGTCATCATAGTAACACTGTACTACTCTGAGGATGCGATCAGGATTTTTTTTTTACAATGTGATTGCTTTTACAGCATTCCTGCAGCCATAGAGAAATACTTCAATAGCTGAGATTGGTCACAGCTATCATATGGTACAGGGCTGCTGTGACTGGCCTTGTACCATGTGATCTCTGTGACCAATCACAGAGATCACACAGCAGTAAACAATGATGCCAGGAAATGACATGTTGTTTACTACTATCCATGTGATCACTGATTGCCTACAGTGATTACGTTTCCAGGGCCACACACAGTGGCCCAGTACAATGATAAGTGTTCCTCTGGGTCTGGTGGACACAGCGGGCACATATCGAGCTGCTGTTTGGTCCTAGGGAATGCGCACAAGCAGCAGATACAGGGGGCTTATGGATATTAGATGAGGCCATGGTAAGGGCTTGTCAGGGCTAGTGGTGAAATTATCTCATCAAGGGCACAGAGTGGTTATGCTATCACACTGTGCCTGCAATTCTTCCTGAAGCCTGCATACTTTGGGAATGTCCACTTACATTTCTATATATAGATGCCCCATAAGCAGTATAGTTTACAAACATATTTTTTTGCAATAGTTTCACCATAATATCAAATAAATCTGCATAACTCTAGACCCTCCAAAGTACACAAACTGATTGATGACAGATCAATGATATAACAAAAGTAATTGATCTCTATTGTAAATATTTAATGGTTAGTGATTGATGACTCTCTAACTATCTATGTATCCAGATCCTTCCCAGCTCTTTTTGCGTTTGTTTGCTAACAAAACTAAACCAATTAAAATAGACAGTATTTATTCATTGTTTGACCAGTAATTTGTATTGTAACTGTATTATACATGATAATATATTGTCTAGTATGTTGTATATGGAGCTTTTTGCTCTGTTCTTTAAACTTTGCAGCAATAATTACACATCCGTTTCTTAACTTTGTTCTGTTTTTTGCAATCAGATGGAAGAATCAATAACCTTTTGTTAAAAACCTGGTAATGGGGCACTATAACAAGGCTAACACCACTAGGACCTTTAAATTGTCAAGGGAATATGAATTATCGTAAAATAAAGTCCCTTTAATCAATTGATACACATGGCTAAAAAAGGTATAAAACCAAATACAAAATAGCTTGTTACTTACAAAAGTGAGAGATGTTACATTACTTTTTATGTGATGCAGTAACCACTCAAAATATGTTTTCTATATTTGTTATATATCAGTTATGCAACTGGAAAAAAAGACAGTAGCATGCTGCTACCCATTGTTTGAATTAAATAGTTTTATAGAATCCATTGCTTTTTGTTCTCATGTTTGGACCTATGTGCTCAATGCTTAATAAAACATCTATCAGTTTGTTTTAATGTTTACAACAGCAACTGTCCAGCAGTGATTTGATGATTGACAGTAATGATAACTGCTACTGCAGTGTATTCTCTGCTATGTGCACGTATGCATTCATTTGTAAAAACTAGAAAACAATGAAAGCTCTGAGAATGCAATGAACATCATGCACAGTAATAGCAGGTAGTGTTCGTTGGTGATGGAGAAATAGTAGCAGCAGAATTACATTATGTGGTGGGCTAATAAAGGTACTTCTCCAACCTGCAAGACCTATTTTATGTGGTGGGCCTGAAAAAATGCATATGAAGTCCAATGTAGCCAACTGAGAACAAAAATGCAGAATCAACTATCTATTAATGATACCATTCACTTCATCTGAGCTTTAGTTCATGGCCTCAGGTCTTGTTAGTTATTATAAGATCCATTACGTTTTGTTTTGTCTTCTCTTCTGCCTCGGTCCTTCAGGATCCTCAGTACTGTTAAGTGTCTGTTGCCTTATTCTGTCTTGCCATAGGCAGAATTTGTTCAATATAACCGTGCTTCAGACAATGGCTTTTACAACAATATATTTATTTGGACAACAAAAGTAGCTATAATGCTTATTATGACATTGTTACTTTATGTCTTCCTTTGGTCATATTGAACATTCGATGACAGTTTTCACTAGAAATTGTGATTTTTTTTTCTTCTGATATAAACATCATTGGAAATATGTAACCATTAATTCCTAATAAAGTAAAGCAGTGCATAGATCAAATGTCGGGAGGCTAATAGACCATAACAGGCCTTCTGAACCTAGGGAGTTTGTATCCTCAGGAGTACTCAAGATATGTACTCAGGATACTCCTATGTCTGTTGAGCTTAAATTAAAGTGCCAAGCTGATACCTTGTTCATAGCAAAGACATATAGTAACAAAGTTAATTTTATGGTGTGTGTTCTTTGTTTTCACACATGGTACTATGTTTTGTTCAAGTTCATTTTGCCACATTTCATCCAGAAACCTGTAATTCAAAGATTAAATAAAGTTAGCACATTAAAGTTTATTTTTTACCTGCTGAGAGCCTTTCGTTTTAATTCTAGCTTTCATCTTCTATGCCTAGCTACCTACTCTCTAAATTACTGTCATTACTAGTATTCTGCAAAAAAATCATGACTGGCATATTCTAAGTAGAGATGGGTGATCGGTTCGGCCTGAGCAGAAGTTAGACCCAAACTTTTGTGGTTCGGCGAACATCCAACAAGCCTATCGTTTAACTGTTTGTTCAGCCCCCAGAACTGATCACAATGCATTGTGGTACTGAACAGTGCATTGCAAGCCTTGATTGGCTGAAGCATTGAAAGCTTCAGCCAATCAGGGCACGCTGTCAGAGTCATGATTGGACACTGTCACCATGACTTTATCCAGTCATAGCTTATTCCCACCCCACAGTATAAAAGTATTCTTTCAATGGCAGCCATTTTCAGTGTGATTTTGGAGATTTTTGGAGAGGGATAGAACAGGGCTCTGTTCAGTGCTATTAGTTAGTTAGTGTGCTATACTGTGCTATTTAGTTTGAATTGTCAGTGTAGAATATTAGTTTAGTGTCCGTCTAGGGATAGTGTGAGTGTAGTGAGGAGGACCATCATTCAACTTTGCATAGTGTGCAGCTAGAGTAGGGACAGCTCAGATAGTTTCACTGTAGTGTAGTGAGACCGTGTCATTCATCCATCCATTGGTGTAGAGTAGAGACAGTTCATATAGTTTCAGTGTAGTGTAGTGAGACCCTGTCAGTAATCTTTAATGTATAGCTAGAGTAGGGACAGTTCAGATTGTGTCAGTGTAGTGACGGTTGAACACCGTCTTTTTGATTATGTTACTGCCAGTTTAATGCCATTTACTTCTGAGTGCATTACTGCCAGTTTAATACCATTTACTTCTGTATGTGTTACTGCCAGTTTAACCCCATATTGTTTTGTGTGTATTACTGCTGGTTTAACGCCATATAGATCTGTGTACGTTACTGCCAGTTTAACGCAATATAGTTCTGCGTGTGTTACTGCCAGTTTAACGCCATATAGTTCTGTGTGCATTACTGCCAGTTTAATGCCATATAGTTTTATGTGTGTTACTGACAGTTTAACGCCATATAGTTCTGTGCGTTACTGCTAGTTTAACGCCATATAGTTCTGTGTTCATTACTGCCAGTTTAAATGCCATATAGTTATTTGCGTCAATGTATGTTTTGCACATTATATTGTAGTATATTATAGTGTATCCATGGAGTGTGTCTGTGTAGTGTGAGTACTCAAATATAGAAAAATATGCACAAAACATCTGCAGCAGATTGCACTTTTGCTATCTGCAACCTGTGTCTCAGGCACATCAAACGTGACAAAAACACCAACCATTTGGGTTCCACAAGCTTAACAAGGCATTAAATGTCCAACCACTCAGCCTGTTGGCAAGAGCACCTAAAAGCCACACAAAAATGGCACAAATCTGTCCCTCTTCCTCCTCCTGCTTACCCACTTCAGTCTGCCACTGCTATATCGAGTCATTACCTCTCAGCAGCATCCACTGACAGGGATGATGGTATAGCACAGGGTGTATCAGGTCCTAGCAGAGCAGCACATCTGCCAGCAGCACATCACCAGCTGTAGACTGTAGCCGGCAAATTCCTCTGCCCCATCTGCTGCAGCGGAAAAAAAAATACAGTCCCTGCCACCCACATGCTCAGCATCTAAATGAAAGCTTGTCAAAGCTGTTGGCTCTCCAGCTTCTGCCTTTCAGCCTGGTGGATTGTGCCCCTTCCATGAATTTGCACAGTGTGCTTTACCACATGGCAGGTTCCCAGACGCTACTACTTTTCACGTAAAGCCATTCCATCTCTCTGCTATCACATGGAAGGGAATATTCTGGCATCGTTGGGCAAGGCATTCAGCTGTAAAATCCACCTTACTGCTGACACATGGTCCAGCAAGCGTGGGCAGGGACAATATATATATTTTGTTCACAGCACACTGGGTAACGCTGCTTGCAACTCAAAAGGATTCAGGACAGGGCTCGGTGCTGCAGCTTGTTGTGCCCCCATGTCTCCATACAGTTGTTGGTGATGATGCCAGACCTGTGAGCTCTATCCCTTCCTCCACCATTCCCTCCCTTCCAATGAACAACAGGTACCTCCTAAGCATTCAAAGGGCTATTCCCAGAGTCAGGCTAAAAGGTGCCATGCAGTGCTTCAGACAGGAACCACATCAGAGCAGAGATTCTTGCAGCTCTACAGGGACAGGCCCAGAGGTGGTTCACACCATGGCAGCTGGAACCAGGAATGGTGGTGTCCGATAATGGCTCAAACCTCCTGTCCGCCCTTAGACAGGGAAAGTTGACATATGTGCCATGCTTGAAACAAGTCCTCAATTTGGTGGTACAGCATTTCCTAAATACGTACCCAGGGTTGCAAGATGTGTTAAATCTGGCCAGAATAGTCTGGACAGAAGTCTGTAATCATTTCAGGCAGTCACACACAACCAGTGCTCAGTTGGCTGAAGTTCAGCGGGAAATCCACCTGCCCATAAACCGCCTGATTTGTGACATACCCACCAGGTGGAACTCGACTTTTTCAGTGCTGCAGGGGCTATACATGCAGCAGAGGGCCGTCAATGAGTACCTGTGTGAATGCGGCACGGAAACAGGAGGCCGCCTCTGCTTTTTTCTCTCATGCCAGTGGCTGATCATTAAAGATGCATGCAGTGTATTGTCACCATTTAAGGAGGCCACAAGGATGGTGAGCCATGACAGTGCATGCATCAGTGTCACAATCCCTGTGTTGTTCCTGCTGGAGCAGACTCTGCATGGCATTATGGACAGGACACTGGAGGCAGAGCAGCAGGCAGAAGAGGAGGTCTTCCTTTCCTCTTAAGATCCAGACCCCATCATTCCTATGTCACAGAACACACAGGAGGAGAGAAGGGAGGGGGATGAGGAGGAGGAGGAGTCTGGCACTTTCACTTCAAAGAAGAGAAAGACATGCATGAATCTGTAAGCAATGGCTTTCCAATCCCAGCACCCTTGGGTGTAGTACGTGGCTGGGAGGAGCAAGTTCCAGATACTGTCCTCCTGAGTGACCCCGAGGACTCTGCTTCTCAAGCCTCTGCAAATTTGAAGTGCATGGGCAACCTCATGCTTCAAAACCTATGAAAGGACCCAAGAATACATGGCATAAAGGAGGAGGATGATTACTGGTTAGCACCCCTCCTTGACAACCGTTATAAGGGGAAGGTCTCAGAACTCATTCTGTCCCCACAGAGAGTGCAGAATATAAAACCTCTTGAGGATCTTAAAGAGGATTTTATTTTATTTTATGTTTTTCCTGACTCCAGTAGGTTACAGTGTCC
Organism: Lithobates pipiens; assembly: GCF_037356315.1. Taxonomy (NCBI): domain Eukaryota; kingdom Metazoa; phylum Chordata; class Amphibia; order Anura; family Ranidae; genus Lithobates; species Lithobates pipiens. Next base: position 188,994,882 of record NW_027507903.1, read on the forward strand.
TGGAAAACATAGCTTTGAGTCTTATGTTGCTCAAGAGAGGAGTGTTGGAGAAGGTGTCCGCCTAAGTGAGGTATTTCAGATTTTATTTAGTTCTTGCCGTCCAGGGCTGTCAGCTTCCACATCCCATCGGCAGCATCTGCATCACATGGTGGACTATTACCTCGGGGCCAGAACAGAGATGGAGAGATTTTCAGCTGACGATCGACTGACTTACTGGGTCATGAGAATAGACCACTGGCCAGAACTTGCCCAGTATGCTATTGAGTTGTTGGGCTGCCCTGCATCCATCGTGCTTTCAGAACAGGCATTCAGTGCAGCAGGAGATTTTGTTACTAATCATAGAACACGTCTGTCCACAGACTCCATGGACCATTTGACTTTTATAAAAATGAATCAGTCCTGGATTACCAGCTATGAAGCCCCTGATGCCGATGTCACTGATTGTGTCTTTTTTTGGATGTGGAATCTCTACAGGCTGCCTAGCTTTGAGGGTGTTCAATTATTTCATCTGGAAGAATGTTTTTGGTATAGGTTTCATGGGCACAATTAACTCCCAAATACCATTTTTTCTGCACCCGTTTGGCAGGTGCATATCATTGCAATTTTTTTTTTTTTGCCTTCTTTAAGAGCAGCTCTATAGGGTTACGGTGGGAAACCAAAAGAGACATCAAAAGAGTAATTTGTCTGCACTGGTTTGACAGGTGCATATCATTGCAATTTTTTAAAGCTAGGCCAATTCTTGCTTTCATCAAGAGTACCTCAATAGGGTTACGGTGGGAAGGCACCACCGACACCCAAAGACCAATTTTTACACACCCGTTACTTCTATCCAAACTCAAAGTGACACCAGAATGTATCCAAAAAAATCTCTAATCTTATTCCCAGTGTACTACATTGTGACCTTATCATAAACACTGGCTCCCCAGGTGTTGCTGAGCAAAATAAAGGCAGGGACATTTTATTTTTTTTGGGCTTTATAAATGCAATTATTCCTGCAGCAGATTCTAGAAATGATACAGATCTTTCACTTTTCTCAGGTAGATTAAGGGGACCCCCAGGCACTATATTGAAATACATTTTTAATTTTTATGCTTTCACTTTAAAAATCAAAAAAATGCTGCTCATTTAAAAATTACATGTTTCACAAACTTTTTTTTTTTATTGATACATGTCCCCAGGGCAGTACCTGGGCCCCTGTAACCATTGTATGCCCAATTACTTGCATATAATCCTTCAAAATGAGAACTTTTGATTTTTGACATTCGAGTCCCATTGACTTTATTGGGGTTTGATATTCGGGTCCGAACTTTCGCGGTGTTCGAAAGTTCTGGTGCGAACCAAACAGGGGTCCGTTTGGCCCATCTCTAGTTCTAAGGACAGCAAACTGCTTATTTTATTTGTGTTTGTGATTACAGTCTCCTGGCAGATTTGATACCTAAATGTTGTTCCAGATTTGAGGTACACAGAGGACACCAAAATTCAGAAAGATTGCACACACCTTTTGTGTTTAGACAATATGGGGTTTGAGATACTAAAACTGGAGAGTTCCACATCGTGTGTAGCTCTGCATAGAAACCAATCAGCTACCAGTTTTTTTTTTTTTTTTTTTTAAGCATAATTGTAGAAGCTGAAGTTAGAAGCTGATTAGCTAACATGCACAGCTGCACCAGATTTTGCACGCTCCAGTTTTAGTAAATCAACTCCGAGTATGTTTATCCCAGGGTGTACCTGTGACATTTCTATTGGTTATTTAAATGGCGGTTTAAATTCTCATATAAAATTGCTCACATTCTGTAATAAGTGAGTTGTAGCAATGCCCGAAGGCTATGCCTGAAGATGTAGTTCTGCAAAGGACTATAGGAGTGAAGACTCCTTAAACTATACTAAACTCATCCTAATACAAGGAAGAGAAAAAAAATGCATATATCTGTCTTCTATGCTGTATATAAGCACACCTAAGACATTTTGATGACCTGTCTACATTCTGATAATGCTAATGAATACTGAAAAAGATATTATCCACTTGGCTTCCGCAAGATTTACCCCCCTTCATGACCAGGCCATTTTTTTGCAATACAGCACTGCATTATTTTAACTGACAATTGCATGGTCATGCAACACTGTAGCCAAATAAAATGTATGCATTTTTTTCCCCCCACAAATAAAACTTTCTTTTGGTGGTATTTGATCAACATTGTATTTTTTTATTTATTGTGCTATAAACAAAAAAAGACAGACAATTTAAAAAGAAAACTATTTCTTTTTTACTTTCTGCTATAAAACATATTCCCCTGGTAGACAGGTATATATATACTGGATTCTGCACAGAACAGCTGCCCCCTAGCAGTAAATCTGCTATAGGGGGGCCATTAAGTGGATAATTATATTAGTCATTATATTATTATCATTGTTGTTATTATTATACAGTTTGTGCAGTTCTTTACAATACAGTTCAGTACAAGAGAGTCAACTGATACAAAAGGTAATAGCCGTGAAGGATGAGCTGATGGAAAAAGTAAAAGTACAGTACAGTACAAAAGTATAGGTGGGATAGTCTTTCTTTAAATCCCACTCTGGGAAATCTGAAAATGTTCCCTTTTAGTGGGACTGGGTCTGCACTGCAAGTGTTAACTTCTGCTTTATACTAGGTTAGAGTAAACACACTTTTAATTACCTGATCCTCTGCTCCACCAGCAGACAGCACTCACCTGTGCTCCATTAGCAGACTGTTCCTTGGCATCATAACATCCAATGCATGTCTAAGCTATGGACCCTGCATTGATCTTGATGGCATCATGTCCTTAGACTGCTGGAGCATAGAGGTGAAGGTGCTGTGAACACCGGTCTAGCAATGTAGAGGAAAAAAGTCAATAAATCTGCTTCCTCGCTGCAAAGGATAATTTTCTTGGAGATCACTTTAAGATATGTGTTTTCAGAGGCTGCTTAAAAAATGGACAGAGTACGAGATAGCTAGACAGATTGTGGTGTTCCAAAGGATGGGATAGGCTTCTAATAAGTCCTCATTTACCTTTTTTTTTAAAACTTGTTTTTAATTTTTGTAAAGATTTTGGTTTGACATTGGGGTTTATTTACTAAAGACAAAAGCCACTGTGTACTATAAGTGCACTGCAAGTGCACTTAGAAGTGCAGTCGCTGTAGATCTGAGGGGGACATGCAAGCAAAATAAAACACAGCATTCTTGCTTGTACATGATTGGATAACAAAATCAGCAGAGCTTCCCCTCATTTCAGCTCTTCCCCTCAGATCTACAGCAGCTGCACTTCCAAATGCAGTGCACCTGTAGTAGTGTGTAGTGCACAGTGTATTTGGCTTTAGTAAATAAACCCTATTGCTTTTTGATCATAAGCTCAGTGCTTTCTAAACTATGTAGTAAACAGATGAAATTGCTATAATTCTGCACATTTTTAGCTTAGTAATTTCTGCAACATTTCATTTGCTTCCAGATAATATTTGCCGTGCATTGTGAGGTTTTATTTTTAAATGTATCTGTTTAGGAATAAATTAAATATGCAAATACCACATTTGCCTGTAATTATCCCCAAAAATATTTGTAAAATGCAATAGCTATGCATTTAGTCATATTATTTTCATTTTTTTGTTTACTGAAGTTCTGGTGAAGGATCTAATAGCACAGTGAGTCAAAAATGAAAGGAAACCAACACCACAGGTAGCATGTAACCTGTCATTGCTGATTTCTCCTACTGAAAATTGTAGTTACCTTACTGTCTTAATGATCCAAAGGCTTAAGTGCTTTCTGAACCATTGACAGTAAACAAGCATGCACAAGTCCTGGCTTCACTATGACTTCATTAGTTGAATTCTCATTCCAGGTCAGTAAGCATATCTAAGATAATTTCAACAATGGCAACATATATATATTTCCAGGGGTACCTATATCATAGCAGTAAGACCCCATTTACGTCTATAGGAGGTTGCTGCATAGGCACAGGCAGCATGACTTAGAGGGTCTAAACACTCTGAGAGACCCGCCACCATAGACCAGAGATACATGTGCATCTAGTTGGGTTAAGGAAGTTCTTAGTTAAAGAGGACGTCCCGCCTCCTTCAAAAAAAATTTAAAGTCAACAGCTATAAATACTTTAGCTGCTGATTTTTAATATTAGGACACTTCACTCTCCAGGGATCCCGCAATGTCAGCAACCCAGACGATTTTTCCATTGGCGCTCATGTGATGCCACTGCTATTGCTTCTAAGGGAAACCGACAGTGAAGCCTTGCAGCTTCACAGCTGGTTCCCTGCTGTGCATGCTCAAAGTGTGCTGCATTTTCTGAATGGCCCGGTGGCGGGGGGGCTAAACTTCCAGGTGATCTCATCCAGTCATGGGGACAGGTACCTGGTACCTGTCCCCTTGAAAGGTGCCAAATGTGGCATTGGAGGGGGGGGGCAGATAAGCTGTGCTTTCACTTTTGGGTGGAGCTAGGCTTTAACTTAAGCTGCCCATAGCTGGATGGAAATTGGATCAGTTCAGTGAAGAACCACACATTTGTCATTTTTAACAAGTGTGTGGCCCTCCCTATTCAAGAAAAGTAAATTGTTAGTTGAATAGACAAGTTGTAAAACCTTTGTTGATCAGTGGATACAGATTTTGATCAGTGTGTTATGACAGAGGTGTGTCTCACTGTCAGAATATAGTGTTCCATCAGGGGGAATGCCTCCACCTACCTTATTTGTGTGGACAGGGCAATCTACTCAGCTTTTTTTCATTCAGCCAGCTAGCTGTTTATGGCCAGTTTAAGATTAACTTAATGGGGTATGGTGTGGGGTCTGGGAATTTTTTAGACAGGGTGTTTGACTTATATGGAGGCATTAATGTAATGAAGCATCTACCTAACTGTGTAAAATCACTGTTTTGCTAGAATTACGGTTGCCTTGCAAAGTATTTTCAATGCTGGTTAAAAATGTAAGTATACCTAATCCCACCTACTCTTGACGGCTTGTTTTAATCATAAATAAAAAAAGAGGAAAGTACAAAGCCAGATTCTCTCCAGACGTATATGCAAAATCTAGGATTAGTAATGAAATTCTGTGGGTGAATTGTATGACTTTAGCATAGTTACAATAATTATTTGTTAATATTAGCAGCTTACAGATTAATTTCTCTTGTTGCACAAGTTTTAAAAATGTCCACATTTCCCCTGATTATGTGCATAAGCTACACCATCACTTTTCTATACAATATTTTTCTAGTTTTATGTTTTTGCTCAGTTCCTAAAAAAAGAGTGACCTATGAATTTGTGATAAGTTTTCTGGAAAAGATGATATAGGGAATTGAATACATTAATATAAATTAGTGAACACAACCCTTCTAATATATGCAAAAATTACCTTCTGAATTGGGAATGAAAAAAAATAATAATTGTGGCATCTTTTGTGACAAGTACTCATTACTTTTTTTGGCAAAAAAAATGTTAACAAATTCAGCTTCTGTACGGGTCATATACAGAATATGAAGTTAATACAAGTGATGTCTATAAATAAGTCAAGTTTTCTAAGAACACACTTCTTGTGCCACTACAGAATGTCTGAAGGATGGAAATAGAAAAAAAAAACAGAATTTACAGTATGCGGTCTTCCAGATCTTACATGGCAGTCGTAGAAATATATTTAATGCATATATCTGCCTGTCAAATTTTTAGATCATTCTTCGTTTCCTACTCTGCACACATGTACATAAAGATATTTATTCATTCTACAAGTGCACTGAATGTAATACCAGCCTACCAATGAATTGAGTGATTGCGTTGCTTACTACCTGGTAGCAAAAATGCATGTTCATAGATAAAAAGTTTTAACAAAAATAGCTTTTAGTTTAGTGGTAAAACTATGTATCATAAAAAGAGATATACATTCAATTGTGTTTTTCAGCAGAGGCACAAAAAGCTATACTAAAAATGATATAAATACATAAATTGTAAAAAAAAGTAAAAAAGAATGTACCAATAACACAATGCCGTCACCTTTCCTGAGATCTATGGACGGAAAAGTGTAGTGAAAACCACTAGAAAAAAAAATCGTATATTTACTGCCCTTAACATTCTGCTGAATAAGACAAATACACAGACCAGTGAGAATACAGTCACATAAATGTTAACTACATTGTAGATCAATGTCTTATTGACAGCCATGCTGTCATTTACAAAAGACACTAGGGATGATTCAAAATTTACATAGTTAATAAGGTTGAATAAAGACACCAGTCCATCCAGTTCAACCTGAGTGAGTGTCCACAATTGTCCCTATCCCTGTACATTGCACACTCACATTGGTCCCTACGCTCAAGGAGCCCACAATCCTAGGTCCCCATTCATATACTAGGGCCAATTTTGGACAGAATCCAATTAGCCTACCAAAATGTCCAAGCAATCAGAATCATGAACATATAAGATCATTTTCATTCTTTATCAGTTGCAGTGTATACAACATGTGCACCGTGTTCATATGGAATTAAAGTGATAGTGATTGCTAAAAAAAAAATTCCTAAAATAATAAGCATTTTATACTTACCTGCTCTGTGAAATGGTTTTCAACAGGGCAGCCCTGATCCCCTCCTTCTCTTCTAGGTGTGCCACCATAGAAAGCCGCTTAGTATGGTGACACACCTGTGGGCTCATTCCTGAGCTGCGCTGTGTGTGTCTTTAGACACACATAGGGTGGTTCGACCTTGCCTCTCTCTGCTCACAGGATTCAAATGACAGCAGCAGAAGCCTCTGGCTCCCGCTGCTGCCCAAGTCCCTGTGAAAAGAGATAGAGAGGGGAGAAGACTGCAGCCTGGCACAGCCCTGGATCATTGACAGGCTCAGGTAGGTGTTTAGAGAAGGGGGATTGGGAAATAGTTAGTGTTTTTTTGTTTGTTTTGTTTTTACCTTAATGCAGGGAGTGCTCTAAGGTTAAAAATCGCCAAGGTTTTAGAACCACTTTAGGGGTTTCCTGTCTTATCACAATGGGCTCTATGTTGTACAAAGGCCTCTTAACACTGGTAATGACAGCTTTGGACCCAACCTCAAGGTTGGATTCAACATCAAGGAGATGCAAAGCAGTGGATGGACAGAAATTTCCTGTGAAATAAAAGTAATATCTAGGGAGAAACAGAGCAGAAAATCTATTTCACTTAATTTCAGCACATAAAGTTTTACCTACTGTTCACACAAAATACTAATGTCCAAGAATGTATCCAGGTCTTTGCATAAAGACTGATATATTTCAGAATGTGCTACTTTGCCCTTTATTGTAAAACAGACTGTGCTCACAACTTATGCTAAATTGCAATTCATCCAATGCTAGTATCCTTTCTGGCATTTTCCTCACTCACTCTAGTACATAAAATAGGAAATGAATAATAACATAAATATGATTTTACACTTGTATAGTTATGTTATATTCATTTTGAATACCCATGCATCATTTTATTAAGTTGCTGGCATTCTGCTGAGTCTGCCACAGTTCAACCTAATTGATGCATACTTCCATTAAGAACATTCCACAGCATATGTATTTTGCATTAATGATACATGTAAATGATTAGGTTAATGTGCCAAAAGGACTTAATACTGCAGTCCTCTGAAATAAATAATTAATTATGTAATTTAAATGTCATGGATTTGTGTTTCATTTCACATAGACGCATATGGGAAAATTGTCTGAAAATCCTCTTGTATCATTGTTTTGAACTGAATTAATTTCCTCTTTGTAAAATAAAAGCTGAAGACGTTCTCTGTATAACTTTCCAAATGTATAATAAACTTTGCTTACAGTGTTCACAATTGTAGTATACTCATTTATATATGAAATTCAAAGTGTTTGTGTACACGAATATGTTCAAGATCTGATTAGCTGCCATGATACCAGTGCTACAAAGGCAGATGGATAACATAGAAAAAAAAGCTGAAAATATTTGTGTATCTTATTTTGGCTGATATGTCTCACCATACTTCAAACAGCATCACCCAGCAACAGTGAAATATGCTATTTTGATTTCAACATGTTTCTTTTAATGTTTTTTGTCCTAGATAGATTGACATTGTTACACTGCTAATAGTCATGTGCATGCAAACAGAAAAATGCTCTTGACCAATCAGTATCAGTTTGTGATGGAGAGCTTGAATATCACATTACCAGGCAGTTTATATTTCCATTACCTCTACTCTTTTCTGTGTGATATGGAGATTTAGCAGGGTGTAGAACATTTGGGTCAAACAAATATGGCAACAGTGGCCAAATTTTCTAAGGTTCGGTCACCATTGGACAAGTGGTTGATAAGCCAGTGTATTAGACTTTATTCTTTATCACCTTATATTTTTTTACATTTAAATATACTCCATTTACATTTGAAAACAGGTGTGTTCTTCAAAGAACACAGCATACCCTTCTCATTTAGATGGTCCTCAATTAGAATTATTCCTTTTTTTTTTTTTTTTGGCATAAGTCATTTGCTGGACTCTCCTGCTTCAAACTAATCCTTATTGCTTTGTTAACTTAATGGGCATTGCCAGTGGCCAATATAGGGTCGCAGGAAATGGGAGTAAGCATGCTAGACTGTAATGTTGGATGCAAAAGTTGACATTCAGCTCTCCAGATTTCAGGGATTCTGGAGCTTCTGTGACGATAAGAAAGGGTACATACCAACATATAAAGGTGTCTGTACTTAACACAGAATGCAGGTTAGATTTTTACAATAGAAATACTTAAGTGTATCTAAAGCCAATATTTATTTTTATAGCTTTTTGTATTTCAGTTAGGAAGATCAACCCTTTTTATTTGTCCTAGTTATTTATGTCACCAGGATTGAAAGTGAGGGAATATTCAAAATTTTGAGTGTCACCAGAATAGGAATAAAGAGAAAATTTTCCAATGAGTATATTGATTTATGTGGCAACTGTCTAAGAGTGGGTTTACCTAAATTTGGAGAGATTTCCACTCACTTCCTGTTATGTCTACAAATGACAACCCCCCCCCCATCCAAAAAATATAAAAAAAATCAGATTTTACCCATTCCCTACTGTATCCAATTTAAAAAGAACCATTGTAGCTGTACATACACTTTGTTGTATATATGTGGTCAAATATAAAAGACTTCCATTAAATCCAGATCACTGAAGTATGAAAGCCCAGATCAAATTTCATGGTGACAATATGCATCGATTAACTTGTCTATACCTTCATGACAATTTTCCTACTTAAATATATTCTTACATTTTTTTAAGGAAGCCTGCAAACAGTTTGCTGAAGACAAGCAGACTAAGGACATGATTACTGGAATCATGTTCTGTGGTCTGATGAGACCAAGATAAACTTATTTGGTTCATATGGTATCAAGCGTGTGTGGCGGCAACCAGGTGAGGAGTACAAAGACAAGTGTGTCTTTCCTACTGTCAAGCACGGTGGTGGAAGTGTCATAATCTGGGGCTGCACGAGTGCTGCCGGCACTGGGGAGCTATAGTTCATTGAGGGAACAATGAATGCTGACATGTACTGTGACATACAGAAGCAGAGCATGATCTTGTCCCTTCAGAGACTGGGCCACAGGGCAGTATTCCAACATGATTTCAACAACCGAGAACACACCTCCAAGACAACCACTGCCTTGCTAAGGAAGCTGAGGGTAAAGGTGGTGGACTGGGCAAGCTTGTCTGCAGACCTAAACCCTATTGAGCATCTGTGGGGCATCCTCTAATGGAAGGTGGAGGAGTGCAAGGTCTCTAACATCCACCAGCTCCGTGATGTTGTCACGGAGGAGTGGAAGAAGATTCCAGTCGCAACCTGTGAAGCTCTGGTGAACTCCATGCCCAGTACAGGCAGTGCTGGAAAATAATGGGAGCCACACAAAATAATGACACTTTGGGCCCAATTTGAACATTTTCACTTAGGGGTGTACTCACTTTTGTTGCCAGCAGTTTAGACATTAATGGCTGTGTGTTGGGTTATTTTGAGGGGACAGCACATATACACTGTTATACAATCTGTACACTCACTACTTTATATTGAAGCAAAGTGTAATTTCTTCAGTATTGTCAGATGAAAAGATATAATAAAATATTTACAAAAATGTGGGGGGTGTACTCACTTTTGTGAGATACTGTATATATCAGCGGATTTAGGTTCTCTCAACTTCCTTCTTACTACAAGAAGAGGCTATGCTCTTACACACCCCTGCATAGTTCCAAGTGCATATATATATATATATATATATATATATATATATATATATATATATATATATATATATATGGAACTACTGATAATTTTTAAGATGATTTTCACTGTATGCAACTTCTGCTTATTCATGTTTGCATCATACTATGTAAAAAAAAAAAATTTAAAATATAAACATTTCATACCTTTGAAATGTATACATTCATTATTAATTTGGATCGCTTTTGAAAGATTTCAAAATTCTTCTTTTACTTCTATCCTTCCTTGAATTTTGTTAGCCAGGTTTTAATAACATGGGTGTTTGCTCTACTGCTATGGAAATACATTTTCTTTCATCCTATTGTAATGATTCTTTATTTTACTATGTTTGTCCACTGAAATGCACCTCGGTTCTTATGCCATATAGAGTGATGGAAGCCAGTGCTTTTGTTATGTCTCAAAAAATGTTTCTCTCTATCTACTTTGACACATTTGTTATTCCATAGCAAAAACACTTTACCATTTCTGAATAAAAAATATACACAGATTTATTTTAGGAAGCACAATACAAAATGCATCTGTATGTTCAAATTCAGTCCCTTATTGGCTTGCTGAAATATCTTCAACCAAATACATGCTTTTTGTTGCTAAGCAACAAGAATGTTGCTAAGCAGTATGTGGAAGCTGAAATTGCATAACCAAATAAAGTAGTTTTATTATATACTTTGTGTATGAAATGAAGCAATGCATGAACATTGAAATAAAGATTAATGAGTGATTGCATTCCATACATCAAGTGTATGAACTTTTAATATGTCATTACTTCCAAATAGCTGCATGGTTAAACCCTTCCAAGTATTTATCAACATTCATTTGTCATTATACTTTAAAAACTTTCAGAGTTCACAGTGGATCCAGACACTGTGCTCGATGAGTGATCTCTGCCACGCATCTTTGTGTTATTTTCCTGCCAAGTTTTTATTTATTTTTATTTTTTTACATTGGATGTCCTCTCTATCATACTCAGCATCCCCTCTATCATACTCAGCATCCCTTCTGTCCCAGAAAAGAGCGTCAATGTTTTCTATAGCAGCTACTAAGCAATAGTCCATGTACAGGAATTCCCTCATATAAAACCCTTAGCAGAAAGAGGCAAAATGCTATTTCATATGCTGTGAGCTGGAAGAAGGGTGGGAGCGTGCCACCATTAGTCAATGTCTAGTCTTGTGAAGATCTGATTTTATCATGACTCTTGATACTTTGGTCTCAATTTAAAATGTGTGACTCTTGTAATTGCCTCCGCAGCAGTTCAGTCTCCCCCCAAGTAGTAATTATCTTGTTCCTAGTGTTTACCAGACTTCCTGTTCTCCTTTATTATAAGCTTCTTTGTGAACTTTACTGAAATGAGTGCAGTATCTTACAAAAGTGAGTACACCCCTCACATTTTTGTAAATATTTTATTATACCTTTTCAACACTGAAGAAATTACACTTTGCTACAATGTGAAGTAGTAAGTGTACAGCTTGTATAACAGTGTTAATTTGCTGTCCCCTCAAAATAACTTAACACACAGACATTAATGTTTAAACTGTTGGCAACATAAGTGAGTACACCCCTAAGTGAAAATGTCCAATTTGGGCACAAAGTGTCAATATTTTGTGTGGCTACCATTATTTTCCAGCGCTGTCTTAACCCTCTTGGGCATGGAGTTCACCAGAGCTTCACAAGTTGCCACTGGTGTCCTCTTCCACACCTCCATGATGACATCATGGAGCTGGTGGATATTCCTATACCTTTTTTATTTGAGGATGCCCCACAGATGCTCAATAGGGTTTAGGTCTGGAGACATGCTTGGCCAGTCCATCACCTTTACCCTCAGCTTCTTTGCCAAGGCAATAGTCACCTTGAAGATGTATATGGGGTTGTTATCCTGTTGGAATACTACCCTGTGGCCCAGTCTCTAAAGGGAGGGGATCATGCTCTGCTTCAGTATGTCACAGAACATGTTGAAATTCATGGTTCCCTCAATTAACTGTAGCACCCTAGTGCCAGCAGCACTCATGCACCCCTAGACCATGACACTCCCCCAACATGCTTGACTGTAGGCAAGACACGTGTTTTTGTACTCCTCACCTGGTTGCCGCCACAGAAACTTGACACCATCTGAACCAAATAAGTTTATCTTGGTCTCATCAGACCACAAGGCATGGTTCATGGTTCCAGTAATCTGTTTGCAGACTTTTTGTGCGTTAGCTTTAGAAGAGGCTTTCTTTTGGGACGACAGCCATGCAGACCAATTTGATGCAGTATGCGGTATATGATCTGAGCACTGACAGGCTGACCCCCTACCCTTTATGATGCTGAGCATGTGCAACTTTTTTGGTCGACCATGGCGAGGCCTGTTCTGAGTGGAACCTGACCTGTTAAACCACTGTATGGTCTTTGCCACCATGCTGCAGCTCAGTTTCAGGGTCTTGGAAATCTTCTTATAGTCTAGGCCATCTTTATGTAGAGCAACATTTTTTTTTCAGATCTTCAGAAAGTTCTTTGCCATGAGGTGCCATGTTGAACTTCCAGTGAACATAATGATAGAGTGAGAGCGATAACACCAAATTTAACACCCCTGCACCCCATTCACACCTGAGACTTTGTAACACTAACAAGTCACATGACATAGGGGAAGGAAAATGGCTCATTGGGAAATTTTCTCTTATGGGTGTACTCACTTTTGTTTCCAGCAGTTTAGACATTAATGGCTGTGTTGAGTTTTTTTTGAGGGGACAGCAAATTGGCACTGTTATACAAGCTGTACACTCATGACTTTACATTGTAGTGTGAGTGTAATTTCTTCAGTGTTGTCACTGAAAAGATATAATAAAGTATTCACAAAAATGTGAGGGGTGCACTCACTTTTGTCAGATACATTGTGTTTTTATTTGTGTGAACTACTTTGAAAATGATCTGGAAAGATGTTCACTACATAGTGTAGTTTTCTGCATACCTTGACTCTTTCATTTAAGATTGATGACCCCATAGACAGCAGGTAAGAAGTAGTCCACAGTGCAGTATTTATGCTCCCCTATTTACAGTCCGGGCTTATCTAGCATATCTCTCCTAATAAAAACGCCATAAAATGTGTTTTTGCCTATCTGACACAGTGAAGGAGGCAGATATTCACAACAGAGTATTTATGGTTCACACATTCAGATTTTATTTATAGTTACATTTAAAATGTAATACCAAATTGTGTCTCTTTCCTTGAAATGATCTTATCCACTACTGTGCAAACGTTTTAGGCAGGTGCTCTAAAATACTCTAAATTATGAATGATTTAAGAAATAGATGTGTTAATAGTTTAATAGTTCTTTTATTGTAATTGTAATTTTTATTGATTTTTTTTTAATTATTGCAAACAAGGAAAGAAAGATAATTTTTACAGTGATTGCCACAAAAGAGCATTCAAAAATAAAAGATAGCACATGAATCAATCAATCAATTAACCAATCAAGAAGATACAATGGGTTTCACATAGTTAAATCCAGAGTGTCTGGAAAGCGGTTTAACAAAAAAGAAAAGGGAAAGCATGCATTAAACTTAATAGCTTACTTTTTATTAAATAACAACATGGACAGAAGGTGGAATTCAAATCAGATCAATAATTGGTGTGGTCAGCTTTTTGCCTTCAAAACAGTATCCATTCTTCTAGGTGCACTTGCACACACTGTTTAGGGGAACTTGTATGTTGTTCCAAACATCTCGGAGAACAAACTGCAGATCTGTGGATGTAGGCTGCTTTAAATCCTTCTGTCTCTTCTTGTAATTCCAGACAGTCTCAATGATGTTCAGTTAAGAGATCTCTGGGGGGCAAACCATCACTTCCAGGACCCCTTCTTCTTTATGCTTTAGACAATTATTTAAAACATTGGCTGTATTTTTAGGATTGTTGTGTTTCTGCAGAATAAATTTGAGGCCAGTCACACGCCTCGCTGATGATATGGCATGATGGATAAGTATTTGAGTGTTTTCTCAGAATTGAGGGCACTATTGATTCTGACCAAATTTATAACTCAATTTGCAGAAATGCAGCCCAAAACTTGTAAGGAACCTCCAACATGCTTCATTGTTGCCAACAGATAATCATTATTGCATTGCTCCCTAGCCTTAAACCTTGTTTCCACATTGGGGGGCTGGATCTTTGGCTGCAATTCTTCCATGAAGAAAACTTATGGTCAGATTTTTCCAGATAATAGATGGTTGTACCTGGGTCCCACTGGTTTCCACCAGTTTTGTGCTGATGGCACTGCTGGGCATCTTCCAATGTCAAAGGGAAGTAAGCATGATGTGTCCTTTATCTGCTGCATCAAGTTTTTCTTTGCCAACCACTGCATCTATAGTCCGCAACATTGCCTGGTTGTGCTTCTTCATAAGAGCTTGAACAGCACATTTTGAAACCTCAGTCTACTTTGAAATCTTTGCCTGGGAGAGACATTGTTGATGCAGTATAACTAAAGTGTGTCTTGTTGCTGTGCTCCGCCTTACTATGGTGTATGACCTGTGACATGAAACTGTCTTCCACAGCTTTGTCTTAGTAGCAGAGTTTGGCAGTTCCTCATCCAGTTTTAAGGTTCCTACACAGCTCTTTCTGTTTCAGTTAATAACTGTGTTTCAACCTACATATGAAATTAATGATCATGATGATATGATGGTAGATGGAATTTTTGGATGTTAGTGAACCAAAGTTCCCTTGAAAAACTACAATTATAAAATTGTAACACAATTCTTTTATTTTACATATTTAGTGAGTCATTTTGTATGTAATATTGCTGTGTCAAAGAAGAAGAAGAAAAAGAAGGAACAAAAAAAAGAATTGTTATATGACATAAAAATATGATGATAATACAATTTGGAATGCTCTTATAGCAGTGCCTTTGATTAACTGTTGATGTTGAAATACAGACACATAATCATTTTATTTATGAATTGCAGTTTTGTTTTAAAGTTAGAGTTTGTATTGCATAAAGAGTTATTATTAAAGAATTAGGAGTTTCACTCTAATAGAACTCATACTATACTGTTTTTATGCTACATATACATTTGAAGAAACATTCCAGTTTATGTACTGGTCTGTTGCACTCATTAGACTCTGTGGTTGCTGCTTATTATAAGTGAGGTGCAATGCATATATGGACAATCAAGGGAGTTAAGAACTGTACCGTTCACTGCTTGCTACTATTTCATTCATGCCTCTCTAGACAAATTATCATTTGACTTGTGGTATGCAGCTTGGGGCTGTGTTCTACACAGCAGTTGGCAGGTCAAGGGTATACACCAATGTGCTGGAAGTACAACGTTCTTAACAACAAAAGCAACAATTAGTTCTGCTTTTTAGCAGGAGCTCTGTGCCATAACCCAGCTTGACATTGTAGTAGCTACTGTTTGTTTCCTGGAATGTTTTCTGATCAATTTACTTTCATGTCATGAGAGACAGTACAATATATATATATATATATATATATATATATATATATATATATATATATATATACACGCACATATGTATATATCTTGGTGAATTAAATGTACCGTATATATTAGGGGGAATTTAACCACTTAAGGACCGCCGTATTGCCATTGTACGTCATCACAATGGCACAGGCAGGCACAAGCACGTACATGTACGTGCCTGCCTTCCAGCGGGTGGGGGGTCCGATCGGACCCCCTCCCGCTGGATACGGCGGTCCGTTTCCCTCCGGGAGCGATCCGTGATGAGGGGATGGCTGTTGGTTTCTGGCCACCCCCTCTAGATCGCTCCTGGCCAATGACGAACTTCCTCCCACTGTGTATTGTTTACACAGGAAGGAGGAAGTGATGTCATTCTCCTCGGGGCGGTCTTTTTGACCGGACTACGAGGAGAAGACTAAAAGTAAGTGCACCAAAACACTACACTGACACATAGGTACACAACCCCCCCCCCCCCCCGATCCCCCCCGATCGCCCCACGATCCCCCCCGCCCCCCCCCCCCCCCCAGTCACAGTGTCACTGATTGCATTGATCATTTCTTTACTGATCAATGCATTCAGTGTCAGTTGTAAAAGTAAAAACTGTCAGGGCAGTTAGTGTTAGGTCCAGGGTAGCCCCCTATCACCCCCCAATAAAGATTTAACCCCCTGATTGCCCCTAGAGTTAACCCTTTCACCCCCTTTTGCCAGTGTCACTAAGCGATAATTTTTCTGATCGCTGCATCAGTGTCGCTAGTGTCGCTAGGTAGCTAGTTATTTTTTTAGGTTCACCGCCAGGTTTTTATATCGCTAGGTACCCCGATATACTACCCAATAATGGTTTTAACATCCTGATTGCCCCTAGTTAACCCTTTCACCCCCTTTTGCCACTGTCACTAAGCGATCATTTTTCTGATCGCTGCATCAGTGTCGCTACTGTCGCTAGGTAGCTAGTTATTTTTTTAGGTTCACCTCCAGGTTTTTATAGCGCTGGGTACCCCGATATACTACCCAATAATGGTTTTAACATCCTGATTGCCCCTAGTTAACCCTTTCACCCCCTTTTGCCACTGTCACTAAGCGATCATTTTTCTGATCGCTGCATTAGTGTCGCTACTGTCGCTAGGTAGCTAGATATTTTTTTAGGTTCACCGCCAGGTTTTTATATCACTAGGTACCCCGATATACTACCCAATAATGGGTTTAACATCCTGATTGCCCCTAGTTAACCCTTTCACCCCCTTTTGCCAGTGTCACTAAGCGATCATTTTTCTGATCGCTGCATCAGTGTCGCTACTGTCGCTAGGTAGCTAGTTATTTTTTTAGGTTCACCGCCAGGTTTTTATAGCGCTAGGTACCCCGATATACTACCCAATAATGGTTTTAACATCCTGATTGCCCCTAGTTAACCCTTTCACCCCCTTTTGCCAGTGTCACTAAGCGATCATTTTTCTGACCGCTGCATCAGTGTCGCTACTGTCGCTAGGTAGCTAGTTATTTTTTTAGGTTTACCACCAGGTTTTTATAGCGCTAGGTACCCCGATATACTACCCAATAGTGGTTTTAACCCCCTGATTGCCCCTAGTTAACCCTTTCACCCCCTTTTGCCACTGTCACTAAGCGATCATTTTTCTGATCGCTGCATTAGTGTCGCTACTGTCGCTAGGTAGCTAGTTATTTTTTTAGGTTCACCGCCAGGTTTTTATATCGCTAGGTACCCCGATATACTACTCAATAATGGTTTTAACATCCTGATTGCCCCTAGTTAACCCTTTCACCCCCTTTTGCCAGTGTCACTAAGTGATAATTTTTCTGATCGCTGCATCAGTGTCACTACTGTCGCTAGGTAGCTAGTTATTTTTTTAGGTTCACCGCCAGGTTTTTATAGCGCTAGGTACCCCGATATACTACCCAATAATGGTTTTAACCCCCTGATTGCCCCTAGTTAACCCTTTCACCAGCGATCACAGTATAAGTGTCACTGGTGATGCTGGTTAGCCAGTTAGTTATTTAGGTTCCCCGTCAGGTTTTTATATAGCGCCAGGGACCCCCATATACTACCTAATAAAAATTTGAACCCCCTGATTGCCCCTAGTTAACCCTTTCACCACTGATCACCGTATAAGTGTTATGGGTGACTCTGGTTAGTTTGCTTTTTATAGCATCAGGGCACCCACCATTTATTACCCAATAAAGGTTTAACCCCCTGATCACACGACGGGTGATATAAATTAGGTTTTAGGGTCAGGGTCTGCGTCGCCCCAGGCAGCGCTAGGTTAGTGCCAGTACCGCTAACACCCACGCGCAAAGCATACACCTCCCGTAGTGGTATAGAATCTGAACAGATCAATATACTAGCGTCCCCAGCAGTTCAGGGTTCCAAAAAAACGCATTGTTAGCGGGATCAGCCCAGATACCTGCTAGCACCTGCGTTTTGCCCCTCTGCCCAGCCCACCCAAGTGCAGTATAGATCGATCACTGTCACTTACAAAACACTAAACACATAACTGCAGCGATCGCAGAGTCAGGCCTGATCCCTGCGATCGCTAACAGTTTTTTTGGTAGCATTTAATATTTAAATCCGGAAGGCAGTGCTTGGTTTTCGGGGTCCCGTACGTGGCTAGGCTCCCAAAAAGTCCCCCACATGTGGTATCCCCGTACTCGGGAGAAGCAGCAGAATTTATTTTGGGGTGTAATTTGACTTCTGCCCATAGCATGTGTGAGCAATATATCATTTAGTGACAACTTTGTGCAAAAAAAAAAGTTTGTAATATTCCCGCAACTTTTGGCAAAATATAAAATATTCCATGGACTCAACATGCCTCTCAGTAAATAGCTTGGGGTGTCTACTTTCCAAAATGGGGTCATTTTGGGGGGTTTTGTGCTTTTTTGACATTTTATGGCCTTTCGAAACTGTGATAGGTAGTGAGGAGTTAAATCAAAAATTTGCACCCTTAGAAATCCTGAAGGTGGTGATTGGTTTTCGGGGTGCCGTGCACGACTAGACTCCCAAAAAGTCCCACACATGTGGTATCCCCATACTCGGGAGAAGTAGCGGAATATATTTTGGGGTGCAATTCCACATATAACCATGGCATGTGTGAGCAATATATCATTTAGTGACAGCTTTTTGTAAAAAAAAATTATTTTTTATCATTATTCAATCCCTTGGGACAAAAAAAAAATATTCAATGGTCTCAACATGGCCCTCAGCAAATATCTTGGGGTGTCTACTTTCCAAAATGGGGTCATTTGGGGGGGTTTTGTGCCATCTTGGCATTTTATGGCCTTCAAAACTGTGATAGGTAGTGATAGGTAGTGAGGAGTAAAATAAAAAATGTATGCCCTTAGAAATCCTGAAGGCGGTGCTTGGATTTCGGGGTCCCGTACGTGGCTAGGCTCCCAAACAGTCCCACACATGTGGTATCCCCGTACTCAGGAGAAGCAGCAGAATGTATTTTGGGGTGTCATTTCACATATGCCCATAGCATGTGTGAGCAATATATCATTTAGTGACAACTTTGTGCAAGAAAAAAAAGTTTGTAATATTCCCGCAACTTGTGGCAAAATATAAAATATTCCATGGACTCAACATGCCTCTCAGTAAATAACTTGGGGTGTCTTCTTTCCAAAATGGGGTCAAATTTGCACCCTTAGAAATCCTGAAGGTGGTGATTGGTTTTCGGGGTGCCGTGCGCGACTAGACTCCCAAAAAGTCCCACACATGTGGTATCCCCATACTCGGGAGAAGTAGCGGAATATATTTTGGGGTGCAATTCCACATATAACCATGGCATGTGTGAGCAATATATCATTTAGTGACAACTTTTTGAAAAACATTTTTATTTTTTTTTGTCATTATTCAATCCCTTAGGACAAAAAAAAAAATATTCAATGGGCTCAACATACCCATCAGCAATTTCCTTGGGGTGTCTACTTTCCAAAATGGGGTCATTTGGGGGGGGGGGTTTGTACTGCCCTGCCATTTTAGCACCTCAAGAAATTAGATAGGCAGTCATAAATTAAAAGCTGTGTAAATTCCAGAAAATGTACTCTAGTTTGTAGACGCTATAACTTTTGCGCAAACCAAAAAATATACGCTTATTGAAATTTTTTTTACTAAAGACATGTGGCTGAATAAATTTTGCCCTAAATGTATGACTAAAATTTAGTTTATTCGATTTTTCTTATAACAAAAAGAAGAAAATATCTTTTTTTTTCAAAATTTTCGCTCTTTTTCCATTTATATAGCAAAAAAAAAAAATCGCAGAGGCAATCAAATACCATCAAAAGAACCTCTATTTATGGGAAGAAAAGGACGCAAATTTCGTTTGGGTGCAATATTGCATGACCGCGCAATTACCAGTTAAAGCAGAGCAGTGCGAAATTGGAAAAAGACTTCTGGTCCTTAGGGTGCTTATTGGTCCGGGGCTGAAGTGGTTAAAAGAAAAAACTTTTAGGAGGGAAGTTTAAGAAAAATATGTACATTTAAAGTGGAAGTAAACTCGCCTATCGTTTTCAGCCAAGGAAGCTGCTATCTTTGCCTCTGTTTAATCTTCAACTGCTATGGTGCTGCACATGTGATTCGTTATGACACCAGCCATTGGATGGTTTGATAGTTTGGCTGAGAACACAGCCAATGTGCAGTTAGCATTCCCGGCATGCCTTTTTTTAACTGTTTAAATTGATGGGTTTACTTCCACTTTAAATGCCCATCAATGCAGCCTTATTAGTGTCAATTGCAGCCTTGCATTGCAGCCTTGTGAGTCATTTGCAGCCTTCCATTGCAGCCTTGTCAGTCATTTGCAGCCTTCCATTGCAGCCTTGCCAGTCATTTGTAGCCTTGTCAGTCATTTGCAGTCTTGTCAGTGTGTTTGCCATTTAAATATGAGATACAGGGCGGATGTCCTGTTTTTTTTTGGCGGCGTTCGGTAGTTCTCGGATTTTGGGTATTTTCGGCCACACTTGGCCATTCTCGGCTATCTACGACCGCTCTCGGCTATTTTCAGCCACACTCGGCTGAGTGCGGCCAAAAATAGCTGAGAACAGCCGAAAATAGCTGTTAACGGCCGAAGATAGCTGAAAATACCCGAGAGCCGCAGAGAGCGGCAGAAAAGGATATAAACAGCGGGGGATCGGTGTATAAAAAGCAATTAGTCTTGTTGTTTTGCTGACACTAGCCCCAAGACCCTTCAGCCCACCCCACCCATCAAAGTACTGATTATTGATGTTGAGAGGACCAGAAGTAGGTGCTTTGTAAAAATGCCCTCTTTAACCACTTAAGCCCCGGACCATTCATTTTCCAGCTAAAGGACCAGGCCCCTTTTTGCGATTCGGCACTGCGTCGATTTAACTGACAATTGCGCGGTTGTGCGACTTGGCTCCAAAACAAAATTGGCATCCTTTTTTTCCCACAAATAGAGCTTTCTTTTGGTGGTATTTGATCACCTCTGCAGTTTTAATTTTTTGCGCTATAAAGAAAAAAAAAGCAATATTTTTTACTTTTTGCTATAATAAATATCCCCAAAAAATATGTTAATTTTTTTTTCCTCAGTTTAGGCCAATACATATTCTTCTACATATTTTTGGTAAAAAAAATTGCAATAAGCATTAATACAGCGATCAGTGCGATTAAAAATGCACTGATTACTGTAAAAATGTAACTGGCAGTGAAGGGGTTAACCACTAGGGGGCAGTGTAGGAGTTAAGTGTGAGTGTGTGTTTTTTTACTGTTGGGGCGTGGCTTGGCATGTGGCGTCACTGATCGTCTTTCCCTATAACAGAGGATCAGTGACAGCCACACTAGGAAGCACAAGGAGAGGTTTCTTTACACTTACCTCTCCTCGTTCTTCAGCTCTGTGACCCGATCGCAGGACCTCGGAGGCGATCGGGTCCCACGGCCACGGAGCTCAGGACTGGATCGGGAGTGCACCGCCATCGGCGCACGAGCGACCCATGGTGGGCTCTTAAAGGGCAACGTACCTGTATGTGCCTGTGCCCAGCCGTGCTATTCTGCCGACATACATCGGCGTGAGGTGGTCCTTAAGTGGTCAATGTCTTCAGAGGTTCACACAACCCATGCCACATAAAATAATAGGCTTGAATGCATATAGTTTATATTGAATGTAAAAATGAGGTAGTGCATTTTACACTAGTTACAAACTAGCAATGTTTTGCTATGTTTCTCAGCATATTTTAGGTCTGTCCTTACTAGCATTTCATGTGTTTGGAACAAGTCTAGGAGGAGCCACCCTTGAGAAACCTCTAAGAAATATATAAGCTGTCTCTTCTCAAGCTATAAAACAGGCGTATATTATCACACGCTCCCTGTTTTTTTAAATTGTCGGCTTTTTTTGTTTATAGCGCAAAAAACACCCTAAAAAAAAGGTGTATTTGTGGAAAGAAAGGGCATTTGGGTACAGCGTTACACGACCGAGTATTGTCAGTTAAAATAACAGTATGGTATCACTAAAAATGGCATGGTCACAAAAGGGGTACAACCCTTCAGAGCTCAAGTGGTTAAAGAATAGTCATAAAATGTTCTCACAAACATATATATATATATAGAAAACCTTCATTGAGCTACTCCTCCATAGTTTAACAGTCAGGAACACAGAGCACTCCAGACTACAGGGGGACCCTGCGGGGTGTCCGATCTTGCTGGCACGTTAAAAAGATTGCACCTTCTTCATCAGAAAAACAAACCATACAAATGTCATCAACTGAGTTTATATATCTTATCTTACTTATCTTACTATCTCATGCCAATCAGATTCTAAACAGCTAAGAATTGTTAAATGGTTGTACCAGCTACCGTCTTCTTCCTATCTTTTACCATGGTTTTTCCTTTTACATTTCCCACTCTATAGTGTCCCTCCATGCTCCTGTCCTCTTCTCACCCTTAGAAATATCAGAATTACTAAATTATATAAGATATGTATGCTCATTCTTACAACTCTGTATATCCTTTTGACTTGACAAATGCTTTCGTATTCACAAGTTTCTTAATAAAAACATATTAAAACTAAAATCGGCACAAAGTTACCACTTGCACTTATTCAACAAGGCAGTCAAAAAAAAATTAAATATTTACTCATTGAAGCCAAAGAGATTTCCGTTTTTAGTCATCAGTGCATTTAAGTGATATTTGATTGGTTTGGTATGTGTTAGTGCACTTTACACATCCTCATTCCTTTTTACACTGTCTTGCAAAATATGCCTGGCAGTCTCTACTTTACAAGATTTGTCTTTATATTAAGCAGTGTAGACAAGATGGCTCTTATTAAAGTAATTTCTTGCTTTATTATGCATAGGCAAGATATTTGATAATGCAAGCAGGCTGGGCCTAAAGCGGGGAGAAGGTACAGCATCTATTTTAATATGGATTATGTGCTTTTGAGTTTCTCATGCAAAGAACAAGTCATTTTTTTGCCCTGGGAGAATGTTGCAATTTATCTGATATGCACTATTTTGTGAGAGATTGCAGATCTCTGTGAACTTATTATAATGTTTAAATGAGATGTGTAATGTATTCATCTAAAGTTGTAAATGGAGTTATGATAATCCATCCTGCACTAATATGCTAAGAAGATTCCTAAAGCATCTCATTGTTTGGGTTCATTAGTAGCACAGTGAATAGATTGCATTTACAAAGCTATACTCTTTAAACCCGAGTTAAGTCACACAAAGGACAACCTATGAAAAGTGTTTTCATTATGTAAGCAGTGACATATTCATTGGTCAGTTAAAAATGCATTATTGGGTCATCAAATATCCTTATGTAGCCTTGCTATATAGTTTGTGATTTAATGACAGTTATATACTACTGTGAACTATGCATAAACATTTTGTTTGTACTAAAATTGGTAAAAAAAAAGGGATAGTATTTTTTTCTTAGATTTATTTTTTAAGAGAGGGAAAAAGAAAAATAGGGGACAGTGTTTGATGGCAAAAGGGGATGGGAACTATTCTCACTTGGACAGAAGTTGAGGCCCTGTAGTTAGCTTGGGTCTGATATTCACAGAGAAACCACAAGACATAACATTGATTGGAAGATAAACCGAGGTGCTCCCTGGAAACCATGAGGTGGCTGCAGTTAAGCAATAATTTTGATTCTAGGGCTATTCACACTGGGTCAGTCTACTGTGGTGTGTTTAACAGACATACACATGCATCACATCAGGGCAGAACATTCCTTTGAATTGGCTACCTAGGGCACCACAGTGGACCAAAAATTGGACCTGCAATATTGTTTTTATTGCAGCGCACCACTATGTACCATAGTACATTATTGTATGTTGCTATGCAGGATGGCAAGGTATGCTAGGGTTCTATTTACAATGAATGACACCACAACACACCAACACACATAATGTATGTTGGGCGTGCATTACTGCACGTCAGTGGTGTGTATGAGTCCTTAAGGTCTCATGTACACTGCTGCTGCTAAATGGATGTTTAGGAACAGTTGGGCATTTTTTTCAACTGCTCCTGAACTCTCCTCTATGTTGTCTTATCAGTACATGTACACGGGGTCATTTATAGTCATTTCTAGGCAGTTGAGTTTAGAGGCCTTTTTTTGAAAGCAAAACAATTACTTCAATTTAGAGGCATTGCAAGTGCCAAACACTTCTAAACATGGTAAATCACGTTTAGCCGCGTTTCATTTACAGACGTTTTTAATTTTTTACTATTTTGAAAAAAATATATATATTTTTTTAAAATGCTCCTAAACGCAAATGCAGCAAAATGCAGCTAAACGCCACTAAACGTGGCATGTAGTCGCTGAAAAATTGACGGTTTAAACATGGGTTACTATCTGTTATGTTAAATCGTTCAGGAGAGGTTATAAAAATGTCCGATGTACATTGAGCCTAACAACCAATCAAACCTTGCATTTAATTCTGCTAAATAGATTCCTGGTGCTTCAAATAAATGCAAAATTCAATTTAGAAGCCTGTCCCCTGCCAGCAGCTGCATAATCTGACCCATGCTCTCTTGCTTTCTCATTGCAGAGGTCAAGCATGCCCCCTACTGAGTTTGATCCATAACTTCAGAGTCAGCAAAGATCATGCTATCTGCAGACTGGAGAGCTTTGGATCACTGCTTCCTCACAGAGGGCAAGAGTCTCCCATTAAAAAGTCTCACATCTCCCATTAAAGAGTGTATACTCAGGGGAGGGTTATCCTTTGTCCCTTTGATCCCTTTTGATGAGTTTAAGTCTAATGTTCCTAATAAATCTAACAGAATGCTGGCAATAATTAAAAGATGCATAAGCAATTCCTTATCCAATGACTTTTCATTTTTTTTGCTTTTTTCTTGAAGGTAAAGTGCTGTGTGAATTTACTGTGCTATATATTTAACTGAAATAAAGTAATATATATAGTATCTATAAAAATGTGTGTGTGTATATATATATATATATATATATATATATATATATATATATATATACACACATACACACCTTTTGTGTGCAGCACCCCCCCACCCCATCCTTACATGAGCTCCCTCTAAATCTAGCGATGTGTACAATAGCATCGGCTCTCCGCGGACTCTCCCTCCTCATTGACTGAGAAAATGGCTCCCACTGCTGTCAATCTCAGTCAGTGAGCCAATGATAAGAGAGAGGGGGCAAGGCTAAGCCGCAGCTCCATGTCTGAATGAACATGCAGAGCAGCTGCTCAGGAGTGCACCTGCTTGGATGCCCCCTTTTGCAAGCTGCTTGCTCTGGGGGCACTCAACAAGAGGGAGGGGCCAGGAGCACTGGCGGAGGTGCTCATAAAGGAGGATCAGATCTGCTCTGTGCAAAACCGCTGCACAGAGCAGGTAAGTATGACATGTTTGTTCTTTTTAGGAAATGCCTTTAATATCACTTTAATCTGAGAATTCAGCATAAATGGGTCTTGGATTCTTTATTTACTAGGTCTCCCTTACATGGGTTGGTTATTGAAAATGAGTTGAAGTTCCTGATGGTTTAATATCCAGAAATTCATAAGGATTCTCCACATCAACCTGGATGACCTTTTATCCCTGACTGCCTCGGTATCACACCCCTTGCAGTTTTTGTGAATCATTTTTTTTTTAAAACCAGTAGTTGCCAACATGCCACTTGGGGATCTACTTTTGTGATACATATAATGCTCAACCATTGTCCCACTTTTTTTTCCCAAGAGCTTATCAATTCTGGTGAAGCTTCACTTTGTAAAGAATTCCCAATCAGAAGCAACAAAAAAAATGCATTTTTGCTCGCACATGAATGGATAGTGGGAATCAGCAGAGCTTCACCAAGTTTGGGAAAAATGAGGGCAACTTACTAGAAAAGAGCACATGCTATTTGCTTTTAGTAAATCAACCCCTTAATGTTTATATGCTGTCACCCCCCCGCCCCATGTTGAAAGATGGGCTTTAGATTAAACAATGTGGCTACTCCACCCAGATATTAAAACAGCAACACCAAGCTATGGCAGTGATACTTCTGCATATCGAATGTAATGTTATGTTCATGTATTCTCTCTCCTGGTTTAACTCACCTTACCTTCTCATGTCTGTTATGATTTTTTTTTCAATGCATTTATTTAGGGGTTGGTTGCCAGTCTCTTGCTTTACCCCTTAGCAGTTTTTTCTTTTTGGTCAACAATTTTTTTGTGTTTTGCTTTTTGTATTTTTTGCAATAGTAACAATGTTACTATTATCTTATTTTTTTGGGAAAAATTTAAAATGATTGCTATATCCTTTGGTAGATTGGACTGAGTGCTGGTACCACCACCCATCAGGGCCTCTGAACATAAAATAGTGCATTCAATTAACAAATTGAAGCTTAACCACTTCAGCCCTGGAAGGATTTACCCCCTTCCTGACCAGAGAATTTTTTTTTGTGATTCTGTACTGTGTCGCTTTAGCTGACACTTGTCGTGGCAACGTTATACAAAAATAGAGCTTTCTTTTGGTGGTATTTAATCACCCCTGCGGTTTTTTTTTGTGTGCTATAAACAAAAACAAGCATACATTTTGAAAAAAAAAACAATATGTTTTTACTTTTTGCTATAATAAATATCCTCAAAAAATATATAAAGAACAAATTTCTTCCACAGTTTAGGCTGATATGTATTCTTCTACATATTTTTGGTAAAATAAATCACAATAAGTGTATATTGATTAGTTTGCGCAAAAGTTATAGCGTCTACCATATAGGGGATAGATTTATGTCATTCTTATTATAATTTTTTTTTACTAGTAATGGTGGCGATCTGCGATTTTTATCAGGACTGTGACATTATTGCGGACACATCGGACACTTTTGACACTATGTTGGGATCATTGTCATTTATACAGTGATCAGAGATACAAATAGCCACTAATTATTGTATAAATGACACTGGCAGGGAGGGGGTGCAACACTAGGGGGCGATCAAGGGGTTAAGTGTGTCCTATGGAGTGATTGTAACTGTGGGGGATGGGCTCACTACAACGTGACAGAGATCACTGCTTCCAATGACAGGGAGCAGTAGATCTCTGTCATGTTGCTAGGCAGAACAGGGAATTGCGGGCCGCCGGCAAACATATTTGTGGGACCCAAGGGAATGATCCTGTGGTGGGCGCGTGACTGATAGGTGGCAAATTCAAAGGGACATACAGGTACGCCCATTTGCATGCCCGTGCCATTCTGTCAACATATATGTATGTGCAGCGATCGGCAAGTGGTTAAAGGAGAAGTACATTGAAAGCTTGTTTGGCTGTACTTCTCCTGTGGATCACAGAGGTGCAGATTATTCTGACAGTCACCAGCTCTCTGCTCATGGAGCTCTGTAAACC
The DNA here is from genome assembly GCF_037356315.1 of Lithobates pipiens. NCBI lineage: Eukaryota > Metazoa > Chordata > Amphibia > Anura > Ranidae > Lithobates > Lithobates pipiens. Next base: position 189,022,365 of record NW_027507903.1, read on the forward strand.
AAGTGATCAGTGCTGTTTGATTGCTTGGTTCTCATCTTTAGAGCCAGTGGGGGATAGATGCAGCATCAGACCAATGTGCATCCACCTAGGTAAATATCATTCAAAAATAAAAATAAAAAATCCCATACTTTTTTTAATGTGTTGTTGATAAAAAAAAATAATAATAATTTTCAAAACCTAAGAGAAATAATACAGAAAAGGCTCTTTGTTTGGGATTTCAGTAATTTTGCAGCAAAATGTGACAGTACAATACAGTGCAGATATCCTGCCTATTCAGTATATCTGCTTTCAACAATAGCTGTAAAAAATTACACCAGGGTCATTCTGCAAATGATCTTGCATTTATTTTATGAAAGCTGTATGTAATTTCTTAATAGCTCATATGGATGGTTTATGAATACGGAAAATCTTTAGGTTAATTTTACAAAAAAAATTCAATATCAAGGCATATCTCAGAACAGTTAGTATTCTTCATTTTTAATTAAAGTTTTATGAAGCATAAAGACTTGAACTCAGCACTACTAAAAATTGCCTTATTCTGCTTTGCATAGCATTGAGGTAATGAATTTTTCAGCTATTGTTTGCAAGCACTTGTTCTTAGGATGTGCAAAGTCGCTTTCAATTTGGTACTTCTTGGTCCAGGTTTATATCAGGTTTATTGCATCTCAATCAAGTTCTGTATGGTTGGTGGTGTGAATTTACCACAGTTATCTCTTTTAAGTATTAGAGATTTCAGTTGTGTAAAATTAGTAAATTATTGACTTGATCTTGCTTTGTATAGAACAATTAAACAAACATTGGTTGCTCTGGGTAATAACTGTTTTTAATAAATCAGCCCTATATATACAGTATATACCCAACAAATCAAAATACCAACAATAACCTACAAAGCCATCCAAAACTTGTCCCGGAGCTACATCACTAACCTAGTCTCAAAATACCAACCTAATTGTTCTCATTGTTCCTCCCAAGACCCCCTGTTCTCTAATTCCTTTGTCAACTCCTCCCAACTTGCTTTCAGGACTTTAGCTTTAGCTATTTATTTTTAAGCAGTGAAGAAATTACGCTTTGCTACAATGCAATATAGTGAGTGCACAGCTTGTAGAACAGTGTACTTTTGCTGTCCCCTCAAAATAACTCAACACACAGCCATTAATGTCTAAACTGCTGGGCAACAAAAGTGAGTACACCCCTAAGTGAAAATGCCCACATTGAGTCAATATTTTGTGTGGCCACCATCATTTTCCAGCACTGCCTTAACCCTCTTGGGCATAGAGTTCACCAGAGCTTCACAGGTTGCCACTGGAGTCCTCTTTCACTCCTCTATGATGACATCATGGAGTTGGTGGAGATGTTAGAGACCTTTAGCTCCTCCATCTTCCATTTGAGGATGCCCCACACATCCTCAATAGCGTTTAGGTCTGGAGACATGCTTGGCCAGTCCATCACCTTTTCCCTCAGCTTCTTTAGCAAGGCAGTTGCCGTCTTGGAGGTGTGTTTGGGGTCATTATCTGGTTGGAATATTGCCCTGCAGTCCAGTCTCCGAAGGGGGGGTCATGCTCTGCTTATGTACAGTGGTGTGAAAAAGTGTTTGCCCCCTTCCTCATTTCCTGTTCCTTTGCATGTTTGTCACACTTAAGTGTTTCGGAACATCAAACCAATTGAAACAATAGTCAAGGACAACACAAGTAAACACAAAATGCAATTTGCAAATGAAGGTGTTTATTATTAAAGGTGAAAAAAAAGCCAAACCATCATGGCCCTGTGTGAAAAAGTGATTGCCCCCCTTGTTAAAACATACTATAACTGTGGTTGTCCACACCTGAGTTCAATTTCTCTAGCCACACCCAGGCCTGATTATTGCCACACCTGTTCACAATCAAGGCATCACTTAAATAGGAGCTGCTTGACACAGTAAGGTCCACCAGAAGATCCTTAAAAGCTACACATCATGCCGAGACCCAAAGAAATTCAGGAACAATTGAGAAAGAAAGTAATTGAGATCTATCAGTCTGGAAAGGGTTATAAAGCCATTTCCAAAGCTTTGGGAATCCAGCGAACCACAGTGAGAGCCATTATCCACAAATGGCGAAGACATGGAACAGTGGTGAACCTTCCCAGGAGTGGCCGGCCGCCCAAAATTACCCCAAGAGCGCAGCGACGACTCATCCAAGAGGTCACAAAAGACCCCACAACAACGTCCAAGGAACTGCAGGCCTCACTTGCCTCAGTTAAGGTCAGCGTTCATGCCTCCACCATCAGGAAAAGACTGGGCAAAAATGGCCTGCATGGCAGAGTTCCAAGGAGAAAACCACTGCTGAGCAAAAAGAACATCAAAGCTCGTCTCAATTTCTCCACAACACATCTTGATGATCCCCAAGACTTTTGGGACAACATTCTGTGGACCGATGAGACAAAAGTGGAACTCTTTGGAAGGTGTGTGTCCAAGTATATCTGGTGTAGAAGGAACACTGCATTTCATAAAAAGAACATTATACCAACAGTAAAATATGGTGGTGGTAGTGTGATGGTCTGGGGCTGTTTTGCTGCTTCAGGACCTGGAAGACTTGCCGTGATAAAAGGAACTATGAATTCTGCTGTCTACCAAGAGATCCTGAAGGAGAATGTCCGACCATCTGTTTGTGTACTCAAGCTGAAACGAACTTGGGTTCTGCAGCAGGACAATGATCCTAAACACACCAGCAAGTCCACCACCGAATGGCTGAAGAAAAACAAAATGAACACTTTGGAGTGGCCTAGCCAAAGTCCTGACCTGAATCCTATTGAGATGTTGTGGTATGACCTTAAAAAGGCCGTTCATGCTCGAAAACCCTCTAATGTAACTGAATTAGAACAATTCTGCAAAGATGAGTGGGCCAAAATTCCTCCAGGACGCTGTAAAAGCCTCATTGCACATTATCGCAAACGCTTGGTTGCAGTTGTTGCTGCTAAGGGTGGCCCAACCAGTTATTAGGTTTAGGGGGCAATCACTTTTTCACACAGGGCCATGATGGTTTGGATTTTTTTTCACCTTTAATAATAAACACCTTCATTTACAAATTGCATTTTGTGTTTACTTGTGTTGTCCTTGACTATTGTTTAAATTGGTTTGATGTTCCGAAACACTTAAGTGTGACAAACATGCAAAGGAACAGGAAATGAGGAAGGGGGCAAACACTTTTTCACACCACTGTATGTCTGCTTATGTCACAGTACATGTTGGCCTTCTTGGTTCCCTCAATGAACTGTAGCTCCTAAGTGCCGGAAGCACTCATGCAGCCCCAGACCATGACATTCCCACCACCATGCATGACTGTAGGCAGGAAACACTTGTCTTTGTAATCCTTATCTGGTTGCTGACACACACGCTTGACACCATATGAACCAAATACGTTTATCTTGCTGTAGTTCAGTTTCAGGGTCTTGGCAATCTTCTTATAGGCTAGGCCATCTTTATGTAGCACAACAATTCTTTTTTTCTGATCCTCAGCGAGTTCTTTGCAATAAGATGTTGAACTTCCAGTGACCAGTATGAGAGCGATAACACCAAATTTAACACACCTGCTCCCCATTCACACCTGAGACCTTGTAACACTAGCGAGTCACATGACATATGAGGGGACTTTAAATGGGCCCAATTTGGACATTTTCACTTAGGGGTGTACTCACTTTTGTTGCCAGTGGTTTAGACATTAATGGATGTGTGTTGAGTTATATTGAGGTGACAGCAAACCTACACTGTTATACAAGCTGCACACTCACTACTTTATATTGTAGCAAAGTGTCATTTCTTCAGTGTTGTCACATGAAAAGATATAATAAAATATTTACAAAAATGTGAGGGGTGTACTAAATATATATATATATATATATATATATATATATATATATATATATATATATATATATATATATATATATATATATAAATACATTACAAGAAACATTACAGCTATGCTTAAAAATAAATAGCTAAAGCCAAGCTTTTTGCTTTTGATAAAGTATGGATTGATTACATTCCTTTTAGTTTATGCCATCTCTGTCTTACTGGGGGGATTTCCCTATACTTCTTGTCCTATAGACACAAGAGGAAGTCAATAGACTTCTCCCAAAAATGAAGAACATCCTCTCTTAGAAAGTTAGCAGTGAAAAAAGTCGCCCCAGAATTCCCCAATTATCCTGTTCTGGTGACCACTGAAAATTGTGGATTTTTTCTCATTTTGATTCCTGGTGGCAATAGTCAAGAGCAATCTAGCGTGCTTTGTACCAGCCCTGCTTCAGTTCGATCCTGTTGGACTATAGTACACATGGAATGGAAATTAGGTGGGGAATTTTCAGTAGTCCAGCAGGAAGAACTTAGCCAGGGTTTTGCAACACTACTTGGGATGCAGCAGGGGCAGCATTGTTGGATAAAGTAAGAAGTTAGGAACACATTGGCTTTTTGGAAAATCAACAGGTATTTTTTCTTTTTAATTGTGTCCATACATACACTTTAAACGTTTCTTACAGCCACCAACAATATTCAAACCAGCCCCGGAAGTTGAAATCCGCTAATGCAGGAAATGGAAAGAGAGAGGTCCATAATGCAGACTTCAATAAGTACACTTGTACTACCCCCCCATGATCTTTTATTATGTATGAGAGGTTTGCTTTTTTTTGTTTATTTGTCCAGGCATTTTCTTCACAATACAATAATAATTATTTCTTCTGGATTTCTGTTTGTGAGAGGATGCAATTTTATATATATATATATATATATATATATATATATATATATATATATATATATATATATATATATATGTATATATATATATTTTTAAATGCATTGTGCACTTTCAAACGTTTTTTTCTAAATTAACTAAATATATTCCCTGTGCTCTTTTTTTCCTTATCTTGTAATGATGGGCAACTGCAGTTTTTAGTGTCCATGTACTGCTTCAGCTAGCCTGTCCTTATTCACTAAAGAGAGGGACAACTTTTTCTTCCTGATCAAACAGTGTCCAATGCTTGACTTTCTGTTTTCTCTGTGTTTCATCATAAATGCGGGAATGCTAATGTAATTAAACACTGCATGGTGATCTGTCTGTTAATTGGTCTGCATTTTTGTTTCTGTTTCAAGTCAAATTACTGTTTAGCTCTCACTTGACTGAGAGACCCGGGGATTGTGAGATATATAGTTTCTTCACAAGAAGTTTCAGTTCTCAGACTACAGATATGTCTTGTATTGTCTTGTGGAACTTTAACTAGTGCAATGTCATGTAGCATTCATCATGTTTGAACATAAAAAGAAACTTCTGACACAGGAAAGTGAAAATTTACTCTACAATAGGCTGTAAGTGCAGGCTAACAAATGATACCATGAAACTAGTGTACATGATCAATGCACTTCTTATGCAGTTGAAAAGCACAAGGTGCAGGTAGGAAGGTTTATAGTAACTTTAATTATTATGAACGGAAAGCATACTTATGTGCAGTCAAATAGGAAAAAGAGCTGCGCCAAAAAAACATATATAAAAAAAGAAACTACACCAATAAAAAAGCAAATAAATGAACGCTCCACATTTTCATTAATACCCAATGTATACGTTCAATACGCCCTCCCACGCTGTGACATCACCACGTGTTACGAGAGGAGGACGGGCTCTCGATTTGCCGGCCGGCTTATTTTTTATGTGCGATCATTCTTGGTTTTATGTAAGTGTATTTCTATTATAATTAAACGAGTACCGGCGTTTTTGACACTATGGGAAGCTTTTCTCTTTTTATATTCTGAACGTATACATTGGGTATTAATGAAAATGTGGAGCGTCATATGAATCCTCAATACATGGATCATTTGTTCCCGATTGGCAAAGCGAGGCGAGGAGCTGTCATTAGCTTGAGATCATCAAGCGCTCCTTACGCTTTACCGTCTGGTAAGCGCATTTATTTGTCATTGGCTGGGCACAGTAGTGACAAGGAAGTGTGGAATCACGGTGGTGCAATCGACTTTTTTCTCTTCAATAACACAAAATCTTTATGGACTTTTGTTTATAGTATTGGTTCATGTATTTGCGTTTTTATTGGTGTAGTTTCTTTTTTTATATATGTTTTTTTGGCGCAGCTCTTTTTCCTATTTGTTTCCATTGTGTGTGAAGCTGAAAATTGGTCTGGGCAGGAAGGGTGGAAAGTGCCTGGTATTGAAGTGGTTACATTTTATTAGTATACATAGGTTTTGTAGTTACACTATAGCTCTTTCCCGGCATCAAAAACACAAAATAAAATATCCCGACAACATGGAGCTTCATGAAAAATATAAATTAATATATAATTATTCACTATGACCAAGGGCAGTGCAAACTTTTCAGGATGATAAATAATATATGCTTAACGCAAGCTTAGCATATCTGCAATATTTGTTTCTCTAGTCTTGTAAAGTTACATAAAAATAAACATTAGGTGCTTGTTCACACTGATGCTGTGTGGGAAGTCACACACAATTCTTTGCAGTGCAGCTTGAGCCCATTTATTTTGTATAGCTCAATTCGAACCACACGCATGTGAAAAAGGTAAATGCAGCTTTTTTTTTTCCATACTGGAATTCAGCCAAACACACTGCGATTTGCCATCCACTTTTTGGGTGTCGCTAATTTACCTTGACATCTGCAGCGGCTTGCAGAAATGAAGTGCAATTGTGATGTGGTGTGGGAAAAGCACAGGAATCACTGCGAATCCCGTGCCGCATCAATGTGAACCAGGACTAAAGGAGAACTTCAGGGAAAAAATAAAATAACAACAATAAAAAATAACAACTATTTAATGTGAAGAGTTAGCTGTGTCTTTCTGATTTTGGATGCACTGGTTGAAAAATGAGCTAATACCACACAAACTGGGGAATTTATAAACAGTGTTATGGACATTTAGAATTCCCTTGCTCCTCTGTACAATAAATATCAGTATGGTCAACAGATTCATGAGTAAGTTGGGAACAGGTACATGAGTCTGTTACATGAAGGAGGGGCAGCATTGAGGCAGAAGTGTCCATTTCAGGGAGACCTCGGTGCATATTCAACCCTTTGTTAGCTAGGACACTAGTAATGGTGATTGTAATGGATGATTGGTCCCAGGACAATGATGTCAGCCAATACCTGTCTCTGTTTACTTTCAGCTGTCGGCAGTGGAATCTCCTGGATGGCAGCTGAATGGTGCTGGCAATGTGTAGCTGAGTAATTTAAAATTAAATCATTTACATTTGTTTGATAATTTAGCATCTCTATGCTCCAGATTTGCACATCTTCCCTGCGATTGTGCGCAGGCTTATTTGCACCACTGTGTTCCCTAGGGCAAACATAATAATGCATGCACAGATACATTAGCAAATAGCAACACACACATTGTTTAGCTGTCTATAGCAAGGAAAGAGAGTTCTATGTACAGTTCTAACTGAGTTGAGGGCTTTCTCTGCCCCTCATGTGACTGTTCTGGGTCAATCAGCATTCCACAGTGGCCATATTCCAATATTCCAAGCTTAGAAATGCTGGTTACTTCTCTGCCCCAGTTACCAAAATAAGTGATGGAAAAGTGAAGAAAAGTTAAGTATGTACTACTTGGGAGGGGGCTTTTACTAACCTTTGCTCAGCATGGGCGATGCTCAGGGTCAATTTAACTGTTAGGCATCTTTCACACTGAGGCGCTGGGTGCGCTGGCGGTAACGCGGCGCTATATTTAGCGGCGCTTTACCATTGTTTTCCGCTAGCCGGGCAGTTTTAACCCCCGCTAGAAGCCGAAAAAGGGTTAACACCACCCGCAAAGCGGTGGGTTTGGAGTGCTGCCCCATTGTTTTCAATGGGAAAGGGCGCTTTAGGAGCGGTAAATACACCGCTCCTACAGCGCTCCAAAGATGCGGCTTGCAGGACATTTTTCAGCGTCCTGCAAGTGCACCACTCCAGTGTGAAAGCCCTTGGGGCTTTCACACTGGAGAGACAGCAGCGGCTGTTTGAGGGCGCTTTGCAGGCACTATTTTTAGCACTCTAGTGCCTGCAAAGTGTCGTGGTGTGAAAGGGGCCTTACTCTTTCAGCAAGTCAACCCATAAAACATCAATAAATACTGATTTTAACAACTCATTTTACATATATTTCACAAATAAATACATGGGTTCTTCTCCCTTTAATTAAGAAACCTCAAAATATCATATTTTTGGAACAAATATCAAATTTCATAGTAGCAGATATATGTTATCATCCATGTAACCATTTCCTAAGGCTAAAAGGCCTGTTGTAGTAATGTGTGGTAAAACACGCAGGTTACTATAATTCAGGTTAATGCATATGACAAAGTGTGATGGGTTCATTGATTTGGAGTGGTACCCAGCTCACTTTCAGTATGCACCCGCATTACAGCGCACTTCAGCACACCACAAAACATATTCAAATGTGTTGCAGCACATCCATCGCATGTATTACTATCTACCACAATGCACCTTTGGTGCAAATCAGCTCTAAATACATTGAATTAGCTGTACTCATTATGACTTCATGAGCTTTTCCTGCACATATACTCCTCGTTTAACGACTTACCCATTTAACGACCGCTCAGACTTACAGCTTTCCCCACCCGAATGACACGCTGTACATCATTGTATTGTACAATACAGTATAGAATTGTAGTTTGTGTTCTGTACTTATGCAAATTAAAACAAAGTTATTGAGCTGGAGTTTTGGGTTTAGACCTTTTTTCACAATACAGTACAGTATGGCAGTTAAAGTGGAGGGCCACCCAAAAAAAAAAATGCATTAATAATCTTAAAAAAAAAAGTAAGGGGGGCGTGACCGGAAGCCGAGGACGACGGACGTACCTGGGGAGAGCTCCGCTGTGGCCTAGCTCCAATCATACCCCATCCTCGGCCACCGCACCCTATTTCTGCCCACCGACCTCTCCATCTCGTCGGTGGGCCATCGGGGCTCCGGACGGAGCTGATATTGCTGCTGAGTCCGCCGCCGGTCTCGCTCTGCAGCGACGGGCGAGCGGCGAGGCAGGCCGGACGCCGCCATCTTGCGGCCTACGCCGACATACGGAGCCTCCGGACGGCGCATCCTAGGCCCCATCTAGGCCGGGACTACAGCGGACACCAGGAGCGGATACCTTCGGATAGCCTCTCCTACACCGGACCCCCGCTGGCCGCCGCTCGGATGCCTGGGAGGAAGCACAGGCCCCAGCTGGAAAGGTGAGCTCCGGCGGCCATCTTGCTACACCCGAGGCCTTTACCAGCATATCTGCTCTCCCTCCTCTGTGGCCGGATAGCTGATCCATCCAGAACAGGCATTGACCCCTACCCCTGCTGGGCATAGCAACCCTCCTGAGTATCTGCCTGCCTAAATCTCTCTCACCCTCCTACCCTGCACCTACCCTCGGCCTGCTCAGCGGCCATCTTGGTCCACCCATCTCCTTCTCCTACTACCAGTGGACTGTACCTGCCTGCTAATTGCCCTAGTTCCTGCCTTAACTGGTGCCCTCTCCCCTTATACCACTCAGTGAGGCAGTGGGGTCTGGATTCCCCCCCCTGGCTGCTTGGGACTGATACAGACTGCCCTCCTACTTCATCTCCCTCCCCTCGCAGTTGACTGCTGCGGCCTGCACTCCTGCTCCATCCCCCCCTCCCCCCACGGTTGGTTTGGACCTTCTGAACGGTTGCATACTATCTTGGGGTCTCATCTTGGGTCCCACTTGTTTGACAGCCATGTGATCATCCTACATAGGCCTTAGCCGCCTTCCAATGCTCCCGTGCTACTCGCAGTCGCTACTCTTCTATGGGAAACACCGCATGTAACTGATTATACGCCTAGTCCCAACGCCTCATGGTGAAATACGGGCCGAAACACCTTCCTCAGTCTACGTCCCCGGATTTGCGGCCCCCACAGACACAGACTCTGGATCGATTTTTAAGCAGGCCGGCCTCCCCAGCCCCTTCTCCAGGTTCCTTCACGTATGCACAAGTGGCTTCCCAAGCACCGGCGCACGACAGCTCACATTCCTTGTCATACAGCCACTCAGACACGATGTCCGCCCCGGTCACGGTTGATGTGCTTGACGATAAACTGCGAGTTCTCCTACAAGACTTGACGAGCAATGTTTCAAAGGAAATGGGTAAGCTGGCCCATGAACTGCGGGGAGAGCTTGCCCAGATTGGAGAACGGACTGATGTCCTGGAAACCAAATTTGATGACCTGATACAATATGTCCACGTTTTGGAAGAAGACAACGCCGGTCTGAAACAATCGGTCTCTCAGCTCCAATCCCAACAGGAAGATTTGGAGAACAGGGAACGTCGCCAAAACCTTCGGATCAGAGGCGTTCCAGAGGCTGTTGGTGAGGGGGAGATCAAACCTTACCTACTCAGCCTCTTTAACGTTGTTGCCCCTAAAGTCCCGGACATAGACTGGAGAATGGATAGGGCCCACAGATCCCTGGCCCCAAAACCGCCTGCCGGAGCCAACCCCAGAGACATTATCGTACGCTTTCATTACTACGATAGCAAAGAGGCTTTGACCATGGCCACCCGGAACAAATCACGCTTGGAATTTAAAGGAGCCAAGATTCAAATTTTTTGTGACTTATCCCCCATTACTCTCGCCAAGCGTCGCAGCTTTCGCCCCGTGACTGCTCATCTACAAAATCATCAGTTTCCATATCGTTGGGGGTTTCCTTTCCGCCTTTCTGCTACTAAAGATGGGATTCAATACTCTATGAGAGATCTTCAGGAGAGTGAAGCTTTCATACGTAACCTGGGCCTACCACCGCTTCCAGACGAAGACCCCATGCCGCTTCCGACGACGCCCAGACCTTCCTCCATTCCTGCTCGGATCTGGACCCCTGCACGCCAGAAGCCGCAGAAATCCTTCTCTACCCCTCAACGTAACCTGCATCCTAGACTCCCTCCCTGATGGAAGCTTCCAAGTGTCATGTTTGGCTGATCTTGGCCTCGGCCCCTGTCTCACCATGTTTCCTCTTTAACAAGGGATATTTGCAACTTTAGTTACAGGTTACATTTTCCACTGCCCCTGTTCTTTTTTGGTTGTTGGGACTACAGTGTTTTGCTCTTATTTCCTGTAATTTTTGCTGGAAGGTGGCGGGGTCTCTCCAGATGAGCTGGAACCCCTGATGTGCCTTCTTTGGTTCCATGGCTACGGCTGTGGACTCCTGGGTGGTTTTCACCCCCCAGGCCTTTTTTCTATCAGTAATGTTTTTTTTTTCTTCTACTTTCTAGGCCTATTTTTTGGCCTTTTTTTCATCTTTTGTTCAATTTGGTTGCTTTCTACTACAATTTATAATCACATTGTTGTTATTCTATGTCTTCATTTGCCTTTTACTTCTAGGACGCGCCACGAGTCCCGGTTTCTTCATGGTTGGTATGGTTATGTCCGTTTTTTATATGTATATTATGGATGTCTTAAGCTTTCTCTGATTTCTACACGATGGCTTTGAGGGTACTTACTTACAATGTTAAGGTCCTCTAATGCTGATGTGGTCCTAGTCCAGGAGACCCACTTTCGCCCGGGGGGATCTCCAAAATTTGCGGCCAAACATTTTCCGGTCTCTTTTATGGCCTCCGACCCCTCTGGTAAAGCAGGGGTGGCAATACTGATTAAAAAGACATGCCCGCTACGGGTTAAGTCCTCATTTATCGATCCTCGGGGCAGGTACATTCTCCTGGACTGTGACTACTTATCTCGCTCTCTTACTATAATCAATGTTTATGCTCCCAACTCAGGCCAGATTCACTTCCTCACTGAGGTCTTGGACAGCCTGGGCACCTATGCCCAGCCTTTCATGATCCTTGGCGGGGACTTTAATATGGCCATGTCTGCTAGGAAGGATAGGCAGACCCTGTTTTCAGACAATCCCTCTTTAAAAACGGAACGTCAATCTGCTGCGTTTCGCAAGCTCATTAGGTCCCATAACTTTTTGGACACCTGGAGGATTAAACACCCTACACATCGGCAATTCTCCTTTTACTCTCCCCCACACAAGATGTACTCTAGATTGGACTACATCTTTGTTTCGGCGCCTCTCCTAACGTCGGTAGTGGCCTCGGAGTTGAATCCCATAACGTGGTCTGATCACGCATCGGCACAGCTTGACCTCGCCCTCACCATCTCTACACCTAAGACCTGCCACTGGAGATTTAACGAGTTCCTCCTCCGCGACCCGGTTGCCGAAGCTCATCTATCCCACGGGTTAGCCGAATTTTTTCAGCTTAATGAAGGGTCGGTGCGGGACGTGTCCACCCTTTGGGAGGCTCACAAGGCTGTTTTTAGAGGATTATGTATCTCGGCTGGCTCTCGCCTTAAACGGGACTCGGCAGCACAGAGACTGGACCTCCTCTCGCAATTGCAAAGAGCCGAAGCTCTGCTTGTGTCCTCCCCATCGGTGCCGCGTCTTCGCACAGTGACCTCTCTCCGCGAACGGTTAAAGTCCTTGGATATGCACAAGTGTTCTAAGGCGCTGCTTTGGACTAAACAAAGGTTCTATGAATTTGCCAACAAGCCTCATAGGATGCTGGTGAACAAGCTGAAGCCCCGTCCATTTCACTCCTATCCTGACCTCCTGCTACAGCCGGACGGCACTCCAACTTACTGCCCCTTGACGATGACTAAAGTGTTTGGCACTTTTTACAAAAAATTATATAACTGCCTAGCTTCTGACCCCAATCATGAGTTCTCCCAAAGTAGTTTTGATGATTTCTGCGCTTCTTTGAAATTACCAGTGTTGTCTTCCCCACAAGTAGACACCTTAAATGCCCCCGTTACACCGGAGGAGCTAGCTGCGGTTGTAAAAGACCTTCCGTCCCATAAATCCCCGGGTCCTGATGGGCTTCCTTATGTTTATTATAAAACTTTTCTCCCGACACTGAGCCCCCATCTGCTTAATCTTTTCACCTCCCTGCAAAGGGGCAATGTTCCGCATTCTCAGTTTCTCCACGCATATATCACAGTTATCCCGAAACCGGGTAAATCCCCTACACTGCCAGATAACTACAGACCCATAGCCTTACTCAACTCCGACTATAAAATCTTCACCAAAATTTTAGCTAATAGGCTTTCCTTATTGATTCCTGCTCTGATTCATAATGACCAGGTGGGATTTGTACTGGGTAGACGGGCTGGGGATAATACCAGGCGTACCATTGACCTCATAGATCTACTTGATAAAATGTCTCGCCCGGCTATTGTTTTGAGTTTAGACGCACAAAAAGCCTTTGACAGGCTGGGATGGCCCTATATGTTTGCAACGCTTAAGCGCTTTGGCTTTTCTGGTTCTTTCCTATCGACCCTTCAAGCCCTATACTCGTCTCCCACGTCCCAAGTCCAATTGGCATCTTACAGATCCCCGCTATTCACACATAGTAATGGTACCAGACAGGGATGCCCCTTGTCCCCCTTGCTGTTTATATTATGCTTAGAACCCTTGGCTGCAGCTATACGGGCGGATTCAGACATAAGGGGAGTCTCCCTCAGACTGAAAGAATACAAGCTGTCTCTTTATGCGGACGACATTCTCCTCACACTGACGAAACCCCTAACCTCCCTTCCCAAACTTCACACTCTTTTAGATTCCTTCGGTAGGCTCTCGGGTTATAAGGTAAATACGTCTAAAACCGAAGCGCTCCCTATTCATATCCCCCCGCACTTCAAGCTTCCTTAGAATCCACGTACCCCTACCGTTGGTGCCCCGTTTCTCTTAAATATCTTGGCATTAACCTGACCGCCAAGTACGGCTCCCTTTATGAAGCTAACTATATATCCTTAATAGCAGAAACGCATGGTCTACTCAGAAGTTGGTCGTCCTGCCCCCTATCTCTTCTGGGTAGGATTAATGTATTGAAAATGGCCATACTCCCTAAATTTTTATATCTTTTCGAAACATTACCAGTTGCTATCTCCATGCCTCAGCTTAGGAATATTCAGCGAGCCTTTGCTAAATTTATATGGGGGAGTAGGAGGCATCGGATTGCCCAAACGGTGGTTTTTGCTCCACGATCTCATGGGGGACTGGGAGCCCCCGATATCGTGAAGTATTACTATGCGTCGCACCTAGTGGCGGCTGTCTCCTGGTCGTCATATTTTGCTACCAGTAGATGGTCAGAGCTGGAAATGAGTGTGGTCACCCCGGTCCATCCGTGCTCCATGCTATGGTCTGATCTGACCTCCTCTATGGCTCAGCTTAGGCGTATATGCCTGGGACCGATGCTTTTTACTCTCTCCATATGGAAACAGTGTCATACACGGTTCTCTCTCTCTTCTCCATGCTCACCCCTGCTGAATGTCATTTTTAACCCAGATATGCCTGACAGCCTTTCGGTGAAGAATATGTTTCCTTGGTATAGGTCTGGCGTCTTTCAACTCCGCCATCTGGTGCATCCAGTATCACGCAAATTCCTATCCTTTCCTGAGCTTCAGGACAAATATGGCATTCCTGATCGACTCTCTTTCTCTTACATTCAATTCAAACATTATTTCCACTCTAGATCTCCTGACCTGACTCTGGCCAATCCCAACATTTTTGAAACTTTGTGCTCACAAGGCCCGTACCAGAAAGGACTTATATCCTCTATTTATAGTGCCCTCCACAATTCAATCTCACCCACCACAGACACACATCTCTATATGAGAAGATGGGCTACAATTTTGCCATCCCCCTTATCCATTTCCCAATGGCAGGACATCTGGACCTCTACCTCTAGAGTTTCCAGATGTGTGGAGCAGAGAGAGACGGCCTACAAGATACTAATGTTCTGGTACAAAACCCCTGAAATGTTATATAAATATGATCATTCCGTATCTAAGTTGTGTTGGAGATGCCAACGAGATGAGGGCACCCATTACCATATTTTCTGGAGCTGCCCTTTGATTGTGCCTTTCTGGTCCATGGTCCAATCCCTACTACAGTCTGTCTTGGAGGTAGATATTCCATTAGACCCTAAACACTACTTATTAGGCCTGCCTATCGCGGCGTTATCTAAATACGCCAAGAAATTAACAGCCTATATTCTTCTAGCTGCTAAGAGAACGATTCCCACTCTTTGGTTGTCCACCTCCCCTCCGTCCCAATCGCAGCTAATCTCTGCTATTGCATATATACGCAGAATGGAACATCTGACTGCGTTGGTGCAAGATACTCTACCCAAGTTTTCTAAAGTATGGGACAAGTGGGACATTTCCATGGTTAACCCTGAGAATGTACCTTAACTCCTTTGACCATGTGCTCTAGGGAATGGTTTTCTCGGGTTTGGCCTTGGGATTTCTGCCCCACAACCCCTCCCACACTGATATATATATTCTTAGGTTTTTCTACGCATTTTTACTGGTAGACTCGTGGTGTGTCCTTTTTCTTTTTACTTTTTAATGTGATATACTGAAACGTTCACAGTCTATTTCCCGCCTGCGGCGGTTTTCTTTGACGATGTTGCATTATCAATCTTGACTATGTGTATCACTGTGTACGATTTTCACCTGTTGTATGAAAATCTTTTTTTTTTCAATAAAAATACATTTAAAAAAAAAAAAAAAAAAAAAGTAAAAACATTTTTTTTCACTTACCTGAAACCGTTGTTGCTAGGCAGGCTTCCTAATCTGCCTCTTACTATTCTGCGGCGATTCCTCCTCTCCGGTGAGCAGCCCCTTTGCCTTCTGGGACATGTGTGTGTCCCAGAAAACAATGGGGTCATTCACAAAGCGACTCGCACATGCGCAGTAGGAAACAGGCAGTGAAGCCACACTGCTCCCCTGCGTGTTTCCCTTCGTTAAGATGGAGGCGCCAGCAACTGATCTGATGGATGGATCGGCCTTGGGGCGGCTGGCATTGCGGGATCGCTGGACAGGTAAGTGTTCTTATTAAAAGTCAGCAGCTACAGTGTTTATAGCTGCTGACTTTTTAAAAAAAAATTATTGGCCGGAACGCCTCTTTGAGAATGCTTAATATTTTGATTACTTGTGGCTCTTCATTTAACGACCAATTTGTTTAACTACCTAGTCGTTGGAACGGAACCTGGTCATTAAGTGAGGAGAGCCTATATGCTAAAAAAAATAAATAAATCAGCAAACAACTGAAGATCATTCTTTTTTGCTGTTTAAAAATTGAAACATCTCTTTATTGTATCAAACATAATATCAGAAAGTGTGGAAGGTACAGATGGGCTGTGATTGCAGGGGTGGGCAGGTTTCTCATTGCCTGTTTTTAATGCTACCACATCTGCTCTTCTACTTTCTGCCCGCAGCTTAGTTAAATCATTTTTCAAACTGTTCTTTATAGGAATGGCCTGTATTACCACACAGCAGCAAATTAGACTCAAACCTGCACTGGGAAATGACAGTTAGGGAATAAGTGGTTGAGGTTAATTTATTGCTGTGATACAATAAATACAGTTCTTGTGAAAAAGACATAAAGAAAGAAGTCCTAAAGTTCTTCATCAAAGGATCTACATTGCAAACGCCTCTACCCTGTCTTGCTTTTATTTGAGTATTATATTTAAAATATTAATAGGAATGCAAAGACAGCTGTATAGCTTCAATTTTGAGACTTGAACATCAGACTAAACACAGCAATAGTTTATGTTGCTTTTGCAATAATAAAAAGGGAGCATTTTTGGTAGATTTTGGCCGCGTTTACAGCATTTCAGTGAAGATGATTGCGATGATAAGGGCCATGATGATAAGACACTTGCCATTTTAGCCATTTCTATGCCTGGTAAATACATTTAAATTAAATTGAAACCTGCTGTTGGGCTGTAGAGAGATGAATTAAGCAATATGTTTGCTATTCGCATAGTTGGACAAGCTAAAGGAAGTCAATTACACTGCTAAATTATATACATAACATTTCATGGGGAATCTGGGAAAGTGCTACTAATTTGAATAAAGGCCAGTAGATTAATGGAATAGCTTCCAGCAAAGGTGAGAGGCTAATATAATAAGAAAAACAAAATGCTTTGGCTAGGCATATGACTGTGCTGAATATTCAGTGGGGTGAAGGGTCAAACTAACTCTAAAGTTATAAAGTTGGGAGGAAGGAAGAGCAATAGGTGGGGCAGATAGCACTTTTAGATGGTTCTACAGTAGATTTTTGTTTCATTGTTGGTCAATAGGGGTGACTTTATAACTTACTGATATTGGAATGAGTCTGTGGAACTGCCAGTGCAAAAACAGTACAGTGAATAATCCAATTGTTAAAGCTGAACTATAGTCACAAAAACACCCATTTATGTATCTTCATCAATGGCCAAAAATGGTTTTCTGTGCACCAAATGATTTTTACAAACCTAGATATTACCATGCAAAAAGGAGCAGTGACAGCATCACTAGTTTGCAATTAGCCCATGCAGCCATGGGATGGATCCACCTGCTACAGGCCACCGGCAGAAAACAACAGGAAGGTGCATACAAGACAAGTTACCACACACAAGAAAAAAAAGAACGGTACTGATCTGTCTTTATTTCATAACACCTCTGCAAAGAGGCAACAAGCAGGAATTGTTTCAT
The DNA here is from genome assembly GCF_037356315.1 of Lithobates pipiens. NCBI lineage: Eukaryota > Metazoa > Chordata > Amphibia > Anura > Ranidae > Lithobates > Lithobates pipiens. Next base: position 189,039,882 of record NW_027507903.1, read on the forward strand.
TCTGGTTTACTTTACAGATCTTGAAAAAATACGCGTAGCACTATACAAGTCTCTTGTATTTAGAACATTTGTTGTGCCTGGAGTTCAGGTTTATGTTTAGGTTAAAGCTCATCTCTATCTTTTAGGGAAGTTGAAATAGTTCATTTGGACCAAGCTGGTCCAAAAAAACGATTTCCTTCACTGCTAGATGTACCTGCTGTGTGCACTGTATAAGTTGTATGTAGCCTCACCTACATACACTTTACAGCATTGTACTCTGGCAGTGAGATGGGATTTTTTGTCTCTATCTTGGAACAAAATCGAGTTGGGCTGAGCACTGCTCAGCCATTCACAGGGAACATTGTATTCTATGAATGAATACAAAGCTTCTTCTGATTGGCTGAGGCAGAGAGGCAGCTTTATGATGTCATTATGAAGTTTTGTATGTATTCATAGAATACAAAGCTCCATGGGCATGGATGAGCAGTGCTCAAGCTAACTTGATTTTGTTCCAGGAGTGGAACATTTAATTGTATCTGAGGTTACATATAGCTTATTCAGTGCACACAATGGGAACAATGGGAACAACAGTAAAGAATGCTGTTTTGACACCATTTGGGTCATAGACGTGAGTTGCAGGTTGCTTAGTCCCCTGATGGACCTAAGAGCAGTTGCATCCACAACAAGACCTAGTGTGCAGTTATGGATATACAGGTCACAGTTATTCATATATAGGTAATGATTTCACTACTATCTGAATGTAAGAAATGATTATTTTTTAATAAAATGTACATACAGTATATTAATGCTGCCTAAGTATCACAAATTATGGTGATTGTACAATTATCATGTACTGAATGTGCAGCATAGTAGGGATTAGCCCGATGATCGAGTCAAACGTAAGTTAGACTCAAACATCGAGTGTCCGCCTGTTCACCGAACAATAAACATTATGCAGTGTTTGCGGCAAATTTGAAAGCCGTGGAACACCATTAAAGTCTCCGGGACATTAACATGAAAAACCAAAAGTGCTCATTCTAAAGGCTTATATGCAATTTATTGCCATGAAAAGTGCTTGGGGACCTGGGTCCTGCCCCAGTGGATATGTATCAATGCAAAAAATAGTTTCAAAACGGCTGTTTTTCTGGGAGCATTGATTTTAATAACACTCAAAGTGAAACAATAAAAATGAAATATCCCTTTCAATATCGCTCCAGGGGGGGTGTCTATGGTATGCCTGTAAAGTGGTTTTCCCATGTTTAGAACAGTACCACAGCAAAATTACATAAAGGAAATAAAATAATTTAAAACTGATCGCGGCTGTAATGAATTGTCGGGTCTCAGCAATATAGATAAAACTCATTAAAAAAAATGGCATGGGTTCCCCCCCAGTCCATTACCAGGCCCTTCAGGTCTGTTATGGATATTAAGGGGAACCCTGCTCCAAATAAAGAAAAGTGTTGTAGGGGCCCCCAAAATCCATATCAGACCCTTATCCTAGCACACAAGCTGGCAGGCAGCAGGAAAAGAGGGGGGCAAGAGAGCACTCCCCTCCTGAACCATACCAGGCCACATACCCTCAACATGGGGAGGGTGCTTTGGAGTAGCCCCCAAAAGCACCATCCCCACAACCCTTGCCCAGTGGGGGTCTGCGGGCACAGGCTTATTGGAATCTGGAAGCCTCCTTTAGCAAGGGGACCCCAAGATCCCAGCCTCCTGCCCTATGTGAATTGGTAACGGGATATTGTACTCCTACCATTTCACAAAAAAGTGTCAAAAATAGTAAAAAAAAAAGACAGGAGACACTTTGGGACAGCTCTACCTCTTTTTTCAGCTCATTGGAAGCATGAGATGGATTTACATTGTGGAACATTTTTATTTTTTTATTTTTACTATTTTTGACACTTTTTTGGTGAAATGGTAGGGGTACAATGTACCCGTTACCAACTCACATAGGGGGGAGGCCAGGATCGGGGGGTCCCCTTGTTAAAGGGGGCTTCCAGATTCTGATAAGCCCTCCACCCACAGACCCCCACAACCATCGGCCAAGGGTTGTGGGGATGAGCCCTCGTCCCCATCAACATGGGGAAAAGGCACTTTGGGGTGCTACTTCAAAGAACCCCCCCATGTTGGGGGCATGTGGCCTGGTACGATTTGGGGGGGAGGCGCTCTCTACCAGGTAAGGGCCTGGCCCATGACATTTTTTTAATGTGTTTTATCTATATTGCCGAGACCCGACAATTCATTATAGCCGCAATCAGTTTTAAATTACTTTTTTTCTATAGAAATGTTATTTTGCTGTGGTACTGTTCTAAACACAGGAAAACTGTGCCATTTTACAGACATACTATAGACACCCCCCCCCCCCCCCCCCAGGCACAATATTTAAAGGAATATGACATTTTTAATGTTTCACTTTATTAATTATTAAAATCACTGCTCCTGAAAAAACTGCAATTTTTAAAACTTTTTTTTGCATTGATACATGTTCCTTGGGGCAGGACCCGGGTCACTTTTTATTTCAATAACTTGCATATAAGCCTTTAAAATGAACACATGATTTTTCATGTTCGTGTCCCATAGACTTTAACGGTGTTCATTTTTTGCCTGTTTGCATGTTCCAGTGCAAACCGAACTGGGGGGTGTTCGGTTCATCCCTTTATTATTTATTATTCTAATGAACACATAATATTAGTATATCTTACATAAAAGTTACTCATACAAATAGAAAAAGTACAAAAGGGCAGTGTAAAATCTGTTGAGCTTTAGAGACAGCATATGAGAAATATGTAGACAAATGATATAGCTGGATGTCCTTTTTTCTACAAGTACAAATTTAGCTTTTTGTAACCAAGGAGATGTACAAAGAAATAGAAGATAAATAACATGGAACAAAATTTAAGGGAAATACAATCATAATAGATGCTTCGGCAAAGTATTCTCACACCTGTTGTCTTTGTGGATGATAAATCTGGGCTTTTATAGTCGAACATCTTGTTTTTGTGTCATGTTGTTCATGCAAGAATTCTAATTGCTGTGTTGTTTACTTTCTGCATATTGATACTCTACAAATTATATTTACATTGTTTCTGTAGTTTTCGAGTATACAAACAATTTTGTTATGGCGGTAATGAAGAAATGATGAATTTTATGCAATATTTATTATGTTGTATGGATAGCCCATATGGGTAGCTTTGTATTCAACATTTTGCTTCAACACAGTTAAATTTTTTGCCTGGCTGTTATTGTTCCTATGCAGATTTTAGGCACAATAGATTCAGTTCCTGCTAAATAAACTGATTTTAATCTATTCATAAGTAATCAATGTATAGTGAGATAGGAAGAATATTTACATTTGTACTAAAAAAGCACACAGTTTATGCAGAGTTGGACAAATATTTCTATATAAATCTATTTTATAAGCTTGCACTTGAAGCAGTAGAAAAAAAATGAGGACTGCAGTATCAGTAAAGACTGAAACTGCTCTCTGTATTCATATTATACTACATTAGGTGGATACTTTACTAATCACATAGTTATACTGAACCATTTGACTTACTGCAGATTTAAATGAAATGCAGTATATAGATGTTTTGTGCATATTTTTTTTATTTGTTATGGTCAGGACTAAAATAAATAAATAAATAAAAGCTAATTTCACATGTTTACAGTGCTAAAATGCTCAAGATGAAATTTACAAACATAACAAATTTGCTCGTTACAGTGACTCATCTCTTATTTCAAGGCATAGTTCAAAAAAGAGAAGTATGAGATTTCATACTTACCTAGGTGGATGCAGCACGGCCCAGTGCTGCATCTGTCCCCCGCTGGCTCTATGGCTGATAACTGAGTGATCAAACACTGCCAATCGCTCGGTTCTCAGAGCAGAGAGCTGGTGACTGTCAGTGACTGCTGTCTGCTCTGCTGCATTTGGCTACCCATGAATACAAAGGGTCTGTAAACCTGTCCCAAAGACTTATTTCTCAGAACATTCACATGTTGTTGGACAGCTGTTGACCCATTAACTGATCTTTGTAATCAATCTTCTCTAACAGGAAAAGTTCCACATGACTGATGGACAGCTAATATTGTACCTAATCACAAGAAGTGTAGCAAGGTAGAAGCTGTCCAGAAAGCTTAAAATCTGTTGTAGTCAAGTTAATGGAATCACCCCGACGGACCTTCAGAACGAAGCCAATAGCTTCCCTTGCGTCATATTTGGTCCGTCGGACCAGCATACAGACGAACGATTTTCCCAATAGGAATTGAGTCCGTCAGACAGATTTGAAACATGTTCTATTTCTAGGTCCGTCTGATTTTTTTGTGAAAAATAATCGGATTAGCCCACACATGATCGTATTGTCCGACAGACTAATTCGGTCGGACCTAGTCTGCCGGAAAGTTTGGCCGAGTGTACGCGGCATAACAGTAACTGGCACACTGACACTGACAGTAATTGGCACACTGACACTGACAGACTGCAACTAAATGGCACTAACGCTTACACCTACACTGTCCCTAGAATTGATAACTACACTCACTAAGCTAGGGCAAGCACTGAAGGGGTTAAAACTTTTCTTTTTCTTTAACAGATATTTTTTTTTCAGACATGTCCTCTAGCAAGGAGGAAAAGATACAATGTATCTTCCTCTCCTCGCTAAGGCTTGTTTCACACCGGGGCAGCTTCAAAGTCGCCCAACTTTGAAGCCGCCCTGTACAGCGTGACTTCAGTGTGGCTTGCAAATTACTTCTTTAATAGAAGCCAATGAAAGCTGCTTCAAAGTCACCCCCAAGTAGTGCAGGAACCTTTTTCTAAGTCAGAGTGATTACAATGGTTCCATTGCACTGAATGGATCGGGACTTGTCAGGCAGCTAAGTCGCCTGACAAGTCACCCCAATGTGAACTGAGCCTTAAGGGACAGTGTATTGTTTATTCTCTTCACAGAGAAAAACAAAAACAACACAGGGGTGGGCTACAGACTGAATAATCACTGTGATAGCCAATCAGAGGCTATTAGAGCAATCGTTTGATTGGAATCCAGTTTCCCTGGATCCTGACCATTAGTAGGAGGCCCTGGTCTGTCTCTATGCTGGGAGCGCAGGATCAATCACACTCTCAGCACAAACACAAGAACATATATATATATATATATATATATATATATATATATATATATATATATATATATATATACAGCACCCAGGTTTAAAGCCCACTTCCTGGACGCCGCATATGTGTGTGTTGCCGTGTGGTAAAGGGGTTAATGAGTAATAAAATTTACCACATTAATATAACAAATAAATAATGATACAATATTCAAAATCAATTAACTTTAATAATTAAGACACTGGATCACCTTATTAGACTATGGGGGCGATTTACCAAAACTGGTGTGCACAGAATCTGGTGCAACTGTGCATAGTAACCAATCAGCTTCTAGGTTTTATTGTTTAAGCTTAATTGAATGAGCTGAAGCATATCAGTGCTCTGTCATACACCTCTATTCATGTCATAAGTTATGATGGATTGGTTTTCTGTCTAATTGTAATATAAAAAAGAAAATAAGAACAATACTTGGATACCTATAGTCATACCTTTTAGCCAACTGCCAACTGCCAACTACAGTCTAAGTGTCCTTGAGGTCTTGTTGGTAACCAAAGTGATGCTTGCATATGTTAGTGGAAGGAAGACAGAACATACATCATTAACTCTCATCATCCATCTAACCACAAAGACTGTTTAAGCATACAAAAAGTGTTCAGCCTTCCTCATTGTTTCCAAGAGCAATTTTTATTAAGCACCATCATAGGGCATCTGCAAGCTAAAGAAATTCATTTTGCTGTCAAACAGCATGTGTAAGTGAAGTTGCATTTTCTTGCAAAGATTACTGCAAATTGATATAAATTAAGGTCTGGTTTCTGCAGAGGGGGAAGTTAATCGAAGCGGGATTAAAGCTATGGGTTGCTTTCATTCTGTGGAGGTGCTTCACTGATTTGTTAAATAATGGATTATTTGATGTACTGTACTGGGACTTATGTAGGTCACTTTCAGATGAAAGCGTTTTATACATAACAAGAAAGAAAATATATTGATACATTACTTAGGCTGGGCGACTATACACCCAGACTATTTCAGATATCCATATACATCAAAAATACTTTATTATTTTTAGGCTAGTACAATTTTTCAACTTTAGAGTAATTTAGGATTGTGAAATGTATTCAAATTACAACGTGGACGTTTTATAGACCGTGGAAATGAATGTAATTTATTTTTAAGTTTTGAACTACTTTCAAACTGCCAGTTTTTTACTGACTTTTTTTCAGAATAGACACCACTCACTCTGCACAATGTATAGCCAGGAAACTTATAAAAATTGCCTGGGATCCAAAACCAAAGTAACAATTAGTAATGCTGTAAAGATTATATTAATATTTTTTTATCTCTTAAAAAGTACATACTGCTGTGGGGTGTATGTTAAAAGACTGAGTTTACCCAAAAGCGTTAAAAATGACCCTGTCGCTTGTATCTAAAAGCATACCTGCACTCTTGCCTAGCAGTAAAAAGGGTCGCTGGTTCGAATCCCAACCACGACACCACCTACCTGGAGTTTGCATGTTCTCCCTTTGCCTGTGTGGGTTTCCTCAGGGTACTCTGGTTTCCTCCCACACTCCAAAGACATGCTGGTAGGGTAATTGACTTCTATCTAAATTGGCCCTAGTATATGAATGTGAGTTAGGGACATTAGATTGTAAGCTCCTTGACGGTAGGGACTGATGCGAATATACAATGTATATGTAAAGCTCTGCGTAAATTGACAGCGCTATATAAGTACCTTAAATAATAATAATAATAATACCTGTAAACTAATAGGGAATATACCTTTCCAACAGCCCATGTGTTGAAATGCTACCACTTTGCTGCACCCTGGCCACTGCAATTATTCAAACCTTCAGGCAGGTGTAATACCAGCTTCCCCCATCGCAGACTGTAGGAGACTTTCTCCTTTAGGAGAAATAAAAAAATAAAGGTGTGGGTTTCCCCAACTGGTTCATTCATCCTGTAATGACATGCAAGCCAGTGGGAGAAACCACTGCATGTTTCAGGGATTATTTTATCATGCAGGCCACTGGAAAGGTAAGTATATTCAGTTTTAGTTATATGCTTTAGAATACAAGTGACCCTGTACTATCAGGGTCACATTAAGCTAACAGAATAAATTAATTATTATATTCATATATACATTTGGGCACACTCCTATACAGAATAAAATCATCAAGCTACCAGCCACTGTCAATAATTGTACTCATTCACATTGGAGGACAGATATCTTAGAGCCTCTTTATAAGGGGGCTTGCATTTATGTGGGGGGTCATATCCCCCCCACAGATCCCCACATTCATTTTGTGTAACAGAATGTGGCTACAAGGTGTTTTGTAAGAGGCTTTGCTACCCTCCTTGAAAGGCACTCTCTCAATGCTGATGGCATGTGGCCTGATATGCCTCAGAAGAGGGACAACTTTTCCTGCCAGGGCCCATATCTAGATAAGGGTAGTTTTTGAATTTTTGGAAGACTCCTTGCTTTTCTTTAGATGGTGTGTTGACCTTTTATGAGAGAAAATAGGGGGGGGGGGGGGGGGGGGGTCGCAATGAAAATGCATAAGAAATCAGGCATGGGATGCTCATAAAAAAAAAATGTTATCGAAAGAAAAAATTATGATGGAGTTCCCAATCTCACAACATGTATGGTACAATGTTTATGTTAAGCCATATTTGAGAAAAGCATAATATCACATCCAGTAAAACTCAATGAAAAATGACTTATAAGACCACTATATTAAAAATATTCCATATGAGCTGTGTCTCAGACTGTGAATCTGAGGGGACTGGTGATCATCTGGCTGGTCTGGAGTTAATACTTCTCATAGCAGAAGGGGGTTCGGGCTGGGCTGCTCACCTGAGTCCCCTGTATTTTTTGTGTCTGAGACCTCTTCACGGTGCCATCTTGGAGTTCTGAGGCGTGATCCCCGCTTGGGATATTTGCCATTACAGTGACCTGCGGATGGGTCCCACTGACATGGGGGTGTGCTGCCAACTTTCTCCAGGCCTTGTGCACTGTCCGTGTGGGTTTTTGGGTGTGCTGCTGGCTGGAGCGATCCGTCAGAGCAGAGTGGAGCTCCCAGATTGCGCAGCCTGTCTACATGGGCATCTTTGGAGCCACCATGCATGTGTCTCCTTATTTTTATTCTTTTCATATATAATAAAAGACTTTTCACAGTACTGGTGTTTATATTTACAATTTTTTTTTTTTTTTGAGAATGAGAAGCAAGGGATTCTCTTTACTCCATACCCATTCACGTGTGGGAGACAGATATCTGAGGGCTACTTTATTGTAAAGCAATCTTCCAGATTCCAGTAATCATCCTCCCCTGCAGACCCACCACATTGGCAAAAGAGGGTACTTGTGATTATGTATGGTCACATTTCTGATGATAAAGCATTAGGTAGAATATTCTTTTTCACATTTTTAGAAGCAATGACTTCAGTTATTATAGAACCTTATGTATTAATGGAAATATTGAGTACAATTTCATATAATCAGAACTGTCAAACCACAAAAAGGGCATTTGGGAGATGTGAATTTTGGGAATCCTGAAAATGTGTATACTAAAACTTTTCTAACGTCAAGTTTAATTTAAAGTCTAACATTTCTCTATAACCATTTATTTAGAAATATGTTTATGTTTTGAGGCATTTAATTCATTACTAGATTTCAGTTATTATAAATTGCAATGTATGTAATGCCTTCCTCCTAGAATTATTTATGCATATGTCAAAGAGTAACTGTATGTCATAGTATAAATACATAAGGGTTAATGTACTAAAACTGGAGAGTGCAAAATCTAGTGCAGCTGTGTATAGTAGCCAATCAGCTTCTAACTTCAGCTTGTTCAATTAAGCTTTGACAAAAACCTGGATTGGTTTCTGTGCAGAGCTGCACCAGATTTTGCACTGTCCATTTTTTCTTAATCAAACCTATAGTGTGATCTGATCCTTTCTAATGAAACAAAAAAAAAAAAATATATATATATATATATATATATATATATATATATATTAATTGACGGGTGTAATTAAAAAAAAAAACGTATGCCTTGTACACACGGTCAGATTGTGGGATGACCAAGAGTCTGATTTTGACATTTCATCAATTGCCGTGTCACAAATGTTAATTCTAGATTACAAACAGTAGTTTACAAGACTGAACTCTTCCCAGTCATTCCTTGATTCCAAGCATGCGTGTTTGTACTTTTGACTTTTGTGGGACGGATTTGTGTACTGATCATCTGAAAATCAGACGTGGAGCTGTCGTTCGGCAAAAATTTACCAGCCTGTCATCCAACGGTAAGAATTTGGGACAACAACCTGTCAAACAACAATCCCCTTCCAAATTTTCCATTGTGTGTACGAGGCTATACTTTCTTGATTAAAAACAGGCATTGCACATTATTTCAAAACAGTACACATCTTGTATATGGAATCATGCACATATAAAACTGTGCTAAAGATTGGGTGGGAAGAGAAAGGCAAGAAATGTTTTCCATTGTCATATGAGAGAAGTATCCATTTTCTCACTGCAGGCAAATGTAAATGTGAATGCACAATGCACTTGTTATCTTTATTTGAGAATAAAACTGTGCAATTTCCAAGATCTGCCCTGCTGGCAAAAGAAGAACCTGAGGATCTCAGTTTATGTATCTAACCTTTTGTGACTAAAGTGAGGTAACAGTGCTGGGTGAACCAGTCAAGGTACTCACTGTGACTCTTTTTAAATTTTAAGTGACTACTGCTACTAAACCTGACCCAAATATAAATTAGAAGAAGGACTAATGTACTGATTAAAGCATGTCCAGAGATAGTACGTTCATATATAGTACGTATATATATATATATATATATATATATATATATACGTACTATATATATATATATATATATATATATATATATATATATAAAGTATATAAAGTACATATATATAAGTCTAAGACTGTAAACAAGTTAAAAGTCTGTACCCTGGATGTTTTTTAACTTTTTTTTTTTAAAAAAAGCTTCTTTAAATATTACATTTCTTTTCCACAAAAATAATAATAACCTAGAAAGACAAGCAAATCGCTACTGTATGGTATCTTGGCAGTGAGAGGGTCACAAGAATGCACAAACTATCCTTGAAGCATCAGTCTATGCAAGAAATTAGTTGACAATTCTATGGTCCAGGAATGTGCATATACACACGTGTGTGTCTGTGTTTGTGTCTGTGTATGTGGTGAAGGGTGGTTGATTTCATTCCTTGTGCTACATTGCCAACTAAAAAAACAATTATTCAGTTTAAAAATATTGTATTTTTTTTTAAAAAAGCAAACGCCCCTATTTTCAACAATTTATTATTGAAATGGTTATTCCCCACATCTGGTTTTCAACATAATGCTTGGTCTATTTTTTCTTTCAAAATGGCATGAAATATTAGCTCAATACAAACTAGTATTCACATAACAACATTGTGTTAAATTGCATCTCTAGGAAAAATGCTTTTTTTTGGTTGGGATAGAGTAGGAAAGGTTTGTAGCATCTCTCAAGTTTTTTTTGTTTTTGTTGTCTGTGTACACATTGGGGAGATTCACCCTTCTATTTGCACTGGCAACCATTGTCACCATAAAAGAAACAACACAACACAACACAACTGTCTAACAGGGGAATTCCCTGTACTTTAGGAGAATACCTCTAACTTCCAGTTGCAGGAAATATACCCAATGGTAAATAGACAGCAAAAAAAAAAAAATGACAGTAAAATAATAATAAAAATGCCATAAATCTATCCCCTATTTTGTAGACGCTATAACTTTTGCGCAAACCAATCAATATACGCTTATTGTGATTTTTATTACTAAAAATATGTAGAAGAATACATATTAGCCTAATCTGAGAAAAAAATTAGCTTTTTTAAAAAAAAATGGGGATATTAATTATAGCAAAAAGTACAAAATATAAGGGGTTATTTACTAAAGGCAAATCCACTTTGCGCTACAAGTGCAAACTACAAGTGCAAAGTGCACTTGAAATTGCACTGAAAGTGCACTTGGAAGTGGAGTCGCTGTAGATCCGAGGGAGGCATGCAAGGGAAATAAAAAACAGCATTTAGCTTGCACAGGATTAGATAATAAAATCAGCAGAGCTTCCCCTCATTTCAGATCTACCCCTCAGATTTACAGCGAGTACATTTCCAAGTGCACTTTCAGTGCAATTTCACTTGTAGTTTGCACTTGTATTGTAGTGCAAAGTGGATTTGCCTTTCGTAAATAACCCACATTGTGTTTTTTTTCAAAATTGATGCTCTTTTTTTGTTTATAGCGCAAAAAATAAAAACCACAGAGATGATCAAATACCACCAAAAGAAAGATCCTTTTGTGGGAAAAAAAGGACATATTTTGTTTGGGTACAGCGTCGCAAGACATGTATAGCTAACTATATGGGTAGTTTATGTACTACTCATCTCAGAACTATCACCCCCAAGATATATATATATCCAGAATAAATTACCATAAGGGTGTAGGGAATAATTATAAATGACATCAGAGATCAATGGGGAATATATGCACTATTATTATTACTATACTTGTTACAATACCATGTGAATTTCAGTCTCCTCGTTAAGTCCCCCTGGCATGAGGGTATTAGGGAATAAATTCAGAATGTCTCTTGTTGACATAAGCATGTATACCATTCTGCAATGGGTGAACTGTTTGGAATCGCCTCAATCACCCATACTTTCAGACCTGCTGTGGATTTTTGTTTGGTTAGGAAATGTTTGGGCACAATATGCTTGTCACAGCCTTCCTCAATAAATTAAATAATTTCTTATCTCTTAAAAAGTACATACTGCTGTGGGGTGTATGTTAAAAGACTGAGTTTACCCAAAAGCGTTAAAAATGACCCTGTCGCTTGTATCTAAAAGCATACCTGCACTCTTGCCTAGCAGTAAAAAGGGTCGCTGGTTCGAATCCCAACCACGACACCACCTACCTGGAGTTTGCATGTTCTCCCTTTGCCTGTGTGGGTTTCCTCAGGGTACTCTGGTTTCCTCCCACACTCCAAAGACATGCTGGTAGGGTAATTGGCTTCTATCTAAATTGGCCCTAGTATATGAATGTGAGTTAGGGACATTAGATTGTAAGCTCCTTGAGGGTAGGGACTGATGCGAATATACAATGTATATGTAAAGCTCTGCGTAAATTGACAGCGCTATATAAGTACCTTAAATAATAATAATAATAATACCTGTAAACTAATAGGGAATATACCTTTCCAACAGCCCATGTGTTGAAATGCTACCACTTTGCTGCACAGCATTTAGCTTGCACAGGATTAGATAATAAAATCAGCAGAGCTTCCCCTCATTTCAGATCTACCCCTCAGATTTACAGCAAGTACATTTCCAAGTGCACTTTCAGTGCAATTTCACTTGTAGTTTGCACTTGTATTGTAGTGCAAAGTGGGTTTGCCTTTCGTAAATAACCCACATTGTGTTTTTTTTCAAAATTGATGCTCTTTTTTTGTTTATAGCGCAAAAAATAAAAACCACAGAGATGATCAAATACCACCAAAAGAAAGATCCTTTTGTGGGAAAAAAAGGACATATTTTGTTTGGGTACAGCGTTGCAAGACATGTATAGCTAACTATATGGGTAGTTTATGTACTACTCATCTCAGAACTATCACCCCCAAGATATATATATATCCAGAATAAATTACCATAAGGGTGTAGGGAATAATTATAAATGACATCAGAGATCAATGGGGAATATATGCACTATTATTATTACTATACTTGTTACAATACCATGTGAATTTCAGTCTCCTCGTTAAGTCCCCCTGGCATGAGGGTATTAGGGAATAAATTCAGAACGTCTCTTGTTGACATAAGCATGTATACCATTCTGCAATGGGTGAACTGTTTGGAATCGCCTCAATCACCCATACTTTCAGACCTGCTGTGGATTTTTGTTTGGTTAGGAAATGTTTGGGCACAATATGCTTGTCACAGCCTTCCTCAATAAACCGTCTATGCTCACCAAAGCATTTGCGCAGGGTACGGATTGTGGCTTACGTATAGTAAGCCACAAGGGCAGGTTAAACAGTAGACCACATATTCGCTGGAGCAATTGTGGAATTCTTTCCATGTGTAAGTCTTGCCTTTGGCTTTAAGGCTTGAAGAAAGATGGGCTGCCTAGTCCAGTCGCCAGAAGAAAGCCATTATTATGCAATTGCCACAAAGTATCCCGCTTTTTGGCCACAACCATAAATGCTACATTTGGAGAGGAGTTAACAAGGTCTATGATGAAAGGTACGGAGATTGATCACTGATGTTTTGGGGATTACTGGGCTACAAAGGCACAGGAAATTTGGTCAAAATTGTTGGCAAGATGAATTCAATCTGTTATCAAAAAATACTGGAGGAACACTTGCATTCATCAGCCAGGAAGCTGCGCATGGGAGGTACTTGGACATTTCAACATGACAATGATCCAAAACACAAGGCCAAGTCAACCTGTCATTGGCTACAGCAGAATAAAGAAAAGGTTCTGGAGTGGCCATCTCAGTCGCCTGACCTCAGATCATTGAGCCACTCTGTGGAGAGCTTAAATGTGCAGTTCATGCAAGACAGCCCAAGAATTTACAGGAGCTGTAGGCTTTTTGCCAAGAGGAATGGGCAGTTTTACCAAATGAGAAATTAAAGAGCCTCATCCAAAAATACTACAAAAGACTTCAAGCTGTCATTGATGTTAAAGCGGGCAATACATGGTATTAAGAACTGGGGTATGTAAACTTTTGATCAGGGTCACTTGGGTAGTTTCTGTTGCCATTATGATTTAAAAAGAGTAAACACTGTTGACTAAGCTTGAAACTACTTACTTTAATTACAGATGCTAAAATAAGAGAGTTTCAGTTTAGTTCAATGTTTGATTTTGTGTGCACTTTCCATTGCTTACTGCTTTATAAAGTAAAGAGAAAATATAGCCTCATGAAAGAGTTCAAAGTTAAATTTGGAAAAATATTTTGAAATAGTAACGTACAACTCAGAATACTTTTTGAAGCTTGGTAAAATTCCATTAAAATAGCTTTTTTCTTGTAAATCATACATAATGTTTTCTCAGTAAAAGCTTTGTACAATCGTGACTATTACATAGCTCTTTATAACCTAAATGCGACTCCCACCGATGTGGCATAAAAACAAACACACATAGAGTTTTATCTTTCCTCCTCTGGCTTCCCCGACCTATCCTCTGAGCAGCAGGCTGACTTAGAGCTCCCTATCTCTCCTGCGGAGTTGTGGGCTACTGTGCAGTCTCTCCCTGATGGGAAAAGACCAGGCTCAGATGGTTTCACAAAAGCTTACTACTTGTAATTCTTCAAACAGCTTCAAACCCCTTTGTGTACATTTTTCAATTCTCTTTCTACGAACGGGTGCTTTCCGCAGGGGGCCTCGCTGGCACACACATACATTGGTTCTCCCAAAGGACAGGAAAGACAATACCCTCCCGCAGAGCTACCATCTGATTTCATTACTAAATACGGACTTGAAGATTTTTGTGAAGATCCTCGCTAACCACCTAAAACACCTACTTCCCGAAATAGTCCACCCTGATCAGACAGGTTTCATACTGGGTCAGGAGGCACAGGATAATTCCATCAGAGCTCTCCAGCTCATTCACTAGGCCCGTACAAGAGATCATCTGCCTCCTTATTTGATTCTTTCCAACGATGCCAAGAAGGCTTTTAGTTGAACTGGTATTTCCTCAACGCTGTGTTGGTGAGGCTGGGTATAGGTCCACATAAGAGGCATATAATCTTGGTGCTATACATCTCCCCGACAGTTCAGGTTAAGGTGAACAGGGGCTTATCTCCTGTATTTCCTATTCAGAATGGGGTGTCCTTTTGCCCCTGTTATTTGCTTTGGTCTTAGAACGACTACTTCGGAAAATAAGCGCTAATCTGAATATCAGGGGGATTCCGGTTGGCCACTCGGAACACAAGCTGTCGGCATATACCGCCGATGTTCTATTTTACTTTGTGGATCCTCCTTCTCATTGCCAAACCTGATGGAGGAATTATCAGCCTATAGCCAGGTGTCTAATTTTCAGATTAATTACACAAAGTCAGAGATTCTACCAATCACAGTTCCTCTAACACTAGCTTCAGCCCTGAAAGGGGCTTTCCCCTTTACTTGGGCATCCCCAGCTATGTGATACTTGGGTATGCACCATACTGATTATCTAGACACCCTATACACTTCCAATTACACCTCCTTGCTTAATAAGATTTGCCTATATTTACAATCTTGGGACAAAGAGACTTTTACATGGATGGGTTGCACAAATATCATTAAAAAGATAATAATGCCCCATGTATTGTTCCTCCTGCAGATGGCACCTATCCCCCGCCTACCTACTTTTTTAGGGAGCTTCATAGCTTTTTTTGGTGGGGTTTGTGTGGAGAGGCAGGAAGCTGAGAATAACCATGGTGATTTTGCAGCGGTCCAAGCAAAATGGGGGTCTGGGTCTACCTAATAATTCTCAATATTACAGGGCCATAGCGCTACAACATATCCTCAACTGGAGTTTTCATAAAACTTCAAAGCTGTGGGTACAAATGGAAAAGGTTATTGCGGACTGGAATCTTTCATACGCCTCATGGGTTCCAAAGGAGGACAGGGGCCTTTCCATTTGGGCTTCTCCCCTGACCACCCATGTGTTGAAGGCCTGGGATAGAATGAATAGATCTCTAGCTTCTGACGTTCGCGGTGTGGTCCTCCCTGATTCCCTGATAGACTTCCTTTTCCACGCCCCCCCATGCCTGTATCTAGTTACAGGCATACCCCACTTTTAAGTACACAATGGTGTTTATTTGCTAAAGCTGGAAAGTGCAAAATCAGGCTCACGTCTGTATGTAAACCAATGAGGTTCCAGGTTTTATTACCAAAGCTTAACTGAACAAGCTGGGGTTAGAAGCTCATTGGTTATTATGCAGAAGTGAGCCTGATTTTGCACTTTCCAGCTTTAATAAATAAACCCCATTGTGTACTTAAAAGTGGGGTATGCCTGTATAAGCAAAGTGCTTTAACCCACCTCCTCAATGTGACTAAATGCTTTATACCAAAGTACTGGAAAAGATTGCAAATACTGAATGAGACAGAGCGGATTGCGAAGGTGGGGGAGATCATGGCAGTGAAGGAGTGGCTTACCACCTGTAGGGACACCCGAAAAAGGTTTGACACCACTTGGGCATCCTGGAGAGACCACATTTCGGACACAGCCTCAGCCTCGTATAGCTAGGATAATGCCTTACTAGCCCTGTCTGATCCCCAATTTGAACAATTGGTCTGAACAAACCACAATTCCATGATAGCAACCCTTAGGTGACTGTAAATAATTAAGTGTTGAGTCCAGTGTGAACAGCAAGTTCCTGTTGTGTGAACTACAGTTTATATATATTTTTCTAATATTTCTAGTCATCTTTATTTTGCTTGCGTTTGAGAACTAATCTCAGTTAAAGTGGTGCTTGGTTAAGTGGAGATCCCCTACTCTCTCCTTGTAGGAGGAGTGGTTTTGTCCACAGGGACCAATTGTCCAGGACTCCAGGAACCCTCATGGATCCTACAACACTGATATGACTCACAGTCTTCATTAATATTTAACAGTATGTAAATGATGACTATTGGCTATTTTTCAGGGTTTTATTAGTATTATTATTATTTTATTTCTTTGCATTTTATATAAGTTTTGTACATTTGAAAACTTTAAATAAAGATTATACAAAGGAAAAAAAAACCCTGTACAGAACATAAAGTAGATCACTGAATGTTATAAACATAGAGAAAATAAAAGATGCTCAACCACCTTGATCTATATTGGCTCATAGCACTGGGACCAAAGTCCAATCTTCTTTCACCCCTCACGGAATCCTTTGCAATGCACACCCTAAAATTCAAAAATTTCCTGGCACTCGGAGATTTCAACCTTTGGGCAAACGAGCCTAAAGACCCCATCGCGACTGCCTGCATCAATCAACTAGAAGAACTGGGTCTACAGCAACTGATAAAGACTCCCACGCATGGGTCAGGACACACCCTGGACCTCATTTTCAAACAGAACATTGACGTCAACATACTCGACAACTTAACTCTGCCATGGACGGATCACCACGCCATCAAATTCAAAATCACTACCAACATCACCAACGCAAAACGGAAACCTGTAACAACGCACTGGACCAGATCGCATAAAAAACTGTACTCCGAAGCCTTCAAAACCACTCTGTCCAAAAAAATATCTACAATAACCTTAAACCACTCTACGGAGGAAACACTCAACTCCCTGAACAAGGCATTACTGCAATCAGCAGACTCGGTAGCACCAAAACGCAGGGCTCTCATCAGGAAGAAAAATGCTGGATGGTTTAATAGCTCCCTCTCTGTACTAAAGCAAGAACGCAGAAGAGCGGAAAGAACATGGAGAAGAAATCCCACCGAGGAAAACCTATTTAACTACAAAGGTCTGACAGAGAATTATCGGAAAGCAATCTTCAAAGCCAAAAAGGACCACTTCTCATATACAATCTCAACGGCCGCAAACCAACCACGGGAACTGTTTAAACTGGTTAATCAATCAATGAATCCGGTGTGCCTAGAACCCCCAGAAAGCGAATCCCAGGATTACTGTGACAAACTGTCGGATTTTTTCATCGATAAAGTCAAAACCATCAGGGAAACAATTTGTCAGAAGAAAACATCCAACCTCAGCCAGCAAATACATAAAGAGGATGTCCGCACCAACATACCGCAACCGCCAAAATTTTCACTATCCCCAATTACCGTAGACACCGCAAAAAACATCATTAATAAACTGCGTGACAGTACCTCACCTATTGACATCATCCCCACAAAACTACTGAAAGAATGCTCCGACATCGTGGCTCCAACCATAACCCACCTCATAAACCGATCATTCCACGAAGGGATTGTTCCCAGCATCCTCAAACAAGGCATCGTCAAACCTCTACTCAAGAAACCAAACCTGGACCCTCAGGATCCAAACAACCGTAGGCCGATTACAAGCCTCAACACCATTTCTAAGATCATGGAGAAAGCTGTAGTACATCAGCTACAACTTCACCTGGATACTCACAAACTCCTGGACCCGCTGCAATCAGGCTTCCGCCTGGGTCATGGAACAGAAACAGCTCTCCTCAAGATTTGGGATGACGCCCTCGAAGCAGCAGATGATGGAGAGCCGTGTCTCCTCGTACTGCTAGACCTAAGTGCAGCGTTTGATACAGTAGATCACAATACTCTACTCGTCCGCCTCACAGAAGTAGCCGGAGTCCAAGACATAGATCTCCATTGGTTCGCGTCCTTCCTAGGAAATCGGTCACAGACAGTGAAACTAGGAAAATTCCTCTCCGAAACTCGGGCAGTCACCTGCGGAGTCCCTCAAGGCTCTCCGTTGTCACCCGTTCTCTTCAACATTTACATTCGCCCACTCCTTCAAATCATCAGATGCTCAGATCTCTGCTTCCACTCTTACGCTGACGACACGCAACTTTATTTCCGGATCAATGGAAAAAAAGATCACCAACAACAACTTGAAAACTGCCTCAAATCAATAGAGGACTGGATGACCACCAACTCCCTCCAGCTGAACCAATCAAAGACAGAGCTTCTTATCTTACACCCAAATCATAAGCCTGCAACCAAAACCTCCTGGTCTCCACCAACCGTCTTTGGGCAGACTATCTCCCCAAAGACCAAAGCGAAGAGTCTCGGGGTTATTTTAGACGCACAAATGTCAATGGATGCGCAAATAGGATCTGTAGTCAGTCGATCTCACCATCTGCTGCGCATGCTTCTCAGACTCATCCCTTTTATCCCAAAGAATGACAAAGCAGTGGCAGTTGGAACAATCATTAATTCACGACTGGACTACGCAAACTCGCTTTACATAGGATTACCACAATATCAACTTGCGCGATTACAACTGATCCAAAACACGGCGGCAAGGCTGATAACAGGAAAAAAACCCTGGGAATCCATTTCTCCTTCACTGAGGAGCTTACATTGGCTAACCGCAAAAAATCGGATCACGTTCAAGACCCTTTGCCTCACCCACAAATGCGTGCATAGAGAAGCTCCGCAATACCTAATGGAGAAAATAAATCATTACACACCAAACCGCAGTCTTCGATCAGCCAACAAAAACCTCCTCCTTGTGCCCAAAGCCCGGTATAAATCCAAGGGTGATCGGAGATTCGCTGTCCAAGGGCCTCGGCTATGGAATGCTCTACCAATCAACATCCGCCTGGAAGAAAATCACCTGGCTTTTAGGAAAAAACTCAAGACCTTCCTCTTTTAGCAGATGATCAAAGCTCGCCACAGCGCCTAGAGGCGATTCAGTTCGCATTGTGCGCTATACAAGTATTTCATTCATTCATTCATAGAACACTGATGCCATGGCCAGACTCCTGTTATCACACAAACCAAAATTCAACTTGCAGAAAGCCAAAACTCCTCT
The DNA here is from genome assembly GCF_037356315.1 of Lithobates pipiens. Classification (NCBI taxonomy): domain Eukaryota; kingdom Metazoa; phylum Chordata; class Amphibia; order Anura; family Ranidae; genus Lithobates; species Lithobates pipiens. Next base: position 189,059,487 of record NW_027507903.1, read on the forward strand.
GCATCTGCATATCAAAAGTTTATTTTAAAAGGAATATAAATCCATACCTAGCCAAAGTACTAATGTGTTTTGGCTGTAGAGGCCTCAATGACCAAAGCACTTTACCACCGCGATGATGTATAGATTTCTATGCCTTTTAAAATAATAAAGTTTTGATACAGATATGCAGCAGAGGGGGAGCTTTCAAAATTTTTGATTACTAAATATATTTGTGGATTCAAACACAAAAACAAAAACAAAAACATTCTTACATTAAAAGATAAAGACATGCATAGTTTCATTATATATTATTGGTTAACCAGTAGTCCTACACAGCCAACAGTTTTATTTCACGATCACACATTCTGAATGTTTTTATTGCATTGCTATTATATTATCTGGTAATTGGTAAGTATAGTTATTTTATATATGTTTGATTATTTATTATGGTCAGAACTGTGAAAATAAACGTCCAATTGCTTTGGGAATCTTTTACAAAGTATTCAATGTTTATCTGCAAAACAAGATTGTATTCATATTGTATACATATAAGTAAAATACATACTTTCTAGAGGAAGATTTCTTTATCAGAGTTTGTTTGTTTAACAAAAAATATTATTATTATTATTTTATTTATTTCCCCATGAACAGAAAATTGCAAGCAGTACTTTGTCCCTTCTACGTAGTGCCCTGCAGTGTTGAAAAGGTTGCATCCTCGTAGCACTTACCTGCTCATTACCCACAGTTGATCCAGAGGATGGCAAAACATTCTCCATTTTGTTATTTGATCCACAGTCACTCAGATGGAAGTACAACCCCAGATAGAAAGCTTTCCCTAGGGTGGGTGAATGTCCCTGCACCATGCATCAACATTACGCTCTTTGCAACAGAAGTGCGGCATCACAAAGCGTGACACTGCCTCTCCGGCATCGTTTAACATCCAGCGGCTAGACGGAGGGACAAATTTGGCGCTGATGGTGGGCAGCTTACCCGCCCAGTTGATGATGCCTCTCTCCCACAGTGCATGCAAGCGTGACATTGGTGGCTGTGCCCTTATAGGTTTCATTTAGCGGCGGCTGCTTTTGGTGGTTTTATCTGTTCTCTTTGGCTCACCTCATGAATCACTCCAGACTTTAGGTTTTTATGCATCAGTTTCAGGTAATATGAAATTCACCATTCACTATCAGTTCTAATTGGCCCGCTAAGGTATTGATCCTGATCTTTATTATCTTCTTTGGTGATTTTGTTTCTTGTCTCCCACTAATTTATTACCTTTCACTTTTACTAGCTTGGACCTCACTGACATCCTTTATAATCTTAACTGTCCTGTCCTTTACCGAGTACAGGGCACATCGCACGTTACTTTTTTAACAAACATACCATTGCCTTAGAAGTCCTCTTTCGTTGGTTTCAGCACTCAGGGTCACTTATGATTACTTCCACTTCCTGGAAATCTGTCCTCCCTGGATGCTATCCTTCCTGGGCTTCAGACTGTCCACACTACCTCAGCTCCTGGTAGTGATGACCCTTTTTGTGGGGGTCTCCAATCTTTAATGCCACACTCCCATCATGACGCTACATTTGTAAGTATTTCAGAGAGGTGGGCTTTCATAGTTAATTTTATTTTTATTATTTTTTCATATTTATCCTTTTTTCCTTGATAGGATCAGACCATATAGAGTTTTTTTCTATCATATTACATTACTCATCTAATCCATGTTCATGCTCCTGAAGAGTGGATTAATCTACGAACTGCATAGAGCTAATATATGCCATGTTTCTATTCATCCTGTGTTTTAATTCACATGATATTATTTGATATTAACTGTCTGCAATCATATGGCAACTTGCCTTTATTGTATGTACATGTACAGTATATATATGAATTGTATTATATACTGTATATTATTCATGATTACCATTATGTATTATTATTATTATTATTATTTTATTATTATTATTTATTATTTTATTAATACGTTTGATCTTTTTACACCTATGTGCTTCATTCAAAGTTCTACTTGCTTTTTTCGGCCATCTTTCACCCAGATAGCAAGCAATTGCACTGCAAGTTTGAAAATTACTTGCAAAGATATTGCTAGACTTGACAGGCTTCACAGTTTGTTGAATAATTGCAGCAAATCCATATTGCATTACTCCAGATCAACTTTCTTTGCAAACATTTTGCAAATCTGCTGCAAGTTCTGGTTTAGTTATGTTGTGCAATAGTCATCCTACCACAGGGGTCACTGTAGCTGAATTGTCATGCCATAGACTCTTGATGTAGACTCACCACTGCAAGTTTGCTCTTGCTAGAGACTTGTCACGCAAATCTGCTACAAATTGGAAAAGTGTCAACTTTAACTTGTGCTTCAAGTGAAGCTCTGCAAGTGTACGACTTACCAGTGAAAATGTGCAGCAAGTTAACAGACTTACAGTTCAACACTGCCACAAATTTGTGGCAAGTTATCCTTGCCATCTGGGAGCAAGAGAACAAGGGAAGTTGATCATAAAATGCAGTCTGCAGACTTGGACCAGGCACAGGTTCCATAAGATGGATGTACAGAGTTACATATTTTCTTAAAAAAGGGCAACTATAAGTAACACAGTATTGAAAATACCAGAGTGCCCTGCTGCTCAGGAACCATAAGCCTTCAGGAGAGCTGTGGGTCTGAGGCAAAGGGGTAGAAACAATTTGCCAGTTGTGAGGTCCTTCAGAACACACTGTTAATGGAAGAAGAAAGGCCAGAAAAAAATGCTTCAAATATTATGTGGTTGAAGAATATTAAAAGGCTATGTGGGAGTATTAACCTATGGTTGAAAGCTACAGGACATAGTGTTTGCTTTTACATTTTTGCTGTCTGGGTTGTTTTTGCATTTTTTGCAGATGTTAAAATGCACATTTTAGTGGAACCCCCTAAATTGTTACATATTGTCCAAAAGCTGGGATGCTGCAGGATAAAATGGTGGTAGTTGCATTTGTTTTTTATTCCACTCACAATATTAGCGCAATAGTTTATTAAACCTAAACACTAAAGTTTTATTGTGCACAAACTTTGGTACCCAATATCATCCATAGGTGATGCTTTAATAAACGTTATACATCACCAGTTTAGAAGATAACCATGAATCATGGTCCTAGAATTAATGCTACCAGCACAGGCAGGTTGTGTGCACCATAACACATGCACACTGATGTGAATGGGCCCGTAATGTGTCAGTTCCCTGCAGTGTATGTGTGGGTGTTTTAGGCCTCATCCACACAGCCACAAAGGGCTTTATAGTGCCAAAAAGAAGCATTTTTATGTGCCCAGGAGTCATAGGCACTTGTGTATCCCTGTAGACAGCAGCACTGTCAGTGACAGTCTGGCAGAACTCATGGCTGTATGCTTGTAACTACACATGCATACAGAAGTTCCATGCATACAGCCATTGTGTCTGTCTGCCTGTCATTGATTTGTACAGGCTGTTGCCTGTGTCTCTCAGGCACAGAAATACTCTCTGTGTGTTAATGAGGTCTCAAGTTCAATTCACATGGGCCCATATGGCATAAATAAGCAGCATGTTTATGTGACTGTAGCCACCTGGACATCATAATATGACAGTCGTTTAGGTGAGAGTGCATGGCACTGAACACAGACAGTGTACATTCAGTGTCAGTCACCTGTACCTACATGCCTGTAAAAATTAGGACCTGCAGATGTCTCTGTACCCTATAGAGTAACCTAGGCTGCCTGCATGCAGTTGTAAGGCAGATTATTCACATTGTATGGGTCATAGCACCCATGTGAATGAGGCATTAATTATGTTTTTTTTTTAACTTAGTTATTTATTTTACTTTTTAACAGTCCTGTTGGAGGAGAACTTTTGTGATGTATCAGGGGGTCTTAACCAACCCTTGATGTTTCACATTTGAGATAGAGAGATAAAGGACACAGAGTCCTCTGTCTCCTTCTCTGCAACAGCACTGAATGCAAAAAAAGAAAATTCTCTGTACAGGGGCTTCTTGTTCATTCACAAACTGAAAACATGGTAAATACAAATTTTTTGATGAATTGCTGTAATCAGTACGGCCACTTTTACACTGAAGCGGCAGCCACGTCAACAGTAAAGCGCCGCTAATTTTAGCTGCACTTTACCGTCTTTTAATCCCGCTAGCTAAAAGGGTTAAAAGCTCCTGTAAAGCGCCAATACCAAATCGCTTTTCCAGGCATTTCGGCATCGCTGGCTATTGATTTCAATGGCAGGAGCATTTTGAGAGCGGTGTATTTACCACTCCCGCAGCGCCCCAAAGATGCTTGCAGGACTTTTTCTCCTGTCCTGTAAGTGCACCGCTTCAGTGTGAAAGCACTCAGGCTTTTACACTGGAGCTGCAGAAAAGGCAGTTTAGAGGCACATTTAAGCACTATTTTTAGAGCAAAAACACCTGTAAAATGCCTCAGTATGAAAGTGACCCTTGCCTGAATTTTCAGCCACTGATAGGAGCTATTTGCAGTCTGGCGGACAGTTTTGCTATAAGTTTATGCTCACTTAAGTGACAATAAGTTAGTAGCAGAAGGGGGAATGCAGCGGACATAAGATATTATTATTATATTTTCCCTAGTTAAATTCAAGGCAGTATAAAACTGAAAGTATGAAAGTGAGTGTCATATAACAATAAGAATATAACATTTTAATAAGCATTTTTGTGTATGAATTTGGCTCAGCAAAAGATTTATGTTTTTGAACATATGAAATAACTTACAATGCCTTTAGAGATAGCAGTAAACTGTCATTTGCAAACTGCTTACACTTTGTTAAAGTATACATTGTAGCCACCATATACTGCTGATGTTTTGTTCACACAATTTTGTAACTAGACTGTAATTGAGGGTATGAGTGTGTTCTCTGTGTGAGCTTTACATGTGGGAGAGGAAAATATTTCATGCACAATGTTAACCTAATAGCGAAGTATATGTACTTTGTCTTTCACAATGTTCCTGTCATATTTTAAGGCTGACAAGGTACACTCATAATTATTGTACATTGCCTAATATTTGTCACAAACACAATAAGATAGATTATATTTGTCAGAGTTAACAAAATAACTCCACATAGTCCTAACAAGCTGGCATACATATTCATATGATTTATTTTTTTCTTTTCCATTACTACTTTACTTGGTGCAGAAAAAATATTGAACTTTTACTCTCATTTTACATTATTCAGTTTTCATGAGAGATAGTTACCAATAACACAATAAACATTTTGGCATAACTAGAACCTTCAGGGCCCCGATGCAAGAAACCATGAAGGGCCCATGATCAGTAGTATGACGGGTGGGTATTGTGACAAGAGGGGGCAGTGTGACGGGGGCAGTATGATGGGGGAAGTGTGACAGGAGGGGGCAGTATGACGGTAGTATTGCGACAGGTGGGGGGCAGTGTAACAGGTGGGGGGTAGTGTGACAGGAGAAGGGTATCTGGGAAGGGTGACCAGAGGAGGGAGTGTGATAAGGAGGGAGGCAGTGTAACAGGCGTGGGGGGGGGGGGGGCAGTGTTACAGGTAGTGAGGGTAATGTGATATGAGAAGGGTATCAGGGAAGTGTGACCGAAGGAGGGAGTGCGATAAGAGGGGGCACTGTCAAAGGAGGAAGGCAGTGTGATAAGAAGGGGCAGTATGATGGGGAAGTGTGACGGGATAGGGGTAATTATGACAGAAGGGGGCAGTGTGACAAGGAGGGCAAAATGTGCAACAGAAAAAGGGTACCTTGGAAGTATGACAGGAGGTGGACAGTGTGATAAGAGGAAGGCAGTGGAAAGAGGGAGCACTGTGAAAGGAGAGGGGCTGTGTAACAAGAGTGGGGCAGTCTGATGGGGGGTAGTGTAACAGGAGAGAGGTAAATATGACTGAAGGGGCAGTGTGACGAGGGGGCAGAATGATAAAGGGGCAGTGTTATAGGAGGGGGACAGTATGACAGGGGGGTATTGTGACAAGGGGGCAGTGTGACATGGGACAGTGTGACAGGTGGGGGGCAGTGTGACAGGTGGGGGGACAGTGTAATAGGTGGGGCAGTGTGATAGCTGGGGGGCAGTGTGACAGGTGGGGGTACGGTGTGACAGGTGGAGGGCAGCGCGACGGGGGGACAGTGGGAAACGTGAGGGGACAGTGTGACAGGTGGGGGTAGTGTGACAGGTGGGCATTGTTATAGTAAGACACACAGCATGCTCAGGTGACGAGCTTACCTTACAGGAGAAGCCTAGATGCAAGAAGCAGCAGCCTGTGTACATACCGTTTCCCTGTAATGTCCGTGGGTGTCCCATCCGGGTAGCAGTTCTCTTCCCGAGTGTCAGTGTATACAGTGGAGAGGGGATGGGCCTCTGACCCGGGCAGGTATCAACAAGAGTGTACAAGCAGAGCCAACTCACTTGTGCAATGAATCTGGTGCCTACCCGGGTCAGGGGCCCCTCCCATCTCCACTGCATACACTGACACTGGAAGTGAACTGCTAGCCAGTATTCTGAATGGGACATCCCGCAGACGTCAGAGTTTCCAATTGCCCCCTCCCGCCCTCTCACTGTATAGTTAGCTGCCAGCCGGAGGTGCAGGGGGAGATGCTGGGTCTTGGGGCCCCCCACAGTGGCGGAACGCCAGGGCCTGGTCGCAAGTGTGACTGCTGCTACTCTGGTAGTTCCGTCACTGGCACAAGGTGTGTCTTGCTAATCCATCAGATTACATTTATCAGTTTAGCATTTATAAGCCTATTTGGTTCAAAAATCACCATTTTATACATGGACTACATGATCATCTAACCTAGTAAGTATATGATGTCATTGTATAAAAAAAGTGTTTGAATTTAGTTAAAATAGAACTTTATAATAAAAAGGAACATAGTGTTTTAACCTATAGTACATACACTCTCGTTAAAGTTATCCCTACTATGAACATTGAACCATTTAATTATTCATAAGACCTCATGCACATTGGATGTTTTGGCTTCTGCAATTTTTTTCTGCAGCCAGTATACTCCCCAGCATGTTATCCTATGTGTCCATGCACACATAGGCTGTCATCAGCATTTTTTGGCTGGAGTATTTTCTGGATGGAAAACCCGCCCAGAACTACTGGGTTTTGAGAGGAGTTTTTGAGCTGTAAAAATGCTCTAATGCTGGTAAACGCGGAAAAAAATGGTAAAGCTCAGCTAACCGGCATTTTTAAACGATCCCAATCCCGTAGCTTTTGTTTTCTTGTTAAAAAAAATGCAGAGAATCGCTAATTCATAAAATGGTAAAACTCAAAATTTTTGTTAAATGTGTAAAATGATTGCCAAATCATTAATAACAAAAAGTACAAAAAAAAATCAGTAAGAAAACAATAGTTGAAGAGAGGAGACTAATGAGTTAATTAGGGCTGATTAGAATAAACTAAGGGTTAATAGGGGTTAAATAGGACATTTTATTACAAAAAAATACCTTATTTTACTTGTCAGGTTGCTTTAACTTGTATCATCTGCAGATCTAATTTCATCCCTTTGATCTGCAAATGAATGAACAGAAAGATATAAATGTAATTAAATGCCACATTGTATCTTTGTATAACCACTTTCAGCTCCTGCTTCTGCCCCATAGCAGTTTTACTACTACAGCTGAGCTGGGCAGAATCATGGATATTCTGCACTTCCAGGTAGAGGGCAAACACGCGTGCCTCTGATGCACCCCTTCTGCTGTGTCTGCTGCACATCATGCAGCAGCCCATCAAAAAATACAAGGCCTCTCTTACCATTCAGCTTTTAAATGTGGCCAAGGCATGCACTCCCTTGTGCTGGAGGTCTGTGCACCTGCCCCCGAGGTCTCTGGTTCTCTAAAATGAATGAACTCAGGGACATGGAAAGCTTTATGGCTACCTTCCACAATCGGGAGGAGACCTTCCTCGACACATGAAGACCATGCCAACACTTCATTTTCACTGAGGCCTACTTGCAGGAGGTCTCGCAACATGGCTGATTTCATTTGGACTGTTGCTAGGCTCTGTGCGAGAGAAACCGCTTTTCTGTATCTCTTGGCTCTCCAAGTTTTTGTCTTTTGCCTGTTTTTTTCCTCTTTGTATGTATTTTCTTGTCTTTGTTCCCATCTATTTGTCCCATCCCTTTACCCTTACTGCTACTCTTTACCCTTCTGTGTGTACACATTCGGCATGCCATGTAACTTGTCATTTTGTGTATTCTTTGGATCTGTTGAGTTGTCTTTGAAGCTAATGGGGATCTTTATTAATTTGTTTTTAGCATACGTATGTCATTGTTTCTAATCTTATCCATACCTTACCTTGTATAATGCGACTGTTGATTAAATAAAGGAATTACAAAAAAAATGTAGAGGTGACCAACTTGTCGTCTTGTACCTTAACCACCCTGGCAGTATGATTATGTCAGATTTTTTCATCTCAAAACAGTATGTTGTTTTGCATAGAAATTTGACATTTTATATTGTACGCCTGTAATTCTTAAGACACTTAATAAACTTATAAATTATAATATAATAAATAACTATAAATAATTATAAAAATAATAATATAGTAATAATAAAATGAATTTTCCCACAATTCACTATCGCTCAATTCTGCAGGTGTTCTAATTTACTATCGCTGTTTTCTAGCTGGCCTAAAACCCCTTTTTAAGTAAAGGGACATTTTTTGGTTGCTATGGAGATTCCCAGGCAGAAAGAACAGTATTTCTAATATAAAACTGCATGCAGAGCACTGGACAAAGCACTAGCAACAAAAGGGAGGTGAAATAATTTGATACAGTAATGTAATCTGTAAGATTACAGCGTACTGTATGTATTATGCTTTTTGCACTTTTTGAACTTGGCACAGTGATACATCGAGCAGAGGGCACAGCCCACACACTAAGCTAGGAGAGATCGCAGGATCATGGGGACAAGGTAAGTAACTTTGTCTGGATTCTGAAATGCAATCCCAAGTGTGGCTTAGGGTTATCGCTTTTGGTAATGATAATTAATCCTGAGTGACACTCGGGATTACCGCTAGGGAGGTTAAGCTGGGTATGCACTATACATTTTTTTTTCATTCAACCCAGTGGGCAGACAAGCAATGTTATTGTGGTGATCTCCCCTGCTGAATTATTATGTTCTGACAGGGGGATGACCACCCCCCTCCAGAACATACTGATCAGCACTCACAGCCATTTGCTGAAAGCACTGATTGGATGCTGGTTTTCCAGCATGCTCATTCAACAAAGCCTGTCAGGAGACAGTCTGCTATCAGACAGGGAGCTGTACACACAGACCAAAAGTCCACCAGTTCCTGCAAAACCGACTGTTTTTGGCGATTTTGGACTAAGACAAATGCTCTTTTTACCTTGTGTGTCCTTGTCATCATTTTTACACTTTTGGGGTTCTCTTTAACCACTTCAGCCCTGGAAGGATTTGCCCCCTTAATGACAAGGCCATTTTTTCGATACAGCACTGTGTTATTTTAACTGACAAATGCGCAGTTGTGCGACGCTGTACCTAAACAAAATTGATGTTCTTTTTTCCCACAAATAGAGCTTTCTTTTGGTGTTTTTTTTTATAACCTCAGCGGTTTTCATTTTTTGTGCTATAAACAAAAAAAGCAACAACTTTGAAAAAAACATTTTTTTTCCTTTTTCCTATAATAAATATCCCCCCCCAAAAAATATAACAAAAAACATTTCTTCCTCAGTTCAGGCTGATTTATATTCTGCTACATATTTTTGATAAAAAAATTAGCAATAAGCATATATTAATTGGTTTGCGCAAAAGTTATAGCTTCTACAAAATAGAGGTTATATTTATGGCATTTTTATTATGATTTTTTTTTCACTGGTAATGGCAGTGATCTCCAATCTTTAGCAGGACTGCAACATTACGGCAGACAGATCGGTCATTTTTAATACAGTTTTGGGACCACTGACATTTATACAACGATCAGTGCTATAAAAATGCATTGATTACTGTGTAAATGTCACAGGCAGGGAAGGGGTTAACACTAGGGGCAATCAAGGAGTTAAATGTGTTCCCTCCTGTGTGTTTCTAACTGTGGGGGATGTGACTGACTAGAGGAAGAGGCAGATCGCTGTTTCTAGCTAGTAAGAACAGACAATCCGTCTCCCCTCTCCTGACATAATGGGAATTTGTGTGTTTACACACACACACACACACACACATACATACATATCCCTGTTCTGGCGCTTGTGCCCGCGATTGCACATGGCCAGCGGACATCATGCCCACTGGCCACGAGCATCGGGTCCCCCACCATGCAGAGGACACCTGCTATAGCTGTTTAAAGGGCCGACTTACAACTATGGTGATTTGCGCAGGAGAGCCAACCTGCCGCAGTAGAATGACGGCGGCTGGTTAGCTAGTGGTTTAGCCAGTGTAACTTTTTTAATTACATAATTTATGTAATGCATTAAATAAGTGCAATAAGCAGATTCATTGCTTGTTTTTATTTTGAAGTAGAGATTTTATCATATTATGTTAATAAAGTCAAATGTTCTGTTGAGAGTGCACACATAAGACACTCAGTAAATTTACCATTTTATTGTAATTCTACTATTGTGTGAAAGTTTGATCCATGAACTTATTCCTGCTCCCCGCTGTGCGTATTTTAAAGTGAAGCATGAAGGGTATATGGATTCTCAGCGGGATGAAGCACTTTGAATCATGCTTTTCAAGACACAAAATAAAGACCCCCCACCAGTCAGCACAGTACAGAATAAGTATTCATAAAACCCCCCATGGATTTTCAGGCTCATAAAACCACAAAATTAATGTGTTTTCTAAATGAGGTTCTTATCTGTCAAAATCATTGTTAAAATATGACAATGGATTGTTGTCCAATATAAAGTTTATGCATCCCTGATGTTTTGTTGCCTTATGATGCCGACACCTCACAATGTCTTGGGAATTTTAGTATACTTTACAATATGCATTTCCAATAATCAGTGCAATATGTTACCTTATACAATGATATATTTGTTAGCTCGCATCTATGTTTGCACATTAGGGGTGACCTCCACAGCTAGTGGACTAGAGCACTCTCAGTGACGAGGTCATCTGTCAAAAGGGGAGATAAATTTTGTATCAATAGAGCCACTAGTGATATGTCACACTTGATTTATATAACACTTGGCATTGTATGTGAATGTACTATATCAAGATTATTAGATTATAGATAATTTAAAAAGGCTGAAAGGACCTTTTGAAAATTTACAATAAGTACAGATATGAGCCGCACCATTGCCTGTGAAGACACAGCGCTGCGTTGAAATATAGAATGGTAGTCTAGGATTAGGCAGCTTTTACAGAGTAAATGAAATACTGAAATACGCAAAAGTTGAATGTGTGATGTACTATGCTGTTATTTTAGAGCTTCTACAAATCTAGGGGGAAAAAAGTCAGGTTTAGGGGTAGCTATTATAGCTTGAAGAAAATCAATTTCCTTCACTGCCTAGGTAGATAAATGAAGGCAATAACAATAGTTAACTGGTCTGATTTGTGTAAACTGTATTTGTTAAACAGGGATTATTGCTTTAATGCATTAATCCCTGCTAATGGTATAAAAATGCCATTCACCGCATTTAAAAATAAAATAAAAAATCTCTTGCAATAACAAAGTCATTTTTGCAAAGTCCATCATTGCTTGTATTTGGTCAGAAACTGACTGTTAGACATTCACTTACTTTAATTTAAATTCCAGGCCTATATAAAAATTTATAATAAACATATCACCATTTGGGGAGGTGGGAACTAGAAATTATGTTATGTGTTTTATTTCTGTATGTATTCCTGTTTTGGGACATTTATCTTCCTATCCCAGTAACAGATCATGGATACAATATTGACACATGCAGCAAAAAGAAACACTTTTTTTATTAGAACAAAAATCTTAAAATGTATGTTAGTTTTTAATTGCTTGAATTCACATCTTGTAGGTTCCCCTAATGCCGCGTACACACGGTCGGACTTTCCGGAAAAAACGTCAGACGGAATCATTTCATCTGATATTCCGATCATGTGTATGCTTCATCTGACTTTTTTTTTCAAAAATTCTGATGGACCTAGAAATAGAACATGTTTTAAATCTTTCCGAAGGAATCAATTCCTATAGGGAAAACCGTTCATCTGTATGCTATTCCGATGGACCAAAAACAACGCAAGGGCAGCTATTGGCTACTGGCTATTCAGCTTCCTTTTTTTTAGTCTCGTCGTACGTCATTGCGTTCTAAACGATCGGACTTTGGTGTGATCATGTGTAGGCATGTCAATTTCAGCGGAACTCTGTCGGAACTCCGTCAGAAAGACCGTCAGAGTTTATTCTGATGGAAAAAACAGTCGTGCGTACGCGGCATTACTTCCTGTCACAGTTGTCAACAAGACAAAAAGGGAAGAGAGGTCTTCTCAATAGTTATAATACCTGATAAAATGGTTAACGCTTCAAAGCACCGCTAAAACTTTTCAAAAGTTATAGGTAGATTTACACTTTAAAATACAGTATATTTATGTAAAAGCTCAAAAAAAGAAATGTTAGTACTGTTTAAAAGTCCACTTAGTTGGTTTGTGATTGCACATGCTAGAATGTTAATATTGAGCTATGGCACTCAAAGCCATTTGTTGCCTGCTATCTATCTCCCTACCTCAAAGAACTTGATGAGGCTGCACTGTGCATGCAGGCAGCAGAAGAAGAAGACAGAAGTCCATATGTAAACAATGCAGCGGAGCCCTAGGAAAACCTGTTACCAGAACTCAATAACTATTTAACTGAGGGGGGGGGGGGGGGCTAGATTAGTACAGTTAGGTAACAACTTGAATACCAGCCTGTAATACTCTTTGATACATAAGAGCTGAAAATCCCAGAACCGCACATCAGAATAAGACCTGCTGTGTATAGACAAGTGACAGTCTCAGCCTGGAACCCCCGCCAGGCCATGCCCCCAGTGCGCCCAACTCCCTCCACTGGATGGCAGCTCTTATCTGTCATTGTCTGGAGTGAGGACAGACTCCTTCCCAGCCAGCACTCACAGCAGCAGGCACAGGACTACACTTCCTAGCAGCCTGAGTAGCTCACATACACACTATGAGTTTGCTGTAATACTCTTTACCAGCCTGTAATACTCTTTCAGTCTGCAATACTATTTTATTGTCAGGTTATTTATATTGCTGTGATAGTTTGACGGACAAGGAAAAATGACCACCTATTATTAAAAACCTGAAGTATCACATTTCTTGAGGCCCTAAAATGTTCCCAACATTGTTTTGTTTACATCACAGATTTTGGCTTATGAATATGACGTTTTGCCGTTTATCAAGTGAAGTTTATTACTAGTTTGTTTTGACCTCACTTTAAAGCCCCGCTCCAGTTTTTCTAATCTCCAAATTAGGTTATTGCATTGTCACTATGTCACAGACTTTTGATGGAGACTACTAGTGCCCCTTAAAGCTAATCTCCAGGAATTCAGCCACTTTGTAAAATGTGCTGGATTATTAGGGGTTAAGTCCAATTAGGTGCATGCCACCTCATGGACTTATCTCTTTAACCACTTCCCACCCGGCCAATGTATATATACGGCGGGTGGGAGCCGCCTGCTCCTGATAGGACGTTCAGGAACGTCATTCAGGAGCAGCGGGATCGCGTGCGCGCGCGCCCGCGCAGCGGCGCGATCCTGATGTGCTCGTGTCACCCGGACACGGCACATCTCAGATCGGCAGGAGGGCTCTGTGATTGGCCCTCCTGATCACATGACGGCCGTGTCCAATCACGGCCGTCATGTGATGTAAACAAACAGCCGGTTGCTAGGCAATCGGCTCTCCTCTCCTCACACGGAAGTCACCGCTGAGAAGAGGAGAGCAGAACGCTGCAGCCGGCTGATGATCAGTGAGTATGGGCTGCTTTTCACAGCTTTTTACTCACTGATCATCAGTGTAGTGTAAACACACAACACACCACACAGTGAAAACACAGTCCCCACATATGTCCCCAAAACACACATGTCCCCAAAACATACATGTCCCCAAATAATAAAAACACATGTCCCTAATAATAAAAACATGTCCCCCACATATGTCCCACTAAAATCACATGTCCCAATGATTATCTGCACACATATGTACGTGATCACCTGCACACATATGTACATGATCATTTGCGTACATATGTCCGTGATCACACAAACCAATTATTATACACTTAACAGAATTTTTTTTACCAAAAACATGTAGCAGAATACATTTTGGCTTAAATTTATGACAAAATTTGATTTTATTGGATTTCTTTTCAAATAGAAAAAAGAAAATATTGTTTTTTTCCCAAATTTCCGCTTTTTTTGCGCTTATATCGCAAAAAAAAAAAAAACGGAGTCGTGAATAAATAACACCAAAATAAAGCTCTATTTGTGCGAACAAAATGATAACAATTTCATTTGGGTACAGTGTAGCATGACCGCGCAATTGTCACTGAAAGCGCTAGAGCGCTGAAAGCTGAAAATTGGGCTGGGAAGGAAGGGGGTGAAAGTGCCCTGTATTGAAGTGGTTAACCAATTCCCAACTGCCTCATGCAGATATACTGCGGCAGAATGGCTCCCATGGGCGAAACCCCATATGAGTATGTCCTTCCTCTTTTCAGCCACCAGAGGGTGCGTGCGCGCACAGTGCATGGCAGGGAAACCAATGCATGGGGCCGACGGGCACAGTCTCCGTCAGTCACGTGCGACCGCATGCACGAGCAACAGCATGGGGATTTGTGTGCGTAAACACACATATCCCTGTGCTGTCAGGGAAGAGGAAACATTGTTTGTTCCTACTAAGTAGTAAATATTATGTTTCCTCTTCTGGTCACTCCCATGCCCACAAAGTTAGAACACACTAGGGGAACACACAGTTAACCCCTTGATTGCCCCTTAGTGTTAACTCCTTCCTTGCCAGTGACATTTACACAATAATCAATATTTATGGCACTAATCACTGTATAATTGTCAGTGGTCCCAAAAAAGTGTCAAAAGTGTCCAATCTGTCCATCGCAATATCAAGGTACTGCTAAAAACTATTAAAAAAAAAAAAAAAAACACCGTAAACATGCCATAAATCTTTCCCATAGTTTGTAGATTCTATAACTTTTGCACAAACCAATCAATATACACTTAATGCAATTTTATTTTTTTTTTTACCAAAGATATGTATAAGAATACATATTGGCCTAAACTGATGAAGATATTTGATTTAAAATAAAAAATGTGGGTATAATTATTATAGCAAAACGTAAAAAATATTGTTTTTTTTTTCTAAATTGTCACAGGTTTTTTGTTAAAAGCACAAAAAATAAAAACAGCAGAGATGGGATCATATACCACCAGAAGAAAGCTCTATTTGTGGGGGAAAAAAGGAAAATGTTGCTTGGGTACAGTGTCGAGTGACCATGCAATTATTAGTTAAAGCGACACAGTGCCAGATTGTAAAAATTTCAAGAAGAGGGTAAAATCTTTTGGGGCTGAAGTGGTTAAGTACCAATTTATATTTTTACTGAGTGCTGGCAAATTACTTATCTCGGCTACTACAGCTGAAGAGTTGCAGCTGTGCCTGACCCTCCCCTCTTCCTGGCTATTCACAAAGTTATGTGAACTAATATACAAAATACAAAGGCTTCTGTAAATGGACAGCAGATAGAAAGGGGGGCAGAGCTGGTGCTGTGTAAGAAAGCAACACCCCTCCTGTCAGAGCTCTAGGAGTGTAGCTATAGCTGTACCCCAGAGCTTTATAAAACTGTCAATTGTAAATAAAAGAGATACATTAACAAGGTGACATGCACCTCTTTGGACTTAACACATGGAGGGTTGATTTTGCAAGTGTTGTTGCATTAATTTTCCCCAGAGCTTAGGGAATGTGGTGAAGTTTCACTTTGTAAAGAATATCCAATCAGGTGCAAGGGAAATTAAAAAAACAGCATTTTTGCTTGCACGTGACTGGATGATGGAAATCAACAGAGCTTCCTCACATTCACTAAGCTGTGGAGAAAATAAGTGCAACTGCACTTGCAAAGTGCATAGTCTGTTTGCCTTTAGTTATTCAACCCCAGCATATGCCAACAGATTTTCAAAGTGTCAGAATTCCAGAAATTCAGCTTTAAAGCAAACAATACACAGGCTTAGTCTAGAGAAATGTCATGCAGCCATTGCTGAAGCACATGCACATAGATAGGAAATGGTTGCAAAGTGCCATACCAGATCTGAGATGCAACAAAGGGTAAAAAGGTAAACAGAAAATAGTAAATAGTAATTTACTTAGCCTCATCCAGCCCATGTGCATAAATGCCCAGATGGGAGCCTCAGACACAGCAGATTTCAGATCAGGGTACAAGGCTTTAGTTTAGTCATTTAGTCAGTATCTCTGATAAATAGACACAGCAGGACAATGCCATCATTTTGATAATGCACGCCCCCCCCCCCCCCCCCCTCGAGCAGTGCAATATCAAAATGATGGCATTGTGCTGCTCAGAGATACTGACTAAATGACTAAACTGATGGAACTGTATGCTAGTGCAGCACCCACATGTGTGTTTCTCTCTGAAGAGTTCTGTTTTCAAATCGCTCTTCAGAGAACTTTTGACAGATGGTGCTGATGCTTTATATCACCGTCTCACTGCCTGCTTGACACCTTTGGACCCCACACAAGTGCCCACTTTACATAAAATAGTCCTATTGTTGTGTGCTACGCTTGCTGAAAGCAACAGAGGGTATAATTACTGCCACAGCTGTGAAAAAAAGCACCACAGCCTCGGCATGTGTACACCCTCGGCCTGCTACCTCTGCAGCTAAATGGGGTAGGGGTTGGTGGCGGTAAACTCTTGGCTCAACTGCAAGGTTTTACCACCCCTAACCTCATGTGTGAACTAATAGAGTAATAAAGTTCTTAGTTGGAGGTGGGGTAGGCTTCTCTGAATAAGTGAGTTTTTAAGGTTCGCCTAAAGGTGGACAGGGTAGGGGCTGACCAGACATACTAGGACAGGGAATACCATAGGAAGGGAGAAGCTCTGGAGAAGTCCTGGAGGCAAGTATAGGATAAGGTAACAGCAGGAGGTCTTGGGAGGATCTGGGAGAGGTCTATTCAGGAGATATCTGCAGATGAGGGTGGTAATGTAGCTGGGGGCGATGTTGTGGATGACCTTGTATGTTGTGGTTAGTATTTAGAATTTTATACAGTGGGATAGTGGAAGCCAGTGATTGACAGAGAGGCGCAGCAATAAAAGATCAGTTTGTAGGGTGTATTAGTCTAGCAGCAGCATTCATAATAGACTGAAGGGAGATAGCCTGTGTAAGGGTATGCCAGTGAAGAGAGAGTTGCAATAGTTTATGTGGGAAATAACCAAGGAGAGTGTTTTGTGGTGTCGTTAGTCAGGAAGGAGCACATTCTGGAAATGTTGTGGAGGTTAAGGCAGCTAGATGTAGCCAGTAATTGGATATGGTGGCTGAAGGAGAGGTCAGAGTCTAGGATTATACCCAGCACCCTGGCTTGTGTGGAGGGACCAATGGTTGTGCCGTTGATCTTGATGGTAAAGTCATGGGAAGGGGATTGGGAAGGAGGAAGTATTAGAAGCTCAGTTTTAGAAAGATTTAGTTTGAGGAAGTGGAGTGACATCCATACTGATGCTGTTACTGTTGGTCAGTAAGTTTGTGATACGTGGGGAGATTGTGGTGGTAAGTTGAGGAGTGGAGAGATTGATCTGGGGGTCATCAACATAGAGGTGGTATTGGAAGCCATGGGAGATTATCAACTGGAACTGGCCCAGGGAAGAGGTATAGAAAGAGAATAGGAGGGGCCCAAGGACAGAGCCTTGGGGTACCCCAACAGCAAGAGGAGCGGAGGAGATGGTGTTGTATGTGACACTAAATGTGTGCTGAGATAGGAGGAGAACCATGAAAGAGCAGAATCTTGGAGGCCAAGGGAGTGGAGTTTGTTGAGAAGGAGTGGGTGGTCAACTGTGTCGAAGGCAGCAGAAAGGTCCAAGCGTATGGTGTATTGGCTGTTGGTTTTATCAGTTAGAAGATTGTTGGTGAGTTTTAGTAGGGAAGTTTCTGTGGAATATTGTGGACTGAAGCCAGACTGTAGGGGATCGAGAAGGTTGTTTTTTTTTTCACCAAAGAAATGTAGAAGAATACATTTTGGTCTAAATGTATTAAGAAAGATAATTTAATTGCAAAATTTAACGACAGAAACTTCAGAAACTTTTTTCCCCAAAATGTCTGATTCTGATTCCCTTATATAGTATAAAGTAAAAAGCCCAGTGGTGATTAAATAGCACTAAAGAAAGCTATATCCATGATGCAAAGTGTGACAGTGCTGAAAACTGAAAAATGGCCTAGACTGGAAAAGGGTAAAACAGTCAGGTCTTCAAGTGCTTAAAGATGATTTACTAAAATTGGAGCATGCAAAATCTGGTGCAGCTGTGCATCAGTCAGCTTCTAACTTCAGCTCATTCAATTAGGCTTTGATAAAAAAAAAAAACAGGAAACTGATTGGTTTCTGTGCAAAGCTGGACCAGATTTCCAGTCTCCAGTTTTAGTCAATCAACTCCTAGGTGTAATTCACTTGGGGTTTTTATCTAGTAGTTTCCATTACTGAGTACATGACTGGAATAAATAGAAACTTTTTTTTTATAGCATTCTACACTATCCAGTGAGAGATTTTTTTAGTTTTGGATATAATGGGGAAAAAGTAGAACCTTTTCCAGTTTATTATTGCTTTACTGTTTCTCTACCAAGGAGATTTCCCTGCTCTCCTTGACCCCAGAGACACAATGAGAAGTAAGTGAAAAATTCCCTAAAATGAGGGTAAACTCCACCTCTGACATTGAGAATTGTCTCTCCTAGTGATAGATCTGCGTGGCATTTGTTGACTGGAATTTTATAGTAAATTTTCTTTGAAATCTGCTGCAATAATATCGAACTGTACTTGGAATGGGTGTGTGTGTGTGTGTATAATGTGCATCTTGAGAAACCAAGTCCAGTACAATAAATGCAACCAGCATTAAAGTTTAACTCAATCTCTTGGGATATGTTGCATGTTTCCCGTATTCGGATTGTAACATGTACAAAAAACTGCCCCCTTCCTGTCAGCATGCAGGGGTTCTTCTCCCCCACAGTAGGTGTCACTTTTGAAATGTACATGGCTGTATACCTAGGGTCTCAAACTGGCGACCCTCCAGCTGCTGCAAAACTACAAGTCCCATGAGGCATTGCGAGGCTGAATGTTACAAGCATGGCTCCCACAGGCAGAGGCATGATGGGATTTGTAGTTTCGCAACAGCTGGAGGGCCGCCAGTTTGAGACCCCTGCTGTATACGCTCCAATACATTAGTCACTATTCTTCTATTGCTTACAAGTTTATCAATGTGCTTGGTAGCATTAGGCTAGGTACCTATGGATCGATAATTGGCCAGTTCAGCAGGGACTGGCTGAATTCCAATCTGTGTGTAGCCCTCCCGGTTTAAAAGAAGCCAGCTATTAGACCAGCCTCTGTTGAATGGTCCTGCTAGAAAGGCCCCCACTGTGAGAATACAAAAGCACATCAGGAAGGATTCTTGAACTTACCTCACTTGTGTTTAGCTTTCTGGTCGAAAAAAAAAATGAACTGTGTAACAAGCTTCAATTTTATTTTTTTAAGGCTAAAAACATTTTCTGAATGTACAAAAAATATGGTTGATCCTGTTTAAGACTTGTATCCTTGTTATAACAGTGCTGCCAACTTTTCAAGATATGTCCTTTGAACTCCAAAAAGCAGCAAAGTAGTGTGAATTGGATGAGGGCTGCGGATTGTCTGTCCAACTTAGTCCGCTGAACCGTGTTTCAGCGGACAATCCGCTCGTGTGTGGGCTTCAGCGGACAGTCTGGCGGACTAAGTCTTTCGGAATTTCCGTAATACAGTCCGTCCAAACTTGGTTTTGTCCGTCCAAACTTGGTTTCAGCGGACACTCCGCTCGTGTGTAGGCAAGTTGGACAGACTAAGTATGGCGCATGCTCAGAAAGGATTTACACGGCCGAAGGTTGCATTGCAGTGTATTGGACGTCGTTTTTCTAGTCCCGTCGTACGTGCTGTACACGTCATCGCGCAAGCTTTCAGCGGACTGTTTGTTCATCGTGTGTGGTCAAGTCCGTTCATTCAAAATTTGGACGGACTGTCTGTCGGATTGTCTGACGAACTTAGTTGGCCAGACAATCCGCCCGTGTGTACGCGGCCTAAGGATCGATTGACACAAAGAAAACAGTCCATTGCCTAAAGCTGGAAAGTGCAAAATCAGGCTCACTTCTGCATAAAAACCAAAGAGTTTCCAGGTTTTATTACCAGGCTTAATTGAACAAGCTGAGGTTAGAAGCGCATTGGTTTCTATGCAGAAGCGAGTCTGATTAAAAGTGGGGCATGCCTGTAAAATATTTACCTTTGCCATTGGTACCATACTCCTGCTTTCTTACATTCATTCAAGCCTACAATCCCAGATCATGCCCAAGAACATTGCTCCATAAATATTGGACATGCCCAGGGATATGCCCCTCTTGTTTAGGAGTAGTATCCCTTTTATATGATCTCTTACAAATAAAGGTTAAGCTTGATTTAGCAATATTCCTGCTTGGTATTCCACCACCCAGTATTCATAAGAATGCTAAAAGACTGGCCCAACATGTATTAACCGCAGCAAGTTGTTGGTAATATGCAAAAGGCTCATCTATACTAGAGTTCCACTTCTGTATTCAAAAGATTAAACTCATGGAAGCTCTTATGGCCAGAGATAAATAATATGTTCCCTATTTATGAATAAGTTTAGGACCCTTGGACCAGCTTTGAGGGCTCTACCTGAAATGTTTTGTAGCAGCTGCCCCACCCATCCCAGTGATCCCTTGCTGACTACCCCTCACCTTCCCTTCTGTACTCTACCTAAGTTTCCTTCTCCCCTTCTTTCTTTTCCTCTTTTTTCCCTTTCTTAAAAATCTCCCCTTGTTTATTTATATGATAAAATACAGCCTTTGATTATACTATAAAAATGAGAAACACAGACTCATGTTCTGTGTCCAAATTATTCTGTAACTACATGCTGTTCATACGGGTTAATTGCTGGTTGTGAGATGATCTCTACTTATGTACTGTGTAGTTACCAAGTGATTCTATTTGGCTTCATCATTGATGGATTGGTATTACCTCTGTCTCTACCTAGGGTTTCTGAATATCAGACTTTTTGTTCATCTCCTTTTGACTGTGATTATTGTAACAAAAAAGCCTTAGTATGTGATAAGTTTGGACAAAGTTTTTCTAATTTTCCAATAAAAATAATTAAAAATAAATTTACAATAAAAACATGCACCTACAGAAAATACGCTATACAACTCTTTTTATGTATGCAGGACAAATAAACGTATGCATATATTTGCAATTCTTTCAATACCTGTAGATCTGCCAGAAATGCACTCAGTTACCAATTTCCTCTTGTAGACTGACCAGTATGAAAATACAACAAAAGACATCAGCCTTCCCCATTTTTTTCCTTAGATACTGAATACTCCCCCTTTCCTTGTCTACACAATAACTGATTAACAGATTAATTAAAGATTGACGAGGCATAGAACAAGAAAAGTTGACATATGATCTAAGTAATTCAGCCCCCCTAGCTTCAAAAGAATTTAAAATAAATGCATTGCTTACTAAAGTAAATGGATCCATGACTTTGTGAACAATAATAATAATAATAATAATAATAATAATAACATTATTATTATTATTATTATTATTATTATTATTATAATACAACATTTGTCTAGTGCCAACAGTTTATGCAGCACTTTACCACTTGAGGGTAGACAGTACAAATACAATACACTGTAATACAGTAGGAATCAGAGGGCCCTGCTCCTTATAGCTTACAATCTAAATAGCAATAGCAATCTAAATACAATCTATAATAGCTTAACTATTGCTCTTGGTTTGCTGATAGAAAGCCTTTGATTTATTTGTTCATTTTAGAAATCTCTCAACAGGTTACCCTTAAAGAAAACATTGCCATACAAGGTTTTAGATTTTAATGCCTTAGCGTTTCAGTTGTCACCACATATAACATGCAATCTTAATTCCTAGTCAGATATTGCAAGCAGGATTTGGACAATATTTTCATGTATATTTCAATTGTGCCTATTTTACATGAAGCAAGGAATGTTCTGATTTATGTCTGTCACACACGTTTTATCTCACTTTTTGTTGTAAAAATGTTTTTCTGCATCCCACTTGGAAGATTTACCATGTTTCTGGCAGTTGGTGACTGTATGAATGAATGATCAGCAAATGCAGTGTTCAGAGCAAACCAAACACACATATTTTAACAACACCAGTTTAAGAATTAAGCAAGATGGTCAAAGGGCTCAAGTGAAATCTGGTGCCATATGGAGCTTGGAAAATACTGTTTGCACCATATCTGCAGTTAAAATTAGATATATTGGTTAACTGAAATGAGGATTGAATTATTTTATGTTACTATATACTGTTTGCATCATCAGCATGCAAGCTGTAAATTACTAAAGATACATATTGTCTTTCAGATGTGCAAAGGGATAGTTTTGGAAGAATGTCACATAAAAATTATGGAGAAAAAGAAGCTATAAGGCTGAGTTCACACTGGCATTAAGAGCAAGCATTTGAGAGGTGTTTGACAGGCGTTAAAACGTTCACACTGTGGCCCCTTTCACACTGGGGCGGGAGGTGCGTCGACGGTAACACGCCGCTATTTTTAGCAGTGCTTTACTGTGGGATTTGTTGCGCTGTTCGGCCACTAGCGGGCCAGTTTTACCCCTCACTAGTGGCCAAGAAAGGGTTAAAAACCACCTGCAGAGGCGCTTTGCCAGCAGTATAGCTGCACTGCCCCATTGATTTCAATAGGCAGCAGCAGTATACACACCGCTCCTTCACCGCTCCAAAGATGCCGCTAGCAGGATTTTTTTACCGTCCTGCTAGTGCACTGCTCCAGTGTGAAAGCCCTTGAGACTTTCACATTGGAGACAAAGCAGCGGCTGTTTGAGGGCGCTTTGCAGGCACTATTTTTAGCTCTGTAGCACCTGCAAAGCGGCCCATTGTGAAAGGAGTCTAAGCGTTATCATTGCGTCGCTTCAAAATTGAAGCCTCCTGTTGAGTCAGAAGGCATTTAAAGTCTTTCAACACCTCCCATTTAAATCTATGGTAATGCTCTGCAAATGCTCTGGCAGAGCAGGCATTTTCCGCGCACTGTTGGTGCAGTTGCGTTGCATTAAAATTTGTTAATTTCTGTCACTTTCTATTGTGGAGCAGTTTTAACGCCTATCAAATGCTATGAAACCGCGTGTTTTTAACGCTTGTAAAACACCCCATTCTAAAGCTTATTGACGCCTGTCTGACGCCCATACTAATGCCATACACACACTATAGGAGCATTTGTTGAGCGTCAAAAATTTAGTCAAGTGTGAACAAGCCCTTACGCTATTTTAATACCTTATTCTAATTAAGCAATAACATGTATGCTGCATGTTGCTATAGAAATATATATTTTTTTAAAGTTACATTTCTGAATATAAGTTATATTTTAGAATATAAAATGGAATAAATTTTATACACAAACTCTAAAATGTGTTAATTGCACAAAATAATTTTAATTATGATTTGTAATATTTATTTTTAATGCAACAAGTTATACAAAAAAGCATATTTTTAGAACAAAAATACTTATGTCATTTTTTTCTTCTTTCTACAGCACGTATTATAAGAACAAAACAGTGGTGTGATATGCTTCCATGTTTAGAAGGGGAAGACTGTGACTTATTAATGAACAAATCAGGCTGGACCTGTACACAACCGGGTGGGCGAATAAAGACAACTACGGTAAATAAAAGGTGTCAAGAGGCAAAGCTTTATGCTGTATGCTGATATCTTATAAATCGCATCACATTAGAAAAAGTGACTAAAACCACAGGAAATGCCATGTTGCACATATAGCTACTTACTAACACAATATTTGTTCTCCATTTATCCTTTTAACCCCACTCCACTTTCCCAGAAGCACATACTCACTAGGTTCAGCCACTGGAAGTGATAAAAATACCTAATTTTTGTGTAGTGTGCATGTAGTTAATTTACATATTTACAGCTTTATACTTTGTTATATTTTATTGAATTTTGAAATTAATTTAGATATCTATTTTTTTACTAGATATGTTTTTTTTTCTGGTATTATACCCAAGTATATGTTTTTCCATATATTAGCTAAAAACAAAAGCAAACAATAAGTGTCAAATGCAATTTTTAAAAAAGAGTCCTGAAATAATTTCTGCATAGCATACAGTATACCCTTAGTCTTAGTATTACCCATAAATCCTTTCCAAAATATGGCCCCATTCTTAGCTCTAACCCTCTATTTAGCCTATAACCTAAACCATAACCCTATCTCTTAGCCCACGTACACACGGTCGGAGATTTTGCCAACCAAATCCGTCGGATTTTGCCCGTCGGATTTAGTCCGACGGATTGTGTCCGAAACTGTTGCATACACACGGTCGGGCCAAGTTGTCGAAAAATCCGATCTTTCAGAACGTGATGACGTAATTTCGTTACGATGGGACTACATTCAGGCTAGTAGCCAATAGCTTTGATGTAGGAATTTGATCTGAGCATGGGTGGCACTTGGTCCGATCAAAATGCTCTACACATGATCGGATTAGGTCCGTCCGGCCCAGTTGGTTAGGAAATATTTCCAACATGTTGGAAAATTGGGTCGGACGGAGATTCAGACGGAATCAGTCCGATGCATACCACACACAGTCGGATTATCTGACGACACGGTCCGATAAGACTCATTCCGACAGATTCTCCGACTGTGTGTACAAGGGCTTAGGGTTTGTTCACACTTCTGTGGAGATTGACACATTTCTGAGCTAGAAAAACACGGGTCTCCATAAAGGGCACACAGAACACAAGTTAGCTGGGGTGTGAAAATCTGAAACATGTTTGCATTGTTCTGTCCCAAACCACAGCTCCCTTATATTTCCATTTCTTTCTACTTTTGAAAATACAAAAATGAATTAAATACCACACTGTGACCTCTCAATAAAGTTAAATAAGTAGTCATGTGTGCTTTAAAAACACAGGGCACCACTGCCCAGAGCCCTGGCCAGAACCAGAACTTTTGCATGGAAAAAAAATGGTGTTTTACCATGTAGACTGTGGTAGTGTGAACCAACCTTTAAGGTGAAATTACAGTCTGCTATACTTACTTCCTTGCCACTGACATCTTTACCCATTCTTCTGTTGGGTTTGGAATCTTCGGCTATCTTGATTAGCTGACCCAGGATGACAGCTCATCCTGGCACCCAAGAATGCTGAGAATGTACGCTGAGCTGAACATTTAGGAAACATATTGCTGGCAGGCTGAGCAGAAGCTTTTATTGCAGAAGAAACATACAGAATCTCTTCTGCAATAAATCCTACCTGGCAGCAATTTTCTACATTTCCATTTAAATATTAAAGAAGAAGATTGGTCACTTGCTGCTGCATGATTCTTTTAGATCAGGGTAGCCAGGTAATATTCTTATCGATATAATAAAAGGACTACACTCAGGAAGAAAAAAGATATGTTTGCTAATGAAACTTTAAAGCATATACTGGGAGGAAAAATGTTTAAACTGGCATACCAGATAAGCAAACAAAACACAGCAATATATATGCCTTATTCACAATTGCACCGGGGTCTGCATTGCTTGAATAAGGCATTTGCTTTTGTCTTTAACCTTCCAAAGCTGTGTGAAAGCAGTCTATGGAAGAAATTTCTGATGCAGCACCTGCACAGACACAGCGTGCCAAAATTTCACCCATGTGAATGAAGCCCTAATTAGTGTTTTAAATTAATACTACCAGTAATAAGAAAATTAAAATTTGGGGGTACTGAAAAAGCTCTTCCTATTTTAAACAAATCTTGTCTAAAATAAAGATCCCATTTATGTGAGTATGCATTCACTGTTAATTTGTAAAGCATTTAGATAAAGAAAAAGGAAAATACTAGCCAAACATGTTACTCTTTGCTAGAGGTGCAGAAGTCGCTCCCATGTCCTATCTTTGTCAGAGACTGCCAGAAACTGTCAAAGACAAGAGACTATTTATTAAAGGTTGATAGATGCTTTGATGTATAACTGTCTTTAAAGATACCATTTTTACCCAGGACTTTTTCAATTTTGCAAGATTGATGTATGCTTCAGTTGAAAGTAACAGTTGTAAGTGTAAAACAAATGCAGCCATAGATCTGTTAGCATGAAAAAAGTCTGAACATTTATTGTACAGTTTTTTATAGGACATTATTTTGTTGAAGTGTAGTAGCACAGTTAACCAACATTCACCAACTCAGGAGAAAATTCTATTTTATTTTTCTTGTTATTTTTTTCTAACATGATTAGATGGAAGAAGCAGACATAAGGTTCCGTGCTTTGTCATTAAAATTAATTTATTTTATTACTGCATTATCTCAACATCAACAGACCAATGAAAATTAATTTCAAAGTTGAACAGCTTTTTAGGCCTGCTTCACACAATAAAATTGACATGCTCTATTGCCTTCAGCTTTCAGCATTCTGTACTTCCACCAATAACTGTCAATCTGTGTCCATTGGAGAGGGTAAAGAAGCTAGGATATCATGGGTCATTCCATATTACTGGAAATGGCACTTAAGATAGCCAATAAAAATATAATGCAAAGACAATCTTAGATTGTTCTAGAATCAGTTTTGTTTTTTTCTGGTGATGTTTTTTCAGTTGACAGGCAAAAGTTACAGCCCAGCATTTTTATTGCATCTATTGAATACATCTTGCAATTTCTAAAATATAAAACAAACTTTCCTTAATTTAACTTGTATATTTTATAAGTCCTAACTAATAACTCCCTGTATAGACCACTGTAGTAATTATGTTTTAAAATGCACACATAAGACCACAACAATTTCTACTTATGTAGTGGCTCAGACATGTGGTTTTATGATCAATCATCTCCTTTTTGTATTGCAAATATCACAGATTAAATGAACCTTAAAAATCTCATTTTATTTGTTGCATTACCAAATGCTCTATACAGTTGACAAAAAATTACTATCAAACTGTATATATTGTATCACTGATCCATTTCTGCCTAATTGTTGTTTAATGAGTTCATTCTTATAGATGATACGATTTCATTGAATTGAACTTAAAAGAACATTCATGCTCCAATTGCTTAGTAGCTAACCTCACTAAACCTCTGTAATTTTATTGCTAAATTAGCTGAAGTGGGAAATTAAAGAGTTTCAAGAACCTAAAAAGAGATCTCACAGTGAATAAAAGGTGTAATCACTCTGACACAGATTCCCATGCTTAGCTAGTAAAATATACCAACGATCTACATTCGACAAGGGAAGTGAATTTCTTAATAGACTTTATTTACAGATAAAGCAACAAAGCACTACTCTCTATTAGCACAATTACATGCTATTTGAGCTAGAAATTAAATTAGCTTTACCCATAAATTGAACAGTTTTCATATTGCATTTGGCAGAAGTAGACATTTCTCTGTATACAATGTGTGTGTGTGAGTATATATATATATATATATATATATATATATATATATATATATATACAATTATATTTATTTATATATCTGTAGCCACTAACATGAACTATATCAAATAAACTAGTCAAAAACAAATGTTATACCAGTACACAATATTATCAAAATATTAATATACAGTATATAATAATACAGTATCTTACAAAAGTGAGTACACCCCTCACATTTTTTTAAAATATTTTAATATATCTTTTCATGTGACAACACTGAAAAAAATAACGTGTGTACAGCTTGTATAACAGTGTAAATTTTCTGTTCCCTCAAAATAACTTAACACACAGCCATTATTGTCTAATCCTCTGGCAACAAAATTGAATGCATCCCTAAATTAAAATATCCAAATTGGGGCCAATATTTTGTGTGGCAACCATTATTTTCCAGCACTGCCTTAACTCTCTTCAGCATAGAGTTCACCAGAACTTCACAGGTTGCCACTGGAGTCCTCGTCCACTCTGGTGGATGTTAGAGATCTTGCGCTCCTTTACCTTTCATTTGAGGATGCCCCACAGATACTCAATAGGGTTTAGGTCTGGAGACATGCTTGGCCAGTCCATCACCTTTACCCTCAGCTTCTTTAGCAAGGCAGTTGCCATCTTGGAGGTGTGCTTGGGGTTCTTATCCTGTTGGAATACTGCCCTGTGGCCCAATCTCCGAAGGGAGGGGATCATGCTCTGCTTCAGTATGTCACAGTACATGTTGGCATTCAAGGTTCTCTCAATGAACTGTAGCTCCCCAGTGCCAGCAGCACTCATGCAGCCCCAGACCATGACATTCCCACCACCATGCTTGACTGTAGGCAAGACGCATCTGAACCGATTATCTTGGTCTCATCAGACCACAGGACATGGTTCCAGTAATCCATGTCCTTAGTCTGCTTGTCTTCAGCAAACAGTTTGCAGGCTTTCTTATGCATTATCTTTAGAAGAGGCTTCCTTCTGGGATGACAGCCATGCAGAGCAATCTGATGCAGTGTGTGGCATATGGTCTGAGCACTGCCAGACTGACCCCTCCACCCCTTTAACCTCTGCAGCAATGCTGGGAGCACTCATTCATCTATTTCCCAAAGACAATCTCTGGATATGATGCTAAGCATGTGAACTCAGCTTCTTTGGTCGACCATGGCGAGGCCTGTTCTGAATGGAACCTGTCCTGTTAAACCGCTGTGTGGTCTTGACAACTGTGTTGCAGCTTAGTTTCAGGGTCTTGACGATTTTCTTATAGCCTATGCCATCTTTATGTAGAGCAACAATTATTTTTTTCAGATCCTCAGAGAGTTATTTTCCATGAGGGGCCATTTTGAAATTCCAGTGACTAGTATGAGAGAGTGAGAGATATAACACCAAATTTAACACACTTGCTTCCCATTCACACCTGAGACCTTAAAATGATAAAAGAGGTATCCCTGCGCTATCGTAAATAAAATCTATTAAACCTCAAATAGGGTTGCAGCCAAACACCGACAGAGGTATAAACCCTACCACTGAAACATATAGCGAGAAAATCAAATAAATGGTGCTGCGCTCCCTTAAACCAATAAACTAGATAAATTAATCCATAAAGTGCTAACCAATAAATACATAAACTATCTGTGAATAAATTCTGATTCCCGTGACAATAAATACATACACTATCTGTCAATAAATTCTGATTCCCGTGACAAATCGTGATCAGTGATTAAAGTGACTAGTGCAAGAAAACATACCAAACGAATATATATATATATGTGCAAAAAAAAATTAAAAACATATATAAAATCGCATAAGCCAAAGCAAAATCGCATAAAATCACACAGTGATAGTGATGAATGCAAATAAATAAATTATCTTACTAAGTGTAAATACAAACATATAAAATCGCATCGGTAACAGGAAAATTGCATACAACCATACAGTGATAGTGATAAATGCGAGTAAATAAAATATCTCACAGAGTGAGTATAAAAATAATAAAACCAAACTTAATGATAGTGAATCATTCAGTGCAAAAAAATGAATAAAGTCTCTCAAACTGCAGAGTAAGTAAAGGGTGACAAAAAATCCATAAGGTGATTCTCGTAGTAGCAGGTGCAATACAACGCAAACTGTGCACACTCTGGTGACTCTTCAGTGTCCCGCACCTAACAGTTAGGATGGCCCCTTACCTTACTGCTGTAAGGTGAACCGCATATAGAGACCAAAGTCTCAGATGGTAACAGCGGTGTACCTTTAATTCCAACTAGGAGGTCTTATCCCCACATCAGGGTGTCAAACTAGCAAGATCTGTGCTTCGTGCAGTCCATAAGAAAAATGGTGGAAGGTTTGCGCATACAGCCGATTCTAGGATTTGTCAAGACACTCCAGGGGGCTCTTCCCTCATGTCTTCAGACTAAGAAGCTGAGACCTTGTAACACTAATGAGTCACATGACACTGGAGAGGAAAAATTGCTAATTGGGCCCAATTTGGACATTTTCACTTAGGGGTGTACTCACTCTTTTTGCCAGCGGTTTAGACATTAAAGTGTAAGTTCACCATTACAGAAAAATCTGTAATGTGAACCTACACAGGTCCCCCTCCTCGCCCCCCCCCCCCCCCCCCCGGTCCCACTGACATGGACCACAGCAATCTCCACTTCTAAGCCCCGGTATAGCGATTTAGAAATCCCCTGAGCTGAATGTCCAAAATGTACCTCATCAGGAGAACGTTTTGGCGCATTTTAATTGGTCAGCGTCATCACATGAGCAGCGCTGAACAATCTGCAGGCACATAGCCTGTCTTGTCAGCTGTGGAGAAGACACATGGCTGTAGCGAATATTTCTAAGCCCCAACTCCTTCTCTGCAGCCATGTGTCTTCTTCATAGCTGACAGGATGGGCTATGCGCCTGTTGATTGGTCGGCACTGGCCATGTAATAATTATAATTCTCCAAATCATCTTTTCTGATGAGGGACGTTTTGGACATTGAGGGATTTCTAAGCCCCGGACTCCTGGCGCAGCTATAACGGGGCATAGAATCGGAGATTGCCACGGTCTTGGTCAGCGGGATCGAGGAGGAGGACCTGTGTAAGTTCACCTTACAGAGTTTTCTGTAAAGGTGAACTTACCCTTTAATGGCTGTGTGTTGAGTTATTTTGAGGGGACAGCAAATTTTCACTGTTATACCAGCTGTACACTTACTACTTCACATTGTAGCAAAGTGTAATTTCTTCAGTGTTGTCACATGAAAAGATATAATAAAATATTTACAAAAATGTGAGGGGTGTACTTTTGTGAGATACTGTATATAGTGATATAAATGAATGGATCCCCCACAGCTCCCACAGTTTCCAAAATGAGTCTTCATTCCATGATGCAGCACCATTCCTCTGCTGGTTAAATGACACCCAGCATCATTCAACTCACCTCCTTTCAGCTCAGGACTTCAAGGCTCCAACCCTCACCCTGGACTCACATGAGAGTGTCAGCACATCATTATACGGCTCCACTCTCTGCAGCATTTAGCATCTTAGCATGGGTAATAAGAGGGCAAAGAGAACCTGTCATGTCAGAAGACCTGTACCTCTATATATATATATAAATATATACAGTCATGGCCGAATTAATGGCACCCCAGAATTTTTTTTTGTTGGCACCCCAGAAATTTTTCCAGAAAATCAAGTATTGCAGTAACATATGCTTTGCTATACACATGTTTATTCCCTTTGTGTGTATTGGAACAAAACAAAAAAAGCAGGAAAAAAAGCAAATTGGACATAATATCACACAAAATTCCAAAAATGGGCTGGGCAAAATTCTTGGCACCCTTAACTTAATATTTGGTTGCACATCCTTTGGAAAAAAATGAACGAAGTCAGTCACTTCCTATAACCACCAATACACTTTTTACACCTCTCACCCCGAATTTTGGACCACTGTTCCTTTGCAAACTGCTCCAGGTCTCTCTTATTGGAAGAGCGCCTTTTCCCAACAGCAATTTTAAGATCTGTCTAAAGGTGTTCAATCAGTTTTAGATCTGGACTCATTGCTGGCCACTTTAGAACTCTCCAGCACTTTTTTGCCATCCATTTCTGGGTGCTTTTTGACGTATGTTTGGGGTCATTGTCCTGCTGGAAGACCCAAGATCTCGAACGCAAACCCAGCTTTCTGACACTGGGCTCTACAGTGCGACCCACAATCCTTTGGTAATCCTCAGAGTTCATGATGCCTTGCACACATTCAAGGCACCCAGTGCCAGAGGCAGCAAAACAACCCCAAAACATCATTGACCCTCCACCATATTTCACTGGAGGCACTGTGTTCTTTTCTCTGTAGGCCTCATTCCATTTTCGGTAAACAGTAGAATGATGTGCTGTACCAAAAAGCTCTATCTTGGTCTCATCTGTCCACAAGACATTTTCCCAGAAGGATTTTGGCTTACTCAAGAACATTTTGGCAAACTGTAGTCTTGCTTTTTTATCTCTCTGTGTCAGCAGTGGGGTCCTCCTGGGTTTCCTGCCATAGCGTTTCAGTTCATTAAAATGTCAATGGATAGTTTGACACTGATGCTGCCTGAGCCCGCAGGACAGCTTGAATTTCTTTGGAACTTGGTTGGGGCTGCTTATCTACCATCCGGACTATCCTCTATCCTAACCTTTCATCAATTTTTATCTTCTGTCCATGCCCACAGAGATTAGCTACAGTGCCATGGGTAGCAAACTTCTTGATAGGTTGCGCACTGTGGACAAAAGCAAATCTAGATCTCTGGAGATGGATTTGTAACCTTAAGATTGTTGATATTTTTCCACAATTTTGGTTCTCAAGTCCTCAGACGGTTCTCTTCTGCTCTTTCTGTTGTCCATGCTTAGTGTGGCGCACACAGACACACAATGCAAAGACTAAGTGAACTTCTCTCCTTTTTATCTGCTTTCGGGTGTGATTTTTCTATTGTCCACACCTGTTACTTGTCCTAGGTGAGTT
Source organism: Lithobates pipiens (assembly GCF_037356315.1). Lineage (NCBI taxonomy): Eukaryota > Metazoa > Chordata > Amphibia > Anura > Ranidae > Lithobates > Lithobates pipiens. The sequence continues at coordinate 189,092,057 of NW_027507903.1, forward strand.
TAAAGGAGCATCACATGCTTGAAAAAAATCTTATTTATCCACAATTGAAAGGGTACCAAGAATTTTGATCAGCCCATTTTTGGAATTTTGTGTGACATTATGTCCAATTTGCTTTTTGTCCCCCCTTTTTTTTTGTTTTGTTCCAATACACACAAAGGGAATAAGCATGTGTATAGAGAAACATGTGTTACTGCAATATTTTTCTATGAGAAATACTTGATTTTCTGGAAAAAAATGCTGGGGTGCCATGACTGTGTGTGTGTATATATATATATATATATATATATATATATATATATATATATATATATATATATATATATATTATATATATAAATATATATATATATTGCATGTTTCATGGTTCTTTAAAGGGGGTGGGGGCTGAAAGGGGGGAGGACCCATATTTAGGCATGGAAGGATTAAGGCACTTAAACATAAAGCACACTTGTGCTTCCTGCCTAGATCCCCTGACCTAAAGCAATCCACACTTCTCAGCCTCTGCTGCATACCTAGCCTAATCACTATAGCCAGCTTTAATTGTGATAGCTTTTTAAAATGGTCTCTTGGAGGTTTACAGGGATAAACCTCATAGACAGCTGCAAGAAAGCATGGAAGAAGCTACCAATGTTGCAGCATGCCATACCTCTAAAATTAATATAAGTAGGCACCTGAGGTCATGGAGGATGGGGTACTTCAGGTCAGAAGTTAGGCAAGAAAGATAAGTGCACTTTATGTGAAAATTAACTTATTATTTAAGTTGACCTTACCCATTAAGATTTCATTTTATATGTGATTTGTGATATTAATAAAATATACCAACATATATATAGTGTGCATGCTTACCTAAAGAAAATTTATTTAATAAAATTGACAACACAATTGATATTGGTAAATGTTGCTGACCTGACAGATATTATTAAAAACAAAATGTCATTGTGCATTGCCAGCGTAAGTTAAAATCTAAAAAGTAGTGCCTACTTAATTCAGTTGCTGCTTTTAAAAGTATTATAACTCTGAAAAGCCAATGCTGCTGTTATGGACCTTGGTTCAAGCAAAAACAGCCTATTCACTGTTTGCAGACCTACCAAACCATTGTAGATGTTTTTGCCTATTTGCCTGAACTCACAATACTTATTTAATGTAAACACAGTATTTATCCTGAATGACATCACTGACCAAATATTGTCATGACTTTATTTGGCCAGTGATCTCATCTGGCATCCCCACCACAGTGGTTATATTCTAGCAGCACAGGGGAGCTGTTATTTGTGACAGAAGTAGCGGTGGGGGAGCATCATCATGGTGACAATCTGATGCTTACCAGTGTACATTTGCTGAACTACCACCCCTAAATGACAGATCCCTGGTGCAGTGGTAATGCCAACACAATGGGATAAGATTGCCAGGTGTTCAATTGTCCTGATTGACAAATCAGTTATATTTGTGGATGCCATGATTGATGGTTTCACATTGCTGAAAGCTGTGGTTGACAATGGATTTACATTTCTGGATGACATGATTAACAATATATATATATATATATATATATATATATATATATATATATATATATACTTTTTTTTAATCATTCTTCTGGGAGTGGAAGAAAATCTGTAGCCCTGGCTTCCAAATTCTTCTACAAGTCCTCCCCAATAACCCCCACATTCTTTTTTTTTCTTTTTTGGTAGACTGGATGCAGAGAAGAGGCCCTTGTCCCTCAGCAATGGAACAAGGTACCCCCCAATATTGAAAGACATGTAATCTTGCTAGTACAGGAGGGAGGGGACACTAGCTTCCCTCCATTTTCTGGCCACCCTTTTTGCATGCCTGGATAAGGGTCTGGGTGGAATTTTAGGGGATACTACTTTCGTTAATGTGTACTGTACTGTACTTTTTTAAAGGAAAACATTGTACTGTTCTATAACACCAAACACAGCAATCCCACAGCTATATTATTTAAAAGATTTGTGTATTTTCAATGCCCCCTTTAAACTGAATACAATAATGTCCTCTCCCTGCTGCATGATAGGTTTTTGTTTATTTTTTGCATTGAAAGATAGAAGATACCCCCTCGAGGGGATTTTAACAGCAACAACACCACCAATGTAGAATAAAATCAAATGTTTATTAATACATATACAATAGATCAAACACACATGTGATTTTGTAAAAACTGAGCAAAAACACAAATTAGATTCATTGCAAGCATAGAAAAATATGGTCTATATAGTATTAGTCTCCAAAGTCCGAAAACAACTCTTCGGTACACAACACATTTTGGGTTCAAGATTTTTGTCAGGGGTATTTAGATAGGAGAATATATATTCAATCGTTTCTCTAATGAAAACAAGGAAAAACACACAATAAAATTGTGACATAAACAATGGCAAGCATATAAGGTATGGACAAAGACCATGCTGATGGAGCACCTACCAGAGTTATATAGAATAAATGGTGCAGTGTTCAATAAGCTATGAAAACAGGAATCGCAAGAATCACTGCGAAAGATGGCATATGTGGCAACTGTCTACCACCTTCTGACATGGTGGAAACATCTCTATTTTTTGTATTGGTACATGTTACTCCATGGCAGTGCCCAGCTACCCATGTCATTTTTTTCAACAAAATGTCCTTTATTGGCATTAAAAGGCCAGGCAATATAGTTAGTTTTTATTTTCATAAACCTCAGTGGGATTTAGGGCTAATTTTGGGCCTGTGGACTTCTTGCTGGTTCCACCAAATCCAGCTCAAATTGGACTCCACCAGGTTTTCTCCTTCCTAGATGTTATGTGTATTCAGGTAACACTGATGACATTAAAGTATGGTGGATTGTTGTCAATGTGAGATCAAAATGTTTAGCTCACTATGTCATCCATTAAAAAAAAAAAAAAAAGCAAGGGCTACATGAGCAGTAGTATATTTAAAAATGTACAGGCAATTCAATGAATGAGCTATTGGCCCATTATTAATATTCATTTCCCATTCAACTATATGACAGAGAGGAAAAGAAAAGGCTTTTCATTGTGTATATGAATTGTTGCATCACAGCATTAAACCATGTAGACCTATTCTGCAAATGCAAATGTGATCTCTAGTTGTGCAATTCAATTCTCTTATAATCAATCTTTTATAATGTTCAAATTGCATTCCTCTTAATATAAGCTGCTATATTATCCTATAGGAGGTTTTAATTGCAATTGATCACCCACAACCATCTAAAGTTTATATGTCATTGCTTAGTATTCCCTTATTGGATATTTTTGTCTATTTCTAGTATGCCTTTTTAAGACTAAAGTCCAGCTCCATCCAAAAGCCTTTTTATTTCTGTCTGTGACTCCATAAACATGTTTTCTCTTACTTTCTGTCCTTGTGATACCTGTATAAGAACTTGCGGTGAAGTTGTTACTAGGAGACAAAAGCATAGACAGCAATAATACACTGTTGAACCCTTTCCCACTTTACAAAAAAAAATGTTTTTTCTGTGCCCCACTTGAAAGAAGTTTAATAATTTTGTCAGGGTTTTTTTTCTAAAAGTAGAAGAAAGCAGCGTCACCATAATATTGTGAACCAAGGATATGTGTACGTTCAGGCTGTATTGGAATGAAGTCCTGTGTCCGCTGCTGTGAGTGCTGGCCAGGAAGGGAGCTTGTCTATGCTACAACTGGATGTCCCGGGAACCACACATTAAGTCAAGGCCCGCTGTATGACAGTGAGTGTCAGTTTCAGCCTGGACACCAGCCAGGGTGGGTCTCTCTGCCCCCCCGAGCTTACTCATGATCCCAATAAGTAAGGCCTGCTTGCCTTATGGGAATAGGGACTGCAACAGAGTCAGCTATAGTGCCTGACTATCAAGACAAGGGGTAGCATGATACCTGATTAGATCTTATCTTTTAATTTGAGTACTTCGGCAGCAGTCTAAGGTCTCGAATAGGCCATGGGTCTTTCAGAATTACAGATATAGACCTCTAAGGTGGCTTTTATTCTTTTATTGTAGATAACACTTGGGATAGTGTATTTTCTGGCTGCATCTCAAAGGGAGGGCACAAACTACCTGTCACGTATCTGGTGTGACCAGAGCTCTGTGGACAGCAACAGAGGAACAAATGCAGATAAGGTGAAAATATATAATTTATTAAGATAAGCGAATAAACACAACCGCCTCCAATATACTACAATGTGCAACCAAACAATCACCAACAGAAACCCACAAATAGTAACAGACAAATATATACAAGTAAAGGGGAATACCGGAATCATAAACAGGGCCAGGCCAGGGTCGACAACGGGGGTTCAGCAGCTGGGGATGGAAGAGAAACAGGACAAGGAAAGGATGGATGGGTCACAGGAGGGACGGATCAGGTACAAGTCTCAGAGTCCAGGGTTCAGGAAACGAACAGGTTCACAGCGCAAGGAAGATACCAAGGCAAGGCATCTACCAGGTACTTATGCACACCTCCTGCAATTATTCAGGTGACACCTAATTGCAGGAGATGATGTCGGCCCCACACTGCCAGGAACCACCTGCTGGTGGACACCAGTAATGCGGCCCAAGGATCATATGATACTATCAACAGGGGAAGGCTCCCCAGGCAGTTCCAGACTGCCAGGAGACACCTGCTGGTGGACCACAGTACTGCATGCCAAGTGTCAGACAGTATCATCAGCGGGTGGAACCTTTCCTGACACTACCATTATTTTATAATCTAAGACATATTTCATATTCCTACAAACTCAATGTTCTGTTTTATTTAGTACATATCAGTAAAAATAAAATGTGTATTTTTGTGTTGTTACTGCATTATAATAATATACAGTACAGTGAAGTGAAGCACAGTATACTATAGTAGTAAATGTTTACATTAACAATTCTGACTGTAATGCCATAGGGTCAGTTATTGAATAAAGCAAGACTACTGTACATGCACACAAAACTTTCAGTTTCTGTACAGCCTGTCCTTTATGCTGGGTACATAATATGGAATAAACCAACCATGCAACGTTCCCACTGAGTATTTTAAATCTTTTGATCTTTAGCAGGTGTTAACATCTTGCTTTATGTAAACATAAGCAATTTTCAAGAAAATCTATTTGTATAAAAGTAATAAGGCTGACTGTGGCTAATTCATAGAACATCTGTGATTTACATATGATGCGCAACACATGCCAACTATCACATCATAGGCCCAAACACTCAGATCAACAACAGGCATACCAATTGGTCATTCCTCTAATTTAAAAATATTACCAGATTTTGATACATTTTTAATAATTCATACAGCTGCTATGTTTACATTTATTATTTACATCTAGTAAAATGTCATATTATAACATTGATAGGTCCAGTCAAACAGCAGCAGAATGGTTTTCCAACAAAAAAATGCAGTGTTGTGTTATTTAAGTGTGCTTAGTGCTAGTAAAATGTATAATATCATTAGATTCCCAATGTACCACATCTGTATAGTTACCAAACCATATCTTCAGTTAGAGAAATGAATGTCACTCAGCAATATCGGACTTTAAGGGTACACCATGATTACCATAAAAACATATTGTTTATTTTCAGCATATTAAAAAAGACATACAGACGGATCTCCTAAAAGGGGTTAGCTGTACACATACTTTAAAAAAAAACATATAGTATTCACACCATCTTAAAGATGCAAAAAAGACCCCTCTATACATATAGAAGAACCATGGTATAAACTCATATACATTCATAAAATATGAAAGTATATATGATGGCATACTTTCCATATTATCGCTGCATATCACGTCCTGTGCCACTTCTTCAGGTCAGAATGGTCTTTGTACAATGCTAAATATAATTAAAACACAATATAGTTAGACATTATGAAAAGTAACCAGATATCAAAAAAGAATACCATATATAAAAACATGCCCTCACAAGGAATGACAGTGCACGACAGTGCGCAAAAAAAACTAAATTGGCTTAGACAGCGATAGGGTCAATGTGTCCATTTATTTCCACCACTGAGAAAACACTTCCTTGCTCCCATTTTATGTTCTAAAGCTTAAAGCTAAATTGTACCGAAGACCTTTCTTTCTAGGTTTGGCAGATAAAACAACTATTCTGCATTTGCGGCTAACTGACCTTACAACCAATCAGTTCATATATCTGTAAAGTGGTTATTTCAACCAGCTACTAATTCAGTATAACTCTGTTTGTGTTGAGCTTGTGTTGCTAACTAAAATATGTTGTTAAGCCCTTGTTCACATTGGAGTGACTTTTCATGCCAAGTCACTCCAATGTGAATAAAGTTGCAACCTATTGTCAGCAATGGCCATGTTTAAGTTGCTGTATCGATTGGAAAAAGGAGTCCCTGCACTACTTTTGGTGATTGCGGGTGTAACTTGAATAGACATCTGTACATGAAGCCGCACAGATGTCTTCAGAGTCACACCTAAAGTTGCCTTAAAATGCAGCTTTGAAATTGTGTGATTTCCAACGAAGGTTTTTTCTGTTTCTAAACTAAGGACCTTTGTTAAAGGTTGCTAAATCAGGTATTTTCATTTCTGTTTATAGCATGGTGATGACCATTCTCTCTATTCAGGATTACTTTCTACTCAGTAAAGGATATAGCAGTGTAGAAAGTGATTTGTACAAGAAAAGCATTCTGAATTCTGCATCAGTGTTACCACTAAGAATTGCTAATCAAGATATTTGCTTTTCTTTCATGTATTTAATATTGCATTCCCCTGGCCACTAATTTAGTGAATTTTGGACAGATCCCAATGAACCGGCTGAAATTCATTCAGTGGGTGGTCCTGTCAGCATAATTCTGCCAGATGCCATTATGTCAGCCCACCAGCACCTGCATCCAGTCAGATGCATGAACTGTTCAGATATTCTAACAGCCTGCATCACCTTGAATGGAGGAATCTGTCTAGCCTGTGGGATAAACAAAAGAAGCCTATACATGTGTGTCCAGGTTTACATTGCTCTTTAAAATCAGAAAAGTTCATTTTGATAACCAGTGTGCTCCTGATACAGATCGGAATAGCCATATTAGTAGTGGAGATCCAAATATGTCGTTTTATACAGTTGAGCAACTGAAACTGTTTCCCAGTTCCCAAGTGGACTTTGCTTTTAAATGTACAATGTATACAATAAAAAAAGAAGCCCTACTTAATTAAAGCATGTACAGTAAAACCTTTATCCTAAAATATAAGATTAGATAATGAAGCATTTCTGGATTAGTGTAGGTGAGGAAATTCGTACACACTACATTTTTAGCTTGTGGCCAGTAGAAACATGTTGCACAGTTACTTAGTTAGCAAGGTTGAATAAAGACAATGTTGTTGATTTACTAAAACTGAAGAGTGCAAACCAATCAGCATCAGGTTTTATTATTAATATTTTATTAAAGCGTAATTGAACAAGCTGGAGTTAAAAGCAGACCGGCTACCATGCACAGCTGCACCAGATTTTACACTTTCCAGTTTTAGTAAATTAACGCCACTGCTCCCGCTAATTCAACCATGCTGTTTGTGTACTGCCTGTAGCTGTCTTTTCTAACACAAAAAACCTGTGTGCTTAAAAATACTACTAATGACTTTGAATTAACAGTCCTTTAACTATCACATCCTTGAAATATGAACATATGTAAAAACAAGCAACAGATATGTTGACATATACAGGTATAGTTCACTTTACTACTAAAGAAATAGAAGATATACAGTATTTCAAGAATGGCTGTTATTGAAGTCCTAGCTAATACATTTTTAATACAATTTAAATGTATTTTATAAAAGTGTTTTTTGAGAATCTTGACCTTGGTAAAATTTGGTGAAAAGAAAGAAAATGGAAAGTGGAAAAGAAAGTGAAAATGTTTTGGAGTGTACCAAATTTCTTAGTTGATAAGAGTATAGGAGTATGAAGCTTGAAAAGCTACTTACTGGGGACCTGAGTAGTAGGAATTAGTGGGAGGTAAACCTAGAACATTTTACTCTTTCTTAACCTCCCTGTTGGTATGATTATGTCAGATTTTTTGATGCTCAAAGCAATTTTGCATTGAAATTTGGTGTTTTATATTGTAGGCCTGTAATTCTTAGGAATAACACACTTAAATCTGTCCAAACAAGAGTCTAGTATGATAATGTTTGAAACACTAAATCATAAATTATAATATTATAAATAATTATAACAAATAATAATATAATAATAATACAATGTATTCAATAATGTAATCAAATCAAAAACACTAAAAGTTGCTCAGTTGCAGAATTGGCGCTGTCTGTACTTTCAGTGTTTGATCATGAATTTGCCCACAAATCAGTATTGCTCAATTCTGCAAGTGATTGTAATTTTGACGTAAATGGACACTTTTTGGTTGCTATGGACAATCTCTAGTTTCCAGGCAGAAAGTATATATAATATAAAACTGCATGCAGGGTGCTGGATAAAGCACTAGGGACAAAAGGGATGTGAAATAATTTGATACAGTAATGTAATCTGTAAGATTACAGTGTACTGTATGTATTGTGTGTTTTTCACTTTTTGAATTTGGCGCCGTGCTCTATCCCCATGCATCACGATGCTCGCAGGGAACAGAGCCCGGCACTGTGATAGATCGCGTGGAGTACACAGCTTGCATGCACAGTGGGGAGACATTGCAGGATCCTGGTGACAAAGTAAGTAACTTTTCCTGGATCCTTCGATGCAATCCCGGGTGTGTGGTTACTACTTATCAGTGCAGTTGAACAAATGTTATACACCTTGTCTCACTTAACTGGCAGGAACACCAACACCATGTACACAGACATAACCCACTCAAGTAAATGGTGCTATATAGCAAACCACATACAATTCATGCATTTGTAGAACAGTGGTGAGGCATTTATATGGTTAAAACAGGCAGTTCGGAGGTGACATATTGCCACCCCACTGCCTGTCAAATGTCTTTGAAAAACGGCCTACTACAGATCCACCATTCAGCTCTAGTTTAGAAATTATGCACACTGATCTTAAAGAGGAAGTAAACCCTGATGGGTCTACTTCCTCTTTCATTCCCTGGAAAGGTAAAGCATTATGAGTCATTTACACTGACACAGGAGCCAGCGAAGTCACCGTTGTCCCCTGTAGTTCCGAGCGTCCATCTTCTTGGTGGGTCTCGCTGCTCCGGCGCTTTGATTTGCCGGAGCAGCGATGACGTCACTCCCGCGCATGCTCACGGGAGCCGACACTCGCGGCATATCGCTGCGATTTGCGGCTTACCCAGTGCGCCTGCGCGCCGCTGTCTACGGCGCATGCGCCGTAGACAGTGGTGGCTGTCTTCGGGTAAATTTCTCCTAAACCGTATAGGTTTAGGAGATATTTCTTGGACCTACAGGTAAGCCTTAATCTAGGCTTACCTGTAGGTCAAAGTGGTTTGTAAGGGTTTACAACCACTTTAATAGGAGTGCTGACTGCCTCCTAAAACAAGCTTCTAGTAGAATTTAACACTACTTAAAGCTTTCTGAAAGCCTGCTGAAGTCTGCTAGCAGCTGCTTCAAAGTGACAGTAAGCAATATCATTAAGATCAGTTCCAAATTGAAAAATTTTTTTTTTGAAGCTGCTATTGAAAGCTTCCTACAATAGTAGTCAATAGAGGCAATTGCAAAGCTTCAACGCCTGCTGAGTTCTGCGGGCAGCATTATCTTTGGCTTGTCACAATGCAAGGCAACTTACACACATGCAGTGTATGCCTGAATATTATGTACAAACCAAAGCACTATTTTGATTTCTTGAAATAAGCTTGGGGATGTCAAGGATTGGATTATTATTGGATGAACAAATTACTAACAGGTAGGGGGAAGAGTAGGTATTCTGTCATGTTTGCCATTTTGGCAAAGGAACGAATCACGGAATCAACATTTTCACTTTGGCAAATGAGTAGCAATTGCACCTTGAAATCCCATAATATTCAACACTTTTCGGGGCCAAAGCAAAGATACATTGTAAGGCCTTCTCCACATTCAAAGCCAGAATAACCAGGAACATTGGTAAAAAGCTTAAAAGTGGAAAATGTCTACATAGTGATTCATAGTGATGCTGCTTAATACAAAGCCCATTATTAAGGTTATAGAGAGTGTGATACGATAAACTATATCTAAAACATTTTCTCCATGCATTGAATCTGTAACGTAATACATGCTGAACACTAATATATTCCAAACATTAGTATGTAAACTTACCGTATTTATCGGTGTATAACACGCACTTTTTCCCCCTTAAAATCGGGGGAAAGTCGTGGGTGCGTGTTATACGCCGATACCCACTGTCTGTGAGTCTAAAATACTGAGCGCCGCCGAAAAATACCGAGCACCGCCGAAAAAGACCGAGCCGACTGCTCGGCTCCGCTCATAGTTCCGCCTCCCTGCTGTTTCTGGAGCGAGTGCTGCCGAAAAAGATCGGGCCGACTGTACTGTGTACTCGGCTCGGCTTGCAGTCCCACCCATACCCATACCCATGGGAATACACAGTAGAGTCGGCTCTGTCTTTTTCGGCAGCGCTCGCTCCAGAAACAGCAGGGAGGCGGGACTACGAGCGGAGCCGAGCATACGGCTCTGACTTTTTCGGCGGCGCTCTGTCTTTTTCGGCAGCGCTCGCTCGGTCTGTCTCGGCGGCGGGATATTTAAACATGGGCAAGGCTGCAAACGGCGCTGGGCAAGCTAGAAATGACACTGCCAATCTGCAAATGACACTCTGCAAGGCTGCAAACAGCGCTGGGCAAGCTGCAAATGACACTGATCATTCTGCAATGATGGACAAGGCTGCAGATGCACACTGATAAGGCTGCATTGACGGGCATTTAAATGTAAGTTTTTTTTTCCTTAAACTTCCCTCCTAAAACTTTTTTCCTTAAAATGCCCTGCTAAACTTGGGGTGCGTGTTATACCCCGATAAATACGGTAGTTGCTAATTAGTAGGGACGAGGTGGGTTTAGCCCAAACTTGGCCTAAATTTGTCAGAACCTGTAGAAAGCTTCCACTGGCCCATTCTTCTGTGGCTGGGGCATTCCCCAACCCACAGTTTCACATACAGGGGTGCTTGTGAGATCATTAATCATTTGGTCATATTAGGTCAATGACAGCATAAGCATCCATGAATTTTTGTGTACATGAAGCTGCAAGGTGGGAATTTTGCCCCAGCCACAGAAGACTGGTCTGATGAGGATACGATAATGTAACAACTTCCCACGTGTGCTACTGATTGTGGTTCAGACCATATTCAAACCAAACCCATCTTTAATTTTTAGTAATATGCCTAATACCTTGAGCAGATTGAAGTATCATAGCCATGATGTTAAGGAGATGTTAAACAACTTATGTTGTAGATTGGATGTGTATAATAATTTTTGCTAGTCATAGATTATAAATTGTTTAATATTTGACATGGTAAACTGGCTGCACCCATTACAATTTGATTATATCATCTCTATAATCATCTTCAGTTTTCCACTCAATTACGGTATGTAGTGTAATAGCCTACCTAAAAAATACATTCAATTTATATCTAGTCAGTTAGGCTGTTGGTAAATCTAAAGTAGATAGTTCAGTTCCACTCATTTACGGTATGTAGTGTAATAGCCTACCTAAACAATACATTCAATTTATATCTGGTCAGTTAGGCTGTTGGTAAATCTAAAGTAGAAAGTTCAGTTACACCGAAATATGTTTGGCCACCTCAAAGTGGTATCAAACCCAAAATGAAACAGTTATTATGTTGCAGCTTACAATTTCTTAGAAGTAATGGCTGCGTCCATTTTCTTTATTTTAGGTTTTCTTTCATCTTGTGATCTGGCCAGTAAGTCTATTGTTTTTCAAAATAACAACCTCTCCAGCAGAGTGTATCAGTTACAGAGATGTGACACTAGCAGTGGTGCTTACAATAATGAGTTTTAATCATTTATGTAAAACCTTTATCCCCAAAAGAAAAGAAAAACAGTTTGCTGTAACTACTTATAATGTATTAGCTCGAGTTTTGTTTCAATTTGTTAAAGTATCTAAATATTCTAATACATCTAAAACTCCCCTTCTCTCAGACTCCTCTAATACAGAAGGTGTGTTACTGGCCAGATCACAGGTGAAATCAGAAGAAAAAAAGCCTAATGCCACGTACACACAATCGGAATTCTCGTCAGAAAAAGCTCTGATGGTTATCCAGACGGAATTCCGACAGAATTCGGCTCAAGCTGTCTTGCCTACACACGATCACATCAAATTCCGATCGTTTATAACGCGGTGACGTACAACACGTACGACGTGACTAGAAAAAGGAAGTTCAATAGCCAGTCGCCAATAGCTTCTGTTTCGTAGTTGAATCTGAGCATGCGTGATTTTTGGCGTGTCGGAATTGCATACACACGATCAGAATTACCGATAGAAAGTTTTTCCATCTGGAAAATTGAGAACATACTATCAATTTTTGGCTGGCGGCAATTCAGACAGCTAAATTCCGATGGAGCATACACACGGTCGCATTTTCCGATGAAAAGCTCTCATCTGTCTTTTTCTGGCCGGAATTCTGATCATGTGCACGCGGCATAAGAAAAGAAAATGTATGAAGCCCCCACATCTAAGGTTTGGTAAGCTGCAATATATTACATTTTCCATTTTGGCTTTATTACCACTATCGGTTTTGCCTGTCCTGTTGACATGTTGTTTCTATCAAAGCTGAGTCACACTAACTTTTTGAGAGTGGCCTCAAAAGACAAAAGTTTCCACACAGAATTGCTTTTGTAGTCTGACAGAAAATAATAGGTTTATCTTTATAGTGTCATGCTGAATGCATTGGCATCACAAACCCTTTAAATGGAAAAAAATATATAAAATAAACTGGGAACTTCCAGATCACAAAAGTTATTTTTGCTTACATATAATCACTTCTAAATGAATATTGACTTATTTCACCATGGCTGAGTGACTCCTATTTACCCATTCATTAAACAAACCAATAAAAACGAAGAGTTGCGATAAAGAATATGATCTCCCTCCCACTCTACTCAGGCAAATATCAAAGTGTTTATAATTGTACACACTAAAGGTGTGAATGATTACTTTTGAATTTAAAAGTGATAACAACCTGAATGATCCTTCCCCTTTCTCACTCACTGGAAACAGTTAACCACTCATTCGCTGTCAATCAGAAAGGCAAGTTGTGTAATTTCATAGGCAGGTCCAAGTGCAATTGGACGCAGGTTTCCCCACTTGTTAGTCTCAAGGAGACATCTACCAATCTGCAGACAGTCTTCTGTCTTGCCGATCCCATGCCAATTCTCCTTTGTTTTAAAAATAAATAAACATCTACTGGTTATGACTACACGCACTGTCAAATATACAAAATGGTTGATAGTTTGCTTATTTTGATCATAATCCTCGGAATTAATCTTGTTTTGGAGAGGGTATGATTGAACAGATTAGATTATTTCACACTTCTTTAAAAATTGTCATTGTTAAAGTCATTAATAAAAGTGCATTCAGTCTTGTTTACAAAGAAAAGAAATATGTTAAGCCGTGTTTCTATGGTATCTTGGAATTTGTCCCAACATCTGCTCCTTCCCTCACCTCCTGTCACGCTTCATTATTCATATACACAACATATGTTAAAAGTATATTTTCTTTACTTGTAATCAAATAAGTGCACATTTTTGAAAAAACAAAACCTTCATAACATTTCATTTTTTTGAAAATGAGACAGTTTTTCAAACTACTGTCAAAAAGCTACCTTGAAGAAACACTTCTTTATGACCCTGAACGTCTACTCTACTCTACAAAGATGATGCATTATTATAACATACTTGACAAAAATATTATACAAAACCTCAAGTTGATGAATCTTTTATTTTACTGGAAATCAATAGAATTTCAGTCAAGTTTTATGGTAATCATATATTCCTTGCATTCTCACTTCAAGGACAGTGATTCAACAAACACAAAGTGTGGGGAATGGCTCCCTTCAGTTTTGTAATGAAGACATTGTAGAATGTACACTGTTTAAATGTAATAAAAACGGCTAAGGTCTCAGAAATGAATTACGTAATCATCTATCCTCCTTTAGTAACTGATTATCTGGAGATTAAGTATTTATCTTTACTAGCAACTTTACAAAACCTTGCTTATTTAAATGAGTGAACTGTTTGCAGAAATGGTCTACTCTCATTATGAATATCTGGAACATGAAGAAAGATAAAATTTAAAATGAATTACTTTTATTGACAGCGACACCATCTGCACTCACTTACATTGCTTTTATTTTCTTGTTGTACTAGTTAGCCATTGGGAGGAAAGAAGAACAACCATCTGCAAGCACTGAAGCATTGCAACTGGTGCATACACACCATGTGACAGCCTGGGCCAATCACTAACCCTTAGCACTGTCAGGTGCTTCTCCATATCTTGAATTAATGGGTGTTTATTTCGTGCCAGTGATTAAACTGAGGGGCAAGGGAGAAAATAAATGAATGTTTTGTGGTGTATAATTATGCCAACCTGTTAGATTTACTCACAATGGCAGAAAAAAGTTTTTATTTAACGGAAACATTCTAGTGTGACTAATAATTATTCTTTCTGTGTGAAGAATAGTGTGAAGAAAATGTATATATTTTATGGATCTAGGACTTGATTTAGTGCATAAAACAGTTCCATGCAATATATTAATTGCTTATTTAGGCTTTCACATGCACACACATGTTATTAACAAATAGTGGCACAAGTTACTATTTAATGCTATGTACAGTTTAACTAATTTGGCTCTTTGGAGGTACTATGTGCAATCAAAGACTAAAAAGTTAAGCACAAGCTGATGGCTGCAGTAGCGGTCATCAGCATGTGCCAGTTTTACTCAGCAGACCCCTGGCTTGAAAGTGATGCTGACCACTTTCACCCGCCAATCACCCCATGTGGTTCCTCTGAAAGAACATCCGCCTTGTGCTGCAAACAGCCACGCATGGGAGTGATGTCATCACGGCTCCGGCCACTCACACAGCCGGAGTCCGCGAACCCAGAAGGAAGAATGTGGATAATGACAGAACTCTGGACGGCCACACTCCAATGCTAAAACAATGCTTTATTCAAATAATATTTAGGACACAGCAAATTACATCACAGCGAAAGATGCTAACATTTGACGCATTTCGCACTAAGGCTAGTGCCTTAGTGCGAAACGCATCAGATGTTAGCATCTTTCGCTGTGATGTCATTTGCTGTGTCCTAAATATTATTTGAATAAAGCAATGTTTTAGCATTGGAGTGCGGTCGTCCAGAGTTCTGTCATTATCCACATTATCTGCATGCTGTGGCTCGCACCCGTATCCCTTCACCTGGAGCAATTATCTCTGAGTTCTCAGGACTTGCCTTTAAGCGGTGGTGTATATCTCTCAGAAGGAAGAATGGGTGAAGATGGAAGCCTTGAGAGTGGTGATAGCTCGTCACTGGAAGGCTTCGTTCTAAGGCTAACACATCATGGGTTTGCCTTACAGGTTAAAAAAACACACTGTGCTTTACTAGAGTTTTAAGTAAAACTTCACCCATCAGGGTCCCTGATTCCTAGATGAAGTATACAGCAGCATCTTTTGCTGGGGGAAGAGTAAGATTATACTGTTCTATAAGAATAGGACTTTGAAATTACTAAAGTATATTACCATATTATGTATAGCAATGCAATATTTGATATCTGGTATATACTTACCATTTTCTCTTCTCTAAAGGGTTCTATGCTCCTAAAATCTTTACTTGGTGAGTAGGGCAATGATGTGCCAAGTGCAGGAACTCCTATGAACCAGTCAGCTTCATATTACTGAGACAATACAAAGAGCAATGTTGTGTGCAGCAATCAAAAGAATACAAAAAACAGTAGTCAGATGTTACAGGGTCATTTTTGATTTGTTGCTATAGGTCACTGGACTGTGCAAAGTCACATTGCTGTTTGTGCTACCTTAATAAAAAAAAAGTATGCTGAGTTTATATGCTAAATTCCATTTTTTAGGGAAAGCTTTTGTGCCTTGAAAGATTCCTAGTTACCATTGTGTCTGCTATTGTAAATACCAATCAGTATTTGCTTTTTAAATGAACCCTGAATGCATGGGACATGTCCATTACCCCATGTTTCTGCAGCAAATGATAATAAACAACATGCTTTAGCCTGACACTTGCTTACTGCAGTAAAGGACAGTTTTTCACCTCCATTCATTTTATCTGGCATCAGATGGTATAAAAAAGGGATGTGCACATATCTTGTTTTTCAGATTTCAGCTCTTCATAACATTGACCCTTAGAGGTGCATGCATGGAGACTGCAAATTTCTAAAATACTGCTACTCTGAAAAGGCAGAGCTAGATAAACACAATTGCACTCACTTCAGTTTTTGTTTATTATTTGTAACATTGTACTTTTTAAAAAATGGATATATATTAACAAAATTCCGTGCAGCATCACACTTGCTTAGCTTGACTTTTTACATGCATTGCTGCTTTAATATAGAGTGCAGCCAAGAAGATTAAAAACTATAATCCCAATAATTATCTTCTTACTATAATATCGCTTCATTAAAATGAGGCAAACACTCAGCATGTACCATGTAATCCGATAAAATAATAAAATAGGGGATTTTTTTTTAGCGTATATTCAGAAGCTGATATTGTATACTTTTTTTTCTTTTTTTTATCTAAATATTAATAAGTAGACCTTACAAAATGGTTCAATGAAGTTTTGAATATATAGAAAAATAGTGCTACATGCAATCTTTGATTCTTCAATACAATCACTACTTAATCCACATGTTTGGATAAAAATAGAGCAATGCTGGCTCATACAGTGCCTTGCAAAAGTATTCAACCCCCTTGGCATTTTACCTATTTTGTTACATTACAGCCTTTAGTTCAATGTTTTTTTTTTTTTATCTGAATTATATGTGATGGATCAGCACACAATAGTCTAAGTTGGTGAAGTAAAATTAGAAAAATATATACATAAAACTATTTTTCAGAAATAAAAAACATATAATTGGCATGTGTGTATGTATTCACCCCCTTTGTTATGAAGCCCATAAAAAGCTCTGGTGCAACCAATTACCCTCAGAAGTCACACAATTAGTGAAATTATGTCTACCTGTGTGCAAACTAAGTGTCACATGATCTATCATTACATATACACACCTTTTTGAAAGGCCCCAGAAACACCACTAACCAAACACTGCCATGAAGACCAAGGAACTCTCCAAACAAGTAAGGGACAATGTTGTTGAGAAGTACAAGTCAGGGTTAGGTTATACAAAAAATATCCAAATCTTTGATGATCCCTAGGAGCACCATCACATCTATCATAACCAAATGTAAAGAACATGGCACAACAGCAAACCTGCCAAGAGACGGCCGCACACCAAAACTCAATAATCAGGGAGGCAGCACAGAGACATAAGGTAACCCTGGAGGAGCTGGAGAGTTCCACAGCAGAGACTGGAGTATCTGTACATAGCACGACAATAAGACATACGCTCCATAGATTTGGGCTTTATTGCAGAGTGGCCAGGAGAAAGCCATTACTTTCAGCAAAAAACAAAATGGCATGTTTTGAGTTTGTGAAAAGGCACGTGGGAGACTCACAAAATGTATGGAGGAAGGTGCTTTGGTCTGATGAGTCTAAAATTTTACTTTTTGGCCATCAAAGCAAACGATATGACTGGCGCAAACCTAACACATCACATCATCCAAAGAACACCACCCCCACAGTGAAACATGCTGGGGATGGTTTTTCAGCAGTCAGGACTGGGAAACTGGTCAGAGTTGAGGGAAAGATGGAAGGTACTAAATACAAGGATATTCTTTAGCAAAACCTGTACCACTCTGTGTGTGATTTGAGGCTAGGACAATGACCCCAAACACACTGCTAAAGCAACACTTAAGTGGTTTAAGGGGAAACATGTAAATGTGTTGGAATGGCCTAGTCAAACCCCAAATATAGCCTAGACCATCTTTATGTAGAGCAGCAATTCTTTTTTCAGATCCTCTGAGAGTTCTGAGCCATAGGGTGCCATGTTGAACTTCCAGTGATCAGTATGAGAGAATGAGAGTGATGACACCAAATTTAACACACCTGCTCCCCATTCACACCTGAGACCTTGTAACACTAATGAGTCACATGACATTGGTGAGGGAAAATGGTAATTGGGCCCAATTTGGACATTTTCGCGTAGGGGTTTACTCACTTTTGTTGCCAGTGGTTTTGACATTAATGGCTATGCGTTGAGTTATTTTTTTAGGGGACAACAAATTGACACTGTTATACAAGCTGTACACTCACTACTTTACATTGTAGCAAAGTGTAATTTCTTCAGTGTTGTCACATGAAAAGAAATAATAAAATATTTAAAAAATGTGAGGGGTGTACTCACTTTTGTGAGATACTGTACATTGTATACTATAACAAGAGTAACTGAGGTGAGTACAATAATCTATCATCTCTGTGTTTTCATCTGACACTTAGGGAAATAATTAAATATATGCTGCACTGCACTGTGCTGGAGTAGTACTAAAATTGTTTCTCCATCCAACAAAAAGAAGAAAATAAATACATTTCTCTTATTTGCTCCTTTGGCCTATTACATATACAATTGAAAGTGTTTTGTTGCGACAGCCTCACCCTAAATCATTCAAACCTGGGGTTAAATGGATTCTGAGCAGAAAGGTAAGTATTTCCTATAACTGACATGTGCAAAATCTGGTGCAGCTGTTCATGATAGCCAATCAGTTTCTAATTTCAGCTTGTTCAGTGAAGATTTGACAAAAAAAAAAAAAAGCCGGTTTCTATGCAGAGCTGCCCCAGATTGTACACTATTTAGTTTTAGAAAAGCAACCCCATAGTATTGTTGCTGCTTTTTTTCTTGTTTGCATTCATTTTTGTAGTCTAAAAAGTCAAAAGATGCATGAAAAGTATTTCAAAGAAAAAAATAGACATTCTTGCAAACTCATGTGCAAGCTTAAGGCAATAGCCATCCAAAATGCATTGTCAGCAGTATGAAAATGTACAAAGCCAAGGTATGTTATTTATGATAGATATTTATGATAGGCTGCTGTTGCAGCAGCAATGTAAATACAGTCCTCTCCCGAAAGGAAATGTGATGGCTATGTTTTCAGGATATGGTGTTCTTCGGATGATGTTAATGATAAATGGATCTAGCAAGGTTTGGAAGTGCATTATAAATTCATGTTCACATACATACTTCCTAATAAGTGACAGATATGTGGTAAAAAACCTTGTGGTCAATTCATTTTAGAAATACCTATAATCATTTACAACTTGTGCAGCCTGCAAAATGATATGCAATTTACAAGTAATCAATCTAAACATACTGTATATGAGTGTGTTGTTTTGGTCAAATCTGTAGTATTTATTGGTGATGTAAAGTAAAGTAAAGTACATTGCTTTAGCTACAGCCCTGGATTTTTGAAAGAATGTGAAAGAAAGTTTTTCCAATAGAGGGCTTATTTTTAAATCTTGTTCAGACTGGAATGTCTAAATGTTGCTTACCATTGCAGTGAAAATCCTATGCACAAACTGTGCAAATAATTGCAAAGGTTGACTAATGTTTTTACAGGCAATGACTGTATCAGTCTTTTTTTGTGGCAGTTACCTAGCAATTTCTGTATTTCAGACACAGTCCACCTTATGTGCCAGATAACTTGATCCCTCGTTTGTTCGTATTTGATCAAACAACACAGACTCCAACACTAGAGTAGCTGAAAAGTGTATGGGTGTGAAAACAATAGAAACCAGCTACCAAGAACAACTACATTCATAAAAA
The DNA here is from genome assembly GCF_037356315.1 of Lithobates pipiens. Taxonomy (NCBI): domain Eukaryota; kingdom Metazoa; phylum Chordata; class Amphibia; order Anura; family Ranidae; genus Lithobates; species Lithobates pipiens. Next base: position 189,111,858 of record NW_027507903.1, read on the forward strand.
GGGTAACACACCGACAAAATTTGGATCGAAATGGGCCCCCTGGAAACATTTCGTGACCACCTCTGACTTTCACAATATAATCCAACCACCGATCTGATTGAGTCACCCGCCTGTACTGATCGGATAAACACTGTCTTGTACTTGAGAGACACAACTCATCACTACTAGATTACCACCAAATATAAAATACCTCAGATCCACCACACGGGGCTACAAGGTAGAACCCCCATATGACTCTTGCTTCCTCACAAGTTAGGAAGAGGGAGGCATGGTCAGTAATGATACATAGGCCAAACCTCATTGACGGCGAGCACCGGAGTACCCCTATCCTTTCTCCTACCTATATTTTCCTTCCAACTTTTCTCTCTCCCTGTAAATCTCATCACCACCCTTTTCGCCCCCTTGCCCCCCCCCCCTTCCCTCCCCACTGTGTACGTATCCCTAGTAGGATGTGAGGACCCATCCTACCTTCCCTCCCTTTCACTCCTTTATTTTCATAGTTATAAAGATGTTCTTTTCGACTTAAGCTAAGCAGAACATCAATAGACTCATTAGCATAGCTTATACCCCGATCTTAAGGGGAACTACAGAGCAATCCTACAGGTACTTTTAATTTCCTTTTACTCCTTATCTGACGTATATTTTTTTCCAAAAGAAAGTTTATTGAAAATCACAGAATACAAGCATAGTATGTATGTGTACCAAAGTACAACAAAAACGATGAGAGGATCACAAGAACATACATACCAACTTACATCAATTGAAGCATAAAAAATCAATCAAGGGAACTGCTTACAATTTGAGTGGGGAAGGCCATTATAGCTAAGCAAATATGTAGAGCAATTACATTGAACATAGATACCTGAACAAAGAGCAAATCAATAGTTGTGGGTCCCATCGAATCTCCTGTGCAGCCACCCACCCCAAATGGGATCACACTGTGGACGGTTGTGAGGTGATAACTGCTCTGTGCGATATGGGAGGAGACCCGATAGGGGCCAGTAAATAAATCACATTGTATATGTTATAGGTAATACAGTCCTAGGTGTGTATTAAAGAAGCAAGGGGGGGGGGAGGTCAGCACTTGAGTTCCTACAGGTGTAGAGGGGAGGGGGGGAGAGGCATCAAATAGGGATTATAAGGGGAACATGAATTACAGGGTGAAGTAGGGTGAAATAGGTAGGATAGAGTGTATTCGGTCATGATCTCCCTGGGGAGAAAGTGGGGTATGAGTGTAGGGACAGGGTTATAAGATATCAGCCAAGGGAAGACGGTCCAGAATAAATTAAAAATTTTGTCCTTACCGTTAACGAATCACATTAGGTATGAGTGATAGCGTTGGTAAGGGATTTAGAGGCACGGAAATGTATCCAGCAAGCCCACTTAAGGGAAAATTGTTCATGTCTGTCATGTGCTTGATGAATTAGTCTTTCCATTTCCTCTATTTTATCCATTTGTCGAAGCCATTCCCCAATAGATGGAGGTGTTGCAGATCGCCAATGACGTGGAATGCATTGGGTGGCTGCAGTAATCAAATGTGAGACTATCAATGTCCTATAAGTTTTGTTTGAGAGTGGCGTGTGGTGTAACAGGTACTGTGCTGGGGAGAATTCTGGATGATAGGTAGTGATGTTAATTATTGTTTCGTGAATCCCCTTCACATGCTGGAGCATGGGGCAGTCCCACCATATATGTAAGAAGTTGCCAATTGGAGCATTGCAACGCCAACAGGATGGGGGGACATCTGGGAAGAATTTGTGAACTTTATTAGGTGTACGGTACCATCTAGAATAAATTTTGTATTAGTTTTCCTGTGCCGATACGTTAACAGACCTTTTGTGTATGTGTTCATATATCAAAGCCCATTGTCGTGCGGTCAACGAAGACTGTAAATCTGATTCCCAATGATGTATAATGGGTTTCTGTGGGGTGAGGTCTGAGCTTAGCAGCTTTACAATAATTGAAATCACATGTTTTTGTGGTTCCGAGCTGGAACATAGGGATTCAAAAGGAGTAAGGGCTGTGTGCCAGTGGGATAACGGTTGTGTTGATGTAAAGAAGTGTCGGATTTGAAGAAATTTAAAAAATGGTAGACGTAGCTCAGGGAATTTTGTGACCATAGCCGGGTATGTCATCAGCTTCCCATGGTCGAAAAATTGGTAAGCTCTATAGACGTTTCTTTGAAGGACGTCTCCGGATCCATGAACGGTAAGGTCTGGAGGAAAGTCTGGGTTCATGGAAAGAGGAGTTAGTGGATTATCTGACGTATATTATACACTGAAAAAAAATCAGAACTGAGCCTTTTACGCTATTTTACCTATCAATGGTTCTATGTTATTTTGGTTCATCACTACGCTATGTAAAAATGTGTTACTTGATAACTTTCTGTAACATCTAAATGTTATATGGCTTCTATTTTATGTATTCCGATCTCTTGTTAAAACAATAAAAACTTTTTGGAAAAAAAAAGGGTATACCTAAATGCAAATATAGAACATGCTGCACAAAAGAAGCATTTAGGAACTAATACCAGAAGCACCAGAAGCATTGCAGAACTAGAGTATAAAACACAGTGAAGTAAGCAAAAGAACCAGGATTACTTCATACATGGAGTTTGTATGTTCTCTTGTTGCTTCAGCTTTATCCCTCAAGCCAAATTCATAATAGTGGGTTAAAAGACAGATTAACACATTAGGCCTAGAACATGTATTTGTGTGGTAGGGACTTAAGATTGTAAGTTTCGTGAATCACAGGTATGGATCAATTCAGTAAAGCTCTATAATGTATGGGAAATATGTAACACATTTTCAAAGTTGCAAATTGGAAAAAGTAAAGGAAAAAGATTTAAGTCACATTTAACAAATGTAAACTATGTCTCAATTGTTTATTCTGTTATGATTTTTTTTATAAAAATGTGTTGTTTTCATTGATTATTCCTTGAATTGTAGTTGAATGTTCAATGAACATTTTTTGTTATCTTCTCAACAAGCAACACAAGTATGGCCAATCTTTTTAGCTGAAGAAATAGTCCTAAACACTAATTAGTAACACTTGTATACACTGAAGACCTTCATTTTCTCTGGGTAAGACGTAAGCCGGTCATAGATGGATCAAATTTCAGCCACTTCAGCAGTCACCAGTCGAGATTCAATCCATCTATGGGCAGGCTAGTTGTGCCCAAGTCAATCCATCAATCAACTTGGGTACAACCAACCTGTCTGATTTTTTATATGCAATTAATTCCAGCAGCTATCACCACTAGCAGTAATCATTGTGTTCTTCAGGCTGAGAAGGCTCCCCATCCGCAGAACACAATAATGCTGCTGTAGCAATTTCCCCATTAACATCAACTGTGTTGATGAGGAAATCAAGCTATTTTCCTTCCACTCATAATGGTAGAGAAGAATATCACTTAATCTATGGGCTGCTTTAATCAGACCCTGTGTTGGAAAGCACTGGGTACACAGACACGTAGGTTAGCTTGGGTGCTGAAGCAAATAAAGGCTTTAACAATTTAGCAACCTTTATTTATAAACATAATAATACTCCTGAAATATCACCTATTGGATTTCTAGCAAAGTTTTTCAACATAATTATCAATGTAGGATCCTCCACTTTAAAGTGGTTGTAAACCCTTACAAACCACTTTGACCTACAGGTAAGCCTAGATTAAGGCTTACCTGTAGGTCCAAGAAATATCTCCCAAACCTATACGGTTTAGGAGATATTTGCCCGAAGACGGGCACCGCTGTCTACGGCGCATGCGCCGTAGACAACGGCGCGCAGGTGCACTGAGAGTGGCATCCTCGATAACGAAGATGCTGCGCAATGCCACGCGTCTCGGCTCCCGTGCGCATGTGCGGGAGTGACGTCATCGCGGCTTCACCGAATGACAGCGGCGGAGCTGCGAGACCCACCGAGAAGATGGATGCGGCGGACTACAGGGGACAGCGGTGACTTCGCTGGCTCCTGTGTCAGGTAAGTGACACATAATGGGCTACTATGCGATGCATAGTAGTCCATTATGCTTTGCCTTTGCAGGGAATGAAAGAGGAAGTAAACTCATCAGGGTTTACTTCCTCTTTAACTGTTGTGTCCATGCTATGTTAGAGGCTAAAGCATATAAAAATACTCCTAGGTGAGTATAGATAATGTAAGCATTATTCAATAATGTGCTACACACCAAATAACTGTTTGACAGCCCGACACATCTATATTTCTTACCTTTCTTCTAATCAAGTCACTGCATGATGTTCATCCATTATTGTTATTCCACATTTACAAATTATGGCCTTTGCATATATATTATAAAAGTGAAATTATAAACCTTTTACTACCTAAATGTGTGCAGAAACGTATATGATATTTAGTATTTATAGCCACTGGCTTCCTCTTGATGTAGAGCATAAATGGCTCATTTGACATTTCTGAATGTAATTTTCAGAAAACCAGAGTAAAATCTCATTTAGAAATTCTATAGCAACCACACATTTCTTTGTATTAAGACAAATTCCAAATATGGAATTTACTGGATTTCTCACATTTTTTCAAAATTGATACAGGTAGAAATTATTTTATAAATAATGTTCTCTGCGTTATACTTCTGTACAGCATTTTTTTTTTTTTTACTATTGTCACATTTCTGAGGACATGTATACAAACATACCATTATTAAGTACTGCTGTTGTATGGTTTGCTGCTGTTCTTTAAATATGAGTAGTCTAGCATGCAAATTATTGATTTACACATTTCAGTATGGTAGAATGGCTTTGTCAGGCTGCATCCTCATACTCTAATGGGCTCTGAGGGTTATTAATGAAATTGTTTTATACCCTTCTTGTCCATTGAAGTAGCAAAAGTTGAACTCTTCTGAAAATTATGTAACTTACCAGAACAACATAAAAAATGAAAACTGTACTCCACTGGTAATAACATCATATATTTTCTTACTGAAAAGTAAGATGAAACTGTGACCAAATTATGTTGAATTGTGGAATACTTAATTTCAATAAGATATCTTCCATGTTTACTTAATCAAATGCATTAGCAAGAGAATATACAAGTGTTGGTGGCTATTATTGAAACATGTTTTTTTATCTAGTTCAGTTGATTATAAAAAAAAAAAAACAGGATACGTTGATAAATGTACTGGATATTAACATTTATAAGTAATAACACCAGAGATTGTTGATCCATTGAATATGATTGAACACAGCTGATCATGTGGTAAAGAGCCACTGTGATTGGCTCTGTACCCTGATCTGTGTTCCCGGCAAAGTACTGTCACACTGTACCCATCATTCGGCTATAGCGTGGTCGCAAAGGCATTAATCACCACTGGGGTTTTTATTATTTCTTGCTATGTGAATTAAAAAATACAGATTTTTTTTAAAACATGTTTTTCTGAGTTTCTAGTAAAACATTTTTGCTAATAAATAAGCTTTTTCTTATGTTTAAGCCAGAATGTATTCTGCTACATTTCTTTGGTAAAAAAAATCCAAATCAGTGCATATTATTTAGTCTGTCTAAATGTTATAGAGTCTACAAACTATGATATACATATTTGAAAATTGATCATTCCTGATTTACTGACAGCCTCTCATTTTTTGAGACCCTAAAATGTAAAATGCTAACAGCGAAATGCAAAGCCATCCAGCATTTTCCAGTCTTCTTTGGCTATCGTCTACTCTTTCTGTCTTTAGGTGTTCCCTGAAAGCTCATCTCTATGTTGCCTCCACCTAAAAACTGTACTTCCTTCATCAGCTCCTCTGAGTTATTACCTTTTGTATCTCTTGCCCCTCCTTTTTAAACTGGCCTTCCTAATCATCGTTTTTAATTGTATTGTAATTGTATTGCCTCCCTTTACTTTGTGAAGCACTGAGCAAACTGTTGGCGCTATGTTAATCCTGTATAATGACAATAAAGTTTTCCAGGGAGATCAGTCTTATAATCACTTGTGGGCTTGGATGAGTTTTACCCAGAAGCTTTATAATGGGAAAGCTCCCAAAGGTTCACTGCAAATTATTGTGTTTTGATATGGCATAAATTATGACATATAGAAATCTCCATAATTACCATAATTATAGCCAACCTGGGGGTATGATTATGTCAGATTTTTGTGTCTCAAAGCGGTATATTGTTTTGCATTGAAATGTGCCCTTTTATATTGTAGGCCTGTAATTCTTGGCAATAACACACTTAAATCTGTCCAAACAATCTAGTCTAGTCTAGTAGACATCCCGGGTATGATAAATCATAAATTATAATAAATAACTATAAATAATTATAAAAAATAATAATATCATAATAATACAATTAATTTCCACATGATTTATTATTGCTCAATTCTGAAAGTATTCTAATTTACTATCACTGTTTTCTAGCTGGTCTAAAACCGCTTTTGACGTAAAGGGACACTTTTTGGTTGCCATGGACAATCTTAAGTTTCCAGGCAGAAAGAACAGTATATATAATATGCAGGGCACTTGACAAAGCATTAGGGACAAAAGGGATGTGAAATGATTTCATACAGTAATCATTAATCTGTAAGATTGCAGTGTAGTGTATGTGTTAGGAATTTTGTACTTTTTGAATTTGTCGCCGGGCTCCACCCCCATGCATCGTGGCACTTGCAGGGAATGGAGCCCGGCACACAGAGGACAGAGGACACAGCTGAAAAACTCAGCTGGGGACATCGCAGGATCCTGGGGACAAGGTAAGTAACCTGCACCAGGATCCTGAGATGCAATTCCGAGTGTGGCTCGGGGTTGCCGCTAATAGTATTGAAATTTAACCCTCTAGCCACACTCGGGAATACCGCAGGAAGGTTAATATGTGGTAGAAAGAGTCAGTGCAAAATGTGTCCTTAGGTTGTTCAATTGGCAAAGGTACTGTGGTTGTTCAAAAGATAGCCATGAGTCATCTGCTTTAGTAAAACATCCAATCACTTAATTTCACCAGATAAAATATGTTTTATGCCTTTAAATAAGCACTTACCTAGTGGCAAGGTGATAAAAATGTGTGTCTGTGGGTTAAAAGTTGTCCTTACTACTCTTTTTCATTTTTCAGCAAATTCACACTCTGGGTTTGAGCACTGTTTTTACTTTTTTTTTTTGTCTTCTTTTTTTTCCCCCACTTTATTTTATATGTTTATTTATTTTACATATGGAACAATAATGTGATATATGGATCAATTGAAATGCATATTTGCTATCGCATGGTATTTAAAGGGGCATTGCTACGCTTTCTTATTTGGTTGGTTTATATTTAATTCAGTGTTTGAGCGCTGCATTATTTTTTATTTTTTTTTACTTTTACTGAATTAAACTGCATAGTTGCTAATTGTTGTTCCATGTTATTCAAAGGGACGCTTGTCAAGGCTACTGCTTTATTTTTTATTTTTGGCTGATTTACACTTACTCTGGGTTTTAGCGCTGCACCTCTTTTACATTTATTTAAAACCTCTATCACCTGCGAAACATGTCGAGAACTGGCTAACTATATAGCCACTTTTTGCCACCTTGCATTAACGTCACTTTGATGAGTATAGATATCATATTGGAGCTATAGTAGCCAATCAAGAGGGAAGTTGTATTAACACATTTTTAAACAATAAAATGTTTATCGTATTTGAAATTTGTAATAAAGAATATATGCTTTTATTTTTTTTTGGAATGCCTTTGATGGTACCAAGAAAAATCCTGCCCCTGTATTTTTTATTCAATAAAACCTCTATCAGTTTTTTTTCTTTAATTTGCCACCATTGGTACTTATATTGGGTAAATGTCCCCTTACTTCCTGTCCCAAAGATGCAAAAGAAGTGAGATACATTTTCTCAAAATGATGGTGTCAATCCTGGATGACCCCTGACAAGGGTTATAACACTTCCTTACTGTATCCAAAACAAAAAAAAGTTCAGATTTTAGTTGCATTTTACAACCTTATTATGCCCTACATAATGATACCTAAATGGTTTCTTCATCTGCTTAGCTACAGTCTTTTACAGTTCTTGGAATACCAAACGTGACCCATGATTAATAGAAGTCCATTGTAAAATAGCTTTGTAGTTCACTAAAATCACTGCTGTCATTTACAGGTGCCTGTCAAATAAACTTCCCAAAGCTGTTCCCTGAAATCTTCAGTACTATTATTTCTTTGAATCTAAGGTTCACCTGTAGACTTAGCCCTCGTACACATGGTCGGACATTCTGACGGAAAATGTCCGATCGGACCGTGTTGTCGGATAATCCAACCATTTGTGGGCTTCATCAGACTTTTTCCATCGGAATGTCCGACCAACAAAGTTTGAGAGCTGGATATAAAATTTTCCAACAACATATCCGATCAGACTTTGTCCGATTGTTTGTAGAGAATTCCGATTGGACAAAGTGCCACGCATGCTCAGATCAAATTACGAGACCAAAGCTATTGGCTACTAGAATGTAGTCCCGTTGTAACGAAATAACGTCATCACGTTCTGAACGATTGGATTTTTCGACAACTTTGTCCGACCGTGTGTATGCAACACCAGTTTCAGACAAAATTCATCGGAAAAAATCAGACGGATTTTGTTGTCGGAATGTCTGACCGTGTGTACAAGTGCTTAATCTCTATATTTCATAAGATTCACTTTTGTCTGATGCACTATGAAATAAAATATTAAAAATGACAATACGCTAATCTTAGCTAATACAGAGACGGGGATGGAAATAATAAAACCTTGTATCTGATCAGCAAAGTGATGTTACATTCATCATCATTTTACTCTAGATTGACAGGTTTACTTATGGACCAGTGATCTACATGTAGTTTGTTTGCAGTGCTGGGAATCGAGTAGATGGCAGATTGGTTCAAGCACATCAGTGAACATGCACAAAACAAATGCATATTGCAACATTTATTGGTATATTTTGTCAGAATATCTGGCTTTTTTCTTTAAATGTGTATGTATTTATTGTTCAAGAAAATTATAATTCTGAAATGTTAATCATTTTAATTGGCAAATCTAGACAATGCAATTATCGAAAGACTCATTAGTTACACATATAATACTGGAAATTTGGGAACAGTCCCCTAGAGCATTTGATGCCCTTCTACAATTCTAATGCTCTGTATAAAGCAACAAGCTATTTTCTGTCCTCCTTCTTGTCACTCATGTTCAAAGCATACAAATATTATTATAAATACTATTTATAAATATTTATAAATATAGAAAGTGTGGTGATAATTATAACTATAATGTATTTTGTGATTTCCCAAAACATTTGGCAACATCATGAATTTGGCAACACAGGTAATTAGTATCTCTAGGACTTTTTATCCTTTTAATGCTTCTACAGCAAATTTACACAAAAAATAAGTCCACTGTTTTAGTTTCTGCAGTGTTCTGCAATTGTTTTCAGGTCATTAAAATGAAGCTCTACCCCCAATTATTATTTTGTCTTTGTTTTATATGGAGTAAAGTAGGGTTTGATTCCTGTAGGGCACTTATTTATGTCTAGGACCCGTAAGGGGCAATCCTCACTCATACTCATTTCTATTATGGTAGTCAGTGCTCTGCTATGAGCATATTTTCCTTTCTGTCTCATTGAAATAATCCTCATGTCATCAACCCCGAAGTGAATTCAAATATTTGATAAATGCTCTCTTAAAAGCAATTCCAGAATGTTGCACTCATAGTGGTTCTGCTGCTGCCATTGCAAAACCAATGGTATAGAGATATCTTGCTGTTGCCATTGCAGATGGCATTGACAATCTTAGAGCAGAAGAAAGCACAAAATGTACAGCTTCATCTTGCATCAGGTCTGAGACCCTGAACTTGTAAAAGATGTTAAAAACCAGATAGCCTTTAGTTCAATGTTTGTTTATTTTTAATCTGAATTATATGTGATGGATCAGAACACAATAGTCTAAGCTGGTGAAGTAAAATTAGAAAAATATACACATAAAACATAAAATAATAAAGTAGGGGATTTTTTTTTAACGTACATTCAGAAGCTGATATTGTATACTTTTTTCATTTTTTTATCTAAGTATTAATAAGTCGACATTACAAAATGGTTCAGTGAAGTTGGAAATATATATCAAAATAGTGCTACATGCAGTCTTTGATTCTTCAATACAATCACTACTTTATTTCCAGATGTTTGGATAAAATCAGAATATACATGAAATTGAGTAATTTACTCATTTACAGTGCTGCAGCAATGCTGGCAGCACTCATACAGTGCCTTGCAAAAGTATTCACCCCCTTGGCTTTTTACCTATTTTGTTACATTACTGTCAGAAACCATGAATCAGACAGAAACAGAAGTACAATTAAATCACACTTGTTTGTTAAATAAAAATAAAAAGGTAAATCGACAAAACGTAGTCAAAGCATAGCCAGAGTCCAGTAACCGGATAGAGTAGTCAGCCAGGCCAGAGTTCAATAACCAGATCGGGTAATCAGCCAGGCCAGAAGTCAGGGATCCAAATAGAGCAACAGCAAGCAGGATAAGGAGCCAGAAGGGATGTCAGCAAGCCAGTCTTTAAACAGAACCGCAGGAGATGGTTTCTTGTGATGTGACCAAGGCGAAGGCAGAGGTGAAGTGAGCTGGACAGCTTTAAGTAGGCAGGTCAGATGAGCATGATCAGGAACAGCTGGTAACTGTGGAGAGAGATGAGAGCTGGCAATTAGCTGACAGCTGAGCAGCCAGCCCAGAGAAGGAAGGGCTAAGCCAGTCACATAATTAGTGAAATGATGTCCACCTAAGTGTGCAATCTAAGTGTCACATGATCTGTCATTACATATGCATACCTTTTTAAAAGGCCCCAGAGGCTGCAACACCTAAGCAAGAGGCATCACTAACCAAAAGCTTCCATGAAGACCAAGGAACTCTCCAAACAAGTAAGGGACACTGTTGTTGAGAAGTACAAGTCAGGGTTAGGTAATAAAAAAATATACAAATCTTTGATGATTCCTAGGAGTACCATGAAATCTATCATAACCAAATGGAAAGAACATGGCAAAACAGCAAACCTGCCAAGAGGCAGCCGCACACCAAAACTCACGCATCGGGCAAGGAGGGCATTAATCAGAGAGGCAGCACAGAGACCTAAGGTAACCCTGAAGGAGCTGCAGAGTTCCACAGCAGAGACTGGAGTATATGTACATAGGACGACAATAAGTCAGACGCTCCATAGAGATGGGCTTTATGGCAGAGTGACCAGAAGAAAGCCATTGCTTTCAGCAAAAAACAAAATGGCACGTTTTTAGTTTGCGAAAAAGGCATGTGGGAGACTCCCAAAATGTATGGAGGAATGAGCTCTGGTCTGATGAGACTAAAATTTTACCTTTTGGGCATCAAATAAAATGCTATGTCTGGCGCAAACCCAACACATCACATCACCCAAAGAACACCATCCCATTTTCATCAGTTGGGACTGGGAAACTGCTCAGAGTTGAGAGAAAGATGGATGGTGCTAAATACAAGGATATTCTTGAGCAAAACCTGTACCATTCTGTGTGTGATTTGAGGCTAGGATGGAGGTTCGCCTTCCAGCAGGACAATGACCCCAAACACACTGCTAAAGCAACACTTGAGTGTTTTAAGGGGAAACATGTAAATGTGTTCGAATGGCCTAGTCAAAGCCCAGACCTCAAAATCTGTGATCAGACTTAAAGATTGCTTCTCACAAACCATCCAACTTGAAGGAGCTGGAGCAGTTTTGGAGGAGGAATGGGCAAAAATCCCAAGCTCATAGAGACTTATCCAACGCGACTTAGAGCTGATAGCCGCAAAAGGTGGCTTTACAAAGTATTGACTTTAGGGGGTAAATAGTTATGCAAATTTACTTTTTTTCTGTTATTTTGTACTGTTTGTTGTTTGCTTCACAATAAAAAAAAATCTTCAAAGTTGTGGACATGTTTTGTAAATTAAATGATGCAAATCCTCAAACAATCCATGTTAATTCCAGGTTGTGAGGCAACAAGACACAAAACATTACAAGGAGGTAAATACTTTTGCAAGGCACTGTAAATATATATATATATATATATATATACATACACACACATATACATATACACACGCGTACACACAATATCTACACACACCAGGTTGTTATCATAAAATGAGTGGACCCATGTGCAAGATCAAATGTGGACCCTAGGCATCGATAAATAAATGCATAGCTTGCCATGGCAAAAAGTGGTTGTGGTTTAATGTGTTAATAAATTATTGGGCATGTGGTTAGAATCTGAGATGACTTAGTGCAGAATGTGGTAATGCTAAATAAGGAATGTACAGTGCGGAGTGTGCGGCGGGGGGTAGTATGTGCAGGAGAGGGGTGGGGAGTGTATGGATGTAGGTGCTTTTAAGTTGGGTCCAATGGCATCACCAATCCTTGTAGTTTTTTTCTTCCTCTGGCATTAGACAAGTTCTCAATGCTGCATAATATGCATAATAGAGCGGTGCCTTGTAATGACAGGAAGTGAAGCTATGCCACATTGCTGGACTGGTAGTTTTAGGGTGTCAATTGGAGATTGGGTGAGTATAGCTGCCAGAGCTGCTTTTATATTTTAACCAATATTGGGGAATCTTTTTTAAGTTAATTGCCAGAACTAAACTGCTTTATTTTAATAAGTGTTTTACCAAGCAAACCATATACTTTCATTGGGGAGGGTGATATATTATTGATCAGGGAATGCATAAACAAAACTGAGTATAGTATGCCTTGGTTCTATCATTGTACATACTTCTCCTTTGTATTGTCTGCCTTTCACCAAGCACTTAAAACTTTCTGTTCTTAAACCTGAGAAAGGATTTATGGATTGTTTTCCATTCTGAATGTATCTGAAACTGACATCTTCATTAATGTACTGAGAATGACATAGCGGGGACAATATTACTTAACATCGTTTCAGACTGAAGGACATGGAGAGGACCCATAGGAGGACGTGTTAACTAGAAGAAAATAAATTGTGAAGCAGATTGAAAATATATAGGCAGGAGCAAAATCAAGTTGTCAATACTCTATTTTGCTTATAAGGTCATTTAATGCTGAATGTATTTATAAAAACAAATATCCGGGGCAATGTGCATTTTAAACTCCCATGGACTTTTAGTGACTTTGTAATTGTTCGCAGTGACATTAAATATGCCCTGATTAAGATTTGACATTTCAGAAAGTGACATGTTTTCCCTTATGTATATCTTTATGTTAATTAGGACATTGAGATGATTAAAACTGTTACAGTGTTTTTCTGTCTTTGAAACTCATTACATACAATTAGTAGTTTGGTTAGTAATTGTTAACTGGGAACTAGTGACTTATGCTTGGTATATATTATATTCTGCAATGCTACTGGTACATCGTGAGCAGAGTTTTTTTTTTTTTTTCTTCTTGCCCTTTTAGCAAATATAATGATGGTGACCTCAGAACATTCTGACATCAAATCAATTGCAAATGACACTGGTAATTTTCTATCTCACACGACACTCACACTGACATCTCCCTCAGCGAAAGATTGAAATTGAGATTGTTTTGGTTTTATTGTCTCAGTGCCATTTGAAAAGACTCAGATTTTGATTAGTTAATCACTGAAGCATTATTAAAAGTAGTGTTTGTTTATCATTATATTTGTAAAAGACATGCACAAATCAGTAACTGTAATAACATTTTTGTTTATGTATATAACTTTTGCATTTTCCGTCCTTGTTTTCTATGGAGAGCTCATCCAATAATTCCAAAGTTTCAAACACAACTTACCTGGAATATAGTCTTTTGAGTTATCCATTCATGCATGTTCTCATGTTCAGGGCAATCATTAGATTAAACCTTACCTACACCCTTAATATTTCAAGTTAGTTTTTGCCTGCTAATATTGCACTGTTGGCGTATGCACATAAGACCCTAGAGTTTTAATCAAAGAATTGTGCAAAGCTTTCGATCCATTCACCAGGCTTTATACAAATATACAATTGTACAATGCTTGGCAAAAGGATATGAGACATCCCAAAAAAAGTTAGCCAAAAAATGGTACTACTTAAATTCCAAGTTTTCTGCACAAAAGCAATAAATACCACACTGTTGTACTTATCTCTTCCCTTTCTGCAAAAGGTGTTCACAGTAGAGACAAGCATTAGTAAATCCAGTGGGCTAAGAAACAGCAACATACATGCTTTTTTAGTTGAGTGGGGAGAGATCTGTTCCTCTATGTGGCACAGCAGCAGATTGTTAATGTCATAGCTAAGGTATGTATTAGGTTACACATATATTGTATATCTTTTAGAAGCTGGAGAAACACACTGAGGCTTATGTATTAAAGGAAGAGACTGTTCACTTAGCAAACTAAACGTTGTCTTGGTAAAGTGAACAAGAGTAAATATAGGGAAACTGTGTTAACTCTAAATACCCAGAATGATAGAAATATAACAAATAACAGTAACAAAGGTTAGAAATTGAATGTAAAAGAGACTTTTGCTCTTTTGCTAACACAACATTAGGTTTGTCTTATTTAGTAAGCAAAGTGAACATAAATTGTTTCTATTCCTTTAGTAAACCCCCATGTGTATTACATTTGACTGGCTACTATTTTGCTTGACTTAAATAGATATTTTTTAAATAATACTGCTACATCCTTCAATGGCTGTTTTATTATTTTCAGTTGAATATGATTACAGAAAAAAAATGAACACAAATTCAAAAGGCATTAGTTGCAATGCTTAATACAAACATATACTCAATTTATTTCACTAAGTCTCCAAGATCCTTAGCAAATGAAATGTGCTTAAAATAAGATTATTGTGTATAATACCATCTGCAGCAAAATGGCAAAAAAGTAACATTTTAATTAACTGCTCAATTTGTTACATGCACAACTATCTTTTTTGCTGCTCTTAAAATTATTATCTCCATTGTGTCCTGTTAAAAAGAAATATTTGGCAGTTTTAGTTGTATAACCAGTGGAAGTAATAAAAGGAAACAAAAATGTACGTTGTGATATCTTTTCACATTTACAAGTAAATTTCGGTGAAGGAGAACTGCATGAATTGAAAATATAACAGCCGTATAAATATGTCAACAAAAGCAATTGATATTACAAATAGATATAAATTTGTGGTTCTATGATTACAGCTTAACATTGTTTAGTAGCATTTCATTTAAACTGCAAATAACTTTAAGTATACTTTTTTCCCTGTTAGTATTTTTCAAGTGAGGATATCAGCGATGAATGACTGTAAAAATTAGGGAAGGCTGTAGTTGATCAGTATGATGACCTGCTGGTTATCACTGTGACCTTTAGGCAGTAGGTTGCTGGATTCATTAGCTACCAGGCTCACTTTTTGCTTGGATTATCTGCAAGTTCTGATTTTTCTGAGTTTTCTGAATAAGGTATTTAGAATTTGAATGCTTTTTGTTGCAGAAATCAACATGAATTGCCCTATACATTTTGAAAAAACTTTGCCAGAAGAGATATTTAAAGCTGGACTCCAGTCTAAAAGTGGTTCTAAAGGCCAAAGGTTTTTTTCTTTCATGCATTGTATGCATGGAGGTAAAAGCCTTCAGAGTGCATCTCCACCTACAGCCCCCTAATACTTACCTAAGCCTGATTTTGGTCCAGCAATATGCACTAGAGCAGCAGCTCTCCTAGGTCTCTTCCTCTTCAGTGGCTGGGTTGCAACAGCAGGAGTCATTTTCTCCCACTGCTGTCAATCATAGCCAGTGAGGAGGGAGTGGAGGACGGGGCTGAGCTGCCTGAGATGTCTTATGTTAGCAGAGAGCTGGCTCAGGAATGAGCATGAACTGAGCAAGGGGAAGGGCCCAGAGTGCTGGTGGGGGACCCTAGAAGAGGAAGATTTGGGCTGCTCTGCACAAAACCATTACACTGAGCAGGTAAGTATGACATATTAGTTGTTTTTCTTCTCCCTTTACAAACCCTTTAACTTTAGTATTGCACAGCTGTACAGGCTTCTCTTCTTACTGAAAATGCTTACTCTGATTTCACTGTGTACTATGAGCTTCTCACAGTGTTAATTAGAAATTGCGGCAACCTAGAGCCCATCTTATTTTCTATCTGGTGGACATTCAGAATCATTTTGCACATTCCTCCCCAGCCTTATTATCCCTGACTCATACATTGGATTTCTGTTCTTTCAGTCCTGGAGGCTTAGCATCACTAGTGGGCATTGCCTTGTGTGGTCATTCAGGAATCCAGAATGGCATTCACCCATCAATGTATAACTCACCCATTGAGTTATTTTTTTCTAGTCCAATAATGTAACCTCACTGTCACATTTTATAGTACCTGTCCACCCTACAATGATAATGATAAAATAGCTGCTAACTCATTAACTGCAGCATATTCCATTTTTTTTTTTTTTCATTTTTAAAAGTGTGTGTCCAGCCAATTTTGGATACAGTCAGGGAAGGTAGGAATCCCTGTAAAGTTTTCATAGCTTTTGTGAGCTCCATTAGAAATATGTCCTGTCCTGCTGGCAATATTTTAGGAGACAGGAAGTGAGGGAAACTGTTCAACAGTAACACAGACAGAAATAAAGAAAAACAAAAAAAACTTTCCTTTAGAAATATAGGGAAAGACTAGAATCCCTGTCCTATTTTTATTTATTTTGCTGTTTTAGATATTCCCTTATCTTCTGTTTGGTGAAACTGTTGTCAGGACAGAAAGAGAGGGTAAATCTTTCTAGTGTAGTTCCAGATAGGAGTGAAAAGAACCCTACAAGAGTTGTAAAACTTCCCCATTCTGACCAAAACTAGAAATTAAAGTTTTGTCATGCCATATTCTTTAAAACTTTGTGTGCATGTCTGTAAGATTACATTCAGTATAAATCACAGGAAAAGGAAACGCAAGGGTAACACATGTACACTGGTTTTCAAAAGAGCCAACTTGTCTAAACTGCATGATACTAAATGGGATAAAATCCTAGGAACATTGAACACTGGGGAAAAGTGTGCAGTGTGCAGATCAGGGATAGGAAACAAAAAGATCTATTTGTAAAATCAGCACACGTTACACACATTGTACATTGTTAGACACACATTTAACCCCTTGATCGCGCTAGATGTTAACCCCAATGTAATTACAGTGACAGTGTATAGTATTATCACTGATCACTGTATTATTGTCACTGGCGATGTCAGTAGCAGTTAGAACCCCTCTTCATCAGTTAGTGTCAGCCCCATTGTAAGTAGCTAAGCTCCGCCATTAGTATTTTAAAAAAGAAAATACTAATTCAAAAATATACATGACCACGCAATTACCAACTAAAGTAGCACAGTGCTAAATCGCAAAAAATGGCCTAAAAGATGGTAAAACCTTCCGGAGCTGAAGTGGTTAAAATGTGTCTGTTGTTTTGTGGCTAAGCATAATGGGAGAGATTTACTAAAACAGTTGCACACATAATCTGGTGCAGCTATGCATAGTAACAAATTAGCTTCTAAGGTTTATTAAGCAAAACAATGAAAAACAAATTGCTAACACATATATGATGATTGCATGTGAACAAAGGATAATAAACAATTCAAATATACTTAAGAGTCCAAAGGTAAAAAAAAAAAATCAAACCAGATCAAAAACCGGAAATTACGTCACATATAGCGTCTGCCATACATGATGCCATTTTCATTTTTTGATCTGGTTTGGACATTCGCCGTTTGGAACACACGCTGGTTCGGACCGAGTGGTGTGCAGAATAATCAGGCTGGTTGTGTTGGTGCTGACTATAGCACCTTGAAATGTGAGTGACTTTTAATAAAACAGTATCACACTATCCTGGATTATTATATCTCCCTGGGTCTCAGTTATTGATGTTCAAGGGGATCAGCTGGGGTGTTGCGACGCATGGGGGCAGAGCCCGGCGGCAAATTCAAAAAAGTGAAAAATCATAATACATACAGTACACTGTAATATTACAGATTAGATTAGTGTATGAAATTATTTCACATCCCGTTTGTCCCCAGTGCTTTGTCCAATGCCCTGCATGCAGTTTTATATTATATATACTGTTCTTTCTGCCTAGAAACTGGAGATTGTCCATAGCTGCCAAAAAGTGTCCCTTTACGTCAAAAGGGGCTTTAGACCAGCTAGAAAACAGCGATAATAAATTAGAACACTTACAGAATTGAGCGATACTGAATCATGGGTAAATGAATTGTATTATTATAATTTTTTTTTATAATTATTTATATTTATTTATTAGATTATAATTTATGTTTTTGTGTTTCAAACGTCATCATACTCGGGATATCTATTAGACTCTTGTTTGGACAGATTTAAATGTGTTATTGCTAAGAATTGCAGGCCTTCAATATAAAATGCCAAATTTATATGCAAAATAATTGTACCGCTTTGAGATGCAAAAATCTGACATAATCATACCGCAAGGGAAGCTACACAATGTCTCTGCACTTCTTGTTTGCCAGGTTATTGTGCTCTTTCCAATCGGTATCTCGCTTATGTCATCCCTGCTGCCATCCATATTTTGCTACCATTTGTTATGAACCCTTGGCTTTTTTCTTGACTATGCTGCTGCCTGATCCCAACCTGCAACTACTCATTACTGACCATTGGCTTGTTTACAAACTGCAATTCTGTTTGATCCTTACCTGTTTATCTGCTACTGGACCCTGGCCTGCTCACTTCCTGGTGGCGAGATCTGCGACATGATACTAACATGCAGAAAAATCTATCTCCACCATCAGGAGCTCTGGTAAACACCAGTTAGTACTTAGACTCCGTGCTTTAGGTGAGCCTGCATCATCTGCCAGGGTGACTACCTATGCACCTATCCTGTTGTCAGTGGTAGTCCTGCTACTGCTATAGCTACTGATCTCTGAGCCTGACCCCTGATTGTGACAACTAGATTCTAAAGTTATTACCTGTATTATAGTTATGATTGGTGTGTATATTTGAACTCATATTGTTTCATTTTTGCAGATTGAGCACATAAGGTTATGGCTACCTCACGATGGTGCTGCCTGAATCATCCCAAGTATTTTTGTAAATTTATATCCTGATTTTGACAGACAACCAGAGTGAAGAGCGATGTTTGGTATTTATGCTGTATCTCAAAAACAGGAGCTAATAGGGAAAAAATTGTGCCATTTTTCATAATCAGAAGATCAAATATACCCAGGAACAGGTCTAACATTCTAGGCACCAAAATGTGTGTTGACCTGTGATCCTATCCCGTTTAGATGTTATGGCCTTTTTAATAATATAAAGTGCATGCAGTAACCTTTAGCAACCTACCATCATTCATTGTTATGCTCTAAATTACAGAAAAGTGAGGCTGTTCATTATTATGCAAAACTAAACACTACACCTCATCATTGTTTAATACACTGCCCTAATAAAACCATGTAAAGCTACATCTTGTAGATGCTAATGATTATATTTGTGGTTACATGATTATATGTGCGATTACGTGGGCAATTAAAGGGGCTTGTAAATAAAATATTATAAAAATAAAGTTGTGCTAAACTAGTGAATAAATAAAGAAAAAACGCACACACGCTGCAAGAAAAAAGTCCACACAGTGATGTAAACAGTCCCACAGTGTACTACTAATCACCAGAATAGTGTGTGAATTCCAAAGAAAAGCTTCTACCTTATGAATTGGCTGCTTACCAGCTCTTTATGACCTGCTATTACAGAAGGTCTATCCTGCTTGTGGCTATTATACCCAGCCAAGGCCTTTTTTTTTCTTCCAAAGGGACCAGGTTAAAGAGCACCCGCCATTCAAGGGAGGACACGATCGAATGAGGATACCAAACAAAGATAAGGCTTCCATAGTGTAAAATCTTCGACATTAAGTTTAACCACTTCAACACAGGGCACTTATACACCTTCCTGCCCAGACCAATTTTCAGCTTTCGGTGCTGTTGCATTTAGAATGACAATTGCGTGGTCATGCTACACTGTACCCAAACAAAATTTTTATCATTTTGTTCCACAAATAGAGCTTTCTTTGTGGTAATAAATAAATAAAAAAATTACCAACATTTTTGAAAAAAAATGTTTTTTTTGTTTGTTACAAAACTTTGTAAATAATAATTTACTCCTTCACTGATGGGCATTGATGGGGCTACACTGACAGACACTGATAAGGCAGCACTGTTGGGCACTGATGAGGTGGCACCAATGAGGTGGCACTGATGGGCACTGATGATGGGCACTAATATGGGACACTGATGGGCACTGATTGGTGGCACTGATATGCAGCACTGATGTGTTCACATAGGTGGCATTGATGGGCACTGAAAGGTGGCATGGGTGGGCACTGATAGGCAAAATGGTTGGGCACTGATAGGTGGCACAGATGGGCACTGATAGGTGGCACATATGGGCATGGATGGACACTGATAGGTGGCACTTATGTACAGTAATTAATGGTACGGATGGATGCCAATCAGTGCCAAACAATAAGGCCTGCCAATCAGTGATGCCCATTGTGGGCACTGATTGGCATCCATTGTGGGCACCGATTGCATCCCTGGTGGCCTGGGGTGGCATACCTGGTGGTGATATCCCTGGTGATCCTAGTGGCATCCCTGGTGATCCTAGTGGCATCCCTGGTGGTCCTAGTGCATCCCTGGTGGTCCAGTGTGGGCATCCCTGCACTGATAATCAGCACAGACCCCCCCTGTGAGAGGAGCAGCCGATCGGCCCCCCTCTACTCTCATCTGACAGACGTGGGTGAGGAAAAGCCGATCAACCGCTCTTCCTGTTTACACTGGGATCAGCCATGATTGGACATGGCTGATCACTTGTAAAGAGTCTCTGTCAGAGACTCTTTACCAAGATCAGTGCAGCAGTGTGTCAGACTGACACACCGCACCACCGATTGCCGCGATGCACCCTCCATGGGTGCGTGGCAGCTGTTATCCTGCTGGACGTCATATGACATCCGGTCAGGATATTGAAGCCACTTAGCCACCATCATTTTGCTATATTTCGGGCAACAAGTGGTTAATATAAAAATTGTTGCACTTACAAAAGTCATACTTGCAGGGCCCACTTGGTCCTATCCACATATTGCAACCCACACGGACACTGCAGCAAGTAAACAACTCCCATAGTGGAGCATGTGAGGAATGGTTCAATCTCAAAGCCATTCATTCTCGCAGGAGGATGAATCCTGCATCCATGAAGGAACACACCTGACATCTGCGGCACTGGTAATAACCTGTAAGTTTTTCAAAAAAGGATACTTGCTTGAAAGGAGGATTGAAAGCATTGGGAGCAATCCTATCCCTCGGGGAGGGGGCTCCCCTAAAAATGATCTGCGGTTATCAGATAAATTAGTTTTTAATACTCGATCATTACCCAATATATGCCAATATTTGTGGATGAGGTGCTTTATGTTCTGAT
Organism: Lithobates pipiens; assembly: GCF_037356315.1. NCBI lineage: Eukaryota > Metazoa > Chordata > Amphibia > Anura > Ranidae > Lithobates > Lithobates pipiens. Next base: position 189,133,234 of record NW_027507903.1, read on the forward strand.
GCTGTATCAAAAAGGTAGTAATTAAAGGAACAGAGGTTACCTTCTTCTTTGTATCTATGGGGGGGGGTCTCATTTAATGGGTTCAGCCTATCCATAGCAACCACCTGATTTGCAGTGGACTGGAGAGACTCCAAATGTTATCCTTTTTCTATAATTCTACTCATCAGAATATTAGCATGAGTTCTAAATTCATCCAACTCTGTACAGTTGCATCTCAGCCTCATATATTGGCTTTTAGGTACTGACCTGAGCCATGAGTCATGATGGCAACTGTCCAAAGGGATGTATTAATTCCTATCCCATGGTTTAAAAAAAGTAGATGTAATGAAACTCTCTCCTTTGCAAGAGATGTTTAACTCCAAAAAGTTGACCTCCTTTAAACTTGCCTCATAATTAAGGTGTATACCCCTATTGTTGTTAAGGGAAAGTATAAAAACATCTGAGTCTGGACAACTACCATCCCAAAGGAGGAGGATGTAATTTATGTACCTAGCCCACAGAACCACATGGGGTTTCTGTTGGGCATAGATGACATTCTCCTCCCACTTAGCCATAAAGAGGTTAGCAAGGCTGGGGGCATATTTTGCCCCCAGGCTACTTATCTATCTTGGCCAAAAATCTGACTATTAAACCAAAAATAATTGTGTTGCCACTAATTCTAAAAGTTCCACAATAAACCTTACTTGCTCTACTGGCAAGTCTGAATCTCATAGCAAATAATGGTTTACAGCTGCTAGGCCCAAATTACGTTATATAACTATATATAAAGTTTACCGTAAATAACATATGAAGGTACTTTTTGCACAAAAGGTTGCAAGAAAAAAATGGATGTACCTGCCCACCGGCTAAGTAACAGAGTCAATACCACTGTCTATAGGACACCCGGGGGGCAGGTAAGAGCTTTATGGATCTTGGGCATATAGTAGAGGATGGGGTACACTGTGCTTTAGACACTAATGCTGCGTAGACACGAGCAGAATGTCTGCCAGAAAAAGTTAGATGGGAGCTTTTCATCATATATGCCGATCGTGTGTATGCCCCATCTGACTTTTTACATTGAAAATTCTGATGGACCTAGAAATAGAACATGTTCTAAATATTTCCAACGGAACAATTCCTATCGGGAAAACCGCTTGTCTATATGCTGTTCCAACGGACCAAAAGCAATGCATGCTCTGAAGCAAGTATGAGACGAGACAGAAGCTATTGGCTACTTGCTATTGAACTTCCTCCCATCATACGTGTTGAACCTCACCGCGTTCTTGACAGTCGGACTTTGGTGTGATCGTGTGTACGCAAGACAGTTTCAGTGGAATTCTGTCAGAACTCCATTGGCAAAACCTTTAGAGTTTATTCCGACGGGAAAACCGGTCTTGTGTACAGGACATTAGTGTATTTTCTCCTTTTTGTTTAAAATGTTAGATTCAAAACTTCTCTTGACCATGGCTTCCAACTCTTTTTTATACATATACACCGTATCTCCATTCAACTGGGATATAGGTATCACGATCACCTACAGTCTTATGCATCTCTGCCAAATACTCACTTCTTCATACATGTTTTTAACTACTTTTGTAAGTGCAACCATTTTTTTATATTAAACTTAATGTCAAAGTTTTTACACTATGGAAGCTCTATTTTTTGGGGGTCCTCATTTGATGAGGTCCTCCCTTGAGTGGTGAGTGCTCTTCAACCTGGTTCCCCTGTAGAAGAAAAAAAGACCTTGGCTGGGTAAAATAGCCACAGGCTGGATGGACCTTCCATAATAGGAGGTCATAAAGAGCTGGTAAGCGGCCAATTCATAAGGTGGATGTTTTTCTTTGGCATCCACACACTATTCTTATTAGTAGTGCACCGTTCATCACTCTGTGGACTTTTTGCTTGCAGCGTTTTTGCTGTTTTTATTTATTTATTCACTTGTTTAGCGTAACTTTATTTTTGGAGTATTGACTTTAGCTGTGTGTGTCTCACAGAATAAGTTGCTGCTGCGAGGTCATTGTACTCATGTTTATTTTTGGATAGCGCACTATTCACTATTTATAAATTTGTAATTAAAAGCCAAAAAATATATAAAACATATCTATTATTTTATATTATTTTTTCAGATTACTGGTTAGTCTTTTTTGTCCGTAATCTTGGAGAATGATATACTTGCAAGTGTTGCTACTCAGGGAATAGGTACAAAATCAGTGAAGATGATTACAAGGCAGAAGTATATTTTTAGTACTGACCACTCTATCAATTGGCAACCAGCCCTTTTAATTTTGTGATCACCATGAAATGCATTAATTATTTATTCTCATACTTGCAAGAACATGTAAAGTGTCCAGCTGGAAAAAAATACATTAACTAAGACCTTAAAACAAAAACGACATTGAGCATAATAAATATTCAGAGAAGGAATCCCTATAGTTTATATGTAGTTTGTCGTTTTTTTTATACTGTATGTACCAAACCTATAATAGCAAGTCTAAGCCGTTCTATATATTTCACTGCAGTAGAAGCCAACATTAGGAATATTGTTTACCTAGAATTGTTGCTTGCAAAATATATAGTAAAAATGAAATGTAGTTTCTATCCCTTATGTAAAGAAAACAGAAACAGATGTGTTAATTACTTCTACACTCTGCTACCATATTAAAAGTATACATTATTAATGTTATGGCATAGCAGAATGTATACAATTAAGAAGGTATGCTGTGTACTTGATCGCATAACTTGCACACAGTACTTAAGAAAATATATAGACCTCCCTGGAAATGGGTCAATATACACATAAGAGAGATTTCTATGCTAACTACATCAGTTGTGAAAGTGATCTGCTTTATCAATTCATGTGTATTTACTATGCAGTAGAGAATGCCGCACACAGCTTGGATCCAAGACTCAGATTCCTTTGAGATTATTGCTAAAATAACTATAGTGGTGAGCTTATAATCTCTTGTTTATTGTTTATAGATCCAAATGCTTGCAGCTTGGTCAGTTGTTCTGTAATTATGAATATATGAAAGATAAGAACGTACATCAGCCTAGTGCATTATCATAAAACAAATATTTTTTAGAAAAGGCCCTTATCCTCATCAGTATGGAAACAAGGTGCTTTGCCAGGGGGGTCCTTCCTCCCCCCCCCCCCCCATTTTGAGAGCATGTGGCCATGTATGGTTTAGACTGTATGCTTAAATTTAGGGTCTAGTATAGATTTTTAATGAGTCTTTACACTTTTTTGTGTACGGAATTTCACTGAATTCCCTACTAGACCTGTATGAATTTCCTTGGAGACTTTATGCTCTTTTTTTCCTCTTAGGTGCCCCCTGCATTTTGTGGGGACTCTAGACCTTATTTTATCCCTGAAGTAGGATGTGCTGCAGCAAAAGTGACATTTACAAAAAAAAATAAAAAATTATACAGTTTAAATTGCCAGCAAATTTAATTTTTTTGCATCCAAACACCATTAACGTTTTCTGCACCAACCAAACCCAGGGCAGTTTGGATCATCCCTAGCAGTAACCACCATAACATTATTTCATTTAATTGAATTTGTAAAGCAGCACACACATACTAGAAAGATAAAAACACTTAATTTTAAGAAATCAAATAGAGGGCTGCTGTTAATGTTTTAGACTGGGAGGCAATAATGTCGTATGAAGTCACACTGAAAAAAAATTACTGTGGGCAATATGTTTTAAAGGCTAAGAGTAAAACCTTGTGGCCCACATCCAATATTAAAAATTAAAAAAGCCATAGAGAATGAAAAATTTGATTTAAGGAATGTAAAAAATAAAGAAACACTATCATTTTAATGCTACAAAGAAAATTCTTTTAAATTTATAAATAGTAAAAAGATGAGGTCCGGACATGTAAGTTAGCTACAAGATAACAGAGTGACTAGGGGAAAAAAAGTACCTTCTTCAGCTCTTTATTTACAGAAAAAATGGGGATGCTCAAGTCTATAATGGGGATAATATCACAACCACCTCAAATGAACCACAATGGCTCAAATTTGATATAGTCCAGAAATAGTTAGACAAAATAAAGGTAAATAAAGCACCTGGACCAGATGGCATCCACCACATGCCTTTAAAGAGCTGAGCTCTGTTATTTAAAAAACATTGTTTCTTTTTTTTTTTGACTCTTTGAAGCAGAACTTCAGTCATGTTTTTCAACTTTCCACCTATTAAATCTTCTGCCCTTGTTGTTTTGACTTTGGATAGTAAAACATTTGTTTTTCTGCCAGTAAATATCATATACAGCCCAGTTCCTGTTTCTTGTCTGATAAAAAGCCTAGGCTTATGACATCATGCACAGTTCTCTCTCTGGGTGATTCATAAGAGGGCCTTAGAGAGCTGCAGAGCTGGAGGTGTGCCTTTGTGTGTCTGTGTAAATCCAGGAAGTGAAGGGGCTTCAGCTGCCCACAGTTAAAATGGTTGCAGCCAGACTCAGTGGAAGGAGATTTCTGCAGCATATTTGGAAAGTACAGAATCACAGTATATATAAAATAATATGCAAAGTGGTTGGAGGGAACCTTCAGAATGGCAAATATGTTATTATTACAAATTATGTGAGGAGACTGCAGTTCCTCTTTAATAACTGTAATGGTCAAGAGAAAAAACTGAAAATCGCCTCTAAGCACAGTATTTATTTAACAGTATAATGACACAGGCAAGGGGTCACTCACATAAAGACTGAGGAATACGGCTCATCTGGTAGTGGTCATACAATCTGGTGGATCACACCAGCTCTGATAGCAGCAGGAGCCATTGGTTCCTGCTGCTGTCAATCAAGTCCTGTTATGAGGGAGTGGGAGGCAGGGCCAAGCCATCCTGTCTGTGTCAATAGATGAAGAGCCTGTATGAGTGCTCCCATAAAAAGCTGATTTCTATGTGGACACTTGCCAAAGATGAGGAGCCAAGAGTGGCAGCAGGGGACCTGAAGAGAGGAGAATCGGGGCTGCTCTGTGTAAAACCATTACAAAGGGCAGGTAAGTATAACATGTTTGTTATTTTATTAGAAATAAAAAGCTTTAATATCACTTTAAAGACCACTTTTAGAGATTAATAATTATTGATTCCTACTCTGAATCAGTGTTGCCAACTGCCCATTCATTTATAGATAGCCTGTAAATTTCTGCCCATTTTCAAGCAGTACTTAAGTGCTCATTATGGGCAGTGGTGCTCTTAAAAAGATGGCTGGGGCTCGGGAAATCTCGTACGTGCTCAGTCAAGCGAGCACATGCAGTGACATGATGGCACTGCCATTTTTTAATGAAAGGCATTGCCATAGCAGAGGAGGTCATACTCTGCCTGGAACAGAACACTGACTGCGAACATCCAGGGCGGACATGCGTATTGTGCTGATCAGCCTTCCCTATACTGAACAGTAGCTAGAGAGAGCAGAGCCATCCACAGAGACAGACCCGAGCCTATCACACAACAAGGTCACTCCACCAATAGAACACTACATAGACTTCCGAATAAAGGAGACACATATAGGTTTCATATATACATACATTGGGAGGAGGTGTGAGGACACTCATGTGAGGGGGTAATATAAAGGGGGCAAAGGAGGACACTACCATGTGGAGTGAAGGGGACACAGGAGGACACTAATGTGGAGAGGTGAAAGGGGCACAGGAGGAAGACACTGTTGTGGAGAGGTAATATGAAGGGGACAGAGGAGGAACCTACCGTGATGAGGACACTACCATGTCCATGCAACCTCTGACCCCCTCCTGTACCATGTCTGCGCAGTCTCTGACCCCCTCCTATATCATGTCCACAGTCCTGTACCATGTCCATGCAGTCTCTGACCCCCTCCTGTACCATGTCCACGCAATCTCTGACCCCCTCCTGTACCATGTCTGTGCAGTTTCTGACTCCCTCCTGTACCATGTCCAAGCCGTCTCGGACCCCTTACTGGACCATGTCTGCACGACCTCTGACCCCCTCCTGTACCATGTCTGTGCAGTTTCTGACCCCCTCCTGTACTATGTCCACGCAGCCTCTGACCCCCTCCTGTACCATGCCCATGCAGTTTCTGACCCCCTCCTGTACCATGTCCACGCAACCTCTGACCCCCTCCTGTACCATGTCCACACAGTCTCTGACCCCCTCCTGTATCATGTCTTCAGCCTTTGTCTCCCTCCTGTACCATGTTCGCACAGCCTCTGACTCCCTCCCGTACCATGTCCATGCAGTTTCTGACCCCCTCCTGTAGCATGTCTGCATCCTCTGACCACCCCCCCCCCCCTGTACAATGTCTGTGCAGTCTTTGACCCCCTCCTGCACCATATCCATGCAGGCTCCAACCCCCTCCTGTACCATGTGAAATGGAGAAATACGTTTTTTGACATTTGTTTCAGGTTCACATTGCTAATAGTGCTAGTTACATGTTTATAATTTAAATATTGATATTTGCACTTTTTAGCACTAAAAAAATGTAATTTTAGGTACTTTTTTGCAGTATCAGTAAAAAATGGGGCTCTGCCAGTTAATTTCATGATTTTTGCCAGTAAAAAAATTGTGTTGTTTGTGAATTTTGGCATCCTGCCAGTAAATTTCAATTTGGGGGGTTGGCAACACTGCTCTGAATGGACTAAGGTTATTAGTGCTAAATCCCAAAGTTTAGTGTTGAGGCCCTTACTTTTTAACACCAAATTATATAGTTCAATCATGTCCTTACAGGATGTCTCCAATTTACAGGCACACATGAATTCACTGTTTGGTTCAGCAATTGAGATGGCAAATAAAAGTAAAGTTATGCACTTGAGGGCTAAAAAACATGCATGCATTATTGTATTATACATTCTGGGGAAGTCAATGGTCGAGAAGGATATTGCTGTTCTGGTAGATCATTGACATTGTCCCACTATGCAAAGCATTGTATCCCTATGCAAAGCATTATATGCAATATATCATTTTTGACACCAGTTATTAGGAAACTGGACGGTTATTGGGGAACTGGACAGAAGTGCAAAGAAAACAGCTAAATTGACAGGAGGCATGGAGGACCCAAGTTATAAGAAAAGATTTGTTGATTTGAATGTATTTTCCCTTTTTTTTCCCTAAATTCCAGCTCCCCTATCTACCAATATACCATAAATGTACTTTTGCAAGAACAAAACAATGTTTTATTAATCTTACACACCCCTTACCTCAAAGTCTAGCTGGCTGTATAAAAAAAAACTTCTCTATTACTTCCTGGGCAGACCTTAGGATGTGACACAGGAAGGAGTTCACCAGCTGACCTCATTAGCACACACCCTGAATTTGACCTCCCCCCCATCCAGCATATGACTACCGCCCACCTCATCAGGTGCAAGTTTTCCCAATGCAATTAGTGAATACCATTCTCACTAAATACACAGGCAGTGATCTTCATTTTTGCAGGAGCGGAGTGACCGGATAACAGCCTATGTGGATAGAGCTGTAATATTGAAAACAGGAAAAGTATGTCTTAGGTTCTGTAAAGCTCACCATACACTATACAATCAAATTGTACAATCTCCTTTAGATCTACCCTCAATGTAGTGCAAGGGCCTGCCTGATTGGATACAGAGTGATTGGATAGATGGTGTGTCCCCCTATTATACAGTTGTGGTAAATCTAAAGAAGATCATACAGAAATTGTACATTAAGACTGTATAGTGTATGACCACCTTTTTACACCTAAATCTAACTAGTTATGCTTTTGGTGCCATTAATTGTTAACAACACCCCAAACACAGACGCAAACACACATTTTGTTACATGAAAAAACAAGCGAAAAACACTGCAAAATGCACAGTAAATATGTGCAACTTGCAACATGCCCAAATGTCTCATGAGCTACTTTGTCACATATAGCTCAGCTTATTGAAATTAACAGGCTGCCCTATGCGTGTCACAGGAAAAGCATGCCAAAAAACATGCACCAAGTGTGAATAGGGACTGAAAGTAAAATGTGAAGTGTGTTTACATAAGAACAATGAAGCTCCAGTCACATCTGTGCATTTCTGAACACATTGCAAACCACACAGAAAATGCGCGCTTTGCCTTGCATTTAGGAAACTCACTGTAAGCACATGGTAAAAAATGCATAATGCCCTGCTCTGAAAAAAAAAAGTTCTCAAGCTTCTTTAAAGTGATTGGTGCATGTAGGGTAGCCCATTCAAATGAATGGGCTTCTCTGTGCATGACAAAAGAAAATGCTCAAAAACTTCCAAAAACAAATTCATGCAGGAATGTGAGTTTTTGATATGCAGAGATGTGAACGACGATTGAGTGTCACCATCCACTCCCTTCTATGTACTTGTATAAAACTGGCCATACACTATGCAATCTGATTGTACAATCTCTGTGTAATTTCCTTTAGCTTAACTAGAACTATGGAATAAGAGAACCCACCTATCTATCCATTCATTCTGTATCCAATAAGGCAAGCCCTTGCACTACATAGTTGATGGTAGATCTAAAGGATTAAAGCGGATCATTCTATAGCAGGGATATGCAATTAGCGGACCTCCAGCTGTTGCAAAACTACAAGTCCCATCGTGCCTCTGCCTCTGGGTGTCATGTTTGTGGCTCTCAGAGTCTTGCTATGCGTCATGGGACTTGTAGTTTTGCAACAGCTGGAGGTCCGCTAATTGCATATCCCTGTTCTATAGGGGAATCTTCATTTAAAAAGAGAAAGTATACCCAACCACATATAGAGAAAGTGAAAAAGAAAACCAGATATTTTGCATGCTCACGATTGGATTAATAAAGTTAGCACACCATCCCCAAATTCACTAAGCTAAGTAAAAACTCACTTGTAACGTGAACATGCTTTTTTACTTTAGTAAATCAATCCTTGGAATTTATACTTTGTCAATTCCCTATTTCTAATTTCCCTTCATTTTCATTGCAGTTGTCTCTGTGGTGATATAGACAATAATTTCCCTGGAGAATACACTTGGTTTTCAATAAGAAAAGTTATGTTAAGAAAGAACAGTGCGCATTAGGCTATAATCCATCAATACAAAGTGAGAAGTCATATTGACTTGTAATGAAATGGTTATTCTACAAAAGTCAAACATGTGTCAGCAAATTTGGCAATTAGAGAAGCCTATTAAAGTGATATACTTTACACTTCCTCCTTTGAAAGCAAAAACTTCCTAGAAAGCTGCTTTGCAGATATTGAAAATCATTGTACTCTTTTTTTTAATAGCATCTCTTTGGAAGTGTCATCGATTTATCTCTTCCTTGTCTATAACTACAGTATATGAACCTAAGCATTGACCATACTTTATTTTTCCTTTTTTCATTTGTTTTGGAAACCTCCACATACTTTTTGAATGCTTAGAGCTTGCATTTCCTTATTTTTTAATCTTTGTGAAATATCCATAATGTACAGACATTAAGAATCTATAAGTGAAAAATGTGACTCAACATATGTATATACAAATTCATATACTAAAACATGGCTAACATAAAATGCCACATGGATTTAGTATTTTATGTTAAATAATCTATAAGCTACTCATTGCATTTTATTGGGACATTTCATCGAAGGATGCATTCTAATTGCGTCTGTGGGTTAAACCACTTGATGCATTGCTTTTTGCCTGTTTGAATATGCCTTTATATGTTAGGAGATGTGTTGCAAAGCAGAAATACACAACCTTTGCACACCATGCATGTTTTTAGGTCCAGATTCTTTGAAAGTCAACACACAATAAATTACATTAACTTTAATGGCATCTCAGTCTTAGTGCGTAGGGTTCAATATTGAGTTGGCCCACCCTTTGCAGCTGTAACAGCTTCAACTCTTCTGGGAAACCTGTCCACAAGATTTAGGATTGTGTCTATGGGAATGTTTGACCATTCTTCCAGAAGTGCATTTGTGAGGACAGGCATTGAAGTGGACTAGAAGGCCTGGCTCGCAGTCTCTGCTCTAATTCATCCCAAAGGTGTTCTATCGGGTTGAGATCAGAACTTTGTGCAGACCAGTCAAGTTCCTCCACCCCAAACTCACTCATCCATGTTATTACGGGCCTTTAACAATCATTTCAATAGAGGACTTATCATAAATCCACTGTCAGGACTGTGTGTGTGCACTCATCCTGTTTCAGCATCCTGGTTTTGGCTGTGGCATTCTCCTTATCTGTCTGCCGACCTGCAAGGTGATTGATGTGGCCAGACCCTGGGTGGAGACCAAACACGATTTAAGCTAGCCAAGCCTGCAGTCTCATGCTTGTGATAGTGTGTGTAATACCTAATGAAGCTACCTGTTTGTCGGCCCTGCACTGCTAGATTGGATTACCTCGTTGATGATCTCAGATCAGATATTGACTATTCTCTGATCTCTGCCTGTCACCTCGCCACAGGCCACCTCTCCAGCCAATTGCCACAGTCTAAATCTTTTCCTCCTAGTGGCTGAATGTACCAGCTGTCTTGCAGCCTTGAGCTCTGTTTGAAAACTTCCTCTAAGTTTCACAATATCTTACCTCCAGCATAAGTAATGGGGATAGTTATCCCCTAATCTTTTGGACTCTATTTTAAAGGCTCAATCTTGTGTTTCACCCAATCTACCCCCTGGAAAGCTGTTTGTTTCCATCCACCTTAGGCTTAAAGTTCTTTCAGAAGCACATGACACTAAAATGGAATTCCTTTGGATTACTAAAACATTTTGTTAGGTTTCTCAAAGGTTTTGGTGGCCCTCTCTCCATAAGGATTTCTGTTCCTATGTACAAGCTTGCAAAACCTGTGTTTGTTCTAAGTCCTTAAAGGGTAAGCCCTCTGGATCATCCCTACCTTTCCCTGTCTGTAAACACCCCTGGATGCACGTCCAGGCTAAGTTTTCCTCAATTTCTGCTGCCTCTACACCTGCCGAAGTGCTCCAAACCTGTCTAGTAAATTCCATTTATGCTTTAGACTGCCTCATTTGGCCAGGTGGTACCTTCAACCTTTTATTCAAGCCACTCTGCATCCAGCCTGTGTTCCACCTATTTAGCTTGACTTCTGTGACAAGTCCACCTGATCCAACCTGACCTCGCTGATCCCCTGACCTTTGTCCAGCCTGACAGTCCTGTACTGGATGCCCAGCCTGATTGTCCAGTGCTCTATGCCCAGGATGCCTCTAAGGGTGTGGGGGCCCCTCCCCAGAGAGGGGTAATGTCAGGAGCGTATGTGCTCCTGCTCTATCATAGCTTCTGGTTCCTGCATCCTGGCTTTGGCTGTAACATTCTCCTTGTCTGTCTATCCCCCTGTGGGGGGATTAATGTGGCCAAACTCTGGGTGGAGAGCTCACCTGCCCTTCTTGATTGGATTACCCTTCTGATGACCTCAGATCAGATATTGACTATTCTCTAAACTCTGCCTGCCTTTGACTTTGGATTTTGATTCTAACTATTCTGAGCCTTGCCTGTCTGCCAATTGCAAGTACGTTTGCTTGTTCAGTTCGCGCACGCCCTAGCATAGTAGCCAAGCACTATTGCATTGTGTATAAGTCCTGGGGTCAACTGAGTACCAGAAGGCCTGCTTACCTTAGGGGAAAGGGGGCTGTTATAGGTGAAGAACACAGAAGCTAGTTATAGTGTCTGACCACCTGCATTAGGGATAAGTGTAACATCCACACATACACTTCAAATGCCAGTCACAAATTAATAAGAAACATAGGTATTATATTTAATGCATCATGAAAACTTTACCCTTTTAACAAAGGGAAAGACCAAAAATATGGTGTTGTGTGTAGAAACAATATTGTGAGACTGTTTAAACATTTGGTTACCATTTCACCAGTTTCAACATTAAGCGCTTAACGCCAGGTGACTTAACGGTATGTTGCCCGATCTTTGAGTAGTTATACTATAATGAGGGAAAGGGAAAAATGGGACTTTAAATGGGGCCATGGCAAGGTAAGGCTATGTGCCTCTATCCCTATCGATATGCGAAAAAAAAAAACACTTTGAATGAAGCACTTGATTGGAAGAGAATAACTGAATATAGGATGTGAATTAATTCATATACAATGTTTAATTCATATAAAACAGTGTACAGAGATGATTTTGATGTCTAGTTGAAAACAATTAACATGGTACTAACACGAGTAGCAATAGATATCAAAAGGTTACAATTTCATAATTCATGAAAATTAATATATATAAACACACAATTATTATGAGCAATGCCTGCCTGGCCATGGCCTCATGGATCCCTATCATAATGGGTAAAAGCATAAAGTAGATATAAACTCAAATAATTTTTATGGGGAACGCGGCATATATTATCTCTACGCATTTCATGGCTATTGGCCAATCTTCAGGAGCAAGCGCGTTAATATATCTGAAATGAAAAAAGTATATATATATATATATATATATATATATATATATATATATTAGGCTTATATTGACAAATAAAGGAGGTAGAGTGAGTACACTCCCCCCAGGGTAGGGACTTACATAAGTCTATGCTGTTGGGGGTATAGTGTCAACAGCTGCGAGCCATCCAAAGCCATCAACTAGACATCAAGATCATGTTTGTACACTATTTTATATGAATTAAACACTGTATATGAATTAATTATCATCCTATATTCATCAAGTTATTGCAATCACACGCTTTGTTCAAAGTTCCAACCCTTTGTTTTGTTTTGTTTGAGTGGTTATACCTGGATGATGCTTGCAGCTGCAGGTATCATCCCAGTATTTTTTTTTTTACTGCTAGTGGAGCACTTGTTTGGAAAAGCGCAGGCAGTAAAAGGGGTCCCCTCTTTCTGCAGCCTTCCCCTGCCTTCCCAGTCTCTCCCGTATCACTGGTGGAACCCGGGTTTGCAGCTGGCAGTTCCATTGGCTGACCATAGAGCTGTTTGGGGACCAGAATGGCCCTGATCATTTATATGGTCTAAAAAAAACGAAAGTGGTACCAGTTTTGCTGGTTGTAAACAAACCATTAGTGCTTTGTAAAAAGCATCGGATCATACTGATCTTGGTATGGTCTGAAGCTGTTAAGGGCAGAGGAGACATCTGGTTTCTGATAGACCCCAGATGTCTCAGTAAAGAGGACCTGTCACTACATATTGTTATCTCAAGGGATGTTTACATTTGTTATAATAACAATAAAAGTGATGAAAAAAACAAAATGGAAAGGTACAGTGTAAAAAAAAAAAATAGAAAAAATAAAACTGAAAAGAGTACCCCTGCCCCATGCTCACATGCAAAAACAGATGCACACATTGGTCCTGTGTCGTATGTAAACAGTGATTGCAACACACATATTTGGTATCACCGCGAACGTCAGATTGAAAGCAATAATTTTAGCACCAGACCTCCCGTGTAAGTTGAAAGCGATAAACTGTAAAGGCTTTTAATACATTGCATGTGGATAATATAATGTATGTAGTTTGTTGCTGTTCCACGGGTGTGCACAATTTTAAATCATAACTCAAAAAGTAACTTCCTAGCAAAAAATACAGATTTGTATGTATATATTGCCTGATGTATGGGAGAAGTGTCAGAAAAAGGCCTGGTCTTCAAGTGGTTAAAGTTCAACTCAAAACATGTTTTGGATTCAGTGAGATAAGGCCTTATAGTTTTTTAAAGTCACATTTTTCTACATGGTGACAATTATTACCAAGTTCAAAAATTGATAGGAAAATTAAATGTTAGGCCACGTACACACGCGGGGACTGTTCGCCCAACTTTGTCCGTCAAACAGTTTCGGCAAACAGTCCGCTCAAAATTAGCATGGACGGACATGGCCACACACGACGGACGAACAGTTTGCTGAAACCGTGCGCGATGACGTGAACGGCACGTACGACAGGACGAAAAATACGACGTCCTATACACTGCATTATAACTTTCGGCGTGTAAATCCTTTCTGAGCATGCGCGGAACTTAGTTTGACGAACAAGCCTACACACGAGCGGACTGTTCGCTGAAACAAGGTTTCAGCGGACAGTTTTTCGGAAATTCCGAAAAACCTTGTTCGTCAAACTGTCCGCTGAAACTGTCCGCTGAAAGCCCACACACGAGCGGACTGTCCGCCCAAACACTGTTCAGCGGACAAAGTTGGGCGAACAGTCCGCCCGTGTGTACGCGGCCTTACAGTTATCACTGCTGTCAAAGGTATGTAGAGTAGACATGGAGGAAAAATTATCCTAGTGAGAACACACACCTGACAGATGCACTAACTCTTCATCACTCTATAGAAAATTATTCGAAAAAAGATTTTGGTCTGGAATTGCATTTTAAAGGATATATAATGACAAACTTGCTTTGATTATACTAAAAAGATTATTATACACGGTCAATATAATTGTTAATATAGAGAATGAACAATGTTATAAAATATTTTCTTGTCTCAGATTTGTGTTGCAAAGTCTGTATTTTGTATATGTATTTTGAAAATTTTAAACTACCCTGAACTACATTGACTAGACAATAGTGAGGATTTTTTTTAAGGTAATGCCCCTGCATTAGGCATTAATGCTGTGTTTGGAATTTATGTTTTAGAAAAGCCTGACTGATTTAATTTATTATTTAGTAATGACTAAAACTTACTGCAGTCAAAGACTATCAAAACAGTATATTGGTCTATGTGAGTTAAATTAATCCTTATTGTATTTTTAAAAGTTAAAATTCACTCTTTCTTACTTTCAAAAACTGAAAATGAAGAATTTGTGTCTTTAGCTTGCCCACAATGGAATATGTTTCTCTGTTTCAATAGCAAGCTGCGCTGTAAATTAGACATTTGTAATCTCTACATTAGCCAGTAGATGTCTCCTTTGTCTGTAAAAGTCCTGCAAGCAAAGCAAACAGCAAATGGCTTTAAAATAGCACAAGATTTTACAACTTACCATGATCTTGTTATCTCGGTTTTTAAACAGTCACATTTAATTGATTTAATGTCTATTCAAAATTCATCAGACATGTTTTCTTTTTTTTTTTATCAGGAGCTCAAATACTTATATCTGAGAAAAGTTATACAACAGAATGATTGAATTGATGTCAAGTATTTTTTTTTCTTCGTAAGACCAGACTACACTTTTAACAATAATTAACCACTTTCAGACCGGACCATTTTGCTGGTAAATGACCAGAGGTCTTTTTACACTTTGGCACTGCGCTGCTTTAACTGGTAATTGCGCAGTCATGCAATGTTGTACCCAAACAAAATTTGCGTCCTTTTCTTCCCACAAATAGAGCTTTCTTTTGATGGTATTTGATTGCCTCTGCGATTTTTATTTTTTGCGATATAAACGTAAAAAGACCGCAAATTTTGAAAAAAAATGATATTTTCTACTTTTTGTTATTAGAAAAATCCAATAAACTCAATTTTAGTCATACATTTAGGCCAAAATGTATTCAGCCACATGTCTTTGGTAAAAAAAAAGTCAATAATTGTATATTTATTGGTTTGCGCAAAAGTTGTCACATCTACAAACTAAGGTACGTTTTCTGGAATTTACGCAGCTTTTAGTTTACGACTGCCTATCTCATTTCTTGAGGTGCTAAAATGGCAGGGCAGTACAAAACCTACAATGTATAGTAGTGAGTGTACAGCTTGTATAACAGTGTACATTTTCTGTCTCCTCAAAATAATTCAACACACAGCCATTCATGTCTAAACCACTGTCTAAATGTCTAAAATGAGTCATGTGACTCGTTAGTGTTACAAGGTCTCAGGTGTGTTAAATATGGAGTAATTGCTCTCACTCTCTCATACTGGTCACTGGAAGTCCAACATGGCACTTCATGGCAATGAACTCTCTGAGGATCTGAAAAAAAAAGATTTGTTGCTCTACATATAGATGGCCTAGGCTATAAGAGGATTGCCAAGACCCTGAAACTGAGCTGTAGCACAGTGGCCAAGACCATACAGTGGTGTAACAGGACAGGTTCCACTCAGATCAGGCCTCGCCATGGTCGATTAAAGAAGTTCAGTGCACGTGCTCAGTGTCATATACAGAGGTTGTCTTTGGGAAATAGACATATGAGTGCTGCCAGCATTGCTGTAGAGGTTAAAGAGGTGGGGGGCCAGGCTGTCAGTACTCAGACCATATGTCACACTGCATCAAATTGGCCAGCTGTTGTCCCAGAAGGAAGCCTCTTCTAAAGATGATGCACAAGAACGTTTGCTGAAGACAAGCAGACTAAGGACATGGATTACTGGAACCATGCCCTGTGGTCTGATGAGACCAAGATAAACTTATTTGGTTCAGATGGTGTCAGGCGTGTGTGGCGGCAACCAGGTGAGGAGTACAAAGACAAGTGTGTCTTGCCTACAGTCAAGCATGGTGGTGGGAGTGTCATGCTCTGGGGCTGCGTGAGTGCTGCCGCCACTGGGGGGCTACAGTTTATTGTAGGAAACCATGAATGCCAACATGTACTGTGACATATTGAAGCAGAGTATGATCCCCTCCCTTTGGTGACTGGGCCACAGGGCAATATTCCATAATGATAACAACAGCAAACACACCTCCAAGATGACCACTGCCATGCTAAAGAAGTTGATAGTGAAAGTGATGAACTGGCATGATGAACTGCGATGAACTAGTACGAGCTGAGGTCTGTAGATTAAGCGTTTGTGGGGGACTATATCAAATGCTTTTGCAAAATCTAGATATACCACATCCATGGCCTGAATAAGGAAAGGGATGGTTGGCACTCAGGATGACATCCAAAATAGTATTCCTTTATTAAATACATGCATAGAGCTGTAAAACAGCCTACGTGTTTTGGACGATAGAGTATGTACATGGATAGAACACTGGGTATGGGGGTATGCCTAAGGGTCATGTTAAATAACATGTATTCAGAATGGTCTAGAGAGGTCAGTGGGGTACCCCATGGGCTCTGTCCTGGGACCAATTCTGTTTAATTTATTTTTAAATTACATAGGGGTTGGGATAAATAGCTCCATCTCAGTGTTTGCTGATGATACAAAAATATGCAGGGCAATAACAAAACAGCAGGGAATATAAACTTTACAAGAGGACCTGAATAAAGTAATTGAGTGGGTTACTACATGGCAAATGAAGTTGAATACTGGTAAATGTAAGGTAATGCACTTGGGGGGTAAAAATATAAACACAAGTTACTCTTTAGGGGGAGAATCCCTAGGGGCTTCCAGGATGGAGAAGGATCTAGGGGTCCTAGTAGAAGACAGACTGAGCAATAGCATGCAGTGTCAAGCTGCGGCTTCCAAAGCCAGCAGAATATTAGCATGCATGAAAAAGGGAATTTAAGAGGATTATTCTGCCACTGGTTTGGCCGTATTTGGAGTATTCTGTCAAGTTCTAGTCACCAATCCTCCGAAAGGATGGACTGGAGCTGGAGAGAGTCCAGAGTCCATTTATGCTCACTGGAGAAGAGACACTTGAGAGGGGATATGATTGTGATGTTCAAATATCTCAATGGTTATCCCAGCATAAGTATGAAACTTTTCTGTCCCAGGGAGTGTAATAGAACACAGGGCCTCATGATGAGACTGGATGAGAAGCGGTTTAACTTTAAGCTGCATAGAGGGTTTTTCACTGTAAGGGCGGTTAGGATGTGGAACAATCAGTGGTATCGGTAGGAAATATGGATATTTTTAAAAGACTCTTGAATGTGCATCTTAACATAAATTATTTAAGGGGATATAGGAAATTATTTTTCTACATACACACACATACACAGGTTGAACTGGATGGACTGATATCTTTATTCAACCTTACCAACTATATGTTACCAATTTACCAATTTAGCCAAACCTGCTCTGTCTGCACCTTGCTTAAATTAAAATTGGAAAACTGACTAATTTTAAACTTGAAATATTTATTTTTTACATTTATATATATTTATTTATCTTGTTCATGTTCCATATATAAAATATTGCATCATAGTTCATTTTATTGTCTGGAACAATAAAGAATAACTGTAGCCAAAAAATAAAAATTGCAATTTCCTAGCAATTGTCCCCGAACATCTTTTGGTATGCTTATACATTTTTGGTCATTGATTACCAAGAACCATGAAATTAGTAAAGAGCAATCAGCTGTATTCCCGAAACAATCAATTCACTGATACCTTTGAAGATTAGTTAAATGATCTGAAATTTCTGTCTGGCACAATTACATAGGTTTCTCTCTGAGTTGTTTGATAACTGAAGAAAATATCAGATATTTCATTTAAATTGATGAAAGAGTCGCCAGCACAATGTGTAAGTAACACATTGTTGTCACCTAACTTTTAGCTATTGTTTTCTTGCCTTCCCTTCACCCATGAACTTATATATTTTCAAGTTACATAGTTAGTCAGGTTGAAAAAAGACACAAGACATTATTGACATTAGAATACCCAGAGACTGAGTAGGGCATGCTGCATTTTCCAGTAATCATCAATTTAGTTTAAGAAACTTGATAAACTTCAAAGTTAACATAGGGTTTAAACAGTGCTAAAATGCTGTGAGGGTTGCCATTAGAAATCTCTTTGTACTTAGTGTTACCATCATAAAACTTTAACTTTAGCTCTTTAAGTTGCGTGTAACCTGGAATTGCAGACTTACCATGATCCAGCCCTTTGGGAGCTGCTGCTTTTTTCAAAACACATACAATTCTAGGTTATAAAAGATTGGGTGAGTTTTATCTTTTGACTCAGACAGACAAATATTTGTAAAAACACGTCGCCCATATCTATAAGAAGAAGGCGGTTACTTAAAGCAAAATGATCTTAAAGGATCCCTTGGAATGCTGATAATCATTGTAGTGGTTTGCACTACATACAGTGCAGCATCCTGGCAACCCCCTTGGCCCTCTGGATATCATACATTTTTATATTAATTGTACATCAAGTAAAACTGGTCTGATTTAAGCATGTAAAAAATAATTCTTGGAGTTCCACTTTTAAAACCGCGTACACACGATCAAACAATCCGGCCGTGTGTGGGCTCCGGTGGACTTTTTTTACCCAAAAGTCCGGCGGACTAAGAAAGTAGTTTTGCACCTAAATATGTCCGCTGGACTCGCATTTTGGCGGACAATACGGCCGTGTGTGTGCTAGTCCGACGGACAATATGGCCGTGTGTGTGTGCTAGTCCACCGTACTTTTGAAATGAACAGACTTTTCCCGTCTGGAGAAAAGTCCGCTCATTTTGAGCGTGGCTCCAGGTAGCCGGGACCAGCGAAGGAGGCATTGCTGGCCCCGTCACCTGGTATAAAGTTAAAGGGGAAGCCCTACGCTGAAAAAATGGCGTGGGGGTCCCCCCCAGGTCCATATCAGACCCTTATCTGAGCACGCTACCCGGCCGGTCAGGAAAGGGGGTGGGGACGAGCCAGTGCCCCCCCTCCTGAGCCATACCAGGCCGCGTGCCCTCAACATGGGGGGGTGCTTTGGGGAAGGGGGGCTGCGCAGCTCCCCCACCCCAAAGCACTTTATCCCCATGTTGATGAGGACAAGGGCCTCTTCCCGACAACCCTGGCCGTTGGTTGTCGGGGTCTGCGGGCGGGAGGCTTATTGGAATCCGTGAGCCCCCTTTAATAAGGCGGCCCCCAGATCCCGGCCCACCACCCTATGTGAATGAGTATGGGGTAAAATGTACCCCTACCCATTCACCTGTGAAAAAAATGTAAAAAAAACAACACACAAGGGTTAAAATAGTTTATTGCACAGCTCCGGGGGTCTTCTTCCGTCTTGGGGGGTCTTCTCGCCAGACTCCTCCGCTATCTTCTGCTAGCTCTTTTACTAGCGGAGGAGCCCAGCTTTCTTCTTCTCCGCCGCCCTCTTCTTCCGACTTCGGGAGTATTGTCCCCCTCTTTGGGGGTCTTGTCCCCCTCTTCGGTTCTTCTTGCCGGGCCACCGCGCCTTCTTCTAGCTCTTTTACAAGCGGTGGCCCTGTATTCTGTCGCCGCCACCTTCTGTTCTTCTTTTCTTCTGCTCTCTTCTTCTGTTCTTGAGCTGTTGCCTCGTCGCTGTCTCTGGCCACAATGACAGGCAAGCGGGGTGCGGTGACTTATATAGGGACATCACCGGATGTCCCCCTAGTCCGCCACAAGAGTACCGTGTGTGGGCAGGTAGCTCGTTTGGAAAGTCCAGTGGATAGTCCGGCGGTTTGTCCGCCAGACTAAGTTGGCCGGATAGTCTGATACGTGTGTACGTGGCATCAGTGATTGTAAATGCTCAATCTTTTTATTATTATTAAAACAACAAACATGTCATGCTTACCTTCTCTGTGAAATGGTTTTGCACAGAGCAGCCCTGATCCTCCTCTCAGGGCCCCACCAGTTCTCCTGGCTCCTCCCCCCACCCAGTGTCGCTATAGCAAGCCACTTACTCTGGGGGCACTCATGCATGCTCGCTTCCAAGCCCCACTCTGTGTTTCCATTGACACACACGGCGTGACTTGACTCTGCTCCCTGCTCCCTCTTTACTGGCTGTGATTAATAGCAGCAGAAGCTGATTGCTCCTGCTGCTGTCTTTGAGCCAGTGAGGGTGGAGAGAGCTTGTTTTTGTTTACGCTAACAGATAACAGTCAGCACAGACGTGTTAATGATAAAACCATGCTTTTGGAAGGCATTGTCAATTCAGGTGGCAGTAGTTGTTTCCAGTTTTTTTAATTTATTATTCAATAGTAAAGGGTTTCTAGTGCTGGGGCACCTAACAACATTCATTAGTTAAAAAGTTATTTTTACACTGTGTTGTAATATTGCCTTCAGTTACATGTTGTTATTCTATTGGCAATATGCTTCATTAACATTTTTGACTTATGTACAGTATCTATTCATGTACAGACAGGGTTAATTTGCACAAAAGCTGTGTTTGGTAAACAAAGTGCCTTGAGGACATTTGTCCTTATCTCAGAAGCTCTATAAAATTTGGCATCTTTCAACACAAATGTCAGTTTTTGATCAAGGAATCTGTAGAGTGGAACAGTATTATTATTGTAGGTCAGAGCTGAGGAGCCTTGCAAGAGCAGTGCAAAATATCTTAACCATACAACAGTGCCTCATTAAATTACAAACGAAATAAAAAAAAATACAATGAATTACTCTGATCAATATGTACAAAAAGGCTGCATATATTTTCAATGTTAACCTATTTTTTGTTAAATATAAATTGGTTTGCCTGTAATATTGAAGTTGGGGCATTCATAAATGAGAAAGATTGTCACAATGTAATGATACTGCATACTCGCCATTAAAAGAGAACCATGCCGGAAAATCTTCAGGGCATTCTATAATATCCCTGCTCTATAACCAATATAAAAGGTAAGTGAAGAGGGCCTGATATTGTATGCATAGTTCTAGTGATGTACTTCTGAGAAAGGGCTGTGGTAATCAATACATTTTTTTATGATTTGGGTTTGAATTTTTATTTGAATTTTGATTGTTTATGAATAGTCTACATTTAAGCATCATGCACATTTTGGAGAATTACCACTTACACCCCCTTACTGCCCAGGCCATTTCTTAGCTTTCTGTGCTGTCACATTTCAATGACAATTGCACGGTCATGCTACACTGTAACCATGTAAAATTGTTATAGTTTTCTTCACACAAATAGAGCTTTCTTCTGGTGGTATTTAATCACTCCTGGGTTTTTTATTTTTTCCTAAAAAAAAAGACCAAAAAGTTTCTGTCAGTACATTTTGTAAATAAGTAATTTTTCTCCTTCATTGATGGGCGCTGATGAGTCGGCACTGATGGGCACTGATAGGCTGCACTGATGAGGTGGAACTTCTGGGCTCTGATGAGGCGGTACTTATGGGGACTGATTAGGTGGCACTAATGAGGAGACACGAATATGCCACACTTATGTGGCACTGATGAGCACTGATAGGCAGCACTGATGGGTGGCACTGGTGGGCGATTGGCACAGATAGGTGTCACTGGTGGGTACAAATAGGTGTCACTGGTGGGCATAGATAGGCAGCATAGATAGGCAGCACTGATGGATGGCACTGGTCAGCGCTTGGCACAGATAGGTGTCACTGGTGGGCACTGATTGCTTTCACTTGTAGGCACAGATTGGTGGCAATTGTGGGCACTGATTGATGACAGTGGTGGGCACCTAATTGCAATCAGGGTACTGATGATCAGTGCCCTGATTACATACCTAGCTGTCACCTGTGAGGATATGCCACTGATCGGCTCTCCTCTCCTCATACTCTGTCAGTGTGAGGCGAGGAGCGCTGATTACCAGTATCTCCGTGTTTACATGTGACCAGCTGTGATTGGACACAGCCGATCACATGGTTAAAGACCCATGGCTCTTTAAACAGATCGGGGCTGCGCCGTGTCCTAGCAACACGGCGAAGCCACGATCGCTGCCCTGCACGCCCCTTGGGAGCGCACGAGAGTGGTCATTCTTGGAGGCCGTCATATGACATCCACCCAGAATGAGAGCCGCACCTCCCAGCCGTCATTTGATGGTGGGCGGGTGGCAAGTGGTTAAATCATATTTTACCCAAATAACAAAGAAGAATTGTAAAGACATCTATATATAAGACCGAAGTGTTGTACATTCCAATATGAGGATTTAGAGCAGGTTTCAGCATAAAAATGTGACAACAGACTAGTAATGACCATCAGGGAGTCTATCTACTGGGTTTCAAAATAATAATGGTGTTTCCTGGTGTTCTTTGCAGGTGTCATGTGCTTGCAAGAATAAGACATGTGCAATCTTGAGGGTGTTATTTAACTTTCTGTTTATAGTTTTTAAAGAAAATACAAATGTAAATGGTTACTGGGGATATGGATGCACAATAAACAATCATTCCAGTAATAGAGTTTCCCTTGCAGATTAACAAGGGACGCCATAAATCAGAGGTAAAAATGTAGTGTAGTATTATTAACAGAATAACATTTAAGTTAAACATTTCCCTGGAGTAGTAATGATATTACCCTGAGGTTATATAGAGAGAAAACAAGCATAATTTTCAACAATGGAGTAAGTGAAGGTAAATAACCAAGTTTCGCCATAACAGAAATAGTAGTTACAACTTAAATAAAGGAATAGTAGAACAGGAAAGATAAGGTAGAGGAAAAAAAAGAAAGAGAGGAAGAGGTAGTGAGGATAAAATGGGGGGGGGGGGGTATGGCGGGTATGTGACCCCCTCGTGATCAATTGTTCCAAATATCCTTATATAATACAATGGGAAACAGATGGTACATCACATATAGGGTAAGAGCAAGGTTATAAGATGCCAGGGGTGCCATATTTTATTAAATTTAGGAAAGGTGTTGTTGAGCCAAGCTTTCAAATATTCCATATTATAAACAATATGAATATATTGTTACATACAGCGTTGTTACAGCTCTAACAAGTGGGAACTATGAGTGGATTCATCGCATGGAGGGTTTCTGTTGTAAGGTACCAGTAAGATAAAATCTTGTATTAGTTTAAGGTACACAAAGCAGTCTTGTTAGTGCTATCCCAGATAACCTCCCACTTCTCTAAATCCAGGGTGCAGCTGAGAGCTTTTTCCCAATTAAGCATATAATTTTGTTTAGGAAAAGGAAGGGTGTCAATAGTAAAGAAGGGTCTATAGATTTCGGTAATAAGGTGCTGATTTGTAGTACCTTCCAAGAGAATTTTCTCAAAGGGATTTAATTTAACAAATGTAAATTCATCAGCAAGTGACTGTGCATAGTGTTTGGTTTGTAAATAAGTAAACAACTTTCTAGGTATCATGGCATAAGGAGACTTATGCCCCGTACACACGAGCGGACTTTTCAACATCCAAAGTCCGAAGGACCGAGTCCGTCAGACTATCCGATCGTGTGTGGGCTGCAACGGACTTTTGATTCGCCAAAGTCTGACGGACTTTAGAAATGAAGCATGCTTCAAATTTTCCCGACGGAACTCCGCCGGACCCGGTCCCCTTCGAAAACTCCGCTCGTGTGTATGCTACTCCGACGGACTAAAACCGACGCTAGGGCAGCTATTGGCTACTGGCTATGAACTTCCTTATTCGAGTCCAGTCGTACGTCATCACGGTCGAATCCGTCGGAGTTTAGTGTGATCGTGTGTGGCCAAGTCCGTTCGGCCGAAAAGTCTGTCAGAACTCCGTCGGAACTCCGGCGGAACTCCTTTGGAAGTCTGTCGGACATAAGTCCTCTCGTGTGTATGGAGCATAAGTTTGCAAAAGAGAATAATTTCTGTTAATGGGATCCACAATATCACAAAAGCAGAAAAAAACATGTGCCAGTCATGGACAGGAAATCTGTCACTCAAGGCTGAAAGGGAATGAAGGAGTACCTAAAAAGGGGTAATCTGAGAGGTCTTAGGGATTAGATGGAATTTAGTATTGCAATAATACCAGATGTGTCTAATATGGAGCACAGAGGTTAAAAGTTGGCCTTCTCGGACACAGGTTTTACTAGACCATAATATTGAGTTAATATGGACAGGGGCTATCCAAAGGTGTTCAGTCTTTTACCACCTCTTATGTAAATGTCACATTGACCAAGAAGTCCGGTGGTGTAGTTGGATAGGAAAACAGTACGTCATACCATCAGGGAAGTTTAAGCCTCTGTGGGATTTGTGGGCTAGTAATGCCTGCCTGGCAACTCTGTGTCTGCCACTTCCCCAGGAAAAATCATTGCAGTTGAGTGTCATTGTCTTAGTAGTCAGTGTAGGGAGCCCTAAAGTACTGTAGTGTTTCATAGAGGTAGGCTAATGTGGGAAGTAGCTTATTTTAATAGAGGTGATACTACCTAGCCAGGATAACTAAAGGCATTTTCATTTAGATAAGGTGTTGTTAAATTCCTTGAATAGCAGAGAGTAGGTAGCACCATTAAGAGATTTTAGGTATTAAGTAGACCCCTAGGTGTTTGAGTGTATCTTTTTTCCAGTGGTAAGTAAATCAAGGCTGTAACAGTGAAAAGGTTTGAGGATAGGGTAATAGTTAAAGCCCCAGTCTTTGCCAAGTTCAACTTGTAACCTGACATGTGGGAAAAAATTGCAATTTCCCTATTTTGAGGGTGTTAACCACTTACTGACCACCCTATAGTACTTTTACTGCTACAGGGCTGCAGCTGTGGGCAGAATCACTTAAGTAAATGTTATTCTGCATTTCCTGTAGGGGGCGCAGGCGTACCACCGGCCTGCTTCTTCTGCTGTGATAATTCACAGCAAGAGCTAATGTAAGAGTTCCGAGGAGAAGATCTCCTCTGGCTCCCCCGATGATTAGTAAACACTGTCAGCTGAGGATATGCCTCTGTAAACAAGGCATATGTCATTTGTGACAGGGGAGGAAGGGACAATCCTGTTTCTCTACAAAGCAGAAGTAAGGTTCAGTGTTTTACCATAGTTAAAGCAGCAGACTGTACACAAAAACACTGCCTAAACACACAGTTAATCCTTTGATCGCCTCAAATGTTTAACCCCTTCCTATTCAGTGTTAGTACAGTGACAGCGTTTATCTTAAGCACTGATCGCTGTATTAGTGTCACTGGTTCCCAAAAAGTGTCAATTAGTGTCCGATAGTGCACTGGAATATTGCAGTCCCACTATAAGTCACTGATTGCCCCCATTACTAGTATAAAAAAATCCATAAATATATCCCATAGTTTATAGACACCATAATGTTCACGTGAACCAATAAATATACACTTATTACCATTTTTTAAACAAAAAAATAGAGCAGAATACATATTGCCCAAAATTTCTGAAGAA
Organism: Lithobates pipiens; assembly: GCF_037356315.1. Classification (NCBI taxonomy): domain Eukaryota; kingdom Metazoa; phylum Chordata; class Amphibia; order Anura; family Ranidae; genus Lithobates; species Lithobates pipiens. Next base: position 189,158,852 of record NW_027507903.1, read on the forward strand.
ATTAGAATTTTTAATATTTTTTTTTTTGGATATGTTTTATAGCAGAAAGTTAAAAAAAACTATATTTTTTTTCAAAATTGCCGTATTTGTTTGTTTATAGAGCAAAAAAGAAAAAAACTTAGTGTTGATCAAATACCATCAAAAGAAAGCTCCATTTGTGGGGAAAAAAAAATACATAAATTTTATTTAGTTACAGTTGGGTGCAATTGTCAGTTAAAGTAACGCAGTGCTGTATCGTAAAAAGTAGCCTGGTCATGAAGGGGGTTAAAACTCCGGAGGTCAAGTGGTTCATTTCAATAGAAAACTTTTTTCTATGTTCTGATTATTCCTTAGAGGTATCTCAGTGCTTAATGTTTCTTGTTGGCCATGTAAGTCTATATGATTAAAATAATATTAATCATCTGAAGCTGCTAGTAAGTTTAATCACCTGGCATTTAAATGCTCTCAAACGCTTTGGTGTCTTAAAAGTGGAAACATGTCAGCTTAGTAGAAGTCTTATAATTACTTTTTTTTTATTATATATGTCCATTTGATTCATTTGTTTTATGCATGTTTCAGGACTTCAGCTGCTCTTGGTAAGAAACAGTTTCATGCCACAAAATTGCAAATGTAGCACATATCCATGATAATTTTAGATTGTGTAGGGTAATCACAGCAGTGTACTTTTAGAGTTCATTTCAAATCAAATTGATCCCAGTTATTCTATAGTCCATGTGAATACAGTTTTCTCTGTTGCTAAGTTGGCACTACACTTTACTCAGCATGAAAAGACCATCCATTTTCTGAAAACAAATGATAAAATTCCCTTGTATATGAATAGCATTTTAACTTACCCTTTCTGAAAACAAATGATAAGATTCCCTTGTATATGAATAGCATTTTAACTTACCTTTTCACTTTTAACTGTTTGCTTTGAGTAAGATACAACTAAAAACCCTAGTAAATCATTAGATCACATTAATTTGGTTGGAAATCAATAAAAATAAACACCAATAGCTTTTCATTGGTAAACACGGTATTTACATAAAATAAATACAAGAATAGCTTATCTACAATGCCAAAACGGAAGGACAATCTATATGGATGCTGCATGTTTGCAGCTTTGTTAACACAAATACTCAGGAAAACAATTAGGTGAATATGTTCCACTTATCCTCTGCCTGTTATGGAATTAAAGATAATCATAATTAAAGTTGTTCATTTTAGTTTAGGAGCAATCTGACTTCAAGTCACTCTGCAAAAAACAAACGCTGTGTTATTCAGTAGCAGAATTTTAAGATATACTTTTTTTGCTGACAGTGCAACCAGATAGCTCCTTTATAGCTAAAAATAATAAATTATAAAAGTTAAGACTAGAAAATAGGCAACAACATAAGAATAAGCTACCTATTTAAAAGTTCCAAGGGGTTGCTCAAGCATCAGGCATTGTACTGTGTGACGGGGGGGGGGCCTGATCTAATCTATACTATATAAAAGTAGAGAGAATTCAGAACATCGCTCTGTTACACTGGATGTGTAATAGACCCCTTATTGTTGTAGACATGTAGGCTTGCACAAATCAGTCTAATAAATAGGTAAAGACCAGCACACGAACCTGGAATCACTTGAATGGCCTTATTGATATTTATTTGGATAAAATTGCCATGTACAGTGTAGAATTTTGAAAAAAATATTAAATTTAATCCATTTTGGAATAAGGCTGTAACATAACAAAATGTGGAAAAAGTGAAGTGCGGTGAATACTTTCCGGATGCACTGTATGCTTCCACATTTATGCATTTCAGCCCAAAACAGTGCCTATTTTAGGAAAGTTGGACAGCATACCTCATGCCTACAAAAAACAAAACCACCAATAGGTGGCAGCTTTTCACAGAGTTAAAGCATTCTAATCATTGTACATATCAAAAGCAAACATATACAAGACAAATTAGAATTTTATAACAAAAATAAATAAATAAAACCATATTACTATACAAAAGACTAGGAAAAAATGAAAAAGGGTAGAACAAAATCATATACTGTAATCCACAAAATAAAAACTCTTCTGTAAAAATAAATGAATGACCCACCTCTAGTTTTGCCCTAGAGGCATGTAAGTATTCAGTTTGTGCATCTACCATTTCTCTTCTTCCAGATGTTTTCTGTGACAGTTTCCTCCCCTCACGAATGTTACAATTTTCTCCATGCAATAAAACTGACATGTAGGCTTGTACAAATCAATCTAACAAATGAGTTAGCTACAAGTGTTGGACAAAATTGTGATTTGACAACAGCAGCAGTGTGAATCAGAGCATTATGGTCTTAGTAAATAGCGCTGTCTTCAGGAAACAATGTCTGCACTGTGGGGTTAACATGGTTGGCCAAAATTTGTACATAGTGGCTGGCAGTGACTCTACCTTTCAAGGTGATGATGGGGTCTGCAGAATATCAAGATATGGCTGCCAAAACCATAATTGCACCTCCACCATATTTTACCATTGGAACAAGATAGTCCTGAGTTTGCCACACATAAGCATATCTGGTGGTTGGGAACAGAGTGAAGGTCGATTCAGTGGACCATATTACAGTCTTCCATTGATTGATAGTCCATGATTTATGGGTGTTGCACCACTCTCTCCTCTTCTGAGCATTAAACGGGTCACTAGTGGCTTGGCAATTGCAGCTCCCTGTGAATTTTTTACTTATGTAGTTCCCCTCCACACAGTTTTTATGGACAGGCTTTGCAAGACTGAAATTGAGCTCTGTAATTACCTTTGGAGCAGTTAATTTCTTATTCTGGGTAACAGTTCTGCGCAATGTCCTTTTGTCTCTTTTGATCAACTGACCATGTCAACTGTGCTTATGCTTATTGAACAATGTTTTCACGGAAACTGTATATGCCATTAAAACCTTTGATACTGTACCTCACGACGCTGCAAATAAATTGGCAACTTCAGTCACAAAGGCACCAGCTAAGCGGGCACCAACAAATGGCCCACTTTGAAACTCAGTAAGCTTTGACATGTCTAAATGTCTTTGAAACTTGAGTAAAAGGTTCAGGTTTCAGCATACCTTCCAGTCAATCATTTGTCACTATAGATATTCTTGTATAGTTCTCTTCCTTAATTATAATGAGAAAGATATACGTTGCCTGGCTAAAAGTTGAAGTACATGAGTGATTTTCATTTCAATCACCTAATTTGATGTCACTGGGTTCTAATTTTCTTGTTAACCAAGATTCACACAATATTCAACCACAGTTCATCTACTTTTCTGATTGAATCCTATGTGAAAATGTGTGAATCTTCAGTGAAAATGTGATATATTGGATGAAAACATTGGTAAATAGAACCCAATGTGTTGCAAATGATGTAATTAGAATTAAATAGATTGAAATATATATTGTAATTAGCTACAGTATGTACATAAGGCCATCTGTTTTTCTTATGGCATACTATATATGAACTCTGATTCCTGGTTTCTATACAATTTTTATACAGCTCTCATAGTACAAGACTGTGGATTTGCCAGTTCTTTGAAAACAGTGTCTTTTGTGGTCAATATCTTTTCTCAAATGTTTATCAGGAGCTGGGGGGATGTAGTGCAGAGTGACTATCTTTATTATATTTAAATATTCCTGTCAGTACCATAAATATATTGTATAAGATGCAGGAGTTGATTGCATGCACCTAACAGTGCCTACTGGTTACTTAACATGACCCCACTAGCACCAGTAGTTTCCCACTTTCCAGACCTTTAAAAAAAGTCAGTGTTGACACATCCTCATAGTGCCTGAAATAAAATCGGAGCTTGTCCCCCCCCATGGATCACCATGTGACTTTAAAAAGAAAAACAATAGACATACCCTTTTCTAGGTTTGTTCAACCATGTCCACTAACATCAAAGTTCCTAATTTCTATCTCTTACTCTGCTGGTGGTTGAATTCTAAATGCAGAGTTGAATAATGCTGAGTGAACAAGTCTAGGGGGACAGTGTTGGAGAGCAGGTGAGTATAGCAGTCAGAGCTTCTTTGTTATATTTAGTAAATGCCTTTGACTGAAATTTGTATGTATTGCATAACCTGGAGCTAAGCTTTGCTACCTCATTCTGCATGTTTATATTATTCAGCAAGGCTGCTCATCAAAGTGGTTGGGCAGTCAGAACATTCAGGGGCTTAAGAAGTCATGTAAAAGTATGTGAAGTCATCACAAGGTGCCTCAATTCTGTGGCATCATGTTCTGTACTAAAAGGTTTATTCTAATTCAATAACACAAATTTAGACGATCAGGTATGTAAAAGGTGAAAGTAGTTTGGGCCTAAAAGTTCTTCATCTTGATACCCATAAAACAACTGTAAAGGTAAGAGTTTATTTGAATAAACTTCAATACCAGCTGTATGCTGTCATACAATTAAACAGCTGCACATTCATATTTCAGACAAGTTATCCAATTTCCATGATTCTGGGTCATTAAAGCATCGCTGCACATAGACTTGATTAAGTACTATTTATAGTCAGACAACTAAAAATAAAGCTGAGTGGCATAGAATATCAAAATACAGTATGCTTCATTTTTAATGGGCAATGAATATAAAATGCTATTTGATGTATTTTTAAAAGGCAGCGTGTACATTTTTGCATATACATTTAATTTTTGCATATTTACCTGTCTATATTATTGATCAAAACTCTATCATAACCTCAAAAAGCAAACCATGTACTCCAGGGGTAGGCAACCTTAAAGAGGTGGAGATCTACCTGAACAATATGGATGAAGTCAAAGATCACCGGGCACAGTGTTGCCTCCGCACACCTGATTTAAACCTCTAATTGCAGTACTACCATGTCACACTCACATGCATTACACAGCAGTCATGGGTTTAAATCAGGTGGGGAGGAGACAACACATTGCCTCCTCCCCACCTGTCAAACACACTTGGATCCCTTTTCAAAGGAGCAGCAGTGCCCGCTGCACGTTTGAATGAGCCCCTTTGTTGCATTCTGCATTCACACTCTTAGGGCTCATTCACACATAAAGCTGGGAGTGGGTCAAACCGTGCAGTTGAGTCAGTTTTACGGCCCCCAATCCCTACTCTCCTTAAGCTGCTGAGGCAGCAGCCAAAGGTGTACACATGCCGCATCAGGAATTAAACCTCCTTTTGCTTTTGGTGGGTGCTACTGCTTGCCAATTGCGACCCATTCAAGTAAATGGGGCCACTCTGCAAATACCCTGCAACTGCATGCTTCTGCATGGTCCAAGGGGTTAAAACAAGTGGTGAGAAAGCTACACAACACTACCTGCTTGAACATGTTGCTTGCTATACTGCAATCCATGACACTTGCAGATTGGCCTTATCCACTTGAATGGTTATACTTGGTAGGTGGTACACTTATCAAACATGTGTACACCCCTGGCCACTGCAGCTAAAGGGGTGCAGTAGATGCAGGAGTGGTAAAACATGTCTTATCTATGAGATTTTATCACTCCCCAAACTGCAAATGTAAATGAACACTTACTGCTCTGAGGCCCTTATAAGGCTGCTTTCACACTGATGTGCTGTGGTTTACCTGCACTGCGAGTGAAGAGAGAGTGACTTTCTTGGGTTAGTTGAGCCTCGCCATAGACTTCTATTATATCCTGCAGGTGTGGTGCACTTTCTGAAAGTGCATCAAAACTCCTGCATTCAGGAGTTTTTTTGCTCTTAATGAAAGTGCTTGAAACCCTCAGAATATAAAAGCAGTTTGTGGCTACGCACAGCAAACCCGCAGGAAAGCTGCTGGAACACTGCACTGCATCCACGAAGTGGGTAACCTACAGCACATGGATGTGAAAGCAGCCCTATACTATTATGCAATGCCTTCTACATTGCACTCCGTTTGATGCCCTGGGATTGTGGGTCAGCCAGCCCAGACTATAATCTACTACTCACCTGGCCATAGTCTATTGGTAGATCATGATCAATGGGTTGCTGACCCCTGATTTAATGCTAGACATGTGCAGAACGGAAATAATTTTTTACGTTTCGGATAGATTCATTATGTTACTAATTTAATTTTGTTTATTCCTTTCAGAATTAGTTTAGTTTAATTTCATTTCGTTTAATTACATGTAGCTTATTAATTTTCTAACGAATTCCAAATTTTTAGAACAATCTGAAGTTGGATCAGTTGAAAAATGATCGACCGGTTTGAATTCTGTGTGAAGAATAGCTGGTTATAAAACCCCTGTCAAACCTTTGTAATTTTTAAGGCACTTTAGCATTAAAAATAGCACCTGTAAAGCGCCGGAAAAATGCCTCATCTGCAGTCCCAGTGTGAAAGCCCAAGTGCTTTCACACTCTGGTGGTGAGCTGGCAGGACGCTTGGGGCGGTTTGCGAGCGCTGTATACACCACTCCTCCCCCGCCCCTGCCCATTGGAATGCATGGGCAGCACTGCCAAAGCGTCTGCAAAGTGCTTTGACAGTGGCACTACATAGGTGCTTTTAACCCTTTATAACCCCTTCTAGGGGATTAAAAGTGCCTGCTCCCGCCCAAATAGCGGCACAAAAGTACGCTATAACAGCAGTAAAGTGCCACTAAGACTAGCAACGCTTTACTGTCACCCCCCCTCCCACCGCCCCAGTGTAAAAGGGCTCTTAGGGAGAGGACCAAGAAGCCAGCTGCTGTGTCCATAACAACCGATGACTCCTCTGCTGTCAGTGGGCTTCTCCACTGAGAGCTAAAATGTAAAAAAGAATGCTAGCAATAGAAAAACAATGGTGTGGGCACCCAATCCATACCAGGCCCTTCAGTTTTTATATAAACCCTATGCCAAAAAAAAAGTGCTCCCCCCCCCCCAAAAATCCTTACCAGACCCTTATCTGAGCATGCAGCCTGGCAGGTCAGGAAAGGGAGGATGAGTGAGCGCCCCCTCTTTAACTATACCACACCACATGCCCTCAACATGGGGGGGTGCTTGGTGATGGGGACAAGGGCCTCTTCCCCACAACCCTGGGCATGGTTATGGGGGTGTGCCAGTGGGGGCTTATCATAATCCCCATTTAACAACAGGGCCCCCAGATCCCAGAGATCCCCTATGTGAAAACATGTGTATTTTACAACTTATAAAAAACAATTTCCCTCGATGTAGATCCATCGTCAATCATGCCGCCTGCCTCACCGTCGGATGGCAAAAAAGGGAAAAAAAAAACCTCCGGCCTTGTCTAACATTTCTTAAATGGGTAAGGGCAGAGTCACCCGGTGGCAACAGCAGGTGACCCGCCCCCTTGTGATGTTACCAACTGAGGCATGCTGGGTTGATGATGTCACGAGGGGGCGGGGCTTCCCCTTAAATATTTAAGAAATGTCAGATGCAGGAGCAGACAGTTGGTGAGGAACCTTTGATGAGGTAGGAGAGTCTTTTTGGGTCTGGCAGTAAGGTGGGCAGCGTGATTGTTGATGAATCTACAAAGGGGATTTCCAGATTCTAATAAGCCATCTGCCCGCAGACCCTCACAACCACTGACCAGGGTTGTGGGAAAGAGGCCTTTGTCTCCACCAACATGGCGACAAGGTGCTTTTGGGTGAGGGGACCGAGCTCCCGCTTACCCTAAAGCAACATCCCCATGTTAAGGGCATGTGGCCTTGTATGCTTCTGGTGGGGGGGCACTCTCTCATGACCTGCCACGCTGCATGTTCAGACAGGGGTCTGGTATGGATTTTGGGAGGATTTTCTATTGCCGGAATTCTTTTGTGTACATTTCAGCACTCAGGGGAAGCCCACTGACAGCTGATGAGTCTTCAATTGTTAAGGATGTGACGGCTAGCTTCCCGGCTTGCTTCTTAACAACCAGCTATTCTTCACACAGACTTCAAATCGGTGGATAATGTTTTGACCAATCCGAATTCGAATTGTTCCTAAAATGTGGAATTCATTAGCAAATGAATAAACAAAACAAATTTTAACAAATACATCCGAATCTCCGAATAACCAACAATTCATCCAAATTTACATTCGGACTGAAACAAATTGCACATGTCTATTTAGTGCATACGTTGGGGTTTTATGGGGCTAGCACAATTACTAAAACAGACAAAGGAAATGTTTGTAAAGCTTTAGTAAGCTAATCATTGCAATTTGCACATTGCCTTTTTTTTTAGATTGTATGAACCTACATATGTTTACGTACTGTATATACATGCTGATAATCTAGTAAGCCAAGATATAGATTCTATCAATCTATCTATCTATCTATGAAAACAAAAAATGTAGCGCTGTGAAGTGATTAAATTGTGAAACCTAAAAGTGGTTTCCTAGTGGATGAAAACAACCTATGTTTCAGGCGACAAAAATAAATTATTCAAAACTCGTGAAAAAATTTAAAATAATAATTGTAAACCACATCGAGAACAGAATGCAGTGATTAATACAGTGTGACAAAAACAATGCCTGAATGATAAAGCAGCAATTGGATCATTTAACATAAATCCTCTATGAGCAAGCTATTATCAGTTCATCAGTATGTACAGTTCATCAATTTAAGCATGAATCTCCTTCCAAGACCAATCTTCCCGTATCAGCCAGGACAGCATGAACACCAACAGCAACAATCTATTTGTCTGTAGCACTCTCAGCAGCACTTTATAAATGTAAGGTAGGTACTCTTACCAGAGCTGTTGGACCCACATGCCCTACGACAGTGAGTCAAAAAGGCTTGTAATCCTGAAAGGATATATCCCGATCTCTGGTAGGCTGAACCGTGATGTGAAGTCCTCCTTTGGGTGTACTCCATCCCGGATGTAGGTAAGTAGGCCAAAGTATACAGCAGCTAAGTTTGTTGAAGTAAGCGCAGTGTTTACCTTCTTTATCTATCTATCTATCTATCTATCTATCTATCTATCTATCTATCTATCTATCTATCTATCTATCTATCTATCTATCTATCTATCGAACTATCTATCTATCTATCTATCTATATATCCCTACATTGGGCTCTTTCATTTTCATTGTATAGAATTCTTATAATCGACAGTTGCATTTAAATAAGTCAATGATTAAATAAAAAAAGAAATTAATTTATGATAACTAGATTTTATATTATTACTAAAAATAACTAATTTAAAAGCTAGTTAATTTTAGTGTGCATATAAAAAAATAACTGGTATAATAGTTGCAATTAATGTTGGTATTTTTGCTATTATTTACCGTCCATCTGTGCTATGATAATTATGATCGTGGTGGTAATGATAATGATCAATAGTAGTAGTCCCAGTTGTAATATTAATCCTAAGTATTCTTTTCTCACATACCCTCTGTTTTGTTGTGACATGCTAACTACAGTACTTGTACCACATAGGATTAAATATATTTCTTTTACACCTTTTATAAGCCATACTTAATCTTTTAAAGTGGTTCTCTATGATCTTGAAAGCTTGTGAACAAAACCTGTGTACAATGCTTTTCCTGTTAGAACAAATGTAATCCCTCTCAATGTCACTGTCTGTCTGCAATTTTGTTGGCATTTTCTTTTAGTCTTGAAACCTGTCAGTTATTGCTTTGTTTTCCTGCTTCCGTGCAGTGAGCATATCTTTCTTATTTCTGCTTCCAGATGCCTATATGGAGATAGTATTATAAGGTCATAAATACATTTTATGATATTTAGTTTAATAGCCTGTAACATCAGCTCCTGTAATAGAAGCTTATGGTCATCCTTGGTTATTCTATTTTTCTGGCTATTGAGTTAAAATGGTAGGCAAAAGCACAATTAATATTTAATGTGAAATAGAAATAAAACAGTAACTGAAATATGGATATTTCTATTTGTTTTATTTATTTTAATTATTGCTAATACATTATTTAATTACATTAGTTAAAGGATAAGTTCACTTTTTTTTTTCGGGCAGATTTTCACTTTTCATAATAAATAGAAGCATTTTCCAATGCAATTTCTGGCCCAGCTATCCCAGTGTGCTATTCTCTCACTTACCTTGTCCACAGGAGGTTTAGAATCTTTTCAGTTTATTAGAATTTTTAAAATGAGTTTCAGATTCCATCACTTCCTGTAGATTCTCTTAGCATTCACTTCCTGTAGGCCATCTCCCAGAAGCCTTCACTTCCTTGTTGCATCCCAGAAGAGGGTATGATATAGTGTGTTTACCACTCTGGACTAGGGATGACCTGAACACCCCCCGGTTCGGTTCGCACCAGAACTTTCGAACGGACCCCAAATTCGTACGAACGTTAGAACCCCATTGAAGTCTATGGGACTCGAACGTTCGAAATGAAAAGTGCTAATTTTAACGGCTAATATGCAAGATACTGTCCTAAAAAGGGTTTGGGGACCTGGCTCCTGCCCCAGGGGACATGGGTCAATGCCTAAAATGTTTTTAAAAATGGCCGTTTTGGCGAGAGCACTGATTTTAATGACGATTAAAGTGAAAAAAAAAGTGAAATATTCCTTTAAATATGGTGCCTGGGGGGTGTCTGTAGTATGCCTGTGAAGTGCCACGTGTTTCCCGTGTTTAGAACAGTCCCTGCACAAAATGACATTAAACGGAAATAACACTATTGCGGTTTTAATGTTATATCTGGTTCCTGCAATATGGTTGAAAATCATTGAGAAAAATGGCATGGGTAGCCCTCCCTGCCCATTACCAGCCTATTTGGGTCTTGTACGCATATTAAGGGGAACCCTGTACCCATATTAAAAAAAGGAAATGCGTGTGGCCCCCAGGCCCTATATACTCAGAACAGCAGTATACAGGCGGTGCAAACAAGACAGGGACTGTGTAGGTTTGTTGTGTTAAGTTGAATCTGTTTGTAATTTTCAACTGGTACATTTTTAAAGTGTAGCTCCAGTCAAAAAAACTATTTTTAAGCTTTTTGGAAAACATAGGGAAGGGTTATCACCCCTGTATAATTTGTTTTGTCGTCCATCTTTTTTCATCTCACTTGCTGTTGTCTCCTTCCGTTTGCAAGTAGGAGATGTTTGTAAATTGGATGTTTGAAAGTAGGGGCCTGCCCTATATGCTCTGCAGAAATGGCGGAACAAGGTGTTGGTTTTGCCACAACATTGTAAGCCCTCAAAGTGACTCTTGGTGGGCGCTGGAGCGCCCTGCTGTGAACGATTATATCAAGAATTGTAATTACATGCCATTGTTGAACAGTGGTAGAAAAATTGACCTTTGGTGGTTGTGGTGCTGGTGCCACAACACTATAAGTCCTCACCGTTACTCTGGGTGGGCAGAGGAAGGGTGCCACCACACTGCAACCTCTGCCATATACTCTAGTTTTATTGCAGGAATTAGCCCTGCTGCAAAGCATTGCATCAAAAATTGTACTTAAACGCCCCTGTTAAACAGGGGCAGAAAAATTTGGCCTTAGGCACTGCTGCTGGTGCCACCACACTGCAACCTCTTCCATATACTCTAGTTTTATTGCAGGAATTAGCCCTGCTGCAAAGCATTGCATCAAAATTTGTACTTAAATGCCCCTGTTAAACAGGGGCAGAAAAATTGGGCCTTAGGCACTGGTGCTGGTGCCACCACACACCAACCTCTGCCATATACTCTAGTTTTAATGCAGGAATTAGCCCTGCTGCAAAGCATTGCATCAAAAATTGTAATTAAACGCCCCTGTTAAACAGGGGCAGAAAAATTGGGCCTTAGGCACTGGTGCTGGTGCCACCACACTGCAACCTCTCCCATATACTCTTGTTTGATTGCAGGAATTAGCCCTGCTGCAAATCATTGCATCAAAAATTGTACTTAAACGCCCCTGTTAAACAGGGGCAGAAAAATTGGGCTGATGGCATCAACCAGAACCAGAAATGTTCTTCCAACATATCAGCGGAGGAGGAAGAGGATAGACAATCAACATAACAGGACAGTCACTCAGCATCAACATAGGCAGTCTTGAAGGGATGTGATATTTCAAAAAAAAATGATTCTGTTACATCAGCTTCAGGTGCTTGGTAGCTGTGGGTGATCCAAGACAGATTCATCTTGATGAAGGTCAGTCGATCAACTGATTTGGTGCACAGGCGCACCCTGTGATCGGTAACAAAGCCACCAGCAGCACTGAAGGTGCGTTCCGAAAGAACGCTGGATGCAGGACAGGCCAGTAGCTCAATTGCATACTGTGCAAGCTCTGGCCAGTGATCCATCCTCAAGACCCAGTAAGCCAGAGGATTTTCGGTGGGAAAGGTGTCCAAGTCTGACCTTGCCCCTAGGTATTCCTGCACCATGTAAATCAGACGCTGGCGATGGGTGCTGGAACCGATTATACCTTGGGGCTGCGGACTAAAAAATTGTCTGAAAGCATCAGTCAGACGGCCACCTTCTCCACCGCTCCTTCTGACCGATGCCTCAGCAACACGTTGTCCAGGACCAGGAGTTTGTAACCTCCCAGTCTCTGGGAACGCGTTGCACAGACCTTTCTGCAAGGCTTCCCAGAGATGTCTCATCCTCTGCTCCCTCTGCGATGGCAAGATAAGGTCGGCAACCTTACCCTTGTACCGTGGATCAAGGAGAGTGGCCAGCCAGTAATGGTCCCTCTCCTTGATCCGAAGAATACGAGGATCCTTCCGCAGGCTTGGCAGGATCAGGGAGGCCATGCAGCGTAGGTTAGCTGAGGCATTCGGTCCGGAGTCCTCTGGGTCACTAAGGACAACATGATCCGCAGCTACCTCCTCCCAGCCACGTACAAGTCCACGTGTTTCTTGGGACTGTAAATCATCCCTACAAGACTGCTGCTGCTGATGCTGAGTGCCAGCCTCCACCTCCATGCTGACACAATCATTCTCCTCCTCCTCTTCCTCCTCCTCATCCTCTTCCTGTGTGATGGGTGGCACAGCAGGAACACTGTCTGGATAAAGGGGGCCTTGAGAGGCAAGGAAGTCCTCCTCTTCCTGCCTCTGTTCTGCCTCAAGTGCCCTGTCCATTATTCCATGCAGCGTATGCTCCAAGAGGTGGACAAGAGGTATAGTGTCACTGATGCATGCACTGTCACTGCTCACCATCCTTGTGGCCTCCTCAAACGGTGACAGGACAGTGCATGCATCCCTGATCATGCTCCACTGGCGTGGTGAGAAAAAACCGAGCTCCCCTGACCCTGTCCTGATACCGTAGTCGCACAGGTACTCATTGATGGCCCTCTGCTGCGTGTGCAGCCGCTGCAGCATGGCCAATGTTAAGTTCCATCTGGTGGGCATGTCACATATAAGGCGGTTCTTGGGCAGGTTCAACTCCTTTTGGAGCTCAGCCAGCCGAGCACAGGCATTAAATGATCGGCGGAAATGCACACAGACTTTCCTGGCCTGCTTCAGGACATCCTGTAAGCCGGGGTACCTGCCCAAGAACCGCTGCACCACCAGGTTAAGGACGTGAGCTACACAGGGCACATGGGTCAGTTGTCCCTGTCGGAGGGCGGAGAGGAGGTTGGTGCCATTGTCGCAAACCACCATTCCTGGCTTAAGCTGGCGTGGCGTCAACCACCTCTCGGCCTGCCCCTGCAGAGCTGACAAAACATCCGCCCCAGTGTGGCTCCTGTCCCCCAAACAAACCAGCGCAAGCACGGCATGGCATCGTTTTGCCTGCGTACTTGCGTAGCCCCTGGAACGCCTACGGAGCACCACTGGTTCTGAGGACAGAGCACTGGAAGAGGCCATGGAGGAAAAAGAAGAGGAGGGGGTGGAGGAGAGAGGTGTGTCACAACCAATAGTAGCATTTTGGAGGCGTGGTGGCAGAACAACCTCCAACACTACTGCACCTTGTCCTGCATCCTTCCCAGCTGCCAGAAGAGTGACCCAATGGGCCGTGAAAGACAGGTAACGTCCCTGTCCATGCCTGCTGGACCATGAGTCAGCGGTAATATGCACCTTACCGCTGACCGCCCTGTCCAGCGAGGCAAGGACATTGCCTTCCACATGCCGGTAGAGAGCCGGAATCGCCTTCCGTGAGAAAAAGTGGCGTTTGGGGACCTGCCACTGAGGAACCGCACATTGTACAAACTCACGGAAGGGGGCCGAGTCTACCAACTGAAAAGGCAGCAGTTGAAGTGCTAGCAATTTAGCCAAGCTAGCATTCAACCGCTGGGCTTGTGGATGGCTGGGAGTGAACTTCTTTCACCGGTCCAGCAGCTGGGGCAGGGACATTTGCCTGCTATAATCGGAAGTGGGTGTACCACTAGCAGAGTTCCCGGAAGCACTTGGCTGTGACACACCTAATTCTACACCTTCATTCCTCTCAGAGCAGGTTTCAGAGAGGACTGAAGGTCTAGTGGGGTTGGAGATGCCAGCTGATGAGGAGCAAGGAGAGGTCCGCTTTGTTCTTTGGTGTGGGTCTTTGAGGTACGCTTGCCAACGAGCTGCATGGCAGGTCAACATATGTCTGGTCAAGCATGTGGTGCCCCAGCGGCTGATGTTTTGGCCACGTGAGATACGCTTGAGACATATGTTGCAAATAGCAGCGGTGCGATCTGATGCACAGGCGGAGCTCTGCGGTGTGATTCAGTCGGTGTGCTGCCCCTAAGCTGGCCCCCGGAGGGCATCCTGCCTCGTTGGACATGTGCCTCCTCCTCCTCCTCCTCCTCCTCTCTCCTTCCAGGCACCCACGTGGAGTCAGTGCCCTCATCATCCCCTCTTCATCGCTGTAGCAAACCTGGCAGTATGCTGCAGCTTGTGGAACATGACTGCCAGATTGCTGTCCTTCTTGAGCATCCCCTCTCTCTGCGCTCACGCTACTGCCTTCCTCTAGCTGAGTGTCATCATCAGAGCCCACAAAACACTGGGCATCCTCCTGGAGCATGTACCCAACACTGTGCTCAAAGAGTTCAGGAGACTCCTCAGGAGGACGTGGTGGGTCTAGGGAAGGAGTCACTGATGATGACATTGAGAGGAGGGAAGACGATGCGTTGGCAGCTGCTTTGCTAGTACCCTGAGACTGGGTGAGAGAGGATGAGGAGGATGAAGAGGGCTTGGTCATCCACTCTACCAAGTCGTTGGCATGTTGCGGTTCAACATGTCCAGCTGCCGAAAAGAAGGACAAGCGTGTCCCATGGCCACGTGCTGATAACAATGCACCGCGTCCACGACCAGCACTGTTGTCTCTAGACACAGAGCCTGCTTGCCGTCTTTTATCGGCTCGCGCCTGTCTGCCTCTCCTTGCTGGCCTTCCAGACATGGTAATGGCCTGAAGGGAGTTGGGTAAAAAAGCAGTTGGGTAGTGTATATTGTGCTAGAGGCACACAACACCCACTAACTCCTGCAGATGCCTTTATTATAGAACACCAGAGATAAAGGGGTATATACAGATGTATACTGTGCTGTGCTGGAGGCACACACAACTTCCAATAACTCCTGCAGATGGCAAGTGGTCTCAAATAGAGAAGAGCTATGTAGGTGGATATAGCGGTATGTACTGGGTACAGAGCACGCAGACAGCACGCACTCCTAACACTACTGACTGCAAGCTCTATTATAAAAGATAGATCACTAGCTATATAGGTGAGGTGAATATAGCGGTGTATACTGCGGTCAGGGCACGCAGACAATAACCACTACACAACAGCAAGATCAAAAATCGGCCGAAAACGATCGGTGTGTACTGTGTTGAAGGTACACAGAACACCCACTGCTTCAGACGCCAACACACTACACAAGGCCGCCGCGCTGGCGGCCTTATATAGTGTGGGGGGTGCACCACACAGCTTGAGCTATGATTGGCCACAGGCATCCTGCATGTGGCCAATCATGGCTCTCCTCGCTGCTGGCGCTGCGATTGGCCAAGCATGCGGGGTCACAGTGCATGCTTGGCCAATCATGAGCCAGCAATGCACTGCGCCATTGCAGTGCATTTGGGCCGTGAGCGCCACACGAATTTGACGCGAACGGACCAAAATGTTCGGACTTCGCCGAACGGACGAACAGCCAATGTTCGAGTCGAACGTATGTTCGACTCGAACACGAAGCTCATCCCTACTCTGGACCACACCTCATTACAATACTACCTTCCACCCACTTCCTATACAATCTGACTGTACAATATCCTTTATATTTTTTTTTGTGGTTGAACTGAATGGACTTGTGTCTTTTTTTGACCTGACTAACTATGTAACTATGTAACTATATTTATTATCAGCTATGTAGTACAAAAGCCTGTCTGAATTCGAAACAAATTGAATAGATTGTTCAGGTGTGTCCTCCAATTCCATAGTTCTGGTAAATCTGAAGAAAATTGTACAATCAGATTGCATAATGTATGATCACCTTTTTACAAGTACATAGGAGGGAGTGGATGGAGACACTGGCCTCGTTCACATCTCCACGTTGCGAAAACTCACATTCCCGTATTCATTTGTTTTGGTTGTTTTGGAGTGTTTTCACTCATTTTTACTTGAGTGGGCTGCCCTACACACAACAATCACCCCCCAGAAGCTCCAGAACTTTGTGGAGCATGGTGCGTTACCACAGTTTTTGGTGTGTTTGACACACTTGTGATGCCTTTAGCATGTAATGACAACACAATGCACATTTGCAGCATTTTTGAAATGCATGGAAAAGAGTGCATTTTCTGTGCAGTATTCAATGTGTTTGGGAACACACAGATGTGAATTGAGCCTCATTGTTCTAGCGTAAACACAGCAATTTCACTTTTAGGTCCCATTCACACCTAGAGCAGTGGGAGCGCATGTTTTGTGGCTCATTTTATCCGTGACATGCATAGGGTAGCCCCTTGATTTCAATGGGCTGTGCTACACATGGTTAAGGTAATTAATGGGACATTTTGGCATGGTGCGAGTTGCGTGTTTTTTACTGCATTTGTCATATGTTATTTCATGTGGCAAAATGTGTGTTTGCTTCTGTGTTTGGTGTGTCGTTAACAAATAATGACAATGGAAGTGCAACTAGGTAATTTTAGGTGTATAAATGTGACCATACACTATACAATCTAATTTTACAATCTCCTTTAGATTTACCAAAATTATATATTAGGAGAGCACACCATCTATCCAGTCACTCTGTATCCAATCAGGCAGGCCCTTGCAATACATCATGGGTGTCCTGTGTGCTGCATGCGGCCCCAGGGAGTTTAGCATGCAGCCTGAGCCTGTCTGGGGAAGCCAGGCAAATGCAGGCATGGAGAAATGTTGGGGATGCTGTGAAAACTTAGTTAAAGGGTAAAGGGTGTGTGCTAATGGGGTCATCTGGTAAACTCCTTTCTGTGTCTTACTGGTTTTTCTGTCTAAAATCTATACCAGGGAATCTGTGACTTACGTATGTGCTCGCTTATGTGTGCAAGCACAGAGGGATGGGGGTGCTTTCATTTTTTTAATTTTTAATTTTTTTTATTTTTTACACGGCCCCTTAATTTATTTATTTTTTTTTATCACCTTTATTCCTATTACAAGGAATGTAAATACCCCTTGTAATAGAAATAAGGGATGCAAGGTCTTCTTTATGGAAAGATCTATGGTCTATAAGACCCCAAATCTCTCCTCTACCTTTAAAAGTAAAAACAAATCTATTGACCTTATGCTTTAAAAAAAATTGTTTACTTTTGCCCTAGACTGGAAGTGACGTCATGACATCGCTCCGGTCCTCTTAGGTCATAAAGATGATCTGGTCTCTCTTCACCTCTATTGACAGCCACACAAAGCATCATATTATAAGAACGGTGAGCTTGCACATCCAAGTCTAATCAGCCTCTCGGACCACTTTTATGAGAAAGAGAATTGTCAGCTGAAACAAAAATACTAGGGTTATGGCTGATAGCCTCAGCCATAACCCTGGTAAACCATTTCAAAATCATCACGTATATATACATATTGCGGTCATAACAAAATTAAAAAATGGCTTCCAATGGTGTAAATTACACAAAAATAGCATAGTAGTGTCATGAATACCTGTTAAGATGTTGGTAAAGACACTCCACCAGGAGTGGATATCCTTCCTTATCTTACCTAAGGCCTTAACTCCTATTGTGTTGGGTCTTTGTTGGCTCCATTTTCCACTTGTTAACTGGACTGCTGGGCAGATCCTGGCTTGGGGTTCCTCCTGTTGCCCGTCCTGCCTACTAAGGGCTGCCCCAAAAGAGAAACTTCCTGTTGCCACATCTCAGTATCTTCTGCTCTTCCTGCTGCGTATAGCGATTTCTGGGATGTGTCCTGAAAAAAGTTGGGCTGGTGCACTCTTTGGGTCATTGGACACTCTGGATGAGGAGCCCACCTACAAACCTGAGCTGATCATTCACTCCAGTTTGCATAACCATCTACCTTTCCCTGTCCCTAAACTCCCTTGGACGCACAGCCAGGCTAACTTGTTCGCAAAATTCCACAGTCGCTACTCCTTTGATGCGATTCAGGTAGTCGCTACACCTGCCGATGCGATTCAGTCGGCCTCTGCACCAGTTATGCAAGTCCAACCCATGCTCATTGAGCCTCCTGCTCTTTTTTATTCAGGACCTTCTATAACTTGGCCTCACCCTACTATTGCTACATCCATTCATACCTATCTAAGAGGTTCAATCAATCCTTTGGATAGACAGCCTCATTTGTCCAGGTGGGGCGTTCAACCTTTTTTTCAGGGCTCTTGGCAATCTGCTTGTGTTTCAGCTATCTGGCTTGACTCCTGTGACACGTCACCTGCTAACCAACTTAACCTCAGGGATCCACTGCCCAGTCTGATGGTCCTGTGCTGGATGTCCAGCTCATCTTTAAGGGTCTGGGGGCCCCTCTTTAGGCTCCTGCTGGTCTTGTCATACCCTTGCCCATTCCTAAGAAGCCTTCAGTCCTCAATAAGTCCTCTCGTTCTCCCCCTACCTTGGTACCGGTCTCTGAGGATAATCTAAAGTACAAGATTAGTCAAGTTCTGGATTCCTGGCTCTGTAAAGGCATTCTTGTGCATTGGAAAAGGTTTGGTCTTGAGGAGAGGTCTTGGATTACTGCACCTTAAAACTTTGTGTCTTGTCCTCTGAGGACATTCCATTTGAAGTTCCCCTCCAAGCCTGGTCCCAAGCAGGGGAAGACTCATAAGAGGGGGGGTACTGTCATGAATCTGCATGAATACTTTCATGCCATGTCTTTCTGCTTTCCTCTGGTTGTGTATCAGCTTTAGGGCCTGCACTCTCACACCGGTCTGCTTAAGTAATCTTCCCTCATGCATGGCTCCACCCCAGCCTCTAACTGGGAACACTATATTAATCTGTACATTGCAAGCCAGCCTCGCCGATCAATATTGTGTGTTTGGCTTTGTGTGTGTGTCTTACCGTGTGCTCTACATCTGATTTTGTTTATAGTCCTTGGCTTGTTCTTGACTATCCTTGTCTGCTTCATTCCCTGACCTTTGGCATGTTCTTTGACTACCCCTGTCTGCTTGCCCCAACCTTTTGGCTATCTCCTGTCTATCCCTTTTTGTTCCAGTCTGCTTCTTCCTCTCTATTCTTCAGTAGTGTACCATTAACATAAGCTGGAAGACCATGGGGGGCGCAACCTGGAGCCAGTTGCAGCGAAGCCCATCCCCTAGGGGCTCTGGTGAACACCTGCTGGTTCTTAGACTCCGCGCCCTGGGGAATCTCATGCTCTAGCTCCCAGTGTGATTTGTGCCGGTGCTCCAGAGGACCTGCTTTCCTGAATCACCCAGAGCTCCATCCGCAGCAGTCAGCTGCATGGATCCACTACCTTAGCGGTGCACTCCTGAGCCCAACGACATGCATCTCCCACCTGGCCTCAGGTGACCTGACAAGTAGAAGTTATTTACATAGGAAAATGCTGAGGGGAGATTTTTCCTACTACATGCTACATTTGTAGTTCACACCATCTGGAGCCATTTGTTTGGTTTTACCGTGATGGTCATTATTCAGTTATCATGATGATCCTGACAAATGCTACTAAAAGTTCCAAGTTTACTATTGATGTTCAGCAATAAATAAACGTATTTTGTTCCATTTCTGATGCAATAATACAATCATCTACACAGTGTATTTGAGGAACTTAGATGAAGCTCAGGTTCCCAATCCTAACTCCATTGTGATTATTGGGAGCTGAATGTTAAAACCAGCAATGGCCATTTTTTAGGCTAATAAGGAAAGGATTGTCAAATGAAATAGTATGGGGGGCTGTGCGTAGCCCTATGAATCATGTACAAATTCAGATTGGAACAGCAATTTAAATAATGCTTAGAGCGAAATATTAAAAATTACCTCCAAGTTTCACACCAGAATCTTCAGGTCTTGTATAAATGTTAATAGGTATGTATTTTAATTGGTAAGCTCATACAAAAAATAAACCAAAAAAGCGTGAGGTTCCCCTAAAATCCAAACCAGACTTTATCAGCATGCAGCATCACAGGTTGGGAAAGGAAGCATGAAGCCCCTTCCTCCTTAACCATACCCTGTGCATGAGTGGGGGTATATAGTGCCCCTACTCATTCACAAAAAAGTAAATAGTCAATAGCACCACACCACACCACAGATTTTTTTTTTAAACCCAAGATTGTACTTCCATTGTCATTCATGTTGTTCAGTAATGCAGATGCACATCAATCTTGATGAATCATTCTTACTGACCTGAAAAAATAAAATAAAACTGCTAACTGCTGACACAATCTGCTCCTGTCACTCACTCATGCTAAATGATATCTCCCAGATTTGCCACTAAATGAAAACAACGGCAAAGGTTCTCCTAGGTCATGTCATTGACCAAATATGGCTATGGTCATGTCAATGTCATTGCTCAAACTTAACTATCTGGCCACACATGGTCAGTGATTTTGGCTCTATGTTATTATGATTATTATTATTATTATTATACACAATTTAAGTTTTCTATCCAGGTTCTGTTGTCCACCTTACTTTATTCTGGTTCCTTATACTCTTAATATTAGTTTTTCTATTTATTTTGCTAATAATCCAACTTTCTGTTGATGTTGTTCGTGTGCTTCAACACACCTAAAAGTGAAATTGGAAACAATTATACATTTTACCCTTATTGTTTTAACAATATACCGCTTTCTCATAATGTTTTTGTGACACCTTACTAATGTTAGACCACAAAATGAAGAGATATCTCAGAGACATGTGGAAAATCATTACAAACCTGCATTTTGATTTCCTACAGAAAAATGCCATAAAAGTCCTTAGTAAGTTTAAAAAATAACAACACTGCATTTACACTTCAAAATGAATCAAGGGGTGGCTTAGAAAACATATTAGTAGAATTAAATTTTCTATGTCATGTAAAAAGAGTACCCATAATTTTAGGGATAATTCACACAAAAGAAAGCATTATAGCAAGGTGTCACTATTACTGTGTTTAATAATGACATAAAATAATTATTTGTTTTTTTTAATAAACTTGCATTTATTAAAGTAACAACTTGCTAACAGAAAGTGGGGTGACATTCGTTTTTTTTTCAATAATTTCCTAATTATTTCTGACAATATAAAGTCCTTATCTGCATCATATTTTCTGAGTATATATTCCACTGTTGGAAAGAGCATTGTTTAGTTCATTATAGGTTCCTTTGAGATGTGAGCATACTTACAAAAGGTTACATTTAGCAGTGAACAATAGAGACTTGAAAGTAAAATATTGACTTACAGTGTGTGTGTTTATTGATCTACAGGTCTCCTGACAAATGCAACAACAGTACGCTGCAGAAGGAGTTCAAGCTTGTGAGAACAATGTACTTTAGACAATTTCACTGCTGTGGATCATCATCTTGTATGTCATCAACTCCGTCTGTTCCCCAGTATCTCATAAAAGACTGCATAATTTCTCTACATTATGAGCTAAATTTTGTCCTTCCATGTAAAGGATCACAAGAGATAAGGATACTCTACACTGGTTCAAGATACGCTTGGGCATTAGCAATACAGTTCATGGTTAACATTTCATCGATGGTACGTGTAGACTTGATGTTACCGACTTGTTTGAAATTGAATATTCTATCAATTTGAAGGGTATTCGACCACCCCAATCAGCCTTAGAAGGAAGACTGTTTTGTCTACAAGAGGACTGAGGTGCAAAAGAGATTGACTTCTTGTGCCCTGGACTGTGTGAATTTTCTTATGTGTTGGATTTAAATAAAATAGACCAAAGAGTACAGCCTATGTTAAAAATGGACAAATACCTAATCTCATCAAGCATATTGGGATTACTTGTAAAAGTTTAACATGAATGCTTACTTATGATTTAACAAAACACACGTTCTCAGCATTTCCAAAACTGGGGTTTTACTATCCAGTGGACATCTATTGGGACATCTGCAGCAAAATGGATGAAGAATATAGCTCTTCAAAAAAAAAAACTAAGAAACCTAATGGAGCATGGAGAAACAATA
Source organism: Lithobates pipiens (assembly GCF_037356315.1). Lineage (NCBI taxonomy): Eukaryota > Metazoa > Chordata > Amphibia > Anura > Ranidae > Lithobates > Lithobates pipiens. Next base: position 189,181,146 of record NW_027507903.1, read on the forward strand.
ACAGCCTATGTTTTAAAACACATTTCACAAAACAGAAACTGTCTTAATGATATCTTTATTCCTCTGTACTTAGAATGACATTCCCATACTAAAACTCATTTTCACTTTTAACCAGTAAAATAGGCCTCTTCTACAATTCCATTTTGATAGATGAAATTGGATAAAACAGTATTTGCAAAAGAGCATGTTAGGTCACCTGTGGCCTCATTCGGTATACCATTTAGCACCAGAGAGAAAATTAAAGAACAAAAGTGACACTTGTTTGAAAGAGATCATTAAATGTATTTTGAAAAGCCTAAAGTTATATATTTAACAGTTTTTATATGTTGTATATTTGTAGAAAATCCTATTTAACAATTAACGTGGTAACTCTGCGATCAATGGCAGAGTTCTGTTGTGTTTATTACTTCAGTTGTCTCTGAAGTCACCAGTGTAGTTTGCTTTCTTCCATTGGGACGTTTTGGATGTAAAGCATGAGCAGAGAGGACTCTGTAGAAAAAGCAAAGAATAATGTTTATATAATATAAATGCATTCAACCATTGCACTGTTGAAAAGCATTTTCTTTTTTGGTTAATGCGTACTGGTAAAATTGTTGAATACATATCTATGTTGCTTTTCCACATTACTTTTAGCCCTGCTTATGAGTGCACATACTTTATGGCTTATTGGGATATATATGAAAGGTACAAGTCTGCCTTTAAAATCATATCATAAGTTATATCCAATAGGTAAATAATGAACTTAAGTAGCCTTAAAGAAAAAAAATGGGCAGATGATAGCTAGTATGAAAACTTCATCATGTTAAAAATGATGACCTTGATAATATCTTCATGTAGAAGATTCTTTTTTAAATTGGAGCAGATTATTATAGACATCTGACTTACATTTTTACTCCAGTCAAAAAATGACACTATGTTATTTCTGCATAGCGTGGAGCACCATAGGTATAAGGAATTGTTTCATAAATGTTGTAGTTCCATGTGCTGATATAAGCAAATATGTAGTGACAGTATTTAGGTTTGAAAAGAACTGCTTAGTAAAACATTAACTGTGGTGGAATAAAGGCACTTGACAAAATGATTTGCTGGTACTGCTGCCACTTCTTTTTTGCCTATATCAGCAACTGGGAGCCAAAGGATGACTGTCATCAATAACACATACCTCTGCAAAGCAGACCCATTTAGAGTGGGGGTTCAACTTATGTAATTCTTGTTCTAAACTCACATTATAGATAGACAGATAGAAAGATTGGGGTTGATTCACTAACATTTACCGCATGCGATAAGGTTATCATGTTACTCGTTTGCATAAATGATTGCATGTGGTAAACTATGTACAATTCAACAAAAAAAGCAATTATGAGGTATTTACCAAAAAAAAAGAAGTGCCGGTAAATACCAAATAAAAGCTCCAATTCACAAACGAACCAGAGTGTTGAAAAACATGTGATAATTACCGTTACAGTTTAGCTGGTGGTATAACATGAGGTATTTGTCAAAAAACAGGCTGGGGGCCAGGGGGCCCCCAGGCTGTTTTTTGACCAATAGCTGGTTGCTAAGCAGTGGGCTGAGAAGCCAGCCACCGGGTCCTGAACAACCGATGACTCATCAGCTGTCAGTGGGCTGACAATTAAAAAGCATGAAAGAAATGGCATGGGGTCCCCCCGGTCCATACCAGACCCTTATCCAAACATGCAGCCCAACAGGTCAGAAAAGGGAGGTGAGTGAGCACCCCCCTCCTGAACTATACCAGTCCACATGCTCTCAACATGAGAGGTGGGTGCTTTGGAGCTTGGGGGCTTCTTTAAGGGAGCTTTCAGATTTCGATTAGTCCCCTGCCCACAGACCCTCACAAACACTGGCCATAGTTGTGGGGATGTGGCCCTTGTCCCCATCAACATGGGGACAAGGTGCTTTTCTAATGGGGAGCAAAGCTCCCTGCCCCAAAGCACCCCCATGTTAAGGGCATGTGGCCTGTTATGATTCAGGAGGGGGGCATTCATCATCACTCATCACCTCCCTTTCCTAACCTGCCGGGCTGCATTCCTGTATAAGGGTCGGTATGTATTTTGGGGGCCACGCCCTTTTTTTAAATGTTGTTTTTTTAGACTTTTAAATTATCGGCTTATTTTTACAATCAGCTGTGAGTGGGGAAGGCCGATAACAGCTGATAAGCCATCTATTGTTAAGAATGCCGCAGTCAGATTCTCAACCCACTCCTTAGCAACCAGCTCAATGCGGTAAATTTCTGCATTAACTAATGTGGTAATTACCGCAAAAACTAACAAATACCGCATTCGGTGTTTAACTACAAATTTTTAGTCAATTGAACACTTGCACAATTGTTACCGCATCTAGTGTTTTACCGCATAAGATTTGCCGTCATTTAATTCTTAGTGAATCGACCCCATTGTTCCTAATGCATTTAAACCAGTGACAGTTGCACAGGTAAAGTCTTGGGAGAGCACATTAACATGCATCCAGGAATAAAAGGGCAGCAGGGGACAGGGACTGCAATAAAACTTGTAATAAACATGATGTTTTTCTTTTATCACTTATAGCAAACAATCACAAAAATACTAAATTTGAAAATTTTACATCTTTATCTATTCTGTAGACCAAGAAACTGCTTGACACGTGACTATTGGTGATGCACTGCACCCTGAAACAGAGCTGACTGTGGAAACCTACACTGATTAGAATGGAAAAATAAACAAAAATATTTTTTTACCCTTAGTGAACAATCATTTTTGAAATCTCTATTCTTGAGATTACTTTATTAAATGATAACTACTATGTTAATGGTCAGTTGTTGTTTTATTACTTTACTTTTTCCTCTGCAGCAGTCACATTTTGTTAAGTCAGCCTTGTTTCGGGGGCCACAGGTAAGGTCACAAACAGTTTGGGTTGGCTTTCAGGTGGATATTCCTAAATAAAAAAAAATATATAAAAAATAATAATAAAAAATCATATGGCATTATCCCCTGAATCAGAAAATGCTGTTATTTATATATATATATATATATATATATATATATATATATATATATATATATATATATATATATATATATATATATATATATATCCTACTATCCTACTATCCTACTTGTACCTGAATATATATTGCCAATACTCTGTATAATTTACCTCATCTATAGACCTCTAGTTTTTAATTCTACAGTTTCATGAATTAAAACATTAAATTTGAATTTTGTGACGCTTATGGCACAAGGTTTAAAACAGAGTTATTTTTTTGCGTTTTCAGAGATTCTAGTGTGTTACATATAAGTATACTGTCTTCCTGACAGATGTTATTTTTTTAAGTATACCGTATTACATTACATTAGTCTTGAAACTCTACATAATTACCACAATTAACCCTTTGATATTCATATATTTTGATTTTCTTTTAGATATTGCAAATAAACTAGACATTGAACTAAAGGCTAAAAATAGAGAACTCCTCTGTGGTCCTAAAACAAATAATGAACAATACAGATACACCCTTTGCAAACTGAAAAACCTTTGAAGATTGGAGTTATGGATAATTCAAATCATTTTATTGTAGGGCTGCTGTTGCATTTTTTTTTAAGTTATCATGAGATTAAATATATTTTATCACAATTTGTTTTGTTCCATTCGTTTGACTAATATTGAAGTTATAGCTTTTTATTTTTTTATTTTTTTAAAGCACCATTTTAAAACATTTTTTAGTTAAAACAACATGAAATAAATGGTGTTAAATAATTATACCTTTCCAGTGGTAAGACTACAGACAATATTTACTGAAAGGTACGAGTTTTACTGTATATCAAACCTGTGTTCACTTTACATACCATATCAGAAAAAAAAAAGAAAAACATTCAAAATAGTAACAAATTACTCATATGTTTACTGCAGGTTTGGAGCAAAGACCAATTTGTTTTCTTTTAATATTAATCATCTGCTATTTTTCAGCTCATTGTATTAACTCCTTCACCTCACAGAGTTAGTCAACAGCATTTCTGACAGTAAAATAGCATTGAGTAGGAACTCCATACCATTTTTAAATTCATATACCACAACTTCCAAACATTGAGCCAAACGTTTTTGGCATTTAACTCTTGCACTGTTGAATTGAGGTGCCACCTAACTGGTATTTTTCTGCCCTAGACAGTAAAAACATGACTTGATTGCAAAGACAATGCTTTTCCCAGAAAAAGTGAGGGCCTACATAGCATTTTGATATCTTGCAGTATGATAATTCCTGTCCATACTGTTTATTTCGATTCACATTTTCAGAAAACAAAGGCATATATTTTTTTTAATAAATTTTGTTGCATTGTGCTGAACTGCTATTAAATTATAATACAGAAAAGTGTGAAATAGAAAATTTGTTTAGTTTTTTCTTCCAACTAGTGTATATGAATTTGAAAAAAGGTTTGGGTGGACATCTTAATTAAAAGCTAAATTTGCATAATGTGTCACAATTTACAGTAAATTGCCACAGTGTGCATTTTTTAAATTCATTATAATGGATGATAATAAATACAAGATATTTCTTGTAGATTTTAAACTCAGGGATGAAGGGGTTAATGTACATAAAATGAATCAAGTACTTATATTTTATGCACTCTGAACAGCTAAAGGTGTCCATTTTTATCGCTTTAAATTGTTTGCTGTTGTGCTGGTATAGCTAAATTATGAAAATAAAGATAAGACTTTTTTATGGAGCCTTTTGGTCACTAAAACATAATGTCAAATATGCTTTATGCACAAACTATGGGGATGTTGCAGTAAATTTGTGGGTGCCTTTTATGATTTCAAAGTACTTGAATTATGTGAAAGAGATCCCTGGTTAGGAAATAGCAAAACAGCTAGTTGGCAACAATCTGTCTTTGTTGATGCATGATAAATAATAATTTTGAATATTGTCACAATGCTAAACGCCAAAGAAATACATGTTTCTTTGGCCTTAAATTCATGTCGTCCATCATGAAATAATAAATGTGAGCTTCGGTGCAAGAAGAAAGCAAGGAGTCTTCTGGAAACAGCCGACATGATACTTGGTATAATCACATAATGAACAAATGGATATTTCTAACTGCCTAACCTATATTTAAAATAAGGTAAGTTACATTTTGTTTTATAAACATTGCAAATGAGCTTTCTTTAACCACTTCAAAACTGGACCAGTTGGGACATTTCTCACATACATGTTAAAATCTGCATTTGTTTGCTAGAAAATTAACCCAAAATATTATATATATTAATATCACACAATATTATATTTATTATATCACGCAATATTAGTGCAGCCATATTTTAAATTAAAATTTTCAGAAAAAAAAAATTAATTAATTTTAGTGTACACATACACACTATAATAGCCTTTTTTTGGTAAAATATAAAATATGATGTCATGCAGAGTAAATAGATACCTAACATGTCACACTTTAAAATTGCACATGCCCGTGGAATGGTGACAAACTATGGTACCATAAGAATCTCTATATTCAACACTTTCAAAGCCTTTTCAGGTAACAAGTTTAGAGGTCTGATGCTGGAATTACTGCTTTCGCTCTGACGTTTGCAGTGATAATTCACATTTGTGGTGCAGTCATCGTTTCCATATGCATGTGGGATCTGCAGTATGTATGCGTTCGCATTTGTGCGACAGGGCACTTTATTTTTTTAAATATTATTACTGTACATATGTTATTATCTTTTTTTTTTACTCTGTCTCTATCATTTTTTTATTATCTTTACTGCTATCACAAGGGATGAACAACATCCCTTGTGATAACATGGGCAGGGACAGGAACTATGTACTGAGAGATCTGAAGTCTATTAGACCCCAGATCTCTCCTCTGCCATCAAAAGCATCTGATCAAACATAGATCAGTTGGATCAAATGCTTTGTACATCGGTAATGGCTTGTAATCATACCAAAACCAGAAGTGACAAAATCTTCTCTTTTGGTTTCTTACGTAGGGTGAAAAAGTATGAAGGTACTTTCCTTTCTTCTCTGTTCTCCAGGACACCCAGCAAAAGTGGTCTTGGGCTCCCTGATTGTACTGATTGTACTGGAGAACTTGGTGAAGGTTGTGGCCAGTGGTAGGGGCTGCCTCCAACGCCCTCTATAAGTGATTGGCCATCTGTAGAGCAACTCAGATAATTTCTACATAAAGCCCGTTGCTGGCAGAAAATATTGCTACTGTAAACGGAGCTGAAACTGCAGCCATGATCATGGTACAACCACTTCACATGTGGATGTACATGAATGTTCTAAGGGTGTAAATTGGTTACAGAAAAACTGCAGTGGGGAAATATGACTTTCATTGCTGAACTCCCCTTTTTAAATACTAGTTGTCTGGCCATCATACTGATCCAATGAGTTCACTAATTTCAGAGTCACTGACCTGAAACAAGCATGCAGATCACTAATTCTATCATACATTGTGAGTTTTGAAGCCAGTGGTAGAGAGGCAATTACCATTTTCAAGTGGTCAGCAACTGCAGCCTTCATGTTCCCTTAAAATTAAATTTTACAGACATTTGTAATTTTTGCAGTTAAGTTATGCACCAAATGTTTCACTTAAGATAATACTTTGTTGTATTTTAGTGACTACATATTAAGAGTTACTTTAACAATGTTTAACTGAATATACCTTTTATGTTTTACTTCAAATGTGTACACGCAAAATATTGATTACCTATTTATATGATTGCAATTCATATATAGATTTGTATATTCTCCATCTAGTGGCATCTTTATTTAAAGAAATATGTTCAGGATCTCTTCAGAACCTGGGGTCCATTATATAAGTAACAAAGAGAGTACTTTGTTTTTAAATGGTCTGAATTAGAGTTGATGTTAGATTTGGACCATACTTCATGAATTTTGCTGTCCTGAATCAAATCCAATGTTCAGTGTTACTTTTGGAAGTACCAGTTCACTAAAGGGTACTGGGCCAAATGTGCTAAAGTCTGCTCATAAAATGATGTGGCTTACATCCACTTCTACTTCTTTACTTCTTATATCTTTCCAAGCACTTCCAGCTTGACTGCTGGTACCACCAGACCACCCTTCTATCTTAGTATCCCTAGTTGTATTTTTATAGGATTTGGATTAGACATTTTTTTCTTGAATTGTATGGAATTGATACTTTAATTTTCCCAGAACTTTTTGTTTCACCTGCTATTAACTATAACTTTTCAGAACATTAAGCTACTTTAACTGCCTATGTGCAGGTGTCCTAACGTTACCAGTCCTGGGTCATGTATATATTCAGAGCAGGTATTTCTGACTCCCACCGTAGGTTTATTTGCCATTTCTGAAATAGAGAAAGAAGGCAGATTCATAGCACAATGTAATATGAGGTTTTAGTCCTACGTAATTTTAAAATTCACATTCTTCATCTTCTTTAATACCTATAAGTCTTATGCCCTGTACACTCAGTTGGACTTTCCGACGGAAAATGAGCGATCGGATCGTGTTGTCGGAAAATCCGATCGTGTGTGGGCTCCATCTGACTTTTTTCGTCGGAATTTCCGACACACAAAGTTTGAGAGCTGGATCTAAAATTTTCCGACAACAAAATTTGATCATTTTAATTCTGATCGTGTGTAGATAATTCCGACGGACAAAGTGCAATGCATGCTCAGAATAAATTATGAGACGAAAGCTATTGGCTACTGGCCTCTTTATAGTCCCATCGTACGTGTTGTACGTCACCTCGTTCTGAACGATCAGATTTTCCAATAACTTTGTGCGACCGTGTGTATGCAAGACAAGTTTGGGCCAAAATCCGTCGGAAAAAATCTGACGGATTTTGTTATCAAAATGTCCGATCGTGTATACATTACTGTATATCCTTATAGTTTCCTAACATATTTTCAGTTGAAGATTAAAATAACATTACCTTTTACCAGTTAACCTATATACATAAACACGTGTATCCTACAAGCATCAATTTGACAACACATTTATTGCAAATTCATTTGTATACATGTCTCTCCCTATCAAAATCTACCTAAACTGTAGTTAGTTACGGACTAGGTATTTTGTAATATATACACAATATTTAATTTGTACATATAATGATATGCCTTCGTATCATTTAACACAATGAGGAGATATAAAAAGAGAACACTGGGAGGACATTGTAGACTGTAGCATATAGTTCAAGTACAAGTCTGGAAAATGCAAATCTTGAAAGAAGACCTACAATTTCACATGTAACCTACAAACTGTTTCTTAGAAATCTCAAAGTTTTCATCTTCATGAAAGATCAACTTCCACTATTCTGGAGATGAAACACACAAAAGGGTGTTTCTGTAAAAAGTAACAGTATAATGGATGTAGGAAACCTCATAACCTCTCTAACATTTTGTGAAGTAAATGGCATCAATCCAGTGCAGATGTCCTAGCAAAACTGAAATAAAACATCCACTTAAAAAAATATATATATATATTAGGTCCTAGAATACAATCTATATACAACAAAAGCCTATAAATGTACTTTATTTTAAAACAAAAAATCTTTCAATTCATGCATTTTCATCTATCCACAATGTTCAGTGTGCAAATAAAACCTGTAGACTGAAGTTAATATAACATTTCTAAACCAGGGCTTCCAACCTGAAGCTATAGCCTGTCTACTATTTAACAATTTGAGTATCAGTCTGTATATGCCCCTTCATTACAAGGCCATTATTCAGTGCTGTGGTAGTTTGACTGACCATTATTCACAACAGTGTACTCAGATGTATTTTTTATTTTAAGTTATTTTATTTTTTTTGGACAGATATAGCTTTCTTTTGGTGGTATTCAACAAAGTATTTTTTTGTCATATAAAGGAAAACAACAAATCATTTTGAAATAAAAACTCTTTCCTTTGCTTTCTGTTATAAAACACATCAGCTAAAAATCCAGAACAGTATGAACACTCCTGAAATTACCCATTTTTTGACAGTAGTAGTAATCTAACCCCTAAAATATAATTATGTAGGAAGGGCTGAAGCTAACCATTAACTGAGTCTTAAACAGGTTGTTACCCACTTACAAATTACCGGTAAAGACAGTGAAATAATAATAGTACTTTATATGCTTAATTTCAGCATTTTCTATCTCCATATTTCTTTCTAACTTTTTTTTTTACTTGCAATGTACTTTTGATCTTACTAGGGGACTCTGTTACTCCAGGAAACAATTGATTCTCTAGCACAGTCACACCCCCCCCCCCCCCTCCCTCCTGCCACATCATAGTCTTTTCCTCTTCTCCAAGTACTTAACTACTCTCTCTGATGGCTCAGCTCTTCTGTCCTTCACCTCATACCTACATAATCGGGGGGGGGGGGGGGGGGTGATGAATAATTATATATATTGTGACTTGAGTGACAACTCTGAATCTGCTGTGGCTGTTGACAACACATGTAAGATAGTAGCACCCACCAGCAGGTAAATAACAATGCGAAAAATACCTTGAAACAGTATTCATACCCATTGAAATGTTCGACATTTTGTCATGTTACAACCAAAAATGTAACTATATTTTATTGGGATTTTATGTGCTAGACCAACACAAAGTGGCACATTGTGAGGTGGAAAGAAAAATGATAAATGGTTTTCCAACTTTTTTACAAATAAATATCTAAAAATTGTGGCATGCATTTGTATTCAGCCCCATTTACGCTGATATCCCTAACTAAAATCGTGCGGCACCAATTTCCTTCAGAAGTCACCTAATTAGTAAATAGAGTCCACCTGTGTGAAATTCAATCTTAGTATAAATACAGCTATGCTTTGAAGCCCTTAGAGAATCTTAGTGAAAAAACAGCAAGAAGAAATCCATTGTTGAAAGAAAGCCATAATGCCATGTACACACGACCGGACTTTCTGGCAGAATAGGTCCAATGGTCTTCCCGACAGACTTTTCAGCGGAGTTCCGACGGACTTCCGAACGAACAGACTTGGCCACACACGAACGGACCTTCGAAGTCCTTTCAAAAGCTCATTCATTTTGAACGTGATGACTTAAACGGGACTCTTTTTCTAGGCCCGTCGGATTTTTATACTGAAAAACTATCGGACTATCCCACACACGATTGAATTGTCTGATGGACTGATCCCGTTGGATCAGTCTGCCAGAAAGTCCGGTCGTGTGTACGTGGCATGAGAGGTCCCATTTTAAGTTTACCAGAAGCCATGTGGGGGACATAGCAAACATGTGGAAGAATGGGGTCAGAGGAGACCAAAATTTAACTTTTTTACCTAAAAGCAAAATGCTATCTGTGACGGAAAACACTGCACATAACCCTGAACATACCATCCCCAATGGGAAGCATGGTGGCAACATCATGTTGTGGGAGTGCTTTTCTTCAGCAGGGACAGGGAAGATGGATACAGGGCAAATACAGGGCAATCTTAGAATAAAACCTGTTAATAAAACCTGTTATGCTGCGTACACATAACCGGACTTTCCGGCAGAAAAGGTGAGACAGTCTTCTCAACAGACTTTCGACAGAGTTACGACGGACTTCCGAACGTACGGACTTGCCAGTAGCCAATAGCTGCCCTTGCATCGTATTTACAGCATACAGACAAATGGTTTTCCCGATAGGAATTGAGTCCGTTGGACAGATTTTCAAACATGTTCTATTTCTAGATCCATCTGATTTTTTTAATGAAAAAGGATCGGACTATCCCACACACGATAGGACTATCCGATGGAGTGATCCCATCGCACCTAGTCTGCTGGAAAGTCCGGTCGTGTGTAGGCAGCATTAGAGTCTGCAAAAGACTTGAGACTGGGGCAGAGTTTCACCTTCCAGCAGTAAAACGACCCTAAACATGCAGCCAGAGCAACAATTGGAATAGTTTAGATCAAAGCATATAGATGTGTTAGAATGGCCCAGTCAAAGTCCAGTCCTAAATCCAATTGGGAATCTGGGGCAAGATTCGAAAATTGCTGTTCACAGATGGTCTCCATCCAATCTGACAGAGCTTAAGCTATTTTGCAAAAAAAAAAATGGGCAATAATTTCAGTCTCAAGATGAGCAAAGCTGGTAGAGACATTCCCAAATAGTCTTGCAGCTGTAAATGCAGTGAAAAGGGGAAAAGGTGTGTGAGATACAATTTTGGTTGCTATCTGGTTAGTGCCCAGACATATTATAAACAGGGATGAGTGAATCTGCCCAGGATCGGTTCATTGGAGGTTTGGAGGACCCAATGTTAATTCTGTAAACCCAAATTTAGTGCCAAACCCCACTAACATCCATAGAAGAGGGATATTGTTATTTTGTTCATCCGATTTTGAAGACTAAGGCTACATTCACACTGGGGCAGGCATCGATGGTAAAGCGGTGCTATTTTTAGCAACGATTTACCGTCGTTTTAGCAGCGCTATTTGGCCACTAGTGGGGTGCTTTTAACTCCTGCTAGCGACTGAAAAAGGGTTAAAACCATCCACAAAATGCTGGCGGCTTAGCGGCGCTGCCCCATTTCAATGGCCTTAGGCGCTGCAAAGATGCTGCTTGCAGGACTTTTTTTACCATCCTGCAACTTCACCGCTTCAGTGTGAAAGCACTCAGGCTTTCACACTAGGGAGAAAGGAGATGCTCTTTACAGGCACTATGCAAGCGCTATTTTTAGCGCTGTAGAGCCTGTAAAGCGCCTCAGTGTGAAAGTAGCCTAATAAGTAAGTAATGGCTACAAAACTTTTTTTTGGTCCAATATTTCTTTAATATGATTTTTTTTAAAGTAAATATACAAAGGAATAAGATGTAATTTTTATTGGTACAGACATTGGGAACAAAAAATAACATTGGGGGTTATTCACTAAAGGAAAATCCACTTTGCACTGCAAGTGCTCTTGGAAGTAAAGTCGCTGTAGATCCGAGGGGGACATGCAAGGAAAATACAAAACAGTATTTTAGCTTGCACATGATTGGATGATAAAATCAGCAGAGCTTCCATTCATTTTAGATCTACTCCTTAGATTTAGAGTTACTGTACTTTCAGGTGCACTTACAGTGCAAACTGGATTTGCCTTTCGTAAATAACCCCCATAGTCTCTTGAGCGACAGAAATTCAATAATACTGATAATACACTCGTGGATTTATAAGTATCAACATCTATTGAAAGTAAATGGTTTACATCTTGTTGGGGCAGGGAGTATAAAGGGGCAGTTGGGAAGAATAGGGAGAGGGAAATAGAGATGGTGTTCCAAAGTTCAAGGGGAGGGGGGTAGAAGTAAGGGAGGTCAACCAAGTACAGTAGATGAAGTAAGCAATAGGTGTCAAATAAACAAAGAGAACATCTAAGATAAAATTATCCAATTAGTAGTAAGGCACGAATTGTGTACCCATCATCAATCTTTAATTGAACATGTTGGATGTTGCAACTATACAGACCAAAGTGCGGCAGATTTTTAATATGGTAAAATTTTGGAGGCCAGTAGTTTCTCCATTTTGAATTAATAGTTTCTATAAGTAGCTACTATGCTAGGCTGGTTATTAGAATTCCATAACTTACCAACATTTATTTTGTAGCTAGGAGTAGGTGAGTGATAGCAGTTCTGGTGGTAGAAGGTAATTGAGAAATACCTAAGTGCAAAACTGCTAGGGCCAGATTAGGGGTTAGTTTATCCTGTAGGATAGAAGAAATTAATGAGAAGACATAATTCCAATAAGGGCATATAGATTTACGCAGCCAAAGGATATGGTAGAGTCAGTGGCGTAACTAGAACCTTCAGGGCCCCGATGCAAGAAACCATGAAGGGCCCCCTAAACCCCAGCCAGGGCCCTTCCCTCCGAGTCTGGCGGTGAATCTCCAGGGCGTGGTCACAGGTATGATCTTTGTGAGACCTGTAGTTCCACCACTGGTATCAGTATATTTTTTTATTATTTTTTTTTAATTTTTAGGTGCCCCATTGGGGGACTGTCCCTAGGCAGGATGGGGTCCCCGTCCCCAGAAGAGATGAGGTAATTTTCTCCAGGGCAGATGAAGTTACTGCCCCCAGGTGAGAAGGGGTCCCTGTCCCCAGGGGACGTGGGGGTCCCTGCCCCCAGTGGGAGATGGAGGGGGTATATAATGGTGTGTGGGGGATGGGGTCCTCTCACTCACCATAACCAAGCTGCAGGCCATGCACTCATCCATGTTGGCCTGGGCTCCATCCAGCGTGCTGGACAGGCGATCAGCATATCTCCCAGAAAGACCTTTCATCATCTATGTATGACGGGGGAGGAGGGGGGCTGGCAGACAAGCCTGCAGTGTCCTCCGGGGAGCTGTCTCTTATAGGGCTGTACTGCATCTGTGTGCTTAAAGTTTGTTTACCTGGGAGAAGTATGCAGTGCAGTGTGGGCCAGACTCAGGGGGGGCGGGACTCTGGCTGGGGAGAACAGACATTGGACTGAGCGGCAATGCGTGGAGCAGGAGAGGGGTACTCTGAGGAGCTGGCCGAGGGCACAGGTCATGCGAGGAATGCACAACTAAAGAGTGTGATAGTCGAGCATGGAGCTCTGCTAGTCACCCTCCACCTCCAGCCACCCATGTGCATGGTGCACTGGTACCCCTAGCTGCCCATGCTGCTGACGGCCATATGTAGAGGGGGCTGCATGGGCCCCCGGCATCACAGGGCCCAGTTGCGGTCATGACTGCTGCACCCCCTATAGTTACGCCCCTGGGTAGAGTGATCCTGTTCCTCCACAAAATCGCCTGTGCTTGTGTAGGGAAAATTTGGGCAGTTTATAGTGGGTAAGATACCAGCAATGGAGGACCTTTTTGTAGAGTTCCCAATGGTTAGAGCAATGGGAGGCTTTCTGTGTACAAAAAAATTCTGTGAATGAAAAAAATTATTGAGGGAGTGGGGTCTTGGCCTATTTGTGGAGAAAGTGTCTATGGCAGCATCCCCAACTGTGTTAAAGTCTCCTTCTATGAGTAGTTTTCCTTGTAGATGTTTGAGGAAACATAATTGTTTCACGTTAGGGGCATATATGTTTACCAAATTATAGATAATGTTTATTTCGCAGAAAAAGATGATGAAATGTCTGAGAGGATCTGTAGTGTTAGATGTGTTGAAAAGACACTGAATCTTTAGTGGATATTAGGACTCCCCATTTCTTTTTGGAAACAGCGGCCATGTAAACATAAGAAAGATGTTGCATTTTTCAGGTGTGGGTTTTTAACAGTTGCAAAGTGGGTTTCTTGTGCAAATAAGATTGTCATGATCCTTGGAATACTGAAATATTTCTCCTTAATTGTATTACACAGTGGCAGGTCCTCCACCCTGTCTTAAAGCTTACCCCCTCCAGACGGCTTTGTGGTCTGGAAGGAATGCATTGTTCTGTGTTTGTCCGTTTGTTTATGTACTTTATCTCCTAGGACTTCTCTGTGTCATTACACAAATCAGCCCTCCTATTCAAGCTATCTGACCAATCCCTGCTGACCCTGTTTCAAGTCCTCATTTGCATGGCCAAGAGGACCTAAGTGAAGACTAGAGTGTACTATACAATTGACCAATAGGAACGTGGTTGTTTGGGCAGGGTGTTCAGACTGCTTTGTATAAAATTGTGTTGTGTGCATCCAATAAATGTGAGATTCCTGTTTGAACTTACATACAGCCTGCCTGGTGTTTGTTCTGAGCTATAACAACTGGATCCAAACAGCACATAGTACGAATCCTGGAGCATCGGATGACTGAACTATCAGACTGTGTGATTTGCAATCTGATCCAATAGCAGCAGAGGTGTGTCAGGAGTGTGGAACCGAGTGAGCAGGGGCTCGTTACAAGGATATTTCCTTTAGGGAATGGATATCCTTTTGCAAAACTGAGCACTTAAGGGGTATTAAGACTCCTTACATTTATGGAAATTGGCAGGGCAGGGCTCAGCCCTTCCTTCTCTGAGCTGGCTGCTCAGCTGTTGGCTAATTGCCAGCTCCTTTCTCTCCACAGTTACAAGCTGTTGATGATATCCTGCTCATCAGTCCTGCCTACTTAAGCCATCCAGTCCAGAGGAGCTCTGCCTTCACCTTGGTCACATCACAGAACTGGATCACCACATGAATCAGTTTGCCATGGCATTACAAACACTCCTGAATCACACGGCTCACCTGAAATCTCCCACTGTGGCTGCCCCAGTACAACCTATGTTGCAGGCCAACCCTGCTGCGTCTCTGCACAGGCACCTGCCTCGAGTATTACCACTTTAGGAGGTATATCTGGTTCCACTCCGCTTCACAAGCAATTTGGGGGCGATCCAGTCCAACGCAGAGGGTTTTTCAACCAGGTTAAGATATACTTTGAGATGCTGCCCCAGATGTTTCCCACAGACAGAAGCAAAGTAGGTTTTGTGATATCTTTGCTTTCTGAGAGAGCCTTGGCCTGGGCAAACCCTCTATGGGAGACACAAAAACCTGTTGTCTTGAGTTACCCTGACTTTGTGGCCTCCTTTAGAAGGGTATTTGATGTTCCCGCATGCTCCGCTTCTGCTGCCAAGTGCCTCATCAAGGATGAGATAGCAACCCGAGATATACCCACTGAGCTGGAGAAGTTGATCATGTTTGTCATCCTTGTTGACTTCAGATTCCAAGAAAGACGTTCTTTTAAGGAGCGCTTGTGGAAGCCTCCTGTAGGTTTGTCTCCGAGCTTTGCAGTCCCACCCATGCCTCCCTCACCTACCATGACTCCTGGTACCCAGTCGGTCAGTGTAGGTGAACCCTTGCACTTGTGTTTCACGTGCCTTTATTGTGGCCAGGCAGGTCACTTTTTAAAGTCTTGTCCTACCCGTCCAGGGAACGCCCAAACCTTGAAGTCCTGTCATGGCCTGACCTTAGGTGGCGTTGTTTCATCTCCAGTTATCCAGAAGGATAAGCCTCTGGTTTCGGTCACCCTTTCTTGGGCTGAGTCATCCGTCAAGATACAAGCTCTAATCAACTCTGGGGCTGCAAGCCTGTTCATTGATGCTGCCTTTGTATCAAAGCACTCAATTCCGCTGCAGCTGCATGACACTCCACTTGCCATTGAAGCTCTTGACGGGAGAACTCTACAACCTGCCCATCAAATCAAATTCCAAGTTATTTCCTCACCTAAGTTTCCGCTGGTTATTGGCTATCCTTGGTTACAGAGGCACAACCCCTCTTTTGATTGGCTCCATGCTGAGGTTCTCTCCTGGTCACCATAATGCAGTGAGACATGCTTCCAGAAGGTAGCCAAGGTCCTGTGCACCTCTTCACTCTCCTCCCTGCGGAATACCGCAATTTTAGCGATGTCTTTGACAAAGGTCAAACCGATAGTTTGCCTCCACACTGACTGTATGATTGCACAATTGAACTTCAACCTGGTGCCATACCCCCTCGTGGCAAGGTTTACCCTTTGTCAGTCTTGGAGGATATGGACATGGAGGAGTGTGTTGCAGACGCACTTTCTGGAGGTTTAATCCGCAAATCCTCGTCTCCTGCTGGTGCTGGTTTCTTCTTTGTGAAGAAGAAGAGTAGTGACCTGAGACCTTGTATTGATTATACGGGTCCCAATCGTTCCACAATTAAGAAAGCCTATCCAATTCTATTGATTACTGGATTATTTGATCGCATTAAGGGAGCAAAAGTTTTCACAAAGCTTGATTTTAGAGGGGCATACAATCTCGTGAGGATTAAGGTGGGCGACGTGTGAAACACTGCGTTTAATACCAGAACAGGCCATTATGAGTACCTCGTAATGCCTTTTGTCCTTTGTAACGCCCCAGATTTCCAGGAATTTAATAACGATGTCCTCTGAGATTTGTTGTGGTTATGTGTGGTGGTTTATCGATGATATCCTCATATTTTCCAAGTCTCTGGAGAGCCACCACACAGATGTCTGTCGTGTGCTTCAGAAACTAAGAGAGAATAATCTCTATTGTAAACTGGAGAAGTGTGAGTTTCATCGTGAACAATAGGCCTTTGAGACTCTTAAGGCTGCCTTTGTTTCTGCTCCTGTGTTGGAACATCCTGATCCTATGTTACCTTTTATACTTGAGGTTGATACTTCTGAGATTGGTGTTGGCACCCTTCTTTCTCAACATCCTACCTCTGAGAGCACTATGCATCCTTGTGGCTACAATTCCAAGAAACCTGTGGAGTGCAATTACTAGATTGGTGACAGAGAGCTGTTGGCAATCATTTTAGCCCTGAAAGAATGGAGACATCTCCTCAAAGGTACCATTATGCCGGTTCTCATTCTTACTGACCATAATAATCTCACATTCTTATCTGAGGCTAAACACCTCTCTCCCAGAAGGGTGCGAAGGGGCTCTTTTCTTGTGAAGTTTCAATTACATTGTCTCATTCTTACCTGGTACTAAGAATGTAAGGACTGACGCTTTGTCACAACAATTTTCCTCCACTTCCAAGTTTGAGTCAGTTCTGGTTCCTGTGATTCCTCCTGATCGTGCTCCAGACTTACCATTCTCCCAAGGCTGCTGGCCACCCTGGGAACAATCAACTCTTTTGGGCCATTTCATAACAATTCTGATGGCCTAGTCTACGTGCTGATGTAACTGCTTTCGTAGCTGCCTGTTCTGTGTGTGCGCAGAGTAAGACTCCACGACACCTTCCAATGGGCCTCCTACAATCCATACACAATGGAAAGAGGCCCTGGACCCAGCTGTCTATGGATTTCATTGTGGAGTTAGCCAACACAGTTATCCTTATGGTGGTTGACCCGTTCTCAAAGATTCGTCATTGTATTCCACTTAAGAAGTTGCCCACTTCTAAGGAATTGGCTTCCATTTTTGCTTGGGAGATCTTTCCCTTACATGGGCTACCCAATGTGATTGTCTCGGACAGGGGTAGTCAGTTTGTGTCCCGGTTTTGGCAAGCCTTTTGTGCACAGTTGGGATTTCAGCTTGCTTTCTCCTCTGCATATCTCCCACAGTCTAATGGGGTCACAGAACGAGCCAATCAGTTCTTGGAGCAATTCCTACATTGCTATATTTCTGACCATCATAACAACTGGTCAGACCTATTTCCATGGGCAGAGTTTTCTCACAACAGTGCCTTGAATTCTGCTTCTCGATTGTCCTTGTTTATGGTGAATTATGGTTTCCAACCATCTATGTTCCCTGTCTCGTTTGTTCCGCAGAATAGTCCTTCATTAGAGGAGCATCTCCGTGGTCTTCATTCCACTTGGTCCAGGAGGCTTTGCCACATGCTAATGCTAATGATAGGTACAGACTCCATGCTGGCCGCAAACGCCTGCCTGCACTTTTCTACCAGGTTGGGGACATGGTCTGGCTGTCATCTCACAACCTCCGACTTCGTGTTCCCTCACTAAAGTTCGTACTTCGGTTTATTGGGCCTTTCCGTAGTCTTCGCAGGATTAACCAAGTCGCTTACAAATTAGACCTTCCTTCTAATACCATATATTTCATATGTATTTCATGTCTCCTTATTAAAACCTTTGGTCTGCAACAGCTTTACCACCTCGGTGACACGTCCTCACCCTGTACAGGTTGAGAACCTTGAGGAGTATGAAGTACAGTCCATTGTTGACTCCCGTAGGTTCCATGGGCACTACAGTACCTGGTGCATTGGAAAGGGTATGGTCCGGAGGAGCGCTCTTGTGTCTCATCCTCGGACGTACATGTCCCTGTCCTCCTCCACGTTTTCCCCTCAAGTCTGGTGGTCCTGCGAGGGGGAGGGGTTATTGAGGAGGGGGTACTTTCAGGGCTGGACTGAATCCTTCCTTCTCTGAGCTGGCCACTCAGCTGTCGACTAATTGCCAGCTCCTATCTCTCCACAGTTACTCAGATGTTGATGATATTCTGCTCGTCAGTCCTGCCTACTTAAGCTGTCCAGTCCAGAGGAGTTCTGCCTTCAACTTGGTCACATCACAGAAATACTCCTTTGATCCTGTTCAAGACTTGCTTTGCTGACATCTCTTCTGGCTCCAGATCCTGCTTGCTGTTCCACTGCATTGATCCCTGACTTCTGGCTTGGCTAACTATCCGTTCTGGTTACTGAACTTAGGCTTTGGTTTGACTATGTTTGTTCTTTTTACTTTTATTATTAACCATTTCCCGCCCAAAGACGTCATATGACGTCTTTGACTTTCAGTGGCAATATCTGAATGATGTCTGCAGCTACAGGCATCATTCAGATATCCTTGTTTTTAGCCGGTGATTCTGTGCACCATAAGAATGATCATAGCAGCAGTTACGCTGCTTGATCATTCTTACGGGCAATGGGAGTGGACATCCCCCCTCCCTTCTCCAGGTTCTCCCGTGCCATCGGGGACCCAGAGAAAGAATCGGCCGCCACCGGATGATGGCCATAGAGATTTATGGTGACTGTCGGAGGCCCAGGTGTGATGTTATGATGTCACATCTGGCAAACAAAGCCACCATCGCGGCTGGTAAGCATGAGATCATGGATTTTTTTTCCCGATCTCATGCTTTCCAGCCTGGAGGAGAGATGTGAGGTCTTATTGACCCTGCATCTCTCCATAAAGAGGACCTGTCACAAACGATTCCTATTACAAGGGATGATTACATTCCGGTTTTGATAACATTTTGATAAACTGATAAATGATGAAGTGATTACTGGTGTGTGTTTGGTCCATACACAGTAGTAGCACATGAGCAGGAGACAACAATTAGCAATGGGAGAAGTGGATAAAATACAGAATAAATTAAGTAGGAGCAGGGATGTCCTTGTACTACATGCCCTTGGGTACAGCTCTCTCCAGCAGACTCTCAGAGGTACAATGAGCAGAACAGTAGTTATGTTTCCAATTGTCCCTACTGTGCTCAGAGATATCATCCAAGTACCATGAGTTATTTACTAGTCATAAGAATAAAGAGGGGGTTTGATATGGCTTTGATCTCGCCCTTAGACACCAGAGTTTCTGTGCATTATCACCCCATTAAGTGCACTTCAGATTTTTTGGGCACTGTGTATCTACAATTGATCTAACCAGGTATTACCTTTATGAAAGTAAATATCAACCTTTGAGTATAGGTCTGGCCATATCCTACCCATGTACAGCATTTAACTCCTAAGCCATGGCCTAGTAGAGAATGACTTCCATTGCACAGATTTGCCAGCAGCCTACACTACCTATGTAAAGCACATACATATAATCAACAATGTTCAGGGTAGCCTGTGCCTATCATAATTGTAATAATATCAGTGAAATATTTTTCAACAATCCTGCTCCAAGTATATTTGTAAAGAGCTTACCCTATACATAACAACCTGAAGAATATATTGTTTTATCCCTTCCTGTCTTTCGCTCTACATGTTAAAGTGAATGTAAAGTCTTGTTTTTTTTTCAATAAAAATAACAAACGTATCATACTTACCTGTCCTGTGCAATGGTTTTGCACAAGGAAGCCCAGATCCTCTTCTTCTCTGGTCCCTCTTTGGTCCTTCTGGCCCCACCCTCCTGGTGAGTGCCCCCACAGCAAGCAGCTTGCTATGGGGCACCCGAGCCAAGTCACAGCTCCCTGTGTCCATTCAGACATGGAGCTGCGGCCCGGCCCTGCCCCCTCTCTGTCTTGATTGGCTGACTGACTTTGATTGACAGCCAATGGCACTGCTGCTGTGTCTCAGCCAATCAGGAAGGAGAATCTCAGACGGCCGAGATGGGAAACTTCCCCTGCTTCTGTAATGTAAACAGCAGCAAAGGAAGTGATGTAATCTCTCCTCGTGGAGCCTTTACGTTCTGGCTCCAAGTAAGTTTGCACCAACACTACACTAACAGTAGAACATGCAAGCACACTTTTCACCCATCAATCACCCCCCGATCACCCGCATGCACTCACTGTCACCGTGACACCAATTTTTACTGATTACTGCATTGGTGTCATTTGTGACTGTTATGTGGTAGGACAGTTAGTGGTAGGCCCCTTTAGGTCTAGGGTACCCCCCAATAAAGTGTTAACCCCCGTGATCACCTCCCCCCCATTGCCAGTGTCACTAAGCGATCTTTTTTCTGATTGCTGTATTAGTGTCACAGGTGACGCTAGTAAGGCAGGTAAGTATTTAGGTTTGCTGTCAGCCCTTTAAAGCATTGAGTACCCCCATATACTACCTAATAAAGGTTTTAACCCCCTTATTGCCCCCTAGTTAACCCTTTCACCAGTAATCACCGTATAACTGTTACGGGGACGCTGGTTAGTTAGTTTGTTTTTTCTAGTGTCAGGGCACCCACCGTTTATTACCTAATAAAGGTTTAACCCTCTGATCACCCAGCGGGTGATATAAATTAGGTTTAGGGTCTGCATCGCCCTAGGCAGCATCAGTTTAGTGCCAGTACCGCTAACACCCGCGCACACAGTATACACCTCCCTTAGTAGTATAGTATCTGAACAGATCGATATCTGATCTGATCAGATCTATACTAGCGTCCCCAGCAGTTTAGGGTTCAAAGTGTTAGCAGGATCAGCCCAGATACCTGCTAGCACCTGCGTTTTGCTCCTCTGCCCAGCCCAGTCCCAAGTGCAGTATTGATCGATCACTGTCACTTACAAAACACTAAACACATAACTGCAGTGTTCACAGAGTCAGGCCTGATCCCTGTGATCGCTAACAGGTTTTTTTGGTAGCATTTTGATACAGTCACTAACAGTCAGGAGATTTTTTTACCTGTGAGTCTCACTAGTAGTGATGGCCGAACGGTTCGCCCGGCGGTCGTTTCGCGGCGAATTTCCGACTTTCGCCGTCCGCGGGTTCGAACGCCTTTTTCCGTCGTTCGCCCCGGCGGACTTACGTGTTTAATGTATACAAGAACTTTAACCTTTCGTGACACGTTTATCATGTGTTACAGGACAACCAATTGAGACATGACAGCTCATGGACACTTGGACATTCCCCCTAACCTATAAATACACCCGATCCGGTGGCCATTTTACATTCTTTCTTCTGTCACTGTAGGGAAAGGATCCTGTGTGGAGTAGGGACAGAGAAAACGCTAGCTATTTGGTACACAAAAGTTCTTTTCAGGACTGGTATAGGTGTTAGGTCAGCAGCCTGAGTTTCTTTTGTCAGTTTAGATAAAGGGACAGAGCGCTGTATGCTGCTATTTTAGGGACAGCTCAGCCAGATTAGTCTTTCTTCATCATCATCATCATCATCATCATTAGCTGTTACTATCAGGTCCACAAAAGAGCTGTTCCAGCTAATCGTTCCAGCCTACTCTTTTTTGCCAATTTGTATAGGGACAGGCAGGAAGCAGTGTGTCAGGCAGTGAGGATAATTTTAAAGACTTGCTGTTACTATTAGTTCCACAAAGGTTCTTTTCAGGACTGGTATCAGTGGTACGGTAATAGGCTTGTACACGTATAATATTCTTTCTTCCAAATATAGAAAGAATATTATACTTGACTGCTGCCCTTCTGCTGCAGTCTGCTAATCATTCACAACTCACTTGTTCCACAAAGCTCTTTATCAGGACTGGTAACTTGGTCTGTCTAGGGTGCTACGGTACATAGGCTTGGGTGCGGTACAGTCTGCTGTTCTGTAAGGACCGCTATCGGTCCACAATACATAGGGTTGCCGTGCACTACTGCTGACCGCTGCCCTATACTGCAGCAGTCCTTCATTGGTATAGGGACTGACGTACAGTCTGCTAATCACTAACACACAACCTGCTTGGTCCACAAAAGTTCTTATAAGGACTGGTAACTTGGTATAGGGTGCTACGGTACATAGGCCTGAGTGCGTTACAGTCTGCTGTTCTGTAAGGACCGCTATCGGTCCACAATACATAGGGTTGCCGTGCACTACTGCTGACCGCTGCCCTATACTGCAGCAGTCCTTCAGCGGTATAGGGACTGACGCACAGTCTGCTAAACACTAACACACAACCTGCTTGGTCCACAAAAGTTTTTATAAGGACTGGTAACTTGGTATAGGGTGCTACGGTACATAGGCCTGAGTGCAGTACAGTCTGCTGTTCTGTAAGGACCGCTATCGGTCCACAATACATAGGGTTGCCGTGCACTACTGCTGACCGCTGCCCTATACTGCAGCAGTCCTTCATTGGTATAGGGACTGACGTACAGTCTGCTAATCACTAACACACAACCTGCTTGGTCCACAAAAGTTCTTATAAGGACTGGTAACTTGGTATAGGGTGCTACGGTACATAGGCCTGAGTGCGTTACAGTCTGCTGTTCTGTAAGGACCGCTATCGGTCCACAATACATAGGGTTGCCGTGCACTACTGCTGACCGCTGCCCTATACTGCAGCAGTCCTTCATTGGTATAGGGACTGACGTACAGTCTGCTAATCACTAACACACAACCTGCTTGTTCCACAAAAGTTCTTATAAGGACTGGTAACTTGGTATAGGGTGCTACGGTACATAGGCCTGAGTGCGTTACAGTCTGCTGTTCTGTAAGGACCGCTATCGGTCCACAATACATAGGGTTGCCGTGCACTACTGCTGACCGCTGCCCTATACTGCAGCAGTCCTTCATTGGTATAGGGACTGACGTACAGTCTGCTAATCACTAACACACAACCTGCTTGGTCCACAAAAGTTCTTATAAGGACTGGTAACTTGGTATAGGGTGCTACGGTACATAGGCCTGAGTGCGTTACAGTCTGCTGTTCTGTAAGGACCGCTATCGGTCCACAATACATAGGGTTGCCGTGCACTACTGCTGACCGCTGCCCTATACTGCAGCAGTCCTTCAGCGGTATAGGGACTGACGCACAGTCTGCTAAACACTAACACACAACCTGCTTGGTCCACAAAAGTTTTTATAAGGACTGGTAACTTGGTATAGGGTGCTACGGTACATAGGCCTGAGTGCGTTACAGTCTGCTGTTCTGTAAGGACCGCTATCGGTCCACAATACATAGGGTTGCCGTGCACTACTGCTGACCGCTGCCCTATACTGCAGCAGTCCTTCATTGGTATAGGGACTGACGTACAGTCTGCTAATCACTAACACACAACCTGCTTGGTCCACAAAAGTTCTTATAAGGACTGGTAACTTGGTATAGGGTGCTACGGTACATAGGCCTGAGTGCAGTACAGTCTGCTGTTCTGTAAGGACCGCTATCGGTCCACAATACATAGGGTTGCCGTGCACTACTGCTGACCGCTGCCCTATACTGCAGCAGTCCTTCAGCGGTATAGGGACTGACGCACAGTCTGCTAAACACTAACACACAACCTGCTTGGTCCACAAAAGTTTTTATAAGGACTGGTAACTTGGTATAGGGTGCTACGGTACATAGGCCTGAGTGCAGTACAGTCTGCTGTTCTGTAAGGACCGCTATCGGTCCACAATACATAGGGTTGCCGTGCACTACTGCTGACCGCTGCCCTATACTGCAGCAGTCCTTCATTGGTATAGGGACTGACGTACAGTCTGCTAATCACTAACACACAACCTGCTTGTTCCACAAAAGTTCTTATAAGGACTGGTAACTTGGTATAGGGTGCTACGGTACATAGGCTTGAGTGCGGTACAGTCTGCTGTTCTGTAAGGACCGCTATCGGTCCACAATAGATAGGGTTGACGTGCACCACTGCTGACCGCTGCCCTATACTGCAGCAGTCCTTCAGCGGTATAGGGACTGACGCACAGTCTGCTAAACACTAACACACAACCTGCTTGGTCCACAAAAGTTTTTATAAGGACTGGTAACTTGGTATAGGGTGCTACGGTACATAGGCCTGAGTGCGTTACAGTCTGCTGTTCTGTAAGGACCGCTATCGGTCCACAATACATAGGGTTGCCGTGCACTACTGCTGACCGCTGCCCTATACTGCAGCAGTCCTTCATTGGTATAGGGACTGACGTACAGTCTGCTAATCACTAACACACAACCTGCTTGGTCCACAAAAGTTCTTATAAGGACTGGTAACTTGGTATAGGGTGCTACGGTACATAGGCCTGAGTGCGTTACAGTCTGCTGTTCTGTAAGGACCGCTATCGGTCCACAATACATAGGGTTGCCGTGCACTACTGCTGACCGCTGCCCTATACTGCAGCAGTCCTTCAGCGGTATAGGGACTGACGCACAGTCTGCTAAACACTAACACACAACCTGCTTGGTCCACAAAAGTTCTTATAAGGACTGGTAACTTGGTATAGGGTGCTACGGTACATAGGCTTGAGTGCGGTACAGTCTGCTGTTCTGTAAGGACCGCTATCGGTCCACAATAGATAGGGTTGACGTGCACCACTGCTGACCGCTGCCCTATACTGCAGCAGTCCTTCAGCGGTATAGGGACTGACGTACAGTCTGCTAAACACTAATACACAACCTGCTTGGTCCACAAAAGTTCTTATAAGGACTGGTAACTTGGTATAGGGTGCTACGGTACATAGGCTTGAGTGCGGTACAGTCTGCTGTTCTGTAAGGACCGCTATAGGTCCACAATAGATAGGGTTGACGTGCACCACTGCTGACCGCTCACCTATACTGCAGCAGTCCTTCAGCGGTATAGGGACTAAGAGTTTTGTCACAGGGTCATTTAAAAAATGACATGCAGAGGAAGAGGCAGGCCCTTCCGCAGGGGTGGTAGGGGTAGGGCAGGAGCAACAGGCTTGAGCCAAAGTGGGAAGTTGCAGAAGGTGCGTTCAATTACTTTAAAGGATGCACCAGACTTGGTTGAGTGGCTCGCTCAGCCTTACTCTTCTGCACCCTCCTCATCCTCTCGATCTGCACCCTCTTCTTCACTCTCTGCTATGTGCACCCCCAAAGACACTACCACCAACAACACGACCACCACCACCACCACCACATACCTTCCGCTTGAGTCACTGGAATTATTTTCCGATCCATATCAAGAGGACATTTCTGATGCGCAGCCACTCTTGGTATTGGATCAGGAAGAGGAGGTAGCAACAAGCGCTACTCAGCAGTCTGACGCCAGTACCCAGATCAGCCCAAGGAGGAGGTTGGTCCCCGGTGTTGCTGCCTACTCTACTTATAGCGGTGGGGAAGGTGACGTTGATGATGACGTGTCTAGTGATGTCACGTGGGTGCCCACAAGAGAGGAAGAGGAGGGGAGTTCAGAGGGAGATATGGACCAGCAGATAGGGAGGAGAAGCAGCAATGACTTACATTGCACAGCAGGGACAAAGCAGACTGCAAATGTATCAGGAGCGAGTCATCGACCATGTACGGTCACATCTGGCGCTCCCAGGACACCGGCACATGGCTCCGCAGTGTGGGCTTTTTTTAACGTGTCCGCTGCTGACAATAGCGTTGCCATCTGCAATCTTTGCAGTCAACGCGTTAGTCGCGGTAAGCCCAATACTCACCTAGGGACGACCGCCTTAAGAAGGCACATGAGCAGCCATCACCGAGCCCAGTGGGAGCAACGGAACACACAAAGCCACACTGCAGGCTCTCACCGTCCAGCCTCGTCTTCTACTTCTCCTTCTCCTCTCTCCTCACAATTGTCCTCCACTCCACCTTCCATCACGCCAAGCTCACATTTTTCTGCAAAAAGGCAGGCTTCCGTGGGCCTAATGTTTGAGCGTAAAAAAATGATGACGCCGGATAACCCTCTTGCCCAACGGTTGGCGGCTGGCTTGTCAGAACTCATAGCCCGCCAACTACTGCCATATAAACTGGTGGACTCGGAGGCCTTTCGCAAATTTGTGGCCATTGGAACACCACAATGGAAGGTCCCAGGAAGGAAGTATTTCTCAGAGAAGGGCATCCCAGAGCTATATGGCCATGTTCAGCGGCAAGTGAATGTATCTCTGGCACACAGTGTCGGTGCCAAGATACATCTGACCACAGACACGTGGTCTAGCAAACACGGGCAGGGAAGGTATATCAGTTTTACTGCCCACTGGGTGAACCTTCTGACGGCCGTCAAGCATGTAACCCGTGGCACCCGTGTAGATTTGGTTTTACCGCCACGGATTGCATGCAGGCCTGACTCTTCTTCTCCTCCTCCTACTCCATCCTCCTCCCTCTCCTCCTCAGCTGCCTCCTCCTTTTCCGCTGCTAGCGTCTCTTCCACTGCACCGCCCAAGCTCCCCAGAACCTATTCCACATGCCAGGTGAGACGTTGCCATGCCGTGCTGCGTCTGTTGTGCCTGGAAGCAAAGAGCCACACTGGCCCGGCACTCCTTTCAGCTTTGCGTTCACAGGCAGATGAGTGGCTAACACCGCTCAATTTGACAGTTGGTAAAGTGGTGTGTGACAACGGTGCCAATCTGCTTAGCGCATTGAAACAGGGCAAAATCACGCACGTGCCGTGCATGGCACACGTCTTAAACTTGGTCGTGCAGCGATTCCTTGTCAAATACCCTGGGGTCCAGGACATCTTGCGGCAGGCAAGGAAAATCTCGGCCCATTTCAGAAGATCTTACACGGCCATGGCTCGCCTTGCTGACATTCAGCGGCGACACCATCTGCCGGTCAGACGTCTTATTTGCGATTGCCCGACGCGATGGAACTCAACCTTCTATATGCTTGATAGGCTGCTCCAGCAGAAACGTGCAGTTAACGTCTACCTGTATGAACTCTGCGAAAGAAACGGTTCTGGGGAGCTGGGTTTTTTTTCACCGCGCCAGTGGCTGCTCATGCGCGACACATGCAGACTTCTGCGGCCATTTGAGGAGATCACCAAACTGGTCAGTCGCAGCCATGGCGCCATCAGTGACATGGTACCTTATGCCTTCTTTCTGGAGCGTGCATTGCGTCGTGTCATTGATCAGGCTGTGGAGGAGCAGGAGCGGGAAGATGAGGAAGTCGCAATGCTGGATGAATTCCCAGGGGGGGCTACTCTATCTGAGACAAGTCAACAACAGGAGTCTGATGAGGAGTCAGAGGAGGATGGTGCCGGGGCGGATGAGCAGGAGCAAGAAGAGCATGCTTTAAACCTTTCTGGGATCCCTGTTGTGCGAGGATGGGGAGAGGAGAATGAAGAGGACGACATTATCCTGGATGATGAGCAGGAGCCAGGCCACCACACCGCTTCCACTTTAGTGCAAATGGGGGCCTTCATGCTCCAGTGTTTTAATAGGGACCCCCGTATAAAAAGCATGAGGGTCAAGGACCAGTACTGGGTGGCAACGTACTTAGACCCCCGGTACAAACACAAAATGGCGGAAATGTTACCGCCGTCGCAGAGGGCTGTCAGAATGCAGCACTTCCAGGCCTTGCTTCGAGAAATGCTGCATTCTGCTTTTGCGTGCGCTGGCAGAGGAGCAATTCCCACTCCCAGAGAAGGATTTGCGGGTACCAATCCAACAGCGCCTGCAAGAAGAGGCCGGTTTGAAGATGTGTTGGTGACTTCGGATATGAGGTCATTCTTTCAGCCGACCCATCGACAGGTGTCATCCGGATCCAGCATCAGGGAACGCCTAGACCGTCAGGTGTCCGACTACATTGGGTTAACGGCCGATGTGGACGCTCTGAGGAGTGATGAACCCCTAGACTACTGGGTGGGCAGGCTTGACCTCTGGCCAGAGCTTGCCCAATTTGCAATCGAACTGTTGGCTTGCCCCTCATCCAGTGTCCTGTCCGAAAGGACGTTCAGCGCAGCAGGGGGGATTGTGACCGATAAGCGTACTCGCCTAGCTCACCACAGTGTTAACTACCTCACATTTCTAAAAATGAATGAGGCATGGATCTCGGAGGAATTCAACACATGTGATCAGTAGACCATGTATATGTCTATAAACAATTTTTGGAATCAAGCACACAGACCTTCTTAATTCATTTGGCTCACTTCCCTGACCCAAAAAAGCACACCGTACTATATGCCCCTACCCTCCTCTTTGAAGAGGTTGAGCGGTGTCATATTTCTACTGGGGCTGCTTATTATGAGGGGTTCCCACCATCCCTGTGCTGTGCTGACTTCCTCCTGGGTGTTCTTATTATGAGGGGCTCCCACCATCCCTGTGCTGTGCTGACTTCCTCCTGGGGGTTCTTATTATGAGGGGATCACACCATCCCTGTGCTGTGCTGACTTCCTCCTGGGGCTGCTTACGGTGCTGCTGTCAGCGCTGTATGTCACGGAGCTGCTGTCAGCGCTGTATGTCACGGAGCTGCTGTCAGCGCTGTATGTCACGGAGCTGCTGTCAGCGCTGTATGTCACGGAGCTGCTGTCAGCGCTGTATGTCACGGAGCTGCTGTCAGCGCTGTATGTCACGGAGCTGCTGTCAGCGCTGTATGTCACGGAGCTGCTGTCAGCGCTGTATGTCACGGAGCTGCTGTCAGCGCTGTATGTCACGGAGCTGCTGTCAGCGCTGTATGTCACGGAGCTGCTGTCAGCGCTGTATGTCACGGTGCTGCTGTCAGCGCTGTATGTCACGGAGCTGCTGTCAGCGCTGTATGTCACGGAGCTGCTGTCAGTGCTGTATGTCACGGAGCTGCTGTCAGCGCTGTATGTCACGGAGCTGCTGTCAGCGCTGTATGTCACGGAGCTGCTGTCAGCGCTGTATGTCACGGTGCTGCTGTCAGCGCTGTATGTCACGGAGCTGCTGTCAGCGCTGTATGTCACGGAGCTGCTGTCAGCGCTGTATGTCACGGAGCTGCTGTCAGCGCTGTATGTCACGGAGCTGCTGTCAGCGCTGTATGTCACGGAGCTGCTGTCAGCGCTGTATGTCACGGTGCTGATGTCAGTGCTCTGTATTACGGTGCTGCTGTCAGTGCTCTGTATCTCCTGCACCCTCTTGTTTGCCTACCCTGGTCCCTGACCTTCCCTCTCCTCCATTGCCTTCATTAGCTCCATAGTCCTGAATTGTCAGAACAATTTCCCAAATAAAAAAAAAATGCTTGTAGTTATCGATCCCAAATTCACCTCATACATGTATTATGCTATTGTCCAGGTGGTGGGACTACGTGCTACCCCCTAATAATTACCCCGTGGCCGCAAATTCGACCTAAAGGTTTGCGAAATTCGCCTCCCATTGAAGTCAATGGAGCCCGCGGCGAACGGTCGTTTTCGCGAACGTTTGTGTCCGTTCGCGTTTCGCGTTCGCGAAACGTCCCGTCGGAAGTTCGTCCATCACTACTCACTAGTGTACCACTAAGTTTAGAGCCCAAAATGGAAACTCAAAGGTACACTAGTGAAGAGGCTTACACGTTTATGAGCATGTCAGATAGTGAAGAGGAAGTCACTTATCTGTCAGATTCATGCTCAGAATACGTTCCTGTAGACGCCAGCGGCTTCCTGACAGATAGCTCTGACGACGGAGTTGTGGTCCCTGCCAAGGTCAGGCATACCAGACCACGATCTTCTTCTTCTGTAGTTGAGGTGCAAGAACCTCATATGGAGCAGAGCAGTACTAGTGCTGCTCATCCTTCTGGTGAACTGGCAAGCACCAGCGGCCTAGTACATGCTGGTCATAGTCAAACCAGCACTGCAGTATCACGTGGTGACGTGTCGAGTCCCATAAGTGAAGTTCAAGCTGGTGAAGTGGCAAGCACAAGTAGTGTCCTGCTACCACCAAGAAGACAAACACAGGCCCGTCGTGCCCATAGTGCCCTTCCTGCTGCATTTGGCAATCCTAATTGGGAACCCACCACTTCTGCAGCACCCGTACTTCCCCCATTCCTGGCCAACCCGGCATTCAGGTGGAAACAGTTGATTTTACATCACTTCATTTTAATTCACTGTTTTTCACCAAAGATCTCTATAGATCTATTGTGGCCCACACCAATTTGTATACTGGTCAACACATCGCCACTATTCCCCAGTCCTCCCTTGCCAGAGATTGGAAACCAATTACGGTTTCCGAATTTAAGACCTTTCTGGGCCTTTCCCTTAACATGGGCATAAATAAAAAGAGTGAGTTGTGGTCATATTGGTCCACTGACCCAGTTCACCATATGCCCTTGTTCTCTGCCTCTAGACGAGGGCACGATGCAAGCAGATCTTGCGGTTCATGCATTTCAATGACAATGAACTCTGTTGTCCTCGTGGGGACCCTGAATATGATCGGCTCTACAAAATTCGGCCCCTCGTAAACCACTTCAGCCAACGTTTTGCAGACTTATTTACTCCCCATCGAGTTGTCTGCTTTGATGAGTCTCTGATTAGGTTTTCTGGCCGCTTGTCATTCAAACAGTACCTTCCCAGTAAGCGTGCCAGATATGAGGTCAAGATGTATAAGCTCTGTGACAGGGCCACAGACTATACATGTAGTTTTATGGTTTACGAGGGCAAAGATAGTCACGTAGAACTGACAAACTGCTCTGGCTACATAGGAAGCACTGGCAAGATTGTGTGGGACTTGTGTCACCCTTATTCTCAAAGGAGTACCACTTGTGAGTGGACAAATATTACGTGGGCGTGCCACTTTTTAGTCACTTGTTCTGATCATCAGATTGGAGCATGTGGCACCATACGATCTAATCGCCGGGGCTTTCCCCAGCGGCTTGTAGATACCTGTTTTAGGCTGGGGGAGCCTGCTTGAAGTGTAACAACTTGCTCGCTATGAAGTGGAGGGATAATAAGAATGTTTTCGTTCTTACCTCCGTTCGTGCAGACACGACGGGCCAAATTACTACAGCGACTGGTGTTGTGGAGAAACCCCTCTGTGCCCATGAATATAACCAAAATATGGGAGGGGTGGACCTCAACAACCAGTTGTTGGCTCTGTACCTAGTTGCCAGACGCTGGTACAAGAAAGTATCTGTTTATTTATTTCAATTGGCTTTGCTGAAAGCTCATGTGCTATACAGAGCTTCAGGACGGACTGGATCCTTCCTTAAATTCCAGGAAAAGATTGTCAGAGCCCTTCTGTTTCCAGATGGTGCTCCACCTCACCTTCCCCAAACCAGATGCAGTGAGTCGGCTGCATGAGAGGCATTTTCCTTATGTCCTTTCCTTATGTCCAACGAGCCCCCCAAAGAAGATGTTGTGTCTGCAGGAAGCACAGATATAGATGTGACACACGCTATTATTGTCCCTCCTGTACTGACAATCCTGGTCTTTGCATTGATGAATGTTTTGAACGCTACCATACACTAGTTGAGTATTAGCATAGGGTGCACAGACCAGCACACTTTCACAGGGTCTCCCAAGATGCCATCGCATTTTGAGAGACCCGAACCTGGTTACAGTTACAACAGTTACAAAAAAAGTGTAAAAAACAAAAAAAAAAAAATAAATAGTTGTCGTTTTATTGCTCTCTCTCTCTCTCTCTCTGTCTCTCTCTCTCTCTCTCTCTCTCTCTCTCTCTCTCTCTCTCTCTCTCTCTCTCTCTCTCTCTCTCTATTCCCTCTCTATTGTTCTGCTCTTTTTTACTGTATTCTATTCTGCAATGTTTTATTGTTATGTTTTATCATGTTTGCTTTTCAGGTATGCAATGTTTTTATACTTTATTGTTTACTGTGTTTTATTGTTAACCATTTTTTTTTTGTTTTCAGGTACGCCATTCAGCTGCAGAGTAGATTTATTTATCTTGATAGCAACAGCGTTTGCTCCCACTATACATAAAGCCATGACTCCAGTGCTGTCAGAGGTGATTTCCCCACCACAGTTTAAAAAAAGAGCATATATGCCGAAACATAGGGGCGGGGGGGCGATTTTCTCCTACTTTTGGGGAAGATGCCCCCATGCTTCCGCATATATATATATATTTTAGGCACAGAATGCTTTAAAAAAATGTTTTGTTTTGTTTTTTTACAATTTTTTTTTGTATTTGCTTTACAGGTATGGTAAGTCTTACTGTTATACTGTAATGTTACTTTGTTTTATTGTTAACCATCATTTGCTTAGCAGGTACACCATAAAGTTGCAGTGCGGACTTATTTATCTTGACAGAAATGTTGTTTGCTCCGACGATACATAAAGCCGTGACTCCAGCGCTGTAGGAGGTGATTTCACCACCACAGTTAAAAAAAAGTGCATATATGCCGAAAGCGTGGGGGCAGCAGGGGTGGGGGAGCGATTTGCTCCTACCTTTTGGGGTGGATGTCTCCATGCTTCACCATATATAAATTGTGCATGTATATCCATCAATAGAAGTGGGTGGATGAAGGGAGGTATTCTAATGGTGGGCATACCCACCGATCAATCTCTTTTTTTTTTGTTCAGCCCACAGGCTGCATGAAAAAAAAATTACAATATATGCCCAACAAGGACCAGCAACATACTGGTATGTTGCTGGACTTTGAGTGGTTATACCAGAATTATACCAGAATTATGCCTGCAGGTTTAGTTATCATCTTGGTATTATTCTTTTCAGCCAGCGGTCAGCTTTCATGTAAAAGCAATCCTAGTGGCTAATTCGCCTCTAGACTGCTTTTACAAGCAGTGGGAGGGAAGGACTCCCCCCCACTGTCTTCCATGTTTTAATCTGGCTTTATTGTCCCAACAAGGAAACCCGATAATGCAGCTGGTGATTCGGCCAGCTGATCATAGAGCTGATCAGAGACCAGAATGGCTCCAATCATTTGATCACACCGATCTTGGTGTGGTCAGATCCTTTGAGGGCAGAGGAGAGATCTAGGGTCTAATAGACCCCATTTTTTTCAAAAAAGAGTACCTGTCACTACCTATTGCTATCATAGGGGATATTTACATTCCCTGAGATAACAATAAAAATTATAAAAAAAATGAAAGGAACAGTTGTAAAATAAGATTAAAAAGCCAAAAAAATAAAGAGGAAAAAAAAAGCACCCTGTCTCCCCCTGCTCTCACGCAAAGGTGAACGCAAGCGTCGGTCTGGCGTCAAATGTAAACAGCAATTGCACCATGCATGTGAGGTATCACCATGAAGGTCAGATCGAGGGCAGTGATTTTAGAAGTAGACCTCCTCTGTAAATCTAAAGTGGTAACCGGTAAAGGCTTTTAAAGGCTTTTAACAATGTATGTAGCTTGTGGCCACTGCATGTTTGTGCGCAATTTTAAAGCATGTCGTGTTTGGTATCCATGTGCTTGGCCTAAGATCATCTTTTTTATTACATCAAACATTTGGTCAATATAGTATGTTTTAGTGCATTAAAATTTTAAAAAGTGTGTTTTTTTCCCCCCAAAAAAAGCATTTGAAAAATCGCTGTGCAAATACTATGTAAAAAAAAATGTAAGGCATTTGCTTTAAAAATATATATAATGTTTGGGGGTTCAAATTAATTTTCATGCAAAAAATATATATTTTTTGCATGTAAACAAAAAGTGTCAGAAAGGGCTTTGTCTTCAAGTGGTTAGAAGAGTGGGTGATGTGTGACATAAGCTTCTAAATGTTGTGCATAAAATGCCAGGACAGTTCAAAACCTCCCCCCATGACCCCATTTTGGAAAGTAGCCACTCCAATCTATTTGCTGAGAGGCATGTTGAGTCCATAGAATATTTTATATTGTGACACAAGTTGTGGGAAAAAAGTGCACAAAGTTGTCACTAAATGATATATTGCTCAAACATGCCGTGGACATATGTGAAATTACACCCCAAAATACATTCGGTTGCTTCTCCTGAGTATGGGGATACCACATGTGCAAGACTTTTTGGGAGCCTAGCCGCGTACGGGACCCCAAAACCAAGCACCGCCTTCAGGCTTTCTAAGGGTGTAAATTTTCACTCCTCACTACCTATCTAAGTTTCCAAGCCCATTAAATTGCCAAGATAGCCCAACCCCCCCAAATTACTCCATTTTGGAAATTAGACACCCCAAGCTATTTGCTGAGAGGCATGGTGAGTATTTTGCAGCTCTCATTTGTTTTTGAAAATGAACAAAGAAAAGAAAAATGTATTTTTTTTCTTTTTTAAATTTTCACAACTTTGTGACAAAAATGAGGTCTGAAAAATACATATGCCCATAAGTTTGTAATTTTCCTATAAAATATTCCATGGACTCAACATGCCTCTCAGCAAATAGCTAGGGGTGTCTACTTTCCAAAATGGGGTCATTTGGGGGGTTTTGTCCCATCTTATCATTTTATGGCCTTCAAAACTATGATAAGTAGTGAGGAGTGAAGATTTACGCCATTAGAAATCCTGAAGGCGGTGCTTGGTTTTCAGGGCCCCGTACGCAGCTAGGCTCCCAAAAAGTCCCACACATGTGATAACCCCATACTTAGAAGAAGCAGCAGAATGTATTTTGGTGTGCAATTCCACATATGCCCATGGCATGTGTGAGCAATATATCATTTAGTGACAACTTTCAGCAAAAAAAAAGTTTCCCACAACTTGTGGCAGAGTATAAAATATTCCATGGACTGAACAGGCCTCTCAGCAAATAGCTTGGCGTGTCTACTTTCCAAAATGGGGTAATTTTGGGGGGTTTGTGTCATCTTATCATTTTATGGCCTCCCAAACTGTGATATGTAGTGAGGAGTGAAATCAAAAATGTACGCGTCCTTAGAAATCCTGAAGGTGGTGCTTGCTTTTTGGGGCCCCATACACGGCTAGGCTCCCAAAAAGGCCCATATATGTGGTATCTCTGTACTCAGAAGAAGCAGCAGAATGCATTTTGGGGTGTAATTCCACATATGCCCATGACATGTTTGAGCAATATATCATTTAGTGACAACTTTGTGCACTTTTTTCCCGCAACTTGTGTCACAATATAAAATATTCTATGGACTCAACATGCCTCTCAGCAAATAGCTTGGAGTGTCTACTTTCCAAAATGGGGTCATGGGGGGGGGGTTTGAACTGTCCTGGCATTTTATACACAGCATTTAGAAGCTTATGTCACACATCACCCAACAATAAGTAAATAAGTTTGCCATTTTCCCGCAACTTGTGACAAAATATAAAATATTCCATGGACTCAACATGCTTCTCAGAAAATAGCTTGGGGTGTGTTTCTATCTCCGTACTCAGGAGAAGTGGCAAAATGTATTTTGTGGTGCAATTCCACATATAACCATGGCATGTGTGAGCAATATATCATTTAGTGACAGCTTTTTGTAATTTTTTTTGTCATTATTCAGTCACTTGGGACAAAAAAAATTAATATTCAATGGGCTCAACATGCCTCTCTGCAATTTCCTTGAGGTGTCTACTTTCCAAAATGGGCTCATTTGCGGGGTTTGTACTGCCCTGCCATTTTAGCACCTCAAGAAATGAGATAGGCAGTCATAAACTAAAAGCTGTGTAAATTCCAGAAAATTTACCCTAGTTTGTAGATGCTATAACTTTTGCGTAAACCAATAAATGTACGCTTATTTACATTTTTTTTTTACCAAAGACATCTGGCTGAATAAATTTTGGCCTAAATGTATGACTAAAATTTAGTTTATTGGATTTTTTTTTATAACAAAATTTTCGGTCTTTTTCCATTTATATTGCAAAAAATAAAAATCGCAGAGGCAATAAAATACCATCAAAAGAAAGCTCTATTTGTGGGAAAAAAAAGGACGCAATTTAGTTTGGGTACAGCATTGCATGACTGCGCAGTTACCAGTTAAAGTGACGCAGTGCCAAATTGTAAAACATGCTCTGGTCAGGAAGGGGGTAAAACCTTCTGGGGCTGGTGGTGTTTAACAGTTTTTTCCACTTTTCTTAATTATATTCTGTATGTAAATGCAGTTTATTTTAAAGAAGCACAAACCCAAAAAAGCCTTTATTTCAATCATAAAAAAACTTCAATATGCTTTATACCAGAAATGAAATTTAGGAGGCCTATTTATGCAGAATTCATTTTAATGGAGATGTTTGCAGGTTTTTTTATTTTGGTGGGTCTGGGGCGTGCACACGTGCCGCTGGTACCCCACTCCCACTGTGATTGGACTCAACGGGAGCCAATCAGCAGGCCTATGGGACCCGATGTTCTCCGGTGCCCTGCAATAGTTCCCGAGAAAGGCAGATCATCATTCTATGCCCCTGTACACACGGTCGGAGATTTCCACAACCAAATCCGTCGGATTTTGCCCGTCGGATTTTGTCAGTCGGATCTTGTCCGAAACTGTTGCATACACACGGTCGGACAAAGTTGGCGAAAAATCCGATCTTTCAGAACGTGATGACGTAATTTCGTTACGATGGGACTACATTCAGGCTAGTAGCCAATAGCTTTGATGTAGGAATTTGATCTGAGCATGTGTGGCACTTGGTCCGATCAAAATTCTCTACACATGATCGGAGTATGTCCGACCGGCCCAGTTGGTCGGGAAATATTTCCAACATGTTGGAAAATTGGGTCCGACAAATATTCCGACAGAATCAGTCCGATGCATACCACACACAGTCGGATTATCCGACGACACGGTCCGATAGGACACATTCCGACGGATTCTCCGACCGTGTGTACAAGAGCTTTGAGAGGGGACCTGGAGAGCCTGTGTTTCTGCTAAGCAGGAACATGGATCTTTGTCTTCCCCCAGTCAAAGCATCCCACAAACTTAGTAAGCACTCCCAGGGAACACATTTAACCCTTTGGTCACCCCTGGTGTTAACTCTTTCCCTGCCAGTATCATTAGTACAATGAATGACAGTGCATATTTTTTAGCACTGATCACTGTATTAGTATGACTGCTCCACAAAAAAGTAACAAAGTGTCCGATGTGTCTGCCACAATGTTGCAGTCCTGCTGATTGTCACCATTACTAGTTAAAAAATAAAATGAAGAAAAATTCCATTAAAATATCACATAGTTTGTAGACACTATAACTTTTGTGCAAACCAATCAATATATACTTATTGGGATTTTTTTTACCAAAAGCATGTGGCAGAAAACATATTGGCCTACATTTATGGAGTAATTAAATGTTTTACATATTTTTATTGGATGTTTTTTATAGCAGAATTGTTTTTTTTTTTCTAATTTTTTTTCAAAATTGTCATCTTTTTTTGTTTATAGCACAAAAAATAAAAACCGTAGAGGTGATCAAATACCACCAAAAGAAATCTCTATTTGTGGGAGAAAAGACATACATTTTATTTGGATATATCATCGCACGACCGTGCAATTGTCAGTTAAAGTGCAGTATCACAAAAAATGGCCCGGTCATGAAGGGGGTAAACCTTCTGGAGCTGAAGTGGCTGATGTGTCCCGTCAACTTGGAATCCCCAGCTAATAGCTGAATGAGCCTGAAATGGGTGACTCATCGGTTGTCAGGACCCTGGCAGCCACTAGCTTCCTAAAGATCAGGAGCATTTTTCTACTACCATTGACAAGACAGCTAAGGCTGGCCATAGAGGCCAGCTGGTTCAGCAGGAACCATACAAATTTTGATCCACCAATGGGCAGGCTGGTTAGACTGAAGTTGGTCTATTGATTGGCTTCAGTACAACCAGACTGTTGGGTTTTTCTTGTGTGTCATCAGTGATCATTGTGTTCTGATGGTGGAAAAAATATCTCCTTGTCAGAATACAATAGCGCAGTGGGAAGGTTTGCCCCATCAACTAGCTTGTCAAAGACCAAGAGCACTGACCAGAATGCTTTCACATTTAGCAGAAGTAGTAATATTGCTGGTAAATGTATCGCCCCTCACTGCAGCCAAAGACTGGAAAAGGCGATATACCCATTTAATTTGGCTGTTTGCCAAACCTCTAAACCAGACTGAACTGACAGCTGATCCCTACTATTATATGCAAATAAGGGACTCTCTAATTTCTGAATTTCATTAAACCAATTACAGTAGCTATATTAATTCACATTGTATTAAAAATAAGGGGGTATTAAAATATTTGACCCACACTAGTAATATATATACAACCTTCCTTATTATTCTCTGTTTAACCACTTTCAGACCGGACCATTTTGCTGGTAAATGACCAGAGGTCTTTTTACAATTTGGCACTGCGCTGCTTTAACTGGTAATTGCACGGTCATGCAATGTTGTACCCAAACAAAATTTGCGTCCTTTTCTTCCCACAAATAGAGCTTTCTTTTGATGGTATTTGATTGTCTCTGCGATTTTTATTTTTTGCGATATAAACGTAAAAAGACCGCAAATTTTGAAAAAAAATGATATTTTCTACTTTTTGTTATTAGAAAAATCCAATAAACTCAATTTTAGTCATACATTTAGGCCAAAATGTATTCAGCCACATGTCTTTGGTAAAAAAAAAGTCAATAATTGTATATTTATTGGTTTGCGCAAAAGTTGTCACATCTACAAACTAAGGTACGTTTTCTGGAATTTACGCAGCTTTTAGTTTACGACTGCCTATCTCATTTCTTGAGGTGCTAAAATGGCAGGGCAGTACAAAACCCCCCCAAATGACCCCATTTTGGAAAGTAGACCCCCTAAGGAAATTGATAAGTGGCATGTTGAGCCCATTGAATATTTTATTTTTTTGCCTCAAGCGATTGAATAATGACAAAAAAATGTTTTTTTTTTTTTTTACACAAAGTTGTCACTAAATGATATATTGCTCACACATGCTATGGGCATATGTGAAATGACACCCCAAAATAAATTCTGCTGCTTCTCCTGAGTACGGGGATACCACATATGTGGGACTTTTTGGGAGCCTAGCCGCGTACGGGGCCCCGAAAACCAAGCACCGCCTTCAGGCTTTCTAAGGGCGTAAATTTTTGATTTCACTTCTCACTACCTATTACAGTTTTGAAGGCCATAAAATGTCAAGATGGCACAAAACCCCCACAAATGACCCCATTTTAGAAAGTAGACACCCCAAGCTATTTGCTGAGAGGCATTTTGAGTCCATGGAATATTTTATATTTTGCCACAAGTTGCAGGAATATTACAAACTTTAATTTTTTTTTATTTTTTTTTCACAAAGTTGTCACTAAATGATATATTGCTCACACATGCTATGGGCATATGTGAAATGACACCCCAAAATAAATTCTGCTGCTTCTCCTGAGTACGGGGATACCACATATGTGGGACTTTTTGGGAGCCTAGCCGCGTACGGGGCCCCGAAAACCAAGAACCGCCTTCAGGTTTTCTAAGGGCGTAAATATTTGACTTCACTCCTCACTACCTATTACAGTTTTGAAGGCCATAAAATGCCAAGATGGCACAAAACCCCCACAAATGACCCCATTTTAGAAAGTAGACACCCCAAGCTATTTGCTGAGAGGCATGTTGAGTCCATGGAATATTTTATATTTTGCCACAAGTTGCGGGAAAATTACAAACTTTTTTTTTTTTTTTTTTTCACAAAGTTGTCACTAAATGATATATTGCTCACGCATGCCATGGGCATATGTGAAATGACACCCCAAAATAAATTCTGCTGCTTTTCCTGAGTACAGGGATACCACATATGTGGGACTTTTTGGGAGCCTAGCCGCGTACGGGGCCCCGAAAACCAAGCACCGCCTTCAGGCTTTCTAAGGGCGTTACAGTTTTGAAGGCCATAAAATGCCAAGATGGCACAAACCCCCCCCAAATGACCCCATTTTGGAAAGTAGACACCCCTAAATTTAGGGGTACACTAGTGAGACTAGGTAATAAATGGCGGGTGCCCTGAAACTATAAAAAAATAACTAACCAACCAGCGTCACCTGTAACAGTTATATGGTGATCACTGGTGAAAGGGTTAACTAGGGGGCAATCAGGGGGCTTTATGCGGTAGTATATGGGGGTCCCTGGCACTATAAAAAGCTGCGGCGAACCTAAATACCTACCTGCCTAACTAGCGTCACCTGTGACACTAATACAGCGATCAGAAAAACGATCGCTTATTAGGCTGGGTTCACACTGGAGCGATGCGGGAACGCCACGAATCCGCGGCGGGTTCCCGCATCACATGCCTCCCGGCGGCAGTTCACACTGCCCTATGCGAACTGCTGGGAGTGTCAGTGAAATGTTAATGACACCCCCAGATCAGTTCGCATATCGCAGTGCGATCTGCAAACTCGGATCGCATGGTGTGAACACCCATGCGATCCGATTCTGCTGCGGACCAAAAAAAGGGTCCCGTGCGAGTTTGCGGCGGGTGCGACACGAATTCAGCCATACTATCTGTATGGCTGAACTCGAATCGCACAGAGATCGGATGTGATTTGCACTGCAGTGCGGTGCGAATCACATTCGTTCTCATAAACCGCTGCAATGTGAACCCAGCCTTAGTGACACTGGCGACGGGGGGTGATCACGGGGTTAAACCTTTATTGGGGGGGTTAGGGGGGTACATTAGAACTAAAGGGGGCTAACCCTAACTGCCCTAACAGTTATTACAGTCACAAATGACACCAATGCAAAAAAAAAATAAAAAATGACATTGGTGTCACTGTGACAGGGGTAATTGGGGGGGTGATCGGGGGGGTGTGAGTGTGCCTGGCATGTTCTACTGTGTAGTGTCGTGTTGGTGCAACTCACCGATCCTCTCTCCTCGGTGTCGGAACGAAAAATACCGACACGGAGGAGAGATTACATCACTTCCTCTGCTGTGTTTACATTACAGGAGAGGAAGTGATGTGACGAAGGATTTCTATTCGTCGGGAGCGATCGCGAGGGGGTGGCCATGAATGAATGGCCGCCCCCTCATCCCGGATCGCTCCCGAACGAATACCGACCGCCGCAGGCACCGGGCGGGGGCCCGATCGGGCCCCCGACCCGCGGGAAGGCAAGGACGTACATGTAAGCCCTTATGCCTGCCCGTGCCATTCTGTCGACGTACATCGTCGTGCGACGGTCGGGAAGTGGTTAATCAACATTAGCCTTATCATCCTAATTTGGTCAATTTATTTTATAACTGCTACTTCATTAGATTTGTTGTCTCTTTCACCACAAATTGAAGCATTTTTCAGGTCTTATCCTTAATTTAGTGCCTAAATTTAATTTACCTTATTCAAGTAAACCTGCTTATCCAGGTGCAGTCTGTCCAGCAAGGGCCTTCTCAATATCACTTTTTGTATGTACTGATGCCCCCACCATCATCACTGACAATGTCACTTGCAGAAGCTTGAGGTATAAAGAATATTTGGCTCTTGGGAAAATCCCCCTTTTTCTCTGGAAAAAATTCAATTTTGGTACACTGATTGTGGAAAATAGGTTAGGGGATTACAACAGCAATACACTTTACTGAAAGAATCCTATTTTTTTTTTATTCACATTTTAGTACATTTAGTACATTTTAGTACAGGCCCCTTTTTGCTGGAAACACTGCAGCTTTTAGCGCACTTAGTTATAAAATAAATTGTCAAAATCTGGTTGAATAAACATGGCTGATTTAATTGGCTAAATATATTCAGATATACTGTATAAAATAAGCTCAGATCATTCAAATGTACAAGCTAGTACTTGCACAAAAAATTGAGAATTGCCAGTTGCATCTGGTGTCAGCCTTATTTCAGTGGAAGCAATAGAGTCAGCCACATATACCCAACGTATTGTTGTTTACAATACCATACAATCAGTAGTTGTGGTGGTCTACCACTATGTTACCATAATAAACAAGTATGATTATCTTATTCAATGATAATAACCCCCATCCTTGGCATTTATTCATTTGTAATCATTTAAACATGTTCCCTGTTATTTTTAAGAACTGACACACTTGCCTCCAGCAAAACAGGTAAATATACAATTAGAATACATATCATACATACTGAAGAGTTGTTTTACCTGAAGAAGGTTGCCCAACCAGTCCTGTGATTTACACAGCCCTACCTAACAACACAGCCAACCTGGTGACCTGACTTTTTTCTACTGCCATTTATAACAAAGCTAAAGCCAACCGGTTCAGCAGGAACTGTCTGCATTTCGATCAGCTTCAATACAACCAGTCTGTCGAGTTTTTCTTGTGTGGCTATGGCCGCCAGCAGTGATCATTGTATTCGTATGCCGGAGAAACCTCCAATTGTCAGAATACAATAGCACAGTGGGAAGAATTCCCCTATCAACGCTGACTGTGTTAATGGGGGAACCAAGGGATTTTCTTTTCTTCAACCCATGGTTGAAGGAAAATTGCATAATCTACTCTAAGCTACCATATCCTCTCCCAATCAGTGCCTGTCTGTTTAGCTTTAAGATAACATTTCTGTGTTTAAGTCTGTTTAATAGTATACTTGTTTTTTTTTTTAGGGAATTTGAAAATTGCATGTCATTCATTGTTACTAAGAAAGTTAAGAAGTAAGCAAAACTATATTTTTTCTGATTAATGTTTCAGCAACACAAGGATTAGGTGACCTTGTGTTATGTTATGAAGGAATTAGAAAGCATATTCTTTGTTCATTTGAATAAACCACATTACAATTTTAAATTACTATGCATATTACATTGATCTAATTGTTTCATTCATGTTCAGTACACTGCACCAATAAATTATTTAACAAAACATATAATATAGCTATAAAGCAAAGGCATTTCCTCAAAGCCTTCTAATTAAAAAAAAAAATCTGCATTGTATGTTTGAAAGTAACCATTTGGATTAAATATAAATTACAAACACCTGGTATGCAGATAATAATGGCTGGATTGTAACTACAGACATTGTCTGTAGTCTAAATCTAATTAAAGACTATTCAA
Source organism: Lithobates pipiens (assembly GCF_037356315.1). NCBI lineage: Eukaryota > Metazoa > Chordata > Amphibia > Anura > Ranidae > Lithobates > Lithobates pipiens. The sequence continues at coordinate 189,224,445 of NW_027507903.1, forward strand.
GAGTATGTGGGAAATCAATACCTAATATGTTTTTCACAGCTGCTTTGCACAGCCCTGCTAACATTGAGAGGGAAATGCCAATAATTTGAACTCATACATGTTCTTTGTTGTTTTTCCAATGATAGAGGCAAGGCCGGAGGAGATAAAATAGGTTCCAAAATCGCAAGTTCCTTATTTAATAAAAGATTAGTTATCAACATTATTAGTGGTAACTGCCATGGTTGCTGACCTACTGCAGTCCAGCACCAGCACATCCTTTTTCTCCTATGGCCCTGGGAACTTTCAAGTTTTACCCGGAGTGTCATGGCTGTTTCAGATGATCCATAACAGGCTGTGTTAAGGGATTGTAACTTCTAGTTAGTCTTGGGTAGGATGTGTTGTCTCACATTGACATTGAGTCAAATTGCCTCCTGAGCTCCCTTACTTACATTGTACCATGTGTTTGTCACTGTTACTTACCTATCATGTTCCATTGCCGTAACCTCCTCTGTCTGTCACTGTGTGCACTTCTGAGCTTTAGGCCAGGTTCGCATATATGCAAATTGGATGTGTGGTTTCTTGTTTCCAATTCACATGACAGAAGAGTGTGACTGGCTCCCAATAGAGCCGGTTCACTCAGCCCCGGGATGGCCGCATCCGCATTGAAGAAGGGTCCTGTGCATCTTCTGGTCTGATTCAAGTGCGAATTCAGGCAAAAATTTAGACCTGATTCACACCTGAATTGGTGAACAGTGACACCCCAGACTCCATGCTGTGAGCCACGGTAACAGCATATGTGAATGGAGCCTCACATGTCATGTGATGTACAGCTTATATTTAAGCTCAAGCAGAATGTGAAGTCACCACTCAAACATTGGGGTTGATTTACTAACGTTAAAGATACTGTGCACTGCAAGTACACCAGCAAGTCCATTTTACATGCACTGAAAGTGCAGTTGCTCTGGAACTGAAAGGAAGCTCTGAAATGAGAGGAAGCTCTGTTGATTTCAACCATCCAATCATTTGCAAGAAAATGCTGTTTTTTTTATTGTCCTTGTATGCGATTGGGTATTCTTTGCAAAGTGAAGCTTTACCTCATTTACTAAGCTCTGGAACAACTGCAACTTGCAGTGCACAGTATATTTGCCTTTAGTAAATCAACCCCATTGAGTGAAATTGCTTCCTGAGCTACAGATACCTGCACTGCCTGACTTACCCTAAGCTATACACTTTGGTACAACATTACCATGCTGAAGCTACCCTGGGCTACTGAAACTACCCTTAACTACACAGCACAGTTCAAATGCAGCTTCCTGTGCAGCATCTTTGAAACTACTACAGGCTCTTCTGCTTCTTCACTGTACACTCATCTCCCCTGCACCTCAGCTTTACCTGCAGTCTCTGCTGCATCACTGCTGAATCCAAGTTATGATTCTCCGGTGTGCCTCAGCATCAGAAAACTACAGACTCACCCCTGCTTCCAGCTGCATGGTGCCCATGCCTCACATTCCAGTTTCTTGTTACCCAGCACGGAGCCTTCTCCATGTCTGTACCTATTGGGTGACAGGGGGTAGTTTACAGCTTAGCCCAAAGTTCCTTGAGAGAATTCCTAGTGGAACACCAGCTATACTAGAAGACTCCACTCTCAGGGAAAGCAGCTGATTTCCAGAGTTCTAAGCTATCTTTCACCACATGTTCAATGAATTACGCATACCTCCTCAGCCTTCTATACTTATGCCAATGAAGCACGACAGTGGGTCACCATGAAATTCATGTTCAGACTCTGGAGGCCAAACTGGTCCAAAAAGGAGGACCTTGATGGACACATTTTGGCAAGGACTTTCTGATTGCATCAAGGATGATTTGTTTGGCAGAAAACTACCCTACTCTCTGGATGATTTGATTGTTCTCTCCATCCAATTCAATGTCTATTCATAGGAGTGCTTGCAAGGAGATATTTTCTAGGGGCACTTCTACTGTGCTTCCCATCCAACTGTATCCAAAATAGGCAGACAATTCCCAGGAAATCTTCATCTGTGGCTTGGCTGTCCCATGAGGAAAGGTCGTTAAGCTGGACCCAGGGGCTCTGCATATATTGTGGGTCTACTAGATTGCCATGCTCCACCCTCTGTGGAGATCTTACTTTCTAGAGAACTTGGAGAGTTGATGTGAGGCATTAAGTTTTGATGAGTCATTGAATTCACATTGAGTGACTGGTGGTCACAAGCACTGCACAAAGAAGGAAAATATTTGAATATATGTTGACACTATTGGTGATTCATAATGCACACTGTTGTGGAAGATTTTTATGGGACTTTCATTTAATTCTACTTTTTAGTCTCTTTTTAAAGGTTTTTAGTTGTGTATAGTTTAATTGTTTAATTGTTTATGTATTCATATTGGATTTATATTGGAGGTATGAAGATTTTCAGCGTCACCTAATGTCTGTTTATTTTATTTTTTCAGACACTGGTTTGATTTGTTTGATTTTTTAAAGGGGCAACAGCACCACACACTATTTTATTTTAATATAGATTTTTTTTGTGTTTAATATTTAAAACGTTTAAATATTTAAAATGTAAAATATTTTCCTGTAAATATTATATTTTTACACATTTTCACATGTAAGTGTTTCGTAAGTACATGTAAGTGTTTCGTCTGTGGCACAATGTAAGTGTGATTTATATACAGTACAGCAGGTAAAATAAATATTGAACACAGCACCATTTTTCTAGGTAATTCTAAAGGTGCTATTGACATTACATTTTTACCACATGTTGGTAACAACCCATGCAATCCATACATACAAAGAAACCAAAACAAATAATTTCAGGAATTAAATTATGTGTAATAAAATGGAATGACACAGGAAAAAATTATTGAACACATGAAGAAAGGGAGGTTCAAAAAGACATAGAAAGCCAAAACACAAGCTGAACTCTATCAGTAATTAGCAACCTGACTCCTTGTCAGTGGAAATTATTGTCAGCTGGTTCGGTCTCAGCTAATGGCCTATAAAAAGGTGTCTTATTTTCAAAGTGTCACATAAGAAACATCTGATGATGGGTAAAAGCAAAGAGCTTTCTCAAGACCTTCGCTACCTTATTGTTGCAAAACATACTGATGGCATTGGTTACAGAAGGATTTTTAAACTTCTGAATGTTCCAGTGGGCACTAATAGGGCCATACACTGAAAGTTGAAAGAACATCCTTTCACCATAAACCGGCCACGACCAGGTGCTCTGCGTACGATTTCTGACAGAGGCATGAAAAAATGATCAGCAGAATTGTCCAAGAGCGAAGGACCACTTGTGAAGAGCTTCAAAAAGACCTGGAATTAGCAGGTCCTATTGTTTCAAAGAAAACAATAAGTAATGCACTCTACCGCAATGGCCTGTGTACTGTCACCATGAAAGACTCCATTGTCGAAGAAAAAGCATGTTGAAGCTTGTTTAAAGTTTCCTGCAGAACATTTAGAAAAGCCTGTGAATACTGGGAGAATATAGTCTGGTCAGATGAGACCAAAATTAAACTCTTTGGATGTATAAATTCTTGATAAAAATCTGCTGCCATCTATCAGGATTATGAAGATGAAACAAGGGTGGACATTTCACAAGACAAAGATCCCAAACACTAAGTCAAGCACAAAGTCAAGGAAGCTCAATTGGTTTCAAAGAAAGAAAATGAAGCTGCTAGAATGACCCATCCAATCACCCGATTTGAATCCAAAAGAAAATCTATGGAAAGAACTAAAGATCAGAGTTCATAGAAGCAACCCACGGAACCTTCAAGATTTGAATACTATTTGTGTGAAAGAATAAGCCAAAATCACACCTGAGTAATGCATGCGACTAGTTTCTCCATACAGGAGGCATCTTGAAGCCATCATTACCAACAAAGTATTTTTACAAAGTATTAAATCCGAGCATGCAGCATGGCTGGCTAGGAAAGAAGGGGAAGGAGCATGCAGCCCCCTCCCAGAACCATACCAGTCCACATGACCTCAACATGGGGATACCTTGCCAGGGGGTCATCTTTTCCCCAGGTTGTTGAGGACAAGGACCTCTTTCCCACAACCTTGGTCTGGAGGTTGTGGGGGTCTGTGGGTGGGGGACTTATTGGTATCTGGAAGCCCCTTTTAAAAAATAGTAGGACACCCAGATATGGGCCCCCTGTGTAAATGAGTATGGGGTACAGTGCAGTCATTGCCTGTATATGGTCATTTCCACATATGGTCAATGATTTCACCCTGGACACCCCACTCCCTTGTATATAACAGCTGTCATCCACTGGATTGTCATTTGGTGAACATGCAGGTAGCATCTCCATGCCAGCATTTTTTTCCTATAAGTGGATTGGTGGTCATCAGGCATCTTGATTGCCATATTTTTTTTTTTGATTTTTATATTTTAATGTAGGTCTTGCCAAATGTCTGTGTGTCTTTAGTTCTAGGTTACAACTTTTTTTGTGAATGTGTAGGGCTACTATGTACAACATACTTATTCACATGAGGGTGGTGTGAAACTGGGTACCCCCTTATTGTTAAAGAGAGCTTCCAGATTTCAATAAGCCCCCCAACCAAGGGACCCTTGTCCTCATCAACATGGGGACAAGGCACTTTGCCATGTTGAAAGAACGTAGCCTGTTATTGTTCTAGGAGGGGGGAGGCACATGCTTATTCCCCCTTTCCTGGCAATCCAGGATGCTTGCTCAGATAAGGGTCTGGTATAGAATTTGAAGGGGGGACCTCATATTTATTTTTATTTTTTTGACATCCATATCAGACTCAAAGGGTCTTTTATGTAATTTAGGGAGACCCCACTCCTGTGTTTTTCCCCTATTCTTGCTGTTTGTTTACATTCCCCTACCAGTTTAAAATCCCCAGTGAATGGGGATGAGTCACTGGTTGTTAGGACACCAGTGGGTTCTGGCTGCCAAATTTAGCAGTATCATAAAACTATATCATAATAACACTGTATCATTCCATTTTGATATCTGTGGTGCAAACCTCTAGTGTTTTCTGGTGTTCTGCCAAAAGAGCCAACTCATCAAAATTTCCAATTATGTCACTTCTTGTGATTCTCCAGCAGCAGTAATTGCAGATTTCAATGACTTGGCTGTTTTCAGAGAATGCCGGCAGAGTATACACTATGGTAGACAATATAATGGATGGACATTGTTAGTCCGCCCGCTAGTAACCAACAACATGGCTGCCTCCAAGGCGGCGACAACTTTTTTACTCCTTAGCCGGTGTTCTGTCAAAACAGCCAACTCGTAATTTACAGTAATGTATTTGCTGCCTGTGAAAACAGCTAAGTCATCAAAATCTGCAATTACTGCTGCTGGAGAGTCACCGGAAGTTATGTGACAGAACATCAGTCTTCAGTCTCTGAAACAAAACATTCATTTTTTAATTCCAGATGCAATACTCTTGTTCTCTCCCTCAGAAAATGTGGCCTAGTCAACACATTCTTCAAAGGTGTTGTGCAATTAGGTTTATGACTCTGAGGGGAAAAAAATGCATAAATGTACATGCCATTGATAATAAAACTAGCATAGTTAGTGAGATAAGACAGAAGGAGAGTTTTAGACTGAGGGGGGGGGGGGGGTTACAATCACAGAGATGGCCATAAAACTGTTGGATAAAGAGTAATAGAACCCATTTCTAAATTTAGACTGTTATCTTTTGTGTCAATTAGAGCTATAATTCTTAGTTTAAAAGTTTTCCTTTCCTAAATAGTTATAGTTAATTCCCTTTAAGAACTAAGACATTGAGGTCTTTTTGGTGTGGTCCAGTTATGAGAAGTGCTAGTCCACAGGTGTGGAGACACACAAAAGGGACCTTCAATATCCCAGGATCGTTCAACTGCACTTCCAGTAATGTCGTGTACCACATCCAAAGCAAATGATGTAGAAAGGGATCTTATGTTAGCGAAACAGGACAGAAGTTGCGAACAAGGTTCTGCATACCCGTGGGACATCACTTCTCACAACTGTACCATACTATGGAAGACCTCAATGTCTTAGTTCTTAAAAGGAATTTGAAAGCTATTCAGGAAAGGAAAACTTTTAAACTAAGAATGATAATTCTTTTGGACACAAAAGATAATGGCTTAAATTTAGAAATGGGTTTTCTTACTCATTATCACTGTCACACCCCCCCCCCCCCCACCAGACTGTAGCTCTTCCTCTGTCTTATCTCACTAACTATGCTAGTTTTATTACCATTGTCGTGTTCATTTTTCCTTTCCCTCAGAGAGTGTCTTATTTTAACATTCTGTAAAATCTTTTGTGAATTTGTACTGCTTGGACCTTGAGCCCCCGAGAGCTTGTCCTTAAAGCAGAGTTCCACCCAAAATTTAATCTTTGCTGCAATGGCAGTGCCGCAACTTGAACACCATTTTTTTTTCTAGCTCTGTGTACCTTGTTGCTGGTGTGTTTTGTGTTTTCTTCCTCCTTCGGGGGCCGTGGTGATGTACGTCATTTCCTGTGGCGCCTCTGCTCCTGGGATATTTGTGTCATCATTCCCAGGAGTCAGTGGGCATCGCCACCTGCGCTATATCCTATGTGTAATGTGAATGTGCAAGATCAGGAGGTGCATGCTGGGAAACTAGCAGCACCTTATCCTGGAAAACAGTCCTAGTGGGCTTCACATGCCCACAATCAAGATGGAAGCGATTAGTAAGAGAAAACAAAGGTTAGTTTAAAAAAAGATGTACTAGAATGGCGGATTTTTCAAAAACATCCTTTACAGAATTGTAATTAATACCAGCAAAACTGGTGCCTTAACCGCTTCAGCCCCAGAAGATTTTACCCCCTTCCTGATGCACTTTTTGCATTTCGGCACTGTGTCGTTTTAACTGACAATTACACCGAATCAAAATTGATGTCCTTTTTTCCCTACAAATAGCGATTTCTTTTGGTGGTATTTGATCACCTCTGTGGTTTTTATTTTTTGCGCTACAACCAAAAAAAAGCATACATTTTTTTAAAAAGCAATATTTTCTACTTTTTGCTATAATACATATCCCCAAAAAATATATAAAAAAACTATTTTTTTCCTCAGTTTAGGCTGATATGTATTCTTCTACATATTTTTGTTAAAAAAAATTGCAATAAGCATATATTGATTGGTTTGCGCAAAAGTTATAGCTTCTACAAAAGAGGAGATAGATTTATGGCATTTTTATAATTTTTTTTATTAGTAATGGCGGTGATCTGGGATTTTTATCATGACTGCGACATTATGCCAGACACATCAGACACTTTTGACACTATTTTGGGACCATTGTCATTTATACAGCGATCAGTGCTATATAAATGCACTGATTACTGTGTAAATGACACTGGCAGGGAAGGGGTTAAACACTAGGAGGTGATCAAAATTTTAAGTGTGTCTTAGGGAGTGATTCTAATTGTGGGGGAGATGGGCTACAACTGACATGACAGCGATCACTGCTGCCAATGACAGGGATCAGTAGATCCCTGTTATGTCACTAGGCAGAATGGGAAATGCCTTGCATCTCCCCACTCTGCGGCTCCATGACACGATAACGGGCACCCGGTGGACATCGAGCTGGCGAGACCCACAGGCACAGTCACGATGTACGCTGCAGGCACGTGCGCCCACTAGCCTCACCAATTAAAGGGGACATTTGCCCAACGCTGCCATTGTGTCAACATATATCGGTGTGCAGCGGTCAGCAAGTGGTTAACAAATGTGTGTGGAATTCCGCTTTAAAAATTGTGTTAATGCAAATAAAAAAAGTATCATGGACAGTACTCAATTGTTTTTGCCACGAAAAGACACTAGTTTTCAGGCACAATATGCCCTTAGAAATTTTAGCCTGACCATACAAGTTTAATATCTATGGTACAAACATGTAACCTTTTCCCATCTTTAATGTCCTAAATAATTCATTTTTATATTTACGGATAAAATGCGCTTGCTTTCTTTCTACATTGGTACCTTGTCTGTGCACTGGTGTGCAGTCATGTTGGAACAGTAAGGGGCCATCCCCAAACTGTTCCCACAAAGGTGGGAGCACAAAATTGTCCAAAATATCTTGGTATGCTGATGCCTTAAGAGTTCCCTTCACTGGAACTAAGGGACCAAGTCCAACTCCTGGAAAACAACCCTACACCATAACCCCCCTCCATCAAATGATTTGGACCAGTGCAAGGTCAATAAAGACATGGATGAGTAAGTTTGGGGTGGAGTAACTTGAGTCCTTGCCTCAACCCAATAGAACAACTTTGGGGTGAATTTGAGCAGAGACTGCAAGCCAGGCCTTCTCATTCACATTAGTGCCTGACCTCACAAATGTGCTTCTGGAAAAATGGTCAACCATTACCATAGACACACTCCTAAACCTTGTGGACAGCCTTCCCTGAAGAGTTGAAGCTGTTATACAGTAGCTACAAAGGGTGGGAAAGCTCAATATTGAAACCTAAGATTTGGATGCCAAGTTCATGCGCATGTAAAGGCAAGCATCCTAATACTTTTGATAATATAGTTTATATGTATTTCCACATTAACAAAAGTGGTTAATGGATAAAGGGAACTAGGTTAGCGTCGCTGTTAATATCCATTGATATAACTCAGTTATTAAGTGCTTGATTGTTGAACTTTGATTAATTACATTGTTGAAAATTGATAAGATAATAACATTCTATTTTCCAAAGACAGCCTACTTAAAGCCCAACTCTTGCAAAATGTACAATTATGCCTTGCAGTGATGGTGCAATCCCCCATCAGATTGCACGCAATCACAATCCAATGGCAGACAGTTCCTTGGCACCCTCTCATACAATGCAGGACTATGGACCTGGCTTTGGTCTTGATAACAGCAGGACCCTAGACTGCTGAAGCATGGTGTAATGACCATTATAGCCTTGAGGAAGAGAGATTTGGATAAGACATTTTTTGCTTCCCTAGCCCAAGTGAGCAAATAACCTCACAGTGCAGGCACAGCCCAACTGCAAGCCATATTTTTCATTTTTAGTTGCCCAGAATTTGGCCTACTTACTCTCTGATCTTAAATCTGTATACTGCATTACACAGTTTGTAAAATCAGTGCTCGACATTGTGAACAAAATAAGTTGGGTAGGGTATAACGTGAACATACATTATATTGATATTAAATGACCAGTGAGGTTCAATTTGGCACAACACTTTACTTAAAAAATATTTTCAAAAATTAGAATTTTGATCATTGGCCCTAAAATGGTAGTATGAGAGTATCAATTGTGTCATACTTTCTTGTTATGTAGAGAAAAATCACCAGTTTACAGATGGGTAGTTTTTTGTATGCTCTAGCTTATGCTATAGATTATTAATGGCCTATATAGTTGTACAGGAATAAACTGTATCTTCAATGTAGGAGTACAAAAAAGGTTTTAGACACCACTGTCTTTTGCAAAGTTCCTCATATGAAAATGTTGTATTCCTTATTTTATTGCAATCCCATCTCAAACTGTGTAAAACAAATATACTTCCAAACATAAATAGTTAGATGTTATTTTCAAAACACAGTTTTGAAATTTTCATTGTTTTATGAAGGGTAAAGCTTAGGTCAAAAAGTTAAATGTGATTCTTATCTTTAAATTAATCGATGTTGGAATGCTTAAAGTTAAAGATTGCATGTCACAACAAGATGATGGAAGTGTTGATACTGTTTCAAGCTTCAGTAGTTTTGTAGATTAATGGCTGGAGACCTTGTGTTTTTATTGTTCTATGCCACTGATATAACACATTTTGTTCACAATAACAATTACTATACATTTTGTTTTATATCCTTTTAACATATCCTCAATAAACAAAATCTGCAATGTTTTTAATTTGAAATATCATGATCTTTAATAATTAAGACAGCATTTTATGAAAATATAAACCTTTTTTGTTCCTAAATGTGTTTTTATTTACTGCTTTTCTAATATATTAAATAGATGTTTAATGTCTGCATATACAAATGTAAAACAAAAATTCCAACTTACTAATATTGTGTCTAAAGAAAACCTGTCATTCAAAAATTATTGTAGCTTGATCTCCCCCCCAAAAGAGGCTAGCTTCCTAGCTGTAATGTTCATGCTTTGGTTTCAATGTTCTCTGAGTAATTTTACCTGGAAAAAGGTAAAACACCTTCAGTGTACAGCTTTCCCCTTAACCCCCCCCCCCCATACTCTCCTTAGCCTGATCCTGATACAGCGATGTGCACAAGAGCAGAAGCTCTCCCTGGTTTCTGCCTCCTCATTGGCTGAGACACAGCAGTGGGAGCGATTGTCAATCACAGCCAGTAAGAAGGGAGCGGCAGGTAGAGCTGAGCCATGCTCTGACCCCTGTCTCATAGACACACAGTGGTAGACACACAGAGGAGGCTCAGCAGCGAGCATGCACGTGTGCCCCCAGAGCAAGCAGCTCGCTATGGGGACACTAAGCAGGGGGAGGCAGGAGCTCTGGCAGGGGACCAGAGAAGAGGAGGGCCAGGGCTGCTCTGTGCAAAACCATTGCACAGAGCAGGTAAGTATAACATGTTTGTTAATAAAAATAAAAAAACTGAAATGCTTTAAAAATTCAAAACTTTTCTTTAACTTAAATATAGCTTTTATACTGACTCTATACTTGTAATCAACCATATAAACCAAATTTTCCTGAGGAAAACAACAACAGCAGGCCACATATTGTTTTCATGACAGGTACACTTTAGCCAGCCCACTGCAATTGCAGTAAATTGCAGTAAACATCTTGCTGAGTTAAAGAAAAATTTAGTTTATTGTAGCTTAACAATTTTCTTTAACTTAATTTGTTATGAAAGCAAAACATACATTCTGCATATTTGGACTGTTATAAAATCCATGCCTGTGGATGAGTACCCCTTTAAGGATATGTTCACCCTTTTGGATACATGTTATACATTACACTGGTATTTAGGTTGTAACATGCGCCAACACCTCTCCCAATACTTTGCTGTGTTTATATAGGGTGACTGGTAGATGTGTTTAATATACTGGGGTGAAACCCGAGGTGTGCATTTTGGGGTCCTACCCTGGCTGTCTATACAGCCTCACTAAATTTCTGAAAGAAGTCCTATACATAATAGGTTATATTAGCTGCTAAGTCAGGGGAGTTATGCTTCAGAATATAGCTGATTGCTAATTCCTGTTTTTTGTAAACCACCCCAACCCCCTAGCCTAGGCTGAAGTACGTGATTATTTTTCAGAAGTAGCCAAAATACTGAAACATAGAAACATTCCAATGTTCTTATAATAGTCTCATAAATCAGGAATTTAGCATTGACAAAGTTATCAAGAAACAAACAATAATAGCTAGCCCCATTAGTATCACTATTCTGTACTAAATGACCCTTTCAGGATTTTTTACCCTTGACAAACTCAAATGTTGTTTTTAAGATCAGGATAAACTATTAGAAAACTAGAATCTTTTCTGCAAATTCTGCCTCATATACACTTTTTTAATTTTTAGTACCAGTTGTCATTGTTATTCTATTCTATTAGAGAACATAAGGATGGGGAAACTCAGTGTCATGTATTGCTCACTGATATGTACATTTTGTGCTGTTTAAAAGCTAGAGTGAACTGACTTAACTTGGAATATTATGCTGATATTTTCTCACAAGCAGCAGAGAGCTGTTCATTGAGAGTAAAGCCCCATACATACTATTAGATTTTCTGCAGATTTTTGTCTTCAGATTTACCAAACCGTACACGCTGCATACACACCACCGGACTTTCCGCCAGACTAAGTCCGACGGTAATCCCGACGGACTTTCGGCAGAGTTCCGATGGACTTTCCAAACGAACAGACTAAGTCCGTTCGAAAGTCTGTTAGTTTTGAATGTGATGACATAAGATGGATTTGTTCCGTTTGACCAGCATACAGACGAACGGTTTTCCCAATAAGAATTGAGTCTGTCGGACAGATTTGAAACATGTTCTATTTCTAGGTCCATTGGATTTGTTAAATGAAAAACAATTGGATTAGCCGACACATGATCGGATTGCCCAACGGACTGAGTCGGACCTAGTCTGCCGGAAAGTCCAGTCGTGTGCACACGACATAAGAGTTTCAATTTGTATGCAATCATGCAGGCCCTTTCACTACATGGTTTTGTTAAATCTGAAGACAAAAATCTGCAGAAAATCTAATAGTGTGTATGGGGTTTTAGGCCCCGTACACGCGATATGAAAATCAGTAGGGAAAATTCTTAAGATGAGCTGTCTGCAGATTTTCGGATCATTAGTACAGTGCTTTCGACTGCTGATTTGACATTTTCGTCAGACAAAAGCTGCATGTGCAGGCTATAAAATATTTGTTGAAAGTACAAACACGCATGATTGGAATCAAGGAAGAGAATCAAGGAAGAGAAGAGTTCGGTCTTGTAAACTACTGTGTGTAATCTAGAATTAGCATTTGTTACGCGGCAATTGATGAAATGTCAAAATGCAGCGCACATTCTCATCTTCTTTAATGGGATAATAATGAAGCTGCTTTGCTGGTAATACTGATGTTGTTATGCCAAACGTATTTTAAAAGGCATTTGTTTTGTACGATCTGAAAATCATGAATTAACGCTCACCAAACTTCTACTAACACGAAATCAGCAAAAGGGGCCCAAAACGTGGCACTTGAGAAATTAACTTCCTCTTTATACTCCCATAGTATGTAAGTGTATAAGTGTATATGAATTGGTTTGTAGGAAAGATATAGCGTCTACAAACTATGGTATATACTGTATATTTGAGAATTGATCAATCCTGATGTACTGATGGCCCATCTCATTTTTCGAGGCCCTTAAAATGCCAGAACAAATACCCCTTAAATAACCCCTTTTTGGAAAGTTTAAAGTCTAAGGTATTTAGTAAGAAGCATGGAAATTTGTTTGAAGTTGTAATTTTTGCCCTAATGTGTTGGAAAATGAAGAAATTAAAGAAAATTTGTTTTTAGATTAGATTTTTTTTCAACATTTTTACATACTGTCACCAGTGCTGTACAGTGTCATCATACGACTGGTGTGGCAGAGATCATTGATTGTCCCGCAGCTATCACATGGTACAGGGTGCTGTGAATGGCCCAGGTACCATGTGATAACTGTGGGCCAATCACAGCATGACAATACTAGCTATTATGAATGAAACACATTCATAACAGTTGAGTTTACATTGTGATCATGTGATAACCCAGCCGCTCAAAGTGGGTGAGTACCAGGAGTCGCAATCCGCTGTGTCCGTGGAAGCTAGTGACGTACATGTGAGTGATCCAGCCTGCCTGTGCTGCCCACACACAGTAAATTTACTAGTTAAATCAGAACTTACTGTGTCAACAAATAACTCTTGAAACCAGCAAACCATGAGTATTGGGAGTACCATAATGGTTCATTCATGGAGATGGTAACCTGGAAATCCTCATATTTAAATAAACTATTTTGCCAAACGGGTCCAGCTTCAAGACATAGGATCTCCATAGACATAAAGATGGCATCCAAATGTTTTATAGGCCAGTGGTTCTCAACCTCAATCCTCAAGTACCCCCAACAGGCCATGTTTGCAGGTTTTCCTTTATATTGCACAGGTGCTTTAAATCACTTAATCAGTGAGTCAATGGCTGTTTATTTGGGACAGCTATTTTTTCTAAGAGAAATTCCCAAAACATGGCTTGTTGGGGGTATTTGAGGACTGAGGTTGAGAACCACTAATGTAGGCAACCCCTTGGGGTTTGTCAATGACAGCAAATGGAATCCCAAAATTCAGTCATTGTATCCCCATTAGCATGAAGATCATATCCAAATGTATATTTAGCAAACACTCTGGGTTGTCTATAACATCACCAACTTGAAAGGCCAGAAATAATCATTTAGAACCTCTCAGGGGGAAAGGAAGTAAGGGCCACAACACAAACCTTTGGAGGGGACATTTGGAGCCGAATAAGTATACATAATCCTAACTTCTTATTTGATGGTTCTGGAACTGCACATATCTTCCTGTGTTTTTAATTTCTTCCTTCCTTTTCCCCCAAGGGGTCCTACTTTTTTTTACATATATATACTGGTGTGTCTTGCCTCACATTTGAAATAAAATGGTGTGTAGCCTTAATGTTACCAGTGCTGTGTGTTAGGTTCCTAAAAGTGGAGAGATCAAGGAGTGTCCAATTTTGTTTTCAGGGGCATGAATCATATGAATTGCTACCACACTGTTGTTAAGCCCCATACACACTATGAGATTTTCTGCAGATTTTTTCCTTCAGATTTACCAAAACCATATAATATGAGGTCAAACCTTAGGAGTTTCAATTGTATGCAATCAGGCAGGCCCTTGCACCACATGGTTTTGGTAAATCTGAAGACAAAAATCAGCAGAAAAACTGATGTGTGTGTATGGGGCTTCAGGGTCCCCCAAAATCCGGACCTTTATCCGAGCAGGCAGCCTGGCAGGCCCTGAACCACAACAGGCCACTTGCGCACTACATGGGGGGCTCTGCCCCCCACTCCAAAGCACATTGTCCCCATCAATGGGGTCAAGAGCTTCATCTCCACAACCCTGGTCAATGGTTGTGGGGTATGCCTGCAGGGGGCTTATCGGAATCTGCCTCTTTAACAAGGGGGCCCCCAGATCCCGCCTCCCTATGTGAATGAGTATGGGATACATAGTACCCCTACCCATTCACCAAAAAAAGTGTCAAAAAGTAAAAAAAAACAGTGACAATTTTTGACAATTGCTTTAATAAAAAATAAAAAAAATGCCCCTCAATGTGAATCCACTGTCAGTCACACCGCTCCCACCTCTGGCCACTGGACCGCCTACTGCAGGCTCCACCCTTTTTACAGTTCCTTGTGGTGCCGACCCTTGTAACACCATCGACCCAGCATGCACTGTCTGTGATGTGACAAGGGGGGCATTGCCACCAGGTAATGTCATCAGGTGGCCCCCGCCCTTACCTATATGAGAACTGTCAGATGGCAGAGAAAGCAGTAGGCAGCCTTCATAGACAGTGGGAGTGTTATTTTTTCTGGTGCATCAGGTGGCGTGATTGACAATGGATTTACATGGGAGGGACACTTTTTTTTTTTAGTAAAGGAATTGACAAAAAACTGTCTCTGTGTTTTTAGGGTCAGAATCTGGGGGCCCCCTTGTTAAAGGGGGATTCTGATAAGCCCCCTGCCCACATACCCTCACAACCACCATCCAGGACTGTGGTAAAGAGACCCTTGTCCCCATTAACATGGGGGCAACGTGATTTGGGGTGGTTGGCAGAGCCCCCCTGTCGAAAGCACTTACCACATGTTGAGGGCATTTTGCCTGGTATGGTTCAGGAGGGGGGCGCACACTTGTCTCCCATTTTCTGACCCGTCAGGCTGTTTGCTCGGATAAAGGTCTGGTATGGATTTTGGAGGGATTCCCCACAACCACAGGACAATTTAAATGTGATTTTACTTGTTTTCTTTTTTAGAAATGTCACTTTTGCTACAGCATGTTCTATGCATGCTACAGATGTCCTTTACAGGCAGACTAAGGGAACCCCCATGCACTATATTTAGAGGATTTTTTTTTATTGTTGCACTTTACGCATCAATAAAATCACTGCTCCTGAAAAAATTATTGTTTTAAAAAAAAAAAATTGCATTGATACATGTTCCCCCAGGACAGAACCCAGACCCCTATAATGAATCAATCAGATTATTCAATATCTCCATTGACTATTGGGTAGAGTTGAGTGGACACCTGGAGGTTCGACGGGTTCGGCCGAACTTCGCAAAAAAGTTAGAGTTTGGGACCTGAACTTGAACCCGAACCCAAATCCCATTGAAGTCAATGGGGACCCGAACTTTTGAGGACTAAAATTGCTCTAAAGGAGGAGGAGGACGAGGTAGCCAACACTGGTTTTTGTTTTTCATTTTTTTTTTTTATTAGGGTACACCCCAAAAGAGTGAGAAAGATCAAAAATACAACAATGGCTAGGTAAGGCCGGTATACATGTCTATTGTGCACAAGGTACGGACAAGTCCTGTGGGATCCATGCCTGCTTCATTTTAACCACTTAACCACTTGCTTACTGGGCACTTAAACACCCTTCCTGCCCAGACCAATTTTCAGCTTTCGGTGCTCTCACAATTTGAATGACAATTACTCAGTCATGCAACACTGTACCCAAATTTTTTTTTTTTCTTTTTTTTCCCACAAATAGAGCTTTCTTTTGGTAGTATTTGATCACCTCTGGGGTTTTTATTTTTTGCGCTATAAATGAAAAAAGACTGAAAATTTTGAAAAAAAACGCATATTTCTTTGTTTCTGTGACAGAATTATGCAAATTATTAATTTTTCTTCATAAACTTTGGCCACAATTTATACTGCTACATATCTTTGGTAAAAATAACCCAAATTAGTGGATATTATTTGGTCTTTGTGAAAGTTAGAGAGTCTACAAGGTGTGGTGCGAATCGCACAAAATTGATCACATCTGATGTACTGGTGGCCTATCTCACTTCTTGTGACCCGAACAAGTCAGGAAAGTACAAATACCCCCCAAATGACCCCTTTTTGGAAAGTAGACATTCCAAGGTATTTAGTAAGAGGCATAGTGAGCTTTTTGATGTTGTCATTTTTTCCCACAATTCTTTGCAAAATTAAGATTTTTCATTTTTTTTTCTCCACAAAATTGTCATTGTAATAGGTTATTTCTCTCACGTGGCATGTGTATACCACAAATGACACCCCCCAAAAAATTCTGCTACTCCTCCTGAGTATTACAATACCACATGTGTGTGACTTTTTCACAGCCTGGCCACATAGAGAGGCCCAACATGCAGGTAGCGCCATCATGTGTTCTAGGAACATAAATTACACATCTAACTTGTTGACTATTTATTACACTTTTGAAGCACCAGGACAATGACACGTGACACTGATGACAGATGGCACTGATACGTGGCAATGATGACACTTATACGTGGCACTGATGACAGGTGGCACTGATGACAGATGGCACTAATATGTGGCACTGATGACAGATGGCACTAATATGTGGCACTGATGACACGTGGCACTAATACGTGGCACTGAAGACACGTGGCACTAATACGTGGCACTGAAGACATGTGGCACTAATACGTGGCACTGATGACAGATGGAACTAATACGTGGCACTAATACGTGCCACCGATGACAGATGGCACTAATACATGGCACCGATGACGCGTGACACTGATGACAGATGGCACTGATAAGTGGCATTGATGACACGTGACACTGACAACAGATGGCACGTGACACTGACAGGTGGCACTGATGACAAATGGCACTGATACGTGGCACTGATGACAGATGGCACTATGTGGCACTGATGACACATGGCACTGATGACACGTGGCACTGATGACAGATGGCACTGACGACAGGTGGCACTGACAACAGGTGGCACTGGGGGCAGGTAGCACTGGGGGCAGGTAGCACTGGGGTGGATGGCACTGGGGGCAGGTAGCACTGGGGTGGATGGCACTGGGGCAGGTAGCACTGGGGTGGATGGCACTGGGGGCAGGTAGCACTGGGGTGGATGGCACTGGGGCAGATGGCACTGGGGCAGATGGCACTGGGACGGATGGCACTGGGGCAGATGGCACTGCTGGGGGCGGATGGCACTGCTGGGGGAGGATGGCACTGCTGGGGGAGGATGGCACTTTTTATTTTATTTTTTTACTTTTTTTTTTTTACTACAGGCAGAACGGCTGCCGCTGCAGCCGTTCATCTCTCCCCTCTCACACTGTCTGTGCGAGGAGGGAGAGCGGCGCTGAGAGATGATCTCATATGTTTACATATGAGATCATCTCCCATTGGACACGCCGATCACGCTGTAAACGGCCGCTGTGATTGGCCGTTTACAGCGATCTGTGTTTGCCTGTCCCCGGGGGACACGGCGCGCATTGCGGAAGTAAACATCAGGACGTCCAGGGACGACCACCCGGACAAACGCGCCTGCTCTACGGCCGTCATTCGGCCATAGGGCGGGCGGGAGGTGGTTAAGGACCAGGCCTCTTTTTCAGACTCAGTGTTTACATGTTTAAAACAGTTTTTTTTGCTAGAAAATTACTTAGAACCCCCAAACATTTTATATTGTTTTTTTTCTAACACCCTAGAGAATAAAATGGCGGTCATTGCAATACTTTTTTTCACACCGTATTTGCGCAGCGGTCTTTTTGGAAAAAAATTCACTTTTTTGAATAAAAAATAAGACATCAGCAAAATTAGCCCATTTTTTTTATATTGTGAAAGATATTGTTATGCCGAGTAAATTGATACCCAACATGTCACACTTCAAAATTGCGCCCGCTCGTGGAATGGCGTCAAACTTTTAGCCTCAAAAATCTCCATAAGCGACATTTAAAAGATTCTACAGGTTTCATGTTTTGCGTTACAGAGGAGGTCTAGGGCTAGAGTTATTGCTCATGCTCTACCGATCGCGGCGATAACTCACATTTGTGGTTTGACCGCCGTTTTAATATGTGGGTGCTACTCACGTATACGCTCGCTTCTGCACGCAAGCTCGTCGTGAAGGGGTGTTTTTAAAAATCTTTTTTTTTCTTCTGTTTAAAAAAAAAATGGATCACTTTTAAAAGTATGACAGGTCCTCTTAAATATGAGATCTGGGGTCAAAAAGTCCTCAGATCTCATATTTGGACTTAAATGCAATAATAAAAAAAAAAGTAATTTGAAATGACATTAAAAAAATATACCTTTAAGAGGTATGGGCGGAAGTGACGTTTGACGTCGCTTCCGCCCTCCTATGGTATAGAGACAAGTGAGGGCCATCTTATGCCGCGTACACACGGGCGAATTGTATGGCCTACTTAGTCCGCCGAAACACATTTCAGCGGACAGTCCGCTCGTGTGTGGGCTTCAGCTGACTTTTTCAGCGTGCAGTCTGGCGTACTAAGTATTTCGGAATTTCCGTAATACTGTCCGTCATACTTTGGTTTCAGCGGACAATCCGTTCGTGAGTAGGCTAGTTCGACGGACTAAGAATGGCGCATGCTCAGAAAGGATTTACACGGCGGAAGGTTGCATTGCTGTGTATTGGACTTCCTATTTCTAGTCCCGTCGTACGTGCTGTACACGTCATCGCGCAAGCTTTCAACGGACTGTTTGTGCATCCGTGTGTGGTCAAGTCCGTTCATTCGAAAGTATGACGGACTGTCCGTCGGATTGTATGACGGACTAAGTAGGCCATACAATCCGCCCGTGTGTACGCGGCTTTAGCCTCACTCGTCTCTATACCCAGCTAGGAAAAGGATCAGTTCGCCTCCGCCGCTACTGATGGATCCGGTAAGCGGCGGAAGGCGCAGGAGGGCGGCGGGAGGGGGGTGGCACCTCTTCCGCCGCCGATAACAGTGATCTTGCGGTGAACCCACTGCGGAGACCACTGTTATCGTACAGATGACCGGCGCCTGAAGAGATGGATATCTCGGTTGTGGCAGCATCTGCTGCCGTTACTGAGATATCCCTCTTCAAAAATAGGACATACATCGGCGTGCGCTGGTCGTTAAGTGGTTAATGAACATGAGCTTGTCCACATTGGCTCTGGACAGGCGGCTGTGCTTGTCTGTGATAACGCCCCCCGCCATGCTAAATACACGTTCATCTAATACACTGGCTGCAGGGCAGGCCAGCACCTCCAAGGCGTAAAGGGCAAGCTCAGGCCATGTGCCCAATTTGGAGACCCAGAAGTTGAAGGGGCCAGACCCGTCATTCAGTACGTGTAGGCGTGTGCACACCTACTGTTCCACCATGTTGGTGAAATGCTGCCTCCTGCTAAGACATTCCATATCAGCTGGTGGTGCTGGTTCTTGTGGCGTGCTGACAAAGCTTTTCCACATTTCGGCCATGCTAACCCTGCCTTCTGAGGTGCTCGTGGTACTGTGGCTGCTTCGGTGGCCTCTTCCTCCTCCTCTGCCTTCGCCTTGTGCTTCCACTGTGCCCCCGCTATCAGGTGGGAATGCCACCAGCAGCTTGTCTACCAGCATGTGCTTGTACTCGCGCATCTCACGATCACGCTCCAGTGAGGGAATTAAGGACAATATGTTGTCCTTGTAACGGGGATCCAGCAGTGTAGCCATCCAGTAATCAGCACTAGTTAGAATGTGGGCAACTCAGCGGTCGTTGCGGAGACACTGCAGCATGTATGCCATGTGTGCCAGGCAACGAAAAGCTGTCCTCTGTGGGAGGTGTATCATCTGTGTCCTCTGTACCCCCCCAGCCATGCACCAGTGATGGCCATGAGCTGGTCTGGGTGCCACCATCCTCCACCTCATCCTCCTCCAGAACTGTGCCCTTGCTAGACAATTGTGTACCTGGCATTTGTCGCTGCAGGAATTCACCCTCGGAGCCACTTGTGAATGACTGCCCTGAAAGCCTTGGAAAGTATCCCTCTTCCTCCTCCTCCTCCTGTGCCACATCCTCTTCCATCATCGCCCAAAGTGTTTTTTCAAGGAGGCATAGAACTGGGATAGTAATGCTGAGAACACCGTCATCGACAATGGCCATGTTGGTGGAGTACTCTAAAGAGCGCAACAAGGCACACAGGTCTCGCATGGAGGCCCAGTTATTGGTGGTGAAGTGGTGCTGTTCCATAGAGCAGCTCACACGTGCGTGCTGCAGCTGAAACTCCATTATCGCCTGCTGCTGCTCGGTCAGTCTGGCCAGCATGTGCAAGGTGGAGTTTCACCTTGTGGGCACGTCACATATGAGGCAGTGAGTGGGAAGGCTGAAGTTATGCTGCAGCACTGATAGGCGAGCAGCAGCAGGGTGAGAACGTTGAAAGTGCACACAGACGGCCCACACTTTCTGCAGCAGCTCTGGCATATGGGGGTCATTTTTAAGGAACCTCTGTACTACCAAATTCAGCACATGCACCCGGCAAGGGATGTGCGTCAAACACCAACCACCAACCACTCATCGGTCTGTTGTTCTATGTACCTCCACAACTCCTGCGTGGTGTGGGGTTTTTCCCCCAAATAGGATAGTTTTAGAACTGCCTGCTGTCATTTACCCCTGGCTGTGCTAAAGTTGGTGGTGAAGGTGTTACGCTGACCGGATGAGGAGGCAGTAGAGGATGAGGAAGTGAAGTAGGAGGAGTTAGCATCAGGAGGCAAACTGAAGCACCCTGCATTCTCGGTGGTGGAAGGACATCAGGCTTTTAAAACTCTGCATCTCCACCAGACGGAATGACAGCATTTCAAAGGCCAGGAATTGTGAAATGCTGGCATTCAGGGCCAGGGATCGCGGTGGGTAGGGGGGTACTTCCTCTTCCGCTCCAGTGTTTGGGAGATAGTGTCCAATGTCTCATGGAAGTGTTCACTCCTCATATTTCTCAAATTTAGGATCTTGCCCTAAATGGGTGTTTAAAACAACAGTATCTAAAGTGTGTACCTCGCACTTACAGATATGCATAAAACACTGCAAAATATTTTTTTTTGCCCTAAATGGGTGCTTTTAGAATAGCAGAATAGACCAACAGTATCTAAAGGGTGTATCTCATTAAATACAGATATGCAAAAACGCAGCAAAATATATTTTTTTGCTCTAAATGGGTGATTTTAGAATAGCAGAATAGACCAACAGTATCTAAAGGGTGTATCTCACAGTAACATATGCAGTGCTGGTGCACTGAGCTTGCATAAAATGCCCGCCGACGCTAACCTAACTAACAGACGGATAAAATTGATCTTTTCTCTGGCACTGCACCCACACAACAAAATCAAGGTAGATTCCTGAGTAATTTAATTTCTGAATCAGGAATCAATTCCCTCCCTCAAAGCAGCAGCAGCAACCTTTCCCTACACTATCTAAAGCAGAGTGACGTGCTGTGCTATATGCCTCTAGCTTATATAGAGGCTGGGTCATATGCTGCACTGGCCAATCAAAGCCATGTAGTAGGCATGGCTGTGATGGCTTCTAAGGGCACACAAGTTAAATGAATGTTGATTGGCTGCCCTGCAGCTTTTTAAAATGTGCCATTACATTGCCATACACCGAACCCGAACCCGAACATTCAGTAAATTGTTCGGGTTCGGGTCCAGATACCAAAACCCCAAAAGTGCGGTACGAACCCAAACTTTATAGTTTGGGGTTCGCTCAACCCTACTTTTGGGCTCTGCAGAGGAAGTCATCCTCCATTTTGGACACCTCTTTTGATAGGAGCTTTGTTTCCTACTCACAACTCAGTAGACTAAAAAAATCTCCTACAGTAATGGATGTATGGCAACTTACTCATCCCAAGATAGATATTATACTTTTTTCTCTGCAGCTCATGAATGATTTTTTCCTTTTAAGTCAATATGCTTTGATACTACACCTCTAGCGTACCATAGGCAACATCCTGTAGTGAGAGCATTCTTTGGTATTCTTGTTCCTGTCCCCCAACAGTGCCAATAGTGTCCGCCCCAAAGCACTGGTGCATAGCATTCCCTACGGGCAATAACTTAGGCTCAGAAGAAATTGCACTAAGGTGGAAGATTTCCTCATATGGCAAAATAACTTCAACAAGGCTTCTCAGATGGGGCTATACCAAGACATGCCTGAGGAATAGAGATGGACGAACTTCCGACGGGACGTTTCGCGAACGCGAACCGCGGACGTGGCCGAAAGTTCGCAAACCACAAAGTTTGCAGGGGGCCCCATTGACTTCAATGGCAAACTTTAAAAACCTACATGTCATATTTCCCGCCACAAAATAATTACTAGCTGTGCACACATAGTCCCACCACATGGCCACTGACATAACACATGTATGAAGTGAATCTGGGATCGACAACTACAAGCATTCTTTTTTTATATGTGAAATTTTGACAATTCAGGACTCAGGAGCGCATGAAGGCAATGGAGGAGAGGAAAGGTCAGGGTAGGCTATGAAGAGGGTGCAGGAGATGATCACCAGCACCGTGATATAGAGCACTAACACCAGCACCGTGATAGAGTGCACTGACCCCAGGACAGGAATAGGGCAGTAATCTGCAGCAGTGCACCAGCACCCTATATATTGTACACCTATACCAGTCCTTACAAGGACCTTTGTGGACCTAGCAGCTAGTGATTTGCAGACTGTACCTCAGTCCCTACACTGATAAAGAACTTCTGCAGAATAGGGCAATAATCTGCAGCACAGCCCTGCACCAGCACCCTATAGTTTGTACACCTATACCAGTCCTTACAAGGACCTTTGTGGACCTAGTAGCTAGTGATTTTCAGACTGTACCTCAGTCCCTACACTGATAAAGGACTGCTGCAGAATAGGGCAGTAATCTACAGCAGTGCACCAGCACCCTATATATTGTACACCTATACCAGTCCTTACAAGGACATTTGTGGACCTAGTAGCTAGTGATTTGCAGACTGTACCTCGTTACCTACACTGATAAAGGACTGCTGCAGAATAGGGCAGTAATCTACAGCAGTGCACCAGCACCCTATATATTGTACACCTATACCAGTCCTTACAAGGACATTTGTGGACCTAGTAGCTAGTGATTTGCAGACTGTACCTCGTTACCTACACTGATAAAGGACTGCTGCAGAATAGGGCAGTAATCTACAGCAGTGCACCACAACCCTATATATTGTACACCTATACCAGTCCTTACAAGGACCTTTGTGGACCTAGTAGCTAGTGATTTGCAGACTGTACCTCAGTCCCTACACTGATAAAGGACTGCTGCAGAATAGGGCAGCAGTCAAGTATAATATTCTTTCTATATTTGGAAGAAAGTATATTATATGTGTACAACCCTATATACTGTACACCTATACCAGTCCTTAAAAGGACCTTTGTGGACCTAATAGTAATAGCTAGTGATTAAACTGACTGTCCCTGCTGCACACAGCATCCTGTCCGTCCCTGCACTGACAAAGGACAGACTGCTGCAATCACCAGCACAGCAGTGCACTGAACCCTATATACTGTACTACACCTATACCATACCAGTCCTTAAAAGGACTTTTGTGGACATAATAGCTTGTGATTTGTGTCACTACAGTCTCTCCCTGCTCCACACAGCAACCTCTCCCTATAATGACATAAGACAGAATGTAAAATGGCCAATTGTCCATGTGCTGAAATGTCTCAATTGGCTGTCCTGTACCCCATGATGGATGTGTCATCATGGGTCAAAGTTCTTTCACACTGTAAACACATATGTCCGCCGGGCGAACAGCGGCAGTAGTCCACCGATCGGGCAAATCGCGAACATGCAAAATTCGCCGCGAAACGACCGCCAGGCGAACAGTTCGGCCATCCCTACTGAGGAAGACCTTTAATAGGGCAAAAAAAAAGTAGACACTCATTGATCCACTCAAAAAGACTAGACAATCAATCAGCAAACTGAGCTGCAGCATGGTGGCCAAGACCATGCTGCAATTTAACAGAACAGGTTCCACTCAGAACAGGCCTCGCCATGGTCAACCAAAGCAGTTGAGTGCACGTGCTCAGCGTCATATCCAGAGGGTGTCTTTGGGAAATAGACGTATGAGTGCTGCCGGCATTGTTGCAGAGGTTGAAGGGGTGGGGGTCAGCCTGTCAGTGCTCAGACCATACGCCGCACACTGCATCAAATTGGTCTGCATCGCTGTTGTCCCAGAAGGAAGGCTCTTCTAAAGATGATGCATAAGAAAGCCCACAAACAGTTTACTGAAGACAAGCGGACTAGAGACATGGATTACTGGAACCGTGTCCTGTGGTCTGATGAGACCAAGATAAAATTATTTGGTTCAGATGGTGCCAACCATGTGTGGTCGCAACCAGGTGAGGAGTACAAAGACAAGTCTGTCTTGACTACAGTAAAGCATGGTGGTGGGAGTGTCATGGTCTGGGGCTGCATGAGTGCTGCTGGCACCGGGGAGCTACAGTTCATTGAGGGAACCATGAATGCCAACATGTACTGTGACATACTAAAGCAGAGCATAATCCCCTCTCTTCAGAGACTGGGCCGCAGGGCAGTATTCCAACATGATAATGACCCCAAACACACCTCCAAGATGACCACCGCCTTGCTAAAGAAGTTTAACGTAAAGGTGATGGACTGACCAAGCATGTCTCCAGACCTAAACCCTATTGAGAATCTGTAGGGCATCCTCAAACGGAAAGTGGATGAGTTCAAGGTCTCTAACATCCACCATCTCCATGATGTTGTCATGGAGGAGTGGAAAAGGACAACCTGTGGCCACCTGTGAAGCTCTGGTGAACTCCATGTCCAAGAGGGTTAAGGCAGTGCTGGAATATAATGGTAGTCACACACAATACTGACAATTTGCCAGCGGTTTAGACATGAATAGCTGTGTGTTGAGTTATTGTGAAGGGACAGTAGATTTACACTGTTATACAAGATGTACACTCACTACTTTAGATTTTAGAAAAGTGTAATTTCTTCAGTGTTGTTATATGAAAAGATATAATAAAATATTTACAAAAATGTGAGGGGTGTACTCACTTTTGTGAGATACTGTAAGTGCAAGGCATTTTATATCACCAAAACTCGTATGCCTTTTTGGAAGCACATTCGTGACTATGTCTATCTACTAAACAATGGCAAAATTGAATCAGCCATCAGGCATGTAGGGTTATACAATAATTTTGATCTCTCAGAATTTTTTGCATTAGAGCACGTCCCCACCTCTGATAGAGGAAGGAACATTGATATTCACCTTTTAAGGTTGGAGACCAAATGGATAGTGACCCTAAAAGCCACCAGGCGCCCAGGCTAGAACAAATGTGTTAGCCACAAACCTTTTCTTTGATAGAAATAGATAAAATATGTCTGAATAGATGGCCTGTTACTTACTGACACATATGGCTCGCTAGGTGGACTATCAATCTATGTAGATCATGCCCCCTATTTTTTGCCCTACATTCTAATATGTAGTTGTAATTGCTAGCTATATCTGTATATATTCCATGTATATATCTAATAGGTTCACATACTTTTCTTTGGATTATATCCTCACAAATGTACAGATAGCACAGTGGCCTGATTATTGTCCAACATTAACATTGTAAAATATGCAGGGACAATGTGCCTAGTAAAAGCTTTAGGTGCAAAGTGTCCATTTAAAATCATGTTCATATCAGTAGCTATTATAATCAAAGGTCATTTATAATTTCAAATTGCTGAAAATACTAAAATTGTTAATGACTTCTAAACTCCTAAAATATGTACGCCATGAATAGTACTTTTAGGATTAAGTTAGAATTGGACGGTGGGGTGTGCTTTTTGGGAAAAATAGAGGGAATTAACGTGTCCGCAAATGTAAAAATGGCAGCAATAAGGTGCCTATTTCAGGCACATAAGATAATAGCCCAGAACTGGCAATCAGCAAGACCCCCCACATGCGAAGAATGGGTTAAGGTGATGGATGATACTATATGGAGGGGAAAAGTGGCATATACTAGACAAAGAAACTTTGATAGATTGCTAAAGCAGTGGATGCCATGGTTAGCCAAAATGGGCTGCCCACCATAGAGGAAGCTACTGGTAAGAGTGAACTAAAGGATGAGGAGATGGAACGAGGAAGGGAGAGCAGACTAAGAAGAAGCAAAGTAAGAGAGAAAGAAGAGCAGCACAATAGGGATATAAGTTTATTTTGACACAAATATTTAAAGTATATTGACAGGTTGATTCACAAGATAGATCTGGAAGTGTGTGTGTGGGGGGGGGGGGGGGTGGCAAAAGAAAAAAAAGGAGAAAAAAAATATGTAATGTATAATGGCATCAAAGAATACACAACCTCTGCATAACAAACAACTAATTCTCTGTATGCTATGTTCTTGGTCTTTCATATTATTTCTTTTTTTTATTTTAACTATGCAAGATTTCAATCTCAGGTAGAAAAAAATGCAACTCTATACAGCAACTAAAAAGGCAACACATAATGATAATGGATGAGGAACAAGTCCATCTGAAAGGGCTTTCATGGTGAAAGATCACAGAGGACAATAAAAAGTACAAAGGTTGTTAAAAATGCTGCAGTAGTTTTTTGAAGGATGAAATGACATCTACAAGGAAAGAGCAGATGACAGGTAACAGATGTTCTATATCAAATGAAAATGTGAAAACTGTTATGAGTACAGACAATGATGTCTGAGCAAAAGCAATATTTTACAAATACATTGCACACATTGCTAATAGAAAAACCTGAATATCAAGAACACAAAAATATGTTACTAAGGATGCATAGTGTTAAATCATACTCTAAACAGTAAGATCATGATATATAAAGAATATATAAAGAATATTAAGAAAGGATACATTTGTGGTCTACAATTAAAATGTTTAAAAAATGTGATTTTAAAAATGTGTAGTACAGGAAATTGTCAAGTGTGTTGATTGCCAAAACCTGCTGCATGTGTCCTGCTGGCATGATCTCCCTTCAGACAGTTGTCATAAGAACAAATCATATTCTGTTTTAATGGTAATCAGGACAAATAGTGTAAATAGATCTTCCTGGACGGTGGTGTGAACTATCCTTTCTATCCATTGATTCACATCCTACTTATCCCACTGAACCCTTATGCTGCGTACACACGATCAGACTATCGAGCAGACTTTCCCACACACGCCCAAACACAACCAGACCTTTCCGGCGGACTAGGTCTGGCGGACAATCCGCCGGACTTTCGGCGGAGGTCCATCTGATTTTTCAAATGAACGGACTTGCCCACACATGGAGTAAAGTCTGTTCATTTTGAATGTGACACCAGGTAGACTAGCAAAGGAAGTCAATGTCACTGCCTCCATCGGACAAGGGCATCTTCCCGACAACCCTGGCCGTTGGTTGTCGGGGTCTGTGAGTGGGGGGCTTATCGGAATTTGGGAGCCCCCTTTAATAAGGGGCCCCCATATTCTGGCCCCCCACCCTATGAGAATGATTATGGGGTACGATGTATCCCTACCCATTCACCTGGGGGGAAAAAGTGTAAATAAAAAACACACAACACAGGTTTTTAAAGTAGTTTATTAGTCAGCTCCGGGGGTCTTCTTCTGACTTCAGGAGTCTTCTTCCGACTTCTCCCACTCTTCGGTTCTTCTGCCGGGCTCCAACGCTATCTTCTTCCAGCTCTTTTACTAGCATTGGCCCAGTCTTCTCATTCGTCGCTGTTGCCGCCTTCTTCTTCTTCTTCCCTTCTTCTCTTCTTCTGATGTTGACACGATGCTCTCTCCGGCTGTAATGCCAGGGGCGCGTTGCACGACGACTTATATATACATAAGGGCCGGGGTCACTGAGTGACCCCGCCTCTTATGATGTCACAGTCCCAGCATCCCCCGGGACTGCAACATCATAAGGGGTGGGGTCACCATGTGACTTCCCCCGGTGACCCCATCCATATGCCTATATAAGTCGCTGTGCAACACGTCCCTAGCATTACAGCTGGAGAGAGCATCGTGTCTACATCAGAAGGAAGAAGAAGAGAAGAAGGAAGAAGAAGGCGGCAGCAATGGCAAACGAGAAGACCGGGCCAACACTAGTAAAGAGCTGGAAGAAGATAGTGGAGGAGCCTGGTAGAAGAACCGAAAAGCGGGACAAGACCCCCGAAGTTGGAAGAAGACCCCCAGACGGAGGCAAAGCTGGGCTTCTCCGCTAGCAAAAGCGCGGCAAAAGAGCAGAAGATAGAGGAGGAGCTCAGCGAGAAGAACCCCGAAGACTCCCGAAGTCTGAAGAAGACCCCTGGAGCTGACAAATAAACTACTTTAAAAACCTGTGTTGTGTGTTTTTTGTTTACACTTTTTTCCGCAGGTGAATAGATAGGGCCAGAATCTGGGGCCCCCTTATTTATTATTAAGGGGGCTCCCAGATTCCCAATGGCCAGGGTTGTTGGGAAGAGGCCCTTGTCCTCATCAACATGGGGACAAGGTACTTTGGGGTTGAGGGCTGCAGGGCCCCCCTTCCCCAAAGCACCCCCCGTGTTGAGGGCACGAGGCCTGGTACGATTCAGGAGGGGGGGCGCTCACTCGTCCCCACCCCCTTTCCTGACCGGCCGAGTTGTGTGCTCGGATAAGGGTCTGGTATGGACTTTGGGGGACCCCATGGCGTTTTTTCGCCGTAGGGGTTCCCCTTTAAATCCATACCATACGATGGGGCTAGCAAGGTGTCAATCTTGCTGATGGAGGCGGCGACATTGACTTCCTTCACTAGTCCCGTCGTACCTCAAGTCACATTCAAAATGGACTTTACTCTTTGTGTGGGCAAGTCCATTCATTTGGAAAGTTCGGCGGACTAGCACACAGACGAGCGGATTGTCCGCCGGACAGCCAAGTCCAGCGGACAATTTTGAGTCAAGTCTTCTTTCTAAGTTCACCGGACTTTT
The DNA here is from genome assembly GCF_037356315.1 of Lithobates pipiens. Lineage (NCBI taxonomy): Eukaryota > Metazoa > Chordata > Amphibia > Anura > Ranidae > Lithobates > Lithobates pipiens. The sequence goes on from NW_027507903.1 coordinate 189,253,780, forward strand.
GGGAAGAAAAAGTCAGCCGGAGCCCACACACGGTCGAATTGTCCGCCTGATAGTCCAATTGTGTGTACGCAGCATTAGTGTCACTAACAACTCTACTTCCTCCTCTACTCTCCTTTCTCCATAGGTGTCCCCCATTGTTCTGTTCCTGGACCTCTCCTTTTCTCAATCTACACCTCCTCCCTGGGTCAGTTGATTGCCTGCCATGGCTTTCAGTACCATTTCTGTGCCAAAGATATCCAAATCTATCTCTCTACCCCTCAGCTCACTCCAGCCTCACGCATCACCAACTTACTAACAGACATATCAGCCTGGATGTCACACCACTTCCTCAAACCAAAACCGAGATCATAATATTTCCTCCCCCACACACCTCTTCCCCTGGTTTCTCTGTCAAAATCAATGGCTCAAATATCAACCTGTCCCCCCTTGACAAGGTCCTAGGTGTAATCCTGGACTCTGAAATATTCTTTTGGCCCCAATTCCAATCACTGTCCAAATATTGCCTCCTCAACCTCTGCAACATCTCCAAGATAAGCCCCTTCCTAACCAATGTCACCACAAAGCAATCTACTCCCTAGTCATCTCTCACCTCGACTACTGCAACTCCCTCCTCAATGGCTCACTTTTAAATTGGCTATCCCCCTTCAGTCTGTCATGAATGCTGCTGCCAGGCTGAAATGGATATTTTGATGATAGGCAACTCCTATCCTCATATTGATTAGTGGTTCCAAATTAATAACTACTGCAGTAGGGAACAGACACAAAAGATACGCTCAGCATCTTTCCAAATAACCGTTCTCCTTTATTATGACGCATTTGAAGGCTTTTATACACATGATTACGTAGGTATCACATTAATATTACAATTGTACGTTTATGGTAACAAGGGGCGTTACATAGGCAGGCTAATTCTAATCAGGACTTGAAAGAATGCAAAACATGTACTGAAAACATTATTAGTGCCGTGTAAACAGTGAGGGCATCTAAAATAGAATACAATTATATACAGAACCTACAAATTTCCATTAGTCTCCTCTCTTTTGATCAATATTTTGATCACTAACCATACCTGCTATCACATTTAGCCTGGAACCTCCACACGCTTAGGTGGAGGTAGTCCTGGCCAAAGAGGCAAAAACTCCATTGTGGAGAAAATAATAGCTCAGCAGCTTTTTTCATTACAAAATGACTTTTCATTGTGAAAAACAAAGACATATTTACAGAGCACTGGCTGTACACTCCTGTGGCCAGAATGTCCTTCTAGCTTAATTGCTGGTATGCTGACTTATCAGCATATGTAAACACAGACAATTCTACATAAAATGGAAGCGGCACAAAAAACAAATATGACTTCAACATGGCTAAACTACTTTTCAAATATATATATATATATCCCTTACAATTAAAGTAATTGAATCAAAAAGTGCCCTAAACTGTGATCGCAAGAGGGAAACAAATCAAACACAGAGATTTCTTTCATTTAGTCATATTAGTGTCTGGTGTGGATCCAGGTGACTTTTCCTTCAAGTTTTGCAAAACTGTACATGAAATAGATGCTGTATTGAGTCTCCAAACATTTCCTTATATATAAATGTCTCTTAACAATCCACAAATCACCTGGCTTTAGTTTTAGATCCTTCCAAACTTTTAGGAACTGGAATTGGGGAGAAAACACATAAATAAGTTTGTCAAAAACCTTAAAAGATCAGCAACATTCTCTGTGAGATCCGAATGGAGGACTTCAGCTGCTGAGACAAAATATAAGCAAGTGAGTAACACACTCCCAAACCAAATCCCAAAGGGAGAGAGTCCAACATCCACTTAGGGCAGTGATGGCGAACCTTGGCACCCCAGATGTTTTGGAACTACATTTCCCATGATGCTCCACTACACTGCAGAGTGCCAGAGCATCATGGGAAATGTAGTTCCAAAACATCTGGGGTGCCAAGGTTCGCCATCACTGACTTAGGGGCTTGATAAAATATAATAAAACATTCAGGCAAAAGTTTTCTAGTTTCTTACTCTACTTTGTCCGCTACATTGTAGACAGTAGGGGGTGTAAAAATAAAACCTCAAAACTTCTAGTAAGGACTCTCCTATAAAAATGATTTCCTCTGTTAGGCCGCGTACACACGGGCGGACTGTCTGGCCAACTAAGTCCGTCAGACAATCCGACAGACAGTCCGTCCTACTTTTGAATGAACGGACTTGACCACACACGATGAACAGACAGTCCGCTGAAAGCTTGCGCGATGACGTGTACAGCACGTACGACGGGACTAGAAATACGACGTCCAATACACTGCAATGCAACCTTCGGCCGTGTAAATCCTTTCTGAGCATGCGCCATACTTAGTCCGTCCAACTTGCCTACTCACGAGCGGACTGTCCGCTGAAACCAAAGTTGAACGGACAATATTACGGAAATTCCGAAAGACTTAGTCCGCCAGACTGTCCGCTGAAAAAGTCCGCTGAAGCCCACACACGAGCGGACTGTCCGCTGAAACACGTTTCAGCGGACCAAGTCCGTCAGACAGTCCGCCCGTGTGTACGCGGCCTTACTCTCTGTAGATTCTGCACTCTGTACTTACAAACTACTTCTGATAACACTTTTTTACTGTGGCCTTTGCAGTAGCATTTGCCACTGGACATCCAGAAAACATGTCCACACAAACAAAATACACACTCGTAAGATCCTGACTTGGGCATCTGGATATATCTTTTTGCTATCTCTGGAAGGGATGTTCAGCTTTTGGTAACACCTTTGGTAACAGGTAAAACAAGAAGTGGTATGTTATAAAAACAACTGTGGAGAACCCTGGCTCTATCCCACGCTCATTTACTAAGGCAGCCATAACTACTTGTGACTGATGACACGGTCCATGTGTCAAGCTGAAGGGAAAAGAGTGTCTGGCAGACATAAATGATCACCTTTTCCAAAGTCTTGTTTCGTAAGAAGTTGCCCTCTGTGGACCACTTGTGCTTCTCGTTCTGGGGTCCTTAAAGTTGAATTATTAATCCCAGTGTCACGTACCTTAAGGCAAAGCCCGGAATGCAGGGAGCGGCTTCTCGTAGACCTCTGACTCGGGAGACCCTGGTAGTGATGACAGGGGCTCAGGAGCACAGAGGGGCACAAGTGCCTGACTGGACAGTTGAAGTAAGAGCAGCAGACCGATGTTGGTGGAGGTGTCCTGTAGTCCAGCAGCGGAATGTAGGTAATGGAAGGTTCAGCAGACAGCAGAAGGATTCCTGTAGTCCGGCAACGGGATACAAGTGGTCGCAGGGTACAACGAACAACGGGAGGAGTTCTGTAGTCCGGCAGTGAATGCTGGTGCAAACTGAATACAGCAGGAAGTGGGAAGAGTCCAGTAGTCCGCAGCAAGAGGTAGAAGGCAACAAAGCGCAGAGGGAGTAACAACTGGGTACGGTGGTAGACTGGGAGGTGTCCTGTAGTACAGCAGGGGTAAACAGGCAACAGACAGATAACGGATGGTGTAACAGTCCAGGTCAGGCACACGCGCCTGATCGCGGTAACGCTCTTGAAACTGCACAGGTCTTCTGCGACTTACGCTGCTCGGATGCCTGTGAGAAAGATCTTCCTGACATTGCCCCCCTCCAATGGGCAGCCTCCGGATGCCCAACTGGGACATCTTACCTGGGTGAGATCTTTTGAATGCCAGAACCAACCTCTTGGCGTGGATACCAGTCTCTGGTTCCCAGGAGTTTTCTTCTGGCCCATACCCCTTCTACTTCACCAGATATTGGACCTGGTTGCGTCTCTCTTTCTGCAATCTAAAATCGCTTCAACTTCAAATTCCTCCTCACCCTTAATAAGCACAGGTTCAGGAGGACCAATGTTCCGATCAGTGAAGGGATCCTGGATTGAAGGTTTTAGAAGGGACACATGAAACACTGGGTGGATACGTAGCGATTCCGGTAATTTCAGTTCATAAGCCACATTATTAATTTTCCTGGTTACTGGGAAGGGACCCACAAATCTTGGGCCCAGTTTTCTAGATGGACATGCCAATTTCAAATTCAGGGTAGATAGCCAAACCAAATCCCCGGGTTTTAAATCGAGCTCCCCTCTCCTTTTTTTGTCAAAAACAGCCTTCTTGCGCTCTTGGGTCCTTGCCATCGTTTCTTGAAGCAGTTTGTTATTGGTGCAGAAAAAGTCCAAAATTTCTTGAGCCGCCGGAACTGTACATTCAGGAATGTTGGTTGATAAGAACAGAGGGTGAAAACCGTAGTTCGCAAAAAAGGGAGATTGATTTGTTGCAGAATGAACAGAGTTATTGTAGGCGAACTCTGCAAGTGGTAAAAGGGATACCCAATCGTCTTGCGAAAAAGAAGAATAACATCGCAAATATTGCTCGAGGGTCTGGTTTGTTCGTTCGGTCTGACCATTGGTCTGGGGATGGTAGGCAGAAGAGAACGAAAGGTCAATCTTCAAGGACTCACACAAGGCTCTTCAAAACTTCGATGTAAATTGCACCCCACGGTCGGAAACAATGTTTGCGGGTATTCCGTGGAGCCTTACTATTTCCTTAATAAAGATCCTTGTGGTCTCAGGAGCAGAAGGTGTACCCTTTATGGGCAGAAAGTGAGCCATCTTGGAGAATCTGTCAACCACCACAAAGATAGTGGTATGGCCTTCTGACGGTGGTAATTCCACGAGAAATCATTCTCCAAGGTCTCTCCGGAATAGGGAGTGGTTTCAGCAAGCCCCAGGTTTTGGTCTTGCTACCCTTGTTCTGGGCACAGGTGATGCATGATTCTACGTAAAGCTTGCAATCTCTTAGCAATTGAGGCCACCAGAAGGTGCGTTGGAGGAGGTCGGCGGTCTTGTGTACCCCAAAGTGGCCGGCCAACTTGTGGTCGTGGCAAGATTTGAGAATAGCAACCCGTAGTTGTTGGGGCACGTAGATTTTATTGTCATGCCATAACAAATCATTGCTGGAGTGTAGGATGGTGTTTGATGGGAGCGGAGCCGATGATGAAGCCTATTTGAGTTGGGACAAAAGATCCTCCTGGAGCATAAGGAAGTTTCCGGGTGCAAGGATGGTATCTGTTGATTGAAGGACTTCGGGTTCGCTGAACATCCGGGACAGCGTGTCGGGTTTGGTGTTTTTCGATCCGGGCCTATACGTGATATGAAAGGAAAATCTTGTAAAGAAAAGTGCCCATCTGGCCTGACGCGGTTTCAGCCTCTTAGCAGTCTTCAAGTACTCTAAGTTCTTGTGGTCAGTGTATACCAGAATGGGATGAGCTGCTCCCTCAAGGATATAGCTCCATTCCTCAAGTGCAGCTTTGATAGCGAGTAGCTCCCTATCCTCGACGTCATAATTTCTCTCCGCTTCAGACAACTTGCGCGAGAAGAACGCCACCGGATGCAATAAGGCCTTGGGGCCCTGTCTCTGAGAGAGAACTGCCCCCACTGCAATTTGGAATGCATCCACCTCGAGGATGTAGGGTAGCGCAGAATTGGGATGCTTCAAGACAGAAGCCGACACAAATTGTTCTTTAAGGGTGGTGAACGCAGCTTGAGCCTCCGGAGTCCACTGAAATTTGATACCCTGTCTGGTTAATCTTGTGATCGGGGCGATGATCGTAGAGAAACCCTTGATGAACTTGCGATAAAAATTCGCAAACCCCACAAAACGTTGAATTCCTCTTTTATCAGTAGGAGCTGGCCAGTCCAGGATAGCGGAAACTTTTTGCGGATCCATCTTGATTCCATCTACCGAAATGATCAGCCCCAGGAACTGGATGCTGCGACGTTCGAACTCGCACTTCTCAGGTTTCGTGTACAGGCCGTGTTGACGAAGCCGTGTAAGAACTTTTTTAACGTGTTCCCTGTGAACGGGCAGAGAGGGGGAGAAGATCAGAATGTCGTCCAGGTACACTATGACAAACAGGTCGAGATAGTCCCTGAAAATATCATTCACAAAATGCTGGAAAGTCGCAGGAGCGTTACATAGCCCAAAGGGCATTATGAGATATTCAAAGTGTCCGAAGCGGGTGCGGAAGGCGGTCTTCCATTCGTCCCCGCTTCGGATACGGACCAAATTATAGGCTCCGCGAAGATCCAGTTTTGTGAAGATAGTGGCTGATCCGAGGCGCTGCAATAATTCGGGCACCAAAGGCAGTGGGTACCGGTTTTTGACTGTAACTTTATTTAAGTCCCGATAGTCGACACAAGGGCGCAGGGAATGGTCCTTCTTTTCTACAAAAAAGATTCCTGCCCCTGCTGGGGAAGTAGAAGGGCGTATAAACCCCTTTTCAGATTGTCATCGATGTAAGTCCTGAGAGTCTCCAATGTTGAGCTGCCGGCGTTGACGTTCTTCGGTAGTGAGAGTTGGTCTAAGTAAGCCCAGTTGCATGGGTTCAGGAGTGTCAGCAGCGGGATGTGCAGGAGGGTTGGGAACACGGGGTAACGTCCAGACTGGTCGGGAAGGACCGGCAGTGCGTTCAGCTCTCTGTTCTCTCAGACGTCTGTCAATCTGGATAGACAGATTAATAAGGGCCTCAAGTGTTGCTGGAATACCAACCTGGGGAAATTCATCTTTTAAAGGTTCGGAGAGTCCCATGCGAAACTGATAACGTAGAGCGGCATCGTTCCAGGTAGTATCGGAATTCCAGCGCCGGAATTCGGACGCATAGTCTTCTGCCGCTCTACGGCCTTGCTGAAGAGAATATAACGCAGCTTCCGCGGTGGCCGCTTGTTGTGGATCCTCGTAGAGCAGACCCATTGCTTGGAAGAAAGTATTCAGGTTGTTAAGGCATGTATCCTTTTGCTCCAAGAGGCGGTGGGCCCATGCCTGGGGCTCACCCAATAGGAGGGAGATGACAAAACCCACCTTAGTGGATTCAAGGGAGAAAGTTCTGGGTTGAAGTGCAAAAAATAATTCACAGGCATTGCGGAAAGCTCTATACTTTCTGCGATTTCCCGAAAACCTCTCCAGAGTTGGGACCTTAGGCTCAGGGGGCATCATAACTACAGATGGTGCAGAAGAAGTTCCTGGCATAGTAGGGCCTGTAGTAGATAGGACCTGGACACGCTCTTCCAACCGGGAATAACCCTCTTGTAGGGATTTAACAGCCTGAGTAAGTCCAGCAAGATGACGGCATAAATTATCCATAGCAGAATCTCCCTGCGTGGGCTCAGACATGGCTGCCTGATACTGTCACGTACCTTAAGGCAGAGCCCGGAATGCAGGGAGCGGCTTCTCGTAGACCTCTGACTCGGGAGACCCTGGTAGTGATGACAGGGGCTCGGGAGCACAGAGGGGCACAAGTGCCTGACTGGACAGTTGAAGTAAGAGCAGCAGACCAATGTTGGTGGAGGTGTCCTGTAGTCCAGCAGCGGAATGTAGGTAATGGAAGGTTCAGCAGACAGCAGAAGGATTCCTGTAGTCCAGCAACGGGATACAAGTGGTCGCAGGGTACAACGAACAACGGGAGGAGTTCTGTAGTCCGGCAGTGAATGCTGGTGCAAACTGAATACAGCAGGAAGTGGGAAGAGTCCAGTAGTCCGCAGCAAGAGGTAGAAGGCAACAAAGCGCAGAGGGAGTAACAACCGGGTACGGTGGTAGACTGGGAGGTGTCCTGTAGTACAGCAGCGGTAAACAGGCAACAGACAGATAACGGATGGTGTAACAGTCCAGGTCAGGCACAGGCGAGCAGATCAGGTACAGAAACGGAATCCAGAAGAGTAGTCGGGTACAAGCCAAAGTCGGGGGCAGGCAGCAAACAGCAGAGTCGGGAACAAGCCGGGTTCAATACGGATCAGGATACGGATGCGGGTTCAGGTTCAGATACAGGATACCAGGATACACGGGAACGCTGTTGATCAGGCAGCAAGGCAGTGAAGCAAGGATCCACTTTAAATAGCGCTATTGGTGCCAATTGCGTCAAACGGCCACGCGCACACCCGCGTGCGCGCTCCCGCGCGCAACGCGCACCGCCGATCACGGTAACGCTCTTGAAACTGCACAGAAGGTCTTCTGCGACTTACGCCGCTCGGATGCCTGTGAGAAAGATCTTCCTGACACCCAGCTATACTGGGTCAGAACTAGGGTGGAATCTGTGAGTTGCACAGACCCAGCAAGTGTCCGGGGCTGTAAATGCAGCATCCTAAGGCCGCGTACACACGGGCGGACTGTTCGCCCCACTTTGTCAGCTGAACAGTGTTTCAGCGGACAGTCCGCTCGTGTGTGGGCTTCAGCGGACAGTTTCAGCGGACAGTATGTCGAACAAAGTTTTTCGGAATTTCCGTAAGACAGTCCGCTGAAACTTGGTTTCAGCGGACAGTCCGCTCGTGTGTAGGCTTGTTCGACAAACTAAGTTTCGCGCATGCTCAGAAAGGATTTACACGGCTAAGGTTGCATTGCAGTGTATTGGACGTCGAATTTCTCGTCCCGTCGTACGTGCCGTTCATGTCATCGCGCACGCTTTCAGCGGACTGTTCGTTCATCGTGTGTGGTCAAGTCCGCTCATGCAAATTTTGAGCGGACTGTTTGTCGGATTGTTTGACAAACTAAGTTGGGCGAACAGTCCGCCCGTGTGTACGCGGCCTTAGAGTCGCCTGGTCTGCTTCCATATGTGAGTTTTACTGTTAGTATGGCTACCTCAGCAAGAACCTGGAAGGCTGAAAACAGCCAATCAAATTAACTTAGTGTGCTTGATTGGTTTACCTGCCGAAGTAAAAACAAACTTCTGGCCCTTCAAATGGAACCAAAAGCTCTCTGTCTTGACTATCTATATAAATATATACTCTTTTTATAGCTCACAGGCTTTTCTAAAACATGGAGCTCTGCTTCTTGAGCTGGGGAAAAAGGATCCAATGACTCCGAATACAGGGAATCCTTCTGGGTGATAAACTTCATCCTTGGTATAAAACCAGGAATAACACTACAAAAAAGTAAATACTCGGGTCTTCAGGGAGTGTGTCCTGCACTGGGCTCACAGCAGCTGATTCCTATGTCATCAATTTAACACATGTGCTTTTTCTTTGTCTCCAGCCTCCTCCAATAGAGGCAATAAGGTGGCTGGATTCAAATGCACACATTTTTCATTGCTAGATTTGTACATAAACACACAAAACAAATTCATATTTTGAACCTTTCATTAGACAAACATTTAGCTATATATTTGCTGTACAGAATATCGGACCATTAAAAATTAAATATTTGACCAAAATAATGTCTGTAACTTTGTCTAATAGCAACTTTCCATAAAGTTACAGCTCTGATATATCGGAGTGAACCCTTCATTACTGGGTCCAGCTTGCATAAACAATGGCTTGTTTTCTATCATGCCGTTAGTGTAAGAACACCAGTTTCATGTTTCAAAAAGACAACTTTTTCCTGGCAATATTATAATAAATGATAAGAATACCCTGCAGTCATGCAGAGATGTCCATAAATCCAAAATATTCTTCTACTTATACCCACTGCACTTACAAGGAAAAGGGGCACATCATTTCACAATCCACACATTCTGCTTTGGATTTCAAAAATAAAAATACATAAAAACAAAAGGACCAACAATACGTATGACGGACCAGAAAGCACTTGGCCATCAAAAACTATAAACCAACTGGCTGCAGGCAGCAGCTATCCTAACAGGGTGTATGGACTTGATGTGATGGGTCTGTTATATTTAAATTTTATTATTACTCTCACATCATGGACCGCACATCAAGTTATTATCAGACTTTAAGATTTCATTTCTGTAGAAAAACTTCCTTATGTATCCCATCCATCTTGGCTTTGTTAAACATTATTGCAGCTGTATTCAAATTAACAACCTCATCTTAATCTTTTTTTTCTTTCCACTCAATAAATGTAAAATTACAAAATTGTTATCTTTATATAAACTAATTCCATTTTTACCAATTTCCCCATTTAACCTTGATTTAATTTCCAACCAAAGGTTGTCTAAACCAGTTTCAATATATCTATATTTATTAATGAAATTGTTAAACTCATATTAGAAATTAATACTCATATGATAATTTCAATATCACACACTAATATATATGCGCAGATACATGCCCTTAAAGGGGAACATATTACTTAATTTTACTTAATTTCTCTCTTTTTTTTAATGCACTGTTTCCACTATCACAGGATATTAAATTTGTGTAAGACACGGTTAATTTGTAACCTTCATTTTACCATGTTTGGAAAACAGATTCAAAAATAATTGTGATCACATTGTTTATCATTAGATTCGTTAACCCGGCACATTTTTTTATAAATGTTTTGTCTAAAAAACTGAAATTGGCATGGTGTCCTCCAGCTTATCACCAAACTCTCATCCCAGCTACATTCTTTCAGGAGAGCACAAAGGAGGGGGTCACATCTGCGTACATGACACAAGCGATAGAACTAAAGGTTCCAGCATTCACAAACATACTCAAATATATCTCTAAAATCACTTACATTATTCCCATTTGTACACAACACATGCATATCATTCTCTCACTTTCTTTTAACGCTTTTTAATACTTCCTTGCTTAAATTTCTGCTTTCTTTATTTTGTTCTGATATCCTTTGCATCCAATGTATTGTAATACCATACTTCACTTACTCTACCTTCTATGATAAGACGGGCAACCATAGTGCTCATCCCATCTTCCCTCTCTGACAACATATAAAGCATTCTGTTTTAACTCTCTTTACTGTTTCTTGACTTTACTAGTTGTAGTGCCTGACCCCAAATTCATCCCACAACTTAACATCAAAAAGTCTCTTTCTCTCTAGTGTTAATGTCACTCTTGATCCATCCTGCTCACATAAATAGCTGTTTCTCTAGCTGTATACTCTGCATGATTCTTTGTCCCTGTGGACTTTGGTGGTAACCCAGTTACCCTTTGTGGATCCCTGTCCACTTTAACCATTAATCTAGGGGCTCAGTATAGGCGGAACCGCACCTTCGGTTCATATATAGTGCTCCTCTTGTGCTGGGCATTTTTGAGGGTCTCTTACCCGTCATTCCCTTACTTAATTTAATGCCCATAATGACTGGCCAGTCTTCTCTACGTGTGCCTATACCCTTTTGCCTCTAAACTACTTTATCTAGCAGATGTACTACATATACCTGTGAACAGCACTATTCTTCCCTTTCTCTATAACACTCTGATGGACAGTAGACAGTGACAACATAACATATAACCACTAATCAATACAGTTCGATTAAGGGGAGTAAAATAGGCACCCTTTGTCCCGAAAATGCCTTACCGATCAAGGAAGTCTGATAACTCAAATGTAAGCAAAAGGCTTACCTCAGCCGGCTGATTATCAGAAATTCCCGGATCGTCTCAAGCTCCTCGTTTCGGATACTCAGGGTCACCTGATAACCCCTCCTGGCTGGCTCGCCACCTGAAATGGATATTTTGATGATAGGCAACTCCTATCCTCATATTGATTAGTGGTTCCAAATTAATAACTACTGCAGTAGGGAACAGACACAAAAGATACGCTCAGCATCTTTCCAAATAACCGTTCTCCTTTATTATGACGCATTTGAAGGCTTTTATACACATGATTACGTAGGTATCACATTAATATTACAATTGTACGTTTATGGTAACAAGGGGCGTTACATAGGCAGGCTAATTCTAATCAGGACTTGAAAGAATGCAAAACATGTACTGAAAACATTATTAGTGCCGTGTAAACAGTGAGGGCATCTAAAATAGAATACAATTATATACAGAACCTACAAATTTCCATTACACAGGCTCATCCACCTTATAAACAAATCTGCATCTGCTACCTCTCTCTGCCATTGTTTTCCATCCACCCAACAAAATAAATTCAAGATACTAATAATAACTTATAAAGCCATCCACAACTTGGCCCCCAGCTGCATCAATAACCTAGTCTCAAAATACCAACCAGATAGTTCTCTTCATTCCTCCCAAGAACTCCTGCTTTTTAGCTCCCTTGTCACCTCCCCCCATGCCCACCTCCAGGATTTCTCCAGAGCCTCTCCCATCCTCTGAAACTCTCTACCCCAATCTGTCAGATTATTGTCTCCTACTCTGTTCACTTTAAAACATTTAACTATTTATAATTCAATCCTTTCCTAACTTTTCCTAACTATTTAATGATGCCAACAGCATAAAGATTACAAATAATCTGAGTTTATTGTCAGAGTGAAGTTCCACTTTAAAAAACAGATTGCCAGGTCACCTTGAGGCGAGGTGACAGATGCACACCGTAGGAATCAGGAGTGCACCGCAAGGTTGTGGACCCTATGGCTGACTTCTGCGGACGGGAGACAGGTCCCACCGGGGTTAGAGCGTAAGATTCCCTGGGGTGCGGAGTATAAGAGCCAGCAGGTGTTCACCAGAGCCTCGAGTGGTGAGGATGGACTTGGCTGCAACTGGCTCCAGGTCGCGACCCCAATGGTCCCCCAGCTCACACCCACAGTAGGCAACAGGAGGATAGGGATGGTGAGGAACAAAGCCAAGGTCAGGGCCACAAGCAGACTGGAATAGTCAGGGACACGCCAAAAGGTCAGGATCACAGGCAAACAGGGATAGTTAAAGACACGCCAAAGTCGGGAACGGAACAACAGAAGAGCATACGGCAGGTAACAGGACGCTAAACACACAAAGGAATACACAATGGTTGATCAGCACTCTTGGCTTGCAGTGCACAGGTTAATATAAGGTTCCCTGATAGGGCCTGGGGTGGAGCCATGCTTAGAGGAGAGGTTATAAAAACCACCAGGTGGAAGTGGCTGGCCACTTAGTCTGAACACATGCGGGGAGGTAAGCAAACAGGAAGATCATTGCATAACCATGACAGTACCCTCCCTTTTACGAGGCCTCCCCCTCCCCCCGACTGGGTCCAGGCTTAAAGGGAAACTCCAGATGGAACCACCTCTACAGACTAGGAGCAAAGACCTCAGATGCGGTGATCCAAGACTTCTCCTCAGGGCCCAACCCTTTCCAAAGTACGAGGTACTGAAGAATGCCTTTACGGAGCCGGGAATCCAAAACTTGACTAACCTCGTATTTTAGATTATCCTCAGAGACCAAAACCGAGGTAGGGAGAGGACGAGAGGACATGAGGACTAAAGGCTTTTTAGGAATGGGTAAGGGCATGAGAAGATCAGGAGTCTGAGCAGGGTCCCCCACACCCTTAAAGATGAGCTGGGCATCCATAACAGGACCACCAGACTGGGCAGAGGTCAGTGGATCCCTGAGGTCAGGTTGGTTAGAAGGTGACATGTCACAAGAGTCAAGCTGGATAGCTGCAACACAAACAGAATGCAGAGAACCCTGAGAAAAAGATTGAAAACCCCTCCTGGCCGAATGAGGTATTCTGTCACGACCGTCCTGGCATCCCGATCGTTCCTGGGAGATCTACTCACAGAGGTCCCATGTTGAGAACCCGTCGTTCCCCTTTAGCGCGGGCCAACGCGAACGGACGCACTCGGTTACGTCCCGGTACGACCGGGCGCACGCGGGTGCGCGGCGTGGCAAACGAGCGCACGCGGGAGCGCGGGGTCACGAACGGGCGCACGACCTCCCACGGGGGCACGCAGACCCGTCGTGCGACCGCTTTGGCGCCCTAAAGGCTTCTTAAGGACTCGGTTTCCACTCTCCCCTCGCTGTCCAGTCTACAGCGTGTTCGGAGATTCTGCTTACCTGTTACCTGCTAGTTTGATTCCTGTGACCCGGCTTGTTCTTGACCACGTTTGCCTGCTGCCTGCCACCGACTACCTGCCTGCCTGACCACGTCTCTGCCTCTGCCCTTGTACTGTGTTGCCCGCCTGCTGCCGACCCTGCCTGTATCTGACTACTCTGCTGTCTACTGATCCATCCGGATCTGCTTGTGCCTGCTGTTCCTGTCTTGATCTGCCAGTGTCCGCTGTCTCCATTGACAACCACCATCTTGCCAGTCCATCAGTCTGTTCCTGCTGTCTCCTGCCGACTGCTATCCGTGCTGCTGTTGTCGTCCGGACCTACCAACACCTGCCAGGCACTTGTGCCCCCTGAACTTTCGAATCTCTGTTACCACCTCCAGGGGTTCTTGAGCCAGGGGCTACGAGGGGCCGCTCCCTGCACTCCAGGCTCGTCCACCAGGTACGTGACATATTCTATCCAAAGGATGGATTGAGCCTCTTAAACGGGTTTGAACGGACATAGTAGCAGTAGGGTGAGGCCAGGTCACCGATGGTGCTGAACAAGAAGCAGGAAGCTCATTGGGCATGGGCTGGACTGGCATAACTGGTGCAGAGGTCGACTGAATAGTATTGTCAGGTGTAGCGACCATCTCAATCGCATCACAGGGCATAGCAACTGTGGAACTTGCAGACAAGTTAGCCTGGCTGTGCGTCCAAGGGAGATTAGGGACAGGCAAAGGTAAATGGTTATGCGAACTGGAGTGAATGATCGACTCAGGTTCATAGGTGGGCCCCTCACCCAGAGTACCACATGACCTAGAGAGTGCATCAGTCTGACTATTGCAGGACGTATCCCAGAGATCGCTATATACAGCGGGAAGATCAGAAGATACTGGGATGGTGGTAACAGGAAGTTTCTCCTTTGGGGTACCCTTGAGTAGGCAGGAAGAAGAACAGTAGGAACCCCAAGCCAGGATCTGTCCAGCAGACCAGTCAACGTGTGGAGAATGGAGCCGTAACCAAGGAAGACCTAATATGATAGGAGATGAAGCCTTAGGTAAGACAAGGAAGGATATCCACTCCTGGTGGAGTGTCCCTACTGACATCTTAACAGGAAGAGTCTGAAAGCGGATAGGGCCCCCTGGGAGAACCGTGCCATCAATCGCCAAGACCACCAATGGTGTTGTAAGGGGCATAAGGGTAAGTCTCATGGAGGATGCAGTTTCCCAATCCATGAAATTGGCAGCGGCTCCGGAATCCAGATGTGCTGAGACCGAACGAGAGGAAGCACCGACATGAAGAAACACAGAAAGGAGAAGACGAGAAGGTGAAGGTGATATTTCAGGGTCTAATACTCCACCTTCCAGATGTATTAGCCCTGAGCGTTTTTCCGGACGAAGAGAACAAGTGTCACAGAAATGACCCACAATAGCGACATAGGCCCAGAGTTCTGCGCCTAGCACGTTCTTCAGGAGATAACTTAGTCCAGCCCAACTGCATAGGTTCCTCAGTAGGCAGGGGGTGCTCCTCAGATCGAAGAGAAGGGACTGGGGGCTCAGGCTGCCTAAAGAACCGGGAGTGCTGGCGTCTTTTTTCCAGGGCCCTCTCCTGAAAGCGAATATCGATCTGGTTACACAAGGTGATGACACTGTCCAGATCAGCAGGAAGGGATCTTCCTGCTAATTCATCCTTCACTCTATCAGAGAGGCCATGTAAAAAGGTTGCAACTAGGGCCTCATTATTCCAGCTCAATTCAGCTGTGAGTATACGGAACTGAAGAGCATACTGTCCCACAGACGCGGACGCTTGACGGAGACGTAAAAGAGTGCTAGCCGCTGAGGAGACACGACCCGGTTCCTCGAAGATATGCCGAAAAAGTTTCAAGAAATCAGACAGGCTAAAAACCACTGGATCATTCAGTTCCCACAGAAGGGCAGCCCAAGCTAACGCCTCGCCGGACATGAGGGATATGATATATGCAACTTTTGCCCGATCGGACAGGAAGTTTTGGGGCTGAAGTTCAAAATGAATTGTGCACTGGCTAAGGAACCCAATGCAAGCCTTGGAGTCCCCAGAGAAATGGGCCGGAGCTGGTAGTTGTAATGAATGTGTGGCTGCGACTGATGCGATAGGTGCAGCGGCAGATAGCGGTTGAGGTTGTTGAACCGGGGGTCCTAATGAGGCCTGAACCTGTTCAACACGGGATACCAAATCCTGAAGGAATCGCATCACCTGGGTCTGATGCGATTCTTGGGTCTCAAGTCTGCGAACTAAGCTCTGCAATGGATCATCTGCAGGAAGCGGCACGTCAGCCGGGTCCATGGCTGATCAAACTGTCAGGTCACCTTGAGGCGAGGTGACAGATGCACACCGTAGGAATCAGGAGTGCACTGCAAGGTTGTGGACCCTATGGCTGACTGCTGCGGATGGGAGACAGGTCCCACCGGGGTTAGAGCGTAAGATTCCCTGGGGCGCAGAGTCTAAGAGCCAGCAGGTGTTCACCAGAGCCTCGAGTGGTGAGGATGGACTTGGCTGCAACTGGCTCCAGGTCGCGACCCCCAGGGTCCCCCAGCTCACACCCACAGTAGGCAACAGGAGGATAGGGATGGTGAGGGACAAAGCCAAGGTCGGGGCCACAAGCAGACTGGAATAGTCAGGGACACGCCAAAAGGTCAGGATCACAGGCAAACAGGGGTAGTCAAAGACACGCCAAAGTCGGTAACGGAACAACAGAAGAGCACACGGCAGGTAACAGGACGCTAAACACACAAAGAAATACACAATGGTTGATCAGCACTCTTGGCTTGCAGTGCACAGGTTAATATAAGGTTCCCTGATAGGGCCTGGGGTGGAGCCATGCTTAGAGGAGAGGTTATAAAAACCACCAGGTGGAAGTGGCTGGCCTCTTAGTCTGAACACATGAGGGGAGGTAAGCAAACAGGAAGATCACTGCATAACCATGACACAGATACTTTCAGAAGTTACAGATTTCTTTTCATCAGCCACTCTCAATGGTTCCTCTTCCTGACCCCTAAATTACTACGGTGTTCTACTAATTTCTATCTGATGAGAATATCGGAAGTATGATCATCTGTTTATTTATTTTTTTGCATGCTAGTCTCATATCAAAAACGAATAGGTTACTAGAGTTATGTAAATTCTCCTAAAACAGAATACAACTTCCCACGATGATGTAATGTATTGTATTGTATTATTTTGTTTCTGAGCATGCACGGCCTTGGTCACTCAATTTTTATGGATGAATACTGTATTGATTAAATGAAAGTCATGTGTTTTGTTACCGTATAAGAAAACATGTCACGCTTGTCCCTTTGGATAATTTTGCATGAACTGTCGACTCTCGAAAGCTGTGTACTAACAAGAAGATTATTAGACGATCGCTCAGAAAGTGGTATTTTTCTTCCAATTTGCTCGTACTTGTCATTGCAAAATATATATATATATATATATATATATATATATATATATATATATTACATATATTTGTAAATTGTATGCTTTATTTTACATTTTACACACACACACACACACAGACATACACTCCTTTATATGCAGAAGCAGCAATAATAGTAATAGTACACACTTTTATTGAAATAAGACAAAAACTAAAAGCATTGAAAGTTAGACTACTTTTTGCAAAGTTACTGCAGCTGCTGTTGATCTGATCAAAGAACAAAAGACATGTATTGAGTACCTGTCCACAAAAAAATCCAAAGACTGTCTCTATGGGTTTCCGGATTAATGGAGCCCATTATAACTGCCATGGTGCTTCTCCGATTCTACTGTTGCATAATGGACATTCAATGAAGTTGGGTGAGTTGTACTCTTTCAATGAAAACCACAATTATCTAACACTATAAGTTTAATATTATAATCATTTTTTATTATTATTGCTGTTCCTTTTATATGGAATGTTTTCAAGCCACATTTTGTGCATTAAGCTTTTATAAGAGATATGACAACATGGGGCTTGTAGAATTTGGTGCGTTAACAAAGGATTGAATTCTAAGCATTATTTTTGGTGTGGGTTCAATTAATCATTTAATTAAAAAAAATAATTATGGTCTACGCTATTATTAATTCGGTAGATAAACATGTGATCTATTTATTAAGCAGGACATTTTGACACATATTTAGTTTCTTCAAAGGTAAAACATTTATAGTAGAGTATATTTAGAGTAGATCTCATAAGGATCACAACTAAGAAACTTGCAGTATTAAAACATGTCAATATTTATGATTCCTAAATAAAATTAAATTGTTAACAGTTATTCTGTTATTCTGAGAAGTGAAATTGGACAGAATTTTATTTTAAAAAATCTATGGTTAAGAGAATTACAAATCACAAAATTATAAGTAACCTCTTTTGGTAACCTCTTTCTATAAATCTCTAACGCTTAGCAGTGTCATTAAACATTGTAACCACAATAGTAAATATCTTTTTGTTTCTAGAAAAGGTTTTCTATACGACTACAGATCAGAGTTACAGCCACAATGCACTCTGTATATTGAAAAAGTCTATTTAATCTTTAGCAGGTATTTGTCTCTTTGGTATAATCTATTGCTAAAAGAAAGAAATGAGACCTGGGTGCATTCCCCTGTTAGCACAGATTGTTCTGAAGTCTGCCAGTTCTGTTATTGACCACCCTGTACTCTGGAGTGATTTTCTCTTCATGTAGCCCAAAAATACTCACACGACCCAATAATCATGTGTTGATAGGTGAATTAGTTTCAGAATTCTAATGAAGCTCAGCAGCTGGGAGACAGACAACTCATCTAAAGATTAAATGAGAAAAATTGCCACTTTTGCTGGTTCCTTTAGAAACTCATTTACATTCTGTCAGCTTTTATTAGGAGAGGAAACAGCAAATTTTGAAGGAAATATGCATGAGTCCTATAGTAAACTAGCCAATCAGGAAAGATACCATTCTGTATCTTTCTGTTTTGCTTTTAAACACTGCTTACATAAACTGCACAAGTATTTCAAAGGTTATATATGAAAACATAACGCTATTCACTAACATTTGCTGTATTTAGAAACATTTAAATAATATGTACAGTATAATAGGCTCATGAAACATACCAGACATTTTTGTAATAAGCATATCTCTGTAAATAAAGAAGATATGATATAATAAGCATATATCTGTAAATAAAGAAGGTATGATATAATAAGTATAGATCTATAAATAAAGAAGGTATAATATAATAAGCATATCTCTGTAAATAAAGAAGGTATTATATAACAAGCATATATCTGTAAATAAAGAAGGTATGATATAATATGCATATATCTATAAATAAAGAAGGTATGATATAATAAGCATATATAATGTAAATAAAGAAGATATGGTATAATAAGCATATATCTGTAAATAAGGAAGGTATGATATAATAAGCATATATCTGTAAATAAAGAAGGTATTATATAATAAGCATATATCTATAAATAAAGAAGGTATGATATAATAAGCATATATCTGTAAATAAAGAAGGTATTATATAATAAGCATATATCTATAAATAAAGAAGGTATGATATAATAACCATATATATGTAAATAAAGAAGGTATTATATAATAACCATATATCTATAAATAAAGAAGTTATGGTATAATAACCATATATCTGTAAAGAAAGAAGGTATGCATGTTAACACTGATCTTGTTTCCTCCAAGGATGATGATTTTAATATGGGGCTGCCGTGTTTCTACTGGAACACTAGACACAAGCAAAGGTGTCCCACTTATGTGTACATATTTTATATGTACATATTTTATTATCCCTATACCATCTTCAAATTTCTGACTCATCTGCAGTCGATAAAGTAAATCCTTAAAGCGGACCTTCACTTCACAGTGCTGCTAAATTTGCACTCCACCCCCACCTTTAACACTTTGCATTTTTTTGACAGGTACCTGCTCCCACTTCCTCGGTTTCTCACCTAGGCCATCGAGGGAGGGCTCACACAAATACATAGTATATATCACTGATACAGACCAAAATATTCTCAGTCAGACCATCCCAAATAAATAAGAGTAGTCAATTCAAAAAAGAGAAAATATTAGAAATAATACAAAACAAACAATACAAGTTGTAATACAAAATACAGTATTAGAAGAAGAGGAAATAGGAAAATTCTGATGGTAACAGATTTCCATAAGGCCTACTAGTGCATTCAAGCATTATTAATGAATGCGTTCACATCTGTATCCACGTTGACGCCATACGGAACATAAGTTCTGAGTCTGTGTATCCATGCCATCTCTTGTTTTGAGATTTCTCTGACCAATGACCCACCCCTCCAATGAGGCCTATACTTGTCAATACCCATATACAAGGTGTTAGAGGGGTCCCTATTGTGCCTTTGATCAAAATGGCGTAAAGCCGGGTGCTTATCAAAGCCCCTCCTTATATTACCAATGTGTTCATTGGAGGCCGCAAGGGCACTGGATCAAATATACCACTCCCTCAGATGAGCAAGTTGCACCGAAAAGGTAGTAACAAAAGGAACTTTATCCTGAGAATATTTTGGTCTGTATCAGTGATATATACTATGTATTTGTGTGAGTCCTCCCTCGATGGCCTGTACTTTGGGCGTGAAATATAGTAGTTTCTTGGCATCATGCCCTACGGGCGGGTTGGGTTTGAGTTAGGGGTGGTATCCCTAAAATATACATTTACCTCTTAAACAAAAGGGGCTCACTCCTCCATATTAATCCATGGTTAGGGAGTCTGAGGGGATCACTAATAACAAATCGGCTTTTTGGATCCTTCCCTTTCTTCTTTTTTCTTTTCTTTTGTTTCTGATGAGATGATATCGGAGTATACAAAGGAAGAGAAAAAGTAACTGTAATGTATGCTTTGAGCATATTTAAATTAAGGAAATGGTGTGAGGTAGAAGGGCTGTCTGATCCTTCTCCTTAGTGAGTGCACTATGGATTTCTCATATGTATATATTTTTTATCAGTCCAGTTTCAAGTTTTAGATTTTTGAGGATTTTTAACATGTATAGGTTATTGTGACTATTTGGTAATGGTCATTTTAATTTTATAGCGAATACATTGCCGCTAACCTCGTTTGCATTATTCTGCCTTTATAATAATGTACTGTGGTGGTTTACCCTGGGTTGCCTCACGGGGTTAATCTTAGAGGGAGAGACACAGGCGGATTCGGTATGTTAGATATTCTGATTTACAGATGGTAATGGGGTTTGGACTGGCTGTAGCCCATGTCGCTCCAGGTGGAGGACCTGAAATCTATAGGATGCGCTGCGTTCCATCGGGGGCAAGCTGTGATGCGCCGGATGGAACGGCGGCCTCCGTAATATGGGGGGGGGGGGGCAGCTTTCAACCTTAGAGATAGTGGTGTGTTAGAGATTGAGCACTATACGTTGTGTTTTTCAGGTAAGTGAGGGCGCCTCTGATGACAACGGAGGTGCCGTCGACCCGATATGACGCATTGGAAATACTGATGGTGGTGTTGCGTTCCACCGGATTCCGGAAGTGAATACGGTGGTGCCACCCACCGGATGTGACGTTTGGGAGTGGGGGAATTGTTGTTGTTATCTGTTGGCAGACCTTGTTGGATGACTGGGTGTTCCTGGGGGAGACCTTGGGAGTGGCAGTGATGGGCTGTGCGCAGGATATGACGCATCGGCGTTGGAAAAATGGCGCTGCGTTCCATTGCGTTCCATCGGTAGTGCCATATACCGGATATGACGCACCGGATATGACGCACCGGATATGACGCACCGGCGTCGGAGAAATGGCGCTGCGTTCCATTGGTGGTGTTATATGCCGGATATGATGCACCGGAAGTGGCGAAATGGCGCTGCGTTCCGTTGGTTCTTATTGGCAATACAATCATATAGTTCCTGTACCAGATGAAAATGAGGCCTGGTTAACCCGGAAGTGCATACAGGTTGGTTAATTGGATTGGAGGGAGGAGTGAACAGGGGAGGCTCCCTTGGGGAATGAACAACCTATGCCTGTTTACTAATGAAAATGAGGCTTGGTTTTGGCGGGAAAAACAGCACACCCAAAGTGAGGCTTGGAGGGGTAGTGGCATTATAAAAGGAGATGTTTTGGTGTGCCGCTCATGCCCCTGGATGATGCAATTTTGTTGCGAAACGCGTAGGGATGAGTGTCACGCTAAACATCACCTCGTGTTCAGTGTCCAGGCAGGACGGGTTTGTCCGTGTGTGTCCGGCCGGCGCGACGGATTTAAGGCTTTGAAACTTCAATGATATTGTAAGTGTTATTTTATATTCTTAAAGTTTTTTAATAAAGGGTTTTTACACTATTGGAGCCCTTTTTCTTTTTCCATGGTGTACGCTTTTGAGCCTTCCAAATTTGTGAGAAGTATCCTATGAAAAACGCATCCAGCCATTTGTATATGGAGAGGGTGATGTAAAGGTGAACAGGAAGGATTCCTTTGGAGTGGGGGACAACCTTATATTTATATGCTCACCGTGAACCTCTGTAGTGGGGGATCATGAAGTTCCGGTAAGAAGTAACTTCAGATACATGGTGGTGGATTGAACACTTTTTGTGCATAGAGGACTCTGCTTGTATCTAATCCTTCATGACTGGACTCTTTTTTTTTTTCATTTGTTCAATATTTTGTGTTTATTTTGAGATTTTTTAGTTCACGGGTGTCTTTAGATGTGATCACCTGATATATGATTTATATAATTTTTGTACACTAAATTGTGACCTGCCCACTTAAGGGTGTGGCTGGGAAGAACATCTATATTGTCTATTTCCCCATTGGTTTGGGGTAGAATAACACTGTCTTCATATTGTTTTTATACCATCACTTTAATCTGTTAGAGTGCACTTAGCGCGGCTCTATATATATATTTTCTCTTATATGAATAAATGGTTGTGGAACGAATTATCAGACTTTCCATTATTTACTGTGGGGAAATTCACTTTGCTATAAGATGGCTTTGGATTACAAGCATGCTTATGGAACGAATTATGCCTGCAAACCAAGGTTTCACTATCTATCTATCTATCTATCTATCTATCTATCTATCTATCTATCTATCTATCTATCTATCTATCTATCGTATATATATATATATATATATATATATATATATATATATATATATATATATATATATATATATATATATATATATACTGTATATATTTGAAAAAGGATACATTCTGATTTACTGATTGCTTATCTCATTTCTTGAGGTCCTAAAATGCCAGGACAGTACAAATATCCCCAATATAACTCCTTTTTGGAAAGTAGACACCCCAAGGTATTTAGTAAGAAGCATGGTGAATCTTTTGAAGTTGGATTTTTATGTTTTGGAAAATGAAAAAATGACATTTGTTTTGTTTTTTTTACAAATTCTTTTTTTTTACTAACAGTACAGTATCACCATATGACTATGGTGGCAGCAATACAGTATTATAAATATATATATATTTTTTTGACTGAGTTGTGTAGGGCGTCTCTCATTAAGCCCCACCCTAATGAGAGAGGGGGAGGGCGGCTCTTGATCCTGGGCCATTTAAAGCTTGACAGGACACCATGTTGTTTGGTGCCCAAAAAGCGCTATGTGCTTTGTGGGCACCTTTAACCCTTTTGTTTGGTGCCCGAAAAGCGCTGTCGTCGCCCCCGCCCCAGTGTGAAAGTGCCCTTAGTGTCAGGTTACTCACTATTGAGTGTAATACAGGAGAAGACCACATATGCAGAGGGACTTATAAAGAACCTCTATCTAAGATACAAATTAAAATAGCTAAAACATAAAAAATATCCTAAAAGGATGCTGGCCAAACCCAAGCAGCCAAAAGGGTTGGGTCAAATGATAGAGTAGCACATATTCTTAACATCTTCTGTAGTCCTTTCTAGCATCAGCCTTACTGCATGTGCATTAACTTTAGTAGTGCCTGATAGTTAGACTGTAGGAAAGTATACGCTTTCAAAAAATAAGAATGCTTAGAGCATGTTATTAAGATATGAACTGCAGGCAGAAATAAACACGTATTCAGTCCAGTTCTATATTTAACCAGTGAAGTATCCCTGCCATCTCTTTCAGCTGTCAGGTGACTGTAAATAAAGGAGAGGTATAGTGGGAAAAAAGGCATGCCCCTCTCTTCAGGTCTGGTATGAATTTTATGCAGGGCCCCAAAATATGGCATGGAGTCTCCCCATTTACATACCAGCACTTAAAAATAGGGATATCACCAAATACCACCCCCCATATGAATGAGTAAGTATTCATTCACAAAGAAAATTGATGTGACCATACTTGGTTAATGATGTCTCTGGAATCCTTGTGGTGTAATTGACCAAATATGGTCCTGTTCATATGTGTTCATATTTGGTCCCTGGTATCACCCATGAGACCCTTTCCCTTTATTTACATTCCATGGAGGAATGCATTCCATGCTGTGTTCTTTTTTATGTGGAGTCCCCCCATTAACATCTATACCAGACCCTTATCTAGGACAGGTGTAGATAAAAGGAATGCCCCGCCACTTTATTTACAAACAGAATAAAGCAGCCTGAAGCTGTCAATATCTTTGCCAGTTTCACTATGATCATGTATGCCACCTCATACGTAATTGTTTTGTTTTGTAAGCTCTTCATATTTTAGTTACCCCCTAGGCTCCACCAGGTTATTGTGTCACAAGAATCTTTACAGCATACAGCTCACTAAAACATAAGGCTTCAGGTGCAATAACGTAATTGCAAAGTTATAAACACTCATTTTATAAAAAAATTGTGTTTGTTTTGGAGAAACGGTGACTTTCACAGAAGTCTTTTAACAGCTCATACCTCAGGTTTCATTTTGTACATCATTCTTCATGTGGATGTTAAAGTCTCCAAATGTTGGATTTCTTCTCACATTCCCACTAAAAAACAATGGGTTGATCAAGTAAACTGTATCTGCATAGGAATGCCTTATGGAAATGTTATTCATTGGGGCAAAATTATTAATTGGACACACCAGGTTTGGCTCCGCCTCAACTTTGAACAGCCAAAGCACAGAGATAGAGAGAGAGCACTGACACCAGCACCGAGATAGAGAGAGAGCACTGACACCAGTACTGTGATAGAGAGCACTGACACCAGCACCGAGATAGAGAGCACTGACACCAGCACCGTGATAAAGAGCACTGACACCAGCACCGAGATAGAGAGCACTGACACCACACCAGCACCGAGATAGAGAGAGAGCACTGACACCAGCACCGAGATAGAGAGAGAGCACTGGCACCAGCACCATGATAGAGAGCACTGACACCAGCACCCCGATAGAGAGCACTGACACCAGCACCGAGATAGAGAGCACTGACACCAGCACCGTGATAGAGAGCACTGACACCACACCAGCACCATGATAGAGAGCGCTGAGACCACACCAGCACCGAGATAGAGAGCACTTACACCAGCACCGAGATAGAGAGCACTTACACCAGCACTGAGATAGAGATCACTTACACCAGCACCAAGATAGAGAGCACTGACACCAGCATCATGATAGAGAGCACTGAGCAGAGGGTGCAGAAGAGTAAGGCTGAGTGAGCCACTCAACCAAGTCTGGTGCGTCCTTTGATGTAATCGCACACACCTTCTGCACCACACCAGCACCGTGATAGAGAGCACTGAGACCACACCAGCACTGAGATAGAGAGCACTTACACCAGCACCGAGATAGAGAGCACTGACACCAGCACCGAGATAGAGAGCACTGACACCACACCAGCACCGAGATAGAGAGCAAGCACTGATACCAGCACAGTGATAGAGAGCACTGACACCAGTACCGAGATAGAGAGCACTGACACCAGCACTGAGATAGAGAGCCCTGACACCAGCACCGTGATAGAGAGCACTGACACCACACCAGCACCGTGATTGAGAGCACTGACACCAGCACCGAGATAGAGAGCACTAAGACCATACCAGCACCGTGATAGAGAGCACTGACACCACACCAGCACCGTGATTGAGAGCACTGACACCAGCACCGAGATAGAGAGCACTAAGACCATACCAGCACCGAGATCGAGAGCACTGACACCACACCAGCACCGAGATAGAGAGAGAGCACTGACACCAGCACCGAGATAGAGAGTACTCACAGCAGCACTGATACCAGTAACTCGCTGCTGGGCCCCAAAAATATGACACCGCTCAACCTCTTCAAACTGGAGGGTACGGGCATATAGTACGTGTGCTTTTTTTGTACAAGGAAGTGAGCCAAAATTAGAAAAAAGGTCTGTGTGCTCGATTAGATAAATCGTTTATAGAGATATACATGGTCTACTGGTCACATGAGTTGAATTTCTCCGAGATCCATGCCTCATTCATTTTTAGAAATGTGAGGTAGTTAACACTGTCGTGAGCTAGGCGAGTGCACTTATCGGTCATGATCCCCCCTGCTGCGCTGAACGTCCTTTCGGACAGGACACTGGACGAGGGGCAAGCCAACAGTTCCATTGAAAATTGGGCAAGCTCTGGCCAGAGGTCAAGCCTGCCCACCCAGTAGTCCAGGGGTTCATTACTCCTCAGACGTCCACATCGGCTGTTAACCCGATGTAGTCGGACACCTGACGGTGTAGGCGTTCCCTGATGCTGGATCCGGATGAGACCTGTCGATGGGTCGGCTGAAAGAATGACCTCATATCAGAAGTCACCAACACATCTTCAAACCGCCCTCTTCTTGCAGGCACTGTTGGATTGGTACCTGCAACTCCTTCTATGGGAGTGGGAATTCCTCTGCAAGCGCACGCAAAAGCAGAATGCAGCATTTCTCGAAGTAAGGCCTGGAAGTGCTCCATTCTGACAGCCCTCTGTGACGGTGGTAACATTTCCGCCATTTTGTGTTTGTTCCGGGGGTCTAAGTACGTTGCCACCCAGTACTGGTCCTTGACCCTTATGCTTTTTATATGGGGGTCCCTGTTAAAACACTGGAGAATGAAGGCCCCCATTTGCACTAAACTGGAAGCGGCGTGGTGGCCTGGCTCCTGCTCATCATCCAGGATAATGTCGTCCTCCTTGTTCTCCTCTCCCCATCCACGCACAACAACAGAGATACATTCACTTGCCGCTGAACATGGCCATATAGCTCTGGGATGCCCTTCTGTGAGAAATACTTCCTTCCTGGAACCTTCTATTGTGGTGTTCCAATGGCAACAAATTTTAAAAAGGCCTCCAAGTCCACCAGTTTATATGGCAGTAGTTGGTGGGCTATCAGTTCTGACAAGCTAGCCGTCAACCATTGGGCAAGAGGGTTATCCGGCGTCATCATTTTTTACGCTCAAACATTTGGCCCACGGAAGCCTGCCTTTTTCCAGAAAAACGTGAGGATGGCATGATGGAAGGTGGAGTGGAGGACAATTGTGAGGAGAGAGGAGAAGTAGAAAACAAGGCTGGACGGTGAGAGCCTGGAGTGTGGTTTTGTGTGTTCCATTGCTCCCACTGGGCTCGGTGATGGCAACTCATGTGCCTTCTTAAGGCGGTCATCCCTAGGTGAGTGTTGGGCTTACCGCGACTTATGCGTTGACTGCAAAGATTGCAGATGGCAACACTATTGTCAGCAGCGGACAAAGAAAAAAAGCCCACACTGCGAAGCCATATGCTGGCATCCTGGGAGCACCAGATGTGACCATACATGGTTGATGCCTCGCTCCTGATACATTAGCAGTCTGCTTTGTCCCTCCTGTGCAATGTTCTTCCTGCTTCTCCTCCCTATCTGCTGGTCCATATCTCCCTCTGAACTCCCCTCCTCTTCCTCTCTTGTGGGCACCCACATGACATCACTAGACATGTCATCATCGACGTCACCTTACCCACCGCTATAATTAGAGATCTCGGAGTAGGCAGCAACAGCGGGGACAGACCTCCTCCTTGGGCTGATCTGGGTACTGTCGTCAGACTGCTGAGTGGCGGTTGTTGCTACCTCCTCTTCCTGATCCAATGCCATGAGTGGCTGCGCATCGGAAATGTCTTGATATGGATAGGAAAATAATTCCTGTGACTCAAGCGGAAGGTATATGGTGGTGGTGGTGGTGTTGGTGGTAGTGTCTTTGGGGGTGCACAGAGCAGAGAGTGAAGAAGAGGGTGCAGATCGAGAGGATGAGGAGGGTGCAGAAGAGTAAGGCTGAGTGAGCCACTCAACCAAGTCTGGTGCGTCCTTTAAAGTAATTGAACGCACCTTCTGCAACTTCCCACTTTGTCTCAAGCCTGTTGCTCCTGCCCTACCCCTACCACCCCTGTGGAAGGGCCTGCCTCTTCCTCTGCCTGTCATTTTTTAAATGACTCTGTGACAAAAGTCTCTAGAGAAGTGCAGTATGTATGTGGAAGAAGGTATATAACACCCCGCTTCAATCTGTCATTTTTGGGGGCCACTGGTCTATCACACCAGTTATAATACTTTTTTTTTGTTGCGTTTGTCTTTGTAGTATCGCTGCAGAACCGCTCAGCAGTCACAATGCTGCATAGTGTAAATGCACTATACTATGCTTTCTATATGTGCAAGTATTTTATACGTGTATTACACACCTATGTAGTGCACACCAAATAGTACACCTATACCAGTCCTTAAAAGGACCTTTGTGGACCTAGTAGCTAGTGATTTGCAGACTGTCCCTCAGTCCCTACACTGATAAAAGACAGCTGCAGAAACGAGCAGTAATCTGCAGCACAGCAGTGCACCACAACCCTATATATTGTACACCTATACCAGTCCTTAAAAGGACCTTTGTGGACCTAGTAGCTAGTGATTTGCAGACTGTCCCTCAGTCCCTACACTGATAAAAGACAGCTGCAGAAATGAACAGTAATCTGCAGCACAGCAGTGCACCACATCCCTATATATTGTACATGTATACCAGTCCTTAAAAGGACCTTTGTGGACCTAGTAGCTAGAGATTTGCAGACTGTCTCTCAGTCCCTACACTGATAAAAGACAGCTGCAGAAACGAGCAGTAATCTGCAGCACAGCAGTGCACCACGACCCTATATATTGTACACCTACACCAGTCCTTAAAAGGACCTTTTTGGACCTAGTAGCTAGTGATTTGCAGACTGTCCCTCAGTCCCTACACTGATAAAAGATTGCTGCAAAAACTAGCAGTAATCTGCAGCACAGCAGTGCACCACAATCCTATATATTGTACACCTATACCAGTCCTTAAAAGAACCTTTGTGGAAATAATAGTAATAGCTAGCTAGTGATTAAACTGACTGTCCCTGCTCCACACAGCGTCCTGTCCCTACACTGACAAAAGACAGCTGCAATCACCAGCACAGCAGTGCACTGAACCCTATATACTGTACTACACCTATACCAGTCCTTAAAAGAACTTTTGTCTAATAGCTAGTGATTTGTGTCACTACAGTCTCTCCCTGCGCCACACAGCGTCCTGTCCCTACACTGACATAAGACAGCTGCAATCACCAGCACAGCAGTGCACGAAACCCTATATACTGTACTACACCTATACCAGTCCTTAAAATGACTTTTGTGGACCTAATAGCTAGTGATTTGTGTCACTACAGTCTCTCCCTGCTCCACACATCGTCCTGTCCCTACACTGACATAAGACAGAATGTAAAATGGCTGCCAGATCAGGTCTATTTGTAAGGTAGTTGGAATGTCCAATTGTCCATGTGCTGAAATGTCTCAATTGGCTGTCCTGTACCCCATGATGGATGTGTCATCATGGGTCAAAGTTATTTCCCACTGTAAACACATATGTCCGCCGAGCGAACAGCGCCAATAGTCCGCCGGTTCAGTGAATCGCGAACACACAAAATTCACTGCAAACCGACCGTCGGGCGAACCGCGAGACCACGCCTAATGGGGATTATAAGAGATACACAGTGGACAGAAGGTGGTATCTGAAGGACTGATCTTGCGGAGCTCTTATAAGCCATTCAGTGCTAGCCTGAGCCAGGGATGTTTTTCCTGTGAGGCAGGGTTCAGGGGCTTAGAGCTATCAGGATGCTGCATTGCTGTGGATGTTTTTTTTAAATTCACTGGAAATTGTAGTATGTACTTGTCTGCCTGATGAGTAACATGTAATGTGGCTGGAAAGATCCAGCTGTAGACAATTTTTTTTGTCTCTTAAGGCCACTGTGATTGGGTCAAATGGTTTGTGCTGTGATAACGTGGGCTCTGTCTATAACGAAGTCACATGTATTTTCCAATGGCAAAAGGGTTTTTAAAAATAGAAAGAGATAAGGAAAAGGTTCAGGAGGAGAAATTGTTTCAGGAATGCCTCTAAATTCTAAATTATTTCTCCGGGAGCTGTGTTCCAAAATGGTCATTTTTTTCTTCAAAATGTCAGCATTGCCCTCTTGGTAGCTATCTACTAGATCATCATGTCCAACAATGCAATCTTCCAACTTATATTCAACTCTGACAATCCTGTCCTCTTTGTTAGTGCCCGGGAAGAAATCTGTGAGCTTCCTGGGCTGCAGAACACTGGTGTTGCAGTGGGCAGGTACTCCATTTGACATCCCAGTTCCTGGTGGTGACAGGCAGCAAGAGACGAGGGCTGCAATCACTATAAAGCTGATGATTTTGCTTCTCCCCGTCAGAGTTGCTAGATTAAGCGGCTATGAGCTGGAGCGGCCAAACCACACCACCAGGGAAAGTGCATTTAACATGATAATTATTGGGTCAATTGGCACATTGGTGACAAGGTGACACGTTGTGCATGACTAAATAAATCCACATACATATTCACAGAGAGGGTACTCCAGCACATGTGGATGAAAAAATAATAATGGACATACACTTGAATATTTGACTTTTATTTATTGCAGTTTTTTTATTTTATTTTTATTTTTAGGGTGCACATGATGGCAAGATTGGCTTAAGCATGTAAATGGATGTTAGAAGAATTCTTTTGGATTGAGTTTTACACTGATAGTGAAGACATATGTTTTGATCTAATATTTTTGTTGTAATTAGTATAAACTATACTGTGTGTCCCGTGTGGGAACACAGAGTGCCTGCAGCAGTATTTGGTACATATCCATATTCACACTTTTTATTGTGGACGAGCTGTGGTGTGAATACTATGGTGTATTCACACCATAGTGTTTGCACTGAGGGCTATATCATTAGTTTGTAATCCACTTCTATCTATTGTGTCCTGACAAGCACCCCATATTCTGGAAATGCAAGACCAAACCCCACAACTGGCAGCCCAACAACTGTAACTAGATTTGTGAACAAAAAATATTTGACAGACTCAACAACCCCAAAATCTTTGCTTAAGGTTTCATAAAACCATCTTCAGCTTAATACTCCTTTTTTTATCACTCTTAATATGGTGTCCCATTCTCTTTCTCACAAATATAGTCTTATGTAACTTAATTTAGTCTTGTTGTGTATTACCCTGGTTTTATTTTATTGCACCATTTGTAAGAATTTGTTTATTGTTCAAGCTTGTAGCCCCTCTGCTTTGTAAGTGGGCAGCAGATGATAGTTAAACTATTGCAAATTGAGAATTAATTATGTACTGTCACTATAATTCTGATGTTGTTTCATTTTGCTTTATGTCTTATTGCTTCACTTTTTCCTATTGAATCTAGGCCAGCATTTTGATGCAAATATCACTCACTGGCCATATTATACAATTTTCTGTGAGCCTTGTATGTTATTCTATAAAGTGGAAGGGCCATGTTAACCAGTTGTTTCCACATAGCAAGAGTAATGCCCTGTACACACGGTCAGACACTTTCCGATGACAAAATCCGTCAGTTTTTCCGACGGATTTTGGCCCAAACTTGTCTTGCATACACACGGTTGCACAAAGTTGTCGGAAAATCAGCTCGTTCAGAACGAGGTAACGTTCAACACGTATGATGGGGCTATAAAGAGGCCAGTAGCCAATAGCTTTCATCTCATAATTTATTCTGTGGCACTTTGTGCATTGTAATTGTATGCACACCATCACAATTTAAAAGATCGGATTTTGTTGTCGGAAAATTTTAGACCCACATCTCAAATTTTTTTGTGTCGGAAATTCCGACGGAAAAAGTCCGATGGAGCCCACACACGATCGGAATTTCTGACAACACAGTCCAATCACACATTTTCCATCGGAAAGTCTGACCGTGTGTACAGAGCATAAGAATTTCTGAATATATCCATCGCCTAGCAATAAGCTTTAAAACATATAAAAAGAGGAGTCTGAAATACAGTTTTGCAGTATTACTAATTGCCACATCATCAATTACACTTAACAAGCACAAAAGAGGATTACTTATGGTCACCTGAGACCACAGCACCCTAACCTTTGGAAAGTCCCAAATCATATGTACTGTATAACGGGACCCTCATATAACCAACAGTTGTGACATTAAGCTGAATCCCTTTTCTGCATTCAAAATAGCCATAAAGGTGTATTATATGTCTGCTGCAAGTAACGTAACTGTATCATTTTTTTCAGTGGATGCAATCACCATAGCTAAAGAAGTGTGAAGCACCTACCTCCACTGTTCCTCCATCAATTCTGGTACAATGGCAGTACAAAGGTCTCGAGCCCTCTCCACCAATTAAGAAGTACAAGGAGCTAAGGCCACATAATATCTAGAAACTAACTCACCATGGTCAGAATCCAAAAGAACAGACTCTAGTTTAATATTAACCAGGGTCACCTCACCTCTCCCGAATTGTACCTTCACAGCATGTCACAACTTAAAGTATTTGTATCTCCACCTACTGGGGACCCCCCTCTCCCTACATAGGTCCTCAAATAAGCAAACATGCACTGTGGAGTATAAATGATGTGCAGATTATATTTAATTCTGAGCCCAAGAAGAGTCATTCTCTGACTGAAAAAATTCCACCAAGGCTTGGTAAAATTACAAGGGGCTATTAGGTGAAGGGGCACATCAGAAAGGTGGCATGAACTCAGGTAAAAAAAAGGCATATACCTTCTATATAATAAATTAATTAGAGTTTGTATACATTGAGTGATGTATACATTGAGAGGCAAAGCAAGCCACTACCCTCTCTCACCAAATTAAACACCTGAAGCAAATGGGGAGCTAGAGTCTCAGCATACCCCCAATACCATTTTAAGATCAAACCATCTAAACTCGGAGACTTGTGAGGAGGGAAGAAAGCAATTGCAAGCTCTATTTCTATCACAGTAAAACTGCCATCAAAGAATACCCTGTCCTTAGCAGACAACACAAGATTGCATACGGAATACAGGTAGGAGGCAAGCTCAGCTGCTGTTGCAGTGGTATGGGGCATATACAGAGACTTATAAAGATCTACAAACACTTGCAGAACAGGGTGGGTGTCCACCAATTTGAACCCTGTGCTGAACAAACAGTAGAAATAGAAATAGCAATGTATTCAGGTCGTGCCAGATAAGCCAACAAATGATCATTATTGCCCCTGTGTTAAAAAATACGCCTGCATTGGGACAGCTAAGTCGTAGTGGCTTGGACAGAAAGAGCAGATCAATATTTATGAGTCGTCCCTTTACTGAGCCAGAAAGTTATCAGTTGTGGGCTCACAAATATATTTGGATTCAGCTACAGAAACACTTGCCTCCTGTTCTGTCACAGTAGAGGCCAACTGCCATTTAAATCTATGCACTTCAGTAATAAACACTCCTTTTAAAGCTTCCCATTGCTTTAACTGTGACACACCATGACTGTTTTCTGCCCAGTAGTGTTGAAGAGCTTGTGTACACTTAATCCTAATGTACTCTTCATTAAACCAATAGACCGCCATCCTCCAGTCGCAAATTCCTTTCTAAAAGCCCAAGCTAAGGCAGAGTGAACAGAAATCGTTCAGGGCAAGTACTGTACCAACTACCAGGGCAGCCCCTCCCCCCAGCAAGTACAGTGTCTAAACGAGAGAGTGTTTTATGGGTTTCAGAATAACAGGAATACTCTCTGCTGCTGGGTGTTTTATATCTCCAAACATATTGGAAGCCAATCATAGACAACTATACCGCAAAGAGAGGAGGGGAAACCCAAAAACCCTCTCCTATCCAAACAGAAATCTGCCACTGCATTAAAATCACCTAGGAAATATATTTTGCCTTCTGCAACTGCCAAAGTCACTGAGAGGAGGTCATCCAAATGAGATACTCCAGTCTAAGATTATAAGCCATAGAAGAAAAAGACATGCAATCCAAAAAACGTAAAAGACAGAAACAAAAAAAGAGGGGGCCCCATGAGGCTCACACAGAGTCCCAGGGTTCCGCTTCACCACCAGCCATGCAGCCCTCCATCCCACAAAAACAAACAAACTGAGAGGCTGAAAGAGTGGACCCACACACAATAAACACTCCAGTAATACAGTATTCCCCCCAAAACAGGGAAAGCATAACAAAAGAACAATAAAACACATTTGTCTAACCCGCCCTCCCTTCACCCAGCCCCAAAATGCCAAGTGCTCCAAGAAACAAAACAGGGGGGGGGGCAGCAGGATCTCAGAGGAGACACCTAGTACTCCAGGTGTCCCAAAACTACAGACTCTCTAGATGTACACAGCTCCAAAGGAACACCCCAACAGTGGAAGATCCAACAAATAAAGAGAGTAAAAAATATGTGTATAAAATACAGACACTATAAACAATGAAGAGACAGGTGTCCTTAAGACTCAGAAAGTAAATGAACAAAACTGTAGGGAGCAGGTCCCAAAGTTCCAATGACCCAGGGGGTCAAATATCAAAGCAGATGCACCATAAAGATGTTACGAGGGTGAGGGAATGAAGGGCGCTCTGGATAACAGAAACTGGCCAGAGAGGATGTCCACAGTAAAAATAGGCTTAGGTCTGGCAAACAGATGTCTCACATAGCACTTGGGCAGCACTCCAAGAGAGAAGCAATACTTTGAGGGAATTTTTTTTTTTATACGTGTGGCCTTTTCTATGTAGATTGGACCATAACAACACTTTGGCGAGCATCGCTGTTTCATCACTGAGGGCAGAGACATACAGAGCTTGCCCAGAAATTATTTGCAACATCATGCCAAGTCCACTGCAGGCTTGAACATTTGGGTGATTGAGGCCATATCCAGATAACTTCCCTTGGCCAAAATATTAGCCATAGGGAGATCTAGTGGATTTATTCCTTGGATGTTCTATCTCCCAGTGGATTAAATAAGGATTTGGGGGTCAATACGCTCAGGGCCGTCTTTAATATTGATTGGACCCTGGGCAAAAATTTTCTTGGGCCCTCCCGCATGCAATTTCACTCTCCGCCTGCTCTGAGACATACAATAAATAGCAGCTACACTTTAAAATCAGCTTACTGTTATTTACATATGATTTGAAGGTTATTTACATGTAAACATAGGGTCTACAGGTGAGTCATCTGTACATAACAATAGGGCAGAATTAATAGCAGCAATTCACACTGAGATATCGGGATACAGCACAGGACTAAAACTTCAAAGCACAAGGGAGTCTAAGCTGGGATAGTTGGCAAGTATGCGGCAGCTACTTTGGGCCCCACAACAATGACAGGGCCCAGGGCAGCTGCCCCTTTTGCCCTGCCTTAAAGACGGCCCTGAATACGCTGCTATAGTTGTCATCCCCATACAATCCCTTTATGTACTTCTTTTCATCTTCACCACATCTTCCACCGCATCTGTGCATCTTTCAGTCCCTGTATGTACATATCTATACACATTCAGATGCCTATAATATCCAAATATTCATTGGACCTGGCAAAATCTGGTTACATTGGTCATCTATAAGTGGTCTGGGTTTCCACGTTATAAGTGTGTCCCTCGTTGTTACCTATGTTCACATGTGTGCATCTGATATGCAACCCGTATATATATGAATAAGCTTCTACAGTGTAAACTAAAGTAAATAGTAGCACTAAACAGTATAAATCAATAAACCCAGTGACAGATGATAGTGGTCAACACTAATACATACATAAACAATTAATAATGAAGTTTGTGCAAAAATAGTCCATAGATGAGACTGGATTGTCTTAAACATGGAAAGCTGAATATATCCTGATGTGAAATCTTCAAAACTTTCACCACATCGTGTGCACTCAGTGTTTCCACTCCCTTTTGGTTAACACTCACTCACTTGTACTCTCATGCTCGGTAAAACAGCATCAACCCTTACAGGATTAAATATTCACAGATATCCAGACATGATACCTGATATCATGGACTCTCCATATATAATGACACAAAGTGCTCCAATAGTGCGGTATCATTGTAAAAAGTTTATTTTACTAAAACAGCTTCAAACATTGCACTCACATAAGCTCAAATCAATGAAGCTTAGAGGCATCCACTTGCATCAGCAAGCACTGGTGTAATGTGGTCTCACTGGACACAGCATAGGCGAACTGAATCTCTCCAGCGAACAATTGTGATCCTCTGAGTGTCACTTCCGGTATAGCGTCAAGCATAAAAAAACTGGTTGCCATACAGCCACGTCCCGATGTTTCATCATAACGACTTACTCATGGGATTGGTGGTACAGCACGGCAATTCTCCCTTATAGTGCCTCATTAATTAAACCTTTGTATATACCCAGAATTTTGATACTTTTTTTTCAAATATACAATTTTATTAATTTTCACCTCAGGGAAGCAAATGCAAACATTACAGCAATTACAAGGATAAAGTGCACAAAACAGACATCTGATAAAACTATGACGTTGAACATTAGTAGGATAACATACACCATTCGTCATTCATCAGTGTGCACTGAACAAAACTGATGAACACATTGAGGTCCTGGCTATGTGCGCCAGGGTCTCCGTAGCTGGCGTTACTTCCCAATTTTCCTCAATTCAATACCAACCTAGAGGAATGGGGGGGGAAGCTAATGAAAAAACAGGGAATGATGGAGAATAAGGGTGAAGTCAGGATAGAGAGAAGGTGTAGCTAAGAGTTGGGCAGATGGGGGTGGAGATAAAGGGAGGGTAGAGGACGAAATGGGGGGAGGGTGTAACAGCAGCAGCAGCCACCACAGCAGCCAGGGCAAGGGTGTACCCATCATGGTCCACCAGAGGTCTTGTCTGCCAGGTCACCAAAACACCACCCATCAGGAGTGTAAAATAGAATTTCCTTCAGCTGAATAGATAAAGACATTCCAGCCGGCCCATGTCTTTAGGTAATTTTCATGTTTGTGCTGTGCTCCAGCTTACGAATTTCCTACACTCTGCAAAGCCAGTCTGCCACCGTCGGAGGGTACTGCTGCTTCCATCTGATAGTAATGCATGCTTTTGCGCATTTAATAAATGACGAGTCAAAGATTTTTTGTATCTCTTTATCGGCATTGTCAACAGGTTAAGGAGAAAAAAGGCTGCATCGTCGGGGATTGCATAGTCAGTGAACAACTGCGTGATACGTCGAACCTCCCTCCAGAAATCTTTTAATTTAGGGGAGGACCAAAAGATGTGTAAGAGCGAGCCTTCCCCCACCGTGCAGCACAAGCAGCGGTCTGAGGTGTTGGGGAAGCATTTATGGAGTCTGGAGGGAGTGAGGTACCAGTGAGACATAATTTTGTAGTTTGTTTCCCGTGTCTTATTGCAGACGGACGAATGAATCGTGCAGTCGACAATTTTTTGTTGTTGTGTCGCCGAGAATTTACAGTCAAGTTCCTTTTCCAATTTCTCTAAATAGGATAGTGCCGTTTGCGTGGAGGGAGTGTTAAGTAGAGCATGCGTTTTTGAGAGAAGTCTTGTGGTCATGTCAGTATCCAAGCAGAGGTTTTCAAAGGGCAACGTTTGCCTATCAAAATTACCAGGTTTCGGCAGGGAATGTAGGAAGTGGTGTAGTTGCGTGGCGTTCCAAAAAGGAAGCCGAAATTCGTCAGTGGGGTCTACTAACTCAGTTATTGAGGGCCATCGCCCATTTAGTCTAAACTTGGCTGCATAGTCACAACCCGAGCTCCACAATACATCAAAACTTGTGGAGGGAAGTCAGGGCGTAAAGTCTGGGTGTCCTAAGATCGGGAAAAGAGGTGATACGTCCGAAGTAAGGGAAAATTGCACTGACGCTTTTCTACTCTGACGTAGGGTGGCCAATATTAGGGGGTGCACAAGTAGTTCCTTAGGAAGGGAGTCATAGCACCAGAGCGCGCCTTTCAGTGCAATCAGCGTTTGGGCTTTTTCCACCTGTACCCACCGTTTTGATGTTGCATTATGCCTCCAGTCTATGATATGGCCCAAGTGAGCGGCCAAGTAGTATTTTCTCACATCAGGTAGTGCAAACCCCCCCTGTTGTTTTGGTAGGGAGATAAGGGTCCTTTTTATATGTGGGGTTTTATTGGCCCAGACGAATCTGGTGAACAACGCATGTAGTTGCTTAAAAAATGAGGGTGGAATGTGAAGGGAGGGCCTGGATCAGGTATAGAAATTTAGGTAAGATGCCCATTTTAAGGAGATTGCACCTGCTGAACCAAGAGTGTAGACCCGTACCCCATTTTTCAAGGAGGATCCGGACCTTTGCCAAGGCGGGAGGAAAGTTCAGTTCGAAGGTGTGAGCAATGTCCGTAGGGACCTGGGTTCCCAGATATGGGAGCACCTCACGCGTCCACTTAAAGGGGAAGCATGGTTGCAAGGATTCCACAACCTGAGTGGTCATGGCTAGCCCCATGGCCGTCGATTTAGAGAGGTTTATCTTCAGATTGGACATTGTACCATATGTATCAAATTCCTTAAGGAGGTTTGGTAGGGAAATCCTTGGGCATGACAGGGCATGACAGGGTGAATAGTAAGTCATCCGCATATGCTGCCGACTTGTAATCCCTGTATGTCTGGGTTCTGTCTTATTTTGCACAGGAAGGGTTCGAGAGAGAGCGCGAAGAGGAGGGGTGACAGGGGACACCCCTGCCTGGTGCCATTGAAAATAGGGAATGGCAACGAAAGGAGGCCGCTTGCTTTCACTTGTGCCGTAGAGTTGAAATACAGCTTACCTATCCAGCTCAGCATCGTGTCGCCTAGACCAATATGGCGGAGGACCGCAAATATAAAGTTCCAATTGACTCTATCAAACGCTTTTTCAGCGTCGGTGCTCAGGAAAACACAAGGGGTATTCCTGGTGTTTGCTATATGTAGCAAGTTAAGAACTTTAATCGAGTTGTCCCTGGCCTCCCTGTTAGGGATGGAACCCACCTGGTCAGGGTGGACCAAAGCTGGAAGGTGCTGTGCAAGACGGTTCGCTAGTACCTTAGAAAACAGTTTAAGGTCCACATTAAGCAGCGATATGGGTCTGTAGCTCCCACATAGCATGGGGCCTTGCCTTCCTTAGGAATCAGAGAAACGGGTGCCTTCAGCATCTCTCTGGGGATAGGGGTTCCATTGCCAATGGCATTGAAAAAGGTCAGCATGCGGGGGCCTAGAGTCTGGTAAAAGGTTTTCTAATATTGGACGGTAAAACCGTCTGGGCCTGGAGCTTTGCTTGGTTTCATGTGTTTAACAGCAGTCTGAAGCTCCTCCGCTGTAATGGGAGATTCCAAAGCGAGTCATATGTCTGTGGGGAGCGAGGGCATTCGGGAGGACTCTACGTATTTCTCCACGCTTGTCTGAGGAATTGACATGGTGAGCAGGTGGTATAGCTTAGCATAAAAGTCCCTAAACACATCTAAGATATGATCTGGCATAGTCATTTTTTGGCCGTTTGCATGATGTGCGGAATGTACGCAGTTAGCTTTTGTTCCCGTATCGTGTTAGCTAACGTCTTCCCGCACTTGTCTCCCAACTCATATATGATCTATCGACATTTCTGCATTGCTGCCTTAGCCCTGTACTGCAATAGGTCCACTATTTGCCTACGTACCAGGCCAAGTTCAAGTGTCTGGGAGGGGGCGTGCTTATGCCGAGCTTCTAGGGAAGAAAGGGTAGACAGAAGTTTTGTTAATTGTTCCGAGCGCTCCCTCTTAACCCGGGCTCCATGACTGATAAGCAGCCCTCTGATCACTGCCTTGTGTACTTCCCACAAGGAGCCAAGATCACAATCCGGGGTATCATTTTCTTGGAAGTAAAGAGGCAAAGCTCGTTGCACGTCTGCCAGGATTTCCGGGGTCTGGAGGAGGCTCTCATTCAAGCGCCAAAACTTCGAGCGGGGTGCCGAGTTTTCAGTCAGTGCACATTCTAAAGTGACCGTGGCATGGTCGGCCCATGTGTTGTTTCCTATGGCAACACTCACTGCCAAACGCAGTTGGTTATGTGGTATCAGGAAATAGTCTATCCTGTAGTAAAGTTTGTGTGTGTGTGTGAATAAAAAGTATAGTCACACTCGCCTGAATGTAACAGGCGCCAAGCATCTATAAGCTGCGCCTTGTGGATTGAAGCGGAGATACATTTTCCATGCGATGGGGGTAGGGAAGAGCGCCCCGAGGATGTGTCCGATGAGGGGATTAGAGGTATATTAAAGTCTCCCCCTAATATCAATTGGCCAGACATAAACGCAGTTAGTTACTCCAGAGTTCGTTCGATAAAGAAGCATTGATGCTCGTTAGGCGCGAAACGGAGGCAAGAGTTACTGGTGTCATACCCACCGTACCTTTGAGAAGCAGATGTCGACCTTTCCGTGTCTCCCGTGACTGTATGGCATTGCCAATGTACCCTGCTGGAAAGAAAGATGGAGACTCCCTTAGTCTTGGCAACTGGGTTGGTAGAGTGGTAAACCAATGGATAGAATCTATTTTTAAGGAGAGGATATTTGTCATGTTTAAAATGTGTTTCCTGAATAAAAGCAATGTCGATGCGTGATTTTCGGAGATCGTTCAGCAACATACACCTTTTTTCAGGCGTGTTTAGGCCCTTGGCATTCAGAGTCAGTATTTTTAAAGGGTCCATCGCCCTGGCTGCCAGGACCACTGGGGAGAGAGAAGGGGGGTGCGAGGTTGGGGTGGTAGGGGGGTCAGTGGGGGTGAGGGGGCAGAAAAAAAGGGTGGTGAGGGAATGGGAGTAGGGAGTAGCTTCAGTAGTGATCACCCGGGTGGTTGTGTCGGCCTAATTGGGGGTGGTCTGGATTTCAAACCGACTAAGGGAGGAGGTCCCAGCCCAGCCCTCCCCCCGACCATCTGTCCGGTGAAAAAGGAAACGCTATCTATTGAGATGAGCATGAATCACAGCAGCTTCATACCCGCTGGTATCAACAAATATTAATAGCAGAGCAATATTGACAGGGCGATCCCACAGTCCCATGTGGAACCGCGGCATAGCCCTAATTACCAGTTCAGCAATGCCACAAGTTGCAAAAAAGCAAACCAAACAAAACAAAAAGCCACAGAGGGTAACAACATCAATAGTAAAAACATCAATATTAGGAACATTACCCTTCCCACACCCCCCGATCAGCCACAGAGATAACAAGTATGTTCTCCGGTGTACCCATGCAAAGTCACCACGGGACGGGAGGAGACATATGTTAAGTTGCACCTCCGGTCTCCGCCGGTTAGACCGGTGGGTGGCAGTCTCCCACCCCACCGCGTGGATCAATAGTCCCCTCCAGGTCGCTCCCGTAACTGTTGTATTGGCCCAAGGGAGGGTACTCCCCCCTTGAAGCAATAGTGTTCCGTGGCCGCCAGGCCCCCCTCCCACCCAAGTCCAGGGGCCCCAAAGCAGGCAGCGCTGTCACCACCGTGTCATCTCTTTAAATCACCAGTTACCCCCAAGCCCAGGGTAGGCGGCAGGGACCAGCATAGTTCAGCGTCCTCCGGTAGGGGGGAAACTCATCTCCAGGTGTATACACCCCCTCCTGGGTTAACAGGGCTGCCCAGGAGATCAGAGCGCCGGCACGAATACCTCCAATAGTTGGGCTGCACCAGAGAGGAAACCAAATGCGCAGCCGAGACACTGTTTGGGTAAGTAGCGTAGGAGCGGAATGGACCACCCCACCCCCCCCAGGGCCCCCAGCAAAAACAGTCTCCCCAAACCAGAGTCAACTCACCACCATCGGATTGCAGCAGGGGAAGAGAACAGACACCACCTCCAGCACTATGCCGGTTCATTCTAGGTCAGGTTTCCTTCCGTTAGTGAGCGGGAGTCTTGCAGGCCGCTAAGCCGCATTGCCAGTGGGGTGAACTCAGCGAAGTCATATCAGCTCCCGGGGCGGGTGCAGGTAACATCGAGATCCTCTTTTCGGTCTTCTTCCCCCCTTGCTGAAGGCGTAGAGGCTGGGTTTCTATGTGTCCGGGGCACAACAGGATGAATTGGGCAAAGAAACGTTGGGCTGATCAGTGAGCGGGTGCATTCCAGGTCCGGGCGAAGCCTCCCTGGGGCGTCTGCTGTTCCGCGGTGGCCTGGGGGGCAGTCTCCCATTTGGTCACGTGGGAGGCCTGCGTCCCTGACTCCTCGGTAGGTAGGCCAGCCAGTCCGGTACCGGTATGGGCGCTGTGCCCAGGAAGGTAAAGAGAGCAGGCAAGGCTTCTGGGGATCGGAGCGTGAAGGAGCGCTGTTCTCTCTGGAAGGTGACCGAGAGGGGGAATCCCCAGCGGTACGGTACATTTTGCCTTCTCGCCAAATCCAGAAGCGGCTTCAGAAAGCCCATCTCTGAAGAGTAGCCCTCGAAATGTCTGGGAGGATAATAAGAGGTGCACTATCCAGCTCCAATTTGCGTACGTCCCAGGCTTTGCGGGCAATGATGTCTTTGTGGGCATAATGGTGGAGCCGGCAAATAACATCCAGAGGGCGTGCCGGGTCGTCCGATCTGGGGCCCAGCACCCGGTGGATGCGATCAAACTCCAGGCGGCCCTGTATTTGGACTCCGGCTACCTTCGCGAAAGATGTCCGCCACCGGGTCCGCCAGGTCCGCCGGGCTCGTGGCCTCTGGGAGGCCCCGGAGCCACAGGTTGTTCCTGCGGCTCCTGTCCTCCATTTCTTCCATGTGGAGTTGTAACTCCACCGCCCTGCCGGTATGTGAGTTCTGGTGCGCCTCAAGTGCCGTCACTTGATTATCCAAGGCCGTTAAAGAGGTCTCCCCCACCGCCACCCTGCAGGAGAGAGAATGCACCTCCAGTTTGACCGCCTGCATTTCCTTGCGGTGCGCCACCTCCACTCTCCCCACCAGGGCCTCGATTTCCGATTTCATCGGTAGGGCTTTGAGGATGGACTTCAGTTCAACATATGCTGGGCAGGACAGTGGAATCTGCGCCGACCTACTCGGGCTGGAAGAAAAAGCGGCTGGGAAGCAAGGAAAAGTCTCTGAATCCTGCGATCCCGCAGGAGAGGGCAGCCTAGAGACTTTGCCCTGTCCTGCCATGTGGGCGGCGCTTTTCCGCCATGTTGGAATCCAGGGCGCCCGGCAGATTCCGCTGAAATAGTCTCTGTATAGCGCCGGGTGAGGCAGTGGTAGGGCTCCCTGAGTGAGCCCCTCTGCGTCTTCTGGATGTGCGTTTCTTGCTGGAGAGCATACTGTGGTCTAAGGAGCAAAAACAGTTGGAAGGGAGAAGGCTGGCCAGGGGCTCCGCTCAAACACGACCGCCCTCAGCCATGTCCAGGCCACGCCCCCAGAATTTTGATTTTTATTGATGTCACATGTAATTCCAAAATGGTATTCCATTTTTTCCTTCTTTTTTTCTTCTTTAATGCTCATGCTGCTGCCTGAGTTGTGATTGTCATTCTGTGGTTTGCTTTTTGTTCCCCCGAGTTTTATATACATTTTGTCTTTTCCACATTAGTCATTTTAATGTATTTTTATTACCCCCTTCTTTTTCCCTGTCATCGGGCAGCATTCAGCTCTCTGTATCTTCCCCTGAATGGTTTGTATTGCATTGTGTTTGCATTCCACTTTCCCCAGGCTATGGTTGCTGATGCCCATTCTTCTGCTCCAAATCACTAGTCACTATAGCTATGGACATCAGCCCCCTATTATTGGCATGAAGAAGGAGCTCCGAAACGCGTAATGCCCCTCTTGGCATCTACGCTTCACGCTGGTTCCGGGCGCTCTTCCGCTGATGTCACACCCAGGTCCAGCGTTCCACGCTGGTCCCTACATCACGGTTTGTCCTTCTTGGTTCCTTTCTCTGCCGCTTCCCTCTGCTGGACGGTTGGGACCTTTGGCATCTAGCTGCAGACCGGACCACCCCAGGACCACCACTGCTGGACTTTTTTGACTTATCCATATGATGAACTTTTTTTCACCTTTTAGCTAGTGTTTTTAATCCTTTGGTATAATTTGTGTTTCTGCACTTAGAGGCACCTTCCGTTTGTTTGTTTGTTTGTCAGGGGGCCTTAGGGGAGCACCAAGCCCTTGAACTGCATTGAGCATCCAACCATTTAGAGGCTTTAGTAGGGTTAGCAAAAATGAGCCCCTTGCCATTATCATAACCCAGACTCAGACTGGGAGCATAAACTATCTAATGATTTCCCCCTGGGCAATGAACATTCTCCTCAAGGTAGTGGGTTCACCTTAACTGGAGAGGCACCTCTCTCACCATACTCAATGTGTCGTGGCAAGCTATCCTCTCCCCAGTCCGCATGGCTACTGTTGCCATCTTGAGAGCCCTACAATCTTAAAATTTGTGGCATA
Source organism: Lithobates pipiens (assembly GCF_037356315.1). Taxonomy (NCBI): domain Eukaryota; kingdom Metazoa; phylum Chordata; class Amphibia; order Anura; family Ranidae; genus Lithobates; species Lithobates pipiens. Next base: position 189,297,926 of record NW_027507903.1, read on the forward strand.
CCTGACTCTATACAGCCAGCTCAATTACTTTATACTCAAGATCTTTCTCTGTCAGTGTGGCCCTCCCTCACTCCAGACTCTAGAGAGAGAGATACAATTGTGTTCCTGTACAAATCATTAGTAAGACCTTATCTGGAATATGCAGTTCAGTTTTGGGAACCAGTTCTCAAAAAGGATGTTGGGAAAATGGAGAAAGTGAAGAGAACCAAACTAATAAGAGGCATGGAGGAGCTCAGTTATGAGGAAAGATTAGAGGAACTGAATATATTCCCTCTTGAGAAGAGGAGATTAAGGGGAGATATTATCAACATGTACAAATACATAAGTGGTCTATATAATGAACTTGGTGTTGAATTTTTCACTTTAAGATCATCACAGAGGACAAGGGGGCACTCTTTACGTCTAGAGGAAACAATATTTCATCTCCAAATATGGAAAGGTTTCTTCACAGTAGGAGCTGTGAAAATGTGGAATAGACTCCCTCCAGAGGTGGTTCTGGCAAACTCAGTAGATTACTTTAAAAAAGGCCTGGATTATTTCCTAAATGTACATAATATAACTGGGTACTAACATTTCTTTTTTTATATACTCAATATTGTTTATTTTATTTTAATTTTTAAATAAACATATACCACATACAGAAAAAGAAACTACAAAATCCAGAGATACAGGTACATAATTATTTCAGTGTCTCATTATCTATTAAACCCCACATACATTATTCTTTCTTTAAGCTTTTTATACCCCTTCCTTCAACCCTCCCTATCCTCCTCCCACCTCCCTCCCAGTGCTGTAGTGTAAATCCTCCTATCAATGTGCTTTATCTATTTGTGTTATCAATAAAAATAACTTGTGTCGCTATTATCTTACTCTACTTTCTCTCTTACTTACTTTCCTTCTTCCCCATCTGCTCTCCCTTCCTCATTCCATCCCCTCTTTCTTTAGTTCACCCTTACAACCAACCTAGTAGCCCCATCTATGGCAGGAAGCCCATTTGTCTAACCATGGCTTCCACAGCTTTAGGAATTTATCTCTAACCTTTCTAGATAAAGTTGATCCTGAGAAAATCTGCTTGCCTCTCGGGATAGAAAGAAAGAATTTTTTCCCCTGCTGTAGCAAATTGGAGCATGCTTTGCTGGGGTTTTTTGCCTTCCTCTGGATCAACTGTGGGTGAAGGATTGTATATATGGGATTGTATTTATTTTTTTGGTTGAACTAGACGGACTTGTGTCTTTTTTCAACCTGACTAACTATGTAACTCCATTTGAGCTATCAACAAAAGGCATCATATTCTTAAAACCTCATCGCCTATCCTCGATTGTCCCTTGCAAGTCCGATCAAATTCCTGACAAGTTCCCCAAACTGAAAGTATTTCCAGATTTTTCTCTACACATCTTGCAATGTAAGAATATCATAACCATCACCAAGGCCTTGTAAAACCACAAGATCCAGTACTGCTGGGGTCACCCCGCCAAGATCACTATCACACACAATGGAACCACCTCCTCCATTACCACAGTTGTTGAGGGACTGCAGCTTCTCAGGACCTGAAATATCATTTTGGAACTGGCTTCTCCTACCTTGACACCCTCATCACTATCTACAATACCCTCAGAAAGGCAAGTGGTTTCTCACAAGCTTCAACAAAAGAAAAGGTCTCAAGGAGGCCCATAACGCCCTCATCACATATAATGTTTGGTGACCAACTTCCCCGGCAAAGAGTAACTTCCACCCTACTTTTCCACCTAGGTCTCCATTCAGCAATCTATACTGCACCAGGTTCCTACAAAGGACCCTTCTTTGTACCTACTTCCTTGTTTATGTTTTGTATCATGCTTAAGATGCTTACTTATTATTTGATCTGCACATTTTTGTCAGCTATGCTGCTCTGCTCCATATGGTTTGTTTCTGAAACACTCTTCTGGTCATATTACTAGCATCCCACTCTAAATTATGAACTCCATATTTTACCACTGATTTGTCCTGCATGTAGACATCACCATGTGTCATATATGTCTGCATTGTGAAAGACAGAATGCAAGTTATGTACTTTGCCTTTAGGTTTGGAGGACATGTCCAGAAGAGGGTTCACAGTGAGGTTGAAGTCACCACATAAAGGTTTTTTGGCTTATCTGCGCAGAGTTTCTTGAATAACTTCCAAATAAAGCATAGCTGCTTTGTGTTGGGGTATATAGAATAGCCAGAGTATAAGGTTTGTTGTTGATGTTTAATCTGATGATGATAAAGTGACCATTCGGATCAATAGTTGAAGAATGTAGTGTGAACGTGACTGTATTTCTAATGGCCAGCATCATCCCTCCTTTCTTAGATGTGAAGGTAGATAAAAATATGTGAGGGAAGTCCCTGTGGTGGTAATTGGGGATGGCGCCAGTTTGGAAGTGGATCTCCTGAACTGCCAGGATGTAATCTTTATGCAAATTGGCTTCTTTCCATAGGGACAATCATTTTGCTGGATGGTTTAGACCAGTGGTCATCAACCCTGTCCTCCGGGCCCACTAACAGGCCAGGTTTTATGTATTACCTTGGGGAGATGCAGACTAGAATACTGCCATCACAGAGCAGCAAATTATATCACCTATGATGTATTTAAGTTATCTTGCAAACCTGGCCTGTTAGTGGGCCCTGAGGACAGGGTTGATGACCACTGATTTAGACCACGAGTGTTGATAGAAACTATTTTGGTTGTGATTGCAGTTATACAGAACATGAAAAATAAACTCACTGATACCTGGAGATTAAGAATTTACTGAATTTCAAGAAGTGGTGGAGGCAATGATCCATCCCAGGATGAATAATCATGTTCAGAGTGGTGTTCATGAGGATCTTGAAAACAGGCACCAGAGAAGTGAGGCTAGACATTAAGAACAGGAACCAAAAACAGTTAAACATAACAGAAAAGGAGAAGGATTGAGGGTAGGTTGGAGTAAGTGACAATAAGCACTTAGGATAAAAAAAGGTTGAGTGAAACTGTAAGCAGTCAAGCTGCAACTCTTTTGGGGGTAGAAACAAATGACATATTTAGCTCCTGTGGCTGGGAATCGTATGAGGAAATAAAGGTTCAGAATTATTTGTTATGCCCTATTGCTTTCCTTTGAGTGTTGCTTGTGGGACTGCTTGTGAGTACCCACCTGCCAGTCTTCTAATAGCGGCAATGGAGGTGCTCTCATGGACGAGGCAGGAAATTGGGCCATGAAGATGTCCCATGAACACAGTAGGTGGATTCATCCCTCATCCAAGGATGTGACAGTTGTAGTACCATTATGAGTGATGACAAGTTTGGCTGGGTACTACCATTGGTAGCTAATTGAATGATTTATTGGTTGGTTTGGTGATAGTATACAGGTTCTTACACTGTCATAGGGTGTGTGCCAAAAGGTCAGAGAGTACTCGAAGACCTGCTGCTTGTTCAGGTAGATATTCCTTCATGCCAAAAACCTCGAACAGTCTCTCTTTAGCTTGATAAAGGGGAACGTACAGAAGGATGTCTCTCAGGACATGAGCAGGGAGAACCAACGTTTCGGGGATTCTGTGGATCCTATCAGGTCAGTGGACATAATTAATGGTACAGCAGACTGAAACAGATCTCCAACATAGTGGGGAAGGTGGGATGAAGGGCTATTTTCTGGTATGCTGTGTATTTTTAGGTTGTTGCACCATGACCTGTCTTCAAAGTCAGAAAGCTTATTTTTGATCCAGGTCAGGTCATCTTTTTGGGCCTCATGGGCATCCACCAGGGTATTAAAGGATGTTACATACTCCTCCATTTTATATTCTACATGATCCAGCCTATCCCCCAGGTCTTGTACTTCTGCTTTAAATGTGTATATAGAGAAAAATAAATCTGTCTGAGGTGAGGCTCGCAGGCATAGTCGAATGTCCCTGAATGTTGTATCTGACATAGGCTGGCCCAGAGTAGGAAAGATGGTAATTAGGTAAATTAGAGGAGGTGTATTGGGGTGGGAAGCAGACAGATTGCTTACCTCCATCAGTGGCTTATCATCCTCTGAATGGGCTGAGTCACGGTGTGGCCTGAACTTGGCCAGGATTCTTGTTGAGGGGGTAGAAGTACCTAAGCACTCATTCTAACCTGCTCCATTAGATTTGGCTGTGTAGGCTGTGTCTATCACATGTATGAAATCCTGCAGAGGTCCAGTGGCAATGGCGAGGAGCTTCTCCCACCGGCATCTTGGTGTGATCCTTTCAACAAGGTCGGAAAGAAACCTGACATTTTCACAGGGTTAGGAACTTCCCTCTGGCATCTGGGCATTGCTGGGAGTGCAGGGAGCCTTGAGGTACCAGCAGATGTGGGGCAGATGTTTGTGCAGGCACTATGATAGGGACAATGACCGACGTGAGCAAGAGCTGCCATCTTACACGGTCATTAGAGTTACCGGACACCAAGCCCCCCAAGTGCTGCACATTTTGATGTGATTTGGAATCACGGGGTAGGATTGTGCCCATTCTGACAGTGATTATAAATCACCAAGTGTGAATGCAGCTTTACTAAGCACAGTGTCATCCTTGTTGCAGCAAAAAGTCATAAGTCTGTGACAAAAGGTTTAATTGTGCTTTTGCAATTGACAACAACATTAAAAAGTCACAGACTAGATTGAATACCTCCACACTAGAAAACAGCCAACTCAAGATGGATCAGGTTTAAATACATAAACAATACTTATCAGAGTATGCAAATACCCAGACTCATAATGAAGCCCTGTTGTAAACAGTACCTAGCATACATCTGGCAAGCTAGAGTGCTAAAATCAGTTACAGATAGAAAAAATGCTCATTTACCCCGAGCTGATGGATGAAAATGACATCATCCCAGAAACATTCTTAAGCTTACTGTAGTCAGGAGTCAGGAGTACCCACTCACATGTACCTTGTGCATAGGTTTTCATTGATTAGGGGGTAGAGGGCTGGATGAGAGAGGTCAGAGTCTCAGATGAAATTTCCATATGGGGTCTGCTGGGCACAGAACTGGAGACTTTGTTAACACACTTTACACCTGTTGATGACACCCAGGTTTCACCCCCTCACCCTCTCGGCATACCATGGTACTGCGTAAATACAGTGCCACTGCTCTTGGGTACAGCGGTGGATTGAGATTGGGCTCAGGTAAGTATTTATTGGGGGCTGAGGGGAGCTGACCATGGAATGTTTTTACCTCAATACCGAGAATGTGGCGTTCTGGGAGGACACATTGCTAGGGCCTTTGCTGTTGTTAAGGTGAGTGCGGCCTAGTTTGCTCCCGCTGCCCGGTCTTACATCCGCTGTCATGTTCAAGCTCATGGAACTACTTATGATCACATGATTGAGAATAATGTGAATTGGAATGCACCAAGCCAGTGTTTTGGTGAATTATTTGAGATATCCTGGAAGATGATCCCTTGATATCGTTTGGGCATAACATATCCAAAGCGTGATTTAACATATTTCTGGTAAGTGCAATTCCTGGGTGAGTGGTGAAGGTGGATTCTCCATAAACTTGAATTTTTTTCCGTGAACTGTCGCCCAAGCACTTTGACCGGATTTGTCTCGCTGGGTGTTTTGCACTATTGTCATCTAACGGTGTGCAACAAATTATCTGGAAGCGCTGCTTTGTCTTATGGATTTTTCTTGAATTAACTTCATGGCTTATGGATTAGAATGTATTGTATTAATGTAGTGGCCTCTTTTTTCCCCAATTTTTATTAAGAGTAACTAATCCTCATTTAGATTGAAGAGCCAGATAAGTGACCTTGCATTTTTTGCTATTTAGTACTCTGCTACTTTAACTGACAAATGCTCAGTCATTCAAAACTGTACGCAAATTCAATTTATATAGTTTTTTTTCACACAAATAGAGATTTCTTTTGGTGGTATTTGGTCGCCACTGGTTTTTTATTTTTTATTATGTAAATTAAAAATACTGAAAATTTTGAAGAAAAAAAAAGATATTTTCTATTTTGTGTGATTAAATATATCTAATAAAATCCAGTTTCTTTATAAATTTAGGCCAAAAATGTATTCTGCTAAATGTCTTTGGTAGAAAACAAACTGTGTTTTTGGGGAAACTATACTATTGAGGACACTAGTATAGTTCTGTTCTTGATCAAAGTACTGATATGTACAGACACTGTACTAGTAATGGCAGAGATCAATGACTTTTAGTATGTCTGTGTGTGAGCAATCTGGCAGTAGTTGACACTGGGAGAGACACTAAATGACACTGACATCGCTAGTGACACTAATACAGTGATCAGTGATAATACTGTACACTGTACTAATGACACTGGCTGGGTGACAGGAGTGATCGGAAGAGCAATCAAGGGGTTATTGTATGCCTGACTAGTGTAAGCAAGTGTATGTGTGCTTCCTTTTTTCGCAGATCATCTGGCTGGGTCTCTCCTTGCTTTCATTTCTCAACAGTAACTGATAGTTGGAAGAAATCCAGCCAGATCTATGTGTTGTGTATGCCAACACACATATCTCTGTGCTGTGATTGGCCACAGCTGATCAGGAGGTATACAGCCAAAATGTTTGCCTGTAACCTGCTGACAAACCCGTGCTGTGTCCAATCACAGCACAAATAAACAGGGCTCAAGAGAGCCAGTGGCTGATACATTCAATCAGACTGATTCTGTATGAATTGAACTCGGCATGGGAACCAGGATCAGACAAACATTGTTAAGCATTTCTCACTTTTATTCATGCTTATTTTACTGTTGCTATTGGCTGTTTTTGTTATGTATTTTTTGTAAATATTTTCTTGCACATTTTTTTTTTTACATTTTATTAAAGAAACATTCAAAAATGTAAAAGAAAAGAATGTTGTGCTGTCTATAAGTGCATACTTCAATAAAGCACGCCGTAAATAATATTAAAATAGTATAATTCACATAAGCATAATGTACAAAGCGTTTCAAGACAACCTATTGAATAATTTGGACACGTCCATATCATTGACCACCAATTACTGCATGCAAAGAATAAAGTGCAAAGTGCCACAAACAATAAAGGGATATCAGACAGGGATAAGATCTAAGACCGCCACCATCATAGGATGTAGTGCAATGAAGTGAATTGAAATACACATGTATTCACCTCCAGTATCCAACATGGGAAGTTGGGCAATAAGTTTATATTTTGTTTTAAGTAAAGGCAGATTTAAGTTCAGTTCACTTTCCATTTTAGTAAAGCAGACTTTTTGAGCTTGAAATCTCAGTACTGGATGATATATATGGGATTGGAAGGCATTGTCTATTGTCAATCTTACATAAAAAAGCATTTCCATTTGACTCACTCACACACTTTTATTACTATCTCATTCGATGAGGCCATATTTGTCTTATAAATTGCTCAGGTCTTTGTCTTAGTGAAATTATGTAAAATTGACAATTTAACCAACTATAATAGTAAAGTTTATTCTCCCAGTTAAATCAGAAAAAACATTTTTGTGTCTTATATGGATCACACGTGTTATTTTTCTAAATTAACTGGGATATCTGCTTATACAAATCTCATGCTTTGTTGGGCCAAAAGTAATGAGCTCAATGAATCAATTTGTCTTTATTTTATTTGCAGTCCTGGGAAGAATTAATCATAATTTAAAAGAAACTGGTGTCAGTTTCCATCAGTCATCTGCAATGAGCTTAGGCAGTCTTTTTTTGAAAAAAAAATCAAAAGATAAAAAAGTGGATGAAGTGGATCTAAAAATATTACAGAAAATTCACTTAGTGCAAATATCTAGAATATCAATCACCCAACCCTGCTTACAACATTGGTTAACATTGAGAAATTGCAGTGTTTATTACAAAGAATGATTCACAGTCATGCATAAACCCTAAGCCAGTTTATTAAACAACTGCTAAATACAATATATAGGTATAACTTTAGTAGCTTTGTTCTTTTAAAGGAACATTGTATTTTAAACTAATTGTTTTGCAGTCCCTGCTATATAAGATTCAAAATAATTTTGTTGTTACTCTTGGCAATCCTTGGGTTGGGCTGCCGCTGCCTGTTGTCACATTTTAAAACCCTAAATAGTAGATGATTTTCAATAGAGTAAAAGTAGGGCAATGATTATTTAAAGTAATTTTGAATGGCACCCAAGCCTAATTGCAGATTCCACATGCGCTTCAGTGCACTGCAGCACACAACAACATGCATCAGTTTTGGGGCCCTAAAAATTTACTTTGTATAGTGGACATTCTCTTTTTCTAGTCCTTTCAATTCCTCAACCCTACTAAGTTGACAGAATAATTATCTGATTTAACCCCTTCCCGTTCAAGCTATAGCCGAATGACGGCTACAGTGAGTGTGGACCTAATTTGCTGGGAGGCTGTCAATAGACATCCTCCCGTGCTCGAGGGGCATACGCACCCCCTGCAGGGTGCGCAGAGTGCTCTATGAACAGCAAGTCAAGGAGACTCGGCTGATCACAGATCGAAGTAAGGGGTCAATCCCGACCCCTTACCATGTGACCAGCTGTCAGTCAATGGCAGCTGATCATTTGATGTAAACAGAGGTGGTAATCGGATATTTTTTCCTCAAACTAGAGAAAAAAAAGCAGATCATGGCGGCTGTCAGAGGGACATCGGTCCCGATCATGGAAAGCCTTATCTGTTTCCACCTGTGCCACCTGCCAGTGCCACCCACAAGTGCATAATAGTGCTGCCTACCAGTGCCCACATTACCACCTATCAGTGCCCACAGTGCCACCTGTCAGTGCCCATAGTGTTACCTATCAGTGCCCATCAGTACCACCTATCAATGCCACCTATCAGTGCCAATCGGTACTTCGTCACCAGTGCTGCCTATCAGTGTTACATACCAGTGCGTATCAGTGCCACATATCAGTGCCCATCAGTGTCACCTATCAGTACATCTATCAGTGCCACTCATTGGTACCACCCATCAAAGCGGATCACGGCGGCTGTCAGAGGGACATTGGTCCCAATCACAGAAAGCAGACGCGGCCTCATCTGTACCCACATGTGCGACCTGCCAGTGCCACCTATTGGTGCACAACAGTGCTACCTACCAGTGCCCACATTACCATATATCAGTGCCACCTATCAGTGCCCACAGTGTCACCTATCAGTGTCCATAGTGTCACCTATCAGTGCCCATCGGTGCCACCTATCAAAGCCACCTATCAGTGCCAATCAGTGCCTCATCACCAGTGCTGCCTATGTGCCCATCAGTGCCACCTATCAGTGCCCATCAGTGCCATCTATCAGTGCTACCTATCAGTGAAACCTATCAGTGCCCATCAGTACCACTCATCAGTTCCACCCATCAATGCCACCTATCAGTGCAGCCCATCAGTGCCCACCAGTGCCCATCATTGCAGCCTCATCAATGAGGGAGAAAAATTACATACTTGCAAAATTGTATAACAAACTATGAAAACTGTTTTTTATTTCAAAATTTTCGGTCTTTTTTGTTTGTTTAGTGAAAAATAAAAACCCCAGCAGTGATTAAATACCACCAGAAGAAATCTCTATTTGTGTGAACAGTGTAGAATGACCACACAATTGTCATTCAAAGCGTGACAGTGCCAAAAGCTGAAAATTGGTCTGGGCAGGAGGGGGATTTAAGTACACAGTAAACACGTGGTTAAACACACTTACTGGCAGTTAGGAAACCCTGCTGTTTTAAAACCTAAACCCAGAAACTAAAGATTGCAGATTACCATTACCAGATGTGGTGGTTACATTCATTTTTCTTTCCCCTCATACTCTAAGGTAACAATACTCTTTGTACTGCATTTGTGGAGCAACAGTGTTGTCATCCTACAAAAGACTAAAGACATATCGCCATCATCTTCCTAATATAAAAGTGAGAGATTTGTAGTCCTCAGTATAGCTGCGAATGATGTAACTTATAAGGTTACAACAGCGGCAAAAAATTGGTGAGATTTCTGGCAGGATCAACAGGTAGTGCTTGCACTTATCAAACAGATATAACAAAATGCTATATATACCAAACCACAAGGGACCCAAGAAAACCATTGGAATCTCTGCAGGTTATTAAAAGTGTGAATATTTTCTTGGAGCATAATCAATGCAAAAATAAGGAAAATAATCAAGCTGGTAAACATGTTCTCTATTTATACTCATCATCAAAATTATTTAGCCTTTGAACAAGCTTTAGTTAGACAAAATTGCTTATTTACAGCTTTACATTCAGGTTTTGTCAGAAGTCTGCTAGAGGACAGTATACACAGATTGCTACAAATTCACTAAGCTGCTGGACTGGCAGAAAGGTTAGTTTTGCAGCCAACCAGCAGACTGGCAATCAGATCTGAAGATATGGACTTCTGAATCACCTTATCATTTTGGTCATCTGCACCACATAAAAAAAAATTGTTTGGATGGGGTTGAATGAATTGAACACATATTCAACGCATTCATTGAGTTAAGTGAATAGGTAATCTGTAAAGGGAATATTCACTTTGCTATGATAACAGTCTGTACTGTATATGTTTAGGAAATAAAGCTTTATGAGTAATTGGACTCACTGAAAACAGTGCTCGTCTTTTGTAGCTGATATTTTATATCACCTAAAACAAGAAATGTGGGTATATATTCCAACGCACCAAAAGCCAGTGGGAGAACACAAAACCTCTCATTTATTAGGATTTTAGTGTATAATGGGAATATAGTGTGCATTTTTGTTTTAATATCATTAGGATGGGGAGCATGAGCTCTTATAATCTTCCATTAAAGGAATAGGGGATATTATACATATCACTATCTCTCCCGTCACAAAAAATATATATGTGGTGTCTTAAAGGTGGAGGGTCAGCCAAAAAAACACAACAAATGACAAAAAAGAATGGTATTAAAAAAACACCCACTATAATCCCATTATACACTAAAATCCTAATAAATTTGAGGTTTTGTGTTCTCCCAGTGGCTTTTGGGGTCTATGCACCATATTTTCTTTTTTTTAATTGTATTTACTTGTCATGTTAGGGGAGTTTTGAAATTGGGAAATATAGAAAGCAACCATTCAAATAATCTTTTTGATAGTTGAGTGCATTAGTGACCAAGCCTGGCTCCGATATTTCACAGTCGCAGGCTTTCTTGAGAAGGAGATAGAATTTGAGTCTCTCTCAGTGGAAGCCAGTAAAGTTTTTTTCCAGTGAAAAAATGGTTCAGCAAAGAGAGGAAACTACCTTTGAAGCATTTAGACATATGCTTAAAAAAATGTAAAAAAAGGATGAGTGACAGACAAAAAGGGAGTGATAGACAAAATTAAGTTAATTCAATGAGCAAAGAATCTAGACAAGCCCCTGGCAGAGGCTGAGGTTGATGAGGGAGGCCCACCAATGTCCTTAAATGCAATCAAGGGGACTTTTTAGTGGGATCCACACAGCAGCTAAGAGACTGTGATGATTGGGGATATACAGGAGCCAAGAGAGGCAAGAAGCAATAATATCCAGTCCCCTAATAAGCATGGACAGCCAGGATGATAACAGTGATTTTCAGCTATTTAATCTGTTGAATGTACAACTGTTACCTGGTCACTTGGCAGTGCTGCTGGGAGCTACAGAAGATGGCGCCACACACCAGCTGAACGCCGTGGCCAAAGGCGCACCTCCCCGGCGAGCTGAAAGCATGCTGTGTTAACTACTGACATTGCCTATGCCTATGCCTAAGCTACTGAAGTAACTGAAGCAACGATCGTGTGGAGCCCAAGTATCCTGCCGTTGGTGGAGCCAGACATAGATATAGGAACCTACTCACCCCTCACGATAAAGGAGCTTGCCAGATACGGACGAACGGAGGAGAAGGAGAGAGGGAGATCAGCGGACGGAGGTCCGCTCTGGGAGCTCCAGGCCTGGGACATGGTTCACTGATTGCGGAAGCGACTGCTTGCTGAAACCTCCCCCTAGTGAGAGAGCGGAGTGCAGAGGATCCTGAAACATCCAGAGAGAGAGGACGCCGATGCGGCTGATGGTGAGAGGGTTCTTGAGGGGGTAAGGAAGAGAGAGAACGGCTGTAGTCTTGTGGCTGTGTAGACTGATAAACCGAGATTACTGTCCCCCCCTGTCCCGCGGACTGTTGTGAGAGGTCTGCTGTAGTGGATTATTCCATCAGGAGCTGCCGAGGGTCTATGGTGGATATTGAAACCAGCTTAAGCCTAGGCTCATATAACCAGCCCTCCTAAGTATCAAACTGGATGAAAGACCTGCTGTCTGGCTTGTGCACTGGGGCTAAGGGAGAGATGAATTCGATCGGATTGTAGAAGCAGAGTGGATTTCCCCAAATAAAACATCAATCTCAGCAGATTGAACGAAGGTTTAGATGATATTTTGAGAAAATACGATAGAGTTTTAGGGGAACCTGAAATATGGACTCTATATGAATTATAAATAACAAGGCTATCAAATCAACTATAAACAGAGAGAGTGTGACCCAGGAGGAGTTATTGGACTGTTTTTTGTATTTCCTCCCCCCCCTTTTTTTTTTTCTGATCGGCTACTGAATTGAATGGATATTAAGATATATGGGCTGGAATCCCCTCTCTCTTCCTGACACAGCTGAAGTTAAAAGTTGTTGGACATTGCCTCTCTCCTCCTGCAGTGATTAAGAGACTAGGATTAGGGTATACATTTGTATACCCAATACAACAACCTGCCTCTCTTTCCCCTTCCCACATTGTCACCTGCACCCCCCCCCCATTTTTTTTTTTGGGGGGGGTAAATAAAAAGGATACAGGGTCTGGACTAAAAATACTTTGGTAGAGGAAAAAAAAAAAAGGAGTAGATAAACTAAGAAATAATACCCCTTGTAAGTACCCCCATCTCCCCTATCCCTGCTGCTGGGTGTATTCCACCCCCTCCTCCTTCCCCTAAAATTTTTTTTTTCTTTTTTCATGGAATATTTTTGCAATCTTGGCATTTTATGCACTTTTTTGTAACATTCCACTATCTGCACCTTTTCGTAGTCGGATCCTTCCCTCTTTTTTTTTTTAGTATTTTTGCACTTTTGGCACTTTTTGCAATTTTTTGGCACTTTTAGCACTTTTTGCATTTTTTTGCACTTTTTGCATTATTTGCACCTATCTATTTTTTTTTTTTTATAAAAATATATTTTTTCTTCTTTTCTTTTTTTTTTCTTTTTTTTTATTTTATTTTTTTTGCACGTTTTTGTTTTTGTACTCCCCCCCCCCTTTTTTTTTTTTAGCATCTTTATACTCTGGCACTTTTTGCAATTTTTGTACCTCTAGCACTTTTTGCACTTCGTGCATTTTTCTTGCACTTTTTGCACTTTTTGCATCATTTGCATCTATCTCAAAAAAGAAAGAAATCCCTTCTTTTTTTTAAGAGTTAGGATACACAATATATATAATATATAGTTTTGGAAAAATTGTATAAAAATGGTATAATATTAAGGATGTATTGTAATTGAAAACGGATTTGTATACAAGTATATTGGGGGAAGTGGAGAGGGAAGGGGAAAAAAAGAAGGGAATAAATAAGGAAGGAGTGCCTACTCCTCAGGAGGAATTATAATCTGGGGGAGACTAGGTTGGTAATAGAGTTAAATAATACTAACGCTTATTAACGTAAATTTGAAAGACTAAACCGAAGGGGAAGGGGGAAGAAAGGATAATGGTAAGGAGGGGAGCCAAAGCTGGACAAACAGAAAGCGGGAAAGGGAACTCTATAAAAACTTATATGGCCCAGGGCAGAGTAGACCAGAGGGAAGAAAGGGAGGCAGAAAGGGGAGAAGGAACATCACCTGCCCGTGAAGGACAGACAAGAAAAAAACCTAATATAGAAGAAGGTATAACTCCACAGAAAAGCTCGAAAGAACGACATCAACAAAAAGAGTTAGGAAAGATGTGGGAACCAGAAAAAGAAGGAATCAACCCCCAATCACTCCCCACTAAACAGGACATGGCAGAAATGATGTCACATCTGGAAGGGATGATTAAGGGCGAATTAAAGGCAACTCGTGCAGATATTCAAAATGTATTAAAAGGGTAGAAGAATCGGAAATACAATTAGAAGAGCATAAAAAATCTATTTCGGAATTACAAAAAAGGGCGGATATGGACTGGATAGAAATGAGAAATATCAGATATAAATGAGAGGACCAAGAAAACAGGAATAGGCGCAATCATTTAAGAATCCGTGGCCTACCAGAATCTGTGAAAAACACTGAGTTGGAGACTGTGCTTCGAGAAGTCTTTAATAAAATAATGAAAAAAGAAGTAACATCTCATATAGCTTTCGATAGAATACATAGAATTCAAACAAAAGAGAAGCCAAGACCAGAGACGGAGAGAGATGTGATTGTGAGGTTTACTCAATACGAAACAAAACAACAAATTCAGCAAGATGCAAGAAGCTCTGAAACTATTAAATATGAGGGAGCTACGCTGCTTTTCTTCTCTGACCTCTCACAAGAGACACTGAACCGTAGAAGGGCATTGAAACCCCTAATAAATCAACTACAAGAGAAGAAGATCACTTATAGATGGGGCTTCCCCGCATGCCTGATAGCTAAAAACCAAGGGATATCAGCTATCTTAAGATTCCCAGAGGACTTGAAAGAATTTTGCAATAAACTGAATATGCCATGTGTTAATTTAGAAAATTGGGAGAAAAAACCCCTAGACTGGACGAAATTAAGAGACCAACCTTGGAATAGAGTGTAGGGCCTCTTTTCTTCTTTCTTTCTCTTTTTTTGGATTAGGGGGGAGGAGAGGGGGGTGGAAGAGGTAAAATTGGGGCAAATAAATAATAACAGGTTGGTGGGCAGGAATAGGGGAGGAAAAGTAAAAAGAGAAGAAAGGAAGTAAGGGAAAAAAAATAAAGGTTCTGGGCAAGGATGACTTTGAGTAGGCTCGCTGGGAGGGGAGGTATGTGCCGGGCGGGGCGGTGCCCGCGTGCCCCCCCGAGACCACCTCCAAGGGGGGGTGAGGCTCGGGGGCCCACGCGGGCACTTATACTCCCTCAAGGAAGGTCCAACCAGGGCTGGGGTCTGGTAAATAGGCACTAGCCTGGAGGACGGTAACATTGATATTCAATGTGTAAAGGGTGGGGGGGTGGGAAGGGAGGGAGGAGAATATCGGGGGGGAGAATATGTTGTTTCACATTGATTAATGAAGGGTGTACCGACTGGATTGATCTAGGTAAAAAATATATGTTTTTTTCTGTTTTTGATTTCACGATGGAATGTCTATGGCTGGCTATAACCGATCTCCATGAAAGATGGCCCCGTTGAAGATTGTTACATATAATGTTAGAAGGTTAAATAGTCCCAATAAGAGATATCAGATTTTGCAGGAGTTGAAAAAATGGTCATCAAATATTGCTTTCCTACAGGAAACTCATTTTAAATGGTCCCATAATAGTGGTCTGAAGTCTAAAAATCATCCAAATTGGTTTCATGGATATTCCTCTAGTAAAAGGGCAAGAGGAATTGCTATTGGGTTTGACAGAAATACCCCTTTTACTTTAAAGGCTATGGAATCGGATTCTGAAGGGAGGTATCTATTCATCAAAGGTTCGATTTTTAATAAACTGTATACGTTGGTTAATATCTACTGCCCTAATTACCACCCCTGTCCCTTCTTTGGGAAAGTGTTGAATAAATTAGAATGTTTTAAAGAAGGAGGGGTGATTATGGCAGGGGACCTTAACTTTGTATTCGACCCAACCCTGGATGCCCAACCCCCATCCCTACGCTCAGAAGGTAAATACCTAAAGATAATTAAACAAAAATTACATCGACAGCAACTAGTGGAGGTGTGGAGAATTGCGCATCCAGGGGGAAAGGATTTTACCTATTATTCCCAGGTACATCACTCTTATTCAAGAATTGATTATATCCTCTTAGACCATCAGCTTTTGGAGGGGTTAAGGGAAGTAGAAGTAAAATCAATAACCCTCTCAGATCATGCCCCCGTTATGGCTGTTTTGGACTGGGAGGATATACCGGTCAGGCAAAGAGTATGGAGGTTGGATGAATCCCTCTTGCATGATCATAAAATATTTGAAGCTTTGGAAAGAGATATGAATTTATTTTTTAAAGAAAATAATGTAGAGAATATTACACCAACTGTGTTGTGGGAGACCCATAAGGTATATATGAGAGGGAGACTGATAGCAGAAGCAGCTAAGAGAAGGAAAATAAGGTCAGTGCGAAAATCACTGATCTTACAGGAAATCCAGGAGTTGGAACAGTTACATAAAGGGTTAAATGACCATAAAATAATGGTCGAACTTATGGGAAAAAGGGAGGCACTGAGAGATATATTGGAACAGGAAACCAGGCAGGCCTTTTTAAAGTCCGCCAAAAGACAATATGAATTTGGTAATAAACCGGGGAGAATCCTGGCAGGGGTAATTAAACCTAGAAGAAATTTTAATTATATTGCAAAAATTAAAGATAAGAAGGGAGTAATGAAATACGCAACAAGAGATATCAGTAACATCTTCTCAGAATATTATCAACTACTGTATAAGGTAAATGGCAACCAGGACCCCAAGGACAAACAAAAGAGAAGGGAAAAAATTGAACAATATCTCCGGAAGGTAGAACTACCGAGGATAGCAGAGGAGGATGCTGGTATGCTCGATAGGGATATCTCTAAGGAGGAAATAGAGAGAGCAATTAAGGATAGTAAGAATGGGAAGAGCCCAGGGCCCGATGGGTATACGTCATTATACTTTAAAAAGTTTATGGGACCTCTGACACCTTATTTCCATCAGTATATGAATTCAATAGGGGAAGGAAGGGAGGTACGGAAGGAAGCTCTGGGGGCCTTTATAACTATACTAGCAAAGGAAGGGAAAGATCCAACATTATGCTCTAGCTTTAGACCTATTTCTCTGATTAATGAGGATGTAAAAATGTATGCAAGGATTCTAGCTGAGAGGTTGAAACAGCATATGCCAGATTGTATAGAAGGAGATCAGGCAGGTTTTGTACCTGGGAGGGAGGCGAGGGATAATATATTGAGGACAACCCTCTTAATGCAGGAAGTTAGGAAGAGGAGGCAGTCTTCCCTTTTCCTATCGGTCGATACGGAAAAGGCCTTTGATAGGTTAGAATGGGAATACATGCTGCAGACATTACATAAATTTGGTTTAGGCCCAAGAATGCTGAGGTGGATAGAGGCTTTATACTCTAACCCCACAGCTCAGATTCAGGTGAATGGGACCCTATCAAATTCCTTTGGGCTCTATAATGGTACACGTCAGGGATGCCCACTGTCTCCCTTACTTTTTGTATTCTCTCTAGAACCTCTTTTGGCATCTATAAGAGCGAACCATGGTATTGAGGGAATAAAGGTTTCAGAGTATGAGCATAAGATATCTGCATTTGCAGATGATATTATGCTTTATATAATGAACCCCAAACAGTCCCTCCCTAGGATTCTGCAGGAGTTGGAGGAATATGGGAGTGTCTCGAACTTTAAGATTAATAGGGAGAAAACTGAGATATTAAATGTCTATACCTCCCCAAGGGAGAGAAGAGAACTTAGAGCTCTTTTCCCCTTTGTGTGGAAAGAGAGGGGCCTGAAATACTTGGGAGTATACTTATCGACATCAGTTACAGACTTATATCAAGATAACTATCTCCCTCTTTTAAATAAAATTAAACAAGACCTTAAAGGATACTCTGCACATAGACTGTCATGGTTTGGCAGGATAAGCGTAATTAAAATGATGATTCTTCCAAAGGCTTTATATATTTTTCAGAGCCTCCCGATAAATATCCCAGGGGCCTATTTTAAAATGATTAAATCCCTGATTCAGAAATTTATATGGAACAAAAGAGGAAGTCGCGTTTCCTATAAGATAATGAATAGACCTAAGGATAAGGGAGGGGTATCTCTTCCAGATTTTCAAAAATACCATTCAGCAGCGGTAATGAGGAGAATTCTGGATTGGGTTTATAATGCCCCATATAAAAAGTGGGTACCACTGGAAGATAATATGAGTAACGTTGCCCTGAGTCAGACCATTTGGATTCCAATGAAGTTTAGGGGTCTCCCTAGAGGAATATCCCCGATTACAATGGAAACATTAAGAACATGGGATGGGGTACTTAAAGGTACAGTAGGACAAAATAATAATAGCCCCCTAATGCCCCTGTCAGGAAATAACTATTTTCCCCCGGGGAAAGAAAATAAAATGTTCTTGAAGTGGACTCATAGGGACAGATTAAGATTAAGGGATGTGATAAAAGTAAATAGCTTATGCTCATTAGTGGAGCTACGAGAGAAATATGGCAGAACACCATGGGATGGATGGAGATACACACAACTCCAACATTTTGTAGAGTCCCTCCCAAAACCTCTCCGCTCTGGCGACAATTTAAATCCTTGGGAGAAATTGATTGACCGAGGAGGAGTGGGCAGACAGGGGATCTCTAAAATATATAGGACTTTAATAACTTCAATGGAGGATGAGGCGATGCCCGCTTTGGGGAGATGGGAAGGTGAACTGAACCAATCAATCTCAGAAAAACTGAAAGGGAAAGTTATAGACTATACCCATTCCACTTCAATAGATACAAAGATACAAGAAATGAATTATAAATTATTGGTTAGATGGTATTATGTTCCATCGAAAATGCATAAGATTAACCAAGATTCATCACCCCTTTGCTGGAGAGAATGTGGGAAGGAGCGAACTCACGCCCATATATGGTGGAAATGCAGCGCGATTCAGTTATATTGGGAAAAAGTGGTGGGCTTAATTAAAGAGATTGATGGGACAGAAATAGAACTGGATCCCTGAAAATGTTTATTTCACGCGACCGAGGGCCCCAGGGAAAAATATAGAATAGCATTAACTCCATTTTTGCTGAACGCAGCGAAAGTACTGATCCAGAGATACTGGAAAGTAAAGGAAACACCAGGGATAGGAGATTGGTTCAGGGAAAGAGACAGAATGAGGATTATGGAAGAATTAATATACCTTCAAAGGGGAGCAGGAATGAGATTCCAGGATACTTGGAGGAACTGGATGGAATTCAGAAAGTCCTCAATATATCTTGGAATTATGGGGGATGGAGTGGGCGTCTAGGGGAGGGAGGCTGGATGCATACACTTCATAACCCATGGGGGGTGGGGTTTCTCCCCCTTCTTTTTTTTTTTTTCTTTTTTTTTAGGGGGGACGGGGACGGAGGAGGAGATGGGGGGACGGGGGAGGAGATGGGGGGGACCCCTTTTTTCCGGGTCTTTTCTGGGTTTTTTTTTTTTTTTTGTAATTTCAAGGTAGAAGGGAGTGGGGATGGAAGGAGAGGAATCCCCACCTTACACATATCACAAATTGGAATTAAGAAAAAGAGTCACGTGGGAGGGGCAATAATAAGGGTAAGACAAGACCACAAGAGGATAATTTTGAACACATGAGGGGAGGAGGATCGGTCCCCCCCCTTTCCCCCCCCCCTTTTTTTTTTTTTTCTTCGGTATATTTAGGATCGATCCGGTCGCGCACTCAATGTGTATTTTCTTACTGTCTGTTTTTATATGAATGTTGAAAATATTGAAATAACACGAATGTTAAACAAAGTGATTTCTAATAGTATGTATAAGAAATATTTTTTACTGTTTTTTGTAAATGTGGAAAACGAAATAAACAATATTTAAATAACACTTGGCAGTGCTCAAAAGAGGTTTGTCTTTGTACCCATTCATGATTTCAACTTGTTTGAGTTGGGAAAATATATACATCTATTTGCAAGAAAACTTGCCTTAAGGAAGGAATTAAAGAATAAACCAGCACAAACACATCAAATTACAACATCTAGAGATATTAAAACTTTGAGACTTTTATAATCCCTACAGAAAAAGAGTGAGGGTGGGAGTGTGGGAATTGAAGGTCCCTTTACACCATTAAAAGCTAAATCTGATTATACCCCACCTTTCCCTCAGGGTAGTCAGATACAACTCATTGTAAAACGTATTGAACAGGAGTTGCATGTCCTTTGCTCAAAAAATCTTTTGATCTCTCTTATCCCAAATGGCAGGCACTGCAATATTTGAAAGACTGCAAAGACTTTGATTATAAAATCAGCATATGCATGGCAACATAGTATTGATGGACAGAACCTTCTACCTTACAAAGTGTAATGATATCCTCAGTAAGTAAATTATGTAATCTTGACCACTGATCCCACTCAAGAATATCTGCATTAATTAACACATATCTTGGCAGAAAGGGAAAAAGAACAAGATTCTGTCCAAAGATAAGCTCACTCTTATCATTAAAGCCCTATGATTGCCACCTTTTATGCACTGAACAAAGTACATAAACATCAAACTAAACCACCCAGCTTTTAGATTGTTTCTGACAATCAAAATACTCACAGAGAATGGCAATAAATATATTGATTTTGTATTACACCCATAAATAAATTGGAGGGGGTGGTTTTAATGGATGATGTGTGGCTGGCAAGTTTGAGAGGCGCTTCAGAGGCACTTTACAGCAATATTCAACATAACTTGGACCTAAAAGCCTGTTTATCTTTTAAATCCTCGTAGGACAGTATTTTAATCCCACACAGAATTTATTTTGAAACTGTTGCACTTTGTGCTTAAACACAATTTATTCTTATTCAATGACAAGATATACAGGGGTACTAACAGGGGTGATAAATTGCTGACGTTTCGCACTAGCTGTAGTGCTTAATCATGCTTAAGCACTACAGCTAGTGCGAAACGTCAGACATTTTTCCTTGTTCGCTGTGTTTGATGTGATTTTCCAATAAAAGAAAGGGGTTTTCTGAAGAGTGCGGCACTCCAGAGCTTGTTTTTTGTCTGTTGCTAATGGTAATAGCCAGCCCCTGTGGCTTCCCAGCCAAAGAGAACAGTTTACAGCCTGCATGTGTGCTCCTAGAGTGGGGAGATCCCTTCTCCTGCATAACCACTTAGAAAGGAAAACTAAGCCTCGCCAGATCCAGACTTTGCTGCCAGAGAAACCAATTGGCAGACATAAATGCAGCCACCGTAAAGTTTGCGTCTATATGCCAAGAGTTAAAGAACTTTGTCTATTCCAAAAATGGGGAGACCATTACCATCAGTTATTCTTTAACTGCAGCACTGAAGGCATAATATATATGACCAAGTGCCCTTGCCCATTATTGTAAGTCAGCAAAACAATGGTGCCCATCAGTGCCACCTATCAGTGCCAACTATGACATTGAGTTCTAGAATATAAATATCAATGACACGATTCTCAAAAATAACAGACTGACAGAAAGACACATATAGCAGAAGCAGGATGGTAGATTACAGTGCCTGTCCTTTTGGATTGTTCAACAGGCCCGTTTATGCCCAAGAAAAGGGGATTTAGATCAAATATTGTTGAAATTATATCCCTGACGGATCTTTTGTCTTGGATCACTATCCCTTTATGGCCTCAATGGGGGATTCATGTATTTGCCCTTTGTGTGTGTGGATGAGGCTTTATAGCATATAGTCTATTTTAATGTATATGTGTAGGGCTTGCTACACATATGGATGTGTATATAATTTATTTGTTATGCAGTTTTCCTTTATCTCCCTTTTCTACTTTTTTCATATAAACATTACTCTTGTGGTCCACCTGATCCTGGCAAAAGTATATTTCAGTAAGGCAGAATCTGCCTTTTTTAATCTAGCCCACAAGATGGTACTTTCTTGAGTCACCACACATGCACAGAGTCGTGACGTGATGACGCACACATGTGATGATGTCACTGTGCATGCTTGCATGATTGAATCATCACGTGGCAGGCATGGTGGCCATTTTGACCATTAACATTATCAATAGAGGAGACCAGAAGGTAGCCAGCCATTTCCCTTTCCTTTGCCATGTGCTTTATGTTTGATTGATATAGTGGACAGTTAGATTTAATCTACTTCTGACGAAGCTAGTTTGACCAAACAAAACATGCTGAGTTTGTTTTTTGCACTGTTGATTTTCTTTGTTTTCTGTTTGGGGTCATACATGGTTTTAGTAGGATGGGGACTGAGCAGTTAGTGGTGCAGGGATTGTGGAGGTTTAAAAAAAATAGTTTTGGCTTTTTATGATTTCCTATTTGAACAGTGGGAGGGAGAGACAACCTTAATAGAAATTACCCAAAGGAGGTCTAACCCCACCCTCTACCTGCATATACCTCCTAGACTTGTATAACTGTGTGGTCCTTGGTGACCGTCCCCTTTAAGGATCCTACTGAGGCAGCCCAGTTCCTTGCTGGCGTTCCTATCTTACCTATTCCCGGCGGGTGTGCGTCCCCTTTAAGGGTAGTTTTTTAGGGTGTCCAGGAGGGAGGGTCTCACCAATCTCACCAGTATACCATATATGTAGGGATTTAAAGAGAGGAGGTATGCCCCATAGTGTAGTATTTTAACAGTATTTATTGTATTAAAAATAAAAACAGGTACTCACATAAACAAAAGGAAAAACAGCAATGTACAAACGAATGGCGAGCTTGATTAGCATCACTTCCGGTGGCAGATAGTCCCGGCGCACGTTCGTCATGAATCATGTGACTTCATCCCCTGCTATTATATTACCTAAAGTCTTTCTGTCTACTACTAGTGGAGCTATTGTTATTAGCTACCATATCCTTTCTAGTGTTATCTGATTTTAGTTCTTTTGTATAGCGCATCACTATTTCCATATCTTTTTATTTTTTGGGTTCAGACATTCCCCTCAATGAGTGCAGCAGTAGGCCAGTTAGTTTTTGTCTTTGAGTCGGCGCAGGAATACTTGCCTTTTTCAGTTAGATATTCTAATACTGCCACAGTAATTGGTCAGCCCACTTTGTTGATATTGGACTGTAGGTGGGGATTACATCATCCAAAACCAAGAGGCATTTTCAATTCTATTTTAGTGCCCTTATTTTGATATTTGAGGGTTCTTTTCACTAATATCCCCTTTGCCTTTTGTTATGTTTTTTGACTGAATCTCCACTTCACCTCACCACATATATATTTTGTGTTAAAGGTGAAATAGTGATATGTATCCTATCCCCTAGTCCTTTAATGGAAGGTTAGAAAAGCTCATGTTTCCGGTCCTAATGGTATTAAAACAAAAACACACACTATAATCCCATTATACACTAAAATACTAATACATGAGATATTTTGTGTTCTCCCAGTGGCTTTTGGTGCTGTCAGGATGTTCATGAAAAATTTGATATATTTTATCATTTTAATTTTGATCTGTATGAGACAGATTTCAAACAAGTCAGAGATAAATGTCTTCATTTTATTTTAACTTTGGCGTCAGAAACATTATGTTTTTCTCAACTGGAACAATTGAATCTACAAACATAAGGAATAATTAATTAAAGCCAAGGGCTCCTTGCAGTTTCTGGACAATAGGGTTCTGTTATTTCTACCACCTAAAGACTCTTCTTATTGTTCTCCAAATGGTATCTGTTTGACAAACCTCGGACCTAAAAAACATAGACCAACATCCTATGGCAAGATACACAGTGTATCTTTTCTTTATTATACTAATTAACAGGACAAAAAGTTAAATAAAACCCCTGGTCTATGTTTAAGAGAACAACCCTCCAGTTGTTCAGGAACTATAATTCTCATCATGCCTAGTCATGTCTGTGAATGTCAGAGTTTTACAATGCCTCATGGCAGTTCCGCAACAGCTGGAGGGCCATAGTTTGAAGAACCCTGACCTAGGTGAATAAATCAATAACCTGGGACATATCAGACAATGAAAATCTCTATTGTGCCACTAAAAGAAGGACATCAAGTTTCTTAATATTCCAAGAGTATGATAACAAGACAACTCAAACTTTATGGATGTATTACAAAGTTAACTTTAAAATATTCTTATAGTAAGACATATGTGCAGTTCATCATCTGATATGAAGAGACTATTAACAATGTTGAGGCTCATTTAGTTCTGGTGAAAATTTACCAAAAGGAGCTTCCCTGTTTCCATAGAAATAATAGTATATGAAAAGACACGATTATGACCCAAAATATCATATTATCTAAAATGGGTCCAGTCATAATATTATCCTATGCTTGCTTATTTGTAACTCCATTATACAGTATCTCACAAAATTGAGTACACCCCTCATAATTTTTTAAATATTTTATTATATATCTATATCTTTTCATGTGACGAAACTGAAGAAATTACACTTTGCTACAATGTAAAGTAGTGAGTGTACAACAGTGTAAATTTCTTGTCCCCTCAAAATAACTCAGCACACAGACAATAATGTCTGAACCGCTGGCAACCAAAGTGAGTATACCCCTAAGTGAAAATTTCCAAATTGGACCCAAATAGCCATTTCCCTCCAGAGGGTCATGTGACTTATTAGTGTTACAAGGTCTCGGGTGTAAATGGGGAGCATGTGTGTTAAATGTGGTGTTATCACTCTCACTCGCTATTGCTGGTCACTGGAAGTTCAACATGGCACCTCATGGCAAAAAACTCTCTGAGGATCTGAAAAAAAGAATTGTTGCTCTACATAAAGATGGCATAGGCTATAAGAAGATTGCCAAGACCCGAAAACTGAGCTGCAGGATGGTGGCCAAGACCGTACAGCTGTTTAACAGGACAGGTTTCACTGGGAACAGGCCTCGCCATGGTCGACCAAAGAAGTTGAGTGCACGTGCTCAGCATCATATCCAGAGGTTGTCTTTGGGAAATAGACATATGAGTGCTGCCAGCATTGCTGCACAGGTTAAAGTGGTGGGGGGTCAGCCTGTAGGTGCTTAGACCATACACGGCACACTGCATCAAATTGGTCTGCATGGCTGTCTTCCCAGAAGGAAGCCTCTTCTGAAGATGATGTATAAGAAAGCCTGCAGTTTTCTGAAGACAAGCAGACTAAGCACATGGATCACTGGAACCATGTCCTGTGGCCTGATGAGACCAAGATAAACTTGTTTAGTTCAGAGGGAGTCAAGCATGTGGTGGCAATCAGGTGAAGAGTACAAAAACAAGTGTGTCTTGCCTACAGTCAAGCATGGTGGTGAAAGTGCCATGGTCTGGGGCTGCATGTGTGCTGCTGGCACTGGGGAGCTATAGTTCGCTGAGGGAACCATGAATGCCAACATGTACTGTGACATACTGAAGCCAAGCATGATCCCCTCCCTTCAGAGACTGGACCGCAGGGCAATATTCCAACATGATAATGACTCCAAACACACCTCCAAGATGACCACTGCTTTGCTAAAGAAGCTGAGGGTAAAAGTGTTGGACTGGCCAAGCATGTTTCCAGACCTAAACCCTACTGAGCAACTGTGGGGCATCCTCAAACGGAAGGTGGAGGAGCGCAAAGTCTCTAAAAATCCACTAGCTCCATGATATCATCGTGGAGGAGTGGAAGAGGACTCCAGTGGCAACCTGTGAAGCTCTGGTGAACTCTATGCCCAAGAGGGTTAGGGCAGTGCTGGAATAAAAATGGTGGCCACACAAAATATTGACACTTTGGGCCCAATTTGGACATTTTCAATTAGGGGTGTACTCACTTTTGTTGCCAGTGGTTTAGACATTGATGGCTGTGTGTTGAGTTATTTTGAGGGGACAGCAAATTTACACTGTTAATACAAGCTGTACACTCACTATTTATTCATAAGAATAAAGAAAACCCACAGGGTCATCCTCTGGGGAATGGCACACAGTCTGTAGGGGCTGGAAACGGGCAATATATTGACCAATATCTCCAACCGTTTGCTCAAAAAACATGATCATACTTGAGAGATACCAAACATCTGATTCAACTTCTGGGACAAGTTAAAAATCAAATAAAAAATGTCCTACTGGCCACAGCAGATGTGAATTTGTTATACACAAATATTGGATGCCTTTGAGGCCACAAAATGGACTATGAGTAACCTTCCGAGGAGCCAACAACATTCCCTGAGGGAGTGCCTTTATTACTGTTTGTTGCATAATTATTTTTGGCATAATGACACCTACTACAAACAAGTTAAAGTGATTGCCATGGGGGCACAGTTCACACCAAGTGCGGCACAATGGGAGGAAGATACCATCTACTGGAATACACCTAACCAACTGAGAATGTACAAGAGGTACATTGATGATGTTATCATTGTTTGGGAGGGAGAGGAAGTCACCTTGTTATCGTTTCTTAAGAAGCTGAATGTAAACGAGAAGAATATTTGGAATATGGAAAAGGATTAGGGAACACATACAGAACATCCAGAAAGGGTACCAGAAACACAGCATTATGCAAATGCCCATAATAAAGATCCCTCTACACTACTATTCACCCCCACTAGAAAGGCAGTAAAAAAAAAATCACCATCTTGGTGCAACATCACACTGTGCCTTGGAAGAATGCTTATTAAGAGCCCTTGGGTACATTGTTCTTGTTTCTGGTGATACTTTGCTCTAAAAATCTAATAAAGGTATTGAAATTAAAGTAAGGGTTGGCCATGAAGCCTCACAGCCCACCCAGTTTTCTCCCAGATGGGGTGTCTGGGTGGGGCAATCAATACTCTTACCATAAGCATAGCATTCACTGTTAAAGTTCAAATATGACTCATGTTTTGTCATTGTATTAATATAAGCAATTCTCCATTGTATGTGTGACGGACTGGGGTTTATATGGTCACAAAACAGACACCCCAAAGCAAAGTACATATTCATTTTTTTTTTTTATATTTCTAAACATGGCCCTTCTATTCTATTAATAACCAGTAGATGGCAGAGAAGGTACACAAACAGAGTCTATATAAGGCCACATACCATGTGACTGGAAATTAAACTACTTCCAGCCATAAAGTCAGTGGTCATATCTCATGCTGTTTGTGTGATTCTTTGCAGGTATGTACTCTAAATTGTTCCTAATCTGTATTAACCTGTGATAGAAAGATTCCTAAACATCTTGAGCAGATTCAGAAAAAGTCTCAGCAGATTTTATGCTATAGTTTTGCTGTAATTAGAAGTTTAGAACAGCATGTGTCAGAAACAAGGGAAAAGTGCATAAGAACATGAAAATACTGCATTAGTCAGAACAAATGTCTATGATAAACACAAAACCTTTCTAAATAGGTATATTTAAACCTGATTTATTGAAAATTGCATAGATTTATAGATGCACATGTTTTCTGTTATTTAATATAGAAAAAAAACCTATTGTATGTAAAGCTTATGTATTGCATCATACAGACATGCAATGTGCACCATCTAGTGGTTAAAAAAGAGTACTACCATGATAATATTTGTATTAAAGCAATGTATTGCCAGTATGATTATTGCACACTTAAAGTGTACCAGAGAGATAAAGATAATTATCTATAACACTGAATAACAGGGATATATATGTTATTAAATTTAGTAATGTTCATTGTTGTAACTACGTTTTAAAATACTTTAGTTAAAATCGGTATTATATATATTGTTAATGGTTATAAACATGTGACTATAAAAATGTAAAAGATGTATTGTTATGTAAAAATTAAACTACTTCCAGCCATAAAGTCAGTGGTCATATCTCATGCTGTTTGTGTGATTCTTTGCAGTCCACGCCAAGCTGATCACCTTATCTCACCGCGTCTACAACCATCGGCTCTCTTAATTCACATTTTGAGGCCGGTAACATTTTGGGGGCCCGTGTGCCGGGATTCGTTGTGTTACCAGTGAGAAGGAAGCGCGAGACAAGCGTGAGCCTGCTACAGAGCTACAAGGAGAGTCGTGAGTGTCGTCTGCCTTGTGAGTGCAAGTCTTCAGATTGCAACAGAGATGGCGTCTCCTCGTCGTGCGCTGATGTGGGATATCCAGAAACAAATTCATCTGCTTAATGAAGAACAGCTGCATAGCCTCGCTATTATGCTGGAAGATGAAAGAGACGTGGACGTTCCATCAGTGACTGGTACCAACGAAATGGAACTTGTTGAATTTATTGAAGACTACTTGAGAAGTGATCAGCTGGAAAAGTTGGAAGATCAAGGTATGTCTTACCTACTCATCATCCAAGACAAGATCAATGAACTAAAACTCAACCAGGAAAGTACACCAACTGTGGACATTGCAATCGCTGCAAAAAAAATAAGTAGTGGGACTGCAAGGACTGAACAGGTATCGGAGGTGGTGAGATTAACTGATGTTGTTGCTTTATTGCCACGTAGAGAATTTAAAATGCATGGTGGTGTAATTTCAGATCATGGTTCTGACATGAGTTACAGTAGCGTGTGCAGACAAATTGACGAGGGTCTAACAGAAAAATTCCCTGAATCTGAAATTATGCGCACAGTGTTGAGAATAATCAAACCTGGTAATTTTAAAGATATGTTGACTGACAAAGATGATCTTACTGTTGCTGAATTGAAAAGGTTTTTGAAGTCACATATGAGAGAACGAAGTGGTAATGAGTTATTTCAGGACCTTAGCAATGCTACCCAGCAAGAAAGAGAAACAGCACAACAATTTGTTTACAGGCTAGTGGGGTTAAAACAAAAAGTTCTGTCTACATCACAACATGATAGGCAAGAGTTTAACTATGACAAAAAACTGGTGCAAGGCATATTCCTTCATACACTGTATCAGGGACTAAATGAGAAAAATTCTAATGTTAGACGAGATATCAAGCCTTACGTGTCTGATTTGACAGTAACGGATGACTTTATCATAGAGCAAGTCACCAGATCAGTTGATGAGGAAACAGAAAGGCAGAGACGCTTAAACAGTGCACCTAAACATAAACCTCTTACTGTTCATTCATCCCAGACACCAGGGAATAGCGAAAAAGACACCTTCCAAAAGGGACTTGAGGGAGATGTTAAAGCAAATCACACTGCATTAATGGAACTAACAACACAGGTCTCTGATTTCACAAAGAACCTGGAAAAGATGATGAAGCTAACTCCTATTGTTGGAAACCAAATGACTAAGCCACTAACCAATGTTCAAGTTCCAGATACAACTCACTGCAAGCCCAGGTGTGATGATTGCATTAAACGAGAGAGTCAGAACTGCTACCATTGTTTCTACTGTGGTTGGACAGGACACAGAGCGGTTGAGTGCTTGAAGAAAAGAAGGCAGTCGGGAAACGACAGACGGTCACTGGGAAAGGGACAACCAGTGACCACCTCAAATGATCTGTCCCATGCTAAGGTAAACAGGGTATTCACCCACCGGTCAACTAGAACACTCCCAAAAGAGAATGGATTCTCCAAACAACACGTAGCACAATTAATTGGAGGAAAATGCCTACTGTCCTGTCGGATGAATGGTGTACCGGTTGACATGTTGATGGATACAGGGGCTCAGGTCAGCATTGTCGGGAAGGCATGGTTAGAAAAGTTTTTACCCAGCGTCTCCATTAGGCACATACAAGATTTACTTTGTGATGACAACTTATCCATTACAGCTGCAAATGGTTCTATCATTCCATTCATCGGGTGGATTGAAGTCTGCCTGGAATTCGAAAGTAGTGGACATGAAAACTCAGCCATTTATGTGCCAATGCTGGTGAGTGACTGCTGTAATGACAATCCAATTCTTGGGTTTAATGTTATCGAAGAATTGATCAGAGAAAACCGTGACCGGCCAAACAGCACCCAAAACCTGACTATCTTGCTGAGTGAAGCTATGAAAGTAAGACGGAGTGTAGCGAATAACATTGTCAATGCTGTCAGTCAAGCAACTGACCCAGGAGAAATATTCGATAGTCGTATGGTCAAAATGGGGAAGAAGGGACTCCAAATTAAAGGAGGCGAGCTCTGCGAAGTCAAATGCAGAATTAGAGCGTGGCCGAAAGGAGGAATCATGCCATTTGAACCACTTCCCGAATATCCAGTCGAGGAAGGACTTGAACTATTTCCTTCAGTGGTAGATGTGCCAAATGGGTTCTCTAAACTGGTGAAGATACCTATACTGAACCGTGCTCAACATGACATCTACCTTCCACCCAGAACAGTATTGGGTACCATTTCTCCAGCAGCTGAGATTCTACCATTGTCTCCAAACAAAGACGATGGAAAGGGAATTGACCAGAAGAAAAGGGTGTTTCATGTAAACCAGTTGAATCAAGTGGACACTGGAAATCAGCTACCCACTAACAAATCTGTTAAGTGGCACCCACCTGTCAATTTGGAAGATCTCTCAGAAGAAGAACAGGAGATAGCGAGACAAATGTTATATGATGAATCAGATGTCTTTGCTCGAGATGAGGGAGACATAGGATGCATCCCTAACCTGAAACTGAGGATAAACCTGAAAGATGAAACTCCTGTCCAGAAACGCTACAATTCGATACCGAAACCCCTATACAAAGAAGTGAAAGAATATATACAAAACCTTCTTGACCGAGGTTGGGTAACAAAATCTTCTTCCGCATACTCATCACCAGTTGTTTGTGTTCGAAAGAAGGACAGTAGCCTACGACTATGTGTTGACTTTAGGGAGTTAAACCGAAAGACTATCCCAGATAGACATCCACTACCCAGAATACAAGATCTGCTGGATAGCTTAGGAGGATTTACGTGGTTCTCAATCCTGGACCAGGGTAGTGCGTATCATCAAGGCTTTGTGCATGAAGACTCCAGACATCTGACGGCTTTCAGCACCCCCTGGGGACTCCTGGAGTGGAACCGTATTCCATTTGGATTAACGAATGCCCCAGCAGCTTTTCAGAGATGCATGGAGAATGTATTAGAGGGCATCAGAGACAAATGTTGTTCTCCATACTTGGATGACGTACTTTGCTACTCCAAAACTTTTCAGGAGCATGTCAATGATATTAGGCAAGTGCTTAGTCGAATGCGTGAGCATGGTATCAAACTTAGACCGAAGAAGTGTGAACTCTTTAAACGACAGATTCGATACCTTGGACGAATAGTGTCAGAAGAAGGCATACAAATTGACCCAAAAGATCTTGAAGCGGTATTACATTTGAAAAGGAAAGAACCAAAAACAGTGGGAGGAGTCAGATCTTTGTTAGGATTCCTGAGCTACTACAAGTCCTTCATTCAAGATTTCTCTCGACTTGCTAAACCACTGTATGAACTTTTGCAGAACACTGAGAAAGAATCTGCTACATCCATCCCCAAAAACAATCGGAGGGAATCTATAAAGAAAAACGGGAACAAAGCACAAGTGCCATCTAAAACACTGATTCAATGGACACCCAAACATCAAGATGTAGTATCCAGACTGGTGGACATGCTAACCAATCCACCAATTCTAGCATACCCTGATTTTGACTTACCCTTCGTCTTACACACTGATGCTTCCAATGAAGGCCTAGGTGCTGTACTATACCAACGACAAGGAGAAAAACTTCGTGTTATTGGGTTTGGCTCCAGAACATTGACTCCAGCAGAGCGCAATTACCATCTTCACTCTGGTAAACTTGAGTTTTTAGCTCTCAAGTGGGCAGTCTGTGACAAATTCAGAGATTACTTGTACTACGCTCCAACATTCACCGTTTACACAGACAACAACCCATTGACATATGTATTGAGTACTGCCAGATTGAATGCTGTGGGTCATCGCTGGGTTGGCGAGTTGGCTGATTTCCACTTCGATATCAAGTACAGGCCAGGTAAACAGAATGCAGAGGCAGATACACTGTCACAATTTCCCGTGGAACTCACGAAGAATCTGAGTAAGTACACAGAGCTTGTACCATCTGAGGTTGTGTCAGCTATGTGGCAAGGGAGCAAAGCTGTTGACGAAGAAGAGGCATTATGGGTGGCTTCATTGACTCTTCACTCAGAAAGTGATGTGGCCGAAGAATTGCTGAAAGGACAGACAATCTGCCCAATGACTCAGGAGAATATCAGAGCATTACAACAAGACGATACCAACATTAGAGAAGTGGTCTGGCTTAAGGAGAACGACTGGATTCCAAACCACAAAGAAAAGGAGAGTATGGCCAGCAAAACAAGACGTTTGATACATGAATGGAATAAACTCAGAGTCGATGAAGGAATCCTCTACCAACACTCTGGAACCCAAAAACAGCTAGTTCTACCAGAAAAGTTAAAACCATTGGTCTTAAGAAATCTTCATGATGACATGGGTCACATTGGTACTGACAAGGTAACCCACCTAGCACGTGAACGATTTTACTGGCCATTTATGCAAAAAGACATTGATGAATATGTGCTGAAGAAGTGCAGCTGCATCAAACAAAAGCGTCCAAATATCACCGAAAGAGCACCTATGGGTTCGATTACTACCAGTTCACCTTTGGAGTTAGTATCCATTGATTATCTTCACTTGGAGAAAAGCAAAGGAGGATATGAGTATATACTTGTAATAGTTGACCATTTCACACGCTTTGCACAAGAGTATCCAACTAAGAACAAATCTGGAAAAACGGCGGCAGAAAAGATCTTTCAAGATTTCATACCACGTTTTGGCTATCCAGAGAAACTCCACCATGACCAAGGAAGAGAATTTGAAAACAACTTATTTCAGACATTGCAACGATTGGCAGGGATTTCTCATTCAAGAACTACTCCATACCATCCACAGGGTAACCCAGTGGAGAGACTGAACCGTACTTTGTTACAGATGCTTCCCACCTTAGAGGAAGAGAAAAAGTCAGATTGGAAAGAACATCTTCAACATATGGTTCATGCATACAATTGCACCATGCATGAAGCCACAGGATACTCGCCATTCTTTCTATTGTATGGAAGATCTCCTCGTTTGCCAATTGACCTAATGCTCAACCTAAATTTGGAAAAGGAATCAGAAAGTCAACTAACATTTACTCAGAAATGGGCATCTAGAATGCAAGAAGCTTACAAAATTGCATCCGAGAATAGCAAAAAATCATCTGCTAAAGGGAAGAAGTACTATGACAAAAAGATAAAAGGAGCACCTCTTCAACCGGGTGATCGGGTCTTAGTACGAAATCTCTCTGAAAGAGGAGGACCTGGTAAACTTCGTTCATACTGGGAAGAATCAGTACACAAAGTGGTAGAAAGAATCAAAGATGGGCCTGTGTACAAAATTCAGCCTGAAAGTGGTAAAAAGACTATTCGAGTACTGCACAGAAATCTTTTGCTACCAGTAAATGACCTACCAATTGAAGGACACATTCCAAGAGTACCGATGAAAAAAAGACAATCAAGTAACAAAAAGGATACCAGAATGGATCTGGACCAGGAGGAGGAATGTTCAGATGAAGAAAGATGGTATTATCCTTATATACCAGAGACTACAGAAAGTCATGATCGTGTTGTGTCTCAACCAAACTCTCAAAACGTACAGAAAATCCCATTAAGAGTTTCTGCTGAAGAGTTCTATCCTACAACTACCACACCCAATCTTGAACAAGAACAAAATGATGGAACAGTAGTTGGCGACCAAATCTGGGCTACAGATATGGTGGGACTAGACACTGCAGAATTACCCTCATTAAGTCAAGACTTACCTGTGAACCAAGATATGTAAATGGAGAATGATGTTGATGGAGAAGACTCAACTCCTGTCAGAAGATCTACCAGACAAGCTAAGCCTAAAGAGATCTTTACATATGACACACTAGGTCAGCCAAGATACAGACCAAGTCAGATTCACACCATACAAACTCCTACAATGCTAGCTACTCCCATGACATGCCAGGTAGTTAACGTAGCTCCTTGGTGGCAACAAGTACCTATTTGGGTTACTTAAATCACTAAATAGTGTTCAGATACCAATTGAGTTTAATGTCGGGAGCCATTAACTGAAGGAGGGGAGAGTGTGACGGACTGGGGTTTATATGGTCACAAAACAGACACCCCAAAGCAAAGTACATATTCATTTTTTTTTTTATATTTCTAAACATGGCCCTTCTATTCTATTAATAACCAGTAGATGGCAGAGAAGGTACACAAACAGAGTCTATATAAGGCCACATACCATGTGACTGGAAATTAAACTACTTCCAGCCATAAAGTCAGTGGTCATATCTCATGCTGTTTGTGTGATTCTTTGCAGGTATGTACTCTAAATTGTTCCTAATCTGTATTAACCTGTGATAGAAAGATTCCTAAACATCTTGAGCAGATTCAGAAAAAGTCTCAGCAGATTTTATGCTATAGTTTTGCTGTAATTAGAAGTTTAGAACAGCATGTGTCAGAAACAAGGGAAAAGTGCATAAGAACATGAAAATACTGCATTAGTCAGAACAAATGTCTATGATAAACACTAAACCTTTCTAAATAGGTATATTTAAACCTGATTTATTGAAAATTGCATAGATTTATAGATGCACATGTTTTCTGTTATTTAATATAGAAAAAAAACCTATTGTATGTAAAGCTTATGTATTGCATCATACAGACATGCAATGTGCACCATCTAGTGGTTAAAAAAGAGTACTACCATGATAATATTTGTATTAAAGCAATGTATTGCCAGTATGATTATTGCACACTTAAAGTGTACCAGAGAGATAAAGATAATTATCTATAACACTGAATAACAGGGATATATATGTTATTAAATTTAGTAATGTTCATTGTTGTAACGTTTTAAAATACTTTAGTTAAAATCGGTATTATATATATTGTTAATGGTTATAAACATGTGACTATAAAAATGTAAAAGATGTATTGTTATGTAAAAATTAAACTACTTCCAGCCATAAAGTCAGTGGTCATATCTCATGCTGTTTGTGTGATTCTTTGCAGTCCACGCCAAGCTGATCACCTTATCTCACCGCGTCTACAACCATCGGCTCTCTTAATTCACATTTTGAGGCCGGTAACATATGTTCTAATGTATAACATAAGGTATCGATGTTTTCTTATTCTCTTATCCTTTAGTACTTTTTTTTAATGAAAAATGGAATAAAAAACCATTGAAATTAAAAAATCACCAGCTTGAGCCAAAGGAAGTCTTTTTTGGATTTTTGTCCCGCAAAACTCTCCAGCGATTAGGTCAGAACATTTCATTAGTGATTATTGAGAAAATGTTAAATGTTAAATCTGTTCCATATACCTATGAGGTAATAAGTCAATTTACACTAACTATATTTAGTCTTTCTGTTCAGTCCTCCCAATTGTTGTCCCACTATTGTCCTGCTAGAGAGGGAGATTATTAGACATGTTCCATGAGTTCAAGGGGTATTTAGTCATTCATTATATACAGTCCCTTTTTTTAAGTCTTGCTAATTGATAATATGTGATTGTTAGAACATACGACACTATATGCAGACGTTTTCTTTCTGTATGTACAGTGGAGCGTATGGACATGCAGCTAGCTGAGGTCGAAATCTGCACATACATCTAGGAGCCATACTTTGTGGATGAGACCAGATGATTGTCATACCTATAGAGGGATTGTTGTCTTAAAAGCCCATTGTTCTGTATTAATTTACAGATCCACTTGCAAGGTAAGTGAGCATTTTAGCTGGTGGTGGAGCACCTGTGTGTCGATGGAGTACATAGTTTATAAAGGTGAAGAGCCCTCAACACTTGCACTTTTTTTTTCTATGCTTTTGGATATAAACTGTGGACTATTTGGAAGCTTTTTTTCAGTGAAGCACATTGTTTTTAAGGACGAAGGGCCCTAAACACTGACACTTGTTTGAACTGTAGCACATAGTTTATGAAGGAGTGCTACTTTAAAATGTTTTGCTGTTTTTCATGTTTTGGAAGCACCTTTGTGGTGACAGAGCACATAGTTTATATGAGTGAAGAGCCCTTAACACTTGCACCTTTTTTACATTATGCTTTTGAATATAAACACCAGACTATTTGGAAGCTTTTTTCCGCAAAGCACATAGTTTTTAAGGATGAAGGGCCCTAAACACTGACACTTGTTTGAACTGTAGAATATAGTTTATGAGGGAGTGCTACTTTTAATTTATTGCTGTGTTTCGTGTTTTTGAATTTTTTTATGTCATTAAGTGTATCAGGGGTTGATGTCATATGAATATTTGATTTTGACATGAGAGAATTTCTACATGTTTAAGCACCTATGAATATGTTTGATTAATACCAGAGGGTGGTCATATACTGCGATTAGGCAATTTGTTTTAAGCAGTGCAAATACACACCTTTTTTCAATCAACACTTATCATTTTGGGAACAAAATTTGTATTTGCAGCAGCTTAGAGGTCAATTTAAATAAGGTCATTTTATTTTATAAAGGCATTTGGCAGCGGGCAGCACCATTTTTCTTTATATTGTATGTGTGCTGCCATTGCCATAATCAATAAGTAGTTTAGTATACAAATTATTTTTTTATTTTATTTCCTTTGTTTACAACTATTATTGTATTCGCTATATGAAATTCCACCTCCTGATGGTTATAATTCTCCATTTAAATACTATTACACCAGAAAGTAATGATCATGCATTAGAAATACTATCTACTCTCCAAGGCATTATTACTAGTTTTCACAAGGTCCAATTTGTTATAGCAAAATATAAATGTTTCCCTATTACAGATTAGTTACTTCAGTCCCCAGAAAACAGAAAACTCAGGAGTAATAGGTCTGGTCATGGGGGGGGGGGGGGGGGCATCTGATGGTCAAATGAGGTAATATAAAAGTAAACACATAAGTGGTTATGTACACAGAACCCACAACCCCATACACTGTAGATACTGTATCTGGAACTGTTCTGATTATAATCACAAGGTTAATTAAGTTTTAAATAGTTCAGTGTACATTCAAATCAGCATGTATTTGTTGTATGTGCTCTCTTCTACAGATAAGTAAACTTCTTTAAATCTGCTCTAGTAATGATTGTCTAGATTTGACCTGTGAGCTGATTCTTACCCTGAACATTTCCCAAATTAGCATGTTTTCAGTGTAAGATTTTATGTTTTTTTTTTACTCTTGGAAAAACTGAGAAAATGTTTTTATTGATTTCCCACATTGCTTTTTTTTTACTTGAAAGAAATTTGAAAATATTAGAAAAAAATCATGTCCCGCCACATTACCATTTACCTAAACACCCATGCTTAAAATTACAAAAAACAATATAAAAAAAGAAAAATAAAGAGAAAAACACAGTGGGCATGAATAGATTGGCTAAAATGCACTGCATACACTAGTTAACCATTGCATAATTTGAAATATATAAAAGTACTACTCCCTGATGGTAACTAGACTTATAGAATATTAAGCATAGAGATGATCATATATAATCCATAGATGAGCTACTTCATGACAATACACAACATTAATACATTCATATGAAAATAGTAAAGGCTAATGCATTATATTTATGATGTTTGTGTGTTAAAAATATACCATATCCATATGTGACATACAGTATTCTGCTCGGCTGTCTGCTTTATTTGGCTAAAGCACAGTAGATTTCTTCTATTGGATTACTGTTTAGCAATCTGTTGTGCTTTTGTGTCTGAAAAATGTCAGAGTATAGCTACAGCATAGTTATTAGGTAGAAAATATAAACAGGCACAATGATCCTGCAAGGCTACCTTTATTACTCATCAAATGCACTCTCACTTAAGCCACCAATCTCTAATGCACATTTTAATAAGATCTCTAATATAATCTGGCATGTCACCTTACCATCAGGCAATCTAATGAGTGTTCCACTACAGACCACTTGCAAGGTACTGTTTTTTTCCTGAAAAGTTTCTTTTAAACAAAATTAACTTCAAACCAGCTCAGAGAAGACTGACAGTTTTAAAAATTGCAAGCACAACATGAGCTATAAGCAATTAAAGAATAAATTATTTCATAGTTGCCTCTTCCAACACAACAAATAAATACATGTTTCTACATTTTCTGGTAAGAGTTGGCCATATACATAACTGTTTAGTGTGGTAGACAATATAGTTGGAGCCAGTGGCGTGATGGACTCTCAGTAGCATCATAGTGGACAGGATACACCGTCTCTCAAAGCCCACCTACATATCTGATAACATACCCAGAGATGTTATCCTAAGACTTAATTTTTATCACATGAAAGAGAGACTGATGGCAGTGTGCAGACAAAGAGATCAGATCCCATTGCCATACTATAGTCTGCAATTCTATGCTGACTTAAAGCGGGAGTCCACCGGGACTCCGCGTTTTTTTTTTTTTTAAAGCCAGCAGCTACAAATACTGCAGCTGCTGACTTTTAAAATAGTGACACTTACCTGTCCAGCGCGCCCGCGATGTCGGCACCTGAAGCCGATCTGTAGATCGTCACTCGGGTGCTGCCGCCACCATCTTGGGTATGGGAATCAGGAAATGGAGCCTTTCGGCTTCATTTCCTGGTTCCCTACTGCGCATGCGCGAGTTGCGCTGCGCAATAAGGACGGTCCCCGCTGCCTCTGGGATCTGTGTGTTTCCCAGCAGGCAGCGGGGCACTTGCGGAAGGGGGCGGGCACTTGCGGAAAGGGGCGTAATCTACGCCCCTTTCCGCAGAGAGCTATCCCGGAAGTGGGTGCAGTTACCTGGATTATCCAGGTAACTGCACCCCCCTCCCCCCTGAAAGGTGCCAATTGTGGCGCCGGAGGGGGGGGGATTCCGATGAGCGGAAGGTCCATTTTAGGATGAACCTCCGCTTTAAAGACTCTACAGAAATGCAGAAACATGAATACTATCATGAAAGCCCTCAAACTCAGTTATAAATGGGCATTCCTGACAAAGTTGATAGTTAACAAGGAAGGCACGGAGTATGTAATGGAATCTGTTGCCAAGGGCATGGCACTGCTAAATACACAGGGGATTATTCTCGAACCCCAAATACACCCTCACCAGGGAAATACCAATACAAGCCCTGAGCCTGAATGGCACACAGTAGACCGCAGGAATGCCCACACTCACAACTACCCCAAACTTGGGCAACTTTAATGACCAAATATCCACTTGGGAGGAAATTCCTCTGATCCGAACAGTTTTTACAAGTTTTCTTTTCCCCCCAACTTAAATCCTAAGTGACTATACTCAACTACCTTTCTTTGTTGGTTGGAGATCAGCCAGTGTTATGTTATGTTACTGCTTACATAAACTTTACTTTACTTTACTTTAGTTACAAACTTTTTACCTTATCAGTCAGATGCAACATTCCACTCCCAAGGAAATCTGGGACATAAATGTTTAAATCAAACCAATAAATATATACATATGCAAATATTGTGCTTATTGTGAGCAAACCAGTATTAAAGTGTTCCACCTAAGAAACCTCTACATAAAAGAATATAAGTGTAAACTATTTTTAAACGGTTTTAAATAGACATGTGCATTTTCTGTGTTCCAAATCCAAATTCTTTGATATTCGGAAATGCAGATGTACCTGAATTTCAAAAGCACAATAGGAATGAATCCAAAATAAATTATAACAAAATAAAATTTTGTTTGAATCCAAATCAAATTTGAATCGAATTATAATTGAATTTGAAATTGAAACTGAATCAAATTTTAAAGCAAATTCGAAGATGAACTTGAAATGTAAAAGAAATGCTAACTATTGCGGATTTCCTTCAAAAACTGTGTGCACGTGTACCTAAATAAAATTGTGCTGTTTTGAAGCGAAAGCATATTCAAACACTAACTTAATTTCGATTTTTCTTCTGCTCGCTCGCTCTGCATTTTCTAACCACTTGCTGACTGCCTTCCGCATATATACTGCGGCAAGGCAGCTCAGCTGCGCAAACTGACATACCTGTGCATGTGGTAGTGTGGGCACATGCCGCGGATACCAGTTCTGACAGGGGACAGTACTGAGATCTGCTGTTCCATATTTTTAGGAACAGCGATCTCTGTGTTGTCCCAGTAAGCCCACCCCCCACACAGTTAGAACACACCCAGAGAGCACAGTTAACCCCTTGATCACCCCTAGTAACCCCTTCCCTACCAGTGTCATTTATATATTGATCAGTGCATTTTTTAAGCACTAATCACTGTAATAATGTCACTGGTCCCCAGAAAGTGTCACTTGGGGTCAGATTTGTCCACAGCAATGTCGCAGTCCTGCTAAAAATTGCAGATCACCGCCCTTACCAGTAAAAACAATAAAAAAGAATAAAAGTCCATAAATCTATCCCCTATTTTGTAGATGCTATAACATTTGCACAAACAATTCAATATTTGCTTATTGCGATTTTTTACCAAATATATGTAGAAAAAATACATAATGGTCTAAGCTGATAAATACATTTGTTTTTTATATATATATATTTTTAGGATATGTATTATAGGAGAAAGTAAAAAAAAAAATTTTTTTTTCAAAAATATCAGTCTTTGTTTATGTGTTTATTGCACAAAAAATAAAAACCACAGAGGTGATTAAATACCATCAAAAGAAAGCTCTATTTGTGGGTAAAAAAGTTCATCAATTTTGTTTGGGTACAGCGTCACGCGACTGTGCAATTGTCATTTAAAATTACCCAGTGCCATGTCGCAAACAATTTGGCCTGGTCATTAAGGGGCAAATCCTTCTGGGGTTGAAATGGTTAAATTAAAATAAACATAAATAGTATATATATATATTTTGAAAGCATTCTTACTTTACATTATTTCTTCACACCTGCCTAGAACTTTTGCACAGTCCTGTACATAGCGACAGCAAATGTTGAAGTCAGATATTTCTTTTATAACTTAGAACACTTCACATATTCAGAATAAACCTTAATAATATAAAGAAGATTCATGTATCAAAAATCAAACTGTCAATATATCTGGTAAATTAATTATTTTAGCGTCATTTGTATCCAGATCAACGTATATGTGTTTTATAATGTAGCACCCTTCAATTGTTTTCTGTTTCAATCCTTTTATTAAAAGTTTAGGCTGGCCAACGATGGTGCAATTTTCTTTTCTGCAACCACTTGGTTACCTCATCAATAGTCAGTGTTGATAGGAGAATCCCTCCAATGAAGTGTTCTCCCAGTGGGGGGGATGCAGGAAGCCATCCTTAATAATGAACTCACAGTGATTATTGTTAACAACTATAGCCGTTGACAATAATAATATGGAAAATCCAGCATGCTGGTTGTATCCAAGGTGTTTAAATGACTTGGGCACAATCATCATGTCCATAGATGATTCAAATTTTGTCCAGTTCCTGCTGATTCAAACCATCTACGTCTGACTTTACTGTAAGTACAAATAGAGAACAGTACAGCTATAGAACTTGTATAGCAAATGTAGGTAAAACTTGCAAACAATGCAGGTAAGACACAGTCTGGAAATAACAAACCACAGTGGTGTACATACATAGCAGGTACAGCAAACACTTAAGGATCAAACTAGACCATCAAAACCAACTAGAGATGGTAAAAAAATATATATATATTGGGTTTGCTAATTGGGAGAGTGCTAATCAACCATTTTCTGCTTCAAACTGCTCCATAGGATGACAGAAACAAAAGGACTAACATGTTGCTGCATGACTCTCATCACACTTAATAAAAGGACATTGTGATACATATTGTCATATACATATTTTTATATAATATTATTATAATGACTATGATATTTACTTAGTGGTTATGAATGGCTGCATGTTCTTCTGGGTAGTAATTTATTTTTCGATTCTGCACAATATTTCTCATGTGATGTTATATTGTACGAAACCAGTACACATTTTGTGAAAATTATTATTTTCATTTCAGTAATGAGAAAAATTGTGCAGTTTGTTTGTTCAGTAATTTTCTTTTGGAAAGTGTGAATTGGCTCTTGAAATTTGTGTACATACTATATGAAAATCTTATGATCATTCTGAATACGCAATTTTCCCTCCAATTATCATATAATGTGTAAACCCCATTAGCAATTGCCAAATCCACACAGAGTGGACTTACCATTCAATAGATATGGACTTACACAGGACCAAATTTAGCAAATTTGGGCCAAATTAGACATTTCCAACTTCATCAAAAAACAATTATTCCCTTTTGGCCACAGGGAAGAAGAAAATATTAACTGACAGGGCTTCCTCAGCTTTTGTATAATCACCAAAAAAAATTCTGTTTTTGGGAACATATCTGCATAGTGCAAGAACCAGTTATGATATACAAATTAAAGCTATTCTTATTCATATTAATCAACTTGAAATAACCTGGCACTAATTTATCTCTACTGAAAAATGTGAAGAGTTAGGGTTACTATTACTGCACTTTGTATGCTCATCTTAGCTCTTGCACACTAACTTACCTAATAAAACCGCCACCTTTCATTTCATAGATTACATTACTTGATGATGAGAAGGTGAGCTACCTTTAAAAGCAGTGGAATGTATCTACTGTGCATAAAATGTACCAAATATTAAAAAGGAATCTATTGTACAGTACATATCCAATCCATTTACATGGATATTACCGGTATTTTAATCTTAAATGGTATTGTATATCTTTAGTATACTCTTTTAATGCTCCTTGTCCCCCCCAACCCTACTCTGGCAGCAGTGGATGGTGTGCACAAGTGAAGGCATAATAAGCTTGAAATGACTATAGTCAATTTATATGTTATGCATGTGTGTCTTTGATCATGTGAGTTTCATGTCAGTAGTAGTAATTATATTTTTAAAGTGCATAAAGTTTCTGCTCTTATTTCCAATAGAAGAATTTAGTTGTATTACATATAGTGGTGTTTCATATTTTCATATTTCACTAGCATCAATATATTTGGGGTCCAGCACATGTTGATACTCTTGTGGTTCAACGTATTATATTATATTATATTATAATGATGATAACTTACCTATATGTTACATATTCTGTTGGGCCCATAATGGAGGCTTTTATGTTATGAAAACTTATTTTTTATTTATAATGAAATCAAAATTTGAATACATATGAACATTTTGAATTGAAAACGAGAAAGGAAAAAATTAAACAGAAATTAAACAAATTCTGAAAATGAATCATTCTAACATGACGAAACGTAATAAATCCATAGAAAAAAAAAAAGTTCCTTCTGCACATGTCTAGTTTTAAACAACACAATCTTTTGAAACATTTTTTGTCACACCATAATAAAGATTCATCAGGTTTACAATTTTGGGGAGTAGAAAATTACAATAAACACTGAAGAGGTAGTAATACAATTAGAGCATTAAGCCAACAGTAGTCCAAATGTATATATGAACTCGAAACTTTAGCACCTTGTGACCTCAACAAAGATTTTTACTTAAATAAATTCATAGAAAACTTATTTTAAAATTCCTTTTAATACACTAGGATTATAAGGATTCATATTATTACCAGGGGGAGGTGCAATATATACTGTAGGTTATTGAATTATTATCGCATTTCATTTTTATTTGTTGGGATTTTAAATAATTTTTTGTTAATAAAAGAAATATTGTTTTTAGGGGTTTTAACAATTTGTTTTTATATGTGTTACATTATTTATAACGTTGGTGCATTTAATAGATGGACATTGATTTGTATTAATAGCATAACATGTATTTATTTTACACAAAGAGGGAGTTACGGCAAGATGAATGTTTTAAATCAAGGCATTTTATTGCAAAACAGTGTAATCAAGATAAGGTCCCTTGGTCTCTATAGAGATGTATAAACAACAACACAAGTTAAAAGTCTGGCTTGTGTAACTTGTAACTGATCCCCTTATGAA
Organism: Lithobates pipiens; assembly: GCF_037356315.1. Classification (NCBI taxonomy): domain Eukaryota; kingdom Metazoa; phylum Chordata; class Amphibia; order Anura; family Ranidae; genus Lithobates; species Lithobates pipiens. The sequence goes on from NW_027507903.1 coordinate 189,341,398, forward strand.
GTCATGTGATTAGTGACAATACATGTAGGGTGGCGCTGTGTGATATAATCCTTTGGATTTGTATACACAGCACTGAAAGGTACTCTCACCGGCTTTTTGGATTCTTGAATGTACTTTGAGCTTTTATCTCCTGTGCACTGGAGTATTTGTGCACTGGTAAATGAGAGCGTTCAATCGATCTGTATTTTTAACAAATTAAAGACAAAAAGTACTACACAATGGGAATGTCTGTTGTCTTTTCCTGTGATATTTGGGCTGATGTGAAGGAGTAAATGAGGCTCATTATATTTAAAGAGACAAGCACTGACACAAATAATAGTGTTTCTGGCATCACATTTAGGGAGATTGGTGATCATCGTTTAGTAATTAAATAGTGTTAAATGACCTATATTTGCATATAAGTCCACATAAGGAGGTGACAGGCCATTTTGTACACTAGGTAGAGCATGTGTGCATTTTCAGTTTGGATTGAAGCTTTGGGTAATATTTGGGAACATCACAGTTTTTTATTTAAGTTGTGGAATTGAAATATATATAGCACATAATTATATAGGATTACAAGACTCTGTATTTGTAAATCCAATTTAGGGAGAAGCACTTTTTATTTTTTTATTTAACCACTTTCAGACCAGACCATTTTGCTGGTCAATGACCAGAGGTCTTTTTACAATTTGGCACTGCGCTGCTTTAACTGGTAATTGCGCAGTCATGCAATGTTGTACCCAAACAAAATTTGCGTCCTTTTTTTCCCACAAATAGAGCTTTCTTTTAAAGGTATTTGACTGACTCTGCGATTTTTATTTTTTGCGATGTAAACGTAAAAAGACCGCAAATTTTGAAAAAAAATGATATTTTCTATTTTTTGTTATTAGAAAAATCCAATAAACTCAATTTTAGTCATACATTTAGGCCAAAATGTATTCAGCCACATGTCTTTGGTAAAAAAAAGTCAATAACTGTATATTTATTGGTTTGCGCAAAAGTTGTCACATCTACAAACTAAGGTACGTTTTCTGGAATTTACGCAGCTTTTAGTTTATGACTGACTATCTCATTTCTTGAGGTGCTAAAATGGCAGGGCAGTACAAAACCCCCCCAAATGACCCCATTTTGGAAAGTAGACACCCTAAGGAAATTGATAAGAGGCATGTTGAGCCCATTGAATATTTTATTTTTTTGGCTCAAACGATTGAATAATTTGTTACACAAAGTTGTCACTAAATTATATATTGCTCACACATGCCATGGTTATATGTGGAATTGTACCCCAAAATACATTCTGCTGCTTCTCCTGAGTACGGGGATACCACATGTGGTCGACTTTTTGGAAGCCTAGCCGCGTACGGGGCCCCGAAAACCAAGCACCGCCTTCAGGATTTCTAAGGGCATACATTTGTAATTTCACTCCTCACTACCTATCACAGTTTTGAAGGCCATAAAATGCCAAGATGGCACAAAACACCCACAAATGACCCCATTTAAGAAAGTAGACACCCCAAGCTAGTTGCTGAGAGGCATGTTGAGTCCATGGAATATTTTATATTTTGCCACAAGTTGCGGGAATATTACAAACTTTTTTTTTTTTTTTCACAAAGTTGTCACTAAATGATATATTGCTCACACATGCCATGGGCATATGTGAAATGACACCCCAAAATAAATTCTGCTGCTTCTCCTGAGTATGGGGATACCACATGTGTGTGATTTTTTGGGAGCCTAGCCGCGTACGGGGCCCGGAAAACCAACCACCGCCTTCAGGCTTTCTAAGGGCGTAAATTTTTGACTTCACTCCTCACTACCTATTACAGTTTTGAAGGCCATAAAATGCCAAGATGGCACAAAACCCCCACAAATGACCCCATTTTAGAAAGTAGACACCCCAAGCTATTTACTGAGAGGCATGTTGAGTCCATGGAATATTTTATATTTTGCCACAAGTTGCGGGAATATTACAAACTTTTTTTTTTTTTCACAAAGTTGTCACTAAATGATATATTGCTCACACATGCCATGGGCATATGTGAAATGACACCCCAAAATAAATTCTGCTGCTTCTCCTGAGTACGGGGATACCACATGTGTGGGATTTTTTGGGAGCCTAGCCGCGTACGGGGCCCCGAAAACCAAGCACTGCCTTCAGGATTTCTAAGGGTGTAAATTTTTGATTTTACTCCTCACTACCTATCGCAGTTTTGAAGGCCATAAAATGCCAAGATGGCACAAACCCCCCCCCCTCCCCCCAAATGATCCCATTTTGGAAAGTAGACACCCCTAAATTTAGGGGTACACTAGTGAGACTCACAGGTATCTGGGCTGATCCCGCTAACAATGCGTTTTGGGAAACCTAAACTGCTGGCGACGCTAATATAGATCTGATCAGATACTATATTACTAAGGGAGGTGTATGCTTTGTGCGTGGGTGTTAGCGGTACTGGCACTAACCTGACGCTGCCTGGGGCGACGCAGACCTTATCTGACCCTCAAACTTATATCACCCGCCGGGTGATCAGGGGGTTAAACCTTTATTAGGTAATAAATGGCGGGTGCCCTGAAACTATAAAAAAATAACTAACCAACCAGTGTCACCTGTAACAGTTATATGGTGATCACTGGTGAAAGGGTTAACTAGGGGGCAATCAGGGGGCTTTATGCAGTAGTATATGGGGGTCCCTGGCGCTATAAAAAGCTGCGGCGAACCTAAATACCTACCTGCCTAACTAGCGTCACCTGTGACACTAATACAGCGATCAGAAAAACGATTGCTTATTAGGCTGGGTTCACACTGGAGCAATGCGGGAACGCCACGAATCCGCGGCGGGTTCCCGCATCACACTGCCCTATGCGAACTGCTGGGAGTGTCAGTGAAATGTTAATGACACCCCCAGATCAGTTCGCATATCGCAGTGCGATCTGCAAACTCGGACAGGAATCGGATCGCATGGTGTGAACACCCATGCAATCCGATTCTGCTGCGGACCAAAAAAAGGGTCCCGTGCGAGTTTGCGGCGGGTGCGGCGGGTGCGATGCGAATTCAGCCATACTATCTGTATGGCTGAACTCGAATCGCACAGAGATCGGATGTGATTTGCACTGCAGTGCGGTGCGAATCACATCCGTTCTCATAAACCGCTGCAATGTGAACCCAGCCTTAGTGACACTGGCGACGGGGGGTGATCACGGGGTTAAACCTTTATTGGGGGGGTTAGTGGGGTACCCTAGAACTAAAGGGGGCTAACCCTAACTGCCCTAACAGTTATTACAGTCACAAATGACACCAATGCAAAAAAAAAAAAATGCATTTGGTGTCACTGTGACTGGGGGTGCAGGGGTGATTGGGGGGGTGATCGGGGGTGAAGGGGGGGTGAGAGTGTGCCTGGCATGTTCTACTGTGTAGTGTAGTGTTTGTGCAACTCACCGATCCTCTCTCCTCGGTGCCGGAACGAAATATACCGACACGGAGGAGAGATTACATCACTTCCTCTGCCTGTGTTTACATTACAGGAGAGGAAGTGATGTCATGCTGCACTTCCATTCGTCAGGAGCGATCGCGAGGGGGTGGCCATGAACAAATGGCCGCCCCCTCATCCCGGATCGCTCCTGAACGGATTCCGACCGCCGCTGGCACCGGGGGGGTCCGATCGGGCCCCCCACCCACGGGAAGGCAGGGACGTACATGTACGCCCATATGCCTGCCCGTGCCATTCTGTCGACGTACATCGTCGTGCGGCGGTCGGCAACTGGTTACATTTTTATTATTGGTGTTATTTGCTTATGGGATATATTTGCAATCCACACACATGATAATATATTGTTGCTTGAATTTAAAGTGGAATACCTTAAAATTGGTTGGTTTACAATAAGCACAATATTTATATATGTATTGACTTGGTTTAACCACTTCAGCCCCGGATAATTTTACCCCCTAACTTACCAGATCACTTTTTGTGATTTGGCACTGCATCGTTTTAACTGACAATTACGCGGTCGTGCGACGTTGCACCCAAACAAAATTTACGTCCTTTTTTTCCCACAAATAGAGCTTTATTTTTGGTGGTATTTGATCACCTCTGTGGGGTTTTTTTTGCGCTATAAACAAAAAAAGAGTGAGAATTTAGAAAAAAAACACAATATTTTTTACCTTTTGCTATAATAAATATCAAATTTTTAGAAAAAATAATTTTTTTCCTCAGTTTAGGCCGATATGTATTGTTCTACATATTTTTGGTAAAAAAATCACAATTTGCGATTATTGATTGGTTTGTGCAAAAGTTATAGCATCTACAAAATAGGGGATAGATTTATGGCTTTTCTTTTTTCTTTTTTACTATTAATGGCAGCGATATGCGATTTTTTGTTGACTGCTACATTATGGCGGACACATGAGACACTTTTGACACATTTTTGGGACCATTCACATTTACACAGCGATTGGTGCTATAAAACTGCACTGATTACTGTGCAAATGTGACTGGCAGGGAAGGGGTTAACACCAGGGGGCGCTGCAGGGGTTAACATGTTCCCTATGGGAGTGATTCTAACTGTGGGGGGAGGGGACTCACAAGGGGAGGAGACCGATCGGTGTTCCTCTGTACTGGGAACACACCATCGGTCTCCTCTGCACTGACAGGACGTGGATCTGTGTGCTTACATACACAGATCCATGGTCCTGCTGTGTTCCTGGGCAATCGCAGGTGCCCGGCGGACATCGCAGGTGCTGGGCATACGCACCGGGTCCCGAGTGATGCACACACACCCCCTAGATGGCCAGGAATCAGAGGACATCATATGACGCCCACCCTGGATGGGAGATCCCATCTGCGGGTGTCATATGACTATACGCCGGGGCTGAAGTGGTTAAACATTTAAGTTAATAACATTTCATTAGGAAGTATATAAACAATATTTGTTGGTGAGAGTTTTTAAAGAACAGCGTGTCATTTTTAATTTCAAATTGGATAATTACATGGGTGTGGGAACACATATTAGTGACTACAAGCAGCTCAACTCATATTATAGAGTTTGGTTTGAACGCAGCACAGGAATATATTTATTTATTATTTATTTATTTATTTATTTATCTTTGTTATCCTGGGTACACACGGGCCAAATATCAGCTGAAAATGGTCAGTTTGACAGTTACAGTCTGACTTTCAACCCTCTTCTGAGAGAAGCCAGTCCTGGTTTCTGTCAAACAAGCATGCTGAAAACCAGCAGCTGATCAGCGCTTGTAACCAATGGTGGGAAATCCACTTGCCATAACACAATAGCACAGTAGGGAGATTGCTGTACAACAGCCCACAGAGTTGAACAAAAAAAGACTAGACTTACGTTGTTATTCAACAATGCTCTAATACTACCTTGGTTTGTACATTATCAGGTCATTTCTATTATATAAAACAATGCTCCCTATGGCTGCCAATGCTAAAGTTCTGTCATTTTCACTATTGCTTTCACTAAGCACCGTTTGTTTTCCTATTGGGTGTTCCAGAAGCAAACTTACCAAAATTGAATACTAAAGTAAGCTCAGAATTTGGATTGTCTGTAAGAATTGGTTCCAGAGGCAATATTTTGGAAAATTTGGAAGGTAGAAGGTGGTTGGGGAAGGGAAGTATGTTTTGGTGGTTAATAGCAGCTAGGTTATATATAGAAACATAGCTTGCAATGATAATAACTAGATAGCTATGAGGCAGAAATATAGGTAAATAAACAATATACAGCTTATACTTATGCTAAGAGGGGGCAGATAAAATGTTCTAAATTCTTACCTCTGGTGAGAGATGTCTGTTGCATGAGAGGGTTAAATTCCTCTTAGGTGCAGCATTATGTATGACTATACATTACATAGTGAAGTTTGACACTATTTCCTTGGGTAATGCCAGGGCTGAATATAGCCATTATGCTGCCTTAGGCCCAGCTGAATAATGACACTCTTTTGTACAAGCTCTTAGTCTATAGCAACCACTGTCAGCTTTATATTCAGAGCTATTTTTAATAATTACCGACCCACAAGAAGGTAAAGAGAAATATATTTTCATGTTTTCTGAACAATTGAAGCTGGCATTTAATATGCTTATTTATTGCTTCCCCTGGTTCCTCCTCCTTCCCCCATCAATAAGCTAATGACATTTTTTAAATAATGCTATTCTATTTTCACTACATGCTTTATTTTAGACCCATGGGCATCATCACTGAGTCTATGTGCTTCTTTATGCAATGCTAGCAGATCATGGCTGGTGGGAGCAGCCAACAGGGTGCTTTATGTAGCTTCCGAAAAGCATCATGCCATCCTGCTTCAAGATTCCTGTCCAGATGCAAGCAATGGACTGACTCTTGGGGGTAGTTATACAAAGTATTAAAATACCTCAGAATAATTGGATATACAGTTTTGCCCCATACACACGATGAGATTATCGGACGAATGATCGTCCGTTTTTTATTGCATGCTAATCTCAGATCGAATCTGATGAGTTTACTAAAGTCACGAAAATTCCCGCACGACAGAAAAAAAATTCGGAAGTGATGTCATGTGTTGTAATGCATTTGTATTGCATTTTCGAACGATAGCTGTACTGATTAAACGAAAATCGTACGATCTGGCATCGTACGAAAAAAATTTCCGTGCATGTCCGATAGAATAATATCGGATGTACTGTCCTAATCGGCTCTCGAAAGCTCTGTACTAACGATCCGATTATCGTACGATCGATTCGAAAGCGGTATTTTCCGTACGATTTTCGGATCGTGTGTACGGGGCATTAGTCTGGGTGTGTGGGCATTGTCGAGTAGGCTGCTGGGCCAAACAATGGTAGTACAGATGTGTAGAGGTGCCTGCTGTAGGGATAAATGCTCAAGAGAATCTTGTATCATAAGAGTAGGTCTTTACTGGTCAAAGGGAATTAAAATAACATCAACAAGGTGTTTTATGGCTTACACTGACCACTTCATCAGAATGTGTATTAAGACAGCAAAATTAAAACATAGTGGCATATACATTAACAAGAGTAAATATAACAGAGTTAATTTAAAGCTTTCTAAAATTTAATTCTATTGATATGTTAGTAAAATAAGTAAATACATAAATATATAAATATTAGAAATAATATGATAAAGCATTAACATTATATGATTATTCAATGAAAAATAACATATAGTTATGATAGCACCTTAGACCACCACAATTTCATCTATAAATGTAAACTTTATTTAAAAAAGGGTAGATTTTACAATAATACACCTTGCAATCTATTTTATAGTTTGCAGATTATTGATTTGTGACTGACATCAAGAATGTATATGATGTTATAATTTCAATAGGTGTGGGACTTTTTTGTTGTGTGAAATTTCTCTCTCAGCATCTCTTTGAAAACATACTGAGTGAGTGGTTGCTACACACAGTGAGTAGGGGAGGATTTTCAAGTAAATGCACTCTTCTGTCCTCATGCACAGACAGTAGTTGTTGGGTGCTTGCGTCAAATCCACATATCCATATATCTACATGTACAGTGGATTTGAATCTTTGCATTTCCATGTGTGGTGGAGAGGGAAGTGTTAATACAGACTGTGCATGCGACTAAAGCTTCCTTTACCACCCATGTTACATAAATAAGTACAGGGCTTAATTGTTTCTGCTGCGCTTAAAGTCTATTGGCCCATAGTTTCTTATCAAAAAATTATACCCAGCATGCACTGGTCAGAGACGTCACAAGGGGGCATGCCACCAGGTGACGAAGGGAGTCTGCCCCTGGTGATGTCACTAGGCTGCTGCCCTCTTACCAATTTAAAAGAGAAGTATGGGTTTCTGTTTCTTTTTATTTATACTTACCTAGGTGGATGCAGCATTGGTCCAATGCTGCATCTGTCCCCTGGTGCCTCTACACTGAGATCCATACGATCAAACACCACTGAACGCTCAGTTCTCACAGCTCCTGAGCAGACAGCTGATGACTGTCAGTCACAGCTCTCTGCTCTGCCCCTCCTCACTCACTGAAGCGATGAGCTGTGGAAGGGGGTGTGGCAGGCATTACGATTGATAATGGGACATCATTTTTTATTTTTAATAAAGGAAATGTCAAAAACTGTGTGTATTTTTATTTCTTTTTGACACTTTTTTTGGTGAATGAGGAGGGGTACAATGTACCCCTCCTCATTCACATAGGGGGCAGGATCTTTAACAAGGGGACTTTTAGGTTCTGAGCAGACCTACCAGCAGACCCCCACAACCACCACCCAGAGTTGTGGGGAAGAGGCTCTTGTGCCCATCAACATAGGGACAAAGCATCCCCCATCTTGAGGACATGTGGCCTGGTATAGTTCAGAGGGGATCGCTCATCCCGCCTAGTATGGATTGGGGGGACCCCCAAGCTGTTTTTTTTCACATTTTTTTTAAAAAGAAAGCTTGCAGCTGGGGAAATCAATTTAAATGTCATGGACTAGACCATGCCTACCCCCCAAATGAAATGATACACCCACACGCATGATCCCCGATCGATACTTGGTATTTGATTTGTGATCATAGGCCTCCCTCTCCTACCCAAGGGATACGTCTGGGAGGACATTCACCATGGAGGAATACCATTCAATGATATATACTGTGATCAAAGATCATAAACGCTTTATTATGCATTCTTACCATGGTCAAAAATGACTTGACTATACCTCTGATGGAGACTGAGGAGGTAATACATTCCCCACCGCTTTCCCGGCATCCAACCCTCTCTTTCCATCTTTTCCTCTCCCTTAAAACTTCTCGTCTTTCATCCATCCCCTGGCTTTCCTTACACCACCTTTTTTCTCTTTATCTTAACACCTTACATCATTAAGTAGCTCAGAGTGTGCAACCAGTAGAGTAGACAAAGAACCCCTCTGGAACTGAGCCTGCATAAAACAACTTAATAGTAAATTATGCAAATACCCCACCATGGTGTAGCTTATCACAAGTACTAGGCTCCATCTCTTCACACACTTCTCTGGGTAGTACCACGAATGGATACTTCCTTCAGTTGTTATATTTGGTTCGCCTTGAACATGAAGAATGTTGGTTGTTTACAATGCTATAGTTTGCCTGACTTGTATTTGTTACATGTACAATATGCTCCTTATTCTTTAGTGAGCTACTTTACAATGGTCATTACAATGTACTGTTCTTTTATTTTCAATAAAACATTTTTGGAACAATCTAAATGTCATTTTTTTCTTTATATATGTCCTTGTTGTTGCAGCAGGTTCTATACATGGTACAGATGCACCACTTTACAGGCAGACTAAGTGGACCCCCATGCACTATATTTAAAGGCATATTTCATTTTTATTGTTTCACTTTAAGCATCATTACAATCACTGCTCCTTTTTTTGCATTGAAATGTGTCCCCCAAGGCAGTACCCAGGCCCCCATACATTTTTATATGGCCAACAACTTGCATATAAGCTTTCAAAATGGGGACTTTGGATTTTTCAAGTTTGGGTCCCATAGAATTTAATAGGGTTTGCGGTTTGGGTCTGAACTTTTTCCAGTTCTGGTGTGGACCGAATTGGTGGGTGCTAGGCCTATCACTATTATCTAGATGAAATTGCAGTTTGTGCAAATGTGTTTGAATTACTCTTAACAGTAACCATGGAGACTGTTCAGATATAATCTTTTACCTGATTTTAGCCTAGCAAACTTGAATTTGATTTGCACTTTGCATATTACTGGTACTTGTGCTAAATTAGTCACTGAGCCCACATGCATGCTCTGAATATAGTTTCTCTTTTTCAGATACGTTTATCTCCAACTCTAAAAGTAATATTTTGACCATTGGACAGTGATCGCTCTGGAGTTCTTTCAGCCTCCTCCAGTAAAATAATGAAGAACATTAGGTTTATGGTAATAATCACAAAAGCTACGCCTGAACAAATTCTCCTTCAGATGTCCATTACTTTTCTCTAAATACTTTCAATTTTCTTTTGAATTATTATATTCATAGAAATACATATGCACATTCCTCAAGATCATTTTTTAGTACCTTTCCTACCATGAAAGGCAGGAGGTTAAAATACATCATGAGCTTTGCTATTATTGCAAACCTTTGTATGCCTAAAAGCTATTGTTGATGACTGATTTTACTCACATTTGAATACAGACAATCTTCACAAGCAAACACACTAAGCACAACAGGGATTCTTGCTGCAGAGCAGTTCAGACTAAATGATGTTTGAAAATACTTTCATCTAATTCCAATACTTTCATCCACTTAACAATGTAGCATCAGGATTCATACTCAGCAGTCTAACATCTTATGATCCCTGAGGGAAGAATTCTGATGAAGTTATTGGTGACTGGCTGGTAAATTATTTCTAACCACCAGGGTCCTATTCATTTTAAATGGCCTCTAAAGAAAAATGATAGCGTCCTCGACCTGGACATTTCTCTTTTTCCCTAAAAGATATTGCTTGTCTTATAACAGTAAATGATTTTCTCAAAGTTTCAAAAGAAAATGCATTTGTCATACACCTTTGTAAAATGTTAATAAAATATTATAGCTAGACATTGTTTATGAATTTAATGACTATGCTGTATAATTTTAAGATATTTGTAACTAGTAGCATACATGATTTTAATAAGAAAATATATGTAGTTTTATCTACTGTATATAGCACACTATGAAAAAATGTGTCCTTATTTTGTTACGAAAGGGAACATAAATCTTAGTATTCTAGGTTTAGCAGTTGTAAGGGATAAGCTCAGGATCTTTGTGAAAGAAAAAAATTGTGGTTTATTTACATGTCTGTGGTTATAAAGTGCAGGTATCAAAACAGCTAAAATAAAACAAAACAGAAAATAAACCCTTACCACTTTGGGCATATAACTATAAAAACACAGGAACTTAACTACTTGTCCACAGCCGACCGCTGCCCAGACACTTGGAGATCACACAGAAATAAACAGAGGCTTTTAGTCACACAGACTTAATTTCATCATTCAGAGGCATTGCTGATCTCCACAGATCTGGTTTTGCACAGAGGGCTGGTTCTAGGGTGGAGCCTCTTGTTGAAGCAACCTAGGAGTTTATAAGAGCTCTGAGTGCTTTATATGTTATACCTGAGCTTGTTAACCCTCATTGAGCCCAAACAGGCTCACTACACAGCACAAACACAAAAGCAATCAGTGTACAGCATGAACTTTGCTCTGTCCAGGGTGGAATTTTCCATGTAAACACCCTGGGGCACTGATTATTATTATTATTAATATAGCTTCATTCTGTGTCACGATAGGTGTAATATTGAGGTACTCAAATTCAGTGAGGTCAGAAACAATCCAATTCCCAAATACCTAAAGTTGGTAAAAATGTGTAGGCTAGAATGTCTTGGATAAACATATGGTTGTGAGGGGCAGATAGGAAAAGCAATAGATTTAAACTGGGTACACATGATCCAAATATTGGCCAATATAGCTGTCCTTCCGACAGAAGTCGGTAAAAGAGCGAAGTCTGGTGATTTTATGAAAATAACCCATGGGAACCATATCTTTTTAAATTTCTCTATTGATCCATTAGCGGTTGCTACCAATCCCCCCATGTTGTAAAGCTCCTGAATTGTATTAATCCATTATTTAATTGATGGAATGGAAGGTAGATTTCCAATATCGTGGTATAAGGACTTTAGTTGCTATCAATAGGTATCTTGTTTTTTTTTTTTTTCATAGAGCAGTCAGAAATGTGAAGTGTGAAACAGGCTGGTTTCAATTTAATATTAGTATCACTAATACTTTTTAACAATGCACAAATTTGCCAAAATGGGGTTATTAGAGAGAATTTCCACCAAATGTGCACCAGAAAACCCATCTCTTGATTATAACGCCAACACAAAACAGAGGACTGGGGGAACCATTGTTTCAACTTATCAGGAGTTATATACCAATGTGATAGTAGTTTATATGAAAGTTCCTGAAAACAGGAGCTACTGGAGCATTTGTGTCCAAAGATACATTCATGTTGCCATTGTTCATCATGAAATGTTATATTAAAAGCTGATTTCCAGAGTGCTTTAAATCTGACCGGGCTTGAAGTGTAAGAGGTTTGTAGCCAGGCATACACTGTCAAGTTTTTTTCATACTATTTCCTTGAAGGCAAACAGATTTCGAAAGGTGTTAAAGGTCTTAAGAAGGCATTTTTGTACATCCATTTTGGTATAACTTGATTTCCTAATTCTGTTGTCATAGTTGTATGCAATTTTATTTTGCCCTTTTGATTACAATTTGTAATCAACAAGGGTGCATATTCATTTATTTGTAAATTTGGATGGAGAGGCCATTCCAGGTTTAAAGTCCGGGTTAGATCCTAATGGTGTCAAAGGACCTGGTGAAGTGGATAAATCTGAGCATTTAATCACTTGGTGAAAAACGTTTAATGTTTTACCAATTAGTGGGTGTTGTTTTAGAATATTAGGGCTTAAATCATATGGTATCCAAGGAGAGAATTTCACCGGTAGAGCACTTAAGTCATTCTCCAAATTTACCCAATCTTTATTAGCTGCATTACAATGTCACTTAATAATTCTCGTGAGATGAGATGCAAAATAATAATTCTTAAAATTGGGAAATCCAATTCCTCCAATTTGTTTTGGAAGTGTAAGTATTTGGAGATTAATACATGGTCTTTTATCTGCCCACAGAAATTTCCTAAGTAATGACTGCAAAGAGTAAAAGAATGTTGAGAGTAAAAAATTGGTAGGGTTTGAAAAAGATACAATATTTTTTAAATAATACTGCCATTTTGACTATGGCTGCCCTACCAAACCAGAAGGAATTCTTGAGGGACCACTTCCCAAAATCCTCCTTTAAAATCCGTATTATAGAAATAACATTTTATTTTTGCATAGAGTGTTTAACCACTTGCAGACCGGACCAATTTGCTGGTCAAAGACCAGACCCCTTTTTGCGATTCGGCACTGCGTCGCTTTAACTGACAATTGCGCGGTCGTGCGACGTGGCTCCCAAACAAAATTGACATCCTTTTTTTCCCACAAATAGAGATTTCTTTTGGTGGTATTTGATCACCCCTGCGGTTTTTATTTTTTGCGCTATAAACAAAAATAGAGCGACAATTTTGAAAAAAACGCATTATTTTTTACGTTTTGTTATAATAAATATCCCCCAAAAATATATAAAAAAACATTTTTTTCCCTCAGTTTAGGCCAATACGTATTCTTCTACATATTTTTGGTAAAAAAAATCGCAATAAGCGATTATTGATTGGTTTGCGCAAAAGTTATAGCGTTTACAAAATAGGGATAGTTTTATAGCATTTTTATTAATAATTTTTTATTATTATTTTTTTACTAGTAATGGCGGCGATCAGCGATTTTTATTGTGACTGCGACATTGTGGGGGACCCATCGGACATTTTTGACACATTTTTGGGACCATTGTCATTTATACAGTAATCACTGCTATATAAATGCAGTGATTCCTGTGTAAATGACACTGGCAGTGAAAGGGTTAACCAGTGGGTGGCAGTGTAGGGGTTAAGTGTTCCTAGGGGTGTGTTACTAACTGTGGGGGGGTTGGGCTTTCATTTAGTGAACACTGATCTCTGCTCCAATCACATGGAGCAGAGATCAGGTCACTAGTTGCTAGGCAGAATGGAGAAATGTTGTTTACACAGCATTTCCTCCATTCGGCCGCTCCGTGAGACGATCGCGGGGATGCCCGCGGTGATCGAGTCCGCGGGTCCCGCGACCAGACTCACGGGGGTCCCGACCAGCGCGGGAGCGCGCCGCCGGCGGCGCGCTCCCGAGGGCAGGGCGGCATTGAATATTGGACGTACCTGTACGCCAATATGCCTGCCCGTGCCATTCTGTCGACGTACATCATCGTGCGCTGGTCGGGAAGTGGTTAAGGTGGTTGTAATCCAGATTCCCAAGTGTTTCAGTGCTCTGTCTACCCAAGTGAAGGAACAATTTTTCCAAACTAAGGCCAATGTGTGAGAGGAGAGAGACAAATTCAATGCCTCTTATTTTTTATAATGCATTTTGAGGTTGGAAACATAACTATAATGTGCAAATGCTTGCATCAATTTTGGAATAAAGATATGAGGTTGTTTGAGGAAAGATAGTGAATCGTCTGCATACGTTGCTGATTTATATTGTCTATCTCCTATTGGAAACCCATGAATTGATAGGTTAGCTTTAATATTACGGATGAAAGGTTCCAACGTCAATATGAAAAATAATGGGGAAAGAGGACATCCCTGACGTGTCCCGTATTGTATATTCACTGAATCTGAAAGAGTTCCTTTAATTTTTAATTTAGCCTTAGGATTGTGGTAAAGGGTAGATATCCATGTAACCATATGTGATTTTTATTTGAGATCTTTATCATAATGAGATCTTTATTTGCAAACAAAAGTAGCGAGAGAGGGCAGGCCTGGCAGGTGCCCCTTTGCTAGGGAGAAGGCTCTAGAAATTTCCCTGTTAGTGCCAACACAAGCTTTGGGGTTGCAATCTAGACGAAAAACCCACTTGATGAATTGAGGAATACAGCCTACAATATATGTGACATGGTTTCCCAGTAAGGCCACCCCCAAATGCATTTTGAACATCCAATGATATAACCAATTCTCTTTTCTGAGACCTGGCAGTACTATGGATATGCAGATACAGTCTTATGTTTTTGTAAGTGCACTATAAGTGTTATGGAGTTGTGGAGTCCAGCAAGTTACCAGCCTCAGGAGCCTCTAAAAACAACTCAGGTAATTTTGGCAAACATACTGTATATCTACATACAGTAAGATTGATACCACTTAACGGGTATGCCATCCAGACCTGAAGTTTTGTTAGGAGTAAGAGAGAGAATAGCATCTATGATTTCTTGTTCTGCTGCATGGAGGTACGTTTTGGGAGGTGTAGGGAGAAAAAGAAGGTAGGCAAAGCTGTCTCAGAGGAGGGAGGCACTATTATATACAACAATTCATATTTCAAAAATATATATAGGGTGAGTGGCGCTAAAAAGATTCCAGCATTGGTAATCCACTCTTGCTACCCAGCGACCAGCAGATCAGCCATCACTGGACTTTGGAGAGATGATCATTCGTCGCTGGATAGCAAGAGTGGATTACCACCACTAGAATCTTTTTTTATTTATTTTTTATTTTTAACAAAGGACTTTTTCAAAAGTGTGTTTGTCTTATTTAACAATTTTTTACACTTTCTTTGTGAAATGGTAGGGGTACTTTTGTACCCCCTTACCATTTCAAACAGGGGGGCGGGATCTGGCGGTCCCCTTGTTAAAGGGGGCTTCCAGATTCTGATAAGCCCCCCACCCGCAGACCCCTACAACCACCGGCCAGGGTTGTGGGGATGAGGCCCTTGTCCCCATCAACATGGGGACATGGTGCTTTGGGGGGACCCCAAAGCATCCTCCCAAAGTTGAGGGCATGTGGCCTGGTACGGTTCAGGAGGGGGAGCTGCTCTCTCGACCTCTCCCCCCTCTTTTCCTGCGGCCTGCCAGGTTGCGTGATTGGATAAAGGGTCTGGTATGGATATTTAACATAAATGTTTTTTTATTTGATGCAGGGTTCCCCTTAATATCCATACCAGACCTGAAGGGCCTGGTCATTGAATTTGGGGGAACCCCACGCTTTTTTTTTATATCAATGACTTTCAATGAGTGTTCTCTGTATTACAGGAGCCGACAATTCATTATAGCCGCGAGTGATTTTAAATGACTTTTTTTCCTGCAGAAATGACACTTTGTGCAGGGACAGTTCTAAGCATGGGAAACATGCGCCCCTTCACAGGCATACTATAGACACCCCCAGGTACGAAATTTAAAGGAATATTACACTTTTATTGTTTCACTTTAATCATTATTAAAATCACTGCTCCCGAAAAACGGCCATTTTTAAAACTTTTTTTTGCATTGATACATGCCCCCTGGGGCATGAGGCAGGTCCCCAAACACTTTTTAGGACAGTAACTTGCATATTATCCTTTAAAATTAGCACTTTAGATTTTGAACGTTGGAGTCCCATAGACTTTAATAGGGTTCTAAAGTTCACACGAAGTATGCTATATAGAGTTTAGCAGCTCCGTCAAATCTTCTTTATACATTCCACAGACACCATAAGCAAAGACAGAATTGACCGTTATTCATGTGGATTTTCGGACGAATGCAATTTTTGAACGAAAAACAAAATAAATAAAAACGAATTTCGGGAGCAACTAAATAAATTTATTTTTCACCCGAAAATGAAATTCCAAAACAAAATATTTCACTCTGCACATGTCTAAAAATTATATTCTTGTATATATTTATAACGATATACCCTGATGAGTCCTCAGAAAAAACAAAAAGCAGCTCCCATATTCATAATAGTGAGCAAATGCTTTACTAATTGTAAGAGGATCAGTTGTAACAGTTCCATCAGGCAAACCTATATTGGAAATAGTGATGTCACGGTGCTCCAAATGACAAAGAAAGGTCAATAGCTTTCCATTATTCTTACTGTATCTATGCAGGTGTGCTGACAGATGTAGTTGATGCTTCTGAGTCAATTCTACAGCATGAAGATGAAGGGCTCAATGAGCCATCACAAAAGCACAATAGGAAGTCTGGAGAGGGTCCACAACATATCGCAAGTGGTCTGTTTCCAAATCAACTTCTAATGATAACTGCTTCCAGTGACAAGAAGCCCCAAACTAACGCCTTGAAGGCTCTCCAGGTAGGGTCAGAGGCCAAGTCAAGGTTTATGTCCTAGTAATTCATTATGTCAATTACAACCTGTTCGGCAAATTCAAGATTTAAGGAAAAATGGTCTGATAACATTTGAGCCAGAGCTTGCCAGTCACACGTTCAGAGGTGAGCGTTTAATACCTAGGGGGGAGCACCTGAGTATGATCACTGTGGCTTGCTTTGGATTATCTACACAGCAGTTTCCAAATCGCATGGATCACAGTGGCTTGCTTTGGATTATCTATACAGCAGTTTCCAAATCGCATGGACTTTAAAAGCACTTTTGAATTGAAATAATTGGATGACACATCTGCACAATAGAAGCACAATAGAATATATATATATATTCATATATATGTTTTAGTGGATTGAGTCCACTATATGATTTTATGAACAATATATGATTTTATGAACAGTAATTTTGATACAACCAATCACCATATGGATGCACGTTATAACACTTTGTATTAGTGTGATTATTTATTTTCATTTATATGTTAACTTTTAAGTATACATAATGATTTGTTGTACTATTGTCACTTTTTACAGTCACTAGTTACTGGATGTATCACGGTGTGTGATTCACACGCATATTTGCACTTTGGTTATCACATATATAATGTGAAGAGTATATTTGAAAGCGCAGCGTATATATTTATTTATTTTTGCTTTTATCTGCATGTTTTTATGAGACGTGTTTAACACTTGCAGCTGTTTCACTGTGCCAATTAGGCAATTTATAATCAGAGGAGGCTCACAGGAGCTTTTATATATACTTGTGTTAAAAATAACAAATGGTCCCCTCATGGCAGATGACTCTGGTTTCATAACTATCCTCCTCCTTGATCTGAGTGCAGACTTTGATACCATTTTATTTTATTAACCTCGTTTGGATTTACTGACACAATTCTGAACTGGTTTAAATCTGATCTTTCTGGCCATACCCAATTCATCCAACTCAAATCTTGGAAATCTCAACCATCTCTACTCTCTACTGGTGTGTCCCAGTGATTTTTTTCCTGGGGCCTCTTCTGCTCTTAATCTTTTTCCTCTTGGTCTCATATTTCATAAATTTAACCTCCACTTCCATTGCTATGCAGATGACACCCTGTCTACTAAACCTACTACCACCCTTCCACTCAAATTCAATACCAACTGTTTACAGGTAATTCAATACTGGCATCCTTATAGCCTTCTCAGATTTAATAGTGCTAAAACCAAGGTTCTCCTCATTAGTATGCAATCTACCTTGACAAAGCTTAACAGTTTTTCAGTTGATATTGATAACTCCACAGTTTTTCCCTCCCCTCAGGCAAAGAGTCTAGGTGTCATTCTCAATTCCTTTTTCTGCCTTTTTTTTGCTTGGGTTTTCCCAATTTCACTTTCACTGAAATATTAATGAAATATCACTGTGATAGCATGGAAATATGATTGATTGTTTAGATTGGAAGTGGTGGGGGAGGGGGACACTTTTTTGGTTGTATGTTTGCAAGTAGGAGAGAAAGTGAGAAAATGGGGCTCTTATGGTTTTGCTTCACATTAAAATCACCTGTTTGGAATACTAGAAGGGCAAGATAAGGGAGGAATGGTAAGGTCACAGGAGATGCCCTTAGGGTTGGCCCAGATGGGCATGGGTGGGGGGGCACGGGAGGGTTGGAAGGGAGGGTAGCTGTGGGAGGTGGGGATGGACATATGTTGTGGGTAAAAAAACACACATAACTAATATTAGCATATAGGAAGGCAGAAATTGAGCGAGGGGAAGACTTTGGAGAGAGGGAGAAATACATAGATTGAAGAAATTACCTTAGATTGAGAGATGTGAGGGTGATTATAAGGTTGATCACTTTTTTATTTAATTTGGTGTTGATTGTTATTGTTGATTTTTTTTTTTCATTTTTCAGCATGCAAGAAAGGAGAATAACTATAATTTCATGGAATGTCCGGGGCTTAGGGGACCCAGTTAAGAGAGCTACGATTTTATCGGTATTAGAAGGGAGTGGGCCTAAACTGCTTTGCCTGCAGGAGACGCATTTGACTGATGACACTGTTATACAATTTCGCAATTGGAAGTTCCTGGCCCAATTCCACTCGGCCCAATCCTCCTATTCTAGGGGGGTGAGTATTCTTGTTGGGAGAGGTCTGGCATTCTCCTGCAGGGAAAGCAGTATTAATTAACAGAGCTGGTATGTTTTCTTTCTCTGCTCAATTGAAAACAAACCATCCGCGTTGGCAAATATTTACATTCCCCCCCATTAAAGCTAGAGGTCCTATATAAATTATTGGAGTTCGTGCTGGATAAGGCAGGGACCCCAATATTAGTCATGGGAGACTTTCATGAAGTACTGGACAAGACTCTAGACAGATTCTTGCTGGGTCATAGGTCCAATACATTAGGTGAGGGTCGGCTGTCTTGATTTATGGAGGAAATGGGTTTGAGTGATATATGGTGAATGCGCTATCCACAAGAAAGGCAGTATTCATGTTTTTCAAGCTCCTATCTCACTCTCTCTAGAATTGACATGGCCTTGGGTAATTGGGAGGTAATATCATTGGTATATAACATAGAGTATGGTCCAAGAGGAGTTTCAAACCACTCCCTGCTTGTGCTGTCCATTAATGTTGGGGGCAAGACCCAATCTTGAGAATGGAAAATTAGTACTTGTTGGCTCAAACTGATTTGCAGTTCTGGAGATGTGATGCTTATATTAAACAAATTTCTACAAATCAATACAGGGACAGATAAGCAACAAGTCTATAAAATGGCTATTACTAGGAGGACAGAGAATAGATGAATATTCCAGAGACAGTGTCACTTCGGAGAGGAGGAGAGGGTTGGTCATATTTTGTCCTTATTTATTGAATCCAATACTCCCCCCTCTACTGTTTCAGCAATTAGGACAGCAAGCAGAGACATCACCACTGAAGAGACAGAGATAATGCAGGTATTTAGTGACTATTACAAGTCGTTGCATAAATCTTATAGGAGTGTAGAGGGTGAAACAATGGAGGATTTTTTTCATGGAATATCAATCCCGACCTTGTCAGAGCAGGATAGAAT
This sequence comes from Lithobates pipiens, assembly GCF_037356315.1. NCBI lineage: Eukaryota > Metazoa > Chordata > Amphibia > Anura > Ranidae > Lithobates > Lithobates pipiens. The sequence goes on from NW_027507903.1 coordinate 189,361,164, forward strand.
ATATATGGAGGCAACAGTGACCCTAGAGGAGCTAAAACAGGCAGTAGCTGGGATGCCCAGCCAAAAATCACCAGGACCGGACAGGCTCCCCGTAGAAATATATAAGATTTGGCAAGGCATTACCCTCAGAACTGTTGAAAACATTGGGGTGGGCGTTAACCTATGGGAGACTCCCTACCTCAATGTTGGAAGTCCTACCTCAATGTTGCAAGTCACAATTATGCCGCGTACAAACATATCAGACTATCTGGGGGACTTAGTCTGGCGGACAAACCACCAGACTGTCCGCTGGACTTTCCAAACGAGCTACCTGCCCAAACACGGTACTTTTGCGGTCAACTATCCGCCGTACTTTTGAAATGAATGGACTCGCCCACACACGCGGAGGAAAGTCCGTTCATTTTGAACGCGGCTCCAGGTAGTCTGGACCAGTGAAGGAGGCGTCGCTGGCCCCGTCACCTGGTATGGAGTTAAAGGAAAAGCCCTATGCCAAAAAAATGGCGTGGGGGTCCCCCCCAGGTCCATATCAGACCCTTATCTGAGCACGCAACCCGGCCAGTCAGGAAAAGCAGTGGGGACGAGCGAGCGCCCCTCCCCTCCTGAGCCATACCAGTCCGCGTGCCCTCAACATGGGGGCGTGCCCTCAGCATGGCCCCCACCCCAAAGCACCTTGTCCCCATGTTGATGAGGACAAGGGCCTCTTCCCGACAATCCTGGCCGTTGGTTGTCGGGGTCTGCAGGCGGGGGGCTTATCGGAATCCAGGAGCCCCTTTAATAAGGGGGCCCCCGGATACCGGCCTCCCACCCTATGTTAATGAGTATGGGGTACAATGTACCCCTACCTGTTCTCCTGTGATAAAAATGTAAAAAAAACAACACACAAGGGTTAAAATAGTTTATTGCACAGCTCCGGGGGTCTTCTTCCATCTCGGGGGTCTTCTCGCCGGACTCCTCCACTATCTTCTGCTCTTTTGCTAGCTCTTTTACTAGCAGAGGAGCCCGGCTTTCTTCTTCGCCTCCGCCCTCTTCTTCCGACTTCGGGGGTCTTGTCCCCCTCTTTGGTTCTTCTTGCCGGGCCACCGCGCCTTCTTCTAGCCCGGTCTTCTGTCACCGCCTTCTGTTCTTCTCTTCTGTTCTTCTCTTCTTGAGCTGTTGCCTCGTCTCTGTCTCTGGCCACAATGACAGGCACGTGGTGTGCGGTGACTTATATAGGGACATCGCCGGATGATGTCCCCGCCCATTATGATGTCACAGTCCCAGCATCCTCTGGGACTGTGACATCATAATGGGCGGGGACATCATCCAGCGATGTCCCTATAAAAGTCACGTGCCTGTCATTGTGGCCAGAGACAGCGACGAGCCAACAGCTCAAGAAGAGAAGAACAGAAGAAGAGAAGACGGCGACAGCGGCAGCGGTGACAGAAGACCGGGCCACCGCTTGTAAAAGAGCTAGGAGAAGGCACGGAGGCCCGGCAAGAAGAACCAAAGAGGGGGACAAGACCCCCGAAGTCGGAAGACTACCCCCAGGCGGTGATGAAGAAGAAAGCCGGGCTCCTCCGCTAGCAGAAGATAGCGAGGAGTCCGGCGAGAAGACCCCCCAAGACGGAAGACCCCCGGAGCAGTGCAATAAATTATTTTTAAGCCTTGTGTGTTGTGGTTTTTTTACGTTTTTTTCACAGGTGAATGGGTAAGGGTCATTGTACCCCTACTCATTCACATAGGGTGGGGGGGGGCGGTATCCCGGGCCCCCTTATTAAAGGGGGCTCCCGGATTACGTTAAGCCCCTCGCCCGCAGACCTCAACAACCAATGGCCAGGGTTGTTGGGAAGAGGCCCTTGTCCTCATCAACATGGGGACAAGGTGCTTTGGGGTGGGGGGGCCGGGCGGGAAAAGTCCATTCATTTCAAAAGTACGGCGAACTAGCACACACACACGTCCGTATTGTCCGCCGAAATGCAAGTCCAGCAGACATGTTTAGGTGCAAAACTACTTTCTTAGTCCGCTTGACTTTTGGGTAAAAAAAGTCCGCCGGAGCCCACACATGGGGTGATTAAGTCCGCCGGACTTTTCCACCGGATTGTTTGATCGTGCGTACGAGGCTTTACTCTAATACACAAGGAAGGGAAAGACCAATCACATTATTATGCAGCAATGTAAAAATTCAGACTAAAGCTTTAGCAACCCTCCTAAACAGATGTATAAAAGGGTTGATACATCTGGATCAGTAGGGTTTTATCCCCAATAGATCAACTAGCATCAACATCAGAAGAGTCTTTTTGAACCTGCAGATCCCAACTGACAACCCAGGCTCTAAGGCCATTTTGGACTTGGACACCGCTAAGGCCTTTGATAGTCTAGACTGGGACTATCTATGGAAGGTGTTAGTGCGATTTGGGTTTGGCCCCGCTTTCATTGGATGGGTGAATCTACTTTATAGTGAACCAAGAGCAAAAATTTAAATTAACAAAGAATATTCAGATGTGTTCCATTTGGAGAGAGGGACGATTGTTTGCCCTTGCAATGTAACCCCTTGCCATTATGAGTAGATCAAGGTCAGATATACAGGGGTTCCAGCGCCAGTCAGTAGATGACAGGATAGTACTGTCTGCCATTTAGTGATGCCTCTTCTAGGACATAGACTGCTCCTTCTTAATGGGATAAACACATCTTATATTGGCAGCCTCAAATTATGCTCTTTTCTTTTGTAATTTCTTTAAATGTTGACAGGCATAACAATATGTACATGAGAAGAAACTTTCCCAGTAAAAAAGGAAACATTTCTTTTGACGGGTGGCTCAACAACATTTTTAACAAGTAGATCTCTCAATGTTGTTGCTCTTTTATAAATAAAGGTGGGTGTGTCAAGTAGGATACTATGTAAATGTATGTCAACTTTCAGAACATGCAAGTGGCTTGTAATACGTTTTTCCACTTCTTTATGTTGAATATTGATGTCTAACATGAAAGCTGGGGTTTCCAATGATTGTTGCTGAACTCTTTTGTTTCCATGTATTATAGATGCCCAGTTTTTTTTTTATTGTTTATATATAAATTTTAAACGTATAGATGTAATTGTACAATTCAAAGAATAATAAAGATATTATCGATAGAAACAGGAGATCAATCATAGAAACAATAGGTATACGGTAATATGAGAAAAAACAATAGTAATAATACATGATGGTACTAATGACATGACTGTGAAGACATAATGGAGATGAATTTGGATAGCACTTATATGGACCTGAAAAGTTTAAAACAAAAGTTATATTATTAAGGCGTTGGAAGTTGCGTCTCATTGTTATATTCAGAATTATCCCATTTCCCCCATATGCTGTCAAACCTTGGTAGGGAATTGTCTATAACAGCAGTTAGACATTCCATTCAGCATATGTCAGCTATGGCTGAGAGAAACTGCATGAAAGTAGGAGGGGTAGTAGTCAACCAGCATTGGGGTATAGCTCATTTGGCCACCAATAAGATAAATGCCATCAGTCTTCTGGTAGGTTTGGATGTATTCGGGAGAGGCAAACCTAGAAGAAGATGTGTGGGGGTTGAAGGGGATGGGTATGTCAAGGACCTTTTCCAAGAGGTTGTGAACTTGTGTCCAGAAAGGTATGAGTGCAGAGCAGTCCCAGAATATGTGATAATGGGTGCCCAAGGTTAAACCACAGCTCTAGCAATGTCAGGTGGGGTTCATATGGACTTCTGTAGCATAGCAATTCAAATTCGGTTGGTATGTCTAAGGTCACTTGTGGGATCTTGGTGGCAAAGAAATGTTTGATTTGTAGAAAGGAACAGAAGAGAGATTTTGTGATTGTTTTTGTTTGGTTTGCAAATCGGAAAAGGGGAGTAGTGTGCGTGTTACTGGGTGTACCAAATGGTGCAGTTAAAATATACCAGCTTTGGTCCAAGGCAACATAAAGTTACAAGATAGACTGTCAGGGATTTACGGATTGAGAAGGACATTTACTAGTGGCAAGCATGGGGGGGGGGGGAGAGATTATTTACCGGAGCAGCGTTTCCAAACTAAAAGTGTAAATATCATCAGGTTCAGGCAAACACTACGCAGTTGAGAAATGAGTTTGTCAGATGACGGCCATAACATGTGTGGGCAGGAATTGTGATTCCCATTTCAATCTCCGACCACCTGTTTGGGGCCCATCTGGATGTCCAAGAGATAATAGCGCTTAGATGAGTGGCTTAAGAATATTTTAATATGTCAGGTGCCCCCAGCCCTCTCCTGGTCCATAGAGCTTGGACTAATGAGCTTGCTATCCTATGGGATGTATTGTTCCATATAAAGTGTAAGAAGTTCCTCTAAAGCGCTTTCAATTGGGGTATTGGCATTGGTACTGGTAGAGTCTCAAAGAGGTACAGCAATTTAAGGAGTATTGACATTTTGAGGCTATTAATTCTCCCAAGGAAAGACAAGGGAAGTTTTGTCCATGTTTTCTGTAATCTGTTAATTTCTGTCAATAGGGGGAAAAATTGGCTTGAAACAGTGTGGAGTATGAGGGGGTCAGGTTGACACCTAAGTAGTTAAGTGAGTGGGAGCACCATCGATAATTAAAATGTAGAAAGTAAAAATAAACTGCGCTCAGGAAAAAAATATAAAATTAAAATAAAATGGAAATAAAATATAGGCTGCAGCTCTAAGTGGGATACACACACTAGAATGAATATAAGAAAATTTGGAGAGCTGCGCCACTGGCCCTATATATTAATAGACTAAGTCCACAAATGAGATGTCAATGAGGGGTTAAATAGCATACATACAAAATGAATGTTTGTTGCCAATAACACTCACATAATACACATTAAACCATCCAAAAAATATAATAAATATAAAAATGACATAAAACAAAAGGAAACTGTGTAACTGAGACTGAAAAATAAAGTCCAATATATCGGTCCAATGTATCAGTGATTATCGAGTCACCACAGTGAGTCCACACAAAACTGCAATTCAGTGCCCGTCACCAGATTATTGATGCTCGTACCAGATGCGGAAAAAATAACAGCCTTAATAGTATTTATCCAAAGCAGGTTACGATTTAAATAGTAAGACATCCATTCAAGGTTCTTGCATCCAGATTGCACTTATCATAGGTATATGGCAGTACCACAGCCTTTAAAGCTACTATGTAACTATATGGAGGAGAGATGAGGAGGAGATCCAACAATCAGGATAAAGGTCAGGACAAGCAACCTGGGGCTGAGCAATATTCTCATTTGTCTCTGAGCTCCTTCTTGCTCTTCCTCATCCTGCCTGTTGTTTCCTTGGATTGATTTTCTGTGTAGTGACCCGGGCTTCATCTCTTGGATGCGCTCGTCTGTTGCTTGTCCTGACCTTTATCCTGATTGTTGGATCTCCTCCTCATCTCTCCTCCATATAGTTACATAGTAGTTTTAAAGGCTGTGGTACTGCCATATGCCTATGATAAGTGCAATCTGGATGCAAGAACCTTGAACGGATGTCTTACTATTTAAATCGTAACCTGCTTTGGATAAATACTATTAAGGCTGTTATTTTTTCCGCATCTGGTAAGCGCATCAATAATCTGGTGACGGGCACTGATTTGCAGTTTTGTGTGGACTCACTGTGGTGACTCGATAATCACTGATACATTGGACCGATATATTGGACTTTATTTTTCAGTCTCAGTTACACAGTTTCCTTTTGTTTTATGTCATTTTTATATTTATTATATTTTTTGGATGGTTTAATGTGTATTATGTGAGTGTTATTGGCAACAAACATTCATTTTGTATGTATGCTATTTAACCCCTCATTGACATCTCATTTGTGGACTTAGTCTATTAATATATAGGGCCAGTGGCGCAGCTCTCCAAATTTTCTGATAATTAAAATTTACTTGTAAAGATGTGAGTATGTCTGTTGGAAATTTTATAGGGAGAACATCAGTTTTAATCAGGTCAACTTTAAAACCTGAAAGGCTACCAAATGATTGTAGAATGTCATTGAGTGATGCGCGTGAGATGCAGGGATGTATTATTGTCAGTAAGATGTCATCAGAGAATAAGGACAGCTTGTACTCCGGGTGTATCAGCATCACCCCCCTTACATCAGGATGAGATTGGATGGATGCAGCTAGAGGTTCTAAGCTGAGAATAAAAATCAAGGGGATGGGGGCAGTCCTGCCTGGAGCCATTACTCAGGGGGAACAATGGAGACACGTGAGAGGCAAGCCATAGCTTAGAAGTAGGCGTAGAATACAGTGCTTTAAGGGCTTGCATAAATTGGCCTGAGAATCCATATCTGGATAATATGGCAAACATAAATGACCAATTTAAGCGGGCGAATGCTTTCTGAGCATCTAGGCTCAACACTATAGCCTCTCTTTGTTTTGGCCAATAATGTCAATAGTATGTCTGGTGTTATATTTTATAATTGGAGTTTAGAAGGGCTATGGGGTGATAGTTGCCAGGTATTGTTGGATCCTTGTCTAGTTTTGGGATAACCATTATGAAAGCATGTAAAAATTGAGTATGGCGGATGTTCCCTTTCATAAAAGAAGCAAGCAATTTTACCATGTGTGGAGTGAGGGTCTGGAAGAACGTCTTTCTTATAGTATGAATAGGGAATCCATTGGGTCCTGGGGATTTATGTGATGGGAAGTGTTTAACCACTTAAGCCCCGGATCAATTTGCAGCCAAAGGACCAAGCCCCTTTTTGCGTTTAGGCACTGCGTTGCTTTAACTGACAATTGCGTGGTCGTGCAACATGGCTCCCAACAAAATTGGTGTCTTTTTTTCCCCACAAATAGAGCTTTCTTTTGGTGGTATTTGATCACCTCTGCGGTTTTTATTTTTTGCGCTATAAAAAAATAGAGCGACAATTTTGAAAAAATGCAATATTTTTTACTTTTTGCTATAATAAATATCCCCCCCAAAAATGTATAAAAAAAACATTTTTTTTCCTCAGTTTAGGCCGATACAAATTCTTCTACATATTTTTGGTAAAAAAAAATCGCAATTAGCAATTATTGATTGCGCAAAAGTTATAGCGTTTACAAAATAGGGGATAGTTTTATAGCATTTTTATTACAATTTTTTTTACTAGTAATGGCGATAAGTGATTTTTATTGTGACTGCGACATTATGGCGGACACATCGGGCATGTTTGACACATTTTTGGGACCATTGTCATTTATACAGCAATCAGTGCTATTTAAATGCACTGATTCCTGTGTAAATGACACGGGCAGTGAAGGAGTTAACCACTAGGGGGCAGTGTAGGGGTTATGTATGACGGTATGTGTTTTTTTATTGTAGGGGGTGTGGCCTGGCATGTGACGTCACTGATCATCCTTCCCTATTAAAGGGAACAGACGATCGGTGACAGCCACACTAGGAAGCACGGGGAGAGGTTTGTTTACACAGACCTCTCTTTGTTCTTCAGCTCTGTGACCTGATCGTGGGACACCAGTGGCGATCGGGTCCGCTGGTCCCACGACCATGGTCACGGTGCTCAGGACTGGGTGCTCCCGACCCACGGCTGGGCACTTAAAAAGCAATGTACAGGTACATGCTTGTGCCCAGCCGTGCCATTTTGCCGACGTATATGTGCAGGAGCCGGTCCTTAAGTGGTTAATAACCTCAGTGACTTCCTCAACTGTTATAGGTGCATTTAGCCCAGAGCGATTGTCCGAGGATAATGTAGGAAGGCTTAGGGAATCAACAAATGCGTTAAATTTCTCCGGAGTGAACTGAGAGTCTGAGTCAGCAATTATAAAGTTTATGGTAGAATTTACCAAAGACTTTAGACATAGTCTAAAGTTGAGCTGCCATTGGGTTGTAGCAGAAACTCAGGGATAGAAGCGTAGGGTCATGGTTTCAGTTTATTGACCAGCATTCTATGAGGCTGTTGCTTTAGGCAAGAACCAAAGGAAGTACATTCCCCCCTGAAAAAGGCTTTATGGGCTTCCCACAGAGGGGAGGTCTTAGACACTGTACCCTTGTCGAGTTGAAAGAATTCAGCCAATTTTTGTTGTAGGTGGATTTTGACATTAGGGATATTGCGGAGATATTTGTTGAGGAGCCAGTGACATTTCCTGGGGGTTGAAGCATATAAGAGAAGATTAAGTACTATGGGTGCGTGGTCTGACCAGGTGATTGGGTTTATGTCAGAGTTAACCACATGTGTCAGTAAAGGTGCAGAAACAAAGAAGTGACCAAGTCTTGTGTATAATTGTGAGGTGGGGAATAGAACATAAAGTGTTTGGCAGTTGGATGTTTCACCCTCCACGTGTCAAACAAATTGTGGGCTCTGAATAGTTTTCGAAACGAGGAGGACATTTTTTGCACTTAGAGAGCTGGGGTATTTTGAAATAAGGCAAATCTATCCTTGATCAGAGACATGCATAGATTAAAATCACCACCTATGATCATGAAGGGTTGAGCGAAAGATTGAATTTTCTCAAAAACCTCCTCAAGGAACCCAATTGTGTGCATAAATGTTAGCAAGGGTAAAATAGGTATTCATGTGGTCGCAGTTCAGGAGGACATAACGGCTGTGAGTGTCCAAGTGAGAAGATTTGATTCGTATGGAAGATGAACGTTTGAAAAGGATTGCTACTCCAGCTTTACCGGAAGGATCAGAGGCTACATAGGCAGTGGGGAAGTAGTTAGATGCAAATTTGAATGATCCCTCTGCCCTCAAATGTGTCTCCTGAACCATGGCCACATCTGCGTTCAGTGCCAACCAGCATTTATGGATGGAGTTAGGCCTTTAACATTACATGAGACAATACTGACAGCCATGGGTTGTGTCGACAATGCACACATTTCATAGGTAAACCAGAGAATATGCATATACCATGATGTATGGAACATATAAACCATTATAAAACAAAAATAACCAAAAAGAGTTGAAATGTTGTAGTTAGAACACAATTGTGATTCCAGAATAGATCAAAAAATATCTAATAAGAAAAAGAAAAGTAAAAAGATTAAAAGTAGAAATAGAAACATAGCCAGGATCAAAAAGGATCCATAGTAAAAAAACAAAAAACATAAAACATTTAGGTGTAAGGCCTGAGGAGGGTGATCACCTCAGGGGTCCATGGTCACATTTCAAGACATGTAGAGGGGATATGACAGCCCGCAAGATCTGACTCACAGGCCTCATTCCAATCCAAGTAGCCTATGTAGGAGATATATGGGAAACATCAAAACAGCTAACTTTTTTTATAGTCGTCAATAAGGGTGGTTTTCTCAAAACAGAGTAGGGATGCTGTCCAGACTCTGGGCCCAGAGCCCTGTAACACAGAGGTAGAAACTGAGACTTCTGTGTGGGAGTAAAGGGGTGAGGCAGTCCAGTAATGATCCTCAGGTGGGGTCTCTGGATGATGCAGCTTTCTGGGGAGTGAGGGAGGCTTTCCATGATCTCTGGCAAGCTGGAGTCCACATATTCCCAGGGGTCCTCCTTGGGTACAGGTAGAAGACCCAGGTTCCAAATGAATGTCTCACTTTCCTGGAGGTCTCTCATGGAGAATTGTGTCCCATCTTTGGATACCGAGAGATGGAATGGAAAGCCCCAGCGGTATCGAACCTGGTGATTTTGTAGATGTGTGGTGACAGGGCGCAGGTTGCATCGTTTAGCCAGGGTGATGGGTGATAAGTCGCTATAGATTTGGATTTTTGTGTCTTCAAAATCAACCCTTGTTCTGTTGCGGGTGGCTATGGTGAGAGATTCTGTGCTTTCATAAAAGTGGAAGCATACAATAATGTCTCTGGGGTTGGCACCCTGAGGAGGTTTAGAGAGATGTATGGTCTCTATGAAGCACCAGTCAATATCTGGAATGCGTGGCACCAGAGTAACAAACAATGCAAGGAGATAGGGCTAGATTTCTGGTGGTGCTTCCTATTCTTCAAATCTTCCTGTTGCATTTGCAGTTGAGATACTGCATTTTTGAGGTTAGCATTCTCTTCTCTAAAACATGGACATACTGCACCATGTTATCAAATTTGGATTCCAGTGTGTCTGTGTGTTCTCCCAATTGATCAATTTCCCCCCTGAGTTCATGTGCGATCTTTCCTACCTCGTTGGCAATGTTTTGGGTTAAACTCTGAAGCAGGGCTTGCAGCTTTAAATCTAGAACCTCCACAGTCACTATTGTTGCTGTTGCGGGCTGATCGGGAGGTTGTTGTTTGTGTGGGGGCCGTTCAGCGAACAAAGAGGGGTCAATGAGCAGAAGGGTGTCCGCTAACTCTGCGGCATCAACCGGAGTACCTGAGGCCAGGGATTGCGGCCTACCCAGGTAACGATCCATAAGTTGGGAAGGCTTGAGCGCGGCCTGCAATGGGTGCCTTGGGTAGATGTGTCTCTGATCACTAATCTTACCTATAAAACTCCTGGGGGGTAGGTGGATAGTTCCTGGGCTGGTTGAGAGGGCTCCTGGGGCTGTGGATGCTGTCGCAAAGCGGGAGCTACGGATTAGGGAACAATGGCAGAGCTCTGATCTTATGCGTCCGCCATCTTACGAGGCACGCATGCGCCCCCATAGATGTCTAATTCATTTTGTTGACTTATTCTATTTGTTTTTGTATAGATTGTTGAGTATATCCTTTAACTATGAACCTATTGCCAATTACTTTAGCCTGAGTCATGTAATCTTCTTTAGAACAATTACATTTGATTCTTATTAGTTGATCTTTTGGAATAGTATAAAGCCATGGTTTAAAATGACAACTATCTACAGACATGATCTAAAAATTGTTTATACTATCGTGCCCTGCGTCTGCAATCTGTATAAACACAAACGCTGATACCACCACTGAGTATCTTATCTACAGACATGAAACTATTTTTGGCCACATTTTTGAAATGCGTTCTTGTGGGGAGTTTATTTTCTTCTATTCTGAGTTCTAAATCTAGAAAGTACACTATCCATACCCACATGATGGTGATTAATACTAAGTATAGCATATTTTATTTATGCTATACTCTATTTACGTCCATTCCTCACACCCAACAGCACTGCTGTTCTTGTTCACAATTTGGTCACTTCCCACATAGATTATTGTAACTCCCTTCTGTTTGGTCTTCCTCTCAAATCCCTCCATAAACTACAACTGGTTCAGAACTCTGCTGCCCTTATCATCACCAGAACCCTTTCATTTGGTCACACCACTCTTATCCTTGAGCAGCTTCATTAGCTTTCAGTTAAATATCATATTGATTTTAAGATTCTGTTACTTACCTTTAACGTCATTCATAACCTCGCTCCCCTGTACCTTTCTGAACTCCTGCATATTAACAGATCCTTTAGCATTCTCAGGTCTTCTTCTTCCATTCATCTCAATGTTCCATCCACCAACCTGATCACTAATGCCCTGTACACACAGTCGTACATTCGGATTTTGTCCAAAACCTGTGTTACATACACACGGTCAGACAAATTTGTCAGAATTTCCGATCGTCAAGAACACGGTGGCGTAAACCGCATACGACGGGACTATAAAAGGGAAGTTCAGAACCAAGTGCGCCACCTTTTGGGCTCCTTCTGCTGATCTCGTGTTTATCGCGTGTTAGTAGAAGTTTGGTTAGAGATGATTCACGCTTTTCAGACTTGTGCTTCAGATCATTACTGCTCTACAGTTTGTGCTTGTGGGTGCATATCTGCTTATCAGTGTGAGTAGTCAGTTCGCATTTGTTTGTCTTTGCGGCCGATATTTATATAGTGCGCTTTGATTTGCAGTGCTTATTGTCCGCTCGTTTCTGGTTTTCAGTTAGTTCTTTCAGGCCTTGCTGTTTATCGGTGCTTTTTGAAGCCATGTTGCATGTACGTACTCGTCGTAGAGTTTGTGCTGTGCAGGGGCTTGGTGTTGGGCTTTTAGCTTTGACCCAAGCCCAGTCCATGAACAGGGCGAGGAGGAGTTCATGGAGCAAGAATTGGTTGCTCCAGCGTGACCAATTCTCGCACGTGCCTTTGCTTCGTGAGATCTGGGAGAAAAATCCTGATGATTTCAGGAATTATCTCAGGATGACAGACCCTGTTTTTCACCGTCTACTGGCTTTGCTGACCCCTTACAGTATATCAGCAGGCAGGATACCTGCATGAGGCAAGCCATCACTCCAGAGCAGAGGCTCGTTGCCACGTTGCGGTACTTGGTGACAGGGAGAAGCCTTCAGGACCTCAAGTTATCGACAGGTATGTCTCCTCAGGCTCTGGGGATCATTATTCCAGAGACCTGTTCTCCATCATACAGGTCCTGCAGAATGACTATATTAAGGTAAGATTTCTCCTTTAAAATCACATTCTATGTATTTAATGTTTGCTAATGTATTGTATTTCTTTCATCATTCCATAATTACCATGATTGTAATATGCTGTAATATGCTTTGCCCCTGTGTCCTCATGCATGCTGGAAGCTTTTAAACTTCCTTTTTTTCCTTCATGCATATTTGCCTTCACTAACCTCCCCAGCATACTCTTCTGGGCTCATAAACATCTCTAGCCTAGTCACTTAGCAATCTATTTTGTCAGCTTCATAGTAGTGCTTTCCCTTAAACACCTCCTAAAATGTGTACAAATGTTATGTGTGTTCTTAAATTCATGCAGAGTGCCACTCTCCGAACTGCTAAGTCAGCTGATACCAATCCTCTATCTGATGACTTTGCCAAACCCATACACACTATACATACCTCTTTTGTGGCCAGATTTATGGATGAATTCACCAAAGCATGTAGTGCAAGGGCCTGCCTCAATACTTTCAAATGCTACTGTTTAAAGTTTTCTTCTCCAATTATTATCTCGATAGGTAATAGCAGAATGTAAAAATGTGCTTCCATTTCTTAATTGTTTTGTTTTTTTGTATTATGATACTTCTTACCTGTCCCGTGCGCTGCCAATAGTGTAAGTAAGGAGGGGCTGGCCAAATTATCACACATTATTTATGCATTCAGCTCTTAATGAAGTGGAGAGGGTTACCTGTCCAAAACACACCCCCCCCCCTAATGTTTTGCAATGGGCCATCAGAGCGAGCGAGGAATCTGATAAGGGGACCTTATACTTTTGGCTTTAAATACTCATTTCCAAAAATGATATACTACTTATCTTGGCCAAAAATGTTTGTGTCTAATCTGCTTGCAATTTTGATGTGCAAAATTAAATTTTTTTTTCTTGTTTGACTCCACAGTTTCCTTCAACGCCACAGGAATGGCAGACTGTGGCCTCCCTCTTTGCCACCCGTTGGAACTTTCCCAATTGTGGAGGTGCAATTGATGGGAAACACGTCTGCATCGTTCCACCCCCAAACTCGGGGTCCTACTACTATAATTACAAGGGGTATGATAGTATCGTGATGGTGGCGGTGGTGTCAGCGACATACGACTTCCTGTATGTGGACGTGGGGAAAAATGTCCGGATGTCAGATGGTGGAGTGATCGCGCAAACGGCGTCTCCAGAGTGGCAGTGTGGGCTTGCCACCTCCAGAGGAGAATGTGGAAGGACTCTCCTTCGTCTTCGTCGCGGAAGAAGCGCTTGTGCTGGGAAACCATCTTATGCGGCTATTCCCAATGAGGACCCTCACCCCAGATCAGAGGGTTTTTATTTTCTGGCTGGCCAGAGCCAGAAGAGTAGTGGAGAACACTTTCGGGATAATGGCCAGTCGGTTCCACCTATTTTTGACACCCATCCACATGTCGTAATATAAACTGAACAATATAGTGCTTTCCTGCTGCAATCTGCACAATTTTTTTTAAAAAAGTACTCTCTGAACTATGTGGCCTCAGTTGGGCCTGAGGCAGACATACCAGAACATGCCAACCTGATGGCCCTTGAAGCTGGCCATCCTGGCTTGCCCCCAAAGCGCCCGTGAGGTCAGAAACAGATACACGCAGTACTTTGCGGATAGGGGGGCCATTGATATGCCAGACAATGTATGAGAGGCATTTTTTTTTATAAATTTAACTTTCAAACTGCAATAATATTTGTTTTCATTTAATGCATGGGTTTATTTTAGGTGTCTTCTAGCTTTCTTTTTTTTGGGGGGGGGGGGCTTTTTCTTCAACAGTGCAAACCAAATTTCTGGGCGAGATGAGGTGACAGTCTCTTCTTCAGATAATATTATTATTATGTTGGGGGTCTGCTACACACACACCTTGTTTTTGTTGTTAATGTATGTAGTGCATTACTGACAAAAATATTCCTCATTTTCAACACCATGACAGAAATGTGTGGAATCCTGAAAATGGCGTGATTGGGAAAAATTATAAAGCACTGCGAGTGTTATTTACTCTAGGAAAATTCACTATGCACTACAAGTGCACTGCAAAAGTGCACCTGAAACTGCCCTTAGAGTGCAAAGTGGATTTGCCTTTAATAAATAACACCCATTGTCACAGAAAACAACAATTTTACTACAAATACTGGTTTTGCGCATTGAAAAAGGAAACCACACATTGTTGATAATTAAACTTTTTACTCAAAGCACATTCACATGTGCGTTTATAAAAGGGTTTTACATATTTGGTGTATATAACATTATTTTTGGTAACATTAATATAACTTACCATTTTGTGGAAACAGGCATGTATCGAAGCATAACATACAGAACTCAGGAACTTACAAAGTTTAACTTTGAAAAATGACAAATATCAGACATGAGTATGTCCAAACTGTGTTGATATTGCCTTCATCCCATGGGGTGTCACCCCTGTAAAAGCCAAATTTGGAAGATGCACACAAATTGTGAACCAAACTGGGCATTTTACTTCTGATCCCATGCCTAATGTCAACATGTGCTATCTCCCATCATATGGGATCAATGTATGTGTTTTGGGGGTGCAACCCCTTCATCTCAGACACTTTAGCAGCAAGAAAGGGGTTGCACCCACAAAATGTGTACATTGATCCCCCATGATGGGAGATAGCACATGTTGACACACTGTGTGCATCTTCCAAATTTGTCTTTTTAAAAAATATAAAAGTGGTTTTTAAAAAAGAAAATGGATGCTAGCTAGTTTTGGGTGTTTCAGATTCTCCCTAAAACATCAATGATGCTCTTCATTTTTTTGTTGAGCCTCATTGATGTTTTTCTTGAGATTTTCTAAATCGCAATTGCACCCCATTATCTCCCTGATGATAATCTGGACACTTTCACTGGTAAAATTCGATTCTTCTTCCACAACATCCACATCACCTAAAAATGAACCAAAAAAAAACACTGTGTATTATAAATATGCAGGCATATATCGATTACCTTACCTGAAGCTGTGGTCTCAGACACTTACCTGTTGTGGTGCCAATTTCGCCAGTTTCAACAACCTCTCCTTCCTCCTCCTCCTCTACTTGTGCTTTTGGGATTTCACCTTCTTTTGGAGGTGGGGGGTCCCTGGTGTCCTCAGACGTCCCGAGTCTTCTCTGCCCTATGAGAATGTAAGGGATACTTAGTACACTTATATTTGAGGGCAGAAATAGGAATTTGAAACATTGCTTGGAAGTGTCATACAATTGTCTTTTTTGGCAGAGTTTAAAGCTGAAAACATTATTTTTGACACTTTCTAAAGCTGGAATACTTACCTGTTTTGTGCAAGTTTGACAGATGGAGACACCCCTATAGTATCCACTGGAGCATGTGTGTGGGACACCCTAATAAAAAGGGTGTTCTGGTGTCCAGATGTGTAAACAGCTACTGAGTATCCTCTCCTTTACACTGAATCAAGTTTGCATTTCATTCTATTATGAAGCCCTCTAGACAACAAACTTCCTTTGACTAGAAATAGGCCTGAACAATTGTAGTTAACTGCAACTGGCCAAAACATCGTATTTAAAGTGGGCGAACGAACAATGTTTACTACAAACGATTGAACCCATGAACATGAAAGTGGCCATTTTAAACTGTACAACATTAAATAAAAGCACATGGAGGAGTATGCAAGCAATAATAATAATATAAACACACGACAACTACTTACTTTTTTGAAGAACTCGCTTGATCTTTCTGTACTGATCGTGCTCCCTCAGTTTCAGGTCTGACCAGCGTTTTCTTAGTTGTTCCTTGGATCGTCGTACCCCAAAATTCTTCTGCAGACTCTTCAAAACTTTAGTCATGATCTTGGTCTTTCTGATATTTGGGTTTGGGTAAGGTCCATACTTCCCATCATAGTCGTTCCTCTTTAATATGTCCACCATCTCCAACATCTCTACAAAAGTCATATTTGAGGCCTTAGATCTCCTCTGGGATCAGGGCGTTTCTGGCTACGGGCTTTCCTCGTCCTCCTCCTCATTAGTAGAATAATTAGTGTGCACCTGCTGTGTCTCTGCCATGTGCTCTCCCCACTGCGCCGAAAGAGAAGGGGCAGGGAATAGACTAGAAGGAACGTCGGGGCGGGCGGAGTTTCAAGCATGCGCACTGTATATAAAACATAGCACACATCCATCGTACGTATGATCTGTGAGCGGAGGAAGGAGGAACTGAAGTGCCGATCGTTCGAATGAAGGTACAATTTTAACTTGGTACATCACTAGCATATACTGCTTCTAGATTGAGGCTTATATTGGGACAAGATTAGCAGAGTTTAGCCTGACATTAGGGTTTGTCTTGTGTCTTGCAGAGAATATGGATCCCTTCAAGGAACCACATTTTCTGGGCCTATTCATTGATATGCTCAGAGAGCTGCCCTGCCTGTGGCAGATTAACAAAGGAGCTAAGAAAGAGGAAGGCAGCGCTGGAGAAACGGCTTGCTTTGGTGAAGACGATGGTCCCCGTGGCAGACATCACCTATGTGAAGGCCAAAATTGGTGGTCTGAGGAGTACATATCTGAGTCCATGAGATCAGGAGATGCAGATGACATTTATGTCCCCAGGATGTTTTACTATGACAGGCTGCATTTTCTGGCAGACCCGAGGGAACCCAGGCCACCACTCTACCATCTTCCTTCAAGGCTTCCTCCCCCCAGCTGAGGCTTCAAATGTCCAACCTCGCCCTTCCAGGCAGCAACATGTGGAGGGGCACAGCTTGAGACAGGTATAGCATTGTTCAACATATTTCTTGTCGTACATTTAATAATGTTAACTAGATGTTATTATTGATCTAAGTTCTGATTTAACAAAGTGTTTTACATATCAATAGACAGTAGTGACCAAAAATGATTGGGACAAGAATGAAAAATGCTGGGGTCAGAATGATAGTCTGTTCTATTTATTAACATTCAATTTGCAACAGTCATGAGCTGAAAATTGTGTGACTGATGACCAAAAAACTAAAACTATGCCCCATTTTCATACACAGGAAGACCTCAGCCGGGAGGAGGCTGTGGCAAGTGGCAGCGAGGAGGAGGCTGTGGCAAGTGGCAGCCGGGAAGTCGACCGTCACCCTCCTCCTCCACCTCCTGCCACAACTACAACAGCAGAGCCACAGCCTGAAAGGAAGCCTGGATGGAAGTGTCTAAAGAAGACCAAGGAGTGATGGCCTGGGTTCAGTCTGGTCTGACAGAAGATGCAGGCTGTTATATGACCACAGCCTGGGGACATAGATGTTTTCTGCTCTTCCTGAACTCTTGGGACTTCTGGACCAGACTGTTCTCCCTTAGATATGGACTCCTCGGGCCACCGATTTTGCATTTAAATAATTGATGTCTGACCTGGGGGCCAAAGGCTTTGCCAAATTTACCAGTTTCTCCAGCATTGCCTTCCTGTTTATTTGATTATGACACCTATTAAAGTTGTTTTTTGGTTAAAGAAATATTTGCTTATGTGTTTTACTTCAGAAAGGACAGTTTATTTGTGAGTAGGCAGGAACATTTCTAAAATACAAAGTCAAATTAACAAGGGACACCAACAGCAAACAACCTCCTCAAGATTAAAAATAAAACAAGAAAATAAAAAGATAATAATGGTGTTGTGGTAAGTTAATACGCAAAACACAACCAAAAAATTACAAAAATGACCAAAATGTAAAAAAAGGAGATCTTGATTAAAAAAGCAACCAAAAAAATTAATAAATAAATAAATAAAAATATATCCATTATGACCGCTAGTTTTACCTGACCGAGCGCTTCCGTATCAGAATTTATTCTAAGCATGTGTGGCACTTTGTCTGTCGCACTAGACTACAGACGATCGGAATTGACGCGATCGGATCATGTTGTCGGAAAATTTGAGATCCAGCTCTCAAACTTTGTGCATCGGAAATTCTGATGGAAAAAGTTTGATGGAGCCCACACACGGTCGGGTTTTCCGACAATATGATCCGATCGCACATTTTCCATTGGAAAATCCGACTGTGTGTACAGGGCATGAAGGACTGAGAGCCTTTAGCCACTCTGCCCCTTGACTTTGGAATGCCCTGCCTCCTGACAGCCGTAATATTGATTTCCTATCCATCTTCAAACCAAGTATCAAAACTCATTTCTTTAAAGTAGCATATTCTGTTTGACTTGTTTTTGTGATTTATTGTCTACGTAATGAATATTTATTTTATGTATTTATTTTTAAGTGTTAAGTGTCCAGGTAAAGGTTAAGTATTTAAGAAAAACTGAAAGCAAAAGTTTTTTTTAGTGTTAGATAAAGTGGATAGGGATTAGAATGCCTGTCAGATGTGTATTGCTGTCTGTGTTCCTGTTCAAGAGATTCCCTCTCTCTATTTGTCATAGTAAAAGGGAAAGTAAAAGAATCTCCTAAACAGTGAGTGGTCACCAGTACTGGAATAGAAGGGAAATCTTCGCTAGGGACACTACTTTTAGCAACTTTGGAAACTACCATGGATTTCCCCTAACTTTTGAGGGTATTTCCTTTCACTTTCTGTTGTGGTTGTGGGATAGAAAGTGGAAGAAAAACTATCCAAAATGGAAAAAAAAAAGTTGTTCTTCAGTTCTGTTTTAAGATCTGCTTTCGTGTATGCTCTTTTCCTTGTTAGCTTCATGGGAGCTCTACACATATCACTTATGCCACAAGCTACCAGTGTAGGACTCTCAGTCCCAAAAACAAATATATTGCCTGTGTTAGGAAAATACATTGCACACAATCTTTTTCATCAGCTAAATATTTTCTTTGTGGGCATTAGGAGTGAAGAAGAGCTGGGTTTCCATTTGTCAGGCATCACTCTTTAACCACTTGGGTACCGCGCTATTGCCGAATGACGGCATTAGCGCGGACCTAGATTTCCGGGACTACGTCTATTGACGTCGTCCCGGTTACGAGCGGCCTGCGCGCCCCCTGAGGGGCGCGCGCGGCGCGCTCTGTGATCGGCGAGTCCGTGAGACTCGCCTGATCACCGATCCGTGTAAGGGGTCGATCCCGACCCCTTATCACGTGATCAGCTGTCAGCCAATGACAGCTGATCATGTGATAGAACGGAGCCGGTAATCGGCTATTATTCCTCCTCGCGCTGACAGCGCGAGGAGAAAAAAGAAAAAAACCGATCACCGGCGGCCGTGATCGGGACATCAGTCCCGATCACGGCCAGCAATGAAAGTCACCACATGCCACCTGCCAGTGCCCACCTGCCTCCCGCAGTGCCATCCTGAAGTTTAACAAAGTAAAAGTAAGTGCCCCCCGTCTGTGCCCATAATGCCCACAGTGCCACCCACAGTGCCACCCACAGTGCCACCCCACAGTGCCACCCCACAGTGCCACCCACAGTGCCACCCACAGTGCCACCCAATCTGCCTCAAAGGTGCTGCACCCCAGTGCCGCCCATCAGTGCCCAGCAGTGCCGCCCATCAGTGCCCAGCAGTGCCGCCCATCAGTGCCCAGCAGTGCCACCTATCAGAGCCACCTATCAGTGCCACCTATCAGTGCCCATCAGTCCCATCTATCTGTGGTACCTATCAGTGCCCATCCGTGCCACCCATCCGTGCCACTTATCCGTGCCACCCATCCGTGCCATCTTATCTGTGCCCATCTTTGCCCATCAGTGCCGCCTTATCTGTGCCCATCGGTGCCGCCTTATCTGTGCCTATTAGTGCCGCCTTAACTATGCCTATCAGTGCCCACCAGTGCAGCCTATCAGTGCCCACCAATGCAGCCTATCAGTGCCCACCAATGCAGCCCATCAGTGCCCACCAATACAGCCTATCAGTGCCGCCTTATCAGCGCACTTCAATGAAGGAGAAAAATGACCCGTTTCCAAAATTTTATAACAAACTATTAAAACATGATTTTTTTGCATCTTTTTTTGTTTGTTTAGCAAAAAATAAAACTCCGAGCTGTAACTAAATACCACCAAAAGAAAGCTCTATTTGTGGGAAAAAAATGATAAAAATTTCATTTGGGTACAGTGTTGTATGCCCGCGCAATTGTCATTCAAAGTGCATCAGCGCTGAAAGCTGAAAATTGGTCTGGGACTGAGGGGGGTTTAAGTGCCCAGTAAGCAAGTGGTTAAAAGATGAGAGCTACAGGGCGCAAGATGTTAAAAGCATCAACATTTTAATAATAAATATAAAACCTAATCCACTCACTGTGACAGCATGGAAATAATTTCCTTAGAGCAGGGGTCTCAAACTGGCAGCCCGCCAACTGTTGCAAAACTACAAGTTCAATCATGCCTTTGCCTGTGGGAGTCATGCTTGCAATTGGCAGCCTTGCAATGTCTCATCGGACTTGTAGATATGCAACAGCTGGAGTGCCACCAGTTTGAAACCCCTGCCTTAGAGCATCTAGAGCCTGTGTAAAGCATTATTGAAACCAACTATTTAAACCCGCTACCCTCATAAATGCAGCCACTGCAGGCAAACTGGAGCCTGCACCATAACACAGCGGAGCTGTACGAGCACAGCTTAGATGAGTCCAGTCTGAAGGTATGCAAGAAGGGAGGGGCCGATAACTAGTTTCAGAACAGTTGTACCCCTTTCTTGAGGCTTGAGGAAGGGGTGTAACAGCTCTTAACCACTTCAGCCCTGAGCATCTTTCTGAGTTTTGGTGTTTACAAGTTAAAAACATTTTTTTTGCTAGAAAATGTCTTGCAATACTTTCTGTCACACCGTATTTGCGAAGCGGTCTCACAAGCGCAGTTTATTGAAAATAATAAACTTTTTTAATTAAAAAATAAGACAACAGTAAAGTTAGCCCAATTCGTTTATATTGTGAAAGATAATGTTACGCTGAGTAAATTTATACCTAACATGTCACGCTTCAAAATTGTGCCCACAATTGTTGTTTAAAAAATTCTACAGGTTGCATGTTTTGAGTTACAGAGGAGGTCTAGAGCTAGAATTATTGCTCTTGCTCTAATGATCACAGTGATACCTCACATGTGTGGTTTGAATACCGCTTTCATATGCAGGCACTGCTCATGTATGAGTTTGCTTCTGCATGCAAGCTCAGTGGGACAGGGCACGTTTAAAAAAAAAAAATTCTTATTTATTTTACCTTTTATTTTTAATTAAAAAAAAAATGGGTCACTTTTATTCCTATTACAAGGAATGTGAACATCCCTTGCAAAAAAAGCATGACAGGACCTTTTAAATATGAGATCTGGGATCAAGAAGACCTCAGATCTCATATTTACAATAAGATGCAATAAAAAAAAAAGATGTAATGAGGGAAAAAAATTCTCTATAAGTGCTAAGGAAGGAAGTGTCATTTTGATGTTGCTTCTGCCCTACAATAGTATGGAGATGGGTGGAGGCCATCTTCCCCTCACTCATCTCCATACCACACAGCTCCGGTAAGAGGTGCATGGCCCTCCCCTGCCGCTGATAAAAGTGATCTTGTGGGGAATCCACTTTTATCTGAAAGCGGACCGCCCACTGAAGAAGAGCTAGCTAGCTGCTGCCATAACAATGATATCCCTCTTCAAAATACTGATGTATAATGATGGTGGGCAGTCCATAAGTGGTTAAACTAGTTGTTGGCCACTCCCCTTAAAATATGATAATTTTATAAACTTGTGTAACTTTTGAATAGCTCTTGATTTTTATTTTTTTCATTTAACTAATGCTGGCCATACACTATACGAAAAATCAGCCGAGTGCGCTTTCGAAAAACGAACATAGGTTCGTGGGAGCAAACGATCACGCCATCAGGTAACGATTTCTGAACAATAAATCGTTTATGAACATCAATGTGTCGTTTTTTCGTGCGTTTTTTTCATATAAAAAAGAAGTGTCAAAATGTGTTTGACCTCTGCACTGTGGCTTCCTGTGGTTCACGTTTACGCACAGAGGAGCAACGTACGTTCATCATAATGAACCCTGTGTGTAGTAGAGATCTACTGCACCACCTTCAATATGGATGTGGATGAGAGGATCATTGCCATAGTAATGCTTGGAGTGATGGCTATACAGCAAGCAGAGGAGCCCAGAAGCAAAAGGCGAAGATTTTGGAGTAAAGAGTAGCTGAAGAACCGTGATGACTTCTCTCATATGAGATTGGTTCGAGAGCTGAAGGAAAACAATCCCGAAGATTATCTGAACTATCTGAGGATGAGTCCTTTCAGCTAGTAAAGTGTTACCCCTCATAACAAAAAAGGACATGGTCTTAAGGCCTAGCATCACAGCGGAGCAGAGACTGGTAGTAGAACTTCATTTTGTGGCAACTGGACGAAGTTTTGAAGACCTCAAATTCACCACTGGAATCTCTGCCCAGTCGCTTGGCCGCATCATACCTGAGACCTGCCAAGCCATCATAAGAATCATGCAAGACGAATACTTAAAGGTAATGACACAGTGCTTTTATTTTTCAAAATCAAACACTGTACAGCTTGCTTTGTTAAACTTTGAATTTAGAAGCTCAAAACATAACAGTAAACTCAAACTAGTTCATAGCATGTCAAACTGACAAAGATAACATCTTTTAAACCAAATGTATGTGATTCACAAAGATGTGTACTGATAACCATGCCCCCAGTTGCTTTATGGACGATCCTGCTGTGTGTATGGTATGTGCCACTGATGCAGTTGTTGAGGTAGTTGGGATGATTGTGTGTGTGTGATTTTGTGCTCAGCTAAGTGTGTATTTGTGGTCAGCTCCCCCCCTTAACCCTTTATAAAGAAGATGAATGAGTAATGGTTCCAGTAATTGTTTTTGGTCTTCTGACATCCTGCACATTTTCTTGGCAGCAAATGCACCCAGGTCATCACATTCATCCCTCTTCTGATTAAACGCTGCAGATGCTTGTAGTAGAAAGTTGCCTGTAGAATCTTGCCTTGTCTTTCTCTTTTTGTTCCTGCTTACTGGTGGTGATGTGCCAGTTTGTGTTTCATTCCCAATAGATCCTGTATAATAAAGCAAAATAAATAAATGTATCTGGAATTAAGCCTTACATTTTTTTAAACATATATTTTTACCTTTGCACAGCTACTGGCATCTGTGGAGGAATGGAAAGCAACAGCTAAACAATTTATTGACTATTGGAATTTCCCCAATTGTGGTGGTGCCATAGATGGCAAACATGTTTGCATAACGCCACAAGCAAAATCTGGCTCCTTCTATTATAATTATAAAGGCTACTTTAGCATCATCCTAATGGCAATCGTGAATGCAAAGTATGAGTTTATCTTTGTGGATATTGGCAAAAATGGACGAACTTCCGATGGGGGAATAATTGAGAAAACCGCATTTGGACTACTAAATCTACCATCCCAAGAGGACACAGTGGAAGGACTAAACTTCATATTTGTTGCAGATGATGCATTTGCATTATCTGAGCATGTGTTGAAACCATTTGCCCTTAAAAACCTTACACCTGATCAAAAAATCTTTAATTACAGGTTATTTAGTACTAGACGAGTTGTTGAAAATGCTTTTGGTATTATGGCCAACTGCTTTCGTATCTTCTATACAGCAATAAATGTAGCCCCCCCAAAAAAATTGACACTATAGTTCATTGCTGCTGTGTGTTACATAATTTCTTAAGGCGTACTAGCTCCACCTACATGCCACAATCCCTGGTGGACTGGGAAGAAAGCCTGTCTGGGGAAGATCATGCCTGGTGGGTGGCGTAATTATACTGAAGGGCTATTAAACTTAGGCCGTGCCCCACCACGTCTCTCCAGTCAACTCGCTTGTCAGAATCGCCTGGATTATATACAATATTTTGTGGGTCGTGGAGCAGTAGATTGGCAAAATAATCTTTAAATGATATATGTATATTTGAGTGGCTGCATTTATATCTTATTTCAGTAATAAACACAGGTGTCATTTTATTTTTTAGTTAAAATAAAAAAAAGGACAAAGGTACATGTGCTTTCAATTTTGATGTGTTTTGCATTTTTTATGTATTATCTTGAATTTTTATTTAATGACCTGTACATATAAAAGTTTATTACAAAAAATAATATGATGACTTACCTGACTGTCTGCCATTTCCTCAAATGTTCCTTCTTCTTCATCTTCTGAAATATTTACACTGATACTGTCTAAACTTGACACAGAGGGTCATGCTTCCTCCTGGTCAGTCAGAAATTGAAGACTCTCAAAATACCACAGTCATGGCACATAGACTTGATCTGCACCTGTACCAGATTTTTTGGACTCATTAATTTTATTCAATTATTTTTTGAAGATAATATGCAGATTTGCAATGTTTTGCTTAACATAGGATATATCTGCTTTGGCATACACAGCAGTGCATGGTTCTGCTAATTTAGTTTATGCTTCAGTACATTTTGGACGGTCTGAATAATCTTTGCTGCGTACTTTCCATAAACATGGAAGGTCTCGGTACATTTCAAGAAATTGTGGCAGGAAAGGTGGTGAGGTAAATTTGTCCACCATTGCTCCTGTAATAAGAAACAATGCATCATTGTTCAGTTGCCAAACTACACCTAACAATTAATACCCTAGAACACAGGTGACAAACACAAGGCCAGTGTGCCAAATCTGGCCCTCCGGACCATTTCATGGAGAGCTCCATCCCTCCTCTGGTCCTCCTCCAGACCCTTACTTTATGCTTTCAAGCAATGCATCCAGCTTCTTCCCAGCAGTAGCATAAGTAAGGGGTGGTGCACTGTGATGTATGTGATGTAAGGGAGAGTGGGGGACTTAACTTCTAAAGGTGGGGTGGCTCTTGACATCTAATGTAAGGGGAGGGGATGCGCTGGACATCTAATCTTACAGATACAACCGGGCCTTTTGTGGGCAATAATGATGTTGATGCGGCCCACGATGATATTGAGTTTGTCACCCCTGCCCTATAACTATTGTACTGGTCTGCTTTACCTTCAGTTTTTCCGAATCTTCTGTGTATTGGTCAGTGGAATTGTTCGTCTGGTCAGTGACATCGAGCGAGAGTACGTTCTGTGTTCGTAAGTGACAGCATTCTGGTCGGACTGTACCATGGTGCATTATGGGAATTTTAGAGCTCCGCCCCTCTTCATCCAGCGCCATCTTTAGCAACAGAATGATGGCTGAAGAAAAGGGGCATGCTGTTCCCGACCGATTAAGCCTGGAAAGTTTAAAAAAAAGGCAACCGGATGTCCCTGGATGAGATGAAAACTATGGTGAAGATTCTGGAAAAAAATGATTATGATGGGAGGCGCAAAAACTACCCCAGGCCTAATACAAGAAAAGACAACATCCTGGAGAAGGTTGTCCATGTGCTGGAGAAGAAGTATGGTGTGGAGCGACAAAGGACCAGCTGTGCAAGAGATGGTCTGACTTGAAGCATAGGGAGCAAGCCCAGTTGCATAAAATACATAGAATTATCCAAAAAGGTATTTTAGCTTATTTTCTGACCTTCCTGCTCACTCAGCTAGGCATGCAAACCATGTAGTCTCTCTGCAATGTCTTCATCAATGCAAACTATATTCTTTAGCATGCATGCTTTTTTCATGATTTTTTCTTTCATAAACCTAGGAAGACCCAAGAAAGCACACTTTGAGAACAGAACTGCGACACCAGGAATGGATATTGTTCTGGTTGATGACACAGCTCCAGCTACTGCTATAGGACCAGATGATGATGATGATGCAGGACCATCCCAAACTATAACAGATGTTGAAGCAGACCAAGCCCAGCATTCCTCTAGGACCATCACAAGCAGCACAGGTAAGCCACTACACATACACTTTAACATCAACTCCATTCCCCAAACTTTCCTGATTTTTCTTTATTTTTTCTTATCTTCAACAGCACATCATCTGTCTGAGGAACAGGGATTAAATTCCCTTACTGCCCAAAGATTAATATCTGATATTTTGAAGTGCTCATCAGAGTTAGAGAAACTCAAAGATCACTTGACCTCTGTCTAAAAAAGTTTTATGGTTGTAGTTGACATACTAAAATTTAACATGTGTCACTTTTGTAAATGTTTTTTTTGTTCTTTTATGTTTGTATAGTTAAGTTCATGTGGTCATTGTTTGCAGAAATTTGCACCAAAACTTCAGCTAGTTCTACTGTTGTGGACAAGCACTTTATTGTGGAAATACACATGGGATAACAGACAGGAAGACAACTTACCAAAAGGAATACACCAGACACTGAGTTTATCACACAATATCGGTTGCCAAAAAAATAAAACATTTTTACAATTTTGTGTGGGAGGGTGGGTAGCACCACGGCTATGCCTTCTGAGGCGAATGAGCTCCCCTTCACGGAAAACCCTTTTATAGGCAGGCTCAGGTGGTTTATGGAAGTTCAGAGGTAAAATTAACATGGCCTATCCTACTCTGCCATGTGACAGTACCTCAAATTTGCCAATCCTAGCCTAGTACTCTCCCTGCCTGTATACTTCTGACCTGACTCACATGGCCTAACCCCTACAGGCCCTGTGACCTCATCTCAGTGCACTTGACCTAACAAGGCACCTGGGTGACTCTTTCAAGTTTGTGCAGCCAGTCACCTCTATTATAGTTATGTTCAGACACAACAAGTCAAATATGTATGGGCACATATGGTAGTGTTTTCATGCACACAAATATTACATATGTGGACATGCACTTATAGTAGGGGTGACTTCCAGCACACACTTCAAACAGAAACTCAAACCATGTTTTTTATGCAGGCTAAAATCTCAAGACTACTGATAATGTTTGACAAAAAATAACATTTTGGAAAACCATGAGAGAAACCGGTAATTAAAAATCATTGGTTGATGGATGTATAATGTTCAGTAGTAAAATGTGAGAATAACATTTTTGGATGCTATTTAAAAAACACATATGGTAGTGTTTTCATGCACACAAATATTACATATGTGGACATGCACTTATAGTAGGGGTGACTGCCAGCACACACTTCAAACAGAAACTCAAACCATGTTTTTTATGCAGGCTAAAATCTCAAGACTACTGATAATGTTTGACAAAAAATAACATTTTGGAAAACCATGAGAGATACCGGTAATTAAAAATCATTGGTTGATGGATGTATAATGTTCAGTAGTAAAATGTGAGAATAACATTTTTGGATGCTATTTAAAAAAAAAAGAAAGATGCACAAAAAAAGTTTGTAACAATATTTCTTTACTTGTATTAAAAAAAAGACATTTGCAATAAGGTTTTAATATTGCATATTTGGTCTGTTGTACTATTTTTTACAAGATAGGTATATTACGATTGACCAGGTTGCAGGTTATATAGTTGTTGGTGTGGGCGATTTGTCATGACATTTTGACGTGAACATTCTTTGCCATGAATATTTACCTTCCAGGTTAAATGTTGTGCACACATGCGCAGTAGCAATCATTCTCTTTTTCACAGACAAATAACAAATTAACCTTGCAATTTATCGTTTGTCGGCAGAAGTTTTCCAAACTTGCGGTTCATTTTTTTTACACAAAAACATCACCAAGGATTAACAATTTGTGCCCATTAACTTGCCGAAAAATGAACGGAGTGTCTACATGATCAATTTTCGGATGATTTTTCATTTAGTGTATGGCCAGCATACTGTAAGTCTCACAGGATGCATTATATACATTTTATCTAGGTTCATCACTCTTTAGAAGAAGGTAAAAACTGGGTATTAATTATAATTATAGTAGATTTTTAAATATTCTCTCATTGCTTACTATAAATTCTACCTGTTACATGTTCTAACTAAAGTTACATGTTGACATGCTCGGCATGCAGTTCAAGTTTCCTATAACTATAATTTATAAATAAACACACTGTATTCCAAGTGTCCAGTGACATTAAGCCAATTTCAAAATTCCTTTTTGAGAGTATTATGACAAAGCAAAATTTAGGAAATTATTTTCTTCTTTGTTAATGTAGCACTGACCCTTGAAGGAGCGGCTGGTTTTGCTGGGCTTACCGTTTACCTTCTCCACCTCATTCTTGTCTAGGGGTTCCCAAGGTTGATAACCCAATAAACTGCAGGGACTGACACTTGAATCCCTTTGGGAATTTTTATTAGCTTAAAACGTTGAACAGAACACAGTCTCTCAGTTGGGAATAGAGGGTATGGGTAGTAAAGCTCAGGTAATCTTGGAACTGCTGACACTTGAAATGTCTCTCTCTAGATGATCCAGGGAATAGCCATTCGCAACTGGATATTTCAACTACCAGATAAATCCCTGTTTGTGTATTTAGCAGCCGTCAGGTGATTTAAGCTTAGCAAAGTCTCTGCCACAGACTTGGTTGTAGAACTTTGAATGAGAAAAGTCTCTACCACAGACTTGGTCGTAGAACTTTGAATGAGAAAAGTCTCTACCATAGACTTGGTCGTAGAACTTTAAATTAGCTAGAAACTTAGGTGTAACTGAAGGATGAAATTAAGACCTTTCTTACAGTACCAGTATCTTTCAGCCGATCTGGCGTTACTTTAAGAATGTGAATTTACTTAGTGTCCTTTCAGCTTAGCTTCCAGGCTCTTACTGAGCAGCCAGCCTCATGCATGGCCCTCTTCTGAAGAGTCATCCCCTGGTTGCGTTTTGAGTTGCTGGGCCTCTCCAAACCCGAGACGGCCCCCGGACCACCTTGAAATCCTCCTTCCAGTTATTGTGCCTCAGACTAGCCAGTCCCAAGACTCGGAAACGGATGGATCCGCACCCCAGGCCATTAAAAATAGCATTAAAGTGTAACTATACAGTAATGTTAATAAAATATTTACTAAATCACCTACAGTAATAATAAATATGCAGTGGCAGAAATTACCTAGTGATTGCACTGTCTGTTCTTCAGGACACTGACCCTCATTGAACACCGTGTCTCTGAATCACGCACCATGCTTTTAAAATCCCACTTTACATCCCACATCCTCATTCCTGAGATGCTTTGCTGACCATATAGGACAAATGCAGCACATGTCCAAATTATTAGAAGAACATCTCCCAAGAACAGCATTATGGTTTATGAAGAAACAGTTTACATTACCCTGACACTTTGAGACACTCCCTCTGGCATCTCAGAGTCTAAAAACAACAATGACGGGCTGCATGTACAAGAAGAGTAGACAATGTATCAATTTGAATGAGTATGGCTCAACTTACTGCATTCAAAGTTAAGATTATCTTTCAGTAATGCACTCACACTTTTTTAGCAGAAGCTACCTATGTGACTACAGTCCCTCATTAAACACTTGAAACACACTGTTGACAAAGAACCTTCTTCCAAAGTTTTCTGAGACACTGACACTTCCAGGATTAATGATCCCCCGGGTGGCCACTGCACTTAGTGGTTCCATATGATGACCTTCATTTTATTACTATGTCTTCTAGTGACACGGGGGTGGTTCAGGAGTAGCAAGTGGGTGCAGAAAGGGGCAAGAAGATGAACACTGTCAGAAATGTTTTTCAGTTCTGTAAAGTGGAAGATTTAATTTAAATGGAGGGATGTTGGGTGGTGTAGGCAGGTATAGTACTGAAACCTGCAACTATGAAAATTAGCTGGTTCTGATAGCAGTATAATAAAATACCATTTAATCACAACACAATTGATAAGTATCTATCTTTGATCAGTTCAATGGGAATTTCTATAAATAGGATTTTAACCAGACCAATTCTGTATTTTTTTAGCAGAGGTCCTAGAGAATAGAATAGTGGATGTTGCAATTATTTATGTCACACAGTATTTGTGCAGCGGTATTTCAACAAGCAAACCAAAACTGAAAGTGATGAAATCCTTGTTGCTTCCTATTTCTGAGGGGCAGTAACTTCCATTGCTTTCACTCTTCCTAGGGAATGTAACCAAAGCAGTCACATCTTTATTGAGTTCCTCAATCATATGGGAGAGCCCAGTAAAGGCAGAGGCGGTGGTGGGGATGACACTCTTCCACCACCTGTAGAAGTGATCGAGTGGCTATATAGTCACTCAAATCATCTACAGATCTACATAAAAGAGAATCACTGGCAAAACATGTTGATATAGGGAGGGTGCCTGTGGCTTGGGATGCAGTGGTTTCATGAACACAGCTGCTGCTTCCAATTTGAAAGCCATGAGGTTTGAGGTGCATAGGACTGAGTTCAGTCTGTATTCAGGGCCATGCACTTGCTCCTGCAGAGATATAAAATTCGGAGAAAACACGGCCCACACACAGGTGTGTGCCATAATTAGTCTGTGTGAAGGAAGCCTAAAGCAACTCTGTTACTGCAAAAACAAATACATCTATAGAGTATATAGTGCAGTCCCCTATAGTGCAGTCACCTAAAGGGGCCTTCACATACTAGAAACAAGCCCTCACCTCAAGCCTCTTCCCTACCCCTGAAGGCCAGGCTATTCTGATGGACAAATTTCCACTGGCAAAGCAAAACCTGAAACTTCCTGGTAATGTGAAAGCTTCACAACACCACCTTGCTCCATGAGCATTTCTATTGGTCAGCGAAGCAGCCATAATTGTGATGAGCCAGAAGGAAGGATGAAGTGGAAGGTGGAAGGGAGCAGTAAAGCATTGACAATTGTCAGAGATTTACCTAGCAGGTATTTACACATAGTGGGAAGGTTTGGAGGCTGCTTTGGTTAACCATTTTTTCTTAGCAAGAGTCCTTTCAATGGTAGCCAAGTGGAAAAATAACAGAATCATTTATTTTGTGTTATAACATCAGCAGTTTTGCACTATAATATAGTCAGACTGTCTGGCACATTTGTATAGACATGTTTTAAATTACACACCTAAATGCTAAAGATTTATTTGTATTTTACATTGAATGATTTCTAATTACTACTATTTCTATGTTAATGGGAGTCATAGAGATAATGCCATTCTGCATTACTAAAAGTTGATAATAATTATTCATCTCTCATCCAAAGGCATCTAAATAAAAACATCACAAGTGTAAAATGTGATGCGGAAAATTGCTCTGGCCTTTAGAATACCAAAGCATTAAATTATGAAGCATCTGGTTAATATTTTATACAACCAGGAAAATGATTTATTTTGTTTTGCTTTCTCTACACAGCATAACAATGACATTTTTAAAGATCAAATAAAATGTTTTAAGCGTGTATAATTTCTTAAATTGATGTTTACGAAGATTTCCTATAACATTTTCTTGACACATGATGCTTTTAAGGAAATTCAGAAAGTTGATGACATTTTGCACAGGCCTTAACTTTTGCTCTGGACCTAAGTTGTTTCTAAACATGCATAAGAGGTGTCCCAATAAAAAGATGATGGAAAAGAAAATGCTATTTTTTGTATGTAACAATAGTATTACTTTACCACCTGTTTTTTATTATTCATTTGCACATAGACAAATAAATTACATCTGATAATAAAATTTGATGAAACGTGTGTTGCAGATTTTAATGCACTTACATAGTCAACTATATTGTTGGGGGACATACACAAATATATAACCCCCTTCATGACGTGGGGTAAAACAATGCCTGAACACAATTTTGCAACTTTTGCAACTTTGACATGTGTTGGTAAAACTGCACATATCGATGCAAGCTACTTTGTGTATCCAGGTGAATTTCATTCAGTGGTAAAAAGTAATGGGTATCTACATCTTTGGCCACAGAGCTTTTCAACATGGTTTCATTATATTTAGAATTTGGGGGGAAAAAAAAAATGCTTGAGCGTGTGTTTGTGTGTGTTACAATTATTCCACAATATTAACTTAGTGAGGTTGTTTTCTAAAACAGCAATGTAAAGTGAATGATCACTTAAGTTGGTAAATAAAATTAAGTTGTGTTCAATCCGAATACCCAATTATGTTCAAGGAAAATAAAAAAAAGCAAAGATTCACCTTATTTTCTAACCTAAGAAAACATTTTCTTTCCAAAATGAAGTTGCCTTCTTAGAAAATCAACCCTACTGAAATGTATCCATTTATTTAAATTTAGGTTTAATCATAGCTATCAAACATAGAACACAGGGTCAAATTTTGGTGAATTTAGATAACTCAAAAAATGATGTTATTGGTATAGAATGAATAATGAATACATAAGACATATCCATGCCTTTTACACTTATTTTCATCTAGTCTCCACCTAAAGAAAAAAAATATTATATTAAGGGATGTACAAGCTGTTAGCATCTGAAATATAATTTCGTTTTAGTTTAGCAACTACCTTATTATTAACATTCAGTACATGAGTACTGTTCTTATTTTCACAGACATTTTTGTTGACATTTAAGGATAAAACATGATATGTGTTATAATACTAATTAATTTCTAACAACGAGATTTAATTTGACACAAATAATTTAGGAAAAATTAAAGCTGACATTTTCAATGATATGATTACAACATCCTATTTTTTCAAGCTTAACTAAAGTTACTTATCTTCTTTTAGTCTAATAAATATTTTACATAGAGGAAAATATATCATTTTAATTAAAAGAACTGTTGCATCATATTATAATGCATATTTTATATATGTGTACATTAAATTAATATGAGCCTGTACCCAGTATGTGTTAAATACTGCTAAATACTTTATGAATGTTAATGAATTTTCTTGGTTGACAACTTATGAAAAAATGTAATATAATTAAGTATTTAAAAGTCTCTTATGGTCAGTGGTATACTCAAAAGTTGCCCTGCAGCCTTTTGCTAGAAGATCAGAGGTGTTACTAGGTTTAATAAAAAGAAATAAAAGGAAAAAAACAGAAGCCCTCTTTTACACCCCAAGTGGTGAGCAGCGGGTATTATTTAACCACTTGTCGACTACGCACCATCACTATCGATGAATAGCCCCCTGCGTGAATCGCCATAGCTGTATGGTGGGCATTTTAAGAGTCCGCAGCATCACAAAGGAGCCAATGCGCAAGCCATGGTGGCCGCAATGTCTGCCGGGCACCCACAATCGCCCCTGACAGAGCTAGAACAGGATGTGTGTGTGTAAACACACAGACACGCACACATGCACGCACACACCCGTTCTAGCAGGGGAGAGGAGACAGATTGTATGTTCCTAGTATATAGAAATCCCACCCCACAGTTTGAACACACTGAAGGAACACATTTAACCCCTTAATCACCCCTAGTGTTAACCCCTTCCCTGTCAGTGACATTCATACAGTAATCAGTGGCTATTTTTAGCTCTGATTGCTATAAATATGAATGGTTCCAAAAAAGTCAGTCTTTTGTTTATAGCACAAAAAATAAAAACTGCAGAGGTGATCAAATACCACCAAAAGCTCTATTTGTGGGAAAAAAGGACATTTTGTTTGCATACAATGTCGCACGACTGGGCAATTGTCAGTTAAATTGCCGTATCGCAGTGCTGTATCCCAAAAATTGGCCGGCCGTGAAGGGGGTAAATTATTCCAGGGCTGAAGTAGTTAAATAAGGGCATGGTTAAGCTTATTTGCTTTAGTTATGACATTCCAGGACAACAACTGTTGTACTCACAGAAGATATTACATTCTATACCCATTTAAAAACGAGTCTAATAAGTTGTCACTCACCAAGGCCTAGATTACTAGAGCGCTCTCCTTGCAGCTGAGTGCGCTCTACCCCTGAAGGTGACACAGAGGGTATAGAGCACAGAGAGGCATGGGTCACCAGCAGGTTGAAGAGGCTTGCATGAAGATCTTCTGAAGGAAGGATGAACCATGCAGGGAAGATTTGACACTGAACAGGATAAGAAGCCCGGTTGGTTCGGTTTCTGTTATTTCTCTGACATAAGTACATCTTAAAGGAAACAAAATGTGGATTTTTTATGCTCTTAATTAAATACTGTATATAATACTTTCTGAATAAAGGGAACTGTGGGATCAGAACAATTAAATGTCTTCAAATATGTAGCTGAAGAACAGCAAATAGTAAAATTACACTATTTCCAGTCCACAATAACTAATAGCATAATTTCAAAACAAAGCAGCTACTATTATTCTCCAGAGAAAGAATCGCTTACATCATAAATGCTTTTAGACCTTCTGGTTTATGGAATGAGGTGAGCTGCTAGCACACACAGTGTGAACTGAGGTGCAAGGGAGAGTGATCACATCACTGAGGAATTTGATGACATTTGCACAATGGATATCACCAGAAACACCAATTTTATTCTTTAATGGACACTATTATATTATTATTATTATGCAGGATTTATATAGCCCTGACAGTTTATGCAGCACTTTTTTCAACTTGAGGGTAGACAGTACAACTACATTTTTAATGCAGTAGGAATCAGAGAGCCCTGCTTTCAATCTAAGAGGGAGGGTCAAGAGATACAAGGTAATGTATAAGGCAATAACTGTGGGGAATGTGCTGATGAAGAAAATAAATGTACAGTTTTTAGATGGGGCCAGAATCTCTTCTCTGAAGAGAGTTTTCAGGGATCACCTCAAAGTGGACAAGGTAGGAGAGAGTCAGACAGATTTGTGTAGAGCATTCCAGAGGATAGGAGAGGTTTGTGAGAAGTCTTGGAGGCAAGCATTAGATGAGGTGACAAGGCAGCTAGAGAGCAGGAGGTCTTAGGCAAAGCAAATAGAGTGATTTGGTTGGTAATTTGAGACCAGATTAGTGATGTAGCTGGGGCCAGATTGTGGGTGGCTTTGTACGTTATTGCAGTAACTTGAATTTAATTTGTTGGTTGAGTGGCAGGCAATGGAGGGATTGATAGAGAGGGGTAGCAGACACTGAGCGGTTTGTAAGGTGAATGAGCCTGATAGCAGCTTTTATGATGGAATGAAGGGCGATAGCCTATTTAAAGGTAAACCAATGAGGAGGGAGTTGCAGTAGTTGAGGCGAGAGATGACCAGGGAGTGGATTAGAAGCTTTGTGGTGTCATTGGTTAGGAAAGGGTGTATCTTGGAGATGTTGTGGAGGTTGAGGCGGCAAGCATTGGACAGCGATTGGATGTGGGGCCAAAGGGTCCACTGGATAGTGGCAGAGAGTGTGGACAGACCCATAACCATTGCATGGCTGATTGGAAGAAGTGATATGATATAGCCAACCATTACCTTTCATGTTTTTTGATTACTGAAGAGTGCACTATGAATTCCACCTTCTAATAAACAACCAGAAAAATCCAATCACAGCACAGGATATTGGAATATAAGAAACCACCTAACCTGCAGGAGTCTAGTGACACCTCCTTTCATTCATGACCAACAGATCTCAAAAAGAAAAACTTACTGCAAGATTACATATACAAATTATACTGTAACAAGTTCACAGTGCTGCTGCCACTAAAAGAACAAATCTGGCGTTTTCACCCTATTCTTTCTAGTACACAAGGCATCAGGAGTTTTCCCTACTGTCTGGGTTTGAAGAAAGGTAATGGGTACATACACAACAAAGGGTTCAAGTTAGAGTCCATGTAAACATTCATGGCGATAGTTCAGCATGAGAACCAGTTTTATTCAATCATCCTGGCTGACGTACACTTCCATATACCAATTGGTCTGTAACACCAGAGACATTGGAATATTTTTTGGGCAGTAGTGGCAGTAATTTGTCTTTGTGGATAAGGCTCTACCACCACTTGGATGATGTTTTGATTGTCACAGGTGTAAGTCAGGAGCTGGCAAAGCATCAAAACCCTGTCTTAGAAATCCTTTTCCAAGTTCAATATACTTGTCTGCCTCCAGTCTGAAGAGACAAGTACAAGGTAATTGGAGTCTAGTGGAATGCTTTTCTAGCATTGCAAGCCTTTCGGGGTCTTTCTCCAAGGGGCCCAAGTGAAGTTGAGGATTGACAACAAGACAGCAGTAGCTTACATTGCCCACCAAGTGTCTGTCTTTTCCTGTTATTTTTTTTTAACATAAACTTTTCACTGGACGGAGAGACACTTACATGCGGTTAAAGGCAGTCTACTTACTAGGAAAGCAGGATCCACTAACAGATCAGTTAGGCAAATTATTTTCTAACAAGAAGTACCTCAACTAGTATTGGCTCTAGGGTACATTCCAGCGGTAGTTCTCATAGACAGTCCACTGAACACACAGCTTCCGGTATTTGTAACAATGTACAAAGGTGAAGTGATAGAAGTTGGATTCACAATGCTATGGATTTTTTTCCATTGGTATTTGTCCTCCTCCAGTGTCCTTGATTATGAACATGTTTATGCCATACAGGTGCTTTCCACCTGCCATAGAGGCCTTGCTTTTCTTTGCTCCCCCAGTTGTCATTCAGCACCACCAATCCTGTTTCCGGTCAAACAAGATCTTTTATGCCAACATCAATAGTAGCACCCCAATCCAGTGAGACTCCTAATAGCCTGGCTATTGAATTGGCCGGACTAGAGGGGCAGGGATTCTCCTCTGAGTTGGTTCAGACCTTGGCAAAGACCACAAGACCATAAACGCTATTTATGAGGATATAAGGAAGTTTGTTCTGTTTGCTCTGCAAAGTTTTCTCTCCTGTGCTCCAGCTCTAGACATTTTTACAATCGGCACGTGAGGTTGGTCTGTGAAAGACAGGTATCCTGCCCCCTTCCTGAAAGGTGCTAAATGTGGCCCCAGAGAGGGGTGAGGATTACAAAGAGTGGAAGTTCCACATTTGGGTGGAACTCCGCTTTAATATTAATAAATAAAAGCTTCTGAAGATGCATTTATTAAAATTTTTATTTATGATTGGTGACAGCATATCCTTGTGGTGAGTGAGCATTTGTTACCATATGTTGAAGAGTTATCACCACGGGTGCTATCCTTTTTGATGGTGAAGGTGCAAGCAACACAATTTGGACTTTACATTGCCTTACTGGATATTGAGAAGGTATATTTATATTTTTTAGAGTGTCTTTATTGAACACATAAGGACAATTTTTACATTTCTATTTTTTGAGTGCTGCAATTGCTTTTTCATTTTGTTTTGGTTTGTTGTATGTCTTGACCTATTGTATGCGGCTTATATATTTTTTTCACTTGTATAGATAGCACTGACTTTTTTCACTAGTATTAACCCTGGATGTGTTGATGTACATGATGGCTGCATAGAGAGATAGAACATTGCCTGGAACCTCAATAATATGCTATTAGACCTCCTATAATATTCAGAGGTCTACACTGGAGATGTGCATTTGGGCTGGCATTGGGGTGAGGATTTGCACATTTGCTTTGAGCACAGTGCACTTCATTTGATTTGAGTTACAGATCCACCTGAGCACAATGTGGACTTTTGAACTACGTATGTATATTCAGCAATTTATGATTTGGACTGAGAATTTATGTTTCGATTTATGTATTCTGATGATCAAAATGTTTGTGTATGAATCATTTTATTAGTTCACATTGTAAGTAGTGCTGCACATTTTGTGTTTATTTTATGGATTGGTAAAATGACTAATTTGATCTCAGAATAAGTGGCTTTTTGCTCACCTCCTAATGTTCTGACATCATGACATGCTGTGTTTACAGTTAATACACCTACATTTAACAGTTGTGAGTTCCGTAAAAAGGTAAATAATAATAATAATAATTTTGATAATTCTGAAAATTATGATTTTAGTTATGTATAAGCATTATCCAATCAAAAAGCACACATTTTTACCAAAGGCATAAGGAGAAAAAAGTTGAATAAAACTGAATACCGAGTTTGAATGTGTAATGTAAAACTGTTTCATTTCACCTTAATCTAGCTTTTACTGACACATTTCAAGTGGGATTTATTTTTCTCAGTTGAGTGATGTTTCTTTTCCATTATCAAAGAAACATGTGTAACATGCTTCCTTTATTTTCCTGACAGGAAAATAAGTGTTTGAATATCAATTGGGGTCCTGACAAGTGAAAAACATTGACAGCCTTCAGAGAATGAGAAATAAACCAGCCTTGACCTTACATGGAGCTGACTGGAAGTTGTTTCAAATTTTCTATAAAATCCTTCCTGTAACCTGTTTTATATAAATTACATATGGCAGATTATTAAAATATCAACATCCTTACAAGGGTTTTAAAATATATTATTCTGCCCACTTGCTACACAACACTAAAACCTAGTATCATGTAACTGCTTGTGATATAGTTTAAGCAGTTTAAAAATAACCCTGTAAATAAGAAGCTGTGCATCCATGTCTCTCCAAGAACATAGCAAACACTGTACTGACTTCTCTCAGTGCAAAATAATATCACATGGCAAATCAAGAAAAAAATCAAACGTGGGTTTAAACACAAACTTTATACATAAATAAAGCCTAAAAAAGATCTTGTCCAATTCTGCTAAAACATGTTTTTGACTCTATTCCCATCAGAGAACGTTTTCTTCACTTCTTGCCCCATTTCTCCTCCATCCATTTATTATGAAGGGAAATCTCCCCAATGATGACAAAGTTGCTAGATTCTAATCCTTTCTTACTCCTTAAAAAAAGGTTTTGGGTGAAATTAAAGATGACATAACCTTAATGGACTAAGGTATTTACAGTGCATCTAATTCCAAGAACACAAAAGTAATATATTGCAGCTTATCAGCCCTTATAAAGGGTTTCTGCCTTAGCTTTATTTTTTTAATGCAATTTTTCACTGGGTGATTTGGTCAAAAACACACTTTTTGTCCTAGGTAACATTTCTGCACTTATTTACTGCATGTACGGAGGAACAGCTTTGTCCCACTAGGCTTGAACTACAGACCACCCCTCATCTCCTCATCTTCATAACATAGGGAGAGGTGTTCTGTAGCTTACAGTTGTAACTTGGACAACTGAGATAAAACACACAACAGCACTTGATTTCTGGCAGCGTGAAGAGATATTTTTTTCTATTATCGAACAGATGAAAATATTAACAAGTGTAGATTTTTTATTTTAAACTAAGAGTCAAAACATGAATTCAAGAACACAAGCATCAACACTGATCTGTACATTTTAAAAGAATAGATGGGAAGGGGGCATGTTCTAAGCATGGCTGAGTGAACATGCCTAGAGCTCCTGAGCATAGCTCCTGAGCACCCAAGACCTGCTACAGCATTATACATTGGCTACTTTCTAAACCTAACCGCTAGAAGCATGCCCAAACAAAAACTACAGTGGGACAGAGGAAGGGACACTTCAGATCTGGTTATACACTGCTTCTTTTCCTCCCAGACCCTGGACTCACTGGCGGCTACTGATTCCACTATAGCGCTAGCAGGCTCTCCTCATAGAGCATGTTCCCTGGGCTCTCCATCTCCTGAGCCATACACTGAAAAAGACAACTCCCAACACAGTCACTTTTACTGCTGGGTGGCTTGTGCAACTGTGATATACCTCACTACAGATGTATCAGACACCCTCCCTGCTGAACTAAGAAAGCTGCTGAAGTATGTACCGATGAAGGGGGACATTGATGCCCTGCCTAACTGTGTGAAGAAGTCTTTCCATGAAGACATTGCTTCTCTGCAATAAACAACCACCAGACTGACAGGCTGTATTGGACTCTATAGAAGCTAATATGTTGGATAACACACAGAAAATCCATACAACAGAATCTCAACTTGCCTCAGCTTTCACACAGATGGCTAAGTTGCAACTCCATATGGAAGACTTAGAAGACTGGAGTTGGAGGAATAATGTAAGAATAAGGGGACTACCAGAGGCGACTGCAGAAGCAAACCTCCATGCTACAGTGGTGTGCATTTTCAGCCAACTACTAGGGGATGTTCTCCTTAAAGACATGATGTTCCCACCTGAAGAGGTAGATAGAGATCATAGGACCCTGGAACCCAGATCTGCTGACCCAAACAGACCCAGAGATGTCATGGTTCACGCACATTGTTACACCCAAAAAAGAACTACTGCTGGGTGCAGCAAAACATAGAGTTCAACTGAGCTTTCCTGCAACTGCTACAAGACGTCTAGAGAAATACTGTCCACTGGAGAGCGATTCAGAGATCTCTTCTTGATAAACTGTGGACCACTGGAGCAATGTACTTTTGGGGCTATCCCTTACACTTTAAGAGAGGTACTGAGACTTCCATGCAACCCTGGCTGCTCGTGGGGGATCTGTGGGCAGGAAGGCTCATCGGAACCTGGAAGCCCCCTTTACATTGTACCCCTACTCATTCACCCCCTAAAAATGTGTGGTGTAAAAAAAGACATTAGACAGTTTTTGACAAGTCCTTTATTTAAAAAATAAATAAATTAAAGTCCCCCAGTGTAGATCCATCATCACATAGTCCGCTGCCACTGCCAACCATAAAAAAAGTCCTTTCATACCGAAGGCTCCCGATGTCTGACAGTTCTCAAATAATAGAGAGGCAGGGTCACCTGGTGATGTCACAGGATGATCTGCCCCCTTGTGACATCTGCATGCATGGGGTGTGCCATCGGGTGGCCCCGACCTTTTGTTATGTAAGAATTGTCAAATGGCAGGAGCCTTCAGTGCGAGCAGACCTTTTTTTATTCAGCCCAGCGATGGCATGATTGATGATTGATCTACACTGGGGACTTTAATTTAATTCCATTTTTTAAATAAAGGACTTGTCAAAAACTGTCTAATGTGGTTAAAGGGGGCTTTCTACCCCAAAGCACCTCCACATGTTGAGGTCATGTGGCCTGGTATGGTTCGGGGGGGCGCTCACTCATCCCCTCCCTTTCCTGACCTGCTGGGCATGCTCAGATAAGGGTCTGGGATGGATTTTATTGGGACCCCACGCCATATTTTTTAAATGTTGGCGTGGTGTTTACCTCAAAATCCATATCAAACTCAGGGCTATGAATTGGGGGGTCCCCACTCTTTTTTCAGATGTTTTTATTGCCAGCGATTCTTTTTTTCCAAGTTCAGCTGTTTGCCAACAGCTGATGACTCATAAGTTGTTAATGACACGGTGGCCGCCCACTCCTTAACAACCACAACCAAATACCATATGCCTGGACCACTACTTAATTTCCGCATGCTTTTAATTATTTATTTCCTTCTGTGAAAGGATTTTGATGCCTTGCCATGCGATATTTAGCAATCGTTTTCAGCATTGCATGGTACATACCCCAAAATGGTCTAGTAAATTGACAGTTTTAGGATTGCATGCAATATTTAGCCAAAATGTGTCCTGACACCTAAATATCTCATTCAAGGTTATTCTGTGAATGGAGCCCACAAACACAGAATTGATAACCCAATATGAACTTTAACCACTTCAATACAGGGCACTTAAACACCTTCCTGCCCAGACCAATTTTGAGCTTTCAGTGCTGTCGCACTTTGAATGACAATTGCGCGGTCATGCTACACTGTACCCAAATGAAATTTTTACCATTTTTTTCCCACAAATAGAGCTTTCTTTTGGTGGTATTTGATCACCTCTACGGTTTTTATTTTTTGCGCTACAAATAAAAAAATACCGAAAATGTTGAAAAAAAAAATGTTTTTTTTTGTTTCAGTTTCAAAA
Organism: Lithobates pipiens; assembly: GCF_037356315.1. NCBI lineage: Eukaryota > Metazoa > Chordata > Amphibia > Anura > Ranidae > Lithobates > Lithobates pipiens. The sequence continues at coordinate 189,402,712 of NW_027507903.1, forward strand.
CTTTGTAAATAAGTACGTTTTCTCCTTCACTGATGGGGCTACACTGATGGACACTGATAAGGCGGCACTGATGGGCACCAATGATGTGGCACCAATGAAGTGGCACTGATGAGGTGGCATTGATGGACACTGATATGTGGCACTGATAGGCGGCACTGATAGGCGGCACTGATGGGCGACACGGATGGGCGACACGGATGGGCGACACGGATGGACACTGATAGGTGGCACAAATTGGTACTGATAGCTGGCATGGATTGGCATGGATGGGCGGCACAGATGGGCATGGATAGGCGGCACAGATGGGCATGGATAGGCGGCACAGATGGGCATGGGTGGGCACTGATAGGCGGCACAGGTGGGCACTGATATGCGGCACAGGTGGGCACTCATAGGCAGCACAGGTGGGCACTCATAGGCGGCACAGGTGGGCACTCAAAGGCGGCATTGGTGTTATACTGTACTAATGGATGCCAATCAGTGCCAAACAATAATGCATGCCAATCAGTGATGCCCATTGTGGGCACTGATTGGCATCCATTATGGGCACTGATTGGCATCCATTGTGCTGACTGGTATCCCTGGTGGTCTAGGGAAGATTACCTTTTCCCTGGTGGTCTGGTGGCGTCCCTGGTGGTCCAGTGTGGGCATCCTCGGGGGGGCTGTGCTGATAATCGATCAGCACAGACCCCCCCTGTCAGAGGAGCAGCCGATCGGCTCTCCTCTACTCGCGTCTGACAGACGCGAGTGAGGAAAAGCCGATCACCGGCTCTTGCCATTTACACTGTGATCAGCCGTGATTGGACACGGCTGATCACGTGGTAAAGAGTCTCCGTCGGAGACTCTTTACCGAGATCGTAGTTGCCGGGTGTCAGACTGACACCCCGCAACAACGATCGCCGCGATGCGCGCCCCCGGGGGCGCGAAGCGGCTTATAATCCTGTTCACGTCATATGACGTCCGATCAGGATTATGAAACCACTTTGCCACCGTCAATTGCCTATAGGGCGGGCGGCAAGTGGTTAAACAATACAGTAACAAACAACAAGTTCAAGACAGATACTGGAAACTTGAGAGGTGGGAGCCAGTCGAGACTTGCAGCTGTGTTATATAGTGCATGATAACTACAACAAAAAACTTGAATCATATGCTGGAGGGGGTGAGATATGTAGGATCCAGTAAAGACTGGGAATGTAACTGTTAGGTTCTCTCTTCAATTGAGAGGTATCTGTGTCTCTATTTACCCACTCCAGCCCTTTGGACAGGGCATGTATACACCATATGTCATCCAAATGCAGGTAAACTTTATGCACTCAGCAGAAGGTGCCTCAGCACCATTCCATGCAGACCATCCCTCAGCTGAAATTCCATTGCATATTAAATACTATTGGGGTAAGAGTGAACTCCTGAATGGCAGGGACTGGGCACAGGATGAGAGTGCTTTGCATGGTGTATGGAAAGAAAAAGCAAAGGCGGACAGCGTATGTATGGGTACCGACAAGTCTACCATAAAGGAAAGGGTGCCAACCTCACAATGGGGCATGGTACTATTCAGGGAACACAGGGTGCTCTAAATAGTAATAGTGGAAGGAAAAGTAATGTAAAGTTCACCACTATAGGCAGAAGTAACAGAATGTAAAGTGAGCAAGGCCTATGTGCAATTAGTTGTGCAAGAACACCAAAACAACAAACAGGTTAAAGTCATCTAAGATCTGTTATAGATTATGATGTTATAGGCAGCTCTCCACCACTATGAGCATCAGAGTTCAGAACATAGTCAGTGAGAAAGCTTTTCAGACTATACAGATCAGTAACTGAAGTTGTCACTGAGAGTTACTCCTCATGGCCATTTCTTCCATTGCTGAAATGTAAATCGAGCAAGGCCTATGTGCAGCAGGTTGTGCATGAGCAGCAAAAAGCAAACATCTTAAAGTCATGTAGGTACCATTATAGATCACACTATCCGGCGGACTTAGTCTGGCGGATTTTCCGAACGAGCTACCTGCCCACACACGGTACTTTTGCGGAGGACTAATACGGCGTACTAAGTCCGCCGGACTATCTGCCGTACTTTTGAAATGAATGGACTCGCCCACACACGCGGAGGAAAGTCCGCTCATTTTGAGCGCGTCTCCAGGTAGCCGGGACCAGCGAAGGAGGCGTCGCTGCCCCCGTCACCTGGTATGGACTTACCGACCCCGAAGTCGGAAGAAGAGGGCGGTGGCGAAGAAGAAAGCCGGGCTCCTCCGCTAGTGAAAGAGCTAGCAAAAGAGCAGAAGATAGCGGAGGAGTCTGGCATGAAGACCCCCGAAGATGGAAGAAGACCCCCGGAGCTGTGCAATAAACTATTTCAACCCTTGTGTGTTGTGTTTTTTTTTACTTTTTTTCACAGGTGAATGAGTAGGGGTACATTGTACCCCATACTCATTCACATAGGGTGGGGGGCCGGGGGCCCCCTTATTAAAGGGGGCTCCCGGATTCCGATAAGCCCGCAGACCCCGACAACCAACGACCAGGGTTGTCGGGAAGAGGCCCTTGTCCTCATCAATATGGGGACAAGTTGCTTTGGGGTGGGGGCCTGGTACGGTTCAGGAGGTGGGGGTGCTCGCTCGTTCCCACCCCCTTTTCTGGCCGGCTGGGTAACATGCTCGGATAAGGGTCTGATATTGACCTAGGGGGGACCTCCACAGTTTTTTTTTCCGAGTAGGGATTCCCCTTTAAGTCCATACCAGGTGACGTGGTGAGGAGGCATCGCTGGCCCCGGCTACCTGGAGCCGCACTCAAAATGAGCGGACTTTTCTCCGGGCGGGAAAAGTCAGTTCATTTCAAAAGTACGGCGGACTGGCACACACGCGGCCGTACTGTCCACCGAAATGCAAGTCCGGCGGACAGATTGAAGTGCAAAACGACTTTCTTGGTCCGTCGGACTTTTGGGTAAAAAAATTCCGCCGGAGCCTACACACGGGCGGATTGTCCGGCGGACTTGAGTCCGCTGGACTTTTCCACCAGATTGTTTGATCGTGTGTATGAGGCATTAGTCCTCATGGCTATTGCTTACATTGTCATAGAGGCTGAATTTAATAAATACTATGCCAAACTATATAACATTACTAAGGACTGCATGTCTACACAAATTGAAGCCCACAAACTTAGGATTGGAGAGTACCTTAGACAGTGCAACCTACCAGTCCTAAGTCCTGACACCATTGCTATGTTGGAAAGCCCTATGACACCCCTGGAATTCATAATGACTATCAAACAGACCAGTGTTCATCAACCCTGTCCTCAGGGCCCACTAACAGGCCAGGTTTTATGTGTTACCTTGGGGAGATGCAGACTAGAATACTCCAATCACTGAGTAGCAAATGATATCACCTGTGATGTATTTCAGTCATCTTGCAAACCTGGCCTGTTAGTGGGCCTTGAGGACAGGGTTGATGACCACTGAAACAGACCATACCAGGTAAAGCCTCAGGACCCAATGGCTATACTTTAACATATTATGAAAACTTCCATGTCCAACGTCCATGTACAACTTCATAGTGGTGTTCAACACCCACAGTCAAGTACATTATGTCAGAACCAAACCATTAAAGCATACATCAGTGTGGTATCTAAAGAAGGAAAGGACCTTCTTTAGGCCTATATCCCTATTAAATGTTGACTTTAAACTTTTCAATAAAATCTTAGCAACACTCCTGATCCCTCACTTAAAAGATATTATACATCTAGACCAAGTAGAATTCATGTCCGGAATGGAGGTGAAAGATGGGACAATACAAGTGTGAGGTTTGTGGAACTCAGCTTAGCTCGGAGAGCTCTGGAGACTCCGTATCCAGCTCCCCTGGCCCATCTTATGTGTAAATCACCCTGTGTCCATTAGGGGCCCAGGGTGCCTTAGAACCCCACTATGATCTGTGCCATTTAGACACACTGGAATGTTGTATTTATGTACATATTGTGTGTTGTCTCATGCTGTTGTGAACTCTTTTCTGTGATCATTTGGGGTGGGGTTGTATTCCAATGTTCTATTGTGTCTGCCTACCTTGGATATTATGGGATGTGTATGTAAATTAGCTGTGAGATTGGTGGGGGTGACTTCCTCCAGCAGCTCTCCCTGCTGATAAGACTGTTTACTGATGAGAAATTTGAATACACCTGACCTGTGTGTCTATTGTGATTGGACAGTTTACCCCGCCCTGAATCCAAGGGTGGGAGTAAGTGTCTCTGAGTTATATATGTTGTAACACGTGCGTGAATAAAGGAGTTTTGATGTTGTTCACCCTACACTGAGTTACGGCTGGTGACTGGGTGAGCTAAGGGGTCTTGGCTAGTGCTGGTTCTGGAAAGAGGAAGCATTTATGACGGGCATAGACCTGTTGAGGACAGGGGTTCATCACAACGAGTTTTAAACATAATCCACTCCACCCTGTCAACGGCCATCCCACCTTCATTCTTTTTACCAATGCTGAAAAGGCCTTTGAAAGGGTGGACTGGACTTACCTCAAACTTACCTTAGAGGCCATTGGATTGGTTATTCTATGATGGACTATATAGTCATTGTACTCAACCCCTACACCACAGGTTAGGGCCAATGAAGCGCTTTCTAAATCATTGGACATCAGGAACGGGATGTGGCAAGGTTGCCAGCTGTCGCTCTTATCCTTATATTAACCTTGGAGCCTTTTCTACATCAAATACTGGCAAATTCCAAAATTTACAGGATTAAAGTTGGACAGAGTTGCCACAAGGTCTCAGCATACAAAGGTGACCTTTTATTTTTCATAAGTGAACCAGACGTCTCAGTCCCTAATCTAATGGCGGCGTTCCAACAATACAGGACACTATCAAAATTTAGAATACATTTTCTGCATTCGCTACTTGTTGATCCGGCTAGCAAATCATTTTTCAAAGATATAATTCCTAAATTTTGTACCACTCCTCGCCTCCTTCAAGGAAGACATTCTTCTAGATGGGTAGATGCAATGTCATTAAGCAGTATCTACTTCCTGTGCTTGTTCCATACTTTACTGATCACTATCCCATCTTTCTACTGGAAATCAGTGCAGTCCATCTGAAATAAATTTGTGTGGACTGACAAGATGGACTGCATTAAGGACATGATCCTCTGATGATAAAAGACAGAGGGTGGTATGGCACTTTCTGATGTGCGACTTTACCAACCAGCAACGCATCTTACTAGGGTCATAGACTGGAGCAGATACTTACAAACCGAGCAATGCATTGCCATGAAATAACACGCATCTGTCACATCCCTTACAGCAGTGGTCATCAACCCTGTCCTCAGGGCCCACTAACAGGCCAGGTTTTAATTATTACCTTGGGGAGATGCAGACTAGAATACTGCAAACACTGAGCAGCAAATGATATCACCTGTGATGTATTTCAGTTATCTTGCAAACCTGGCCTGTTAGTGGGTCCTGAGGACAGGGTTGATGACCACTGTCTTACAATACTGCTATGGTGCCCTTCACTGCCTTCTGCATCTTTACTCAACCATCTGACTATAGCCCTGACTTGGAAACTTTGTGTGAATGCCTTCACTGCCTATGGCCTTTCCCCTTTCCTTTCACCCCTTTATCCCATTATGGACAACCCCAGATGTTTCCCAGGCCTACAAAACACAACGTTATCTTTACTGAGCTGAAACAATATATATTCTGTGACACATTACATCCACCCATCTTGTTGGATGGATGTCCATTAAATGTTGCAGACATAGTTATTCTGCTTTCAAAAGTATTAATGTATCCCTGATGTAGATAATATACTTTATATGCAGATTTACAGTATTTCCTTAACCACTTCAATACCGGGCACTTAAACACCTTCCTGCCCAGACCAATTTTGAGCTTTGAGCGCTGTTGCACTTTGAATGACAATTGCGCGGTCATGCTACACTGTACCCAAATGAAATTTGTATCATTTTTTTCCCACAAATAGAGCTTTCTTTTGGTGGTATTTGATCACCTCTACGGTTTTTATTTTTTGCTAAACAAATAAAAAAATACCGAAAATTTTGAAAAAAAAAATGTTTTTTTTTTGTTTCAGTTTCAAAACTTTGCAAATAAGTAAGTTTTCTCCTTCACTGATGGGCACTGATGGGGTTACACTGATGGGCAATGATAAGGCGGCACTGATGGGCACTGATGAGGTGGCACCAATGAAGTGGCACTGATGAGGTGGCATTGATGGACACCGATATGTGGCACTGATAGGGGGCACTGATGGGTAGCACTGATGGGCGACACGGATGGGCACTGATAGGTGGCACAAATTGGCACGGATTGGCATGGATGGGCATGGATAAGTGGCACAGGTGGGCATGGGTTAGGCGGCACAGGTGGGCATGGGTAGGCGGCACAGGTGGGCATGGGTAGGCACTGATAGGCGGCACAGATGGGAACTGATAGGCGGCATTGTATTATAATATATTGCACTAATGGATGCCAATCAGTGCCAATCAATAATGCATGCCAATCAGTGATGCCCATTGTGGGCACTGATTGGCATCCATTATGGGCACTGATTGGCATCCATTGTGGCACTGACTAGAATCCCTGGTGGTCTAGGGTGGCATACCTTGTCCTTGGCATCCCTGGTGGTCTGGTGGCATCCCTGGTGGTCCAGTGTGGGCATCCTCGGGGGGGCTGTGCTGATAATCGATCAGCACAGACCCCCCCTGTCAGAGGAGCAGCCAATCGGCTCTCCTCTACTCGCGTCTGACAGACGCGAGTGAGGAAAAGCCGATCACCGGCTTTTCCTATTTACACTGTGATCAGCCGTGATTGGACACGGCTGATCACATGGTAAAGAGTCTCCGTCGGAGACTCTTTACCGAGATCGTAGTTGCCGGGTGTCAGACTGACACCCCGCAACAACGATCGCCGCGATGCGCGCCCCCGGCGTCCGGTCAGGATTATGAAACCACTTTGCCGCCGTCCATTTGCTATAGGGCGGGCGGCAAGTGGTTAAAGCAACGAGTGGATTTTTCAAAATGATGTCCATTAAAGAGCAGAGAAACACTGAATTGATTAAGTATATTCAACATTAGATGTTTAAACATTTATTCAGCCTGATACAATAAAGAGTGCAATTAGTTTGCACACTGTAAATTGTCCTGCTTTCACGTGTAAAGATCAAACTTTTTTTCAACTGAACCCAATTCACTAAACTTTTGGTGACATCATAAGGTACTGGATTCTTGAAAATTGGCACACTTTATGGGCTCATGCACCATGCACATTTTGTATTAAAAATTACTGTATAGTACATCTGCAGACATTGTTTTTTATTCTATATTAAAGCATGGCAGTATAAACCAGTAAATTTCTCTTTTTCCACAGCGATATTTCAGATTATTTCTAGCCCTCTATCAAAGTAGGAGCAAACTACACAACCACCAGATATGTATCTATCCATTTGCCAATAACAAACAAGGGGGTGTCTGTACCAATGTACATGGCGGGGCTTGGATAAATGAAGAGGGATTTTGCATTGGCAATTACCCACAGCTGCATGTACAGTGCTTTTTAACCAGTTCCGACTGGTGCACGACGATGCACATTGGCAGAATGGCACGGGCAGGCATATTGGCGTACAGATACGTCCATTACTATATGCCTCCCTGCCATCGCATGTGCGCCGCCGGCGGTGCGCCTGTGTGCCTGTCGGGACCCCCATGAGTCTGGTCGCGGATCCCGTGGACTCTATTGCCATGGGGATACCCGCGATTGTCTCACGGGGAGGCTGAACGGGGAGATGCCGTTATAAACGGCATCTCCCCGTTGTGCCTAGCAACAAGTGACACTGATCTCTGCTCCATGTGATTGGAGCAGAGATCAGTGTTCACTAACACAAAGCCCAGCCCCCCACAGTTAGTAACATGCCCCTAGGAACACTTAACCCCTACACTGCCACCCCCTGGTTAACCCCTTCACTGCCAGTGTCATTTACACAGGAATCAGTGCATTTGTATAGCACTGATTGCTGTATAAATGACAATGGTCCCAAAAATGTGTCAAAAATGTCTGATGTGTCAACCATAATGTTGCAGTCAAAATAAAAATCGCTGATCGCCGCCATAACTAGTAAAAAAAAAAATGTATTAATAAAAATGCCATAAAACTATCCCCTATTTTGAAAACGGTATAACTTTTCACAAACCAATCAATAATCGCTTATTGCAATTTTTTTTACCAAAAATAAGCAGAAAAATATGTGTCAGCCTAAACTGAGGAAAATAAATGTTTATTTATATATTTTTGGGGGATATTTATTATAACAAAAAGTAAAAAATTATGCGTTTTTTTCAAAATTGTCGCTCTATTTTTGTTTATAACGCAAAAATAAAAACCACAGGGGTGATCAAATACTACCAAAAGAAAGCTCTATTTGTGGGAAAAAAAGGACGTCAATTTTGTTTGGGAGCCAGGTCGCAAGACCGCGCGATTGTCAGTTAAAGCGACGCAGTGCCGAATTCGCAAAAAGTGGTCTGGTCTTAAGCCAGCAAAATGGTCCGGTCTGAAAGTGTTTAATCTTCAGTGTAAAGTGCTGTACATGTATACTTGGTTTGATGCTGATGCAGAAGCCATCAGTGCTTAACTGAGCGTAGCTGCGTACATCCATTCACTTGTATTGGCTGCTAAGTGTTCATGTGCATGAGGCCTAAATTATTGTGTCCAAAAACAGAATCTATTCTTGACCTGAATGTACCATCAACCTAATAACAGAATGTTTGTCATAGAAAGGGGCAATTTGTAATTGAAAAGTTTCAAGTGGCCCCACCCAGAGCATAAGTATATTACCTATATAGCATAACTAAAAAGGGGCAAATCTTTGAAAAAAAACTCTATCATACATAAAAATGCCTCCTCATGGGCCTCCATAAAATAATTTGCAAAGGATAGGGCCACATTCAACCCCTTTGTCATTCTTTAAACCTGCTCATACAGTAGGTCTTCAAAAAGAAAATAATTGGAAAGCAACAAAATATGCAACAAATTCATTTGAAATTTCCTGTGTGGCATTAAAACAGTGTGCAATTGTATCTAGTCATTCTTGGTTTGATATACACTATATTGCTAAAAGTATTGGGATGCCTTTCTTTACATGCACATGAACTTTAATGGCATCCCAGTCTTAGTCTGTCAGGTTCAATATTGAGTTGGCCCACCTTTTGCAGCTATAACAGCTTCAACTCTTCTGGGAAGGCTGTCCACAAGGTTTAAGGGTGTGCCCAACTCACTCATCTATGTCTTTATGGACCTTACTTTGTTCACTGGTGCGCAGTCATGTTGAAACAGGAAGAGACCACCCCCAAACTGTTCCCACAAAGTTAGGAGAACGAAATTGTCCAAAATGTCTTGGTATGCTGATGCCTTAAGAGTTGCCTTCACTGGAACTAAGGGGCCAAGCCAAACCCCTGAAAAACAACCCCACATCATAATCCCCTCCCCCCCAAATGATTTGGAGGGGTGGCCCAATACTTTTAGCAATATATAGTGGATGAGCGAGTTTTAGGTGGAGGAAATTGACTGGCCTGCACAGAGTCCTGACCTCAACCCAATATAACACTTTTGGGATGAATTAGAGAGGAGATTGTGAGCCGAGCCTTCTCGTCCAACATCACTGCCTGACCTTACAAATGTGCTTCTGGAAGAATGGTCAAACATTTCCATAGATACACTACTAAACCTTGTGGACAGAAGTGTTGAAGCTGTTATAGCTACAAGGGATGGGCCAACTTAATATTCAACATTACGGATTAAGACTGGGATGCCAATATAGTTCATGTGGGTGTAAAGGCAGGCATCCCAATACTTTTGACAATATAGTGTAGCTGTATAAAGGCTTTACACATCCAGGGTTACTAGAAGACAAATATCAGTGATGAGTTTCAAAGATTTGATATGCTCAAGAGACATTTTAGTGTCCTTAAACTTTCTCTAAGAAGCAAGCCAAGGGGACAAACCAATGTCAACTCTCGACACAATCGGGTGCCTAGGAGGGCACACTTGGACCATATGAACTTTAGGAAATGTATACTGTATAATTCTGCAATAATAGGGAAACATGCCCCCCACCCCCCAGATTTCTGACCTAATCTTATAATTTCTCTTTGAAAGTCCAAGACAGGATCCCTGTCTAATTTAAGATAAGTAGAGATTTGCACAGAGCCCTTATTCGATCTTGGAATCTAAGCAGGCTTGGGCCTGTCTAGTACTTGGATAGGAGGCCATCTGTAAGTACTAGTTGTGGCTTGTTTTTTTATTTTTAAGAAGGTTTTTTATTTTCATTCCTTATTGTTTGTTTTTAAATTCCATCAATTTTGCTTAAATGATTAATGACAGCTGTGTTAGCTCACACATAGGTGGAAGTTCCACGATTGTGATTGGTGAAGGGATAGATAAATGTTTGGCTTGATAAAGCACAATGTACAGTTCAAAACGTCATTGTTGGAAAAAGGAGGTTGACTGGTTTGTACTGCCATGCTTTTGTAATAAACTGGAAGAACTATTAGTACAGACAAAGACATGTGTGTGAATGTATTATAGTTGAGGTTTCTGTGAGTTGCCAAAGGGGATTTTATCCTGGAACCAGGATTAACTAGTGGTAACTATTTTCTAAATATTAGCTAAACATTCCTGTAAGGGTGTGATGGGTACTATTCATTCATAACCTTAGAGGAGAATCCCATTAAAGTTTATGAGGGGAGAAACTTGTTATAAAATTCTGCCCATTTTTGGGGCTAATGGGAATATGAATGTCAAAAAGGGTAACGGAAGCTGGGGATGCCATGGAGACATGTACCAGTGCAAACCAACATTTTACTACCATACCGTGTTTAGAAGGCCTTTCCATTGTGCTTCAAGGCAAATACTGAAAAAAAAAAATTTTTAAATACGGTAACATGCTTGGGGATGCCATAAAGCTGTTACAGTACAATACAATTTTTAAAGTCTTAGTGACAGAGCGCACTGGCAGCACAAATCTGGCTATGAAATAGATTTTGTTTTCTTTAAAAATGATGTTGACTTGCATACAGCAGCAGCACACCAATCAGATTCATTATAGTTTGAAAAAATTGTATTTTTCAGGTAGTTTTATCAGCAACACATGCTTTTTCAAGAAATGGTATTAGACTAGTGGTGGTCGTTCATGCACCAACCCCTTAATCCATGCGCCTGGCCCCTAATCTACCTGCGGGTGGCGGATGCATGGATTTCAATGTTTTTTTTTTAGCACATGATTAGAACCTGAGGCTCTAATTGGCTTCAAAAAGGGCAGAGCATTGCCCCTAAGCCCACCCAGTTGTGTGACATTAGAAAATTAATATTCACTAATGTCTTCCTGTTAATCCCCCCAGCTAATCAGGAAGCAGGTCCTGAGACCCAATTGGCCAGGAGTCCTAAGTCCTGATTGGCCAGAAAGGAGAATCGACCAACAGGACTCAGGAGGAGAAGCAGAGGGGAAGCCGCAGAAATCGTGACATGGATGGGGTAAGTGTGGGCCTGGCGGGCAATGGGTAAGCAAATTGGCGATCGATCGAGTGATAGGGGTAGCAGCGACTGATTAATTGAGTGCCAGGGGTTGTTGCATGGGGCTGAGGGTTACCCTCAACAAGAAAATTGAGCACCAGCCGTCACTGTATTAGACTGTTTTGGATGAAAGATAGAAATTGGCCAGTAGTTTTCTGTGGCTGTCCCTGTTTTCACTTATGCAAAATTTACCTGCCACCGACCAATTTTTTATTAAGCTCCAGCAGCAAGCCAATTCCAATGAGCTAGACGCATATTTACTAGAGACAAAGGGGTTGATTTACCAAAAGCAAAAAGACTGTTCACTTTGCAAGGCAAATTTCATTTTCTAAGGGAATTGTTTCTTAGCTTAGTAAATGATATACAGCTCTGCTGACTTCCATCATCTAATCATGTGAAAGCAAAAATATTGTTTTTTTTATTTTCCTTGCATATAATTAGGTATTCTTTAGTTAGTTTAGTTTAGTAATTCTTTCGTTAAAGATAACTACCCTTGAAAAGTGAATGGGGTATCTGCCTTTAGTAAATGAATCTCAAAGAGCCTAGAATGAGGTTTTATTACAGGAATAAAGACTGAGAATACAGCAGTATAAAATTGGCCACTGGGACATTAGAGATAATTACAGATAATTACAGATAATAGGCCTAACTGCTCTGTGCCTAACTTAAAAAGGTTTGCTGTGACTGTGAGTGATATAATGCAATATGGTTTAGGCATGCAATGTTCTTTTTTTTAAAGGATGCAGTGGTGTGCAGTAAGCAGATGGTTGGTAAGTGAATGCCTTACTTTGAGCACCTCAAAATTAAAAAAAAGTTCTATCAACATGAAACAAAAATAGAAAAACATAAGGCAATGAAAACACTAAATTGCCATTCCTGTAAAAAAATCCCCTTTCCTTAAAGGGAAGTCTTGCAGTCAAAACGAATTAATGGATACAAACTTTTTATAAAGTATTTTGACCTAAAATAAAGGCCCTAATAACAAACATAAAATAATATACCCCTAAAATAAATAAAACCCTCAAATTCCATTAGCCACTTCCTGTACGGACTTTGAGTGGCAATACCATGATGATGTCTGCAGCTACAGGCATTATCCTGGTATATTTTTTGTAAGCCAGAGATGCTCTGTAATGTAAAAGCAATACTTGTATCTAATTAGTCTCTGGATTGCATTTACAAGTGGTGATCAGGAAGCCCGAGACTGAAGCTGCCACTATCGCTCATTAACCATAGAACTGAACAAGGATCAGAATGACCTTGATCGTCTCTATGGTATTGGAACGGAAGTGACAAGCATTTTGTCACTTCCAGTTTTGCTGAATGTAAATAAAGCCCTGTTTGGCTTGGAAAAGGATCTGATCACACCAATCAGATGATTTTAAGGGCTGAGGAGAAATTTTGGGTCTAAAAGAGCCCAGATCTCTCCGTAAAAAGTACATGTCACTGCTTATGTTTACATTCCTTGTGATAGCAATAAAAGTGATCCAAAAAATGAGACTTTGTAAAAAAGAAAAAGGAAAAAATAAATCATTAAAAACAATGTAAAGCACCTGCTGTCTCCCCGTGCTCGCGTGCAAAGATGAACGTATACGTTTACGCGTATGTAAATGGTGTTCGCACCACACATGTGAGGTATTGACGCAAATGTTATAGTGAGAGCAATAATTCTATCACCCCGAGATCCTGTGTAATATCCTGTACACACGATCAGACATTCTGACAAGAAAATCCATCTGTTTTTTTCCGACGGATGTTGGCTCAAACTTGTCTTGCATACACATGGTCGCACAAAGTTGTTGGAATTTCCAATCGTCAAGAATGTAGTGACATACAACATGTACAACAGGACTATAAAAGGGAAGTTCAGTACCATGTGTGCCACCTTTTGGGCTCCTTCTGCTGATCTTGTGTTTATTGCGTGTTAGTAGAAGTTTGGTTAGAGACGTTTCGTGCTTTTCAGACTTGTGCTTCAGATCGTTACTTTTCTTCAGTCTGTGCTTGTGGGTTCTTATCTGTTTTTCAGTGCGTGTAGTCAGTACACATTTGTTTGTCAGTGCGTGCTATTTATAGTACTATATTTGATTTTCAGTGCGTTCTTGTCCGCTCGTTGCTGATTTTCAGTATGTTCTTTCAGGCCTTGCTATTTTTCAGTGTTTTCTGTTAGTCCATTCTGACCAGCTGACCGTTTTGAAGCCAGGTTGCATGTACGTACTTATCATAGAGTTCATGCTGTGCAGGGGCTTGGTGTTGGGCTTATAGCTTTGACACAAGCCCAGTCCATGAACAGGGTGGGAAGGAGTTCATGGACGAAGCTTTGCTTCGTGAGATTCGGGAGAATAATTCTGATGATTTCAGGAATTATCTCAGGATGATGGACCGTGTTTTTTACCGCCTGTTGGCTTTACTGTCCCCTTATATCAGCAGGCAGGATACCTGTATGCAGCAAGCCGTCACTCCAAAGCAGAGGCTAGTCGCCATGTTGCAGTACTTGACGACTGGGAGAAGCCTGCAGGACCTCAAGTTCTCTACAGGCATCTCCCCCCAGGCTCTGGGGATCATTATTCCAGAGACCTGTTCTGCCATTCTTCAGGTCCTGCAGAAGGACTATATTAAGGTAAGATTTATCCTTTAACATCACATTCTATGTATTTAATGTTTGCTAATGTATTGTATTTCTTTCATAATTCCCTAATTACCTTGATTGTAATATGCTGTAATATGCTGTGCCCCTTTGTCCTCATGCATGCTGGAAGCTTTTAAAGTTCCTTTTTTGTCCTTCATGCATATTTGCCTTCACTAACCTCCCTAACATGCTCTCCTGGGCCCATATATACCTATAGCCTAGTCATTTAGCAATGTATTTTGTCAGCTCCATAGTAGGGCTTTCCCCTAAACACCCCCCAAAATGTTTTAAAAATGTTATGTGTGTCCTTAAATTCATGCAGAGTGCCAGAGGCTTTTTTTTTTGCCCCAAACTCATTTGGAACTCTCCTTCCCCCAACCGCTAAGTCAGCTGATAGCAATAATCTGCTGACTTTGGCAACTACATACACACTATACCTACCTCTTTTGTGGTCAGATTTATGGATGAATTCACCAAAGCATGTAGTGCAAGGGCCTGCCTTAATACTTTCAAATGGTACTGTTTGAAGTTTATTTCTCATATTATTATCTTGATAGGTAATAGCAGAATGTAAAAATGTGCTTCCATTTGTTCAGTGTGTATTTTTTTTATTATGACACTTCTTACCTGTCCAGTGGGCTGCCAGTAGTGTAAGTGAGAAGGAGCTGGATAAAGTTAATCTGATAAGTGGACCTTATACTTTTGTCTTTAAATAGTAATTTCAATAAATGTTATATTATGTTGGCCAAAAATGTTTGTGTCTAATCTGCTTGCAATGTTTATGTGCAAAATTACAATTTTTTTTCTTATTTGACTCCACAGTTTCCTTCAATGCCACAGGAATGGCAGACTGTGGCCTCCCACTTTGCCACCCGTTGGGACTTTCCCAACAGTGGAGGTGCAATTGATGGGAAGCATATCCACATCGTCCCACCCCCCAACTCTGGGTCATACTATTACAAGGGGTATAATAGTATAGTGATGTTGGCGGTGGTGTCAGCTACTTATGAGTTCCTCTATGTGGACGTGGGGAAAAATGGCTGGATGTCAGATGGTGGAGTGATCACCCAGACGGAGTTCTACTGGTGTCTCCAGAATGGCAGCTTGGACTTGCCACCTCCAGAAGACAATGTGGAAGGACTTCGTCTTTGTCAGGGATGAAGCCTTTGCACTGGGGGACCATCTTATGCGGCCATTCCCTATGAGGACCCTCACCCCGGACCAGAGGGTTTTTAATTACCAGCTGGCCAGAGCCAGAAGAGTGGTGGAGAACGCTTTTGGGATAATGACCAGGCGGTTTCTGCCTATTTTTGACACCGATCCACATGGCAGAATATAAACTGAACCATATAGTGCTTCCCTGCTGCATTCTGCACAATTTTCTTTGAATAATTTCACCAAACTACGTGGCCTTAGTTGGGCCTGAGGCCAACTTTCCAGAACCTTCAAACCTTATGGCACTTGAAGCTGGCTGTTATGGCTTGCCCCCCCCCAAAGCACATGCAAGATCAGAAACAGATACATGGATTACTTTGCGGGTAGGGAGCCATTGATATGCCAAGAGTGTGTGAGACATTTTTCAAATAAATTTATATTTGAAACTGGAATAATATTTTCTTTCATTTACTGTTTGGGTTTCTTTTAGCTGTCTCCTAGGTTTATTTTTTACTTTTTTGGGGTCTTTTTCTTCAACAGTGCAAACCAAATTTCTTTGAAACATGAGGTGACAAACTCTTCTTCAGATAATATTATTATTATTATGTTGAGGTTCTGCTACACACACACCTTGTTTTTGTTGTTAATGTATGTAGTGCATTACTGACAAACATATTCAACATTTTCAGCAGCATGACAGAAATTTGTGGAGTCATGAAAGTGGCGTGATTGGGGCAAATTAAAAAGCACCGTAGGTGTTATTTACTAAAGGCAAATATACTTTGCACTATAAATGCACTGCAAAAGTGCACCTGAAACTGCACTTGTGTCAGAAATGATGAATCAGACCAAGACAGAAGTACAATTAAATCACACTTGTTTATTAAATAAAAATAAAAAGGTAAATAGAGAAAGCGTAGTCAAAGCATAGCCAGAGTCCAGTAACCGGATCGAGTAGTCAGCCAGTCCAGAGTTCAATAACCAGATCGGGTAATCAGCCAGGCCAGAAGTCAGGGATCCATGTAGAGCAACCGCAAGCAGGATAAGGAGCCAGAAGGGATGTCAGCAATCCAGTCTTTGAACAGAACCGCAGGAGATGGTTTCTTGTGATGTGACCAAGGCAAAGGCAGATATGAAGTGAGCTGGACAGCTTTAAGTAGGCAGGCCAGACGAGCTGGATAAGGAACAGCTGGTAAATGTGGAGAGAGATGAGAGCTGGCAATTAGCCGACAGCTGAGCAGCTAGCCCAGAAAAGGAAGAGCTAAGCCAGCCCTGACAACTTGTAGTGCAAAGTGGATTTTCCTTTAGTAAATAACCCCCATTGCCACATAAAACACCAACTTTATTACAAAAACTGCTTTTGAGCATTGAAAGAAGAAGCCACACATTGTTGATGATAATAAAACTTTTTACTCAAAGCACATTCACATGTGAGTTTATAAAAGGGTTTTTGAACAAATCAGCATTTTTGGTGTATATAACATTATTTTTGGTAACATTAATATAACTAGCCTTTTTTGTTAAAGCAGGCATGTTTCACAGCATAACATACACAACTCAGAAACTTAAAAAAGTTCCGCTTTGAAAAGTGAAGGCAATATCAGACATTAGTATGTCCAAACTGTGTTGATATTGCCTTCATCACATAGGGTGATGTCACTAGTGATGGACGAAGTTCCGACGGGAGGTTTCGCGAACGCGAACCGCGAACGCGGGCAATAGTTCGCGAACCGTAATGTTCGCGGCGGGCCCCATTGACTTCAATGGGAGGCGAACTTTACAAAGCTACAGGTCATATTTGCAGCCACCAAATAATTACTAGCTGTGCACACATAGTCCCACCACATGGCCAATGACATAACACATGTATGATGTGAATCTGGGATCGACAACTACAAGCATTCTTTTTTTATATGTGAAATTCTGACAATTCAGGACTCTGGAGCGCATGAAGGCAATGGAGGAGAGGGAAGGTCAGGGTAGGCAAAGAAGAGGGTGCAGGAGATGATCACCAGCACCGTGATATAGAGCACTGACACCTGCACCGTGATAGAGTGATCTGACACCAGCACCGTGATAGAGAGCACTGACATCAGCACCGTGACATAAAACACTGACATCAGATAGAGTGATCTGACACCAGCACCATGATAGAAAGCACTGACATCAGCAGCGTGACATAAAGCACTGACACCAGCACCGTGATATACAGCACTGACACCTGCACCGTGATAGAGTGATCTGACACCAGCACCGTGATAGAGAGCACTGACATCAGCAGCGTGACATAAAGCACTGACACCAGCACCGTGATATACAGCACTGACACCTGCACTGTAAGCAGCCCCAGGAGGAAGTCAGCATAGCACAGGGATGGTGAGAGCCCCTCATAATGAGCATAGCACAGGGATGGTGGAAGCCCCTCATAATATGCACAGCAGAGGTACAGCCCCAGGAGTAAGTCAGCATAGCACAGGGATGGTGGGAGCCCCTCATAATAAGCAGCCCCAGGAGGAAGTCAGCATAGCACAGGGATGGTGGGAGCCCCTCATAATATGCACAGCAGAGGTACAGCCCCAGGAGGAAGTCAGCACAGCACAGGGATGGTGGGAGCCCCTCATAATAAGCAGCCCCAGGAGGATGTCAGCATAGCACAGGGATGGTGGGAGCCCCTCATAATAAGCAGCCCCAGGAGGAAGTCAGCACACCACAGGGATGGTGGGAGCCCCTCATAATGAGCATAGCACAGGGATGGTGGGAGCCCCTCATAATGAGCATAGCACAGGGATGGTGGGAGCCCCTCATAATATGCACAGCAGAGGTACAGCCCCAGGAGGAAGTCAGCACAGCACAGGGATGGTGGGAGCCCCTCATAATAAGCAGCCCCAGGAGGATGTCAGCATAGCACAGGGATGGTGGGAGCCCCTCATAATAAGCAGCCCCAGGAGGAAGTCAGCACAGCACAGGGATGGTGGGAGCCCCTCATAATGAGCATAGCACACGGATGGTGGGAGCCCCCTCATAATGAGTATAGCACAGGGATGGTGGGAGCCCCTCATAATATGCACAGCAGAGGTACAGCCCCAGGAGGAAGTCAGCACAGCACAGGGATGGTGGGTGCCCCTCATAATAAGCAGCCCCAGGAGGATGTCAGCATAGCACAGGGATGGGGGGAGCCCCTCATAATAAGCAGCTCCAGGAGGAAGTCAGCACAGCACAGGGATGGTGGGAGCCCCTCATAATGAGCATAGCACAGGGATGGTGGGAGCCCCTCATAATATGCACAGCAGAGGTACAGCCCCAGGAGGAAGTCAGCACAGCACAGGGATGGTGGGAGCCCCTCATAATAAGCAGCCCCAGGAGGAAGTCAGCACAGCACAGGGAGGGTGGGAGCCCCTCATAATAAGCAGCCCCAGTAGAAATATGACACCGCTCAAACTCTTCAAACAGGAGGGTACGGGCATATAGTACGGTGTGCTTTTTTTGTACAAGGAAGTAAGCCAAATGAAGAAAGAAGGTCTGTGTGCTCGATTAAAAAAATTGTTTCTAGACATATACATGGTCTACTGGTCACATGTGTTAAATTCCTCTGAGATCCATGCCTCATTTATTTTTAGAGATGTGAGGTAGTTAACATTGTCGTGAGCTAGGCGAGTCGGTCACGACCCCCCCCTGCTGCGCTGAACGTCCTTTCGGACAGGACACTGGACGAGGGGCAAGCCAACAGTTCGATTGCAAATTGGGCAAGCTCTGGCCAGAGGTCAAGCCTGCCCACCCAGTAGTCCAAGGGTTCATCACTCCTCAGAGCGTCCACATTGGCTTTTAACCCGATGTAGTCGGACACCTGGAGGTCTAGGCGTTCCCTGATGCTGGATCCGGATGACACCTGTCGATGGGTCGGCTGAAAGAATGACCTCATATCAGAAGTCACCAACACATCTTCAAACCGGCCTCTTCTTGCAGGCGCTGTTGGATTGGTACCCGCAACTCCTTCTCTGGGAGTGGGAATTGCTCCTCTGCCAGCGCACGCAAAAGCAGAATGCAGCATTTCTCGAAGCAAGGCCTGGAAGTGCTCCATTCTGACAGCCCTCTGTGACGGCGGTAACATTTCCGCGATTTTGTGTTTGTACCGGGGGTCTAAGTACATTGCTACCCAGTACTGGTCCTTGACCCTTATGCTTTTTATACGGGGGTCCCTATTAAAACACTGGAGCATGAAGGTCCCTATTTTCACTAAACTGGAAGCGGTGTGGTGGCCTGGCTCCTGCTCATCATCCAGGATAATGTCGTTCTCTTCATTCTCCTCTCCCCATCCACGCACAACAACAGGGATCCCAGAAAGGTTTAAAGCATGCTCTTCTTGCTCCTCCTCATCCGCCCGGCACCATCCTCCTCTGACTCCTCTTCAGACTCCTGTTGTTCACTTGTCTCAGATAGAGTAGCCCCCCCTGGGAATTCATCCAGCATTGCAACTTCCTCATCTTCCCGCTCCTGCTCCTCCACAGCTTGATCAATGACACGACGCAATGCATGCTCCATAAAGAAGGCATAAGGTACCATGTCACTGATGGCGCCATGGCTGCGACTGACCAGTTTGGTGATCTCCTCAAATGGCCGCAGAAGTCTGCATGCGTCGCGCAT
The DNA here is from genome assembly GCF_037356315.1 of Lithobates pipiens. Lineage (NCBI taxonomy): Eukaryota > Metazoa > Chordata > Amphibia > Anura > Ranidae > Lithobates > Lithobates pipiens. The sequence goes on from NW_027507903.1 coordinate 189,422,695, forward strand.
GAGCAGCCACTGGCGCAGTGCAAAAAAAAAACAGCTCCCCAGAACCTGTTCTGCCGCAGAGTTTATACAGGTAGACGTTAACTGCACGTTTCTGCTGGAGCAGCCTATCAAGCATATAGAAGGCTGAATTCCATCGCAAATAAGACGTCTGACCGGCAGATTGTGGCGCCGCTGAATGTCAGCAAGGCGAACCATGGCCGTGTAAGATCTTCTGAAATGGGCCGAGATTTTCCTTGCCTGCCGCAAGATGTCCTGGACCCCAGGGTATTTGACAACGAATCGCTGTACGACCAAGTTTAAGATGTGTGCCATGCATGGCACGTGCGTGAATTTTCCCTGTTTCAATTCACTAAGCAGATTGGCACCGTTGTTACACACCACTTTACCAACTGTCAAATTGAGCGGTGTTAGCCACTGATCTGCCTGTGAACGCAAAGCTGAAAGGAGTGCCGGGTCAGTGTGGCTCTTGGCTTCCAGGCACAACAGACGCAGCACGGCATGGCAACGTCTCACCTGGCATGTCGAATAGGTTCTGGGGAGCTTGGGCGGCGCAGCGGAAGAGACGCTAGCAGCGGAAAAGGAGGAGTCAGCCAAGGAGGAGAGGGAGGAGGATGGAGTAGGAGGAGGAGGAGAAGAAGAGCCAGGCCTGCATGCAATCCGTGGCGGTAAAACCAAATCTACACGGGTGCCACAGGTTACATGCTTGACGACCGTCAGAAGGTTCACCCAGTGGGCAGTAAAAGTGATATACCTTCCCTGCCCGTGTTTGCTAGACCACGTGTCTGTGGTCAGATGTATCTTGGCACCGACACTGTGTGTCAGAGATACATTCACTTTCCGTTGAACATGGCCATATAGCTCTGGGGTGCCCTTCTGTGAGAAATACTTCCTTCCTGGCACCTTCCATTGTGGTGTTCCAATGGCCACAAATTTTCGAAAGGCCTCCGAGTCCACCAGTTTAAATGGCAGTAGTTGGCGGGCTATCAGTTCTGACGAGCCAGCCATCAACCATTGGGCAAGAGGGTTATCCGGCGTCATAATTTTTTTACGCTCAAACATTAGGCCCACGGAAGACTGCCTTTTTGCAGAAAAACACGAGCTTGGCGTGATGGAAGGTGGAGTGGAGGACAATTGTGAGGAGAGAGGAGAAGGAGAAGTAGAAGATGAGGCTTGACGGTGAGAGCCTGGAGTGTGGCTTTGTGTGTTCCGTTGCTCCCACTCGGCTCGGTGATGGCAGCTCATGTGCCTTCTTAAGGCGGTCGTCCCTAGGTGAGTGTTGGGCTTACCGCGACTAATGCGTTGACTGCAAAGATTGCAGATGGCAACACTATCGTCAGCAGCGGACACGTTAAAAAAAGCCCACACTGCGGAGCAATGTGCCGACGTCCTGGGAGCGCCAGATGTGACCGTACATGGTCGATGCCTCACTTCTGATACATTAGCAGTCTGCTTTGTCCCTCCTGTGCAATGTAAGTTATTCCTGCTTCTCCTTCCTATCTGCTGGTCCATATCTCCCTCTGAACTCCCCTCCTCTTCCTCTCTTGTGGGCACCCACGTGACATCACTAGGCACGTCATCATCGATGTCACCTTCCCCACCGCTATAATTAGAGATCTCGGAGTAGGCAGCAACACCGGTGACCAACCTCCTCCTTGGGCTGATCTGGGTACTGTCGTCAGACTGCTGAGTGGCGGTTGTTGCTACCTCCTCTTCCTGATCCAATGCCAAGAGTGGCTACGCATCAGAAATGTCTTGATATGGATCAGAAAATAATTCCTGTGACTCAAGCGGAAGGTATGTGGTGGTGGTGGTGGTGGTGTTGTTGGTGGTAGTGTCTTTGGGGGTGCACATAGCAGAGAGTGAAGAAGAGGGTGCAGATCGAGAGGATGAGGAGGGTGCAAAAGAGTAAGGCTGAGTGAGCCAGTCAACCAATTCTGGTGCTTCCTTTGACGTAATCGCATGCACCTTCTGCAATTTCCCACTTTGGCTCAAGCCTGTTGCTCCTGCCCTACCCCTACAACTCTGCCTGTCATTTTTTAAATGACCCTGTTACAAAACTCTCAGGACTGCTGCAGAATAGGGCAGCAGTCAGCAGTAGTGCACCTCAACCCTATATATTGTGGACCTATACCAGTTCTTAAGGATTAGCAGACTGTACCTCACTCAACCCTATATACTCTAGTAGGCTATACCTTACCAGTCCTTAGAAGGACCTTTGTGGAACTAGTAGGTTGTGATTAGCAGACTGTACCTCAATCCCTATACTGATAAAGGACTGCTGCAGAATAGGGCAGCAGTCAGCAGTAGTGCACTTCAACCCTATATATTGTGGACCTATACCAGTCCTTAAGGATTAGCAGACTGTACCTCACTGAACCCTATATACTGTAGTACACTATACCTTACCAGTCCTTAGAAGGACCTTTGTGTAACTAGTAGGTTGTGATTAGCAGACTGTACCTCAGTCCCTATACTGATAAAGGACTGCTGCAGAATAGGGCAGCAGTCAGCAGTAGTGCACCTCAACCCTATATATTGTAGACCTATACCAGTCCTTAAGGATTAGCAGACTGTGCCTCACTCAACCCTATATACTCTAGTACGCTATACCTTACCAGTCCTTAGAAGGACCTTTGTGGAACTAGTAGGTTGTGATTAGCACACTGTACCTCACTCAACCCTATATAATGTAGTACGCTATACCTTACCAGTCCTTATAAGGACCTTTGTGGAACTAGTAGGTTGTGATTAGCAGACTGTACCTCAGTCCCTATAACGATAAAGGACCGCTGCAGAATAGGGCAGCAGTCAGCAGTAGTGCACCACAACCCTATATATTGTGGACCTATACCAGTCCTTAAGGATTAGCAGACTGTACCTCACTCAACCCTATATACTCTAGTATGTTATACCTTACCAGTCCTTAGAAGGACCTTTGTGGAACTAGTAGGTTGTGATTAGCAGACTGTACCTCACTCAACCCTATATACTGTAGTACGCTATACCTTACCAGTCCTTATAAGGACCTTTGTGGAACTAGTAGGTTGTGATTAGGAGACTGTACCTCAGTCCCTATACTGATAAATGACTGCTGCAGAATAGGGCAGCAGTCAGCAGTAGGGCACCTCAACCCTATATATTGTGGACCTATACCAGTCCTTAAGGATTAGCAGACGGTACCTCATTCAACCCTATATACTCTAGTATGCTATACCTTACCAGTACTTAGAAGGACCTTTGTGAAACTAGTAGGTTGGGATTAGCAGACTGTACCTCAGTCCCTTTACTGATAAAGGACTGCTGCAGAATAGGGCAGCAGTCAGCAGTAGTGCACCTCAACCCTATATATTGTGGACCTATACCAGTCCTTAAGGATTAGCAGACTGTACCTCACTCAACCCTATACACTCTAGTACGCTATACCTTACCAGTCCTTAGAAGGACCTTTGTGCAACTAGTAGGTTGTGATTAGCAGACTGTACCTCAGTCCCTATACTGATAAAGGACTGCTGCAGAATAGGGCAGCAGTCAGCAGTAGTGCACTTCAACCCTATATATTGTGGACCTATACCAGTCCATAAGGATTAGCAGACTGTACCTCACTGAACCCTATATACTGTAGTACACTATACCTTACCAGTCCTTAGAAGGACCTTTGTGTAACTAGTAGGTTGTGATTAGCAGACTGTACCTCAGTCCCTATACTGATAAAGGACTGCTGCAGAATAGGGCAGCAGTCAGCAGTAGTGCACCTCAACCCTATATATTGCGGACCTATACCAGTCCTTAAGGATTAGCAGACTGTACCTCACTCAACCCTATATACTCTAGTACGCTATACCTTACCAGTCCTTAGAAGGACCTTTGTGGAACTAGTAGGTTGTGATTAGCAGACTGTACCTCACTCAACCCTATATAATGTAGTACGCTATACCTTACCAGTCCTTATAAGGACCTTTGTGGAACTAGTAGGTTGTGATTAGCAGACTGTACCTCAGTCCCTATACCGATAAAGGACTGCTGCAGAATAGGGCAGCAGTCAGCAGTAGTGCACCTCAACCCTATATATTGTGAACCTATACCAGTCCTTAAGGATTAGCAGACTGTACCTCACTCAACCCTATACACTCTAGTATGTTATACCTTACCAGTCCGTATAAGGACCTTTGTGGAACTAGTAGGTTGTTGTGATTAGCAGACTGTACCTCAGTCCCTATACCGATAAAGGACTGCTGCAGAATAGGGCAGCAGTCAGCAGTAGTGCACCTCAACCCTATATATTGTGGACCTCTACCAGTCCTTAAGGATTAGCAGACTGTACCTCACTCAACCCTATATACTCTAGTATGCTATACCTTACCAGTCCTTAGTAAGACCTTTGTGGAACTAGTAGGTTGTGATTAGCAGACTGTACCTCAGTCCCTATACTGATAAATGACTGCTGCAGAATCGGGCAGCAGTCAGCAGTAGGGCACCTCAACCCTATATATTGTGGACCTATACCAGTCCTTAAGGATTAGCAGACTGTACCTCACTCAACCCTATATACTCTAGTACGCTATACCTTACCAGTACTTAGAAGGAACTTTGTGGAACTAGTAGGTTGGGATTAGCAGACTGTACCTCAGTCCCTTTACTGATAAAGGACTGCTGCAGAATAGGGCAGCAGTCAGCAGTAGTGCACCTCAACCCTATATATTGTGGAATTATACCAGTCCTTAAGGATTAGCAGACTGTACCTCACTCAACCCTATACACTCTAGTACGCTATAGCTTACCAGTCCTTATAAGGACCTTTGTGGAACTAGTAGGTTGTGATTAGCAGACTGTACCTCAGTCCCTATACTGATAAAGGACTGCTGCAGAATAGGGCAGCAGTCAGCAGTAATGCACCTCAACCCTATATATTGTGGACCTATACCAGTCCTTAAGGATTAGCAGACTGTACCTCACTCAACCCTATATACTCTAGTATGCTATACCTTACCAGTCCTTATAAGGACCTTTGTGGAACTAGTAGGTTGTTGTGATTAGCAGACTGTACCTCAGTCCCTATACCGATAAAGGACTGCTGCAGAATAGGGCAGCAGTCAGCAGTAGTGCACCTCAACCCTATATATTGTGGACCTCTACCAGTCCTTAAGGATTAGCAGACTGTACCTCACTCAACCCTATATACTCTAGTATGCTATACCTTACCAGTCCTTAGTAAGACCTTTGTGGAACTAGTAGGTTGTGATTAGCAGACTGTACCTCAGTCCCTATACTGATAAATGACTGCTGCAGAATAGGGCAGCAGTCAGCAGTAGGGCACCTCAACCCCTATATATTGTGGAAATGTACCAGTCCTTAAGGATTAGCAGACTGTACCTCACTCAACCCTATACACTCTAGTACGCTATACCTTACCAGTCCTTATAAGGACCTTTGTGGAACTAGTAGGTTGTGATTAGCAGACTGTACCTCAGTCCCTATACTGATAAAGGACTGCTGCAGAATAGGGCAGCAGTCAGCAGTAGTGCACCTCAACCCTATATATTGTGGACCTATACCAGTCCTTAAGGATTAGCAGACTGTACCTCACTCAACCCTATACACTCTAGTACGCTATACCTTACCAGTCCTTAGAAGGACCTTTGTGGAACTAGTAGGTTGTGATTAGCAGACTGTACCTCACTCAACCCTATATAATGTAGTACGCTATACCTTACCAGTCCTTATAAGGACCTTTGTGGAACTAGTAGGTTGTGATTAGCAGACTGTACCTCAGTCCCTATACCGATAAAGGACTGCTGCAGAATAAGGCAGCAGTCAGCAGTAGTGCACCTCAACCCTATATATTGTGGACCTATACCAGTCCTTAAGGATTAGCAGACTGTACCTCACTCAACCCTATATACTCTAGTATGTTATACCTTACCAGTCCTTAGAAGGACCTTTGTGGAACTAGTAGGTTGTTGTGATTAGCAGACTGTACCTCAGTCCCTATACCGATAAAGGACTGCTGCAGAATAGGGCAGCAGTCAGCAGTAGTGCACCTCAACCCTATATATTGTGGACCTCTACCAGTCCTTAAGGATTAGCAGACTGTACCTCACTCAACCCTATATACTCTAGTATGCTATACCTTACCAGTCCTTAGTAAGACCTTTGTGGAACTAGTAGGTTGTGATTAGCAGACTGTACCTCAGTCCCTATACTGATAAATGACTGCTGCAGAATAGGGCAGCAGTCAGCAGTAGGGCACCTCAACCCCTATATATTGTGGAAATATACCAGTCCTTAAGGATTAGCAGACTGTACCTCACTCAACCCTATACACTCTAGTACGCTATACCTTACCAGTCCTTATAAGGACCTTTGTGGAACTAGTAGGTTGTGATTAGCAGACTGTACCTCAGTCCCTATACTGATAAAGGACTGCTGCAGAATAGGGCAGCAGTCAGCAGTAGTGCACCTCAACCCTATATATTGTGGACCTATACCAGTCCTTAAGGATTAGCAGACTGTACCTCACTCAACCCTATACACTCTAGTACGCTATACCTTACCAGTCCTTAGAAGGACCTTTGTGGAACTAGTAGGTTGTGATTAGCAGACTGTACCTCAGTCCCTATACTGATAAAGGACTGCTGCAGAATAGGGCAGCAGTCAGCAGTAGTGCACCTCAACCCTATATATTGTGGACCTATACCAGTCCTTAAGGATTAGCAGACTGTACCTCACTGAACCCTATATACTGTAGTAAAATATACCTTACCAGTCCTTAGAAGGACCTTTGTGGAACTAGTAGGTTGTGATTAGCAGACTGTACCTCACTCAACCCTATATAATGTAGTACGCTATACCTTACCAGTCCTTATAAGGACCTTTGTGGAACTAGTAGGTTGTGATTAGCAGACTGTACCTCAGTCCCTATACCGATAAAGGACTGCTGCAGAATAGGGCAGCAGTCAGCAGTAGTGCACCTCAACCCTATATATTGTGGACCTATACCAGTCCTTAAGGATTAGCAGACTGTACCTCACTCAACCCTATATACTCTAGTATGTTATACCTTACCAGTCCTTAGAAGGACCTTTGTGGAACTAGTAGGTTGTGATTAGCAGACTGTACCTCACTCAACCCTATATACTGTAATACGCTATACCTTACCAGTCCTTATAAGGACCTTTGTGGAACTAGTAGGTTGTTGTGGTTAGCAGACTGTACCTCAGTCCCTATACCGATAAAGGACTGCTGCAGAATAGGGCAGCAGTCAGCAGTAGTGCACCTCAACCCTATATATTGTGGACCTCTACCAGTCCTTAAGGATTAGCAGACTGTACCTCACTCAACCCTATATACTCTAGTATGCTATACCTTACCAGTCCTTAGTAAGACCTTTGTGGAACTAGTAGGTTGTGATTAGCAGACTGTACCTCAGTCCCTATACTGATAAATGACTGCTGCAGAATAGGGCAGCAGTCAGCAGTAGGGCACCTCAACCCTATATATTGTGGACCTATACCAGTCCTTAAGGATTAGCAGACTGTACCTCACTCAACCCTATATACTGTAATACGCTATACCTTACCAGTCCTTATAAGGACCTTTGTGGAACTAGTAGGTTGTTGTGGTTAGCAGACTGTACCTCAGTCCCTATACCGATAAAGGACTGCTGCAGAATAGGGCAGCAGTCAGCAGTAGTGCACCTCAACCCTATATATTGTGGACCTCTACCAGTCCTTAAGGATTAGCAGACTGTACCTCACTCAACCCTATATACTCTAGTATGCTATACCTTACCAGTCCTTAGTAAGACCTTTGTGGAACTAGTAGGTTGTGATTAGCAGACTGTACCTCAGTCCCTATACTGATAAATGACTGCTGCAGAATAGGGCAGCAGTCAGCAGTAGGGCACCTCAACCCTATATATTGTGGACCTATACCAGTCCTTAAGGATTAGCAGACTGTACCTCACTCGACCCTATATACTCTAGTACGCTATACCTTACCAGTCCTTAGAAGGACCTTTGTGGAACTAGTAGGTTGTGATTAGCAGACTGTACCTCACTCAACCCTATATAATGTAGTACGCTATACCTTACCAGTCCTTATAAGGACCTTTGTGGAACTAGTAGGTTGTGATTAGCAGACTGTACCTCAGTCCCTATACCGATAAAGGACTGCTGCAGAATAAGGCAGCAGTCAGCAGTAGTGCACCTCAACCCTATATATTGTGGACCTATACCAGTCCTTAAGGATTAGCAGACTGTACCTCACTCAACCCTATATACTCTAGCATGTTATACCTTACCAGTCCTTAGAAGGACCTTTGTGGAACTAGTAGGTTGTGATTAGCAGACTGTACCTCACTCAACCCTATATACTGTAGTACACTGTACCTTACCAGCCCTTATAGGGACCTTTGTGGAACTAGTAGGTTGTTGTGATTAGCAGACTGTACCTCAGTCCCTATACTGATAAAGGACTGCTGCAGAATAGGGCAGCAGTCAGCAGTAGTGCACCTCAACCCTATATATTGTGGACCTCTACCAGTCCTTAAGGATTAGCAGACTGTACCTCACTCAACCCTATATACTCTAGTATGCTATACCTTACCAGTACTTAGAAGGACCTTTGTGGAACTAGTAGGTTGTGATTAGCAGACTGTACCTCAGTCCCTTTACTGATAAAGGACTCCTGCAGAATAGGGCAGCAGTCAGCAGTAGTGCACCTCAACCCTATATATTGTGGACCTATACCAGTCCTTAAGGATTAGCAGACTGTACCTCACTCAACCCTATATACTCTAGTACGCTATACCTTACCAGTACTTAGAAGGACCTTTGTGGAACTAGTAGGTTGGGATTAGCAGACTGTACCTCAGTCCCTTTACTGATAAAGAACTGCTGCAGAATAGGGCAGCAGTCAGCAGTAGTGCACCTCAACCCTATATATTGTGGACCTATACCAGTCCTTAAGGATTAGCAGACTGTACCTCACTCAACCCTATACACTCTAGTACGCTATACCTTACCAGTCCTTAGAAGGACCTTTGTGGAACTAGTAGGTTGTGAATAGCAGACTGTACCTCAGTCCCTATACTGATAAAGGACTGCTGCAGAATAGGGCAGCAGTCAGCAGTAGTGCACCTCAACCCTATATATTGTGGACCTATACCAGTCCTTAAGGATTAGCAGACTGTACCTCACTGAACCCTATATACTGTAGTAAAATATACCTTACCAGTCCTTAGAAGGACCTTTGTGGAACTAGTAGGTTGTGATTAGCAGACTGTACCTCACTCAACCCTATATAATGTAGTACGCTATACCTTACCAGTCCTTATAAGGACCTTTGTGGAACTAGTAGGTTGTGATTAGCAGACTGTACCTCAGTCCCTATACCGATAAAGGACTGCTGCAGAATAGGGCAGCAGTCAGCAGTAGTGCACCTCAACCCTATATATTGTGGACCTATACCAGTCCTTAAGGATTAGCAGACTGTACCTCACTCAACCCTATATACTCTAGTATGTTATACCTTACCAGTCCTTAGAAGGACCTTTGTGGAACTAGTAGGTTGTGATTAGCAGACTGTACCTCACTCAACCCTATATACTGTAATACGCTATACCTTACCAGTCCTTATAGGGACCTTTGTGGAACTAGTAGGTTGTTGTGGTTAGCAGACTGTACCTCAGTCCCTATACCGATAAAGGACTGCTGCAGAATAGGGCAGCAGTCAGCAGTAGTGCACCTCAACCCTATATATTGTGGACCTCTACCAGTCCTTAAGGATTAGCAGACTGTACCTCACTCAACCCTATATACTCTAGTATGCTATACCTTACCAGTCCTTAGTAAGACCTTTGTGGAACTAGTAGGTTGTGATTAGCAGACTGTACCTCAGTCCCTATACTGATAAATGACTGCTGCAGAATAGGGCAGCAGTCAGCAGTAGGGCACCTCAACCCTATATATTGTGGACCTATACCAGTCCTTAAGGATTAGCAGACTGCACCTCACTAAACCCTATATACTCTAGTACGCTATACCTTACCAGTGCTTAGAAGGACCTTTGTGGAACTAGTAGGTTGGGATTAGCAGACTGTACCTCAGTCCCTTTACTGATAAAGGACTGCTGCAGAATAGGGCAGCAGTCAGTAGTAGTGCACCTCAACCCTATATATTGTGGACCTATACCAGTCCTTAAGGATTAGCAGACTGTACCTCACTCGACCCTATATACTCTAGTACGCTATACCTTACCAGTCCTTAGAAGGACCTTTGTGGAACTAGTAGGTTGTGATTAGCAGACTGTACCTCACTCAACCCTATATAATGTAGTACGCTATACCTTACCAGTCCTTATAAGGACCTTTGTGGAACTAGTAGGTTGTGATTAGCAGACTGTACCTCAGTCCCTATACCGATAAAGGACTGCTGCAGAATAAGGCAGCAGTCAGCAGTAGTGCACCTCAACCCTATATATTGTGGACCTATACCAGTCCTTAAGGATTAGCAGACTGTACCTCACTCAACCCTATATACTCTAGCATGTTATACCTTACCAGTCCTTAGAAGGACCTTTGTGGAACTAGTAGGTTGTGATTAGCAGACTGTACCTCACTCAACCCTATATACTGTAGTACACTGTACCTTACCAGCCCTTATAGGGACCTTTGTGGAACTAGTAGGTTGTTGTGATTAGCAGACTGTACCTCAGTCCCTATACTGATAAAGGACTGCTGCAGAATAGGGCAGCAGTCAGCAGTAGTGCACCTCAACCCTATATATTGTGGACCTCTACCAGTCCTTAAGGATTAGCAGACTGTACCTCACTCAACCCTATATACTCTAGTATGCTATACCTTACCAGTCCTTAGTAAGACCTTTGTGGAACTAGTAGGTTGTGATTAGCAGACTGTACCTCAGTCCCTTTACTGATAAAGGACTGCTGCAGAATAGGGCAGCAGTCAGCAGTAGTGCACCTCAACCCTATATATTGTGGACCTATACCAGTCCTTAAGGATTAGCAGACTGTACCTCACTCAACCCTATATACTCTAGTACGCTATACCTTACCAGTACTTAGAAGGACCTTTGTGGAACTAGTAGGTTGGGATTAGCAGACTGTACCTCAGTCCCTTTACTGATAAAGGACTGCTGCAGAATAGGGCAGCAGTCAGCAGTAGTGCACCTCAACCCTATATATTGTGGACCTACACCAGTCCATAAGGATTAGCAGACTGTACCTCACTCAACCCTATACACTGTAGTACGCTATACCTTACCAGTCCTTAGAAGGACCTTTGTGGAACTAGTAGGTTGTGATCAGCAGACTGTACCTCAGTCCCTATACTGATAAAGGACTGCTGCAGAATAGGGCAGCAGTCAGCAGTAGTGCACCTCAACCCTATATATTGTGGACCTATACCAGTCCTTAAGGTTTAGCAGACTGTACCTCACTCAACCCTATATAGTGTAGTACGCTATACCTTACCAGTCCTTATAAGGACCTTTGTGGAACTAGTAGGTTGTGATTAGCAGACTGTACGTCAGTCCCTATACCGATAAAGGACTGCTGCAGAATAGGGCAGCAGTCAGCAGTAGTGCACCTCAACCCTATATATTGTGGACCTATACCAGTCCTTAAGGATTAGCAGACTGTACCTCACTCAACCCTATACACTCTAGTACGCTATACCTTACCAGTCCTTAGAAGGACCTTTGTGGAACTAGTAGGTTGTGATTAGCAGACTGTACCTCAGTCCCTATACTGATAAAGGACTGCTGCAGAATAGGGCAGCAGTCAGCAGTAGTGCACCTTAACCCTATATATTGTGGACCTATACCAGACCTTAAGGATTAGCAGACTGTACCTCACTGAACCCTACATACTGTAGTACAATATACCTTACCAGTCCTTAGAAGGACCTTTGTGGAACTAGTAGGTTGTGATTAACAGACTGTACCTCACTCAACCTTATATAATGTAGTACGCTATACCTTACCAGTCCTTATAAGGACCTTTGTGGAACTAGTAGGTTGTGATTAGCAGACTGTACCTCAGTCCCTATACTGATAAAGGACTGCTGCAGAATAGGGCAGCAGTCAGCAGTAGTGCACCTCAACCCTATATATTGTGGACCTATACCAGTCCTTAAGGATTAGCAGACTGTACCTCACTCAACCCTATATACTCTAGTACGCTATACCTTACCAGTCCTTAGAAGGACCTTTGTGGAACTAGTAGGTTGTGATTAGCAGACTGTACCTCACTCAACCCTATATAATGTAGTACGCTATACCTTACCAGTCCTTATAAGGACCTTTGTGGAACTAGTAGGTTGTGATTAGCAGACTGTACCTCAGTCCCTATACCGATAAAGGACTGCTGCAGAATAGGGCAGCAGTCAGCAGTAGTGCACCTCAACGCTATATATTGTGGACCTATACCAGTCCTTAAGGATTAGCAGACTGTACCTCACTCAACCATATATACTCTAGTATGTTATACCTTACCAGTCCTTAGAAGGACCTTTGTGGAACTAGTAGGTTGTGATTAGCAGACTGTACCTCACTCAACCCTATATACTGTAGTACGCTATACCTTACCAGTCCTTAGAAGGACATTTGTGGAACTAGTAGGTTGTGATTAGCAGACTGTACCTCACTCAACCCTATATACTGTAGTACGCTATACCTTACCAGTCTTTATAAGGACCTTTGTGGAACTAGTAGGTTGTTGTGATTAGCAGACTGTACCTCAGTCCCTATACCGATAAAGGACTGCTGCAGAATAGGGCAGCAGTCAGCAGTAGTGCACCTCAACCCTATATATTGTGGACCTCTACCAGTCCTTAAGGATTAGCAGACTGTACCTCACTCAACCCTATATACTCTAGTATGCTATACCTTACCAGTCCTTAGTAAGACCTTTGTGGAACTAGTAGGTTGTGATTAGCAGACTGTACCTCAGTCCCTATACTGATAAAGGACTGCTGCAGAATAGGGCAGCAGTCAGCAGTAGTGCACCTCAACCCTATATATTGTGGACCTATACCAGTCCTTAAGGATTAGCAGACTGTACCTCACTCAACCCTATACACTCTAGTACGCTATACCTTACCAGTCCTTAGAAGGACCTTTGTGGAACTAGTAGGTTGTGATTAGCAGACTGTACCTCACTCAACCCTATATAATGTAGTACGCTATACCTTACCAGTCCTTATAAGGACCTTTGTGGAACTAGTAGGTTGTGATTAGCAGACTGTACCTCAGTCCCTATACCGATAAAGGACTGCTGCAGAATAAGGCAGCAGTCAGCAGTAGTGCACCTCAACCCTATATATTGTGGACCTATACCAGTCCTTAAGGATTAGCAGACTGTACCTCACTCAACCCTATATACTCTAGTATGTTATACCTTACCAGTCCTTAGAAGGACCTTTGTGGAACTAGTAGGTTGTTGTGATTAGCAGACTGTACCTCAGTCCCTATACCGATAAAGGACTGCTGCAGAATAGGGCAGCAGTCAGCAGTAGTGCACCTCAACCCTATATATTGTGGACCTCTACCAGTCCTTAAGGATTAGCAGACTGTACCTCACTCAACCCTATATACTCTAGTATGCTATACCTTACCAGTCCTTAGTAAGACCTTTGTGGAACTAGTAGGTTGTGATTAGCAGACTGTACCTCAGTCCCTATACTGATAAATGACTGCTGCAGAATAGGGCAGCAGTCAGCAGTAGGGCACCTCAACCCCTATATATTGTGGAAATATACCAGTCCTTAAGGATTAGCAGACTGTACCTCACTCAACCCTATACACTCTAGTACGCTATACCTTACCAGTCCTTATAAGGACCTTTGTGGAACTAGTAGGTTGTGATTAGCAGACTGTACCTCAGTCCCTATACTGATAAAGGACTGCTGCAGAATAGGGCAGCAGTCAGCAGTAGTGCACCTCAACCCTATATATTGTGGACCTATACCAGTCCTTAAGGATTAGCAGACTGTACCTCACTCAACCCTATACACTCTAGTACGCTATACCTTACCAGTCCTTAGAAGGACCTTTGTGGAACTAGTAGGTTGGGATTAGCAGACTGTACCTCAGTCCCTTTACTGATAAAGGACTGCTGCAGAATAGGGCAGCAGTCAGCAGTAGTGCACCTCAACCCTATATATTGTGGACCTATACCAGTCCTTAAGGATTAGCAGAGTGTACCTCACTCAACCCTATACACTCTAGTACGCTATACCTTACCAGTCCTTAGAAGAACCTTTGTGGAACTAGTAGGTTGTGATTAGCAGACTGTACCTCAGTCCCTATACTGATAAAGGACTGCTGCAGAATAGGGCAGCAGTCAGCAGTAGTGCACCTCAACCCTATATATTGTGGACCTATACCAGTCCTTAAGGATTAGCAGACTGTAGCTCACTCAACCCTATATACTCTAGTACGCTATACCTTACCAGTCCTTAGAAGGACCTTTGTGGAACTAGTAGGTTGTGATTAGCAGACTGTACCTCACTCAACCCTATATAATGTAGTACGCTATACCTTACCAGTCCTTATAAGGACCTTTGTGGAACTAGTAGGTTGTGATTAGCAGACTGTACCTCACTCAACCCTATATACTGTAGTACGCTATACCTTACCAGTCTTTATAAGGACCTTTGTGGAACTAGTAGGTTGTGATTAGTAGACTGTACCTCAGTCCCTATACCGATAAAGGACTGCTGCAGAATAGGGCAGCAGTCAGCAGTAGTGCACCTCAACCCTATATATTGTGGACCTATACCAGTCCTTAAGGATTAGCAGACTGTACCTCACTGAACCCTATATACTGTAGTACAATATACCTTACCAGTCCTTAGAATGACCTTTGTGGAACTAGTAGGTTGTGATTAGCAGACTGTACCTCACTCAACCTTATATAATGTAGTACGCTATACCTTACCAGTCCTTATAAGGACCTTTGTGGAACTAGTAGGTTGTGATTAGCAGACTGTACCTCAGTCCCTATACTGATAAAGGACTGCTGCAGAATAGGGCAGCAGTCAGCAGTAGTGCACCTCAACCCTATATATTGTGGACCTATACCAGTCCTTAAGGATTAGCAGACTGTACCTCACTCAACCCTATATACTCTAGTACGCTATACCTTACCAGTCCTTAGAAGGACCTTTGTGGAACTAGTAGGTTGTGATTAGCAGACTGTACCTCACTCAACCCTATATAATGTAGTACGCTATACCTTACCAGTCCTTATAAGGACCTTTGTGGAACTAGTAGGTTGTGATTAGCAGACTGTACCTCAGTCCCTATACCGATAAAGGACTGCTGCAGAATAGGGCAGCAGTCAGCAGTAGTGCACCTCAACCCTATATATTGTGGACCTATACCAGTCCTTAAGGATTAGCAGACTGTACCTCACTCAACCCTATATACTCTAGTATGTTATACCTTACCAGTCCTTAGAAGGACCTTTGTGGAACTAGTAGGTTGTGATTAGCAGACTGTACCTCACTCAACCCTATATACTGTAGTACGCTATACCTTACCAGTCCTTATAAGGACCTTTGTGGAACTAGTAGGTTGTTGTGGTTAGCAGACTGTACCTCAGTCCCTATACCGATAAAGGACTGCTGCAGAATAGGGCAGCAGTCAGCAGTAGTGCACCTCAACCCTATATATTGTGGACCTCTACCTGTCCTTAAGGATTAGCAGACTGTACCTCACTCAACCCTATATACTCTAGTATGCTATACCTTACCAGTCCTTAGTAAGACCTTTGTGGAACTAGTAGGTTGTGATTAGCAGACTGTACCTCAGTCCCTATACTGATAAATGACTGCTGCAGAATAGGGCAGCAGTCAGCAGTAGGGCACCTCAACCCTATATATTGTGGACCTATACCAGTCCTTAAGGATTAGCGGACTGCACCTCACTCAACCCTATATACTCTAGTACGCTATACCTTACCAGTACTTAGAAGGACCTTTGTGGAACTAGTAGGTTGGGATTAGCAGACTGTACCTCAGTCCCTTTACTGATAAAGGACTGCTGCAGAATAGGGCAGCAGTCAGCAGTAGTGCACCTCAACCCTATATATTGTGGACCTATACCAGTCCTTAAGGATTAGCAGACTGTACCTCACTCGACCCTATATACTCTAGTACGCTATACCTTACCAGTCCTTAGAAGGACCTTTGTGGAACTAGTAGGTTGTGATTAGCAGACTGTACCTCACTCAACCCTATATAATGTAGTACGCTATACCTTACCAGTCCTTATAAGGACCTTTGTGGAACTAGTAGGCTGTGATTAGCAGACTGTACCTCAGTCCCTATACCGATAAAGGACTGCTGCAGAATAGGGCAGCAGTCAGCAGTAGTGCACCTCAACCCTATATGTTGTGGACCTATACCAGTCCTTAAGGATTAGCAGACTGTACCTCACTCAACCCTATATACTCTAGCATGTTATACCTTACCAGTCCTTTGAAGGACTTTTGTGGAACTAGTAGGTTGTGATTAGCAGACTGTACCTCACTCAACCCTATATACTGTAGTACGCTATACCTTACCAGTCCTTATAAGGACCTTTGTGGAACTAGTAGGTTGTTGTGATTAGCAGACTGTACCTCAGTCCCTATACCGATAAAGGACTGCTGCAGAATAGGGCAGCAGTCAGCGGTAGTGCACCTCAACCCTATATATTGTGGACCTCTACCAGTCCTTAAGGATTAGCAGACTGTACCTCACTCAACCCTATATACTCTAGTATGCTATACCTTACCAGTCCTTAGTAAGACCTTTGTGGAACTAGTAGGTTGTGATTAGCAGACTGTACCTCAGTCCCTATACTGATAAAGGACTGCTGCAGAATAGGGCAGCAGTCAGCAGTAGTGCACCTCAACCCTATATATTGTGGACCTATATCAGTCCTTAAGGATTAGCAGACTGTACCTCACTCAACCCTATACACTCTAGTACGCTATACCTTACCAGTCCTTAGAAGGACCTTTGTGGAACTAGTAGGTTGTTGTGATTAGCAGACTGTACCTCAGTCCCTATACCGATAAAGGACTGCTGCAGAATAGGGCAGCAGTCAGCAGTAGTGCACCTCAACCCCATATATTGTGGACCTCTACCAGTCCTTAAGGATTAGCAGACTGTACCTCACTCAACCCTATATACTCTAGTATGCTATACCTTACCAGTCCTTAGTAAGACCTTTGTGGAACTAGTAGGTTGTGATTAGCAGACTGTACCTCAGTCCCTATACTGATAAAGGACTGCTGCAGAATAGGGCAGCAGTCAGCAGTAGTGCACCTCAACCCTATATATTGTGGACCTATATCAGTCCTTAAGGATTAGCAGACTGTACCTCACTCAACCCTATATACTGTAGTAGGCTATACCTTACCAGTCCTTATAAGGACCTTTGTGGAACTAGTAGGTTGTGATTAGCAGACTGTACCTCAGTCCCTATACCGATAAAGGACTGCTGCAGAATAGGGCAGCAGTCAGCAGTAGTGCACCTCAACCCTATATATTGTGGACCTATACCAGTCCTTAAGGATTAGCAGACTGTACCTCACTCAACCCTATATACTCTAGTATGTTATACCTTACCAGTCCTTAGAAGGACCTTTGTGGAACTAGTAGGTTGTGATTGGCAGACTGTACCTCACTCAACCCTATATACTGTAGTACGCTATACCTTACCAGTCCTTATAAGGACCTTTTTTGGAACTAGTAGGTTGTGATTAGCAGACTGTACCTCAGTCCCTATACCGATAAAGGACTGCTGCAGAATAGGGTAGCAGTAAGCAGTAGTGCACCTCAACCCTATATATTGTGGACCTATACCAGTCCTTAAGGATTAGCAGACTGTACCTCACTCAACCCTATATACTCTAGAATGCTATACCTTACCAGTCCTTAGAAATACCTTTGTGGAACTAGTAGGTTGTGATTAGCAGACTGTACCTCAGTCCCTATACTCATAAAGGACTACTGCAGCAGAAGGGCAGCAGTCAAGTATAATATTCTTTCTATATTTGGAAGAAAGAATATTATACGTGTACAACCCTATTACCATACCAGTCCTGAAAAGGACCTTTGTGGACCTAATAGTAACAGCTAATGATTAAACTGACTGTCCCTCACTGCTACACACAGCTTCCTGTCTGACCCTATCTGCACTGAGAAAAGACAATCTGCTACAACAATGACTTGAATAGCAGTGCCTCAAACCTATATCCTGAACTACACCTATACCATACCAGTCCTTAAAAGAACTTTTGTGGACCTAATAGCTAGTGATTTGGGTCACTGCAGTCTCTCCCTGCTCCACACAGCAACCTCTCCCTATAGTGACAGTAGAAAGAATGTAAAATGGCTGCCGGATCGGATCTATTTATAAGTTAGGGGGAAAGTCCAAGTGTCTATGTGCTGTAATGTCTCAATTGGCTGTCCTGTACCACATGATATATGTGTCATCATAGGTCAAAGTTCTTTTACACAGTAAACACGTAAGTCCGCCGAGCGAACAGCGGCAATAGTCCGCCGATCGGGCGGTCCGCGAACAGCCGAAATTTGCCGCGAACCGACCGCCGGGCGAACCGTTCGGCCATCCCTAGATGTCACCCCTGTAAAAGCCAAATTTTGAAGATGCACACAACTTGTGATTCAAACTGGGCATTTTCCTCCTGATCCCATGTCTAATGTCAACAAGTGCTATTTCCCATCATGGGGGATCAATGTACGTGTTTTGGGGGTGTAACCCCTTCATCTCAGCCACTTTAGTAGCGAGGAAGGGGTTGCACCCACAAAACGCGTACATTGATCTCCCGTGATGGCAGATAGCAGATGTTGGCACACTGTGTGCATCTTCAAAATTTGGCTTTTCAAAAAATGTAAAACTGGATTTTTTTTTTTTTTTTATGTATATTTATTGAATTTTTTTTTTTTCTGTAAACAGTACAAAAATGTCATAAATACGGTACAGTAGTCAATAACATTGGGTGGACATAATAGGGGCACCATATTGTAGGTTACAAATGGGTTAAGTGATAGGATACACCATGAAGCTGTATACAATGGTGATGGCATAACTGAAAAAGAAGGATAGAACGAATTAAGACATTGGAAACCAGACGTATGGGTGTTCTTGGACTGATACGGTATAATACAGTAAACAGGATATCAAATCTCCCTAAGGTCACTTAAGGAAGGGCTGGCAGAGGGGGTAATAAAAGATTCTGGGTTGAATATGTAGGCATCCCATGGGTCCCATGTCTTGGAAAATTTGGGCAAGGAATCATGAGCTATCACCGTCAAATGTTCCATCCTACGCATGTGAGCAATGGACGAGACTACATGTGCTTGTGTGGGAGGTATGGGAGATAGCCAATGAGCTGGTATTACTCTCTTGGCAGCTAGGAGTATGAAAGCCATTAGTTTTTTAGCATATTTAGGGAGATCTAGCATCGGAAGGCCTAACAGGTAATGTGTCGGAGTCAGTGGGATATCTCCAAAAAGATGTGATACGTGGACAATCCCAAAAGATATGAAGGTGTGTGCCAATATCCTGTAGGCACCTCCAGCATAAACGAGACAGTGAGGAATCATACTTATGTAAAACTTCGGGGGTCCTATACCAAAACATTAGTACTTTATAAGCAGTTTCTTTCTGCTCAACACAGCTCGAAACTTTGGAGATGGAAGTCCAGATCTCCTGCCATTGAGAGAGAGAAATTGTAGCGGGTAGGATTTTGGCCCACTTCCGCATATAAAGGTGAGAGTCTAGAGTGGGAGGTAGTGAGTCATGAAGAATCCTGTAAATAGCGGATATGAGACCCTTCTGGTGTGAACCCTGGGTGCATAATATTTCAAAGGCGTTAGGTTTCTCCAGGCTCATGGCAGGAGATACAGAGCAGAAGTAGTGCTTAAGTAAAACTGGATTTTAAAATCTCAAATCGATGCTAGCTAGTTTTGTGTGTTTAGATTCTCCCTAAAACATCAATCATTTTTTGTTGAACATCATTGATGTTTTTCTTGAGATTCTCTAAATCGCGTTTGCACCCCATTATCTCCCGATGAGGATCGGGGGACTTTCACTGGTAAAATGACATGCTTCTTCCACAACATCCACATCACCTAAAAATAAACAAAAAAACACACCATGTATTATAGAAAATGCAGGCATACATCTATCACCTGAAGCTGTGGTCTCAGACACTCACCTGTTGTGGTGACAATTTCGACAATTTCAGAAACCTCTCCTTCCTCTTCCTCCCCTGCTTCTGGTGTTGGTATTTCCCCTTCTTCGGGAGGTGTGGGGTCCCTGGTATCCTCAGACGTCCCAAGTCTTCTCTCCCCTATAAGAATTTAAAAAAGGTATACTTAGCACACAGATGATTGAGGGCAGAAATAGGAACATGAACCACAGCGTAGAAGTGTCGTACAATTGTCTTTTTTGGCAGAGTTCGAAGCTGAAAACATAATTTTTTACACTTTCTAAAGCAGGAATGCTTACCTGTTTTGTGAAAGTTTCACAGATGGAGACACCCCTATAGTATCCACTGGAGCACATGTGTGGAACACCCTAATAAAAAGGGTGTTCTGGTATCCCACAATAGTGCTCCTGAGTCCAGATGTGTAAACAGCTGCTGAGTGTCCTCTCCTTTACACTGAATCAAGTTTGCATTCCATTCTAGTTACAAACCTATCTAGATAACAAACTTCTTTGACTAGAAATAGGCCTGAAGAAATGTAAACTGCAACTTCCCAAAACATCGTATTTTAGTGGGCAAACGAATGATGTTTCCTACGACCAATTGAACCCATGAACATGAAAGTGGCCATTTTAAACTGTACAACACTAAAGAAAAGCACATGGAGTAGTATGCAAGTAATAATAATAATATGAACAGGACAGCTACATACTTTTTTGAGGAACTCGCTTGATCTTTCTGTACTGATCGTGGTCCCTTAATTTCAGGCCTGACCAGCATTTCCTCAGTTGATCCTTGGATGGTCATACCCCATAATTCTTCTGCAGACTCTTAGCCATGATCTTGGCCTTTCTCATATTTGGGTTTGGGTAAGATCCATATTTACCTTCATAGTCGTTCCTCTTCAATATGTCCACCATCTCCAATATCTGTACAAAGGACATATTTGAGACCTTAAATCTTCTCCTCTGGGATTGGGATGTTTCTAGCTCCGGGCTTTCCTCGCCCTCCTTGTTGCTGTAATTAGCACGCACCTGCTGTGTCTCCGCCATGTGCTCTCCCCACTGCGCCAAAAAGAGAAGGGGCGGGGAATAGAAAGAACATCAGGGGGTGGAGTTTCATGCATGTACAGTGTATATAAAATGTAACACGCATGCATCGTATGTCCGATCTGTGAGCGGAGGACGAAGTATCGGAAGCGACGATCGTTAGAACAAAGGTACAATTTAAACATGGGGCATCAGTGGCCTATACTGCTTATAAATTGAAGCCTATATTGGGTCAAGATTAGGAGAGTTTAGCCTGACATTAGGGTTTGTCTTTTGTTGTGTCTTGCACAGAAAATGGATGTGTTCAAAGACCACAGCTTTCTACCAATCTTCATTGACAAGTACAGGTAGCTGCCCTGCCTGTGGCAGGTGAAACAGCCCCATTACAATAATAAATTAAAGAGGCAGGCAGCACTGGAGAAACTGCTGGAGTTGGTGAAGTCGGTGGTCCCTCAGTACATATCTGAGGGAGTGCAAGAAGGTCCAGGATTCCATGAGGTCAGGAGCTGCAGCAGATGATGTTTATGTCCCCAGGCTGTGGTACTATGACAGACTGCATTTTCTGTTAGACCAGACTGAAATCCGGGAATCTCTCTCAACCCTTCCTTTCCACGCTTCCTTCCACGCTTCCACGCTTCCTTCCACCCCAGCTGAGGCTTCTGATGTCCAACCTGGGACTTCCAGCCGGGAAGAAGTGAAGGAGCACAGCTTAAGCCAGGTATAGTATTGTTCTACATATTTTTTTGTAAAAATGAATTAAGTTAACTAGATGTGATTATTGATTACTAATTTCTGATTTAATAAAGTGTGTTACATATCAATAGACCGTAGTAGCCAAAAATAATTGGGACAGGAATTAATAATGCTAGATTCAGAATGATAGTCTTTTCTATTTGTTAACTTTCAATTTGCAATAGTCATGAGCTGAAAATTGTATGCGATTGAACCAAAAACTAAAAGTATGTCCCTTTTTCAT
Source organism: Lithobates pipiens (assembly GCF_037356315.1). NCBI lineage: Eukaryota > Metazoa > Chordata > Amphibia > Anura > Ranidae > Lithobates > Lithobates pipiens. The sequence continues at coordinate 189,444,964 of NW_027507903.1, forward strand.
ACACAGGAAGACCTCAGACAGGAGGAGGCTGTGGAATGTGGCAGCGAGGAGGTGGCTGGGGAATGTGGCAGCCAGGAGGAGGCAGGGGTTAGTGGCAGCCAGGAAGTGGGCAGGCCTAGGAGCCTCACAGAATCCCAGGTCCCTCCCCTCCGCCTTCCCACCAAAAGGCCCAGGAAGGGGAGGAACGTGGAGGCCTTCAAGAGGCCTTTGCCTCCATGGCTGCATACAAAATGCAGGACATGGAGGAGGGGCAACCCCTCTTGCGTGAGGAACTCATTTATCTCACACTAAACAGGGGGGTTGAGGGGTGAAATCACAAAAAAATACCTGTGTGAGTTGGACAATCCTCCTCCTCCTGCTGCCACACCTCCAATACCACAGCCACAGCCTGGAAGGAAGTGTGGAAGGAAGACCAGAGAGTGATGGCATGGGTTCAGTCTGGTCTGGCAGAAGATACAGACCCTTGTATGACCACAGCCTGGGGACAGATATGTCATCTGCTGCTGTTCCTGATCTCTTGGACTTCTGGATCAGATTGTACTCCCTTATATATGGACTACTCAGGCCACCAATTTTGCCTTTAAATAATTGATGTATGCCCTGGGGGCCAAAGGCTTCGCCAATTTCACCAGTTTCTCCAGCGTTGCCTTCCTCGTTATTTGATTATGACCCCTAATAAAGATTTTCGTTCTTAAAGAAATACTTACCTATGTGTTTTACTTAAAAAAGGACAGTTTATTTGTGAGTAGACAGGTACATTTCAAAAATACAAAGTCAAATTAACAAGGGACACCAACACCAAACAACCTCCTCGGGATTAAAAAATAAAACAATAAAATAAAAAGATAATAATGGTGTTGTGGTAAGTTGACACAAAAAACACACAAAAAAAATTACGGAGATCACCAAAATAAAAAAGGAGATCTTGATTAAAAAAACAACCACAACATTTTTAAAAAATATTAAAACATAAAAATAAAAAATGTTTCGGGAGATCTGACGAATAAAAATATTATATTTATGAAATCAGGAGAAAGAAAAAAGAAAGAAGTTTGTGTGAAGTCTGTGTGAATATGAGCAGCAAAGCAACTTCATTCTTTTAGCATTATAAAGAAAAAGAGAATGCGCTGCATTAAACAATTTTTAACATTGCAGCGTGATGAATGTGCTATATCCATTAAGAACGCTAGTTTTACCAGACCGAGCGCTTCCGTCTTTATTCTGAGCATGCATGGCACTTGTGCGTCGGACCTGTCTACACATGATCAGAATTTACACGATCAGATTTTGTTGTCGGAAAATTTTAGATCCAGCTCTCAAACTTTGTGTGTCGGAAATTCCGACGGAAAAGTCAGATGGAGCCCACACACGATCGGATTTTCCGACAACGTGATCGGATCACACGTTTTCCATTGAAAAGTCTGACTGTGTGTACAGGGCTCTCTAAACTGGTAACCTATAAAGCCTTTTAAAGTGGTGAGATTTTTAGGTATTGTAGTTTGGCGCCTTTTTAAGGAGAGAAGCAATTTTAAAGCATCACTCCTTAGATATCTATTTACTTGGTGTAACATCATCTTTTATATTTTACCAAAAAAATGGGCATTATATTGTGTTTGTGTGCACTGAAATTAATTCAATTGTGTTTTTTTTCTCAAAAAAATGCATTTGAAAAAATGCTGCGCAAATACTGTGTGACATAAAAAATTGCAAACCCCCCCCCCCCCCCCATTTCATTCTGTAGGGCCTCTGTGAAAACATATATATCATTTCTGGGTTCTAAGTCATTTTATAGCAAAAAAATAAATATGAGTTCTACTTGTAGGAGGGAAATGTCAGAATTGGCCTAGTAGGGATATAGTTAAACAAAAATTCAGAAAAAGAAATAAGACCTGCAGAAAATGATTTTGATATGGATAGACCTGCAGCTAAAAGTGACAGCTAAACCACAAATCAAGCACAAATTAAAATACAAGGGAAAAAAATCACGTACTAGTTGCAAAAAAAAAAAAAAAAAAAAGCAATCAAAGGGGTTGATTGCCCAAAGGGTTGTCAAACATAATTAAATTACAGTTTTCTGACTGACTCTTTGCAGTTTATAAGCTTTCCTTAAGCTTTCCCTGCAACAGCTTTTCATTGAGACTATGGTTGCTCTTTTTCAGTGAAGGGGCCTCCTTAAACCAAATCCCCCCATATTGGTCTTTCTGATCCTGCTGGTCATAGTTTTGGGGCTATGTAGCACGTTATAGTTAATAAGAAAATCTCCAGGGTAAATCTGCACAAAACTTCACCAGGACTGTATGCCTCAAACCTGTGATAGGGGCAAATTAAACTCATCTTTAAAAATGACCTCCACTGCTGTACCTAAACACAAGGCTAGGCCTTCACTTTACACATGGGCAGACCACCAATGGTCACCGGAAATGACAATATTACAACCAAGGTATAATCACCACGAAGGCATGAGACCTAACCAACATTTATCATAATGAGTGACCACAACATTCACACTGCCCCTACCAGGGAAATATCAAAACTATAATGTTTTGTAGACTCATGGTCTTACCACCACAACATTACCAGTAAAGATAGCAAGTGAGCATCATACCCATTTGTTAAGCTGTACCCATTTACTGTATATATAGCCTTCCAAAGGTGTCTAACTTTAACAGTTGGAGTTCGCTTCAGTACATATTTGTGAGGTTCTTCATCTTGCATTTATTAAAATATGATTGAGCTATTAATATGAGTCACATTCCACAGTTTTCTTGCCGTGCTAACAGAACGGAAAGTAAAAATCTTAAACAGTATAAACACCTTTTTGAATCTAAGAATGATAAATTGTTTCATCTTTCTCTGTGACCCCTTAGACAAAAATAAATGAATTAAACATATTCTTAGCAAAAAAAGCATGAAAACAGTGACTAGATCAATTAATGAGTGATGTCACATCTATATCTGCTGATTACAAGGAAATCAAAATCATGAATCGCTTACGGAAAGACCACCTAACTGATTTGACAGGGTCAACAAAACATTACAAAAGCCATTTATTATTGCTATTCATTACAGAAAGGTTATAGTCTTCTTTCCAATTACTTTTTTTATAACTTAGTTCTTCCAAGTAACTTTTTCACAGATTGCTTGTCACTTTTAGTGACCTCTGCATAAATCAATATGTATTTGCATTTTTTGGTGCTCATTATGGTGAAAGATGACACGAGCTTGGAATAAAACATGCTTTTCCTGATAATAGTGGTCATGGTAGCTAAGAAATAGTGATGACAACAACTTAGCAATAAAGCGAATGAGAAGATCAGGATGTGATCTGTTTCATGGATAAGTGTCTTGCAAAGGAATTATAATGGTAAAAATAAAAAAATTATAACATTTATACAAGGCTCAAATGAAAAATACAAGTATATTACCTTGAATTGATCAAATGATGTTTAGAGATGGTTGAATTATCAGAAATGTGCTTTGTTTGTGATCTACCTGATCCCTTCTTTCAACCTGATGGGGTTGGAATCTGCCAGTCTGCTGAATTGTAACCTCTGTGTGTGTTTCTATCTTTCTACTGAGTTTTATTTTAACGGGTTCCCGACCAGCGCACGCCGATGTACGTTGGCAGAATGGCGCGGGCAGGCATAATGGCGTACAGGTACGTCCAATCTTCAATGCCGCCCTGCCATCGCGAGCGTGCCACCGGCGGCGCGCTCTCGTGCCGGCCGGGACCCCCGCGAGTCCGGTCGTGGGTCCCGCGGACTCGATCGCCGCGGGCATACCCGTGATCGTCTCACGGGACGGCTGAATGGAGGAAATGCCGTGTAAACAGCATTTCTCCATTCTGCCTAGCAACTAGTGACGCTGATCTCTGCTCCATGTGATTGGAGCAGAGATCAGTGTTCACTGAATGAAAGCCCAACCCTCCCACAGTTAGTAACACATCCCTAGGAACACTTAACCCCTACACTGCCACCCACTGGTTAACCCCTTCACTGCCAGTGTCATTTACACAGCAATCACTGCATTTATATAGCAGTGATTACTGTAGAAATGACAATGGTCCCAAAAATGTGTCAAAAATGTCCGATGTGTCTGCCACAATGTCGCAGTCACAATAAAAATTGCTGATCACCGCCATTACTAGTAAAAAAATAAATAATAAAAAATTATTAATAAAAATGCCATAAAACTATCCCTATTTTGTAAACGCTATAACTTTAGCGCAAACCAATCAATAATCACTTATTGCGATTTTTTTTACCAAAAATATGTAGAAGAATACGTATCGGCCTAAACTGAGGGAAAAAATATGTTTTTTTATATATTTTTGGGGGATATTTATTATAACAAAAAGTAAAAAATAATGTGTTTTTTTCAAAATTGTCGCTCTATTTTTGTTTATAGCGCAAAAAATAAAAACTGCAGAGGTGATCAAATACCACCAAAAGAAAGCTCTATTTGTGGGAAAAAATTTTGTTTGGGAGCCACGTCGCACGATCGCGCAATTGTCAGTTAAAGCGACGCAGTGCCGAATCGCAAAAGGGGGTCTGGTCTTTGACCAGCAAAATGGTCCGGTCTGTAAGTGGTTAATGAATGAAAAAAAAATGCTCCCCCCAGCACTCCACCATGTTTATGAGAAGAGGGGTCTTTCTAACCCCAATTAGTTTGCTATGACCCCTACATTTTGGGAGTGTAGACCGGTGTCTTTACTTTCTAAACCTCTGATTGAAGAATGTTATTAAGGATAGATTCAGATTGCAACTGCTTTGCTATAACTAGGATAATACATCTTCAATTAAAATTGTATTTACATTAAATAGAGTGTATGGTTACTTTTCAGGACAAAAGCTTAATTATTTTCTAAATAACAGTGCATAGAACGGTGGCAAATCCCCTTGCTGTTAGGGCTCCCATTGAATTACCTGCAATCAGTAATGTGAGCATGTCCCAATAGGGATCCTGTTTTTGTTTATATGCAGGAGGAATAGACTATAGAGCTTATTTTGTACCATCTGTGAAGCGATGGATCTTTGGCGGGAAGTATTTGCTTTTTAGATTATCATAGGGGTCAGGAAATCTTAGACAAAAATCCACTGACCTCCGCTGCAGGTAAATAGAAATCAAACCCTCACTTGCAATGCTGTGGTGAAAGGTGGTTCTGCTGTAAAGCTACTGGAATATGGGACTTTTGGTTGGCTCTGCAATGGCAGATATTAATTGGTGAGGGATCATTTGCCTGCCCTTCAAATGTATTGATATATGATAATCCCATCATAATACAATGCTAACTAGAGATGGGCTGAACACCTCCCCAGTTTGGTTTGTGCCAGAACTGTCGAAAATGGCAAAAGCTCAGATGCAAACCCTATTAAAGTCTAAGAGCCCCGAACTTGAAATGTAAAAAGTCCTCTTTTTGGCAAGTTATTGGCCATGAAAAGGGTATTGAGGCCATGTGTGCTAAAAAGTGCATAATAGTCCATATCAAATGATAAATAAGGTGTCTAGTTTCCTTTCTTCAGTGCAGGTAACTTCAGTGTGACAACCAGGGATCGGCAAGGTGTCCGTACACGGACACTTGTGCCCGTGAGTGGTCCTTGCAGGGTCTGTGACCACCACTGACTTTTTTGTACTTCTGAATGAACACATTGGTGTCTATAGGAAATCTTGGTCAGCTTGATATGGCACTGCTTCCGGTTTTAAACATTGGTGAGTGGCCGAAAAAATATATGTCAGTGATGTACTCCTTCAATAAATACTGATTTGAAAAAAAGAATCCACTAACCATCCACATAAGCCAAATATAAATAGTAAATGTATGGGTTATCATCTTGGAGAACAAGTCACACCTGGAGACCAGGATTGTAGAATTATTGAAATTTCAGTATTGCCCGAGATTCTCATTAGAAAATCTCGATCATCTTGTTCAAATAAACTCAAAAGAATTAATTCTGTATATCTTTATATTTTCCATCCCAACTATATTCCAAAAACCCTGATTGAGATATGATATATATATCAAGGAGCACAATGGGGGAGATTGTGCACTCACAATCTGGTGCAGCTGTGCATGGTAGCCAATCAGCTTCTAACTTCAGTTCGTTCAATTAAGCTTTGGCAATACAGTAAAACCTGAAAGCTGGAAGGTTTCCACACAGAGTTGCACCAGATTTTGCACTCTCCAGCTTTAGTAAATAACCCCCAATGCTTTCTGTCTCTATATTGAGCTTATGTTTTTTCTATCTGCATTAAAGTTTCTGTACTTTGCAACCACTTCCCACGTGGACATTCTAGCATGTAAATAACAAATTCAGTATTACAGTTGAGACCAGGTTCCTAATTATGAGACCACTACTATACCGTCTTAAAGCACCTGGCAGCATAAACTATTAGATCTCACCTATTTAAAGCTACAGGTAGTAGCATCTGCTGTATAACTAGCTAGAAAAATGCTCGTAGAGGTAGTCTTTTTTTATAAATCATATTTCCTAAAGTTTTAGCCCACTCAAAAACAAAGTGAGGTTTTTAGGGATGATCTCTTTTAAAAAAAGATTATGGAACAACAAATGCCAGTGAGTATTAAAACTACTCCTGGTTTCCTTTTGTTCTATCTTGATAATCATCTTCTTATCATCCTTCTTTTGTTCAAAAGAAATTATAATCCTATATTCCTATTATAAGCACTCTCTACTAGAACTTTGAGATATTATCTATCCAAAAACTCTCTGCTTTAGAAGTTGATTCTTTTTCCCAAATTCAACATTGTCTGAACAATCCCTTTGGATGTGCTTTAACTGTTTGAAAGGAATGTTTGTTTTTCATGGATTATCATGTTCACCTTAAAGATTCTAATAAGCATTAGTGTCAGCCATTTTAAAATGTGTATTTGTGGAAGATGGTTTACCAGTTAAGATGATATTTAGAAACTCAACTGTGGTATTATTATAGTACACAGTAAAATGAAGACCCCAATTATTTATATTTAAATGAGTAACAGAATGATCAATTCACAAAGGATTACCTCTCCAGACACAAATATTAGGCTTCATGCACACAGACGTTTTTACAGCCGCTTTTTTGAGCATTGTTTGCAGCTTAAAAATGCCTGTCCCTTTATTCTATGGCTTTATGCCCACCTAGGTGTTTTTAAGCTGCAAATGGCATAGGTGTTTTTAAGTTGTAAAAAAAAACCCAGGACCAGTGCGTTCTGAGGCTTCAGCTTTAGAGCTGTAAAAACGTCAGATGCCGGCAAAAGGTGTTACACGTGAATTTACGAAGCTTAACGCTGTGTTAAGCCTCGTCCAGCGTTTCTGTCTCTATTCAAAATCAATGGTTTCCTATGAGAGCCCATTGATTTGAATAGAGTTTGTACCAGAAGTCGGATCAAGATGATCCGACTTGTGGTGCGACTTGTGTGCTGAGAATCTTGAAGGGGAACCCCGCGAAAGTGTAAAAGAAATTTGCATGAGGCCTCCCAAGACGATACCAGACCCTTCGGTCTGGTATGGATCTTAAGGAGAACCCCCACACTGAAAAAAATGGTGTGGGGTCCCCCCACGATCCATACCAGATCCTTATCCGAGCGCGCAGCCTGGCCGGTCAGGAAATGGGTTGGAGAAGAGCGCAGCATGCAGCCTGTTACAGCCCCCCCTCCTGAGCTGTAACAGGCTGCATGCCCTCAACATGGGGGTGGGTGCTTTGGGGAAGGAGGGTGCCCTGTGGACCCCCCACACCAAAGCACCTTGTCCCCATGTTGATGAGGACAAGGGCCTCTTCCCGACAACCCTGGCCATTGGTTGTCGGTGTCTGGGGGCGGGGGGCTTATCGGAATCTGGGAGCCAGATCCGGCACCCCACCATATGTGAATGAATAAGGGGTACCCCTACCCATTCACCTGGGGGAAAAGTGTCAATAAAAAAACACACTACACAGGTTTTTAAAGTAATTTATTAGGCAGCTCCGGGGATCTTCTTACGACTTCGGAGGTCTCTTCCGACTTCTCCGGCCTCTTCTCCCGCTCCCCAGTGTCTTTTCCTGCTCTCCGGTGTCTTCTGCCGCTCTCTGGGGCCTTCTGCTGGGCTCCTCCGCTATCTTCTTCCAGCTCTTTTACTAGCATTGGCACGGTCTTCTCCCTCCTCCTAGTCGTCGTCCTCCTCCTCTTCTCTCTTCTGATGTTGACACAACACTCTCTCCCACTGTAATGGAGTGTACGCGGTGCACAACGATTTATATAGACATGGGGCGTGGTCACTGGGTGATGTCACTCAGAGACCCCGCTCCTCGTGACATCACAGCCCGGGGCATGATGGGGCTCTGATGTCATAAGGGGTGGGGTGACATCACCCGGTGACCACGCCCCATGCCTATATAAATCGTTGTGCACCGCATACACTGCATTACAGCAGGAGAGAGCGTTGTGTCAACATCGGAAGAGAGAAGAGGAAAGAAGACCGGGCCAACGCTAGTAAAAGAGCTGGAAGAAGATATCGGAGGAGCCCAGCAGAAGGCACCAGAGAGCAGGAGAAGACACCGGAGAGCGCGGCAGAAGAGGCCGGAGAAGTTGGAAGAGACCCCAAAGTCAGAAGAAGACCCCTGGAGCTGCCTAATAAATTACTTTTAAAACCTGTTTAGTGTTTTTTTTATTGACACTTTTCACCCAGATTAATAGGTGGGTGGGGTGTCAGGATCTGGAGGCCCCCTTAATAAAGGGGGCTTCCAGATTCCGATAAGCCCCCCGCATACAGATCCCAACAACCAATGGCCAGGGTTGTTGGGAAGAGGCCCTTGTCCTCATCAACATGGGCACAAGGTGCTTTGGGGTGGGGAGGCCCGCAGGGCACCCCCCTTCCCCAAAGCACCCCCCATGTTGAGGGCATGTGGCCTGGTATGGCTCAGGAGGGGGGTGCTCGTTCCTCCCCACCCCCTTTACTGACCGGCCGGGCTGCATGCTCAGATAAGGGTCTGGTATGGATCTTGGGGGGACCCCATGCCATTTTTTTCAGTGTGGGTGGTTCCCCTTAAGATCCATACCAGACCAAAGGGTCTGGTATCGTCTTGGGGGGAACCTCACGTGTATTTTTTTTTTAATTGTCGTGGGGTTCCCCCTTCAAGATTCTCAGTACATAAGTCGCACCACAAGTTGGATCATCTTGATCTGACTTCTGGTGCGACTTCTATTCAAATCAATGGGCTCCCATAGGGAACCATTGATTTTTGAATAGAGAAACGTGGCTGAAAGCTAGCTTGGCTTAATGTGCATTGAATTCACCGGAAAACATGGAAAAAAAACAGTTTTTAACACTGCTTTTTTCCTGGCGTCTGTACTAGCTTTACAGCCCGTTTTTTTAAATGTCCGTGTGCATGAGGACTTACCATCAATACATCTATAATATAGGATGAAGTTTGCATCAAGCTCTGTATTGTTAAAGACATAATGTTCCCCAAACAAATCAATATATAAGTTAGCAAAGGAATCAAATAGAACCTAACATAAATCTTTGCTTATTTAAAGGAATTAAATGATCTTGTAATTAACACTCTACAGTTTTTTTTGGTAGGGGAAGGTAACATGGGGACAATATCCCTTATTATTCATAATAAATCTGGGATTTCCCTAATAAAAGGAAAAATTTGTTTCACAAATTTCTAAAAATGTAAATCAACATAATGTGATAGATTACCATTTAGGAAATGTATCCTTGAAATGATTGAACATAATGTAATAGATTACTGGTTAGGGACTTTTTCTCTGAAATGATTGAACATAATGTGAAAGACGACTAATTATAAATGTGTCCCTGAAATGATTGAACATAATGTGATAGACTACTGGTTAGGGAATTTATTCCTGACATGCTATCTTATATGGAACATCTAGTAATGTTAGTTTTTCCTGCAGTACCCTAAACAACCTTGTTTTGAATTGCTCCTTAAAAATAGTGATACGCTTTAAGTTCAGGTGACACTTTTGTTTAATCAAAACCCAGCCTATTTGCAGTTTGACGAACAGGAAAACAAACTGACCAAACATATTTATAAACTTGTTTGAAATCCAGGCTTGAGTTTGTACAAAAACATTGTCCAAATATTGTCACAACCATATTTAGTCAATGATATCACCATCAGCTGGTAATGTCACTGCCACTAAATACAAGCCCTTGTTTAAAAACAAAAAAGCAGGTATCTTGTATGATGTCATTGATCAAATGTAGTCATGACCCTATTTGGTCAACTACATGGAGAATCCAGCAAGATGTAATTTGCAATGGTAGTAACAGTGGGTGAAGATCATTAGGTGTGTTGGGTTTTCGTGGTGGTTTAACAATGTCAGCATTTATCATGACTGGTGTGGATTTACATAGCTGGACAATGTAGTTGCCATTGGATTTACATAGTGGGGTATTGTTTAATTTTTTTTGTTCACTAAATACCCTTTTTCATGGTGTGGTGCTTTTATTTACTATTTATATATTTTTTGAAAGATTATTAAGTGGTACTATGTAATGGGGGCTGGATACCTGTGAACCCCTTATCTAAATGAGGTTTCCAGATTCTGATAAGACCTCTCTCTGGACCTTTACATCCCTTTTAGGGTACAGGCTGTGGGGAGGAAACCCGAGAGAGAGAGAGAGAGAGATATAGATAGATAGATAGATAGATAGATAGATAGATAGATAGATAGATAGATAGATAGATAGATAGATAGATTTATTTATATATTTTAGGCAGCGCAGCACTATGCTTTGTTCCCAACAGTCAAAAAAAACTGTTCAACCTTTATTTACTTAGAAGTTTTAGCTAAAAAGTGAGCATCATTCCATAGATGGTGGAGTGAAAGCTGTGATTAACTGCACAGAAAGAGATATTTGATTTTGAGGAACCACACCTGCATCTATAAAGCACTATTGATATACATATGAATCACACACTGTGGACTGTTTTAGGCACTTTGTTATGTAGAGATGTTTGAAGAAAAGCACAAAAGTCCTTTATAATTTACTATTTAAAGCACTGTACCTCTGACTGTTACAGTATGCCGCGTACACACAAGCGGACTTTCCGGCAGAAAAGGTCAGACAGAGCGATTCTGTCGGACATTCCACTCGTGTGTGAGCTTCTGAATTTTTTTTCCAAAATTCTGACGGACCTAGAAATAGAACATGTTTCAAATCTTTCAGCTGGAACCAGTTCCTATCGAGAAAACTGCTCGTCTGTATGCTCTTCCGACAGACCAAAAACGACGCATACTCTGAAGCAAGTACGAGACAGAAGTGCTCAGTCTGGTAAAACTAGTGTTCATATTGAAGCTAGCACATTACTCACGCTGCAAATTCTGTGATCGTTTAATGCAGCGCATTATTGTCTTCTTTATAATGCTAGAAGAACTAAGTTGTTTTGCTGCTCCTATTCACACAGAGTTCTCACAAACAGATTTCTGGATTATTTCTCCTGATCTCATGAATAATATTGTATTTTTTAAAAGCTTGATCTCCATAATAATGTTTACTATTTTTTTTATTATTTTTGATTTCTTAAAGATTTTTTTTAGGATTATTTAAAAAAAAAATTCTAGTGATCTCCATATTTTTTTTTTTTTGTGTCAAGTTACCACAATAACATTAATAATGTTTTAGAAACAATTTGGTCCAAACTACCCAGTGACACCTTGACAAAATAGGCACCTCATCCCCTAATATAAATGGAATTGTATAACAGCAGGGGGAAGGAAAGGGAAAAATTAAAACAAGGGGGATTTTTCAACGGTGCAAATTATGACAAAACTATAACAAGATATATAAAAAATTCATATTAATTTATTCAAGTACATTAAAAATAAAAGAGCATTGGAATATCATACAAAGTGTGCAAAAAGCAATGTGCACATAACTATTGGACTTGAGGGATCCCAGCAGTAAAGGTTGACAAAGTGATCGCACTTCTTCCCAACATGTTTCGCAATAAGCTTCTTCAGGGGAAATCTGCAACTAACAATAAATTTGATAAGAAATTAGTATACAAGGAACAGAATTGCTGTAAGATACATATCAAGATACAAAAAAACTACATGAATACAGATGATCCCAGTATGTGTGATCTGACAGAGCAGCGCTTACCCCAATCACCAAAAGCACCACAAACCCGGAATCGAAAAAAGATGGAAGAGATTTGCACACAACAGGCCAAATCAGAGGCCCCCAAGCCTAACGGAGGACACAGATGGGGGTAAGTCAGCGCTTTAAAACACACATGAAGCCTGTTTTGATTTTAGGCAAAGAGAGAGGCTGTAAATAGGATACAAGACACACACCAGCAGCATTAATATGTAAAAAGTCTTATTTTCCCCCACTTCCACATTGCTCAAGAAACACAGCCTTTTTCTCGCTAAAGAACATTCAATAAGGGTTTACCTCTACGTTACAACAGCAGTGCCTACAAGTCCTACACTAATCTGTCCCTATGTACTTTATCAGTGGCACTTTCTTTCCTTTCCCTATCACAGCTATGCATGTTATCAATATACTTTATAGTTAGAGGCTGGAACATAACAAAGTCCCTATTATTGGACATATTAAGCCACCTAACCTATGTTCAATGGCCAGGAAGTTTGTTTGTTGGGTCCATGTGAATGGGTTGGGTTTCCTGCAAACTCAGCTTTGACCAAAGTTACTCCTAATCATCTATCAACGTAGAGTGTGTGTCTCAAAAGTCAATAGAAAGTTAGCCCATGGGATCAAGGCAGTGGCGGAACTACCAGAATTGCAGCAGTTGCACTTGCGACTGGGCCCTGGCATTCCGCCACTGTGAGGGGAACCAAAAGCCCGGTATGTGGTTTTACGGCGAGGTTGCTGGCTGAAGTTGTAAAGGGAGAGGGTCTGTTACACTCTCTCTTACACTGCCCACAGCCAGCACAGCCAACAGCCCCCTTGCCCCCACGCCTCGCATGGATGGGCTTGTAGAAGAGTGAGAGCTAGATCTACTCATCCTCCTGCCCCTGTCCTCCTCAGTGTGTCCACTGCCCCACCCACACTCCAATCCCCGGCAGCGATGTGCTGCCAAGGATTATAGTTTCATAGTTAGTTAGGTTGAATAAAGACACCAGTCCATCCAGTTCAACCTGAGTGAGTGTCTACAATTGTCCCCTTTCCTGTACATTGCACACTCATGTTGGTCCCTGCCCTCAAGGAGCCCACAATCCAAGGTCCCCATTCATATCCTAGGGCCAATTTTGAACAGAAGCCAATTTACCTACCTGCATGTCTTTGGATTGTGGGAGGAAACCGGATTACCTGGAGGAAACCCACGCAGGCACAGGGAGAACATGCAAACTCCAGGCAGGTAGTGTCATGGTTGGGATTTGAACCAGTGACCCTTCTTACTGCTAGGTGAGAGTGCTAACCACTACACCACTGTGCCGCCCTCTAGAGTGTGGATGGGTAAGCTGAGGATGAGTGGGCAGGGTAGCCCAGCAGCAATGGAGAATGAACGTGGAGGATATGCAGATGCATACGTCTCCTTCCTTCCTGGGGTGAGGGAGTTCACCATCCTTAAATTAACCCCATCTCTTTCCTGCCTCTGAATAAGTGCAATAATGTAAGGGGACCTAAGATTTAAGGAGCGCGCCATAGACTCTGATGTAAAGGGAACTTTAGTGAGCAGAGACCCCCCTTCCAACAGAGTCCACAGCATTCCCACTTACATCAGAGCACCTCCTTAAATAAGGTTTCCCAGAGCACCCCTTCCATCAGAGTTCCCCTTTACATTAGAGTCCACAGAGATCCCACTTAGAGTATACTTCTGCAGACTATGATGTAAGGGGTGGGTCTCTACAGACCCTGATGGAAGGGAGCCTTTGCAGACTGTGATGTAAGGAGGTCTCTGCAGACTCTGGTGTAAAGGGGGCTCTGCGGACTGTGGTGTAAGGGGGCTCTGAAGACTGTGATATAAGGGGGGCTCTGTGAACTGTGGTATAAGGAGGGTTCGATGGACTGTGATGTAAAGAGGGCTCTGTGGACTATGATGTAAAGGGGAGCTTTGAGGACTCTGATTTAAGGAGGGCTCTGCAGACTCTGATGTAAGAGGGGCTCTGGGAACCATGATTAAAGGAACATGCTGGGAACTATGGTGTATGCGGGGGCTCTGGTTACCAAAAACTCCCTTATATCAGAGTTTCCCTTTACACCAGACTCTGAAGCGTTCCCCTTACATCAGAGTTCTCCCCTTACATCAGAGTTCACCCCTAACATCAGAAGCTCTGTGGATTTAAATGTAAAGAGGAAACTCTGCAAGTTAAGATGTAAAGGGGAACTCTGCAAATTCAGATGTAAAGAGGAGCTAAATTATGCGGATTCAGATGTTAAGGGGAACTCAACCCTGTGGATTCAGATGTAAATGGGAACTCTATGGACTCTGATATAAGGGGGTGGGGCTCTTGTCATTAAATCCATATGGTTAGAAATGCTATTTAATGACAAAATGTATAGTGTATACTACAAAAAAATGTGCTGTGCGCTGCTAAAGTGTTCAGGCTTGGCTTGAAGAAAAGGTGGCAACCATACCCAAGACGGCAGGAAGGGGGCCTGCTGCAGAACATGTGAAAGGGTCCCAATGCGGGACAATAATAAAGGGCCCCATGATGGAAGTAAAGACCCCAAAATCAATGGGATGGGCCCCGGGCTCAGAGGAAAGGCCCTGGAACTAGAGGACAGGGAGGCCCTTGATGGTTTCTTACTACAGGGCCCTGAAGGCTCTATTTACGCCTCTGGATCAATGCAAATGATAGATAGGATATGTGCTTCCAGAATTCAGGATTTTCTATGTGCACAGAGAAGAAAGTGCAGAGCTTAGAAGGCATAACCATGCACTTTGTAGTGCCCAATTTGAGGGTCCGTTTTTGTATAAAGATACTTATTAAAATGACAGTTTCATTTTTAAGTGAATCTGTCATATGAGAAGCTAGGCTGTACAGCAAAGTAAAACAATTGTAGAAAACACTTTTCTTTTGTTTCTTTTTTTACTTTGTAGTGTTGCTACTCAGTTGTCATTGGTGTTTTGGCATCAATTATGTCAATATTCTCAGAGCATCATCACACCATCCTCTTTCTAACAATGCTAGGATCCCTATAGGACCTCTAGAACTGGAAAGTCTACATGGGCGGAGCAAAGCCATGATGGTGTGCTAGCAAATCCAAATAGCAAGAGCCATAAGGGGGAACTAGGGAGGAGGGGCAGTGCTCCAAGCCTCTCTCTGAGCGTAACGGACAACTAAACGAACAGAGAAAGAGAGCAGCGATGGGCGGAAGGTGCAATCCATAATAAACAGTTGTCATGAAAGACATGCATATAAGCCAATTCAAGGGACTCCCTCTTGTGGACAGAAGATATAAATACCTAAAAAGTGTTTTAACAAACACATACATATAGGCCAATTCAGAAGGCTCCCTCTTGTGGCAAAAAATACATAACAACCTAAAAAAATATTGAAAAACACCCAAAAGCTGATATGATTTATATATACCTTTACCAACCCATAATGTAAATATATATGCATTGTCCCTTTTGGACCCACTATTAATATATATCAAAGGAATAAAAAATAAAAAATGGAAAGACCAATGGAAATAATAAAATAAAAAATGTAAAATAACCATGCTGAATAATAGTTACATCCTTACCGACACCAGCCCAAAAAAGGCATGCCCCTCCTCCCTAGTTCCCCCTTATGGCTCTTGCTATTCGGATTTGCTAGCACACCATCATGGCTTTGCTCCGCCCATGTAGACTTTCCAGTTCTAGAGGTCCTATGGGGTCCCTAGCATTGTTAGAAAGAGGGCAGTGTGATGATGCACGGATGTCTCTCTGACACTGATTGCTCTCTTCTTTCTTAGTGTCAGCAGAGTATGTCAGTGTTTAATTGGATAGCCTGTATTGGATGGGCTTTGCCGTCACAACAGCTGATATATGTTTTGATGTAATTGTATTAAAGAGCATTATATATATATATATATATAGCGTGGAGTCTTGACAGCAGGTTTATGCCCCATTTGATGCACTATGGTGCGAAACATGTCGGGTACATAGCCTGTCGGCCAGATATACCACACTTTTGATCGATTATTCTGCCTATGCATAATTTCCCTTGATGGCTTGTACCTTCATGAATTATGTTTTTTATAATCTAACATTTTTAAATAATTTTTGTGTACTGGAGTGATCTACTCTATGTGGAGGCATTTTTTCTATTTTTTCTCATTATACCTACCTTCATGATTGCACTTTCAGGGAGTTCAAGACACAGGAGTTTGATCTCGATCGGGAGTTCAATTGTTCCTTTTGGAGGACCATTTGCGGTGGATTCACTTTGATGCACGATTGACCCACCATTACGGTGTGTGGGTCCACATCTTAGGGTAAGAGTACCCATTATTGTTCTATGATAAGTGCACCTGCTATCTTCTTAGAAGTTTGCTATTGGTGGAATTTGCATGTCAAGTATCACATTTCCATACTAACGCATCTATTTGAAGTCCCCCATATAAAAATTGGATGGGGTTACATGAAGGACTAATTATTTGATGTTGTAGTGTCTTGACCTCTCATGAGGATTTTTTTATGTGCATAGCATTTTCCCATTCTCTGCGATTTTATATGAACTGCACAAATTATTTTTTATAATTGAATTTTATGCATTTTGGATTTGATATTCATTTGCTTTTTATTAATATGTATTCGTTTCACTACTATTGCTGTGGCTCACTGTTTTCAGTGAGTTTACTCTCACAGATTTTTTTGATATTTGTCTGGTGTGTATTGTCACTAGTATCGCACATTATTTAGCGCTGCAATTTTTGTTTTGTATTATAATATTATAACTGTAACTAAGGGCCTTGTTGGAAATATTTAAATTGTATGGTGAACATATTTAATTGCATGCCTTGATGCTTATACTGCCTTTTATTTCTCTCTGGGCTGCGGCTCCATGTCTGAATGGGCACAGTGAGCTGTGACTCGGTTCGGGTGCCCCCATAGCAAGCTGCTTGCTATGGCGACACTTGACAGGAGGGATGGGCAAGGAGCACAGAAGAAGGACCCAAGACAAGGAGAATATGTGCTGGTCTGTGCAAATCCACTGCAGAAAGGAGGTAAGTATATCATATTTGTTATTTTTATATAAAAAAAAAAAATAACAAGACTTTACAATCACTTTAAGGCTGGGTTCACACTGCTGCGGGGGGAGATCCGGATGTGATTCGCACCGCAAATCACATCCGATCTCCGTAGCGATGCGAGTTCAGCCATACAGATAGTATGGCTGAATTCGCATCGCTCCCGCAGCAAACTCGCACGGGACCCTTTTTTTGGTCCGCAACAGAATCGGATTGCATGGGGGTTCACACCATGCGATCCGATTCCTGTGCGAGTCGGCAGATCGCACTGCGATATGCGGACTGATCTGGGGGTGTCATTAACATATCATTGACACTCCCAGCCGGCGGGAGTAAGGCGATGCGGGAAAACGCCGCAGATTTGCGGCGTTCCCGCATCGCAGCGGTGTGAACCCGGCCTAAGGCTTGTACTTTTCCAAAATAAACTTGTGTAATTTCTTGCTTGTATTCATACACATTATGGCACTACTCTGCATTGCATAGACATTACCATTTATTTGAAAGATGTACACATGCTAAAGTGTATGTAAAGGCAAAACAAATAAAAAATAATAATGTTTTTTTTTCCCTTAGAAATGCTGTAAATGCAACAAAATACCTATTGATTTGCCAGGAATTCAATGCAACCCTTACTTCCTTCTTGAGTTGCTAACATAGTGCCTTTTCTGAAATAAAAATCCCAACCATGGTTGTTGTCCCTCCCTACTGGAATATCCACCTACTTTTTCTGTTATTGTTTCCCAGTGAAACAATGCTGCATTTTTTACTCCCAAGTATCTTCCCACACCTTGTGTGTAGGGAAATTAATTTTGGGAGATGTATGTCTGGAAGCATTCCTATATCAACGGAACTGACCTTCCAGGGCAAGTATTCAAGTCAATGACATATAGTCCAAAAGTAAGACTGTTTGGAATGCTTATCCCAAGAAGGCTTACATACTGTATACCCTGTTTCCCCTAAAATAAGACCTAGCGTGATTGTTGGTGTTGGCTGCAATATAAGCCCTACCACCCAAATAAGCCCTACTCTGTTTCCTCAAAAATAAGCCCTACCCTGAAAAGAAGACCTACAAGGACTTTAACTAGGGCTTATTTGGGGGTAGGGCTTTTATTGCAGCTATCACCGACAATCACACTAGGTCTTATTTTAGGAGAAACAGGGTAGAAGAAACTCTGGAAGATAAAAACAGGAACAAAGCAGGACATTTAATAAACTAAAATCATAATGGAAATACTCACAAATGAGCGGCATAAAACAGCAGAGATATTGGTGTCATCCTCACCCTCCTGGGAACTGCCTGTGCCTAGTGTCGCTGGCTAGAAAATCGGTGTTACTGTCCATTATCCGGTTACACTGGTGGAGCCCAATGCTCCCAGAAAGCTGGGACAGGGACCGGCAATGGCCATGGACAGGAACATGGCAGTATTGCATCTCTTCTGGGTACAGGTTCAGCGGGGAGGTGCACACATTCAGAACATGTGTGCTCCTTCCTCAGGTTCTGCTGGGGGCCATCTTTAAAGAGGGTTTTTATATATACAACAACCCATAAACTAAGTACTAAGTGGCTGGCTAGATGGATAACCATAGGAACATGTAAACATTGAGACACTTTACAATTCCACGAGCTGAACATACTATTTTGACACTCTTAGCCCTTGTACACACGGTCTGAGATTCCGACAACCAAATCCATCTGAGTTATTCCGATGGATTAATTCCAGAAGAGGTCCGGAAGTGATGTTGCATACACACAGTCGGACTCAGTTGTCGGAAAATCCGATTGTACATAACGTGATGACGTTATTTCGTTATGACGGGACTACATTCATGCTATTAGCCAATAGCTTTGGTCTAGGAATTTGATCCGAGCATGCGTGGCACTTTGTCCGTCGGAGTAGGCTACACATAATCGGAGTATGTCCGATCGGAGCATTTTGTTGGAAAATTTTACCGGCAAGTTGGAAAAGTTGGTCCGTCGGATATTCCGACAGAAACAGTCCGATGCAGGCCACACACAGTCGGAATATCTGACAAAACGGTCCGATAGGAAACATTCTGTCGGAATCTCCGACCGTGTGTACAAGGGCTTAAACAATTTCACATGATTATGACTGGAATTACCAATGAGATAAAAGGTGAAATCAATAAGTTTAGAAAATTTGTATTTAAAAGTAGATAAAAAATAATGCTAAGACCTGTTGTAGAGGGAGAGAGAGAGGTCTGGGGGTAAATTTGGGCAATGCCTGGGGATAAAGATTAATTTTGTATTGTATTACTTTACACACATTCACAGAAACTAACCACAAAAAAATGATAAAATCCACTTAAGCTTCAGGAACACATATTTGTTAATACACGTAGTTTAGTGTATATTTTATACAAGCATTGTGAACGTGCCATGTGTCATTTGTAATAAAAGTAGAACATCTCAGTCAACAAATACTATATTGACTACAACTAAATCAATCATATTTTAAAACAGTAATCACTGAAGAGAAAAGGCACATGTCAATCATGTTCAGCATCTTCTAACTCAGCATTATGTCAACACAGTGTATTGTATGTCAGTCCAGGCAAATTCAGGACAAGCAAACAAGATATTAAAGTCACTCTAAATTTGTCTCATTTGCAGAGCCTTTAAAAAAGACATTCACAATTTTCCCTGAAATATTTACCAACTTTGATTTATCTAGTTTGTCATCTTTTTATACAACCACTTTCTGTGAAATTATAGTCTTGAAGGAATCTGAAAATGCTCCTTTAGCCGATTGTATGTATTTATTAAATCTACATTTATAAAGTAAATATATTTTTTTACAAGTAATGATAACTGCGGCCCATTGATTGAAAATTAATCTTGGCCTGCCCTGTCTTATATTAGTTTTTACTGTGCTAAACATTTTGAATTAGCGTATTTCTTTGTACATATGACCGTAGAGGATTTATGCTATACATATTAAAAATCTAGTTTTATTACCAAGAAAAAACAAGAATAAACACTTGGCAGAAGAAAATAACTCTTTTTACCTTGTGTTAAAGCAAACACTTGAATTGCTATCTGTGTTCTGATTGGAATGGTTCAGCTCATCTCCTGCCCCATGACCACACAGAAAGTGAGGAGAAATCAAAGGGAAAATGTGCATATAGACAGCAATATAAACAGGAGAGAAGTTCTACCCCTCTTTTAAAAACATCTGAACTTTAACATTATAGACAGTTGTTCTTTGATAGAATATTTTAGTAATTTATTGTAATTCACTTCCTATGAGGAGTGTGATCACAAACAGTACAAACTGGATGCTTATTTTGGTTTAATATTGATTATCTCAGATTATCTCAGTCAAAACTTATGCCCCGTACACACAAGCAGAGTTTCCATCGGAAAAATCTTGGATCGTTTTTCAGATGGAATTTCGCTCAAGCTTGGCTTGTATGCACACGGTCACACAAATGTTTTCTGAACTTTTCGCCATCAAGAACACGTGACACTACGACGAGCCTAGAAAATGAAGTTCAATGCCTCAAAGCATGCGTGAATTATTTCCGAACATGCGTAGGAATTTTGCGCATTGGAATTGGTACAGATGATCTGAATTTCCTATTAGAAATTTTTCCAACCGAAAAATTGAGAACCTGCTCTCAATCTTTTGCTGCCGGGAATTCTGCCAGCAAAAGTCTGATGGAGCATACACAGGGTTGGAATATCTGACAAAAAGCTCACATTGGACTTTTTCTGGCGGAATTTCTCGATCATGTGTATGAGGCATTAGACAAGGGTTAACAAATGTATCTTCCTGAACCAAGATCAAACCAATTTTCTAAAACGGTGTTCCACGCAAAAGTGGAAGCTCCACTTATCAGCCTCTTCCCCCCCTTTGGTGCCACATTTGGCACCTTTCAGGTGTGTGCGGGTAACTGTTTTGGACAGGTGCCTGTAAATGTTGCAGATTTCTGTGCAAAAAAAATCTGTGTATGATACCAGTGTTGTGGTGTGAACAGGGCACATAGTGCTCTTTTTGCTCTTGCAGAAACAGGTGCAGAAAAAACTCACGTCTCTGCACATGGTATAAACTAAAGGTAGGAAACCTCTTAGCCCTTGTACACACGGTCGTAGAATCTGTCGGAATGAGTCTTATCGGACCGTGTCATCAGATAATGCGACTGTGTGTGGTATGCATCGGACTGATTCTGTCCGAATCTCCGTCTGACCCAATTTTCCAACATGTTGGAAATATTTCCCAACCAACTGGGCCGGACGGACCTAATCCGATCATGTGTAGAGCATTTTCATCAGACCAAGTGCCACGCATGCTCAGATCAAATTCCTACATCAAAGCTATTGGCTACTAGCCTGAATGTAGTCCCATCGTAACGAAATTACGTCATCACGTTCTGAAAGATCGGATTTTTCGCCAACTTGGCCCGACCGTGTGTATGCAACAGTTTCGGACACAATCCGTCGGACTAAATCCGACGGGAAAAATCCGACGGATTTGGTTGGCAAAATCTCCGACCGTGTGTACGTGGGTTTAGCAGGCTATAACTAGGCTGTCTGTAGAGGGCTCTCCTGAAATTTTCCAGAGTCGGTTTAGAGGAACGTGTAGCATCATCCTCACATTAAACTTTTCTGCTCATACTGTTTTCTTGGTCTCTCCTGGTGTTTTCTTACAGGTTAGTCAATCCTGTATTAGGTTGTAGCTTAATTTATTTCTGAAGTATTTGTTTATTTTGCGTTGTGATTTATCATATGCATGTTACTGAGCTGCATGTTAGTGCTTGGTTACCTCTCTTTGACATGATTTCTCCCATTTATCTGAGGATTGTAGCAATTTATCAGCTTCCTGGACCAGGAAGATTTTGCTACCATCACAACCTCATAATTTTCTTAGTATCCTTGCTTCCAACCACCTATCCCTCCAAGCAGACGATTACTTGTAGAAACCTTCGCCACTTTAACCCTTCTCTTCTCTATTCTGCTACTGACCACCCCTCTATGAAAAATATCTGTCCCTCGTCTTGTCTTGACCTGGTCACCTATATCCACAACAGTTCACTATCATCCTCACTGGACACACGTGCTCCTCTAGCTACATGCAGAATCAGGCCCCAACCGTTACAACCCTGGCAAACCTACAACACCAGACATTGCCATGCTTTTGAACAACCGTGGCATAAAACCAAATACCTGCAGCACCTCACCCTTTATAAGTCTGCCCTCCTAAAATACTATTCCTGCATCAAACAAACAAACCTACTTTGTCTCTCTTATTAATACTTTGTCATCCAGTCCCTGTTGGCTCTTCTCTACCTATAACTCTCTGCTTTGTCCCCCACCCCCTTTGCCCACTAACTCACTCACTGCCCAAGAGATTGACAATCACTTCAAAGACAAGATAAATGCCATACGTGAGGATACCTCCACTGTTCATACATCTTCCCCACTTAACATAACTTGTCTAACAGCACAGTCAACACTCTCCTTTTTTGAACTGGCTGCTACTTAAGAGGTTATAAAACTTTTCTCAGATGCCTTCCTAACTATTTTTCCCCTGGTTCCTGTTCCCTGCATCTCTCTCTATTAGCACCTTCCCCTCCTCTCTAAAGCATGCGCAGATCACTCCCATACTTAAAAAGTCCTCACTGGACCCCACCAACCTGAACAACTTAAGGCCCTTCTCATTGCTTCCTTTCACCTCTAAACTTTTAGAATGCTTAGTGTACAACTGTCTTAGCACCTAACTAATTGAAAATAACCTTCTTGACCCCTTACAGTCTGGCTTTTTCTCACATCACTCCACAGAAACTGCCTTACTAAAACTCAGTAACGATTTACTAACTGCTAAAACCAATGGTCACGACTCCATACTACTTGTCCTCTCTACGGCCTTGATATCGTTGACCACCAGCTCCTTCTCAATAAACTCTGTTCCCTCTCTAAAACTGAGCTGATAATATTCCCCCCTGCCCGTGTCCCCCTCCATGACTTTTACATCAAGGTCAATAATGCAACCATCAATCTCCCCCTCATGCCAGGCTACTACGTGTAATCCTAGACTCTAACCTGTCCTTTCAGCCTCAAATTAAATCGTTGTCAAAAGTTTGTAGATTTCACCTCCCTAACATCTCAAAAATTTGCTCATTTTTAACTAATGAAACCACCAAGCTACTCATTGAAACTCTCTCCTCATAGGCCTATCTCTGCATAGACTAGCCCCACTTCAGTCTATCATGAATGCTGCTGCCAGATTCATCTACCTTACTAACTGCTCAGTGTCTACCACCCCTTTCTGCCAATCCCAACACTGGCTTCTGATCACCCAGCAAATTAAATTCAAAATACTAACAACAACATACAAAGCCATTCACAACTGTGCCCCAAGCTACATCACCAATCCTGGCTCCAAATATTACCCAAACCATCCTCTTTGCTTCTCTCAAGACCTCCTGCTCTCAAGCTCCCTTGTCTCTCCCAAACCCATCTCCAGGACTTATCCACAGCCTCCCATCCTCTGGAATGCTCTACCTCAATCTGTCTATCTCCTACTCTGGCTGCTTTTAGGCAATCCCTGTAAACTTATCTCTTCAGGGAAGTCTATCACACAATATTTTATCACTTCCATCAGCCCATTCCCCACAGTTACAAACTTTTTTACCACTTGCCCCACCCTATTAGATTATAATATTGTGTGTATGTGAATCACCAATAAAAAATATAAACTTTGCTCATCCATTAACCATTCAAAATAAAATTCATCCAATGGCTTATTAAGATAAAGTTCATATGTAATCAATCTTCATAAAAAATGCTCTTAAACTGCAAATCTTCTTGAAACTTTCACCCTGTATGGATCAATAGATGCATGCATGTGTGGCGATCCCCACCAGCAGTTCACCACCATGCTCACTTCAATGAAAGATCTGTGATAGGTCTAACAACATCTTCCCCAGCCTGGGTGTACTCCAGGATTTTAAAAACAGCTGATCTGTATCCTCTCCTCCTCTCCGTCTCTCCCCTCTTTTGGTTTAACCTCCCTGGCAGTATGATTATTTCCGATTTTTCATGCTGAAAGCAGTACAATTATTTTGCATGGAAATTTGGCGTTTTATATTGTAGTCCTGTAATTCTTAGGAATAACTCACTTAATTCTGTCCAAACAAGAGTCTAGTAGACATCCCGGGTATGATAAAGTTTGAAAAACTAAAACATAAATTATAATATAATAAATAACTATAAATAATTATACCAAATAATAATATAATAATAATAAATATGATTCAATAATGTAATCAAATCAAAAACACTGAAATTGCTCAGTTGCAGAATTGTCGCTGTCATTACTTTTATTGTTTGATGACGGATTTCCCCACAAATCACTATCGCTCAATCCTGCAAGTGTTTCTAATTTACTATCGCTGTTTTCTAGCTGGCCTAAAACCACTTTTGATGTAAATGGACGGTTTTGATTGCTATGGACAATCTCCAGTTTCCAGGCAGAAAGAACAGTATTTATGATATAAAACTGCATGCAGGGCATTGGAAAGACCACTAGGGACAAAAGGGATGTGAAATAAATTGATACAGTAATGTAATCTGTAAGATTACAGTGTCCTGTTTATGTATTTTGTGATTTACTTTTTGAGTTTGGCGCTGTTCTCCGTCCCTGTGCGTCGTAACGCTCGCAGGGAACGGAGCTTGGCTCTGTGATAGATCGAGTTAAGGATGACTCGCTCACACAGCTGGGAGACATCACAGGATCCTAGGGACAAGGTAAGTAACATGTACCTGGATCCTGCAATGCAATCCCGATTGTGGCTCGGGGTTACCGCTTTTGGTACTGAAAATTCACCCCGAGCCACACTCAGGAATACCGCCAGGGGGGTTAACTATAGGTGTTTAGTAGATTGTATAGGCAAAATCTCCTCTCTCCTCCACCATCTTTCAATCAAAATTAACTTACTTCCATTGTGTAGCATTTAAGACTCGTAAAATGTATTGAACAGCATCCACTTACATTTAAAAACAAAGACAATGCATGTAATTATTAATTCCTTAATCCTAATATGCTCTGTCACCCAACTCCACCCAACATCATGTCATCATGTCATCATGTCATCACTGCCACGTGACTTCCTCAGGGAACCCCTGATGAAGTCAGTGTATATGCAGGATTTATGCAAAAGGGAAAAATACAATTTAAAAATCCTCTGAATGAAATACTGAATATTAAGCAAACACTCAGTCAGGACCTTCAAAAGGCTGGAACATGATATTCAGATGCCCCCTATGCCAAGAGTGATCCACACAGTTCCCCATGGCAGAAAGGGCCCACTAAGATGCCTCTGTGACCAGTAGTGTGGCATTAAGACATATCCCCTTTCCTTATATTCATCTGGCAACTGCCAACTTCTATATATACAAATGCCAATAATTATTTAATGAGCTGGGATGATCTGTGAAATCCTATGCAATCCTGTGCAGGTGCCATGTTGATTGAGGTCTGCATGGGTTTGGGTGACCTAATGTGATCGCCACTCACCATAGGTTATGAAAAAACTGTGTGTGTGGCAGTGGCCCCTCCTTCCTCCCTTTGTTCAGGTCCTAATACATGGATGTAGGCAAAGGAATGCTTAGGCACCCTCACATACCAGGGACTACACTGCTATTTTTCAATATGACAAAACTGTTGGCGGAATTTAGGACAAAAGGTTAAGGCTATTGCTATTTAAAGATATTGCTTAGGCACAACATTCTTTAGAACATATCAAATCTTTACTTTTGAAGTTTGTGTTGTTTTCATAACCTCAGGAATATAAGGAGAATAGGTGTCTTTTCCATTGCGCAGTGTAGTGCTTAGTGCCAGCAGGCCCAGGGACTGTCATGTGGAGTGGCATACCACAGCTTAAAGAAACACTGACTTTCAGAAAGCTGGTATTTTATCAGGTACTTTAATTGTGTTAGAGGCCAAGTCAGGATGCTCACTTGCACAAGTAAGTTAAAATCTGAGGGTACTTGGCAGTTCTATTATAAAGTAGTTATTTTTTACTTCAATACATATTTACTTGAATAATTTTTTTTTAAAACTTTTATTTAATACAATATTTTCTCCTAAAACGTCATATTTGTGTAGGGCTGGTGAGGGATATAGCACTAACTCTGACTTACTCATATGTGATGTTTTACAAAAAGCACTGTAATATTGCTGGACTTCAGAGTGTTTTGAAGAAGGCTTCATGCAATCGGCAGTGGCACTATCACTCAACCCCGTCACATTTAATACAGAACTGACAAAGTGAAAGGCATCTTGATAAAAACTCAGGCAGTAGATTTGATAGGAAATTGGAACAGCTGAGGCAATGTGTTTATTTGATGTGCCAAGACATCATTAACATCAAGACAATGTGTCACTTGTTTAATCTGACAAGTGGAAATAAACTCCTACAATATAAGAAAGGACTGAAGTGTTTTATATGGGAGTATACTTGTTATTAATTTTTTAAACAGACTAAATGGATTGGCATATGGTTTGTGCCTGCGTACTGTATTTATTGCTTAATGAAGGCTCCTATGAGGGTGTGAGGATGATAGTTCTATCCCTCAGGGAAAAAATAAAATATAAAAAAAAGTGTTTAAAGTGTAGCTCTACTTTTATAAAAAAAACATTATAAACAGTATATTGCAGTTTATTTCTACAAAGCTTTTGTAACTTTTTTGTTAAATAAAATTACCTTTCTGGTTTAATTTGCGGCCAACTATTAATATGGCTTCCTAAAATAGGAAATCCCCCAGAAACGTTCTTTCCTGCTGAGGTGATTGTATAATTGCTCATCTCTGCTGTTCTGGTCTTATTACAACACTGGGACTGATCAAATAATTATAGCAGAAAGACCTTCCCATTCAGCATTTAGGGAGCAGGAATTGACTGCAGCAAGTAGCAAGTGAGGGAATCCATGTCTTCTACAAATGGCTGCAGGTAGGAACATGTAAATAAGGCTGGCCATACATTCTACAATTTTGTTGTACAATTTTCCTTTAGTTCACCAAAACCATATAATATGAGGTAACACCTAAACACTTTCAATTTGTATGGAATCAAGCAGGCCCTTGTACTGCATGGTTGAAGATAAATCTAAAGGAAATTGAATAAGAAAATTGTATAATGTATGGCCAGCTTAAGTTTGTTAAAATCCTTGAAATGTATGTAAATAAATATTGAAATTGAAACCAGTAAGTATTTGATTAGAACTAAGATAAAACAGCTTGAGGAAAAATAAAAAATAAATAAATACATGCTTTTAAAATTAAAAGTATCATCAATTAGCATTTGGTTGCAATACTAACCTCCTCTCTGATGCTTCCCCAGCAGACTAACAGCTCTGTCTGCATCCGGGTCCCCCTTCCGGACTGAATAACACAGTAACATGACACCGTGGGGTTATTTACTAAAACTGGAGCTTGCAGAATCTGTAACTCTGTGGTGCACTTCGACATAGAAACCAACCAGCTTCCAGGTTTTATTGTCAAAGCTTAATTGAACACGCTGAAGTTAGAAGCCCATTGACTGCCATGCACAGCAGTTTCTGAGTGCACCAATTTTAATACATCCACCCCCCCCCCCCAGTGCCTAGTGTCATTCGGCCCCCTTTCTGGGAACCCACAGTTTCAAAGACTTACCCCTTAGGGAAAGTGCTGCAGAGAAGAGCAATCACACTACTACTGCATGGTCTATATTTTCTGCTGCATTAAGTACTACTCACGGCTTTAGAAAACCAGAAGATGAAGAGGCCTTGTGTTTCATGTGACAGGACTAAGGACAACTGTACTAAGTGGCGGACATGTAAGTAGCACTGAGCGAGAGCTCCAGCCAGGACGAATTCTACTACGATCATCCTGAGTGTCAGAGACACAGATCTTGCACCAAATCTACACCCTAATACATCCTGGAGCAGGCAGAACAGTGAGAGATGGTTAAATGCGTGCCAGCACCCTTGGATTCGGCCCCAGATCATTTGTCACGCTTTGCATGAGAATCCCAAGATGGCGGCCGCCACAAAGGATACAGACCGGGGCCCAGGCAATACACAGGAGAGCAGAGAGACTCAATCCCCCTCTCCCGAACATATGTAGCCCATTGTTGGGTCTCTTAGGTGTTATAGAAGATGAAGTCATGAGCCTATGCCATCTTTATGTAGAGCAACAATTCTTTTTTTCAGATCCTCTTTGCCATGAGGTGCCACGTTGAACTTCCAGTGACCAGTATGAGAGAGTGAGAGTGATAAGACCAAATTTAACACACGTGCTCCCCATTCACACCTGCTATATTGTAAAACGAATGAGTCACATGACACCTGGGAGGGAAAATGGTTAATTGGGTCCAATTTAGACATTTTCACTTAGGGGTGTATTCACTTTTGTTGCCAGTAGTTTAGACATTAATGGCCATGTGTTGAGTTATTTTGAGGGGACAGCAAACTCACATTGTCATACAAGCTGTACACGTGTCTTTCATGTGTTGTCACATGAAAAGGTATAATAAAATATTTACAAAAATGTGAGGGGTGTACTCACTTTTGTGAGATACTGTATATCTAGTGATGTGACTGCCCGCAGATGATATACAGAGATGAAACAAATCTTCCTACATAAATTGTATATTTTTATCTGCAGTCTTCTCTACATTCAAAGTCCAGAATTTAAAAAGATTGTCTTATCTGTAAGAAAACAGGAGACGGAAAGCTGAAATTACACATTGCAGAGCTCAGTGAGGAGAGCTCTGAGAGCCCACACACGAACAGAGCTGAGTATGGTAAATACAGGCTGTGTGCTGGAGATCCCTCACCCATCATCCTTTTTCTCTTGGTGTCAGAAAAAACTTGTGACTCATGCAGATAGCAGAGGAATGGGGCTGTGGATAGATATGACATTTAGTGCCCTGGATTCAGAAAAGTACACACTCTGAAGAAGGGGTCTCAAACTGGTGGTCCTCCAGCTGTTGCAGAACTACAAGTCCCATCATGCCTCTACCTGTGGGAGTCATGCTTGTAAATGTCAGCCTTGGAATGCCTCATGGGACTTGTAGTTCTGCAACAGCTGGAGGGCCGCCAATTTGAGACTCCTGCTATAGAGGGAAATGCTTTGTTCAAATTTCATGTCTGAGGTTTACAACCACTTTGAATTTATTGTTTTAAAAAAAGGACACGAGAAATGTCTTGTAAGATTTAACCATAAAAGTTTCCACTTTTTTACTGCCTTAGTGACAACCCAAAATGTGGGATTTTCTTTTTCTTTTGATTATAACAGTAAACATGACGAATAGAGCAGGTGAATCTCTTCAACAGGGGCACAGAAAGCAATAAAACATGATGTGTTCTAATTCTTCTCCACTCTATCCAAAGCTAAAAAAAAAGGTTTTGCCTTTAGTAACACTTTAAACTCATTTTTTGTTGTGAATTTAATTGAAGTTTATTGGTTTTGTGTTTTTTTTTTTCCATTAGTGTAAGCAATACCATATATTTAATCATGTGAACTATAATAGACATTGCTGCTCAGCGTACATCATGTGTAGAAATGTCAAGGACTGAAAAAAGTTGTTCAGATGGTAGCCAATGACCTTAAGCCAAAGCAGATATCATCTCAAAGCTCACAACTATGGCAATATTGCCAGAAACTGACATATTCTCAGTGCCTTGCACAGAAATGTCTTGTGTAAGGGTTTGCAGTTCACTAAGCAAGCATAGGGTAGAGTTGGTAAAGACTTCATCAGAATTTATTGGTAGAAAGATAGGTGTAGGAAAAATGGTGTCTTGGAGTTTATATTTGTAAGTGAAAACCATATTACATAATCCTGGTATTAAAGTTTTTGGGGAGATAAGGTCATGCATAACTGTGCGGAAGTAAGATATGCCTCCTAAAAACAGTTGACATATGCTACACTGAGAATGCTTTTAGAAGTACAAAGAATGTTACTGGTAGGGGTCTCTAAAAGTAGTGAGACAGTGTAACTGTGCTCAACAAGTCTTTAAATGCTATTTTTTTTTTTCAAAAATGTTGCTGTGTATGGCCATTTCAGTTAGTTATATCTAATTCCGTTCCCCTAGTGACTGTCAGTCACTATCTGGAATTTTTCTGTTTACATGCTATTGAAGTTGCTTGGCTAGTCAAAAAAGGCTAGTTAAACACAAAGTTGTGTTAGCAGGCAGTGGAATTGTGGGTAGGTGTCCACTTGATTACAGTATGTAGCTTTTTGGAACACAAAAATTTAAACTGACCGAGTTACGCACAGTGGGGGATTTAACCACTTCAGTAAAGAGCACTTTTACCCCCATCAGGCAAATTTTCAGCTTTCAGCGCTGCCACACTTTGAATGACACTTGTACAGTCATGAAACACTGTACCCGAACAAAATTTGTATTATTTTGTTCAAACAAGTAGAGTTTTCTTTTGGTGGTATTTAATCACCACTGGGCTTTTTTATTTTTTGCTAAATACATGAAAAAAAAAACTGAACATATTGAAAATAAAAATGCATTTTTCTTTGTTTCTGCTATAAAATTTTGCAAAAAAAATTGTTCTAAAACTAAGGTGAAAATGTATTCTGCTACATTTCTTTGGTGAAAATAACCCATATCAATGTATTTTATATGAACTGTAGGAGAGTCCACAAACTATGGTATATGTCTAAAAATTGATGAATGTCATTTTCTTGAGGTTCAAAAATACCAGGACAGTACAACTATCGCCCAAAGGACCCCTTTTTGGAAAATAGGCAGTCCAAGGTATTTAATAAGAGGAAGGGCAAGCTTTTTGAAGTTGTAATTTTTTTTCTTTTTACATTTTTTTTTTTAACATACTGTCACCAGTGCAGTACATTATCATTATATAATTGGTGTCACAGTGATCAGAGTTACTGACTGGTAGGGATGGGCCGAACACCTCCAGTTTGGTGCGCACCAGAACATACAGAAAGGCAAAAAATTTGGGAGAGAACAAACGAACTCCATTAAAGTCTATGGGCCACGAACATGAATAATCAAAAGTGCTCATTTTAAAGGGTTATATGCAAGTTATTGTCAAAAAAAGTGTTTGGGGACCCAGGTCCTGCCCCAGGGGACATGTATCAATGCAAAAAAAAGTTTTAAAAATTTCAGTTTTTTCAGAAGCAGTGATTTTAAAAATGCTTAAAGTGAAATAATAAAAGTGAAATATTCCTTTAAATTTTATACCTGGGAGGTGTCTATGGTATGCCTGTAAAGTGGCACATTTTTTCTGCACAAAATTACATTTCTAAAAGGAAAAAAGATAATTTAAAAGTACTCTCGGCTATTGTCGGTCCCGGAAATACAGATAAAAGTCATTGAAAAAATGGCATGGGATTCCACCACAGTCCATTACCAGGCCCTTTGGGTCTGGTATGAATATTAAGGGGAACCCTGAACCAAAATTAAAAAGAAAAATTGTGTGGGGGTCCCCCCAAATTCCATACCAGGCTCTTCAGGTCTGGTATGGATATTAAGGGAACTCTGCACCACATAAAAAAAAAATGGCATGGGGGTCCCCCAAAAATCCATACCAGACCCTTATCCGAGCATGCAACCTGGCAGGCTGCAGAAAAAGAGCCTTATCCCCACAACCCTTGTCCGGTGGTTGTGGGAGTCTGTAGATGGGGGGCTTATTGGAATCTTTAAGCCCCCTTTAACAAGGGGACCCCCAGATCCCGCCCCCCCCGTGTGAAATGGTAATGGGGTACAAATGTACCCCTACGATTTCACAAAGAAGTGTCAAAATGGCAAAAAAGACAAGACACAATTTGGGACAAGTCCTTTATTAAAAAATAAAAAAATAAAAATGTCCCACGAAGTCCATTCATCTTCGTCTCTCACTCTGCCGATGAACTGAAAAACAAAAAAAACAAAGCTGCAACTGACCTGTCTCCATGGGAAGCTCCGGCCGTATGACGTTTCCTCACAGGTGACAGTTCAGGCGAAAGGTCGCAGGTGAAAGAACTGTCACCTGCGAGGCTGCATACGGCGGGTGCCTCCTATAGAGGCGGGTCGGTTACGGCTTTGTTTTTTTCATGTTGAGGGCATGTGGCCTGGTACGGTTCAGGAGGAGGAGGCGCTCTATTGTCCCCTCCCTTTTCCTGCCTGTATCATGTAAGCACACTGAACAATCACAGCTAGCCAAACAATTGCACACAATGGGTGGCATGAAAGGAAGCCATCTATTGTTTACAACTGTCATGTGATGTGACCTGCTGTGATTGGTCACAGCGGACAAACGGTACCATACACTGATCAGTCATCTAGATTGCACCACAGCCACGATCTGAGAGCACATCATATGATGTCCACCCGGTTCAACGAAAGGCCCGCCCGGCCTATTTGTTATAGGCTGGGCAGGAACTGCTTAAAGAGCAGTAAAATTTGGCTGCAATTCTCATAAAAAATATGCCAATTTTAGGCCTTTTTTACATGCCAGTTTGTTCATAGTGTGATATTTTACTGTGAAAACCATGTGTTTGAGGACAGGTGCCACCAGAGAGCTTAGACAAGTCAATGACAGGCTGACAGGAGCCGTGACTATCCAGTGATGTACGCATGTCTCCACACATTGGGTTAGGGAAATGTAATAATCCCACAAACAAATTGTATTCAGGGCTGATCATCCGTCCCTAATTACATGTAACCACTACATGTGGCAAATAGCTGCTGCTCCTGGTTTTAACTTGTACAGGCTTTCTGGCCATTTCTCTCAGAAAATACTTGGGCTCCTGGCCACAGATATCCCCAGTATACTTGGTGCACCACGTTCAATTTGGTTTTGTGACATGGGATTTAATAACCATGTATAGCCACCTCTAGAAAAAATGTGTTTATGGGCCTCAAAGACCTAGGGTGTAACTCTGGCCTCACATTGATCAGTCTGTGTGTACAATCTATGACCAAATTGTATGCAATATTACAGTATCTCACAAAAGGGAGTACACCCTCACATTTTTGTAAATATTTTATTATATTTTTTCACGTGACAACACTGAAGAAATGAAACTTTGGTACAATGTAAAGTAGTGAGTGTACAGCTTGTATGACAGCAATTTGCTGTCCCCTCAAAATAACTCAACACACAGCTATTAATATCTAAACCGCTGGCAACAAAAGTGAGTACACCCCTGATTGAAAATGTCCAAATTGGGCCCAATTAGCCATTTTCCCTCCCTGTTGTCATGTGACTCGGTAGTGTTACAAGGTCTCAGTTGTAAATGGGGAGCAGGTCTGTTAAATTTGTGGTTATCACTCTAACGCTATCATACTGGTCACTGGAAGTTCAGCATGGCACCTTATGGCACAGAACTCTTTGATGATCTGAAAAAATGAATTGTTGCTTTACATAAAAATGGCCTAGGTTATAAGAAGATTGCCAAGACTCTGAAACTGAGTTGATGGTGGCCGAGACCATAGAGCGGTTTAACAAGACAGGTACCAGTCAGAACAGGCCTCACCATGGTCAACCAAAGAAGTTGAGTGCACGTGCTCAACGTCATAAACAGAGGTTGTCTTTGAGAAATGTATGAGTGCTGCCAGCATTGCAGCAGATGCTGAAGGGATGGGAGGGTCAGCCTGTCAGTGCTCAGACCATGCACCACACACTGCATCAAATTAGTCTGCATGGCCGTCATCTCAGAAGGAAGCCTCTTTTAAAGATGATGCACAAGAAAGCCTGCAAATAGTTTTCTGAAGACAAGCAGAGTAAGGACATGGATTACTGGAACCATGTCATGTGGTCTGATGACACCAAGATACATTTATTTGGTTTAGATGGTTTCAAGCATGTGTGGCAGCAACCAGGCGAGGAATACAAAGACAAGTGTGTCTTGCTTGCAGTTAAGCATGGTGGGGGGAGTGTAATGGTCTGGAGCTGCATAAGTGCTGCCAGGGAAGGGAACCATGAATGCCAACATGTACATACTGAAGCAGAGCTTAACCCCCTCCCTTTGGAGACTGAGCCGCAGGGCAATATTTCAACATGATAATGGCCCCAAACACACCTCCAAGGTGACCACTCCCTTGCTGTGGGGCATCCTCAAAGGGAAGGTGGAGGAGCGCAAGGTCTTTAACATCCACCAGCTCCGTGATGTCATCATGGAGGAGTGGAAGAGGACTTTGTGGCAACCTGTGAAGCTCTGGTGAACTCCATGCCCTAGACGGTTAAGGCAGTGCTGGAAAATAATGGTGATCACACATAATAATGACACTTTGGGTTCGATTTGGACATTTTCACTTAGGGGTGTGCTCACTTTTGTTGCCAGCAGTTTAGACATGAATGGTTGTGTGTTGAGTTATTTTAAGGGGGCAGAAAATTTACACTGTTATACAAGCTGTACACTCCCTACTTTATATTGTAGCAAAGTGCAATTTCTTCAGTCTTGTCACATAAAAAGATATAATAAAATATTTACAAACATGTGAGGGGTGTACTCATTTTTGTGAGATAATGAATGTCTCATTTAGTTGGAACCTATTCAGGTGGTTCCTTGAACAATCAGATTGTAATGCACATGGTCAGCTTTAAATGCATTCTTTTCATCAATCTTCACAAAGGATTTGCCAATGCCAGATAATGAGGTACAAGAAAAAATAAGCGTCTCTTCTATTCACATGATAGATATTTACATACAGTGCCTTGCAAAAGTATTTACCCCCTTGGCCTTTTTTCGTGTTTTGTTGCCTCACAACCTGGAATTAATATGGATTATTTGAGGATTTGCATCATTTAATTTATAAAACATGCCCACAACTTTGAAGATTTTTTTATTGTGAAGCAAACAACAAATAGGACAAAATAACAGAAAAAGTCAATGTGCATAACTCTTCACCCTCCTAAAGTCAATACTTTGTAGAGCCACCTTTTGCTGTTATCACAGCTCCAAGACACTTTGGATAAGTCTCTATGAACTTGCCACATCTTACCACTAGGATTTTTGCCCATTCCTCCTTGCAAAACTGCTCCAGCTCCAGCTCCTTCAAGTTGAATGGTTTGCACTTGTGAACAGCAATCTTTAAGTCTGACCACAGATTTTCTATTGGATTGAGGTCTGGGCTTTGACTTGGCCATTCCAACACATTTACATGTTTCCCCTTAAACCAATCAAGTTTTGATTTAGCAGTGTGTTTGGGGTCATTGTCCTGCTGGAAGGTGAACCTCCCTCCTAGCCTCAAATCACACACAGAGTGGTACAGGTTTTTCTCAAGAATATCCCTGTATTTAGCACCATCCATCTTTCCCTCAACTCTGACCAGTTTCCCAGTCCTGACTGCTGAAAAACATGGGTGTTCTTTGGGTGATGTGATGTGTAGGTTTGCCAGAGCATCTTCCTCCATACATTTTGGGAGTCTCCCACGTGCCTTTTCGCAAACTCAAAATGTTCCATTTAGTTTTTTCTAAAAGTAATGACTTTCTTCTGGCCACTCACAAAAAATAGTAAACGGGTATGGGACTTTAGATGAGGCAGGTTCAAACACACTCTGGCCACTCTGCCATAAAGCCCAACTCTATGGAGCGTATGGCTTATTGTCATTCTATGTACAGATATTCCAGTCTCTGCTGTGGAACTCTGTAGCCCCTCCAGGGTTACCTTAGGTCTCTGTGCTGCCTCTCTGATTAATGCCCTCCATGCCCAGTCCGTGACTTTTGGTGTGTGGTCGTCTCTTGGCAGGTTTGCTGTTGTGCCATGTTCTTTCCATTTGGTTATGATAGATTTGATGGTGCTCCTAGGCATCATCAAAGATTTGAATTTTTTTTATAACCTAACCCTGACTTGTACTTCTCAATAAAAAAGAGAGAGAGAAGGAGGGTGCACCGACCTTGTGCATTACCGATGGTAAAATTCTTATTAAAAGGATAAAAGATAAATTTTATACTCACAAACAAACATATACATGAGTATTGTCAATTGGTGAGACTAATGCCGCGTACACACGATCAGACTATCCAGCGGACTTAGTCTGGCAACAAACCACCGTAAAGTCCGCCGGACTGTCCGAACGAGTACACACACACAGGACTTTTCCGGAGGAATCCACCGTACTTTTGAAATGAACGGATTTGCCCACACACACGGAGGAAAGTCCGTTCATTTTGAGCGTGGCTCCAGGTAGCTGGGACCAGCGAAGGAAGCGTCGCTGGCTCAGTTACCTGGTATGGACTTAAAGGGGAAGCCCTATGCTGAAAAAATGGCATGGGGTCCCCCCTAGGTCCATATCAGACCCTTATCCGAGCACGCAACCTGGCCGGACAGGAAAGGGGTTGGGGACAAGCGAGCGCCCCCCCTCCTGAGCCATACCAGGCCACATACCCTCCACATGGGGGGTGCTTTGGGGAAGTGGGGGCGCGCGCCCCCCCACCCCAAAGCATCTTGTCCCCATGTTGATGAGGACAAGGGCCTTTTACCGACAACCCTGGCCGTTGGTTGTCAGGTTCTGCGGGCGGGGGCTTATCGGAATCCATGAGTCCCCTTTAATAAGGGGGCCCCCGGAATCTGCCCCCCACGCTATGTGAATGAGTATGGGGTACAATGTACCCCTACCCATTCACCTGTGAAAAAAAAACACAACACACAAGGTTTGAAAATAGTTTATTGCACAGCTCTGGGGGTCTTCTTCCATCTTTGGGGGTCTTCTCGCCAGAGTCCTCCGCTATCTTCTGCTAGCTTTTTTACTAGCGGAGGAGCCCAGCTTTCTTTTTCAGCGCCGCCCTCTTCTTCTGACTTCGGGGGTCTTGTGCCCCTCTTCGGGGGTCTTGTCCCCCTCTTCGGTTCTTCTTGCCGGGCCTCCGTGCCTTCTTCTAGCTCTTTTACAAGCGGTGCCCCGGTCTTCTATCGCCGATGTCGCCGCTGTCTTCGTCGCCACCTTCTGTTCTTCTGGTTTCCCCCCTGATGTTGAGGGGATCAGATGATATCCCAAATCCCAACTTTGTCTTTTATGCTTTTAATAAAAATGTTACCATCAGTAATGCACGAGGTCGTGCACCCTCCCCTCTTTTTTCTTCCAGTTTCAAGAATACCCATTGTTCTGAGGAGAGCTGCAAGACTGTAGGCATTGCTTAAAAGAGTTGGTCGCACCACGCACTTAGAGTGTAAACATCCAAACAAGGAGAATTTTTCTTTGTACTTCTCAATAACATTGACCTTTACTTGATTTGGAGAGTTCCTTGGTCTTCATGGCAGTGTTTGATTAGTGGTGCCTCTTGCTTAGGTGTTGCAGCCTCTGGGGCCTTTCAAAAAGGTGTGTATATGTAATGACAGATCATGTGACACTTAGATTGCACACAGGTGGACATCATTTGTCTAATTATGTGACTTCTGAAGGTAATTGGTTGCACCAGAGCTTTTTATGGGCACATACATACGCACATGCCAATTATCAGTTTTTTTATTTCTGAAAAATAGTTTTATGTATATATTTTACTTCACCAACGTAGACTATTGTGTTCTGATCCATCACATATAATTCAAATAAAAAAAAAAAAAAAACATTGAACTAAAGGCTGTAATGTAACAAAATAGGTAAAAATTATTTTGCAAGGCACTGTATATGAATATATAGAAAAGTGGAAAAGAGAAAAATAGTGGATATTGCAGTGTGCAGAAAAGCCTCTTAAAAATATAACATTGGGAAGAGATGTGATGGAAGTTGTGGAGACACAGCAGCTGTGTAATGAGACACAATGGCTGTGTTTTGTGCCACCAGCATGTCCGAATGTGACTGCCTGCATGAGGATTTGTGGAAAAACTGTCCCCATGCAGGTAAACACAGCCCTGCATTGGCTTATGCTATTATACATACAGTGTGTATGAAACCTCGTTCAAATACAGATAGGAATATCTACTTGACATTAAAGCTCTGAGGAAGTTCATGAAACTTGTTAACACCATTTCATGCCTACTATGTTTTGAAGTTGGCATGTTTGCATGGCAGCTGAATCTGTTATATTATATTCAGCTCTTAAGTGTAAGAATGGCTAAATGGCAGTTACATATTATGTGGTTTTAATCTGTATTGTTCATAATACAGTTTTTTTCTATTGGACTTGGATATTGAATTACATGTACATGTATTTTTGTATATTGTACTGTATATTGTTTTGAATATATATTTGAATGAAAATTAGCTTATGATCACTTTATATGTGATATTTGTTGTTACAAAAGCACACGGAGAAAGGGATCTCTTGTATTTATAAGAAAAACTCTTTCTGTCAAAGATTAATGTTATCAATAGTATACATTTTTCATACAGTATTAAATATTTGGCCATGCTGAAATTAGCTTTATCAAATATATTCTTAGGTATTTATATTTCAACCCTGAAGTTCAAATGCATTTACAAAATGTTACCATTAAAATGGACAAAACAGAAAAATAAAAATACTTTGATTCTGAGAAAGAGTGCTGAAAATAATATTTGAAAGTAAGAAACATATAAAATTGATGAGAGATAAAGAGTGATCCATCTAGCCTGCCATTTTTAAGAATGCAGTTATTCCAAAATAATTGCAAGCACAAAAAAAAGATCCTATCAACTTTAATTTCAAAAAAGTTAAGCGAAATCAGGGATGGCTCTAAGAACTTTACAGACAAATAGGTTGATGGTTTATGCTTGAAGGGTTTCTCAATTGAGAATGTGAATGATCTGAAATTGTCTCAGTGAGTTAGTTACATGCTTTCACTGCTTGACCTTGAGCAATACATATGTGAATTCTAATTCCAAGTTCTATGCTATACTGTTTTGTTAAGTTAGGCCTAAATCAAAATAAATAAACACACTTGATTACTTCTAAAGATAACATTGTGTGCTTGTTTTTAACTGCTAAAACATATTGCATTAATACAAATGAACGTTTTTGTATACATAAATCATTTTACTGTATGAGACTTAGCAAAATCATTAAAGTTACGGAAATAATATTAGCGTGGTGTTGTAATATATGTTAAAATGAATTGTACATTATTTACTTTATTGACATTTGATATTCCTATTTTTCAAATAAACAATTTTAACTAAAATGGTCTAGTTAAGACACTTTAAAATGTAATATGTTCGCAAAAAAAAATAGCAAATAACTAGAAATGATATGGGAAAGTGAATTAAATGTAAATTGTAACAGTAGTATAATAAAATATCAATACAGTATTCTTTGCTACAGTGCATTATTTATTAATTAGTTAAGAAAAAATCAGCACAAGTAGAAATGTGCTCTTATGCTTAGTTGCACAAGGAAGTGGTGCCCTAATTTGTAAGGGTAGTTAACAGTGTATCCTTTTTAATAGCTTTCATAAACTCAGAGACAGCGGTGGGTCTATAGTGGGGGTTGCTGCTTCTTGAGGGAGTGTAACCCTTTATCCCTACATCCTCTACAGGAGTTGATTGGTCGCATTGTCTTGTATTTTTCTTCGACCCATGATTTCAGAAAGCATAAACAGTCCTTTACCCTTTTGACAGTGCTAGGCAATGCCACAGTATAACTAGTGGTAAAGCGTACACAGGGTTCTCACAGACGCAGAGTGAGTGGATTTAAAAGAGATAACATTTTTTGTTGTTGTTTTCTCCAGGTTTTTGAATTCCTGGATCAGGGTCTAGAGTATGGAGGCTTGAAAGAGCTTTGGGAGGGAGGAAGCTTTTAATCCTGTATCTGGGTCTTGCCGTAGACCAGCACACTTAGTGTGTAGATGTACACACCTCTTATAATCAAGGACTTGACAGTAGTTCAGTGGGAATAAACTTCTAAGCCTGTGCACGAGTCTTGCCAGGGACCAGCAGACTTATCTCCCGTACACATGGTCGGACTTTCCGATGTAAAATGTGCGATTGGAGCTTGTTGTCGGAAATTGCAACCGTGTGTAGGCTCCATTGGACAGTTCCCATCGGAATTTCTGTCCCACAAAATTTGAGATCTGGTTCTCAAATTTTCCGACAACAAAATCCGTTTGTGTAAATTCCGATCGTGTGTACACAATTCCGATGCACAATGTGCCACACATGCTCGGAATCAAGCAGAAGAGCCGCATTGGCTACTGAATTTCATTTTTTTCGGTTTGTCATACGTGTTGTAAGTCACAGCGTTCTTGACGGTCGCAATTTCCGACCAAATTTGTGTGTATGCAAGACAAGTTTGAGCCAACATCTGTCGGAAAAAAATCCATGGATTTTGTTGTTCGAATGTCTGATCAATGTATGATCGTGTGTACGGGGCATTAGTGTGCAGCTGTGCAAATCTCCACCCTCCCCAGGAGTCCGTGAGGCTGCAAGAGACAGCAAGAGTGTCTTCATGTTAAAGTTTCTCCCCTGATAGCTGGTGATATGATGACTAGTTTGGGAATGATCAAGAAGCAGCAGTGGAGGTGAAGAAAGTACAGAATGGGGGCGTGGCTTGGAGCCGAAACGAGATGGCCGCACGCTAGAGAGAAGCTCCGTCCTCGGGAGTCCTTTTGCCACTAAACCTTGGAGTCGTTCCAGCACCAAAGATGGGGAAATCAAGGGGACAAGGCTCACAGTCCAGCTCTCGATCCCCAATGAGCTCCGACATCCAGAGCAGGCGCAGCATCCCGGAACTATTCGGGCCCCGTTCGCGCGAGGCAGAGGCTTCACTTCAGGCCTACACGGAGGCCCCATCCCCAAACAGTAGCACACCATCTGTGGAGCTCTCGCCGAGAGCAGATGGACCGCCAAGCCTACAAGCGCTCATTGTGGCTGATCTTCGGGATGTCGCTGCAGACATAAAAAACTCACTGTCTGCTGCAATCACGAAGCTCCGGAGGGACATCCATGCCATGCATGCTAGAGTGTCCGGAGTGGAGGAAACATCCACCCGCCATGACACCGCCATTCGGCAGCTGCAGCAAACATCCCTATCATACAACTCACAGCTGAGAGATGTTAACAGGTACATGGAAGACCTCGATAACAGAGGCCGCCGACACAACGTTCGGGTAAGAGGTATCCCTGAAAGCATTGAACCTGCAAAATTGGCTCAAGTCACCATTCAGATATTTAATGACCTTCTAGGCAGACCCCCAGAAACTCCCCTGGAATTTGAAAGGTTGCATAGAGCCTTGAAACCCAGAAGCAGAGACACGGATCCCCCCAGGGATGTTGCCTGCTGCCTTGTGAACTTTAAAACCAAGGAGGAAATCCTAAAGAGGGCCAGAGATCGACGACACCTGCTTTACCAAGGCGCAGAGATAAAGATTTTCCAGGATCTGTCCCCCATAACTCTCCAGAACAGGAGAGACCTGCGCCCCTTACTTGAGGTTCTTCGGCGCAAAGGAATTCAATATAAATGGAGGTTTCCATTTGGACTATCTGCTACAGTATCAGGCCGCACCACCATCTTGCGGGTTCCAGAAGAACTTGGAAGGTTCTGCGAAACGCTTCAGATACTCCCTGTCGACCTACCTGACTGGTACAAGGCTTTCCGTTCCACCCAGCTTCAGAGAACCAACTCGAAGGATGCCATCCCGGAAAGAGATGACTTCCACATTAGGAGACGCAGGTCCTCATCGCCGAGACCGCTCCAGCAAAGGGACCTTGGAGATAGGTCGTACACCAGCCCTACTGCTTCACCCGCCCACAGGCGAGCCAGACCGGATTGCCCGTGATCTGCCTTTCATTGACTGAGTACCATTGCTGGCCCTCGCAAGGACCATTACTTTGTTCCTGCTCGGTTCCTGGTTTCTCCCCCCCTTCCAATTTTTTTTCCCTGCCTTTATTTTTCTTCTGCTCCGATGAAGCGCTCCGGGTGGTTACCAGGCTTCTGAAATCTTCATTCGAGAATCAGTGACTCTAAAGAAACCTAGCAGAGCTTGCCCCCTCCTCCCCTGGTCTCCATCATTCCCCTACCTACCCCCCTTACAATGCCAGTTTTCACACACTCGCCCCAGCAGATCTTTTTACCTGAATCTGGGTAGGTAACTGGGAGGGATCCTCATACCTTTGGGACCTCTTGGACTTATGCCCCTCCAAACCAGGCAAACTGATCTATCTTGCTGTATGGTTGTCATGCTCACACTGGTCACATGGGGTGGGATGGGGGGTGAGGGGGTGCTCTGTTTTGCTGTTTTTGGTTTTTGTGTTGTGTTTTTTTTCCTTTTTCTTTTGAATTATTTTTGTTCTAGGTACTCGGGGACTGTGCTAATATGATGCGCTCTGGACAGCTTGCTGGTCGCAACAGACCCCAATACATGACCACATCTACGTTCACTGTTAGCCTGAAATGCCTTATTTGCTTAAAAGCTATCTCAGAGGAAGGATGGACTAGATGGTCGGGGGAGAGGAAAGGGATTTCTGGACAATGCATCAAGATGTTGGGAAGGGTGGGTGGGAAATAGAAGAGAGATGAGAGGAAAGGAGTAAGGGAAGGAGGAAAAAAAAAGAAAGAAAACAGGGATAAGAGAAAAAGGTGAAATCAACTGACGCATGCTGGTAAATACCCTATCCTAGCCTCGCACATCACGGTCTCCTTTCTTAAGGCGGTTATTAATGGGCCCTTTTTTATTGTCTTGTACACTATGTGTTTTGCATCCATGGTACCATAATTTTTCATATTCCCTCTGCCTTACCTACTCTAGCAGGCTCCTGCTAAACTTTATGGAAACTCTGCAAGGACTCCCATCGGACTGACCCCTACAAGGACACGACCCGGAGTACCCTCCACGCCCTCGCACAATGGGAGGACTTCCCGACTGTTGACCCTTTCCGGAATAACCGAACTAGGTCAGGGTAAGGTAGCTGTGCTCCGGTATCTACTTCTCCCCCCCTTCTTTCTTCTCTCTCCCTCCTCCTCTCCCTCTAAGTCTGTCCCCCGTCCACTTTCCCTACACCTTTCCTTACCTCTCCCTAGTCCTTCCCCCACAGCTTTTCTCTCTCCGCCCCCCCCATAACACACGTAACCCCATAAGTGGGGAATCCTTCACAAATACCCAACCCTTACCTCCCGGCCTAAAAACAACGTCGCTTGATTGCAGAGAACACACGATACTGGCCACGGACCTGGGACTGATTGCCCCACGTCACGTTACCTACCCTTGTTGACACAATTATGCCTACTTCAACTACAAATTCTGACTCTGCCACTCTTAAAATATTATCTCTAAACGTGAAAGGCCTTAACATTCCTGAAAAAGCAGTCAGATCCTGAGCCTGCTGTCTAAACAGAAGGTGGATGTTGCCTTTTTACAAGAAACACACTTCTGTACAAGACATGTCCCTAACCTTATAAGTCGTAAATACCCCACAGCCTATCACTCTACCAACCCTTTAGCCAAAACGAAGGGAGTTTCAATTCTCATTGCTCGAAATGTCCCCTGGCAGCTAGAAGATTCCCTGATTGACCCTGAAGGGAGATATATATTCTTGAAGGGACTTATCTATAATCGGCCAGTCACTTTAGCAAACATCTATAGTCCTAACACAGCCCAATTGAGTTTTTTTCACACTATCACAGACCTTCTAACAAACTTCAAAACGGGAATGACTATTCTCGGTGGAGACTTTAACACGACGCTCCAACCCCTTCTAGATTCCTCGTCAGGTACATCTTCCCTTCCATACAGGTCTTTGTGGCAAATCAGAACCCTCCTACAAACTCTCACCCTGTACGATGCATGGCGCACTTTACATCCCAACACCAAAGACTACACCTTTTTTTCTCCCCCACATAACAGGTACTCGAGATTAGACTACCTATTAATTTCCCAAAGAGACCTCCCCCTGCTTAAGTCAGCTTCGATCGAACTGCTTCTCTTGGTGGACCATCACCCGATTTCAATGCTCCTTACCCTCCCGGATCAGAAAATCTGGCGTCTGGATGCCTCTCTACTTTCCTCTGAGGCTGACATTAATTTCATTAAATCCAGCTTAAACCATTACTTCCAGGAAAATACCGACCCCTCGATCTCCCCAATAACGATCTGGGAAGCACATAAGTGCACCATAAGGGGACATTTTTTAGAACTCGCAACATTAAGGAAAAAAGCAAACCAAGCGTACATTTCCGAATTGGTTCACAAAATCCAACAATTGGAACGATCCCATAAACAATCGTTAGCACAGGATACCCTCCAAGATCTGACCGCTATGAGACAGCTCCTACTGGAGACACTAAACCGTAAAACACATAGCAAATTCATCCTTAACCAGAAATTGTTCTACGAACAGGGCAATAGGAACGGTAGACTATTAGCCCAAGCCATCCATACCAAGTGTGCTTCCACTAATGTTCACGCCATAATAGACCCAAGGGGCACTACACACACATCGTCGGAAGATATAGTGACCCAGTTCGAAAATTAC
The DNA here is from genome assembly GCF_037356315.1 of Lithobates pipiens. NCBI lineage: Eukaryota > Metazoa > Chordata > Amphibia > Anura > Ranidae > Lithobates > Lithobates pipiens. Next base: position 189,489,468 of record NW_027507903.1, read on the forward strand.
TACAAGGGCCTTTACAACTTACCTTGCCCAACAGCCTCATCCGCAACCCAGCGACAAAGGGAGACACTCATTACGAACTTCCTAGATCAATATAACCCTGGAAAGATATCCAGAGAAGTGGCTTCTGAGTTAGACAATCCCATCTCGGAGTTAGAGCTGAGGCAGGCCATCAAGCAATTAAAACCGGGTAAAAGTCCGGGTCCGGACGGTCTGTCCGCCCCCTTATTACAAGGCCTTTATGGAGATCCTATCTACACCCTTCCTCCGAGCTTTTAATTCTCTAAGCAATTCAGCCACACCATTTCATAGGCTTTTAGAAGCATACATCACGGTCATCCCCAAACCGGGAAAGGATGCATCCTTGGTCCCTAGTTATAGGCCCATCTCCTTACTTAATTCCGACATAAAGCTCTTCGCCAAAATATTAGCCAATTGCCTGCTTCCGTTCCTCCCTTCTCTTATTGGAAGATATCAGGTGGGTTTTGTCCCTGGCAGGGAAGCCAGGGATAACACTACCAAAGCCATTAATTTACACCATTGGCTCACATCCCATAACCAAAAAGGCTTTTTCCTGTCTCTGGATGGCATTTGACAGGCTGGCCTGGGACTACCTGGGAGTGGTACTTCGCCATCTGGGTTTACCCAGCAGAATGCTCAATCTTAACATGTCCCTTTACACAATTCCCACTGCCTGCATAAGGGTCAACGGCCACCTGTCAGATGCCTTCCTCATCCGAAATGGAACGAGGCAGGGGTGCCCACTGTCCTCCATCCTATTCATTTTGACACTAGAACACCTTCTTAGACGCCTCCAAACTAATGAGAATATTAGGGGAATTCAGGTAGCAGGGCATATCCACAAGTTGGCGGCATTCGCAGACGACATCCTGTTGTTTCTTAGCGAACCGCTAACATCGATCCCGAACCTACTTAAGGACTTTGAAACCTTTGGCCGAATCTCCAATTTGAAAATACATTTCTCTAAATCTAGCGCACTGAACATTACCCTACCAAGAGAATTAGTTACCCAATGCCAAAACATTTTCCCCTTCTCCTGGAAGCAAGAAGCTATAACATATTTAGGAATTCAACTCCCCAAGCATCTAAGCAACCTATTCTCAACAAACTTCCTCCCACTGTGATGCTCCATTGCCGAAGACCTATGTAGATGGGACAAACCCCACTTCTCTTGGTTTGGCCGGGCAGCCATTCTCAAGATGAATGTGCTCCCAAGAGTTCTTTACCTCTTAAGCCCCGTACACACGAGCGGACTTTTCAACATCCAAAGTCCGTCAGACCGTGTCCGTCAGACTATCCGATCGTGTGTGGGCTGCAACGGACTTTAGCTTCGCAAAAGTCTGACGGACTTTAGAAATGAAGCATGCTTCAAATTTTCCCGACGGAACTCCGCCGGACCCGGTCCCCTTCGAAAAATTCGCTCGTGTGTGTGCTACTCCGACGGACTAAAACCGACGCTAGGGCAGCTATTGGCTACTGGCTATGAACTTCCTACGTCGAATCCAGTCGTACGTCATCACGTTCGACTCCGTCGGAGTTTGGTGTGATGGTGTGTGGTCAAGTCCGTTCGGTCGAAAAGTCCGCCAGAACTCCGTCGGAACTCCGGCGGAACTCCTTTGGAGGTCTGTCAGACTTAATCCCTCTCGTGTGTACGGGGCATAACAAACGATCCCCATCCAGCTCCCAGCCCCTTTCTTCTTGCACTTTAAACGTTTGTCCACCCAATTTTTATGGAAACACAAACGCCCAAGGATTAGCTATAATCAACTTACAAGCCCAAAAACCGCAGGGGGGATCGGTCTCCTGGATCTCAAAACATACTCCTTAAACTGCCAAATGGTCAGAATCATAGACTAGTCAGCCCACGGGCCGGATAAGGACTGGGTCAAATTAGAAGACTCGTTCTCGGCCGTGCCCAACAAGCACACACCCTGGATCCCTCCCTCTTCTATACCCAAAGCACTGAAAGATCACCCCCTTGTGAATGCCACTTTAAGTAACTTTAAAGAAGCTTGCCGGAAATTCAATCTCTCCACTAATCTGGGACCCCTCACGCCCATCCGGCTTAATCCTGCTTTCCCCCCTGGCATGTCTACCAATTTTCTCAAAGACACATGGCCGCATAGGGACATGCTTGCACACCAGTTCTACAAGAACGGGGAACTCCTGGACTGTACTGCACTTCCTATAGACAAAGACATCCCTCCCTTCCCCAAGTGGTCATATTTTCAGATACGCCACTTCCTCAAAGGGGAGCATAGCGATGGAACACTATCTAGACAGTTGACGCCTGTCAGGAAAGGCTGGCTGGGGACAGTGGTCCGTCACCTGTCTGTGCGTGCCTGTTGGTGCCTGGGCGTGTCCGCGCTGGTGAGCGCATTTGCGGTCGCGCGCACGGTTACCGGCGCCAGGCAGGCTATTTAAACCCAGTTCTCCCTTCAGATCTTGCTGCTTGATCTACAGCGTTCCTGAGACTATTACCTGAATCTGATATTTTTGTGTATTGACCCGGCCTGACCTGTGACCTTCCCTGTCTTCTGCCTGCCTCTGACCTCCGGCTTGTCTACGACTCTGCACCTGTCTCATCCTCTGGTCCATCCGTGCTCACCCGTTACCGACCCGGCCTGTTCCACATTCCTGCCTCTGCCTGCTGCATCTGTTCCTGTACTGACTGTCTGGTTTGACCCGGCTTGCCCAACTCTTCTGCGTACCTGCCCCTGAGTGATCCACCTGTTCCTGTTGGTCTCCTGCTGTCTACTGGTTCCTGTCCGCTGCCACTGGGGCCTGCTTGTCCAGCTACAGTTCCTGAAGTCAGCCTGATCCATCCTCCGGCTGTTGATCCTGCCAGGCACTCGTGCTACCTTTGACTCCGGTGCCTCCTGTCACCACCATCAGGGGCCGTGAGTCAGGGAAGCAAGAGAGGTCTCCTTCTGCATTCCGGGCTCACCACTAGGTACGTGACAACGCCCTTTGAGATTCTCTGTTCCTAAGCCACACCTCAGCGACATCTAATCTCGACAATCTACTCACTTTTCTCTCAGTCCAAATCCCCGAAAGACTGGAAAGCAAGTCGAGCTTGGGAGAGAGATCTGCAAATGGATATCTCAGAGGAAGAGTGGGAAAGAATCTTTCTCATCGTGCATAAAGGCTCCTTGAACGTGAATACCCAAGAGAATAACTTCAAACTTATCTCCAGATGGTATCGGTCACCTGACTTAGTAAGTTCAACCCAGAGGTCCCCAACAATTGCTGGAGGTGTCTAAAGGATGATGGGTCTCTCCTACACATTTGGTGGACCTGCCCCAGAATTCAGACCTTCTGGATTCAGGTAAACAGAGTATCCAGCATCATTACCGACAGCTCTATAGACTACACACCAGCCCGCACGATCCTTGACCACACTCCCGTCCAACCACGCACATACATGAAATCACTGAGCATGCACCTACTTAATGCCGCCAAGCTCTGTGTCCCCATCCATTGGGGCTCTCCCAGCATTCCCTCCACAAATGACTGGTTAAATAGGGTAGCGAAGATAGCAGAAATGGGTGAACTCATGTATGACCTGGAGAGCGACCCTGTCTAGACATAAGCTGCTCACTCTAATTCAGATTAAGTGGGCCAGAACGGTTTGCTGCTTCCCCTAATATGCTTATGCCTATGCGGCTGGGGGAGCTCGGAGAGAAGATCCCCTTCCGACTCTATGCCCCTATCATCCCCCTCCCCTCCCCATTCCCGCTTTCCTCTCTATCCCCCCCTCTTTTCCTAACACCCCTATAACTCCCTCTCCTTGGGGAGTTACCTTTGACACAGACGCCCCTACTCCATGAACGGATGACTGATACTCATTGGCCGGGCAAGTACCTCCCTTGCCCTCTACATCCCGCTCCCAACTGATGATATCTCCCCCTTTTCCCACAGCCTTACAATGGGTCTCTGGGAGGTAGACCGACACTTATAACTGACAGAATCCTCCCGAGTCACAAGTCTTGACCCTTAGGATGCACACCTTACTAATAATTGCAATGGTGACCTTTCAAAGACCCGCTACACCCACTCTTTTGGGTACAGGGGGAAATGTTTTAGGTTCAAGCTAGAGATGTAGGAACAAGATCGCCTTATGTCCTAACATTGAATCTAGGCTCTGTTCAACTGTTCAATTGTTCAAATTTCAATTGTCTGTGGTAACGATATGTAGTGTGCCTTTTTAGTACATTAAGTACAGCTTGTTATTGTACTGTTTGAAAACTTAAACACTTTATGGAAAAAAAAAAAGAATTAGTTAGTACTGAACAAATAAAGTGTAAATTTGGAAAAAAAAAGAAAGTACAGAATGAACAAGGATAAAGAAAAAAAGTGAATCAAACAGTCCTCGTGCTACAGGTCCTCAGTAATAGTTTTATCTTCAAATACTTTTTTGAACACTTTTTTGTGCACAGTAGCACAGCAGAAACTTCAACAAACTTTGCTCCAAACCTTCTGAGATTAGCAGGCAGAAACATTGCAGATAAACCACATTTAGACCACAGAACAGGGGTGTCTAGGCATAGTCACATGTCAGAATGTTTGATGCCTTCAGCCTCTTTTCCACAAATATGTTTATTGGTATATCTTAGTACAGAAAAATTGGACAAATACACATATCTCGTCAATGTGCATTAGAATAGTGGTTCACATAATTCACATACAAGTAAAAACAATAACAAGAGAAAAGGAAGAAAATGCGTGTGTGTGTGTGTGTGTGTGTGTGGAGGGGGGGGGGGTAGGGAAGAATAGGTAATTTAAAGGGATAAAATGGGGAAGGATCAAAAGAGGGTAACGCATTAGCACACATGAGTAGAGCAAGCTTTAATGCAGATGTGTTGTAAGGCTAATAAATTAAATCATGCTCGTAAGTTCAAAAACAATAGACTTGCTCATGATTGCCTGCTATACTATAAATCTTTATTGTGGTAGTTCTCCAAAACCCCCCATGAGATGTAGAAACACCACTAAAACCCAAGCTGGGATATAGCTGCTGTGGTACTCTCTTTTTGGTGAGTAAGACAGATAAGAAAAAAATTCTTCCTAATGAGAATGTCTTGGTAAAATAATGACATTAATAGAAAGAATAGAAAACAGAGAGCAAGGTTAACTGCAATGTGAGTAAATGAGGTTTGGATGGGGAGTCTTCGCTGGTAATAACCCCACCAAACCTAACCAAACCATAATTTACCTAGACGCACACAATGGATTAAAAGGTAAGCATGATTAGGTCTGAGTATGCAGGCATCAATTTGAAATGCAGTCAGAAGGCCCATACAAATGAGTATATATTCAGTCTGCCTGTCCTGAGTAACTATGTAATTACATTTTTTGACTACCTCTTACACTTTCAATGGCCCTGGAGCACCAGGACAATGGAAACATCCACAAAATGACACCATTTTGTAAAATAAACACCCCAACATATATTCTGTGAGGCATAATGAGTCTTTTTGAACATGTCATTTTTTTTTCCGCAAGTTTGTGGAAAATGTGGAAAGAAAATGAAAACGCTATTTTTTTAACATAAAGTTGTTCATTTATAAGATATTTCCAACACATAGCATGTACATAGCAAAAATGACACCCCAAAATACATTCTGCTACTCTTTCCAAATATGGAGATGCCACATGTGTGAAACATTTCCACAGCCTGGCCACATAGAGAGACCCAACCTGCAGGGAGCACCATCAGGGACATACATTTCAAATCTAATTTGACTACGGCATGGATGAGAACTGATGTGGCACGGATGAGCACTGATGTGGCACAGATGATAATTGATGTGGCATGGATGAGAAATGATGTGGCATGGATGAGCACTGCTGTGGCAAGGATGTGCACTGCTGTGGCATGGATGGGTCATGGATGAGCATGAATGAGCCATGGATGGGCACTGATGAGCCATGGATGGAGCACAGATGTAGCATGGATGGAGCACGAATGAGCCAGGGATGGATGAGCACAGATTGAGCATGGACGAGCAAGGATGGAGCAGGGATTGAGCATGGATGAGTATGGATGGAGCACAGATGAGCCAGAGATGGAGGATCAAGGATTACTCAGGTATGTATGGAGCATGGATGAGTCAGGGATGGATGGAGCATGGATAAGCATGGATGGAGCATGGATAAGCCAGGGATGAATGGAGCATGGATGAGTATAGATGAGCATGGATGGAGCATGGATGAGTATGCATGAGTACGGATTGAGCATGGGTGAGCCAGGGATGGAGCATGGATGAGCCAGGGATGTATGGAGCATGGATGAACCAGGGATGGATCGAGCATGGATGAGTATGGATGAGCATGGATGGATCGAGCATGGATGAGCCAGGGATGGGTGGAGTATGGATGAGCATGGATGGAGCATGGATAAGCCAGGGATGTATGGAGTATGGAGGAGTCAGGGATGCATGGATGTTACATGGATGGGCACATATGGAGCATGGATGAGCCAGGGATGGATGGATGTTACATGGATGGGCACAGATCAGCACTGTGGGCACTCCAGAGACAGCCCACATCGCTGCTGAACCCGGCTCCCCCCTCTCCTCGCACACTGGACAGGAGAGGGGAGGAGCTGCACCGGACAACCTCCGGTTTTTTGACAAGTTATCGCACCGTCATTGGATGGACAACATTTCCAAATGTGACTACAGTTTACATAACCATGTACCTTTATATGACCTTGTTATAACAAAAGACGTCGTGTGTATGACCCAGATCAGATATTGGACTATTCCCTGAACTCAGCCTGCCTTATTACCTGGACCGTCTTAGAACCACGCTATCTATCTGCTAAACTGCAAGTAGTCTATTATTTGCTCTGCTCGTGTCTGCCCTAGTGAGGTGGCCAGGCACTATAGCATTGTGTATAAGTCCTGGGGGGGGGGACCAAGTACCAGTAGGCCTGCTTGTCTTAAGGGACAGGGGGCTGCTATAGGTGAAGCACACAGTAGCTAGCTATAGTGTCTGACAACCTGTATTGAGGTAGACGTGACATTCGTGACACATATTCTCCCTAAGCATTATCCTTTCAAATATATCAATCTTGTCCTTATCTGCTTGTGACAGGACCCAATATTCAGTGTTATATGTGATAATTGGTCTTATAATGATATTACACAGCTAAACCTTTGTAATCCTTGAAAAGAGATGGGATTTAAAATGTTTTCACAGACCATGATAACATCTACTGGGAATCATTATAGGTGCTTTAATTTCTTCACACTATTCTCTGAATTCGCTTTTGTACAAGGGTAAAAAAATATTTTACCTCTTCAAAGCCTTATATCCCTTCATCCAAAGACATATGGGTTTACTATTTATGCAACTTCTAGAAACAAATAAATACTTGAATAAATCTTGAGTAGCCTCAAAACCCATCCAACACTTCTCAAATAATAAATATATTCTATTTTCTTTATGTTCGGTTTGAGTTTTGACTATAATAGTTGCTGGTGGAACCTTGAAGCTGACAAGCAGTTGGAAATGGAATATTGGCCCATCTATGGGGATAGGGTTTGACAAAGTATTAAGATGGCACAATTTTGTGAGCGGAAAACATACAGTAAACTTTATTTGCATCTTCAAATCTGGGACCCAATTGTTCTATTTGATCTTTAAATAGCTTCTGTCATTGAATGCCATCAAAGAGGTCTGGACATACATACAGACATATAGTTATACTATTATCACAAAAAAGATCAGAGGGCGTACCAGGGAGAGAAACAAATTAAATTTTTCTATGACAAACATTATTTTTTTTTTTTTTTCTCAATCAAAATTTTTTATTGAAAACAAAGTCAGGTTTACAGTCAATGATCAAATATATGTATTATAGCAGTCTATCTGTAAACAGTAAAAACAGATAATTACATCACCAATGTGTTCAGATTTGGTTAACGATAAAGTATGAGGTGTTTATTCAATAGAAGACGTTAACTAGCGTACAACATTTGAGGAACGGTGAGTATTGAGTGGGATGTTTTTGGGGGGGGGGGGGGGGTGGTGGCAGGGGGTAAGGGGAGGGGAGGGAAATGTGGGATGTGGTTTGCCCTTTGCAATAGTATATAACTCTGCTTGTTACATATACACATTGTCATTCTGAGCCTGGTTCCTACTCTGTTGGAGGGTCAAAAGATGCTGGAATGGTTAGCCTTTAAGTGTGCGGAATTCGTGAGAGAGTGTGAAGGCCAGCCATGGTTGCCATGTTTTGTTAAAATTCGTGCTGTTTTCATGTTTGGCCGCCACAATCTCCTCCATCTTGTAGATGTATTGTACTCTGTTAAGCCAGTCTGTAATTCCCGGAGCTTTGGTCGTTTTCCAGTGAAGTGGTATCAGTGTTTTGGCCGCTGTGAGAAGATGTCGGGTCAGCGATTTTTTGTATCGGTTTAAATTGATGGGGACCAGATTAATCAAGCATGTGGCCGCATTCAATTCCAGGCGAGTTTCTGTGATGTGCTTTATCCAGGTTCTAATTACATCCCAGTAGGTTTGTATTAGTGGGCACTCCCACCATATGTGCATGAAGGTGCCTATATGTGTTTTACATCTCCAGCATGTGTCCGAGGTGGAGGGAGACCATCTCCTGGCTTTTTGTGGTGTAATATACCATTGAGTGAGAATTTTATAGGATATTTCCTGGTATCTGGAGCTTAAGGAGCACTTGTGTGCCAAAATGCATGCCTTATTCCATTGCTCATCAGATATACCGGTCTGGAGATCACATTCCCACTTTGCTTTGAATTTAGTTTTGTCATCACGTGACGCTTGAGTTAATATTGAGTATGCAAGAGATGTGGTATTCGCTATTGGTGATCTCTGTAGACAGATATTTTCAATCGGAGTCAATGGGAGGCAAAATTGCTGCTTGTGTTTGTTATTTACCAGGAAGTCCTTCAGTTGGATGTAAAACCAGTTTCCAGGAAACAGCTCCCCCACCTCGGCGTTTAGTGTTTCGAGTGTCTTGATTTGTGAACCTGACATAAAAGTGTGTACCAGGAAGTCTTCTGGCAGTCTGTGGTGTAGGCCAGGAATGAATTCAGGGTTGTTCGTGAGTGGTGTCAGGGGACCTGGGTTCGTTGCGAATTTTTGCAATTTTACCAGTGCTTGCCAAATCTTTATTGTGGTTTCGATTAACGGGTGATCGATAAGTTTTGGCTTTCTGGAATGAAGTGACCATGGGAGGTAGAGGGTGTTGCGCGGTGCCAAATTACTTTCTAGTTGGACCCAGTCCTTATGCGATCCGTGGCAATGCCAGTCTATCACTCTTGTGATGTGGGTGGCCTGGTGGTACTTTTTAAAGTCCGGCAGTCCTATACCCCCATCCCTTTTAGACAGTGTTAAACGCCGGAATTGGATTCTAGGTTTCTTATCTGCCCAGAGAAATCGTCTTTGAATTTGGCTCAGTGTATTAAAAAAGGGTTCTGGAATTTTAATTGGTAGTGCGTTAAATACGTACAGAAGCTTGGGAAGTACCGTCATTTTTAATATTGAGGCCCTTCCAAACCAGGAGAACATTTTTACATTCCATTTGAGAAGGTCGGTTTTGATCGTGGCAAGCAAAGGTTTGTAGTTTACATCATATAGCGACTCAATTTTACTGGTTAAGTTTAAGCCTAAATACTTAAGGGTGCCTCGTTCCCATTTATAGGGGTGATTGTCTTGTATACTTTTAAGTTGGTTCTGTGATAGGGTAAGGTTCAGGGCTTCAGATTTCGAATGATTTACTTTAAAGTTGGATATATACCCAAAGGTTTGGAATATTTTGTGGAGGTTGGGTATCGAAATGTGGGGATTAGTGAGAAAGAACAGGAGGTCGTCCGCGTAAGCAGCAATTTTGTACTCTCTATCCTTTAGCGTAAAGCCCTGAATATCAGCGTTTAGATTAATCGTTCTGATTAGAGGTTCTAGGGTAAGAATAAAAAGAAGTGGCGATAAAGGGCAACCTTGGCGGGTACCATTATGGATGGAGATAGTTTCTGAAAAAATATTATTAATTTTGATTTTAGCTTGGGGATTCTGGTAAAGAGCTGAGATCCATGACAACATGTTTTCGTTGAGGCCAATATGAGCGCATGTAGCCATCATGTAGTCCCAGGAGACCCTATCGAAGGCCTTCTCGGCATCGGTAGAGAGCAGCATGCCTTTGGTGTTAGATTTCTGTGCATAATGAATTAGGTTCAAGGCCTTGATGGTGTTGTCACGGGCCTCCCTCCCTGGCATGAATCCCACTTGTTCGGGGCCGATTATTTTTGCTAATAGAGGTTTTAGTCTAGTGGCTAGAATTAAACATTTTTAACCACTTCAGCCCCAGAATGATTTACCCTCTTCCTGACCATGTCATTTTTTTTGTGATACAGCACTGGGTCGCTTTAACTGACAATTTCGTGGTTGTGCGACATTGTACCCAAACAAAATGTATGTCCTATTTTTCCCACAAATATAGGTTTCTTTTGTGGTATTTGATCACCTTTTTTTGCGCTATAAACACATAAACAGTGACAATGTTGAAAAAAAACACAATATTGTTTACTTTTTGCTATGATAAATAAAAAAAGTCTTCATCAGTTTAGTATAGTAGTATAGTATATATCAGTTTATATATTCTTCTACATATTTTTTGGTAAAAAAATTGCAATAAGTGTATATAGATTGGTTTGCGCAAAAGTTGTAGTGTCTACAAAATAGGGGATGGCTTTTTTTTTTTTTTTTTACTAGTAATGGCAGTGATCTGCAATTTTTATCAGGATTGCAATGTTGCAGCGGACAGATTGGACACTTTTGACACATTCTTGGGACCATTGACATGTATACAGCGATCAGTGCTATAAAAATGCACTGATTACTGTATCAATGTCACTGGCAGGGAGGAAGGGGTTAACACTAGAGGGCAATCAAGGGGTTAAATGTGTTCTAACTGTGGGGGGATGGAACTGACTTGGGGAGGAGAACAAATGTTTTTCCTATATAAAAGGAGCACACAATCTGTCTCCTCTCTCCTGACAGGATGTGGATTTGTGTGTTTACACACACAAATCCCTGGTCTCGCTCTGTCAGGAGGGATTGCAGGTGCCCAGTGGAGATCACGACTGCCAGTCACGTGCATCGTTTCCTTAGGAATGCGGCGGCGCTTCAAGGCGTATAGGGGGCATGTATGCACCACCGGAGGTGCGCGTTCCCACCGCTTCCTTAAGGAACCGATGTGCTTCCCTTACAGCAACGGCAATTTGCACAGGAGTGCCATTCTGCCGCCATCAATAGATATTTATGAGCAACTCTGAAAGGGTAACTTCATAGGTAGTCAGCTCTGCCTGGCATTTGTCCCCAGATGATAGGCTGCGGACAAGGAGAAGGATTAATTATATCCTACTACTGGAGATCATATTGTGAAGAATGCCATGACTGTTAAAGGTCTATAAATAACTGTCCCAATTATGGCGCAGGTGACAATGTACAGAATTGTTAATTCAGGTGTAACAGTCAACCACCACTGAAGAACACAGTATACAGCTATACAAAAAAGATCGGCAGTAATATGCATGGTTATAAATGTGACATTAAGGATGAGATAAAGAGATAGCAGGCCAGACAAAGGTAAATGATTGAACTTGTACTTTGTGTTCAGAGCGTTTTATCACTTATTGACTGCAAGCCCCCTGCTGGAGAATAATTTGGGCTAACAAATTACTCATGGTAGTTGTGAGGGCCTGAAGGTTATCTTCAAATCTCTGCTTTCCCAAAATGCTGATTCTGACCCATTGTATTGTAGGGATGAATCTGCATGGAGTTTGCATGTTTTTTTTCGGTTCTTGTGTTTCCTCTAGATTCCCCAGTTTCCCCTACACTCCAAAGACATCTGGTTTATTAAATGGCTCTTGTCCAAATTGTCCACAGTATGTGTAAGATAAGGAACTTAGATTGTAAGCTCCTTAAAATACAGTATTTAAATGTACTGCACAAATCATAATAATAATACTATTATTATTAATAATCTGGGCAAACTAGTCCGAGGATGATTGGAAGTTCTGGTTTGCCACATGCAGGTATCCTGCCTGCTGATATAAGGGGACAGCAAAGCCAGCAGACGGTGAAAAACGGGGTCCGTTATCTGGAGATAATTCCTGAAATCATCAGGATTATTCTCCCAGATCTCATGAAGCAAAGGCATGTGTGAGAATTGGTCACGCTGGAGCAACCAATTCTTGGTCCACAAACTCCTCCTCGTCCTGTTCATGGACTGGGCTTGTGTCAAAGCTAAAAGCCCAACACCAAGCCCCTGCACAGCACGAACTCTAGGACGAGTATGTACACTAAACATGTCTTGAAAACGGTCGGCTGGTCAGAACGGACTAACAGAATGCACCGATAAACAGCAAGGCCTGAAAGAACTAACTGAAAACCAGAAACAAGTGGACAATAAGCACTGCAAATCAAAGTGTACTATACCTAGATATAATCCGCAATGACCAACAAATGCAAACTGACTACGCTGATAATCAGATACAAGCACAAACTGAAGAGCAGTAACGATCTGTAGCACAAATCTGAAAGCGCAAATCGTCTCTAACCAAACTTCTACTAACATGCGATAAACACAAGATCAGCAGAAGGAGCCCAAAGGGTGCCGCACGTGGTGCTGAACTTCCCTTTTCTAGTCCCGTCGTACACGGTTTACGTCCATGCGTTCTTGTCGACCAGAAATTCCAACAACTTTGTCCGACTGTGTGTATGCAACACCGCTTCCGGACTAAATCCTTCGTAATTTATCAGACGGATTTTGTAGTCGGAATGTCCGACCGTGTGTACAAGGGCTTAGAGGAATTGACACGTAGAATTGGGGTGCAGAAGATGTAATCAAGTCGGGCGAAGCTGTGGTGCGGGTGGGAATAGATTGTATAGGATTTGATGCCTATGTTGTGGGCTCTCCAAGTATCTACTAATTGATGATTATATAGTGATCTGTTCAAAGATTTGGGGAAAGCTTTAGATGATGGGACAACTTTACTTCTGTCAAGAGCCGAATGAGCCGATTAATTGAAATCACCACCCACTATTAGATGCGTGGAATGATAATTGTCTAGAGTATCAAAAAATGTGTTGAAAAAGTTTGAATGGACATCATTTGAAGCATATGCAGAGGCAATAGTGACAGAATGTCATTTAACAGAGCCTTTAAAAATTAAATAACGACTGTCTGGGTCTTTAAAGACCTTTTGAACCTCAAACCACGAGTTCCTAATAAATATAGCAGCACCCCTAGATTTTGTGTCATAAGTAGTGCAATAAAATTGGCTGAAATGTTTGTCAAAACATTTAGGGTGTTAGTCTGTTGCAAAGTAGGTTTCTTGCATTAAAATTATATCCGCTCCCAATCTTTTGTAGTGGCGAAAGGCTTTTTTTCTCTTGTGTGGTGAATTAATGCCGTGGACATTGTGAGAAATCACCCTGAGACCCACTGTAGTGGTATTAACAAGTGAAGATAGTTATGAGGGAGTGGTAATGGGTAACAAGGCCCAGGGCAGGGCACATGTTTAAGTCGGTATGGTATTAGTAATATGTTTAACACCATTAACATTAAAAATGAAAAATTACCTGAGATCTGGTGATCACTGTGTTGCCATCCGTATTTTCAAAAATACAATATATCAAAATATATATCAAAATCTTGTATAAGTAATCTCTAGTTAACCTTTCTATTTCGATTAACCTATTGCACCTATACTGTAAAGACTAGAGAATAGGGTATCTGAACTGTAGAAGCCTAGAAATAATGAAGTTCTAGAGAGTAACAGTGCTGTATTACATAACAATGCACCATCAAAGTGCATAAAGTAAAATAGCAAATATTTGTTTGACCTTTTCAAAATTATGTAAAAATAGAGTATTTTAGTATAATTATAAGAAATATTATTAATAGCTCGGGGGTCAGTGTGTGTAGCACTACCTGACCAAAAATAATATTGTTGTGGACAATACTGTCCATTACTCACAAATGGAGCATCCACCATTAAAACTAGGGATGCACCGAATGGGTTTTTTGGTGCGAAACCGATACCGAAAATGAAAAATACACTAGGCCGAAAACCGAAAACGATACCGAAACAGCACCGATACCGAAAATGACTGTTTTAAAAAAATATTTTTATACAGGAGGTGGTCAGAGACTGGGGACATGGTACAGGAGGTGGTCAGAGACTGGGGACATGGTACAGGAGGTGGTCAGAGACTGGGGACATGGTACAGGAGATGGTCAGAGACTGGGGACATGGTACAGGAGATGGTCAGAGACTGGGGACATGGTACAGGAGGTAGTCAGAGACCGGCGACATGGTACAGGAGGTGGTCAGAGATTGGCGACATGGTACAGGAGGTGGTCAGAGACTGGCGACATGGTACAGGAAGTGGTCAGAGACTGACGACATGGTACAGGAGGTGGTCGGAGACTGACGACATGGTACAGGAGGTGGTCAGAGACTGGCGACATGGTACAGGAGGTGGTCAGAGACTGGCGACATGGTACAGGAGGTGGTCAGAGACTGGCGACATGGTACAGGAGGTGGTCAGAGACTGGCGACATGGTACAGGAGGTGGTCAGAGACTGGCGACATGGTACAGGAGGTGGTCAGAGACTGGCGACATGGTACAGGAGGTGGTCAGAGACTGCATGCATGGTATAGGAGATGGTCAGAGACTGGCGACATGGTACAGGAGGTGGTCAGAGACTGGCGACATGGTACAGGAGGTGGTCAGAGACTGGCGACATGGTACAGGAGGTGGTCAGAGACTGGCGACATGGTACAGGAGGTGGTCAGAGACTGCATGCATGGTACAGGAGATGGTCAGAGACTGGGAACATGGTACAGAAGATGGTCAGACTGAGGACATGGTACAGGAGATGGTCAGAGACAGAGGACGTGGTACAGGAGGCATCCCCCATTGCAGGCCAGTGTCCCCCATTGCAGCCAGTGTCCCCCATTGCAGCCAGTGTACCCCATTGCAGCCAGTGTGCCCCATTGCAGCCAGTGTGCCCCATTGCAGCCCATTGCAGCCAGTGTGCCCCATTGCAGCCCATTGCAGCCAGTGTGCCCCATTGCAGCCCATTGCAGCCAGTGTGTGCCATTGCAGCCTGTGTGCCATTTTGCAGCTAGTGTGTCCCATTGCAGCCTGTGTGCCATTTTGCTGCCAGTGTGTCCCATTGCAGCCTGTGTATCATTTTTCAGCCAGCCTGTGCAGGGAAGAGAGCCGCCTCCACCGCCTGTTTGATCACAGCCCCAGGAACATCACAGCTTTCATTTCAATAGCTGTGTGTTCCCGGCCGCGTGCTGTCACACGCAGCCCCTCCCCCTTGTCCGGACACTTTGATAGACAGATCATCCGTCCAATCCTGCGGATGATCTGTCGAAGTGCCCGGACAAGGGGGAGGGGCTACGTGTGACGGCGCGCGGCCGGGAACACACAGCTATTGAAATGAAAGCTGTGATGTTCCCGGCGCTGTGAAAAAACAGGTGGCGGAGGCGGCTCTCCTGCGCTATACACTCCCCATGATGGGCATCACCAGGGGCGGGGGGTGGAGCCCCACCCCACCCAGGCCACGCCCCATTTTCGGCTCCATTATCGGCTGTTTTTCTCTTTCGGCAAATTGCCGAAAAGGGCATTTTCGGCCGATATGTTGCGCCGGCCGAAATTTCGGTGCATCACTAATTAAAACAATTGATAGCAGGATCAGTCATAGAAGTGTATCCAGGAGATCAGTCTCAGCAAGGATTCTATAAGCAAAAATGTGAGAACATGCTGTGGCATATGTTAAAAAAAATGTGTAGAGAAAAAAATAAAAATAAATGACATGAATAAGAAAAAAGGAAAAAGTTAGATGTATAAGTTTGCATAGGATCGCATAGAAGGAACTATGATGTATCAATCCAGTACCTTTTAAAGGTGTAGAACCGTTGTGTACTAATAACAATAAAACAAACTACGTAACTTGCAAATTTTTAGAAATTTAAAACTTGTTCATAGAATCCTATAAAAGAGAGAGAGAAAAAAAAGAAAAAAAGAAAAAAAAAACATAAGAAGGATGAAATATCAGCCGCAGGTATGTGTCAGTTTTATCTTCAGGTGTCCAAGTTTCTGAGTGATGGGCTCCATCGTCCTTGTCCGCGGTGCGTGGCTGGGATGGCCCAGATTGGTGAAGTATGAGAAGTGGTAGGATGTCTTGCATCTGCACCCGGATCCAAGAGACCTAAATTTACAAGGAGATCTTTACCTTCTGAGCCCTTGTACACACGGTCGGAGAATCTGTCGGAATGAGTCTTATCGGACCGTGTCGTCAGATAATCCGACTGTGTGTGGTATGCATCGGACTGATTCCATCCGAATCTCCGTCCGACCCAATTTTCCAACATGTTGGAAAGATTTCCCGACCAACTGGGCTGGACGGACCTAATCCGATCATGTGTAGAGCATTTTCATCGGACCAAGTGCCACACATGCTCAGATCAAATTCCTACATCAAAGCTATTGGCTACTAGCCTGAATGTAGTCCCATCGTAACGAAATTACATCATCACGTTCTGAAAGATCGGATTTTTCGCCAACTTGGCCCGACCGTGTGTATGCAACAGTTTCGGACACTAAATCCGACGGGCAAAATCCGACGGATTTGGTTGGCAAAATCTCTGACCGTGTGTACGTGGGCTGAGATGTTGAAAACTGTATAGGTGGTGCCATTGTGTGGTACTGTTAATTTAAGTGGGAATCCCCACCGGTATCTGATATGAGCTGATTGTAATACAGAGGTTATCTCTTTCATTTTGCGTCTCCTTTCCAAGGTAGCTTGTGAGATATCTGGAAATATTTCAATTTTTGTGCCATCCAATTCAATGTTATGCATATTCCTAGATGCTCTTAGTATGCTTTCTTTTCTGATGAAGTCTTTCATGCATAGAATAATGTCACGTGAAGGTTTGTCTGGGGGCGGTTTAGGATGTAAGGCCCTATGAATTCTGTCACACACAAATGAGGATGGAGGTAAATCTGGAAGGAGATTGTGGAACAGTTTGCATACTGCTGGCATCTGTTCGGTAACTGACTCTGGGATACCACGAATCCTCAGGTTGTTCCTACGGTTTTGATTGTCCAAATCTTCCACTTATGATTGTAAGCAGGGGTGGACTGACAAGTAATGGGGCACCCGGGCAATAGAATTTCATGGGGCCCCCTTGGGTGCCACACCTGCACAGGGAGACACGGGGGGAGCACACAGGGGGAAACTGGAGGGAGAACGCACACGCAGACACACACACACAGGGGGACACACACACACAGGGGGACACACACACACAGGGGGACACACACACACACAGGGGGACACACTCGCACACATGGGGAGAGACACACACACAGGGGAAGACACACACACAGGGGGAGACACACACACACACAGGGGGAAACACAGGGGAAGAAACACACACACACAGGGGGACACACTCGCACACAGGGGGAGAGACACACACACGGGGAGACACACACACAGGGGGAGACACACACACACACACAGGGGGACACACAGGGGAAGAAACACACACACACAGGGGGACACACACAGGGGAACACACACACAGGGGGATACACACATACACACATAGGGGCAGACACACACACACACACAGGGGGAGGCACACACACAGGGGGAGACACACACACACACAGGGGGAGACACACACACAGGTGGACACTCACACACCACACACACACACACACACACACACACACACAGGGGGACACACTCTCTCACACAGGGAGACACACATACACACACGGGGACACTCACACACACCACAAACAGGGGGATACACTCACACACACACAGGGGGACACACACACTCACACGGGGGGGACACACACACTCCCACGGGGGGACACACACACTCACACAGGGGGGGGGCACACACACTCACACAGGGGGGACACACACCCTCACACAGGGGGGACACACACACTCACACAGGGGGACACACTCACACCACATGGAGGGGATACACTCTCACACACACACACACACACGCACGCACAAGGGGATACACTCTCACACACACACACACGCACACACACACAGGGGGACACACACTCACACGGGGACACACACACACTCACACGGGGGGACACACACTCACACGGGGGACACACACACTCACATGGGGGGACACACACACTCACACGGGGGGACACACACACTCACACAGGGGGGACACACACACTCACACAGGGGGGACACACACACTCACACAGGGGGACACACTCACACCACACGGGGGGACACACTCACACACACACACAGGGACACACACACACACTCACACAGGGGGACACACTCACACATGGGGACACTCTCTCACACACACACAGGGGGAGACACTCACACACACAAGGGGAGACACACACACAGGGACACACACACGGGGAGACACACACACACACAAGGGGACACTAATACACCACACACACACACACACACACACACACACACACACACGGGGGACACTCTCTCAAACAGGGGGACACACACATGGGGACACTCACACACACCACACACAGGGGGACACACACACACACTCACACCACACACACACACACACACACACACACACACACACACACACAGGGGGATACACTCTCTCCCACACACAGGGGGATACACTCTCACACACACACACACACACACACACACACACCCACACACACAGGGGGATACACTCTCACACACACACACGCACACACAGGGGGACACACACACTCACTCACACAGGGGGACACTCACACAGGGACACACACACACACACACAGGGACACACACACTCACACCACACAGGGGGACACTCTCACACAGGTGGACACTCTCACACACACACAGGGGGAAACACACACACACTCACACACACGGGGAGACACACACACACAGGGAGACACACACACACGGGGAGACACACACACACACACGGGGACACTCACACAGGGGGACACTCACACAGGGGGACACACACAGGGGGACACTCACACAGGGGGACACTCACACACACACACACACACACAGGGACACAAACACAGAGGACACTCACACACACACACACACAGGGGGACACACTCACAGGGGGGGCACAGGGGGACACACACACAGGGGGACACATACAGGGGGACACTCACACACGGGGGGGGGGAACTCACACACGGGGGGCACTCACAGAGGGGGACACTGTGGGTTGGGGGATCCGGGGGCCCCATGCATCTATACCGCCGCCCCCCCATCACTTGTGGCAGGCCAGGCTTCACTTACCGGATGCCGATAATACTTTTAACAGCACAGCTCCCCGCCGGCCCCTCCACTCTTCTGCTGTGCCCGTATCACATGCTGCGATCATGCCAATTACAATACTGCTAACGGCGCGCTGCTCCCCGCCAGCCCCTCCTTCCCTCCCGTCCATCCCAGGTGCTTGTACTGTATGCGTTGTGACATCACCTGGGACGGACGGGAGGGAAGGAGGGGCCGGCGGGGAGCAGCGCGCCGTTAGCAGTATTGTAATCGGCATGATTGCGGCATGTGATACGGGCACAGCCGCTTCAAGTGGCCGAGACCAGGCCCCTAATGATTTCGGGCCCTCGGGCGGCGCCCGTGTGAGCGACTGGTCAGTCCGCCTCTGATTGTAAGTATGAGTGGTTTTCAGATAAGAGCTCAAAGTCCCTTCTAAGATCGCTATGTGCAAGTGATAGCTCATCGTGTTTGGTTTCTAGTACATCTGTGCATCCTCCCAGGGTAGCTATTCCTTGTGTGATTGTGTTTGTTGTTTTTTGGAGTTCACACTGTATTTTGTCTACAAGTTTTTTCGTATATCTTGGTTAAGCTGGAATCCAAATCTGCTTTTGTGATCTGAGATGGGAGATCATTATTATTTTGTGTTGAAGAAGACTTCTGTGGAGGGCTACTTGCAGCTGTGGGGGGCTGTATTGGTGATGAACTGGCGCCTTTTTGGGCCATTTTCTTCTCCTTATTGCGCAGTGGGTATGTGAATAAAGAGTGCTGTTGCGCACGGCGATTGTATGCCTTCTTGCCTAACGGCATGCACTGGTATGAACTGTAAGGATGTTTATAGAAAAAATAGCTATTTCAGGTATTTGTTCCTTACAGTGTGTGTTAAATTCTCACTGAATTGATAGAATTCTTAATTACAGATGGTGAACTGCATCACGTCTCGCATGCTCCCTCAATTAGTTGTGATTATGACTTTAGCTCATCCTATAACCCCTGTTCTAGGGTTATAGCTTGTTTTGAATCCGCTGTGGGGTTACATGTTGCCCAATGAGGTATACGCAGGACCTTGTTGGGGTAAAGATCCAACTCCCCGGGCTTATGGGGGGGTCAGTCTTTGGGGTGTAGTAAGATGATGGTTTGCTGACTGTAATGTAAAAAGAAGCACCCTCTAAAGTGGTGTTGGGGATCTCAGGCAGGGACCACAGGGGGGTGTCACAACAGTTGGGCATTTTTAGAGTCTCTGCAGAGAGCGAAATTAGCCTGTGTGGGTAAAGTAAAATGGCTACTGCTCCAGGATGTTGGGAAAGGGTTGTTTCAGGAGGGTAAATTCTCAAATGTTGTAACCTGGGTCAGTCTTTTTTATGGTGTAGTAGGGATAGGATTAGGCTCCAGGGGGACAAGGGAGCTGCTAGTGGGTTTAGGGTGTACAAAGATGGCCGACTCTTACCTCAGTCTCTGGAGCGCCATACTCCGCAGTGTCTCCATCTGCTAGAGCCACCACCATTGCACTCAGAAGGGGAAGCCGCCAGTCCTGCCGATCATGGCAGGCGAGCGTGGTGGATCTGAAGGCCTCGTCAGCCTCAAGATGGTGGCCGTTGGACAGTGGATGGAGCCGGCCACGGGCCGGATTGTGAAGCGAGCGTGTGGCCAGAAGTCACCAGACTTGTATGGGTCTGCTCAGGGGGAGCCCAGTAGTCCACAGTGCATCCTTTCACTATCACGTCTGGACACGCCCCCCCTTGCTGTTCCGTTTTTAACCAACAAGCTCTGTATTGCTTTCAAACAACTTCTACCTTGCAAGTGCAAATTTTGTTTTGCTTTATTAAATCCATTTTATACATTATCATGCTATGGAAACCTTTATTCTTATGTTTTTTTGAGTACCATTGGCACCATCTACAGTTCCAGGCAGCCTTTTAAATTTCTTGGGGAGACCTAATCATTCCCTATGTTTGGTGAGATCACCAATTAGTGATCACAGCGTTCTGGTAAGCAGATTATTTTCTCACCTGGGTGTGGAGCTGGAAACACTTATATGAAGGAATTTTTCACTGCAAACTATCACTCTTATTTGGATGGGCGTTCGTTGTTCAATATATGGACTTTAATCCCAATGGGATGTTACTTTCGTTTTCTTTTTTCACTTTGTTTTTCTTCAATGGAATCTTGTTTTAGTTTTCACATCACTTGTTTAATTGAGCACTAAGTTTCTCAGCACTGCATTTATTTTTTATACTTAATCTAAATCAAGTTACAATATCTCTCCCTCCAAACCAACAACACTACACAGGGCCACCGTGTAGGCAGCCTTATATAGTGTGGGGAATGGACTTAGTCCCCCTGAGACATGATTGGCCAAAGACACCCTGCCTTTGGCCAATTATGGCTCTCTTAGCAGAGGGCACTGGGACAGGCCAAAGCATGCAGGTTAGGTGCATGCTTTGACCAATCATCATACAGCAATGCACTGCGATCCAAGTGAGCTTTATGTTTGACTTCAAGCTTATGTAGTTCTTCTAGAAGATCTACAATTTCTTTCTGTCTTTCCTTTCTAATGCGAGATCCATGGGAAATCAATTCCCCTCTAATAACCGACACTGCTTGATCCGGCACCTCACCAGGCATATTAGTTTCAAAATGTAGTGCCAGTGTATGGGATAGAGATTCCAAGACCAACTTATCCAGAATGGACTTGTTCAATCTCCATTCCATACTACCAACAGGAATTAAACCCAAAGTCAGGGTTATAAGTGCGTGATTAAATATGGTAATTGATTTAATAGTAGAATGAACATGGTTCAGATAGAACTGAACCTGCCATTAACAAATCAATCCATGAATTTGTATTATGAATCTTAGAGTAGTAACTATAGTCTGTTATGTAACACCTGCCAACTATCCACTAAATAAAGGGAGTGTAAGCGTTGTTTAATATGTCTAAAACCTTTAAAAGACACAAGTTTTAACCAATGAGGTTTCCAAACTATGGTCTAGTGAAATAATCAAATCCCCTCCCAATATCAAAAAACCTTCCCTGAACTTTCCAAACATTTCCAGAGTTTTCGATATAAAATTAATGGTATGATTATTAGGTGCATAGATAGACACAAAGGTATAGCACTGGCCCTGCACTCTACCCTTTACAAAAATAAATCGGTCTTCAGGGTCTGCTCTTATCTTAATGTGTACCAGGGGGCATGAATTATGAAAAGCTATTGTAACACCCTTAGCCCTTGGAATGGGGATGGCTCATAAAACCACTGATTAAATGGAAAGAGGGGCATACGAAGGGTCGACTCTGCTGTGAAGTGTGTCTCCTGTAAAAACACTATCTCTGCATTTGCATAGTGAACAAAACCCCCTTACATTACATGACATAATATTCATTCTATCCGCCATTACCCATTTTGAACATATAACTCACTAGGTCTATTATTGCTCCACTCCATTAGATCGGCATCTGTTCTCTCTACAAGGAACCCCCTTTTATCCATAGTGACTCCATAGATGCATCTGGCAGGGGGAAAAAGTGAAAGAAAAAAACAGCCCCCCTCAAAAAAAAAAGAAATATCCCACATTTGTGGCATATCCACTAAATGGGGGACAAGTCTGAGATGAGGAAAATCTCCCATACCTGGAGTCATCCTTCCTTCTGCAATTTGTGGAATACCAAGTCCCCAATCTCTGGACCGACCTATAGGGGGGAAAGGTGTTAAAAGGCATGAGTAGAAACCCTACTATTCTCTGGGCATCCAAGAATAAATTTAAACCATAACATCTCATTATAACATTCCAAAACCTGAGATAACACCTATCCAAAAGGAGAGGGAACTCCTCTCTGCAAAATTGTGTTTGTATATTCAAATCTGTCTACACTCAACCCCTTAAATTCAAACCAGCCCGGCAGTAACTAAACTTGACCTTGTCTATCTGAGTGGTTCTTCCTTTGTCCTCTAGCCAAAACTTGATGCCATCGCACAGGATGCTGTAGAAACTTTTTCTATTTCTTAATTATTATTTTTTTGTTATTGTTTAATGTTTTTTTTTCTTGTGAATATTCTAGATGAATAAGTTAGAGTTATATACAGTATATACCTTAGTAAAAGGACGTAGGTTGTAGGCATGTAATGTGATCATTGATTGTTTTGATATTGTATGATGGAATATTTCTAAAATAAAAATGTATATTATTAAAAAAATAACAGTACATACATCCAATGTACAAATGGGTATTATCAGTCTGATAGGAGTCCTGGTGGAATTGTACACATGTACCCCGGGATATATACAGTTAATTAACAGATGCCTCTAAATGAATGTTGCAGCAAAGTCTAGTTGCAGGGGCCCACAAGGATGATGTGGTGCCTGTCTTTTTGTTGGAGACCTAAAGACAAGATCTGAAATTATGTGGCGATCCTCCAACTGTTGTCCAATCACCTTGAAAAAGAATGTCCTCCTGCCAGGAACTGTGATGTGGCATTGGGACTGTGGCACTGGAGCCCAGAGTGAGCCTATCTACTCTGCTATTTAGTCACTCCCTGATAGTTTCTAATCTGACATGCAACCAGACCTCTGTTGATCCCAACATGGCCACCAGAAGCCCAACCTGCTTCAAGCCTATGCTAGTTATTGAGCCTTATACATAAGCAATCTCTAAATTTGGACTTTCTTAAAGGCAACCAAACATAAAAATATATAGTAAAAAAATATGATTTATTGAAACACGAGTAAAAAAATTCCCACATGGGACAATTAAAAACAATTTTGTATACAAAGCATGGAAAGAAGTGGTGATACCCAAACTCATTGGCTGATTGATTATACTACAACAGTGACATGGAACTGTATCCAACAATGTTTTATTATCTTCAGGGATGTAAATCACCACTCTGTAATTAGAAAATTCTACATAATATAACTATATATATATATATATATATATATATATATATATACACTCATAAACATTGAAAAGTATTTCAAATCTCCTACAGAGCTCCAGTACCCCCACCAGCTAAAGCACTTAGGAGGATCTTCAATAACGATTTAAATCATTCCACATGGGAATTCTTACTCCCCTACACGTAGAGCTGCACTTTGAACTTTGGTTCCATGCTCGTCCACTGCAGGCGGATATTCTGATGAACTGGTCATACCAGGATCCTCTGGAGAAGAAGTTCTTTATAGGGAAAAGAGCAAAAAGATCTATCTGGTGGTGGAGAAACCAAAGAAACATATCAAAAGGCCTTCTTTGGTCCATTCCAGTGACCAGAAGACTGACCACAGATGCCAGAGCATGGGGGTGGAGAGCTCACCTAGAAGAACAAACAATTCAGGGGGTTTGGTCTAAACCAGAGGTGAGAAGGTTGTCGAGTTGGAGAGAGTTGAAAGCTATTCACCTAAGTCTCAGCATTTGAACAGCATGTTCAAATATTGTCAGACAATATGACGGCAGTATTATACTTAACAAAGCAAGGGGGCACAAAAAGCCGAACCTTGATGGAGCTAGCTCATCAAATCCTGAGATGGACAGAGAACAGTTGGTCTCTCTATCAGCAGTCCATTTGAAAGGTATGGAAAACACCTTGGCAGATCTCCTCAGCTGGAGAGAAATAAGGGAAACCAAGTGGTCTCTAAACCAGGAGTTATTCAATTTCAGGAAGTTTGGGTTTTCCCCAGGTGGACCTCTTTGCAAAACAAGAAAATGCAAAAGTACCAGGCTTCTTCTCCCTGCAGAGGCAGGATCAAGCTCCCGGAGTAGATGCGTTAGCCCACAAGTGGGACTTCCAGCTGTCCTACGATTTTCCCTTGTTTCAACTGATTCCAAGGGTGATAGCCAAATTCAGACTGGAATCCATGGAACTAATCTTATTAGCTCCTTACTGGCTTAAAAGACCCTGGTTTTCAATCTTGATGAACCTCTCAGTGAAACCTCCTTGGAAGTTACCGATCAGAACAGACTTGCTGAGTCAGGGACAGATTCTCCATCCAGATCCAGCTTTTTTCAATCTAACAGCCTGGTTTCTGAAGAACAAATCTTAAGGCAGAAGTATTTACCAGAGAAGCTTATTACTACCCTTCTTGCAAGTAGGAAAAAAGTGACAAGAGACATTTATTTCAAAGTCTGGAAGGTGTATAATACCTGGTGTTCCAGAAAAAACTTTAAATTTCTTAGTACAATTTTGGATTTGGAATTTCTTCAAGAAGGATTGGAGAAGGGGTTAGAAGCAAGTACACTCAAGATGCAGGTAGCTGCTTTATCAGTTTTTTTTAGAAAGAACCCTGTCAGGGGAAACTTTAATAATCAGATTTTTTAGGGCTATGGCAAAAGTAAAACCTAGACCTATTGTTATTTTTCCCAAATGGGATTTATCTTTAGTTCTTCAGGGACTGACGGAGACTCCGTTTGAACCTATAGAAGGATCATCGTTAAAGTTTTTGACATTCAAAACTGTTTTGTTAGTGGCAGTAACTTCTGCCCGTAGAATCAGTGAGTTACAAGCTCTATCAATTAAAGAGTCCTTTATGAGATGTCTACTGGATAGGGTAGTCTTAATGACAGATTCAGCCTTCCTGCTGAAAGTGGCTTCAGTCTTTCATCGTACACAGGAGATCATGCTCCCTACATTTTGCCCTTTACCTTCAGGGCCAGGTGAAGAAGCCTTCCATACTCTTCATGTCAGGAGGTGTCTCAAATATCTGGAAATAACAAAGGAATTTAGAAAATCGTCTTCACTCTTTGTTTTAATGGAAGGTACTCACAAAGGATGTAAAGCTTCCAAAAGCACCCTCGGAAAGGTGGTTAAAACAAGCCATTAAAGAGGCCTGCACCTCTTTGGGTATGGAACCTCCGGAAGGGATCTTACCTCATTCGACTTGAGCAGTAGCGACATCATGGGCAGAAAGGGCCTGGGCATCTCCTGAGCAAATTTGCAAGGCTGCCATATCGTCCAGTTGCTCAGCCTTTATAAGGCACTACCGCTTGGATCTGCTATCAGCCTCGGACCAATCTTTTGGTAGGAAGGTTTTACAAGTAGTAGTCCCACCCTGAAGTAAGTTTCTTGATTATCCTCTCCAAGGTGCTGTCCTGAAAGACGAAGGGAGAAAACCTTAGTTTATGCCGCGTACACACGACCAGACTTATGTCCGACAGACTTCCGAAGGAGTTCTGCCGGAGTTCTGGCGGAGTTCTGACAGAGTTCTGACGAACTTTCCGAATGAGCGGACTTGGCCACACACAATCACACCAAACTCCGACGGATTTGAACGTGATGACGTACGACTGGACTCGAATAAGGAAGTTCATAGCCAGTAGCCAATAGCTGCCCTAGCGTCGGTTTTAGTCCGTCGGAATAGCATACACACGAGCACATTTTTCGGTAGGAACTGGGTCCGGCGGAGTTCCGTCGGAAAAATTTGAAGCATGTTCCATTTTCTAAAGTCTGTCAGACTTTTGCGAATCAAAAGTCCGTTGCAGCCCACACACGATCGAATAGTCTGCCGGAATCATTCCGTCAGACTTTGGATGTTGAAAAGTCCGCTCGTGTGTACGGGGCTTTAGACTTACCGTTGATGGTATTTCCACAAACCTTTCAGTACAGCAGCTTACTTCCCTCCCTAGGTTATTATGTATAAATTATAAGTATAGGGCTTGGTAACTGCCTGCTTATATTTTCCAACATGTCGGAGGATTTCTCTGTAACAACTGACGGCATGGTGGAAGCAGCTGCTTTTAAAAGGGGCGTTGTCACGCAGTGTTTCCCGTGAAGAGGTGGAGCTACACTCTCTCCAACGTGCTGTCCTGAAAGGCTCGTAGAAATACCGTCCATGGTAAGTCTAACTAAGGTTTTTGTCCTTATTCTACGAATATCCTCATGTTCATCTGAGAACTTGAGAATGAGTCTTGTTGTGTTATCTGTAGTTGTTTAAGGATTTGACATTTAAAAAATATTAAAGGCTTTCCTCAGTGTAGAATTTGTATAGCCTCTTTCCCATAATCAGTTAGCCTGTCCGCTTTTATCTTAACCACTTAAACCCAGGACAATTTGGCTGGCAAAAGACCAGAGCACTTTTTGCAATTCAGCATTGTGTCGCTTTAACTGACAATTGCGCAATCGTGTAACGCTGTGCCCAGACAAAATTAATCACCCTTTTTCCCTGCAAATAGAGCTTTGTTTTTGGTGGTATAATAAATATCCCCCAAAAATATAAAAAACAATCTTTTTCCTCAGTTTAGGCTGATATGTATTCTTCTAGATATTTTTGGTAAAAAATCGCAATAAGCGCTTGGTTATAGTGATTACAAAATAGAGGATAGTTTTATGGCATTTTTATTTTATTTTTTTTACTAGTAATGGCGGCAATCTTTTCTTTTTTTTTTCCATGACTGAAAAATTATGGCGGACAGATCGGACACTTTTAGTGCTATTTTGGGACCATTCACATTTATACAGCAATCGGTGCAATTAAAATGCATTGATTACTGTGTAAATTTGACTGGCAGTGAGGGGGTTAACCACTAGGTGGCACTGTAGGGGTTAAGTGTGTCCTAGGTAGTGATTCTAACTGTGGGGAGAGGGGCTATGTGGGACACAACACTGATCACCGCTCCTGCTTACAGAGAACTGTGATCAGTGTCAGTGTCACCAGACAGAACGGAGAAATGCTTGATTACATCAGCATTTCCCCTGTTATTCCTCTCTGTGAGACGATCGCGAACATTGAGTGCGCAGGAGCCATGATCACACTCACGGAGCACGCGGTGGACGCTCCTGCAAACCGCTTCTTATAGGACAACGTTCAGGTACGTTAAAGTCTACTTGACTTGAACAGTTCCTTTTTTTTATACGAAGATACTAACTGTAGGGTATTGATTTCTTGAGAGAACTTAGATGGAAGCTGTTGAAATGCAGGATTGTATTGCCTGCAGTATCTTTCTGTCAGGGCTGGCTTAGCCCTTCCTCCTCTGGGCTGGCCGCTCAGCTGTCGGCTAATTGCCAGCTCTTTTCTCTCTCCACTGTTACCAGCTGTTTCCAATGATGCTCGTCTGGCCTGCCTACTTAAAGTCTCCAGCTCATTTCTCCATTGCCTTCACGTGTGGTCACATCACTAGGAACCATCTCCTGCTGTTGTTTCAAGACTGACATCCCTCCTGGCTTCCATCCTGCTTACAGTTGCTCACCTTGGATCCCTGACGTCTGGACTGGCTGATTACCCGATCTGGTTTATGAACTTTGGACTGGCTGACTACCCGATCTAGCTACTGGACTCTGGCTTGCTTGACTACGCTTTTTCCTATTTATCTTTTTATTTTTATTAATAATCAAGTGTGATTTGATTGTACTTCTGTCTCTGTCTGTTTCATGGTTCCTGACAGTACATGAAGGCCATGAATTCAGAAGATACAGTCAATCCACTTGGTAATATTTTTTCCAGATTTGGATTACAAACGCTCCTGAATCACACGGCTCACTTGGAATCCCCCACAGTGGCTGCTCCGGTACAACCTGAGTCGCAGGCCGCTCCTGCTGCTACTCCAGTCTCTGTGCAGGCACCCGCCTCGAGTATTACCTCTATAAGGGGTATGTCTGGTTCTGCTCCGCTTCCCCAGCGATTTGGGGGCGATCCAGTTCAATGCAGAGGGTTTCTCAATCAGGTTGAGATATACTTCGAGATGCTGCCCCAGGCGTTTCCTACGGACAGAAGCAAAGTAGTTTTCGTGATATCTTTGCGTTCTGAGAGAGTCTTGCCCTGGGCTAACCCTCTATGGGAGACGCAAAAACCTGTTGTCTTGAGTTACCCTCAGTTTGTGGCCTCCTTTAAAAGGGTTTTTGACATCCCCGCATGCTCTGCTTCTGCTGCCAAGTGCCTCATGTCCATCAAACAGAGTACGAGAACTGTTGCCGACTACGCCATTGAATTCCGTACTCTGGCAGCAGAGGTTGCATGGAACAATGAGGCCCTCGTGGCTGCTTTTTCTCATGGTCTCTCGGATTCCATCAAGGATAAGATAGCAGCCCGAGATATACCCACTGAGCTGGAGAGCTTGATCTCGTTTGCCATCCTCATTGACTCCAGACTCAGAGAACGACTTTCTCTTAGGCAGCGCTTGCGAAAGCCTCCTGTACGTTTGCCTCCGAGCTTTGTAGTCCCACCCATGCCTCCCTCACCTCCCATGCCTCCTGGTACCGAGTTGGTCAGTGAAGATGAACCCATGCACCTGGGTTTCACGCGTCTCTCTGCGGATGAGAGAGCCTTTAGGAGGAGGGAGAGATTGTGCCTTTATTGTGGCCAGGCAGGTCACTTTTTAAAGTCTTGTCCTACCTGTCCAAGGAACGGCCGAAGCTTGAGGTTCTGTCATGGACAGACCTTAGGTGGCGTTGTTTCGTCCCCAGTTATCTAGAAGGATAAGCCCCTGGTTTCAGTCACCCTTTCTCATCTCTGGCCAAGCCTCTGACTGATATGACCAGAAAGGACGGCAACCCACAGAGTTGGTCTCCAGAGTCTATTAAGGCCTTTGAGAATCTCAAGGCTGCCTTTGTTTCTGCTCCTGTGTTGGCACAGCCTGATCCTACGTTGCCTTTTATCCTAGAAGTTGATGCTTCTGAGACTGGAGTTGGCACCCTTCTGTCTCAACGTCCTAACTCTGAGAGCCATGCATCCGTGTGGCTACTTTTCAAGGAAATTTTCACCTGCTGAGTGCAATTATGAGATTGGTGACAGAGAGCTGTTGGTGATCATTTTAGCCCTGAAAAATGGAGACATCTCCTTGAAGGTACCACTGTACCAATTCTTATTCTTACTGACCATAAGAATCTTACATTCTTGTATGAGGCTAAGTGACTCTCTCCCAGAAGGGCGCGATGGGCTCTTTTCTTGTTGAGCTTTAATTACATTGTCTCATTCTTACCCGGTACTAAGAATGTAAGGGCTGATGCCTTGTCACGACAATTTTCCTCCACTTCCAAGTCAGAGTCACTTCCAGTTCCTATGATTCCTCCTGATCGTATCTTAGCTACGGTTCTCACCAGTCTTACTTCTCCTTTGGGTGACAAAATTCTTGCTGTTTAGGTCCATGCTCCTCCTGATAAACAACCTTGTGACCGCTGCTTTGTCCCAGAGAGTCTCCGTACTGCAGTGCTCCAGACTTATCATTCTCCCAAGGCAGCTGGCCATCCTGGGAAGAATCAACTCATTTGGGCCATCTCCCAACAATTCTGGTGGCCTAGTCTACGGGCTGAAGTTACTGCTTTCGTAGCTGCCTGTCCCGTGTGTGATCAGAGTAAGACTCCACGACACCTTCCAGTGGGCCTTCTACAACCCAAACCCAATGGAGAGAGGCCCTGGACTCACCTGTCTATGGATTTTATTGTGGAATTGCCCAACTCCCAAGGCTACACTGTTATCCTTATGGTGGTTGACCGATTCTCAAAGATGTGTCATTGTATTCCACTTAAGAAGTTGCCCACCTCTAAGGAACTGGCTTCCATTTTTGCTCGGGAGATCTTTCGCTTACATGGGCTACCCAAGGTGATTGTCTCGGATAGGGGCAGTCAGTTTGTCTCCCGGTTCTGGCGAGCATTTTGTGCACAGTTGGGAATCCAGCTTGTGTTCTCTTTTGCATATCACCCGCAGTCTAATGGGGCCACAGAACGAGCCAATCAGTCCTTGGAGCAATTCCTACATTGCTATATTTCTGACCATCATAACAACTGGTCTGACCTATTACCTTGGGCAGAGTTTGCTCACAACAGTGCCTTGAATTCTGCCTATCGATTGTCTCCATTTATGGCGAATTATGGTTTCCAACCTTCCATGTTACCTGACTCGTTTGTTCCGCAGAGTATTCCTGCATTAGAGGAGCATCTTCGTGGTCTTCGTTCCACTTGGGTACAGGTCCAGGAGGCTTTGCCTCATGCTAATGATAGGTACAGACTCCATGCTGACCGCAGACGCCTGCCAGCGCCTTCCTACCAGGTTGGGGACAGGGTCTGGCTGTCATCTCGCAACCTCCGGCTTCGTGTTCGCTCACTGAAGTTTGCACCTCGGTTTATTGGGTCGTTCCGTATTCTTCGCAGGATTAACACAGTAGCTTACGCATTGGAATGTCCTCCTAGTATGCACATCTCAAATGTGTTTCATGTCTCCTTATTGAAACCGTTGGCCTGTAAGGGGTACGGTCCGGAGGAACGCTCCTGGGTTTCATCCTCGGACGTACATGCCCCTGTCCTTCTCCGCGAGTTCCATAGACGGTTTCCCCTCAAGCCCGGTAGCCCTCCGAGGGAGAGGGGTCATTGAGGAGGGGTACTGCCAGGGCTGGCTTAGCCCTTCCTCCTCTGTGCTGGCCGCTCTGCTGTCGGCTAATCGCCAGCTCTCTTCTCTCTCCACTGTTACCAGCTGTTTCCAATGATGCCCGTCTGGCCAGCCTATTTAAAGTCTCCAGCTCATTTCTCCATTGCCTTCACGTTTGGTCACATCACCAGGAACCATCTCCTGCTGTTGTTTCAAGACTGGCTTGCTGACATCCCACCTGGCTTCCATCCTGATTGCAGTTGCTCACCTTGGATCCCTGACGTCTGGACTGGCTGATTACCCGATCTGGTTTATGAACTTTGGACTGGCTGACTACCCGATCTGGCTACTGGACTCTGGCTTGCTTGACTACGCTTTTTCCTATTTACCTTTTTATTTTTTATTAATAAAAAAGTGTGATTTGATTGTACTTCTGTCACTGTTTCATGGTTCCTGGCACTTTCCTATAGAGTTTAGTTGTTAATTGACCTCTATCTTTTTTTATTTACAGTAACATCTAAAAAATTAACTTCTTGTAGATCAACATTCATAGTGAAAAATTTGAAAAAGTTGTAATTGTTTTTGTTCATTAACTCCAACCATTGTATAAGTTGGGGAGTGGTCCATCCCAAATGAGGAAAATATCAATGATGTATCTATGCCAGATCTTTATCTGGCTAGTGTACATTGCGAAATCCTAATTTCACATAAATTCTCGCTCCCACTCCCCCGATACAAGTTGGCATATGATGGAGCACACCAGGTCCCCATAGCCACCCCTTGTACCTGGAGGTAGTGGGAGCCTTGTAATTGAAAAACATTGCGATACAGAATGTATTTCAACATTGCCATAATAAATTCATTAAACCTCCATACTGTTGAATTGTGTTGAGATAGAACATGTTCAATCACTTTTTTAAGGGGAATATTATTATATAGTGATTCCACATCAATCGTAATTAAATAAAATTCTCTGGGATCACTAAATTATCAACTATTTGCAAAAAAAGTAGCATATCTTTTACATATGAGGCCAAACTAACAACGTGGGGTTTTAGATGCTTATCAGTTAGTTGACTGACACTTTCAGGGATTGAACCATTCCCAGAGATGATAGGTCTGTAGCATTTTTATGGATTTTGGGAAGTGAATACGGTGTTGGAAATCTCGGATGTTTCATTCTAATACATTACAATATTTCTCTGGAAATGGCTCCACTCTTTATTGCTCCATCACAAAGTGACTCAATTCCTTTTGTAGTCTGTCTCAAAAATAGAGCTAAAGTAGGATTCTTATTTATCAGAGGAAATACTTGAGATTTTTTTTCCGTATTAGTGCTTATTGAGCCTTAAGCTAAAACTAGCTATAGAATATCAAACCAGGAGGGTCAACTAGGATTACAAGAGCTGCAAATAAACTATATTGCAATGAACAGTTTTACCTTCCGATATACCGGAAGGTCACCACTACACATACAGTCTCACAAACCTAGCTGTCTGGCACTGTGCATGTGAAATAATAGCAAGGATAAGGATACTCTGTCTGCCACAAGGATTTAGATATACCGTCAGAAGCTGCAGTTAAACTATTAGAGCATAGGAATACTTGCATAATAATCCCTTCTGGCTTGGGGTTTAGCAGCAAGGACAAACTATGCGGCTAAGGCTTTCTCTATCTCTCTATTTCCTCTTTACAGGTTTCAAAGCCAACAACTTTGTAATATTAAGTAAATGCATAATATATGTACAGGAATTTCCAAATTACTTTATCTTCCTCTCTCCTGCAGATGGTGCCACCTATGCTTCAGGGGTGGACTGTTTCTTGGCATTCTCATGTCTTCATCCGCATCCTCATGTCAAATGCAGGGCTATACTGCTGGAGCACGGGAAAGAAAACTCTGTGGGGACTGGTCTAACTAGACTAGTAACTAGTTTGTTAGAGGAGCATAGGATTGGCTAAGTGTATATACTTCTTCATTTCCTCTAGACCTAAAGAAGCAATTAACCTGGGGTTGGGCTTTATTGCAAATTTAGTAAGATGCACATAAACTATCATATTTATCGGCGTATAACACACATTTTTTCCCCCCTGAAAATCTGCTGTCTGGGAAGAGGAGCGAGTGCCACTGAAATACATTCATCCTCTGATCTACATGGCACTCCGTCACACACAGTCATGCCTCCTGGCCCCGCATTGGGCCACTGTTCTGTCTATCATATGAGCAGGGCCAGGAGGCGTGGCTGTGAGTGACAGAGCGCTGGGTACACAGGAGATCGCGGCTCTGTGTGATTCAGTGGCGCTCGCTCCTCCTCTTCTCTTCGAGACAGCAGGGATAATCCAGCACTATGTATTCCAACACTGGCAAGGCTGCAATGATGGGAAAGGTGAGGCTGCAGATGGGCACTGAACAGGCTGCATTATTGGGCAATTTAGTGGCTGCAGATGGGCACTGGTGAGGGTGCATTGATGAGCTGTGACCCTAATTTTGCTTTAAAGTTCTTTATTTAAAATGTAATTTTTTTTTTCCTGAAACTTCCCTCTTAAAATGAAGGTGCATGTTATACACTGATAAATACGGTAACTTACTTTCCTTTGCCAGTTCATCTGTGTCCATATTTTTCCATAGTCTATATTTGAAGCTGCTTCTAGATATTATAGCAGTACCATATTCTTGTAGTTCCAACACTCATATTTTTAGGGCATGTATAATTTTCTGTCAGGGTTGGTTTTACCACTCCAAAGACCCTTTGTAGTTTGTTGTAGACAGCTACATTCCAACCCCAATTATTTTAATCTGTTTAGCGTGAGTGTGCCGGAACCGGAAGTATGTGATTCCACCACAATGTCTCTCAGGGTCTTAAGGTAATATTCTCTAGTGAGATTTTTATACAGCTTAGTCAATTTTCCTTTGCATGAAAAAATGGGATTTTTATATACAGCTTACCTGTAAAATCCTTTTCTTGAGAGTACATCACGGGATACAGGAGCTCATTACATAATGGGTTATATAGGTATCTCTGGTGATTGGACACTGGTTAACCCCAATTAAGGAGAATTCCTCCCCTATATAACCCCTCCCATATAGGAGGCACCTCAGTTTTGTAGCAAAGCAATAAGAAACCACGTAAAACCCAAGAGGGGCGGGAGCCCGGTGTCCCGTGATGTACTCTCAAGAAAAGGATTTTACAGTTAAGCTGTATATAAAAATCCAATTTTCTTGATCATACATCACGGGACACAGGAGCTCATTACATAGTGGGATGTCCCAAAGCAATGCTCAGATTGAGGGTAGGGAGACACAGATCATAATTATAGACCGCCAGGGACCGGAGGACCTAAACTGCAGCCTGCAGTACACTGCACCCAAAGGCGATATCCTCTTGCCCTCTGACATCCACCTGATAGAATCTGGTGAATGTGTGGACTGATGACCAAGTTGCAGCCTTACAGATCTGAGCCAGGGAGGCCTGGTGATGCACTGCCCAAGAAGCACTTACAGCCCTAGTAGAGTGCGCTTTCACTTGAAAAGGAGGGATTTTCCCTTTAACACTATAGGCTTGAGAAATAACCTGTCTAATTCACCTTGAGAGAGTGGATTTTGACGCCGCCTGGCCCTTCCTAGGGCCTTCCCGCAAAATAAATAAGCAATCAGTTTTCCTTATCTGAGCAGTTGCTTGAAGATATATACTGATTGCTCTAACCACATCCAAAGTGTGCAAAGATTCTTCTTCTGCAGACTGTGGGTCTGGAAAAAAGGATGGTAGGATTACATCTTGATTCAAATGGAATCCCGAAACCACCTTAGGTAGAAAGGACCTGTTGGGACGCATGACCACCCGGTCCTTATGAATAATTAGATACGGCTCTTTGCTGGAAAGAGCTGCTAGCTCTGATACTCTTCTAGCTGTGGATATGGCTACCAAGAAAACCAATTTTTTAGTCAGGAGAACTAATGAAGCCAGATGCAAAGGTTCAAATGGTTGCCCCTGCAAAGCCGAGAGAACCAAATTCACATCCCATGGGCGTACCGGAGGTTTGACTGACGGTCTTATCCGCATGGCCCCCTGGATGAAAGCCCACACATGGGAATGCGATGCAAGTGGCTTCTGAAAGGCCAAAATGTGCACCTTGATAGTGCTTATGGCCCAATTCATTTCTAGGCCTGA
Source organism: Lithobates pipiens (assembly GCF_037356315.1). NCBI lineage: Eukaryota > Metazoa > Chordata > Amphibia > Anura > Ranidae > Lithobates > Lithobates pipiens. The sequence continues at coordinate 189,525,276 of NW_027507903.1, forward strand.
CTGGAGAAAGGCCAAGATCCTGCTAATGACATACTTTCTAGGATGCCATTCCCTGAGTTCACACCAGGAAACATACGCCCTCCAGATTTTGTAATAAATAAGCCTGGAGGCCAGCTTTCTGGCATTGACCAGAGTAGAAAGGACTGGCCCCGAAAGGCCACGGTCTCTCAGAATGTGGGTCTCAGCAGCCAAACCATCAAATTCAGACTGTGTAAAGCAGGATGGTAAATTGGACCCTGTGAGAGCAGATCTGGCCGGAGAGGGAGGATCCATGGCCTGCCTACTGCCTACTGCCTACTGCCAACTTCATGATCTCTGCGTACCACGGTCGCTTGGGCCAAGCCGGGGCTACCAAAAGGACCGATTTTGTCTCCCTCTTGACTCTTCCCAGGAACCACGACAGAAGCGGGCACGGGGGGAAGGCAAAAATCAGATTGTACTGATCCCAGGGAACTGTCAGAGCATCTGACCCCTGAGCAAGTGCATCTCTTGTCCTTGACACAAAATTGTCCAGTTTCCTGTTGAACCTGGACGCAAACAGATCTACGTCTGGAGTACCCCACCTGTGACATGTGTTCCAAAACACGTCGGGGTGCCGAGCACATTCTCCTGGGCACAACTGCTGGAGGCTCAGAAAATCCGCCTGCCAATTTTCCACTCCTGGAATGAAGACTGCAGAAAGACATGGAACATGCTTTTCTGCCCAGACAAGTATGCGATTCACCTCTTTTTGCACAACAAGACTCCTGGTACCGCCCTGGTGATTGATATAAGCCACTACTGTGGCATTGTCGGACTGAACCCGAACAGGGAGACCCCATAGTCTGTAAGACCACTTTATGAGAGCCATATAAACTGCCCGGATCTCCAAGACATTTATGGGCAATCGCTTCTCGAACGCAGACCATTTCCCCTGCAACACTGCTCCCCAGCCTGTCAGGCTGGCATCTGTCATCTGTCGTGATAATCTTCCATGGAAGAGGAAGAAAAGTTTTGCCCTTCAGCAAATTCTTGGTTTTAACCACCAGACGAGACTCTAACAGTCTCATGCACAATCGAATGAGGGAAGATCTCCTGCCCAGAATTAGACGCACCAGATCCCCAATGGCCAAGGCTTTTGGCCTTGGAAGAAACACCTTGCCCTGAGCGGTGTTGATGATCATACCCAGGTATTCCAACCTGGTGGCAGGCTGTAGGGACGACTTTTCTAGGTTTATAATCCAACCTAGGCGTTCCAGGTGTTCTAGCATTCTGGTAACGCTGTGGTTCAGGAACGCTACTGTTTTCTCCATGAGAAGCAAATCGTCTAGATAAGCCATGACGGCTATACCCTGAGCTCTTAGGTTTGCCAAGAGAGGGTCCAGAATCTTTGTGAAGACTCGAGGGGCCGTAGCAAGCCCGAACGGCAAGGCCACAAATTGAAAATGGCGCCGCTCTACCGCGAACCTTAGATATTTTTGGTGTGCGGGAAAAATTAGCACATGGAGATATGCATCCTTGATGTCTATTGATGCCATAAACTCTCCCCCTTGCAGGGAGGAGACCACAGTGCGAATTGACTGCATTTGAAAGGACCAGATGTGTAAAAACCGTTTCAGATCCTTCAGATCCAGGATAGGTCTGACACTTCCATTTGGCTTCGGAACGGTGAAGAGATTCGAGTAAAACCCTGTTCTTTTGGGTCCACTTCTACTATCACCCCCTGGGATAGTAAGTGATCTAATGCCAGAAATAGCGGTTTTTGCTTTACTGGATCCCTGGGGATCCTTGACCTTAGAAAGCGAGAAGGTGGAACGCCGTCTAAGTTAGCGGTGTATGCGGTGTACGCCCCAGGGCGTGGCCAGACAGCATACACCGCTAACTTAGACGGCGTGACAGCCGAACGGGATCTTCCCTTTTAACACATATACGAACGGATGTTTGTGAGTAACCTTTTGTCTATACAATAAATACGAATCTTTATAAAACGTACTACACCATGGATATGCCTCTTACTTATTACATATAACCGAGCACGGCATATGAACGGAGGAACGAGGGTCTCCCAGAATCGCAATAGAGGCAAGCCAGAGAGCCAGAGAGCAACACAGTGGCTGATACTGTGAAGGCTGATCCACCCTGGAAGGGGTCATATCTCTGGTGAGAGCAATTGCATAATTAGTTACAGAGCACCGGGAGCAACAGTCAAAACCACCCTCCCCTTTCCTCCACTTTCACCCACAGAGGACACTAATTTATCATCCTTTTTTTCTTTTTGGACTCCAAACGCTGCGGGACATTATTTACTATTTTTATCTTAATTTCTACTCCTACGGTTTATCTCTATTTTTATTTTTATTTTTATTCTAATTTATATTTCATTTTTTACTTTTTCTACTTGCATATTCCTATATTGCCATTTTTTCTAGAAGATTTTATCACATTTTTCATTTCAATTTATCACAGTGGCACTATGTGAAGACCTGGCAAGTATAATAGATAAACGGATTATTTATTTATTTATATACATATATATATTTATATTTTTATTTTTATATCCACATATTTTTTCTTATACTATTGAGCTCTACTTCTGTCACAACACCAGTGATTGTAACTTGTTCACCAGCACCTTGCACTTTATATTTATATTTTTTATATTTGGATACTGCACACTGTTCTAATTGATTTTTATGAGTTTTATGACACTTATGGTTTCTAAAGATACAATAATTGTTTGTTGACACTTGCTGACAGGCACATTTATATCAGTCGGCAACACACATTCTCATTTTACTTCATTACCCAGCACGCTGGAAATTCTTTGCTAATTGTATATCTAAGTCTCAAATTTCAATTTTTAAAGGGTATAGCGCCAAGCCTATTTCCCCCCCCCCCATTTTATCTCGCTGTTCCTACCCTTATTGGGTTGGAATTAAAATAGGGGCCGCTCTTACCTGTACCAAAATCCATAGCGCGACCTAAACCCCCTTGCTTATATCATCATAGAAACAATATCATACAGAATGAAATAGAGTAAAAATAACACCAATTTTTATTATACACAAGAAATACAAAACATGTAAAAAATAAGTAAAAACACTTAATCACATTCTTTGATTAAGAATTTGGATACAGTTTATGGAGCTTATACAATATACCACTCAACATTTTTCGCTCCGAAAATGAGCTTCCTCAGGAGTAGTTGGTATATCTAGTAGATAAACTGTAAATGAAATAAATATATACATGAATCAAAATAAATTGAGTACATGCATACGTATAACTAACATTAAGGCAGAGGTAATTTACAGTTACAAAATATAATGAAATACATACAGAGACCAAGAAAAGAGCATTGAAACACATGTTTATAATATAGACAATATATATCCAAAATGTGATCTCACCTACACATCATATTGGTAATACACCTGTGCAACCCACTAAGTTATAATATATTGGGATCAAAGTCCGAACCAAAAATTGATGCAAGGGCGGTCCATATCAGAGGTCATAGGAAAGCTGCCAAAACTAGGACCTAAACAAACATAGAAGGTCTCAGTATACATACACATATAAATAGTGCCCCATTCACACATAGGCAGATATGCCATTACCTACAGTGGTGTGAAAAAGTGTTTGCCCCCTTCCTCATTTCCTGTTCCTTTGCATGTTTGTCACACTTAAGTGTTTCGGAACATCAAACCAATTTAAACAATAGTCAAGGACAACACAAGTAAACACAAAATGCAATTTGTACATTAAGGTGTTTATTATTAAAGGTGAAAAAAAATCCAAACCATCATGGCCCTGTGTGAAAAAGGGATTGCCCCCCTTGTTAAAACATACTATAACTGTGGTTGTCCACACCTGAGTTCAATTTCTCTAGCCACACCCAGGCCTGATTATTGCCACACCTGTTCACAATCAAGGCATCACTTAAATAGGAGCTGCTTGACACAGTAAGGTCCACCAGAAGATCCTTAAAAGCTACACATCATGCCGAGACCCAAAGAAATTCAGGAACAATTGAGAAAGAAAGTAATTGAGATCTATCAGTCTGGAAAGGGTTATAAAGCCATTTCCAAAGCTTTGGGAATCCAGCGAACCACAGTGAGAGCCATTATCCACAAATGGCGAAGACATGGAACAGTGGTGAACCTTCCCAGGAGTGGCCGGCCGCCCAAAATTACCCCAAGAGCGCAGCGACGACTCATCCAAGAGGTCACAAAAGACCCCACAACAACGTCCAAGGAACTGCAGGCCTCACTTGCCTCAGTTAAGGTCAGCGTTCATGCCTCCACCATCAGGAAAAGACGGGGCAAAAATGGCCTGCATGGCAGAGTTCCAAGGAGAAAACCACTGCTGAGCAAAAAGAACATCAAAGCTCGTCTCAATTTCTCCACAACACATCTTGATGATCCCCAAGACTTTTGGGACAACATTCTGTGGACCGATGAGACAAAAGTGGAACTCTTTGGAAGGTGTGTGTCCAAGTATATCTGGCGTAGAAGAAACACTGCATTTCATAAAAAGAACATTATACCAACAGTAAAATATGGTGGTGGTAGTGTGATGGTCTGGGGCTGTTTTGCTGCTTCAGGACCTGGAAGACTTGCCGTGATAAAAGGAACTATGAATACTGCTGTCTACCAAGAGATCCTGAAAGAGAATGTCCGACCATCTGTTTGTGTACTCAAGCTGAAACGAACTTGGGTTCTGCAGCAGGACAATGATCCTAAACACACCAGCAAGTCCACCACCGAATGGCTGAAGAAAAACAAAATGAAGACTTTGGAGTGGCCTAGCCAAAGTCCTGACCTGAATCCTATTGAGATGTTGTGGTATGACCTTAAAAAGGCCGTTCATGCTCGAAAACCCTCTAATGTAACTGAATTAGGACAATTCTGCAAAGATGAGTGGGCCAAAATTCCTCCAGGACGCTGTAAAAGCCTCATTGCACGTTATCGCAAACGCTTGGTTGCAGTTGTTGCTGCTAAGGGTGGCCCAACCAGTTATTAGGTTTAGGGGGCAATCACTTTTTCACACAGGGCCATGATGGTTTGGATTTTTTTTCACCTTTAATAATAAACACCTTAATTTACAAATTGCATTTTGTGTTTACTTGTGTTGTCCTTGACTATTGTTTAAATTAGGGTACATTTCGCTATACTCCTCAATGTAATTATTCAACATCATTCTATGCTATGTGAACACACTGATTATATGTATATTCTACGCTGTTTCGACGTCCTTTTCGGCCCTTCCTCCACCACTCAGCTGTTCCCTTAATGATTGTCCGCAGCCCGGTGGTGACGCCAGACGCCAAAGGGCTGGGCGGGCTGCTTAAATGCGGTCATTCAGACCGCCATTGCTCTGCCTGTCTGTTGTTTGCGACTGGAGGAGGCTGGACTCTGTGACCCAGCGGACTTTATCGCGTTTCCAGCAGAACTTTTTGTTCACCGATTGTCAGGTACGTTCAATGGGTAGTGGTTGTCCCCTATACGGGTAGACACCATGTACCTAGGACAATATCTGCCTTTTGGTTGATGTTTCTCTTTTTTCCTTATTGATTTATTTTCTAATCTATTCAATCAATATTGCAGGGGTTCCTGTGTATTTGCACAAATTACGTTACAACTATTGAATTTGAGCCAGCAAGTTCATACGAGCTGAGGCTGACCCTACATCTCTACTAGATTTAGGTAATGGCATATCTGCCTATGTGTGAATGGGGCACTATTTATATGTGTATGTATACTGAGACCTTCTATGTTTGTTTAGGTCCTAGTTTTGGCAGCTTTCCTATGACCTCTGATATGGACCGCCCTTGCATCAATTTTTGGTTCGAACTTTGATCCCAATATATTATAACTTAGTCGCATGGGTTGCACAGGTGTATTACCAATATGGTGTGTAGGTGAGATCACATTTTGGATATATATTGTCTATATTATAAACATGTGTTTCAATGCTCTTTTCTTGATCTCTGTATGTATTTCATTATATTTTGTAACTGTAAATTACCTCTGCCTTAATGTTAGTTATAACTATGCATGTACTCAATTTATTTTGATTCATGTATATATTTATTTCATTTACAGTTTATCTACTAGATATACCAACTACTCCTGAGGAAGCTCATTTTCGGAGCGAAACATGTTGAGTGGTATATTGTATAAGCTCCATAAACTGTATCCAAATTCATAATCAAAGAATGTGATTAAGTGTTTTTACTTATTTTTTACATGTTTTGTATTTCTTGTGTATAATACAAATTGGTGTTATTTTTACTCTATTTCATTCTGTATGATATTGTTTCTATTATGATATATCAGCACCTTAAAAGTCCCTAAGGGTTAGATCTCTTGCCCCTGCTGTGTATTTTCGTATATATTTGGGGATGTGGTGCTAGAAATCATCCAGGTATACCTCCTCTCTGTATATAATAAATATATATGCTTAAACTACACAACCTGATGCTGATTAGGTGTCTAAGGTTTGCCTGGATCCAATCCCTTGGGATGCTTACTGCCCACAGCTCCTGTGTCTCCACTTACAGCCCCCTGACACTCTGGGCTTTTTAAAACTGCCGCCTGGTGCATGCGCAGTACAGCGCCGTGCAAACTGATGTGCACGGTTCACAACCACACTCCCCCCTCCTCCATTAGGCTGGGAGCGCGCGCGCACGTGCACGAGGACCACGGAATCCAGGGGGGAAAGGGAAACTCCATCGTAGCTGCGTGGGACCCCAGACTATGTGGGACCCCTGTATTACCTCTATTGTGGCAGGGAATGCAGTGGAGACGTGAGACAGCTGGAGAACCAGGCTTCACTGAGCGTGTGTACTGAAAAGGCATGTAAGTATGCATCAGGCTGCTCTTACTCTCTCTAGTGGTGGATACCAGGTAAGACATACTACTACTCAATGAAGAAATCCATAATATATATATAGGATTAACTTCCCTTACCTGTCCTCGCCGCAGGAATTGCTGAAAACAGACAGATTCCAGCCTTCCCCCATCACGGCCGGCAGAGTTGTGCCAACCTTCAGGTTTTTTTGGGGTTCTTTCTCAGAAGAACCTCCTACCTGGCCCATGTAAAAGACTCTGCCAGAAACTTTCGTGCCACTATGTAAATAGTACACCAAGTCTGGTTTTCCCAGAGCCCAGTCTTCCAATAGGAGAGGACTTACAGGCCAAACCTTGTTTCTTCGGATGATGAGGCCCGGGTACCATACCATCTTGGGAGTCAAATATTGGCCCGAGATATGGATCCGGTTTGTTGTAGCCATTAGGCCCCCGCAGGGACCTGCACAGAGCTTTCTTCATAGCACATGTTTTACATGACCAACCACCATAGACACTGGCAAAAAAACTGAGGTGCCTCCCATATGGGAGGGGTTATATAGGGGAGGAATTCTCCTTAATTGGGGTTAACCAGTGTCCAATCACCAGAGGTGCCTATATAACCCACTATGTAATGAGCTCCTGTGTCCCGTGATGTATGATAAAGAAAAAAAGTTTTTATTTATTTAGTCAACTTTTAATAAAAAATAGACATGTCAAATTTTTTCAGCTGTATCATTTTAGGCTAGTGGGCAGAGCATATAACACATTCTTTATTTTCTCCCAGGACCACTTAGTGGGTGAATTCCATTTTAGTGGGGCAGACAGGTCTGACAGGGGCCAGCCCTTATTGGTGGGTGGAATAGGGAAAGATGTGGGAGGGCTATGGCAGATGATATGAAGGTTCCTATGTTGCAATAGTTACATAGTTAGTCAAGTTGAAAAAAGACACAAGTTCATCCAGTTCAACCACAAAAAAAACCCCAGCAGAGCATGATCCAATTTGCTAAAGCAGTGAAAAAAATTCCTTCCTGATCCCCCGAGAGACAATAGGATTTTCCCCAGATCAACTTTACCTATAAATGTTAGTACCTAGTTATATTATGTACATTTAGGAAATAATCCAGGCCTTTCTTAACCACTTGCCGACCGCCGCACGACGATGTACGTCGACAGAATGGCACGGGCAGGCATATGGGCATACATGTACGTCCCTGCCTTCCCGCGGGTGGGGGGCCCGATCGGGCCCCCCCCCGGTGCCAGCGGCGGTCGGTTTTCGTTCAGAAGCGATCCAGGATGAGGGGGCGGCCATTCATTCATGGCCACCCCCTCTCGATCGCTCCTGACGAATGGAAGTGAGGCGTGACATCACTTCCTCTCCTGTAATGTAAACACAGGAGAGGAAGTGATGTAATCTCTCCTCCGTGTCGCTATTTTTCGTTCCGGCACCGAGGAGAGAGGATCGGTGAATTGCACCAACACGACACTTCACAGTAGAACATGCCAGGCACACTCACACCCCCCCTTCACCCCCCGATCACCTCCCCAATCACCCCTGCCCCCCCAGTCACAGTGACACCAATAGCATTTTTTTTTTTTGCATTGGTGTCATTTGTGACTGTAATAACTGTTAGGGCAGTTAGGGTTAGCCCCTTTAGCTCTAGGGTACCCCCCTAACCCCCCCAATAAAGGTTTAACCCCGTGATCACCCCCCGTCGCCAGTGTCACTAAGGCTGGGTTCACATTGCAGCGGTTTATGAGAACGGATGTGATTCGCACCGCACTGCAGTGCAAATCACATCCGATCTCTGTGCGATTCGAGTTCAGCCATACTGAATTCGCACCGCACCCGCCGCAAATTCGCACGGGACCCTTTTTTTGGTCCGCAGCAGAATCGGATCGCATGGGTGTTCACACCATGCGATCCGAGTTTGCAGATCGCACTGCGATATGCGAACTGATCTGGGGGTGTCATTAACATTTCACTGACACTCCCAGCAGTTCGCATAGGGCAGTGTGAACTGCCGCCGGGAGGCATGCGATGCGGGAACCCGCCGCGGATTCGTGGCGTTCCCGCATCGCTCCAGTGTGAACCCAGCCTAATAAGCGATCGTTTTTCTGATTGCTGTATTAGTGTCACAGGTGACGCTAGTTAGGCAGGTAGGTATTTAGGTTCGCCGCAGCTTTTTATAGCGCCAGGGACCCCCATATACTACCGCATAAAGCCCCCTGATTGCCCCCTAGTTAACCCTTTCACCAGTGATCACCATATAACTGTTACAGGTGACGCTGGTTGGTTAGTTATTTTTTTATAGTTTCAGGGCACCCGCCATTTATTACCTAATAAAGGTTTAACCCCCTGATCACCCGGCGGGTGTCATTTGTGACTGTAATAACTGTTAGGGCAGTTAGGGTTAGCCCCCTTTAGTTCTAAGGTACCCCCTAACACCCCCAATAAAGGTTTAACCCCGTGATCACCCCCCGTCGCCAGTGTCACTAAGGCTGGGTTCACATTGCAGCGGTTTATGAGAACGGATGTGATTCGCACCACACTGCAGTGCAAATCACATCCGATCTCTGTGCGATTCGAGTTCAGCCATACAGATAGTATGGCTGAATTCGCATCGCACCCACCGCACCCGCCGCAAACTCGCACGGGACCCTTTTTTTGGTCCGCAGCAGAATCGGATCGCATGGGTGTTCACACCATGCGATCCGAGTTTGCAGATCGCACTGCGATATGCGAACTGATCTGGGGGTGTCATTTACATTTCACTGACACTCCCAGCAGTTCGCATAGGGCAGTGTGAACTGCCGCCGGGAGGCATGCGATGCGGGAACCCGCCGCAAATTCGTGGCGTTCCCGCATCGCTCCAGTGTGAACCCAGCCTAATAAGCGATCGTTTTTCTGATCGCTGTATTAGTGTCACAGGTGACGCTAGTTAGGCAGGTAGGTATTTAGGTTCGCCGCAGCTTTTTATAGCGCCAGGGACCCCCATATACTACCGCATAAAGCCCCCTGATTGCCCCTTAGTTAACCCTTTCACCAGTTACAGGTGACGCTGGTTGGTTAGTTATTTTTTTATAGTTTCAGGGCACCCGCCATTTATTACCTAGTCTCACTAGTGTACCCCTAAATTTAGGGGTGTCTACTTTCCAAAATGGGGTCATTTGGGGGGGGTTGTGCCATCTTGGCATTTTATGGCCTTCAAAACTGTAACGCCCTTAGAAAGCCTGAAGGCAGTGCTTGGTTTTCGGGGCCCCGTACGCGGCTAGGCTCCCAAAAAGTCCCACATATGTGGTATCCCCGTACTCAGGAGAAGCAGCAGAATTTATTTTGGGGTGTCATTTCACATATGCCCATGGCATGCGTGAGCAATATATCATTTAGTGACAACTTTGTGAAAAAAAAAAAAGTTTGTAATTTTCCCACAACTTGTGGCAAAATATAAAATATTCCATGGACTCAACATGCCTCTCAGCAAATAGCTTGGGGTGTTTACTTTCTAAAATGGGGTCATTTGTGGGGGTTTTGTGCCATCTTGGCATTTTATGGCCTTCAAAACTGTAATAGGTAGTGAGGAGTGAAGTCAAATATTTACGCCCTTATGCCCCGTACACACGAGCGGACTTTTCAACATCCAAAGTCCGTCAGACCGAGTCCGTCAGACTATCCGATCGTGTGTGGGCTGCAACGGACTTTAGCTCCGCAAAAGTCTGACGGTCTTTAGAAATGAAGCATGCTTCAAATTTTCCCGACGGAACTCCGCCGGACCCGGTCCCCTTCGAAAAATCCGCTCGTGTGTATGCTACTCCGACGGACTAAAACCGACGCTAGGGCAGCTATTGGCTACTGGCTATGAACTTCCTTATTCGAGTCGGGTCGTACATCATCACGTTCGAATCCGTCGGAGTTTAGTGTGATCGTGTGTGGCCAAGTCCGTTCGGCCGAAAAGTCTGTCAGAACTCCGGCGGAACTCCGGCGGAACTCCTTTGGAAGTCTGTCGGACATAAGTCCTCTCGTGTGTACGGGGCTTTAGAAAACCTGAAGACGGTTCTTGGCTTTCGGGGCCCCGTACGCGGCTAGGCTCCCAAAAAATCCCACACATGTGGTATCCCCGTACTCAGGAGAAGCAGCAGAATTTATTTTGGGGTGTCATTTCACATATGCCCATGGCATGTGTGAGCAATATATCATTTAGTGACAACTTTGTGTAAAAAAAAATAAAAACAATTTTTTTTGTCATTATTCAATCGCTTGAGGCAAAAAAATAAAATATTCAATGGGCTCAACATGCCACTTATCAATTTCCTTAGGGGGTCTACTTTCCAAAATGGGGTCATTTGGGGGGGGTTTTGTACTGCCCTGCCATTTTAGCACCTCAAGAAATGAGATAGGCAGTCGTAAACTAAAAGCTGCGTAAATTCCAGAAAACGTACCTTAGTTTGTAGATGTGACAACTTTTGCGCAAACCAATAAATATACAGTTATTGACTTTTTTTTTACCAAAGACATGTGGCTGAATACATTTTGGCCTAAATGTATGACTAAAATTGAGTTTATTGGATTTTTCTAATAACAAAAAGTAGAAAATATCATTTTTTTTCAAAATTTGCGGTCTTTTTACGTTTATATCGCAAAAAATAAAAATCGCAGAGGCAATCAAATACCATCAAAAGAAAGCTCTATTTGTGGGAAGAAAAGGACGCAAATTTTGTTTGGGTACAACATTGCATGACCGCGCAATTACCAGTTAAAGCAGCGCAGTGCCAAATTGTAAAAAGACCTCTGGTCATTGACCAGCAAAATGGTCCGGTCTGAAAGTGGTTAAAGCAATCTACTGAGCTGGCTAGAACCAACTTTGCAGGGAGTCTATTCCACATTTTCACAGCTCTTACTGTGAAGTAGCCTTTCCATATTTGGAGATGAAATCTCTTTTCCTCTAGACGTAAAGAGTGCCCCCTTGTCCACTTTGTTGACTGTAAAGTGAATAACTCAACACCAAGTTCACTATATGGACCCCTTATATGTTATATGTACATGTTGATCATATCCCCCCTTAATCTCCTATTATCAAGAGTGAATAAATTAAGTTCCTCTAATCTTCCCTCATAGCTGAGCTCCTCCATGCCTCTTATCAGTTTGGTTGCCATTCTCTGCACTTTCTCCAGTTCCCCAATATCCTTTTTGAGAACTGGTGCCCAAAACTGAAATGCATATTCCAGATGAAGTCTTACTAACGATTTGAACAGGGGCAAAATGATATCTCTCTCTCTGGAGTCCATACCTCTCTTTATACAATCAACCATCAGAAATGGTACTAGCTGCACTAAAATAAAAAATATGCAACATACATTTGCAAATTTTGATAAGGAATTAAAGTGTTTGTTCACCAATGCCAGAAGTCTGCCAAGCATAATAGGTGAGTTGGAAGCTCTGGTGCATGAGGAGAACTATGATCTAATTGGAATTGCTGAATCTTGGCTTAATTTTTCTCATGGCTGGGTTATTAATATTCCTGGCTATGCTCTCTTTCAGAAAGACAGGGTAAAACAGAGGGGTGGTAGTGTTTGTGAGAAGTGATCTCAAAGCGAGTGTGAAAGAGTTGACAGAGAGTCACATAATGTCAGAAGGGGGCAGGGTCACCTGTTTACAACACCGGGTGTCCCCGCCCTCGGCTATATAACTGCTGTCATCGCAAAGAGACTTAGAGGTGGGAGCCTCCCCTGGAGGTGGAGTTTTTTCCGTTAAAAAAAAAAAATTATTGGGTCATCAGGCGTCGTGATCAAAGATGAATGGACATCACAGGACAGTTTTTTTTTTGTTTTGTTTTGTTTTTGTTTTTAAATAGAGGATTTGTCCTAAATTGTCTACTGTCGTTTTTAACATTGTGACACTTTTTTTTGGGTGAATGTGTATGGATACCCATTCACATGGGGGGGTGGGATCTGGGGTTCCTCTAGTTAAATCCAGATTCTGATAAGCCCTCCCACAAACCCCCCCAACCACCTGGCAAGGGTTGTGGGGATGAGGCCCTTGTTCCCATCTATATAGGGACAAGGTGTTTTGGGGGACATCAAAGCACTCTCTCCATGTTCAGGGCAGGTGGCCTGGTACTGTTCAGGAGGGGGGCACTCTCTCACCCCCCTTTTCGTGCAGCCTGCCAGGTTGCATGCTCAGATAAGGGTCTGGTATTGACTTTGGGGGACCCTTACGCCATTTTTTGGCTTGGGGTTCCCCTTAAAATACATACCTGACCTGAAGAGCCTGGTATGGATTTTGGGGGGACCCCTATGCCTTTTTTTTAAATGTTGGTGCAGAGTTCCCCTTAATAGAGCCCTTCAAGTCTGCGATGGATTTTGGGGGGCCCATACGTAATTTTTTGGGGGGTGCGGGGTTCCCCTTAATATCCATACCAGACCCAGGGTCTGGTAATGGACTGGGGGGACCTCATGCCATTTTTTTTCAATGATTTTTATCTATATTATCAGGATCTGACAATACATTACAGATGCAAGCAGTTTTGAATTACTTTTTTCCTTTAGAAATGTAATTTTGCTGTGGTACGGTTATAAGCACGGGAAAGATGCGCTACTTTACAGGCATACTAAGGACTGGGGATGGGTAAACAGTTCAGCCCAAGCATAAAACCATGCTCATTTTAAAGGCTTATATGCAAGTTATTGTCAGAAAAAGTGTTTGGAGACCTGGATCCTGCCCCAGGGGACCAGTATCAATGTAAATATTTTTTTTAAAATCTGGTATGGAAATTAAGGGGAATTCTGCACTAAATTAAAAAAAATGCATATTGGTCCCCCCAAAATCCATAACAGACCCTTCAGGTCTGGTATGAATTTTAAGGGAAACCCTGTACCAAAATTTAAAAAGGCGTAGGGGTCCCCTCAAAATCCATACCAGACTCTTATCTGAGCATGCAATGTGGCAGGCTGCATGAAAAGAGGGGGGACGAGAGCACCCTCCAATCCTGAACCATACTAGGCCACATGCCCTGAACATGGGGAGGGTTACATAAACAAGTGACTCTTCCCCCCTATGATGCCACAGGGGCACCCATTTACATCACCATGTAAAAGGGGGCGGCTTCCAGATTCTGATAAGCCCCTCGCCCGCATACCCCCACAACCACTGGGCAAGGGTTGTGGGGATAAGGCACCTGTCCCCATCAACATTGGGACAAGGTGCTTTGGGGTCAGACTCCAAAGCACTCTCCCCATGTTGAGGGCATGTAGCCTGGTAGGAGAGGGGCACTCTCTCATCAACCCCTCTTTTCCTGCCCTGCAGCCTGCTAGGTTGTGTGCTGGATAAGGGTCTGGTATGGATTTTGCGGAGACCCTTACACCATTTTTTTTTTAATTGGCGCAGGGTTCCCATTAAGTTTCATACCAGAATTAAAGGGCCTGGTATGGATTTTCGGGGGACCCCCATACAATTTTTTTTTACATTTTTGGTACGGGGTTCATCTTACTATTCATACTGGGGGGACCCCATGCTGTTTTTTTTCAATGAGTTTTATCTATATTGCTGAGACCCGACAATTCATTATAGCAGTAATCAGTTTTAAAAGACTTTTAAAATATTTTTTCCTTTATAAATGTAATTTTGTCACTGTTCTAAACACGGGACACATGTTCCACTTTACAGGCATACTATAGACACCCCCCAGGCATGATATTTAAAGGAATATTTCATTTTTATTGTTTCACTTTAAGCACTATTAAAGTCACTGCTCCTGAAAAAACTGATGTTTTTAAAACCTTGTTTTGTATTGATACATGTCGCCTGGGACAGGACTCAGGTCCCCAAAAACTTTCTATGACAATAACTTGCATATAAGCCTTTAAAATGAGCATTTTTATTTTTTTCATGTTAGTGTCCCATAGAAAGTTTCATGGCTATCGAATTTGCCACAAACGTTGCATATTGTTTGCTGTTCGGCGTACGGGCGAACACCCAATGTTCATGCCAAACTTGCGTTCAACTTGAACATCGGGCTCATCCCTACTGTTGAGTGACTATTGCACCCCTGGTATGTTTTATACATGGAACCTGAGATAATGTTCCAAGATTATAAGTGTAGCAAAGATTGCAACGCAGTAATTTTAGTGAGGAAAAGAAAGGATTAGGAAAAATATAGTACAACAAGCATGTAAAAAAAATTTTTTCACATTTATTTTATATGGTGTAAAAGACATTTTTATCAAAGTAATATATTACTTTATCTCTTGAATAGTGTAATAAACACATCTTTTGTAACATTATTTAGATTTCCAATAAAAATTGGATTGGCAGGCAGTGCTTTCACAAAATATAAGGATAATGAAAGCAGATTTCCAATTATTTCTTCTCATACAAATGCTTTGTTCATCTTTCTTTTTTCTTGCAAGAATCACAGTTCTTAAAAATTAGCATTTCTGATACAGTTTGTATAGAAATCTGGACACTTAACGGTGATAGTAAAATAAGGACAGCGTGCTGATTATTTTATGATTATGTTTCATCAAATTTGTTTATTTTTTAATAACAAAGATTGACAAATTGAGTACATACAAGAACGGTGGTACAATATTCAAATAGCAATAAAGCTAAATTGTATTTATGAACAGGATGAGTACATAACAATGTAAAAATGTACCAAGTAGAGCAGTGTTTCTCTACTCCGAGCCTTAAGGCATCATAACAGGTCATGTTTTCAGGCTTTCCATTGTTTTGCACAGGTGATTTGATCAGTTTCACTGCCTTAGTATTTACCACAGCCGTTTCATCTGAGGAAAATACAGAAACATGACCTATTAAGGCACCTTGAGGACTGGAGATATAAAAAAAACTGGAGTAGAGCAACAAATAAACCAGTATTACGTTGAAAGTAATAGAAAATTCCATCAGAAGGAATAAAGTAACTTAGTGACTATTGGTTCATTTTGCAAGAGCTGTAATAAGGATATCTATTTTATGATTATTTTTATTGTAGTCTAGAAAATGGCATTGTACCAAATAAAGTTGCAACCCAAATCACATTTTTGTGTATATAATTAAAGAAAAACAATAATGGTTTAGAATCTATTTTAATTTAATTTGGGGTACACCCATTACACATGATTAGCAGAAGCGAGAAAAATGCAGAAGCTTCACTATTGCAGTCAATCTGCCTCTGGAAGAAACCCATACAGAGCTGCCTAAAAAGAGAGTCATCGTATGCATTCAGTAAAAATTGTTAGCTTGTGGAATTAGGAAATCGAGGCAAAGGCTCCACCTGTTGCGAATACAAAATATTCCCTGCCATTATTATGCAATAAAGGCTATACATTCTCCTTGAAGGAGAAACTATAATGGCTTGGTGTTCAATAGCATGTAACTTACTGCAGCCATTCGTTCTCACTCTGTCTCCTTTCTTCTCTGTCCATAATCAGATCCTGCTCTAATTCCTACCCCCAGTCCCTATCATATCATATTTTGCCTCTCTAACCATGCTTATTCCGTCTGTCTATTTTATGAATAGTCCATTATCATATCACATTGGGGTTGATTTACTAAAGGCAAATCCACTTTGCACTACAAGTGCACTTGTAAGTGCAGTCGCTATAGATCAGAGGGGCATCTCTGAAATGAAGTGAAGCTCTACTGATTTTATCATCCAATCATGTGCAAGCAAAAATGTTGTTTTTTTTATTTTCCTTGCATGTCCCCCTCAGATCTACAACTATTGCACTTCCAAGTGCACTTGTAGTGCAAAGTGGATTTACCTTTAGTAAATAACCCCCATTGCCTTTTCTATCTTCCACCCTTCCATGATCATCTATTTTTGTTACTTTCCCTCCTCTATGCCCCTCAGTCCACAGCCAGTTGCTGTCTTATCTCCTGTGTCCCTGTGCATGTTCAACTATGATCTGTTTCCTTTTAATTACCTGATTTATGATTCCTGATTTTATGGTTCCTGCTCAGCCTTGCTTCTCAATCAATTTACATTTTGGACTTGATTTACTAAAGGCAAACAGACTGTTCATTTTGTGAGGGAATTTTCTTAAAGCTTAAAATTGAGTAAATCACCCCATTTGTCACCCCCCCCCCCCCCATGGATGGAGCACTTGATCAGTAATACATGCCCAGCTTCCCGCTTAAATGCTATCTGATTCTGCAGTAAATTGTAGCTATAACCATTTAGCTTAAATAAACCCATTTGTTAGTTTAGAGATTAGAAAATCTGATGGAGCTTTCCCCAGTTTTGAAGCTTTATTAAAAATGTCTGAAAGGGTTTTATGGTTATTTATGATACATGTATCCTTCTAGCCCACCTCACCATTGACTACAGTATATGGTTGTACAATTTAGTTTTTCACATAGGCTCTAATCCATAAAAGCCATAAGGGTGTATTTACTAAAAGCAAATAGCCTGTGCACTTTTAACCGCTTGCCGACCTCCTCAAACTAACGTACCTGTATGTTGCTCTTTAAGAGGCAGCCTGTGGGCAACCACGGCAATCT
This sequence comes from Lithobates pipiens, assembly GCF_037356315.1. Classification (NCBI taxonomy): domain Eukaryota; kingdom Metazoa; phylum Chordata; class Amphibia; order Anura; family Ranidae; genus Lithobates; species Lithobates pipiens. Next base: position 189,542,607 of record NW_027507903.1, read on the forward strand.
CCGTGAGTCAGGTTGCGGGTCCCGCAGACCCGATGTCTGTGGGGATACCTGCGATCGTACTGTAAACAAGCATCTCTCCACTCTGCCTAGTGACAGTGTCATTTATCTTTGCTCCCTGTGATCAGGAGCAGAGATCAGTGATGTGTCACACGTAGCCACGCCCTCCCACAGTTAGAATCATTCCCCAGGACATACTTAACCCCTACACTGTCACCTAGTGGTTAACCCCTTCACTGCCAGTGTCATTTACACAGGAATCAGTGCATTTGTATAGCACTGATTACTGTATAAAAGACAATGGTCCCAAAAATGTGTCGAAAATGTCCGTTGTGTCCGCCATAATGTTGCAGTCATGATAAAAAATGCTGATCACTGCCATTACTATTAAAAAAAAATATTAATAATGCCATAAAACTATCCCCTATATTGTAAACGCTATAACGTTTGTACAAACCAATCAATAAACGCTTATTCCAATATTTTTGGAAAAAAAATGTAGAAGAATACATATTTGCCTAAACTGAGGGGGAAAAAAGTCTATATATTTTTGGGGGATATTTATTATAGCAAAAATGCTTTTTTTTCAAAATTGACTTTTTTTGTGTATAGCGCAAAAAATAAAAACCTCAGGGGTGATCAAATACCACCAAAAAGCTCTATTTGTGGGGAAAAAAGGATGTCAATTTTGTTTGGGAGCCATGTCGCACGATTGCGCAATTGGCAGTTAAAGTGACGCAGTGCCGAATCTCAAAAAGTGCTCTGGTCTTTGGCCAGAAAAATGGTCTGGGGCTTAAGTGGTTAAAGTGCAGTTGGACTCTGCAGCAGTTCAAATTTTTCCCAGAGCTTTGTGAATATGGTGAAGTTCTGCTGATCTCTTTTCCAATCATTAGCAAGCAACAAACCCACCAATATTAAGTGTATGGAGAGCCTTAATAAACTGTTCTAGCTGTAGGTATTAAGATATTTTGGTTAGACAGCTTGTTCTATTTAGCAAACTTTTAAAATTATGATTGTTAGTAAATATGCTATTAATGATTTAATGGTCTAGTGCAACACTATATTATTTTTGAAAACAGGCTCCTGGGATTGTAGCCCATCTAATTTACAGAACAGGTATTTAATGTTGTTAATAACTGTGTCTACAAAGTATATGAAAGCACAATAAAACCTCCCAATTTATCAGTACTGAGTTAACTTAAAGCACACATTTCTAGGAAGACTTAATTTTTCCACAGGGAGATTTTAAGCAATTTTCTTCACTCTACGACTGTGTATTTTAATTAAGCACAAATTAAAACCATGTCAGCGGGCAAAAGATGCTGAACATTTTTACTAACCATTTTCAAGTTGTACAAACTCAGCTTAACATTACACTTTTGAGGAAGGATGAAATTACATACAATTATTTGTGTAAGAAACAAGTATAATGTTAAGTATATTTGTCCTAGAACTCATTTTGTGGCTTGTCAAGTAGACTAAACTAGACTGTGTGACTGGAGAGAGGTTTTATTGGACCTGTCTGTTCCAGGTTCCAAACCATTGAGTTTGTCAGCTGGTGATTTGCAATGGGACTGGGAAATGCCATAGGGCCTGTCATGTCATTCAGTTCCTTATTTCATTCCATCATTAAAATTACAAATTGACAAATTGACTAAGTGATTATATGTTTTAATTGTACCATGTGTGTGTGTGTGTGTGTGTGTATATATATATATATATATATATATATATATATATATATATATACACACTATCGTTTATTTAGGTTGTGCTGTTTTAGAAGTGGGAATTTTATATTAGGTTTAGTATATTAAAGTCCTGCACACACAAAATATCACAAGAAAAATATAACTATAGTTCCTTATTAGTCTAAAACATTAAAGCATGTTTTTAAGAAACCACATAACTAATGATATGTACTTATATACAGTACAAACAAGGAATATTAATTTGAGATATGATATATGCTTTGTAACTAATTTCACTATGTGCATGCTTGCCCATATGTAGGGTGTAAAGCATGTTTAGTGAGAGGTGTACCATTGAAAAAAGAAAATAAATAAGAATCAAGCAAAATAATGTGAAGTCCATAGGTGAATCCATATGGATTATATTAATCTGTGCAAAAATGTCCACAAGCAATGTGATAATGACTTAATCTCTTTAATGGCAGTGTCCATCATACATCACCAAAAACCACATCGAAGCCATCACCAGCTGTAGAAACTGCTTACCAGCTCCTGTAGACCCCTTATTATAATGGGTCGGTGTACGCCTGTGGCTTAAAACCCAGCTGGGGCCTTTCTCCACATCTCAGGGCTTCCCAACACTTCTGATGTCACTCAGTGAGTTGGATAGGAGTTGGGCACCAAAAGAGACCATAACATAACATAATAACAGAAATTAGGTCTATCCCCTGTAACTGGTCCACACCCTGGCTTTCAAGGTGCTCTGTAGACCATTCCAAAAGCAAGCAGCTTAGGGTGATAAGGCTGTTCCTCCACAGATACAGTATTGCGAATTAGCATTGTCAATCCCAGGGCAGGAAGTGTTATTGTCTGGGTCACCAGGTCAAAATAAAGGAAACAAAACCTAAAAAAAATAAAACCAATGTAGCCACAAAATCCAAGGACTGGTAAGCTGCAATATACTGAATCATTCTAGATACACTTTAATGAGATCACAATTGATAAATAATGGCTGCTTGGGGTGTAAAGACCTGATAAGGGCTTGGAATGTGTGCAAGAATGTGTGTAAAAACTACAACACTGTATTTTCAAGTACCGTATATACTCGAGTATAAGCCGAGATTTTCAGCCTCTTTTTTGAGGCTGAAAGTGCCCCCTCGGCTTATACTCGAGTCACCGCTGTCTGACTGCTCGATCAGCGTATCGAGCAGACAGACGGCGGACATTAAAATTCAAAAGCCGCGCCTCCTTCTCCGCCTCCGCCTGTGATAGGCGGAACACTGAATTTCCCAGCAGTCAGTGTTCCGCCTATCACGGACATCCGTTCATTCTCATACTACGGACGAGTATGAGAGGATGTCCGTGATAGGCGGAACACAGGCTGCTGGGAAATTGAGTGTTCCGCCTATCACAGGCGGAGGACGGAGGCGCGGCTTTTGAATTGTAGAATGGCCGCCGAGAAGAGCGGCGATCCTGGAGCGGCGATCCATCGGCACGACACGGGACGGAGGAGGCACGGGACGGAGGAGGCACGGGACAGAGGAGGCACGGGACAGAGGAGGCACGGGACAGAGGAGGCTCGGGACAGAGGAGGCACGGGACAGAGGAGGCACGGGACAGAGGAGGCACGGGACAGAGGAGGCTCGGGACGACGGCGGCTCGGGACGGAGGCTTGGGACACAGGTAGGCTGGACACACACACAAGGCTGCACGGACACACACACACACACACACACACACACACACACACACACACACACAGGGATGGATGGATGGATGGATGGATACACACACACACACACAGGGATGGATGGATGGATGAATACACACACACACACACACACACACACACACACAGGGATGGATGGATGGATGGATACACACACAGGGATGGATGGACGGACACACACACAGGGATGGATGGATGGATGGATGGATGGACACACACACAGGGATGGATGGACGGACACACACACAGGGATGGACGGACACACAGGGATGGACAGCCATGTCTCACCCTCGGCTTATACACGAGTCAATAAGTTTTCCAGTTTTTTGGGGGTAAATTGGGGGCCTCGGCTTATATTCGGGTCGGCCTATACTCGAGTATATACGGTACTTTAATATCATAATATTACTTAAAAATCAGTGTTCTATTACTGAGCAAATCTTAGCTTTATTACTAGTGTCTCATGCTCAAGGGTAAGCAATGTCGGAGTTAAGTGGGATGGTTCAAGCAGGAACACACTGGGGAGGCCATCATCTCTGATTTGCTGTGATTTGTCAGCACCTGACATACTTAATTATTGCACTTGTCTATCGTTTCTGCTTATTAGTAGTAATTCATAAAGGCTTCATGAAACGCTTGCTAATAAATGTAATGATTAAAACAAAAATCTTAAACATATCAATCGAACATAAAAGTACATTTTTACCTCATTACTATAATGCTGCCTAGTTTCTAATGCCTTAACATTGTCTGGGTTTTGATACAGTGTGGTTAGCAAGAGTAAGTTAAATTCTATTGATAAATTTAAAATAATTTGTCATTCAATTCACTTTCATGGCTGGCAAATTGATCTTAAAGACTATATTTCAACTCAGAGGACTAAAGTATTTAACATGAAATAACACACACCCATTTCTGCTTTTTGTTTCAGCTGGGTATTATAAAACAAAGTGGCACTATCTTAATATCAACATACTCAGTATTTCACTACAGCATTAACTTACAGATACTATTTAATTATGTCATGTGCTGCCTCTGGTGAAAGCATGGAGCCAATCATAAGGGGCACCAGGGTGCCAGTAGACCTCAGAAAAAAGGATGAGCCAAGCTATGTTTAGGAGCCAAGACTGCTATATTAAGAATAACTACATATGTATATTTATTTGTGTCTGCTTGTATATAGGTGATTAGATATGTGTTTAATGGATTTTTATTGAATTACTTTTTTTTCAGTTAACCACTTGCTGACCCACCACAGTACATGATGTGCCTGCTCCAGGTTTAGGAGCAGCGTGCCCCCTATGACCATTGTGTCCACTGGATTGTGGATCTAGGTACTCGGGCCTGGTGATTATATGATCACTATGCAATCACATGATCACAATGTCAACAAAGCTGTCATTCATAACAGATGTATTGCTTATGCTGTGATTGCCCCACAGCTATCACATGATACCTGGGCCAATCACAGCACCCTGTAGCATGTGATCAGCTGTAGCCAATGACAGATCACTAGTGATCACAGCTGTCATGAATGGTTAATGCATTCATGATAGTTGATAACGTTGCTGTTATAAGGATCTTCCTTGTAACAGCAAACAAAGTGTATACAAAAAAAAAAAAACAAACAGATCACCCCCAACCCCCAGAGTAGTACAGTGTTACTGCAGTGACACTTACCTACTCTGACAAAATGTTTGGTACAGGAAAAGTTGGTCAGAGGAGATCTCAAAGGCACCCATCTATATTACACAAGACGCAAAAACATACTCTGACACAGAGTGGGGATATTTTAGGTGCCGATAACCTAAATCACAACATCAGATAAAATTTATATATTTTATTTAATCAATTCATATTAAAAATATAATAGAAATCAGAACAAACGTGAAAGAGGACACGTAAGATTCATTAAAAAAACATTGGATCATTTCATTTTGAATATTCACGGACATGATCTACTATAGATGGCAACTGTGGTATAGCAATCCCGACATGTTTCACCAATTATTAGGTTTTTTAGAAGATATGTTACCACACCTGGGCAGGCAGATCAAATACACAAATAAGCATATGTATAGTTCCAATTAAATAATTCAAATATAGACCTGTTTCGTAAATAAATAGCATTTTAAAACAAATCAATAAAGAAAGAGAACAAACAAAAATATAAGTGATATAAAGATTTGTGGGGGGGCATCTTACCAATTTGATATAGCTGTGTGGACAACAATCCAAAAACTGTGTGACATCAAAGTCCATGGATCCAATAAGAAGCAAAAGGGGGAAACACCCAAAAGAAGGGGTGAGGTATTAAAATGTTGGCCGCAGGAGAAGTTATTGGGGCCAGTAATGACTAGAAATCATGAAAAATTTTAAGGAATCAAAAACAAACACAAAATAATCCCTGCTCTGTGTCAGAGTATCTTTTTGTACTCTGATAAAAGTATGTAAAAGGAAAATGGTAAAAAATGAAACAAAATGTTTAAAAAAAGGAATAAAAAATTATTGTATAAAATTGCATGTGTACTGTGTTTATATGAATTAATGTGCAATGTCGCTTTGAACTATTTCTTGTGCAATATTTTTAGCAACCACAAGATGATGCTGTTTTCCGATGTGGCTTTTTATGATTATAGTAGCTTGTATTTTTAATTTAGATTTCTTGCATGTCTATCCAAATTATATATGTCTAGTATGATGCCTTTATATTATGAGATTGGGTTATTTCTTTTGTATATGGGTATTATTGCTATATAGGACTTTGTCTTGCTGTTGGAGATATTCTCCTTAGTGTCAGAGAGGTTCCTGATCTAGTTCCAATATTTGGAATGCAATTTGTCCAAGCCATTCCATTCTCTTACTAAATACCTAAGACTGTCTACTTTTCAAAAAGGGGTCATTTGAAGGGGGGGGGGGATTTGTACTGCCCTACAATTTTAGGGGCCCAAGAAATGAGATAGGCTGCCAGTACATCAAAATTTATCAATTTTCAAATATATATATATATATATATATATATATATATATATATATATATATATATATATGTGATAGTATAAAAATATAACAGTCCAATTCCTGTATCTCTCAGCTGGATTGGCTGAGAGATACTGGTACCATATGATAGTTCTCTAAATTTGTCTATGACCCTTGGTTACATTCAAGTCTGTAGCAGAGACTTTTTCTCAAGTAATTCACATTCAAGTCTGTGGCAGAGTCTGATTCCTAAGCTATGCAAATATTTTAATAATCTGGGAGAGAAAGAAAAAATTAGAAAAGAATCGTTGTTAGCATATATAAAGATAATACCTAAAGAAGGGAAAGATAAAACCAACTACTCTAGTTACAGACCTATTGCCCTTTTAAATACAGACATCAAAATCTATGAAAAGATCTTGGCCACCAGATTAAAAAAGCTAATACCAATTTGGATAAACCTGGACCAGACCGGGTTTGTCCCTGGAAGAGAGGGAAGAGACAATAGTCTAAAAACAGTTTTGATGTTAGGTAAACGTAAGAAGAATGGGTCCCCAGCTCTACTCCTGTCGTTAGATGCGGAAAGGGCATTCGACAGGGTAGACTGGGGATTCATGATGGAAACATTAAGATATGTGGGAATAGGGCCAAGATTCACGCAGTGGATCAAGAATCTTTATAGTGATCCCTCCGCTATGGTAAGGGTGAATGGCAGACTGTCCTCTGGAGTTGAGATGGGTAATGGTACACGTCAGGGCTGCCAGTTTTCGCCTCTTCTGTATGTCCTATCCTTGAAACCATTGTTGGCGACTCTAAGAAATAATCGAGATATAGGAGGGGTGAAAGTAGGGGAAAACGAACATAAAATAGCGGCTTACACAGATGACGTGATGATGTACGTAACAAATCCAGAGGTGACCCTGCCAAATATTTTGAAGGAGGTAAAAAAATATGGGGAACTCTCAAATTTTAAAATAAATCCTGTTAAAACTGAAATTTTAAACATAGGAATGGAGAGAAAAGAGGTTCAGAATCTTCAAAAAGCATTCCTATTCACGTGGGTCAGGGAAGAACTAAAATACTTCGGAATAAAGATAACCCCTACTGAAGAGAAATTATACGAAGCAAACTATATCCCATTGATTAATGAGGTTAAGGCGGATCTGACGAAGACACGTACTCGAGCACTGTCATGGATAGATAGAATAAACTTGTTATTTCAATACATTTTTATTAGTTTATAAAGGATATACAAAGGTGAGTGGTACAGGACATGTTGACTTTTACAATTGTAATTAACAGTCAATGTAATAGAGGGAGGGAAGAGGGGAAAGGGAAAGAAAGGGTGAAAAAGAAACGGGTAAGTAGGTGGTTACATAAACAATAATGCAAATACTGGTTACTACACAGGATACATCTTATCAGGGTTAAGATCTAGTTCACAGAATTCTTATATTTGTTGGTCCAAATTTTCCATTGCTTATCAAATAGATCGCACTTCAATGCATTTATGGCAAGAGCACGCTCTATAGTGTGGTGTTGGTTCACTCTTCTAATCAGGTCAGAGATGTTTACCGTCATGGCAGTTTTCCAATGTTGTAATATCATGGATCTAGCAGAAAGAAGGATGTTGGAAATAACAATCCGCATATCATGCGGAAATTGTTCAATACCCATATGTAAAATTCCTAGGGATGGATTGGGGCGAGTGACAATACCCGTGAGCGATGTTATAAGTTGGAAAACTTGATTCCAGTACCTAACTAACCAAGTTGGGACACTTCCAAAACATGTGCAGTAGATGTCCTAGCTGTCCACAATTTCTCCAACATGTATTTTGGGCAGATGGAAAAAATGTTGCCAGTCTACACGGTGTGTATTGCCACCTGTTAATTATTCTAATAGTCATTGCCCAATGATTAATAGAACGGGAGGCTTTTTGGATTTCTCGAAATGTGGTTGTCCACTGATCATCTGTAAATGATTTCCCTAAATCCGTCTCCCATTTAGCAATCGGTTTTGTTTTCACAAAAGATTGTTTAGCATGTAGAAGGGAGTAAAAAAGCGAAATGCCTTTCCTGGTGGGGCGTTCTCGAGTTAAGAAGTTCCACGCACTGGATGGCATTGTTATAGTAGGGGGAGGGTTACGTTTTAGAAAATGTGCCACTTGGATACATGTAAACTGGTACTTATTGGGGAGATTGTATTGAGCCATAATCTGTGTGCTGGAAAGAGCTGTACCATTAGACAATAGGTCTTGGATGGTATGTATACCGTGGTTGGGGAACTGTTTTAGGGACAGCATAAGGATTTTATGCTCGAGCAGGCTAAGCGGAAATTTGTATTCCACAGCATTTTGAGAGTTATGGGTATGATGTATGAAGAACCTCCATGCTTGTAGGGAGGCTATAAGGGTGGGAGCCATGGAATGGAGAGCCCAGGGTTTCCAGACATCACTCGCGAGTAATGCCACTAGATCTGGTATTGGGGCTATATGCCTTTCCAGCTCAACCCAAGGTGGTGAATCTATAGTTTTGAACCAGTGTTGGAGTTGGTCCAGTCTAGATGCCCATAAATAATCAGAAACTTCAATCAGTCCTACTCCACCTACTCGGTTATGCGGAATCAGGTTGCTAGGAGAGCATTCCATATGAATTTCCACAGAGTAGTAGACAAGGTTTTAAGGAAATGGGTTGGGATAGGTATGGATATGAACATATACAATATGAGAGGGAGAACTAACATCTTACATGCTGCCAATCTGCCCATCCAGGATAATTCGGTCTTGGCTATACATTTGAGCGTTTCATCTATCTTTAGAAGCAATGACTTAATATTGACGGAGACTAGAGTTTTCGTGGAATTAGTAATTGTTATACCTAAGTAGGGTATGCCATCTTCTTTCCATACATATGGAAGAGTGGTTTGAAGTTGGAGTTTGATACGTTTGTCAATTCCTAAATCTAGAATCAATGATTTGGCGAAGTTAACTTTATAGTACGAAATCTCACCAAAGTTTTTTAAAGTTTCATGGACTAAGGGGAGAGATCTGGTCGGGTTTGTCAGCATCAGTACAACGTCATCGGCAAACAGGTTAATAACGTGGTTACGAGATCCTAACACGTGTCCAGCAATATCGGCCTGGGATCTAATGGCCTCCGCCAGAGGCTCTATCATAAGGTTAAAAATGGTTGGAGATAATGGACACCCCTGACGAGTGCCATTAGAAATAGGGAAAGGTGTAGAAAGCATTCCAGCTGTTAAGACTTGGGCGGATGGATTGGAATATAAAGCCAACATTGCGTTAGAGATAAAACCTTGAAAGCCAAATTTTTGTAGAACTTCCTTCCTATAACACCACTCCACCCTATCAAACGCCTTCTCTGCATCTATGGAGAGCAGCAGAGAAGGAGTTTTAGTTAAATTAGCATAATGAACAATGTCAATAATACGTCTTGTAGCATCAGAAGTTTGTCTCCCCCTGATGAAGCCCATCTGGTCGCTTTTAATTAAAGAAGGCATAAACTCTGATAGTTTAAGGGCGATAAGTTTGGCGTAGATCTTTATATCTGTGTTCAGGAGAGAAATAGGTCTAAAATTACTAGGGGTAGTGGGATCTTTACCAGGTTTGGATATAGTGGTCACGTATGCTTTTAACATTTCATTTGGAAAGGATGCTGAGTGTGCTGCCTGTGTGAACATCTTTTGGAGATATGTGGAAAGAATAGTGGAAAAGGTTTTAAAATATTCATTATTTAGTCCATCAGGACCTGGGGATTTCCCGTGAGGGAGTGAAGTAATGACTGATGTTATTTCATGGTTTGTGAACGGTGAATTCAGCAATGCAAGCTGTGATTCGGAGAGTTTAGGGAGATCTAAATCTTTGAGAAAATGCTGTATTTTGGGAACAGTGGGTTGAGGAGTGTGGGGGTCGGTGTTAAGGTTGTAAAGCTCACTATAATATTGTTCAAATTAGTTTGCGATTTCTTGAGGATTGATTACTTTATGAAGGGATGTAGGGTGTATCAGATGGGAAATCCTAGTTTTGGTGCGTATTGCTCTAATCCTATTGGCAAGGTATTTACCTGCTCTATTCGCACAGGCATAGGTACGTAACTTCAAGCGTCTAAGGTAGAAATCATAGTTTTGGGCCAAGTGATCTCTCAATTTTTCTCTAAGAGAGGTTATTTGGGTAGTCCGCTGGTGAGAGGGAGATGCTTTGTTGAGGGTTTCTAAATTGTGGATATCGGAAGTAATGGAGTCTATGGTTGCAGTATACTTTTTTTTAGCTCTAGCTCCTAGCTGGATAAGGACGCCTCTAATAAACGCTTTGTGGGCGTTCCAGAGTGTGAAGGGACTCTCTACTGAATGTTCATTTTGTTGGAAATATGTTTTAAGGTTTTGAGAAATCAGTTCTTTGGTATCGGGGTCCTGTAGTAATCTAACACTGCAGCGCCAGATGGGTGAAGAGGGAGAGACACCCTTCTCATGAATAGAAAGTGATATGGCAGAATGGTCAGACCACGTAATATCATGTATCTCAGAGGATGAAACATTTTGTAAGGTCCATTGATCGGACAAATAAAGTCTATTCTGGAATAAGACCCATGTACATGGGAGAAGAAGGTAAAGTCTTTCTCGTTGCCATGTGTGCATCGCCAGACGTCGTACAGTTTTTCAGAGTGCAGGATCGTATTTAGGCAGGTGTTGTTGTTGCGTTTAGCATTAGAAGTGTCAAGTTGTGGGTCGACAATGAGGTTAAAATGGCCCCAAAGAATGAGACTGCCGTATTGGATAGGTTGTATTTTACGGAGTAGTCTATTTAAAAACCTAATCTGTCGGGTGTTTGGAGCATATAAAGATACAATGGTGTACGGTTTAGAATTAATATCACCCTGAAGAATAATATAGCGACCATTGTCGGCTGTGATGGATTTCTTGAGATGGAAGGAGACCGTGTCACGGATGGCAAGAAGGACACCTCCGCTTTTTTTATTCGGGTTATTTGCCAGGAATATATGTGGGTAGTTTTTATGTGTACATTTAGGATGGTTGTCCTGTTGAAAATGAGTTTCCTGTACACATAAAATATTCGCTTTTAATTTCTGAGCTTCTGTCCACAGCGAGTAGCGTTTCACAGGGTGGTTGAGGCCTTTGGCATTAATGGAAACAAAGGTAATGGTCATTTTTCAGGTAAGAAAAAAAAGATGTGTAAGTGTACTCACAGAATCCTTCGAGAATTATTAGAGTCATCTGAGCTCCAGGAGATTGACAGAAGAGATGCCGCTATGGTATTTAGAGATGTAGTAGAACAGGGGATGAAGAGTCCATCACGTGTAGGTCCAGTGCTAATGGAACAAAGGGTGTAACCACAAAAATAAACAATAACATATAGAACAATAAAAATAGAATCATATAAGCGATCCATATGCAAACAAAGCTGCAAAAATGACAAATGTCAGGGGTAAGAACAAGGAAAGATGAAGAAATCCTTGTGCCCAGGGAGAGAACATATTTGTCAACGGTGTGTGATTATTTACTGCCATCAGTGACATTTTTGGGGGCTCTTCTGTGTGAAACTACTTGCCACTCATCCGGAATAGGGCGTAGTTGTGTTGCAGGTGGTTCCAGAGGGTTTTGTTGTGGAAGTATGCCCCATTGACGCAGGAGTGCGATACCTTCAGCTAAAGTAGTAACTGTGTGTGTGGTACCATCATGTGAGATGGACAATTTCGCGGGATAACGCAATTTATGTGGTATATTGTGGTTGCGTAAGGCCTTAGTGATGGTTGCTAAGTTTCGGCGCAATTGCAGAGTATGTCTTGATAGGTCAGGGAGGAGGATCAATTCAGCATATTGAGATATGTTGTTGCCTCGAGTACGAAACGCAGTCATAATTTGTTCCTTGATATGATAGTAATGCATCTTGAGCAAAACATCCCGAGGGGTACCTTCAGGTAGAAATGCTGGCTTGGGGATTCTGTGAATCCTGTCAATGGTCAGTTCCTGAGGAGATAATGTGGGGATAATGGTGGAAAATAGCGTGTGTACATACTGCAGTAATTGGTTTGGAGGTATGGCTTCAGGAATACCTCTGATTTTAATATTGCACCTCCTAGAGCGGTCCTCAAGGTCTGCTACTTTACTCTTTAGCCATGTTATTTCTTCATCATGGGATTTGTGGGCCTCTACTAAAGTATTGAAAGAAGTTGTGCATTCCCCTATGTTACGTTCCATTTGGTCCACTCTATTACCTAGTGCCAATACTTCTCTATGGCAGTTAGTGATTTCTACAGTGAGGTCAGCTTGTATGGAGGCTTTGAGTGACATAAGCATCTCCTTAAGGACCGTATCTGAGACCGGTCGATCGGATGTGGGGTAGGCCGCAATCAGGTCGGATGCCGGTGGATGTATAGCGTGGCCTATGGGAGCGGATCCGCTTACCTCCATGTCCGCTCGGTTTACCTCAGGAGAAGATATCCATTGCCTTTGTTTGGCTGGGCTTCTAGTCGTGGGGCTATTCGTTCCTGAGGAGGAATCGCTGAGGGAAGTCGTTCGGAGGTGAGATTGTTGCGAGGCCTGCTCTTGATTTTCAGTCACGCACGAACCGGCGCCATTTTGTGAGATTCCGTGCGCCTTGAAAAGGTTCGGAAGTTTCCGCGGCGGTTGCTGACTCTTTCTATTTTTTGGCATCTTCGGTAGAAGCGAAGGTGTCTACCCTACGTTATGGATAGGTTTATGTGGAAATATGTCACCAATGGAGTCGTTATAGAGTTGTTCTCTCCGGTGGTCGAACGGAGCTCTCAGCTCAAGCGTCCATCTTAGCGCTCGGTCGCCACGCCCCCCCCTGAATAAACTTGTTAAAAATGGTCACATTACCAAAAATAATGTATATATTTCAAATGTTACCGATAGGAATACCGCAGAGCTTTTTAGGATTATAAAAAAGTTGTTGATAAAATATATCTGGCAGAATAGAAAGTCAAGAATCAACTATGCACTAATCACTATGAAGAGGGAAATGGTGGATTGGCAACCCCTGATGTATACAGATATTATAAAGCAGTAGTATTGACACGGATGATAGAATGGACGAAGGAAAATGGTGAAAAAAATGGGTGGAAATAGAAGACACATTAAGCAGAAGCACTTTGAACAAAAATATTTGGGTATCATAAAAATACAGGACATTGGGACAAGATTTCCACATATTGACTAGAAATGTGTTCAAAATATGGGATACACTATGTCGGAGAGAGAAACGGGAGCACAATTCCCCATTAATGGCACTTACAGGAACCAATTTTTTCACACCTGGAAACTAGATATTTACGGCTCAGAAAATAAAAACTCCCCAATTGAAAGATGTGGTGAAGGGAAAAATTTAAACACGACAGGAAATAGAAAGGGACACTGGTTGGAAAATTAAATGATTGGAATCTAGTTCAATTAACACACTTTGTAAAATCACTCCCAATGCCAAAAGGAGGTGAAGGAGAAAAGAGGCCCTCGGAAAAGCTCTGCTATACACAACATTCTTTAAAGAAAGGAATTTCTACAATATATGGTATACTTACAGAACTAGAAGGACAAGGAAGACTGGCTTACCTAGACCAATGGGAAAAGGAATTGGAACTAAAAATTGATGAAGAACAAGGGAAGAGGATGATTAGAGCAGTCCACGACGGTGCTCGAGACATGAAAACTATTGAGATGAACTATAAATGAATAGCCAGGTGGTACTGTACACCGGCAAGATTAAGCCGATACCAAATGGAGAGCTCTCCACTATGCTGGAGGAAGTGTAACCAAAATGCAACAAAGCTGCACATATGGTGGGAGTGCCCGAAAATAAAGGAGTTTTGGCAGGAGATAGTGAATATTATAAAAGAAATAACTAAAGAAAACATAGAATATAATTTTCAGACGTGCCTGTTTCAGGATCTTAAAAAATCAAGGAAGCAGAAAAGGAAAACAATCACATCGATACTCCTTATGGTGGCAAAAGGGCTGATTCCGAAAAACTGGCTAAATAGTGAAAAGCCAGATTTGAGAGACTGGTTGGATAAAATAGAGTATTATAATAAGATGGCAAACCTGGAAAGCAGAGAAAATTGAAAAATGTGGACTTACACTCAAAAATGGGAAAAATTTAAATCTACAGAAAAGTATAAAGAAAAAAAAGGATGGGTTATGAAGACAACATAGGAGAGAACACAGAGAACAAGGTCGGGAAGGGGGGGATAAGGGGGTAGGGTAGATAGGGGTTCAAATTTGGGGGTAGTGTTTTTTGTATGTAATTTTTAACCACGATGATGTGAAAACAAGAAGAGACCAAAATTTGAACTGGGAAAGTTGAAATAAGTCTCTCGGGATATTTCGCTGAGGTGGAAAAAAAAAAGTCTGTGGCAGAGACTTTTCTCAAGTAATTCACATCCAAGTCTGTGGCAGAGACTTTGCTTTGTTTAACACCCTACCTGCTGCTAGGCCTAGTGAGAGGATGTCTATCCAGAGGTTGTGAGAGTCCAGCTGTGAAATGGTTATTCTTTGGATTTCTTCTTTAAGAGACTTTCTATTTTTGCAGTCCAAAAGTACCTGAATCTCTTCCTAACCCTCTACTCTTCATTAAGAGACTGTTTTATCTTCTAAATAAATAACCCAAAAGAAGATCCAGTGTCAGTTTCTGCATTTCTTTGGGCCATCTACCATGGGAAACCCTAGACAGAGACGAAGTCAAGAAGGACGGTAAGCCCAATAAAACCAGCAGCTCCTTTGAGGGTCAGTGCTACACTTGTTTATTGTAATATAAACTCTGTTTGACCTTCCACAGATTCCTCATCTCCCTGTACTTTTCAATAAAAATTGGCAGAAATTCTGGCTCCTTAAACAGATGAATTTTTTTTCTGTAAAAGACAATACACAAGACAAAACACTAATGTCAGTCTAAACTCTCATTATCTTATCCCAATATAGGCCTCCAAAGTGAAGCAGTATAGGCCACTGTGATCGGCCAAGTTCAAATTTTACCTTTGTTTAGGACGCTCGCCACTTCCGTTTTGTCCTCCACACACACACACACACACACACACACAGATCGGACGTATGACTCGTGTTAGCTTGCGAAGAAAAAAACACCAATGTCAGTCTAAACTCTCATTATCTTATCCCAATATAGGCCTCAATCTTGAAGCAGTATAGGCCACTGTTATGGGCCAAGTTAAAATGTTACCTTCGTTAAGGACACTCGCCACTGCCGGTCGTTTGACACACAGATCAGACAGATGCATGTTAGCTTTATATACACTTATATAAACTCTGCCTGCGTCGCCCGCCCCTGATGTTCTTTTTCATGAATATTCCCCGCCCCCTCTCTCTTTGGTGCGCAGTGGGAGTATATAGATAAAAATGGAGCAGACTTATTCTGTAACTAGCGTGGAGGATAGCCCGGAGCCCCAAACATCCGGATCCAGGAGGAGCTTGAAGGCCACCAACATGGAAATGGTGGAGATGGTGGACATTTGAGGAGGGAGGATTATGATGGAAAAAATGGTCCGTACACCTGTCCTAATTTGCGGAAGGACCAAATAATGCCGTCAGTTGTGACCACTCTGGAGCTGCATTTTGGGGTACGATGGTCTAAAGCAGTGATGGTGAACCTTGGCACCCCAGATGTTTTGGAACTACATTTCCCATGATGCTCATGCACTCTGCAGTGTAGTGGAGCATCATGGGAAATGTAGTTCCAAAACATCTGGGGTGCCAAGGTTCACCATCAGTGGTCTAAAGACCAATCGAGAAATCGCTGGTCCAACCTTAAACTGAAGGAGCCGGATCTGTATCAAATCAAGTAGGTGCTTCAAAAAAGTAAGTACTTGTCGTGTTTTCTTATTATGATTAACTTGCATGCTGCTCCATGTGCTTTTCTTTAGTGTTGTACAGTTTGAAATGGCTATTCATGTTCGAGGGCACAGTAATGGTTCGGAGGAAACATTGTTCGTTTGCCAATAAGTATGATGTATTTAGCTGGTACAGTGTTATACCTACATTTTTTTGGCCCAAAAGGTATTGCAGTTTGGTTAAAAGGGAACTTTGAATCATGTCTTCATCTTGGATCTCTTCCCAAACAGACAATTGTACACCACTTCTAAGCAATGTTTCATATTCCTATTTCTGGTTTGAAATATCCGTGTGCTAAGTATACCTTTTTGTTACATTCTCATAGGGTAGAAAAGACTCAGACAACATGATTCCAGGGACCCCCAACTTCGCCAGCCTAAATGGCAAGTAAGCACCAGCCCCCCCCAAGGATGTGGAGGAAGGAGAGGAGGAGGAAGTGGGTGACATGGGCACCCCACCATGCGAGTGTCTGACACTCCAGCTTCAGGTTATTCTATGTATGCCTGCATATTTCTAAATACATATTTTTTTCATCAATTTTAGGTGATGTTCTGGCTGTGGAAGGGGAAGCAGTGGAACCATTTACTAGCGCCAGCACCCAAACCCTCATTACCAAGATCATGGTGTGGAATGGGAAGATCGCCACAATGCGCAATCACCTGGACATCATGCAGCAGGAAATGAAGACCATGATCAGTGATTTGGGGAGAATCTAATCCCTTGTTCCCTAAAACAAAATCGATCATGTTCTTCTTTTCCTTTTTAGATGACAAGATTCTGTTTTTAATATTTTAACAGCCAAATTTTGAAGATGCACACAGTGCTATGTGCCATCAGGGGATCTCAATGTGCGCATTTTGTGGGTGCAACCCCTTGCTCATAATGTTAGTAGGTGAGTTGTTAGTTGCACCCATAAAACACGTCCATTGATCCCTCATGATGGGAGATAGCACATGTTGACTTTACCCATTTGGACTCCCAATTTGTGTGCATCTTCAAAATGTGGCTTTTACAGGGGTGACATCACCCCATCTGATGAAGGCAATATCAAGACATTTTTGACACTATAATGTCTGATATTGTCTTCAAGTTTTATACGTTGACCTTTGTAAGTTCCAGAGTTGTGTATGTTATCTTTTAAAACATGCCTGTTTCTATAAAAAAAATGATGAAAAAAAATATTGTGAAAAACAAAAAAAATATATTGAGGAAAAAATATAATACTAAAAAAAATTGCGAAAAACCCCAAAAAAAGTTTTTACACATTTTAAAAATGCACATGTGTGAATGTGCACATAGTAAACCTTTTGAAATACAACAATGTGTGGCTTCTTCTTTAAATACAAGTTTTGTAAGTAATGTTGTGTTTACAGTTATGATAATAATTATCACTCTATAATGGGGCTTATTTATTAAAGGAAAATCCACTTGGCACTAAAAGTGCACTAGGAGAACCTAGGAAACAGCCAAAAAGAAAAGCAAGCAATAAAGAAAATTCTAGATTTTATCAGAATTTTTTTTTAATTACTAAACATTTTATACATTGTCTGGTTTAGCAATGGCCCCCCCCCCACCTATAAAATAATTAACATATGTCTCCTGAACTTCACAGGCGCTTTGGGGTGCCAAGCCAGTATGGCCAGTATCCAAGCCTGTCAGGGAATTTTCTGCAATAAGTCTGACCTCAGGCCCAACTGAGACTAGATAATGATGGAAATGTTTCCTTAAATAATTATGCAGGATGCAGCAGCACAGGATGATGTGGTTGATTTTATAGTCCACCATATGGATTGCTATCAGAAACAGGTGCTGGTTCCACCTGTTTCTGACAGCAATCCATATGGCCATTATCCTGTAGGTATTCTCAATGACTCTTCTTGCTCTGGCCAGCCAGTAGTTAAAAACCCTTTTCTTCGGGTGAGGGTCCATTGGGGGAATGGCCTCATCAGGTCCTTGCCCGGACTAAACGCTTCATCAGCAATGAAGACGAAGGGGAGTCCTTCCACAGTGTCTGCATCAGGTGGCAATGCCAGGCCACCAGTCTGGAGATGTTGGTAAAACTCAGTCTTGGCGAAGACTCCTCCATCCGACATCTGGTCATTCTTCCCCACATCCACATTGAGGAATTCATAGGGTGCAGACACCACCGCCATTAACACTACACTATTAAACCCTTATAATTATAATAGTAAGACCCCGAATGGGGTGGTGGCACAATGTGGACATGCTTCACATCTATCGCCCATCTACAGTTGGGAAAGTCCCAATGGTCAGCAAAATGGGAGGCCACAGTCTGTAATTCCTGTGGCAATGACGGAAACTGTGGAGTCAAACAAGAAAAAAAATATAAGTACTTTTTCACATAACATTGCAAGCAGATTACACAAAAGCATTCTTGCACAACATCAGTTTAACATTTATTTAAAGGAGTATTTAAAAAGACAAAAATATAAGGCCCACTTATCAGATTCCTCACCCCCTCTGATGGCCCATTGATAAAATTGTATGGAGGGGGTGGGGGAGGGTTTGAAGTGACTTTGAGACCCCAAAAAAAAAGCCTCAGGCATTCTTCCTGAATTTAAGGACACATATTACATTTGGACACATTTTAGGGGATAGGGGAAGGGATAGGGGAGGTTTCTAAATTAATTTAAGGACACACATTACATTTGGACACATTTTAGGGGGTGGGGGAGGGTTCTAAATTAATTCAAGGACACACATTACATTTGGGCACATTTTAGGGAGTGTTTCAGGGAAAGCAGTACAATGGAGCTGACAATATACATTGTTAAAGGGACTAGGGTATAGGTGTATATGGGCCCAGGATAGCATGCTGGGGAGGTTAGTGAAGGCAAATGTAGACATGTAGGCCAAAAAAGGAGTATTAAAAAAGCTTCCAGCATGCATGAGGATAAAGGGGACATTCACAGCATATTACAATCATGGTAATTAGGGAATGATGAAATAAATACAATACATTAGCAAACAATAAATACATATAATGTGATGTTAAAGGAGAAAACTTACCTTAATGTAGTCCTTCTGCAGGACCTGAATGATGGCAGACCAGGTCTCTGGAATAATGATCCCTAGAGCCTGAGGGGAGATGTCTGTTGAGAACTTGAGGTCCTGTAGACTTCTCCCAGTCGTTAAGTCATCAATGTGGCGACTAGCCTCTGCTTGCCGCATGCTGCTATCCTGCCTGCTGATATAAGGGGTCAGCAAAGCCAACAGAAGGTGAAAAACAGGGTCAGTCATCATGAGATAATTCCTGCAATCCTCAGGATTATTCTCCTGGATCTCACAAAGCAAAGGCATGTGCAAGAATTGGTCACACCGGAATAACCAATTCTTGGTCCATGAACAGGGTGAGTAGGAGGCTTGGGTCAAATTATGAACTCCAACACCAAGCCCCCACACAGCATGAACTTCACAACAAGTACGTACCCGCACCATGGTTTCAAAACGGTCGGCTGGTCAGAACGAACTTAAACAAATGTACTGAAGAACAGCAAGGCCTGTGAAGAGCGAGCTGAAGAAGAGTAACGAGCGGACCAAAACGCACTGAAATACAGATACGAACTGACCACCACGCACTGAAAACCAGATACAAACCTACAGGCACAAACTGAACAGCAGTAAAACTATCAGAATAAGCTGGAGTCTGAAAAGCGCGAATCGTCTCTAACCAAACTTCTACGAACACCAGATAAACACGAGATCAGCAGAAGGAGCCCAAAGGGTGGTGCACTGTGTCTTGAACTTCCTTTTTCTAGTCCTGTTGTACATGCTGTAAATCACTGCATTCTAAACTAACCGATTTTGGTGTGATCGTATGTAGGCAAGACCATTTCAGTGGAACTCCGTCGGAACTCCATTGGAAAGACCATCAGAGTTTATTTTGACTGAAAAACCAGTCATGGGTAAGCGGCATAAGAGTATTTACAAAGCTGGTAAAGCATTTTTTGTAATCTAAAATGCAGGGGTGGATCATCTTTCCGCATCACATCTAATATTTTAATCTGCAAATGATGAGCTTTTTAGGATATTTATTGAAGTGGAAGGTGAAACACCCTTTGCCAAGCAGAGATTTACAATCCATGCTATATAGAGGGGTGGAATCACAGCAGTCAATGTAGTTGGCCCAAGAGCAGATGTGTAGCTAGGTTGGATGGGAAGCAGTGCCCTTCATAACTCTCTCTTTATCTGTTCAACCATCATCACTGTACTATGACTGTGATGAATGATGATGAAAACCTGACTAATAAACTGAGATTGTGATTGTAGGATTATGATGAGAGCAACCCACATTGTGCACTGTAACTGTAAAAGGTACTGGAGAAAAAGTCAGCTAATGTTATTTGCAGAATTATTACACTGGGTTTCTTTATGATGGTTACATCTGTAAGAAACTATTAAAAATCACATAGAAGTATACCATGTTGCACACTTTATGATTTAAAACTACACAATTTTGCATATATGCACACCAAGTAAAGATTTTTGTGTACGTAACCCTATTTTGAGACCAAATATTAATTTGTTGTCAACCTTTAACTACAGTACATTATTTTTATTTTACTCGACCACCTAAATGGAAGATTAACCTCTCTGGTGGTATGACTATTTCAGATTTTTGATGCTCAAAGTGGTACAATTGTTTTGCATGGAAATTTGGCGTTTTTATATTGTAGGCCTGTAATTCTTAGCAAGAACACACTTAAATCTGTCCAAACAAGAGTCTAGTAGACAGCCTGGGTATGATAAAGTTTGAAACATGAACTCATAAATTATAATATATTATTATTTACGATTTATATAGTGCCAACAATTTACGCAGCCCTTTACATTGTATGGGGGGGGGGCAACACAATTAAAGTACATAAGGTATAGGAGGGCCCTGCTCGTAGAGCTTACATTCTAAAGGGAGTGGGTGGTGGTACAAAAGGTAATAGCTACAGAGAAAATTTCAATACAGAAAATTTGCAAGATGGTCTGAAAGCGTTTATGTTGGTTCGAATATTTTGTGACAATGTGAACATTGTCCGTTTTGTTAGTTATTTTTGTTGAAAAAAGAAGAGTAGTTTTATCCTTTGCCTTAGCTCTATTATACGATCTTTTCAAGGAGGCATGACTATAACCATGTGTTCTAAGTCGTTTATACAAATCTTTAGCAGCAGATTGAAAATCAGAATTATTGCTGCAATTGCGTTGATTCTAAGATACTGGCTGTAAGGGATACTCTTTAAAAGAGGTTCAGGATGAAAGCTAGTGGCATGCAACACAGTGTTGCCAGCCGTTGGTTTTCTGTAGAGGGCTGAATGGAGATTCCCTTCTGGATCAATTTTGATTATTAGATCTAAAAATTCAATGCATTCTTGACTATATTTAAGTGTAAATTTTAGATTGAAAGGATTGACAGAAAGTATATCAAAAAAACATTTCAACTCTGATTCTGAACCCGACCAAAAAAACAGGACATCGTCGATGTACCTATACCAAGCTATGACATTGTCCAAGAATGGGGTAAGATCTTCACGTGAAAAATTTCCTTTTCCCACCCCCCCAGGTACAGGTTGGCGTATGATGGGGCACATTTAGTCCCCATCGCAACCCCCTGCACCTGTAGGTAGTGGGACTGATTAAACTGAAAAACATTGTGTCTCAAAATGTAATCAAGTAATTCAATAACAAATTCATTATAAGCGAAGGAAGCTGAACCCCTCTTTTCCAAATAAGTCCGGATAGTTTGTATGCCTTTATGATGTGGAATAGCATTATATAAGCACTCCACATCAATGGAGACCAGCCAAGAATGTTCAGGTAAGGAAATACCTTCGAGTGTTTTTAAAAGGTCGATTGTGTCCTTGACATAGGAAAAAAGAGAAATAACATGTGGGGTCAAATAGTTATCAACGAGGCAGCTAGCGTTTTCGGTTAGGCTTTCACAGCTGGATACTATAGGGCGTCCTGGAGGGTCAGTTACTGACTTATGAACCTTAGGTAAGGCGTAAAAAGTTGGGAGTTTGGGATCCTTCATGTTGAGAAAATGCCAGGTACCTTTGTCTATAACACTTGATTGGTAAGCTTTCAAAATAATTTTGCAATATTTTAAGTCATAATGGGAGATCAGAGAAATGGATATGGGATGGTACCAATCACGATTGTTCAGAATATTGGAACACATAGTGACATATTGTGAGATGTTCATAACCACAATATTTCCGCCTTTATCCGCGGGCTTGATGATAATGTTTGAGTTTGTCTGAAGTTGTTTTGAAGCCTTGGATTGCTCCTGAGTTAAATTGTGTACTTACTTATTTGGAAAATTACTTTGTTCAATAGCTTTGCAGACTTGTTGAGTAAATGCCCAGATTTTGGGATTAGTATTGAGCATAGGAAACTGATTGGATTTGGGTTTAAAAGTCTGCAAAGGGGGAAAGGAAATGGACTTCACCGACAAACCAGTACTGGTGCTCCCTCCCTGGTTCTCGGATGCTCCATGACCTTCCTCCCATAGATCCATTCGATTAGATAAAGCCTGACGTTCGGCAGAGTTAGCATCCATAAAGGGGTTAGGTGTACGAGAATCAACTGACATGCTTGGTTTATGAAAGATAGTTCTGAACAGTAATTTGCGTGCAAACAAATGTGTGTCCTTAATAAGAGTAAATTTATCAGAATTAGAATCAGGACAGAAAGTTAGTCCTAAATTTAAAACCTCAATCTCATGAACTGTAAGAGGGTGTGACGATAAATTAATAATAGAGAGTTCAGTGTCCCTATTCAGTTCCTGATTATCGGTAGAGCCATGAATTACGCAGGTAACTTGGGGGGTTCCTTCCCTAAAAAAAATTGGAGTCAACCGAAGATCCGCTGGTAGGAGAGCACCGCTTGGTGAAATTATGATATTATTTTCGGTGCTGGTGACTATAGTTGAGGGTGATGTCGGAAGTATAGAAGAAGGAGTGAGGGTAGTAGATAGGGTGGTATTGACAGAAGTGGGAATAGTGTGAGGTGAGGGTAGTGCTGGGTGATGAAACATCGTGATGGGGCGAGTTAAGACCTGTTTGGAAACTGAGTGAGTACGAGGAGGTAAAGGAGTGCTTAAATGAGGGTTGGGTGCTGCCGTAGCGGCGGTATCATGGTCGCCCTTTCTTCTCTTCGGGAGTCTATCCCCTAAAAGGTCCCAGTAAATTGTTGAAGGACTAGAAGGAAAAGAGGTGGAGGAAGCATTCGATCTGGTTTCTTCCTCATTATAACCTCTCATATTCGAGGGACGTGATGTTCAAACTTATTTTTGTTCTTGCCATCCGATGGCCATTTATATGCCATACCGCTGGAATAGGAATTTTTATCCCGAGAGAACTTATTCTCCTTGGAACAAATAATTTCAAGAGTGTAGTTTTCAATCTGTTTGGATAGTTCTTGTTCTTTACGCTTAAATTTGGAAGTGGTAACTAATTTAGCGTGTTCATCATACCATTTGCTTATGGATTTATCTACAAGATCAATGTCATGTGCGTATTGGATGGAAAGTAAAGACATCATAGCAATGGAACAGGTTTGAAAGTTCTCTTCCCATTTTTGTTTAATAAGGTCATTGACCTTGTTTAGATTCGGAAATATTTGTACAATTTGTTGATCAATATATTTAAGAAAAAAATTTCTATGCCAGAATATCCGAGCTTTCCGTTCAAGAAGACGTTGAAAGTATTGCATAGCCAAGTCAAGATCTTTATCAGTTAACTCACTGTTTTTTTGAAGGTCCTGAGCTTTGTTCATTAGACCCTCCCACGCCTCACCACTAAAGGCCCCCATGAGTTCAGGAAAAAAAAAGGGGGGGGAGGGGGGAAGGAAAGGAGGAATGAAAAGAGATTAACATTTAAATAAGTAGACAATTAACATATAATTAATGCAACCACAAATTAGTTTTCATGCAAAAGCCGGGTGTTGTGTCACGGGAGAGTGGACCAATGAACAGTGATGCGTATTGAAACGCTTAGAACAATAGAAATAATATGGTCCAATCTATCCAGTGACACCGTATAAATATAGGCACCTCATCTCCTAATATATATGAAAATTTCAATACAGGGAAGGGGGAAGAAGGGGAAAAAACAGAGGAGATTTTTAAACGGTGCAATTATAAATACTAGTAGAACAAAATATAATAAAAATCCATTTATTTATATACATTAAAAAGCGCTATAATATCAAATATAGTACATGGAAATTCACAAAACCAAGTGCGCATTTTTACTGAACTGAAGGGATCCCGGCAAAACAAGTTGATAAGCCAATAGCACTCGTTCCCAACATGTTTCGCAACCAGCTTCTTCAGGGGAATGTGCAACTAACAATAAATATAATATAGAATTAATGTACAAAGCAACATACATGTACAGTATAGTTACAACAATACATAAATACATATACATATATATTGCAACCCGGGCCTGTGTGATCTGAGCAAAATGGTGCTTACCACTCATCAATTGGCAACCGCTAACCAGGGATCGCAACTCGGTGGAAAATACGTGCAATTAACCGGCCAAATCAGAGGTCAATTGGCCTTATGGAGGACATAGATGAGGTAAGTCAGCGCTAAAAAATTTAATAATGGATAAAAAAAGAAGCCAAAAAATAATGCACAGATATAGGCAGTGTGATATAAGTAATTTATAATATCTAGACTGGCCTCCATTAAATGAGGGGATAGGGCAAAAGCCTCACTGAAATAGTATTGTCTGCTATTGGCAAGAAGGCTTAATTGATAACCAAAAAAAAAAAAAAATGCAATAGCCGGTATTAAAAAAATAAAATAAAATAAAAAAAATGTGTTCAAAAAATGATGGTATCATAACCAAGGATAGCAATAGTTAAAACTGGCAATTATGAGAAAAAAATGTAAGATCATACCTTTAATGCTGAGTGAAAGCTAAACCAGATGAAATGGTAACAGGTTGGAATAATCCCACAAATAGGGTGAAAGACCAATGATCCAGGTTAATATGCAGCCAGACAGACAAATAGATTAGTGCATGGCTGCTAAACCCCTGAAAAGGCAGTTTACCTAAGAACAATCAGAACAAACAAAAAAAACAATGAGCAATGAGAGTGGAAAAAAGTATTTTGAAATTGTTCAAGATATCCCAGACATAGGATTCATAATTACCAGTAAATAACAGTACCAGCACTATGCCGTTCACCGAGTCAGTGATGCGTGCAAAGCAAGCGATGGACAGCGCTGCTTATATCTCCCCCATCCATCGAGCCGGCGTCTGATGTCACCGGCTCGATGCGGACATGCTGGAGGAAACACCGCGCATGTGCAGAGCCAGTGAATGCCGACGGCCAGACTACAATTCCCATCATGCCACTACGCTGGGGGATGAACTCACCAGCTGGGCGAATGCCAACGGAGTTGACAACAAAGAGATGGCCACAGCGGGTCTCAGATGTAAGGGAGATGAAAGTAGACAAGCTACAGAGAATGATTTGATGGGGGTGGCTCGGGGACAGTTGTTAGGTGGGTGTGGGATAGGCTAGTAAATAACTATAAATTATAACAAATTATTGCATCATTTTTATTATTATTATGTAATCAAATTAAAAACAGAAATTTGCTCAGTTGCAGAATTGTCTCTGTCATTACTTTCAGTGTTTGATGATCATAAATCACTATAGCTCAATTCTGCAAGTGATTCTAATTTATTATCGCTGTTTTCTAGCTGGTCTAAAACCGCTTTTGATGTAAAGGGACAGTTTTGGTTGCTATGGACAATTTCCAGTTTCCAGGCAGAAAGAACAGTATTTATAATATAAAACTGCATGCAGGGCACTGGACAAACCACTAGGGACAAAAGGGATGTGAAATTATTTGATACAGTAGTGTACTGTATGTGTTGTGTGTGTTTCACTCTCAGGGAACGGCGCTGTGATACATTGAGCTGAGTCACAGCTCGCGGACACAGCGGGAGGACATCGCAGGAACCTGGAGACAAGGTAAGTAACTGTACCAGGATACTGCAATGCGATCCCGAGTGTGGCTCGGGGTTTCCGCTTTTGGTACTGAAAATCCACCCCGAGCCACACTCGGGATTACCGCCAGGGAGGTTAAATTGATATTAATGGTTCTTCATTTTTTTCCTACACAAAAAAACAAGGTATACCTACCTGCTATGTGCAATGATTTTACGCAGCCACAATCCTCTTCTTCTCAAGTCCCCTGGTGCTTCTGACCCCTCCCCCTTGACCTGCAATAGTGAGACGTTTTCTATGGTGCACACTCTCTCCTCATTGATTGTGATTGATCCCCTTGCTGTGTCTCAACCAATGAAGATAGAGAGACCTGGGACAGCCAAAGCTCCCATGCACATCGCTGGATGGAATAGGGGCTCAGGTGAGTGTTAGGGGGGCCTGTGGGGGATGAACAAACAGAAGATAAAAAACCTTCAACCTTTATAACCACTTCAAGTCTCTGAATTAGTAACTGAAGCCTAGGATTCCTGTAAAAAGTAATCGGGATATTTTTCTACCAGCAGTGTAAAATCTAAAAGCTATAAGGGGGCATTTATACATAGTTTTGCATTTTGTTTTCAGTCAAATACTCTAATTATGCTAAACACTTTTTTTTAATTTCTTGTGCAACTATAATAATATATAGAATAATTGCAAGTAGGTACATTATTTTTCAAAGAGCATCTATGCTGTGGCAGCCAAAAATTACACACATACCTATTGCATAACTATGAAGATCTCCCAAGGCATACTTTATGCAGTGCAAAGATAACAAGCCTTTCTGCTGCCAGCCATCTTAATTCCATATTGCTCCACCTTTGCTCCCCTACTCCTGTTGGAATGGTCTTGTCCCTGCCATACCTTTCCCCTGTAGTAAGAAGTTTTTTTACAAGCTTATAATCTAGGAGTTGATTTTTTTTTTGCAAATTCAAGTGGTTATAAACCAAAACAAAAAATGTCATATATTGCAGTTTACCAATCATTAGATGCGGTGGCTGCATTCATTTTCTTTTTTTTTTTTTCTTTGCTTTTTTCCCTCTTTCTGTACATGGTGATATGGCCAGTAACACACCTCCTGTATTGGAGTGCCCCCATTCTGGGTGAATCAGCACAGGGGGAGCCTTTTGACATCAGCACTGTAAGACTGTAAGAAGGGGAGTGTTTGATGTGATGTACTGGCAGATTTAAATACACGAACAGGTTGAAGTCTAACTCCAGCTTATAGTTTATATGCAATTACATATTGATATATGGGTCTTATATAAATAAATAAAATCTGATCATTTAACACACCCCTGCTACTTGCATTGAGCAGTGAGTTCATATAAGATCTGCATTATTGTAATTAACACTGATAACGAATGCAGGTACTGCTATGTAATACATTTACTAACTTTGGTAATTTGGAAAAGGAGAGAGTAAGCACCAAATTATATATTTCACATTCTGAATGAATGGCACAGTCACAAAAGTAGCTCTATAAAAGTTGAAGCCTGGGTAACCAAATTGAAGTAGACGATGGACAGGTGTGAACAACATTAGCCTATTTTCTTTTGTACTATGCGGCTGAAATGAAGCATAGTTGTTCTTGTCCTGAGTTTTGTACAGCTACAGCTGTTCTCCTGGTCCAGTCAACACAAGCACTTACATGAACAGCAATTTTCAATATGCCCTGTGTACCCTGGTGAAGTATTTTGGCATATGTAGCACAGCCAAGGTACAAGATTGGTTAAACTGATAAAACATGGCTACATGTACTACAAAGATGTGTTGCATAAGTATTTTTTTTTCTTTTGCCAAAACATAAGCTTTATTATTGATATGCTTGGAACAGGTGTACCTTAAAGAGGAAGTAAACCCTGATGAGTTTACTTCCTCTTTGATTCCCTGCAAAGGTAAAGCATAATGGACTACTATGCATAGTAGCCCATTATGTGTCACTTACCAGACACAGGAGCCAGCAAAGTCACCGCTGCCCCCTGTAGTCCAGAGCGTCCTTCTTCTCGGTGGGTCTCGCTGCTCCGCCGCTGTCATTCCGCGAAACCGCAATGACGTCACTCCCGTGCATGCGCACGGGAACGCCACTCGCGGCATGTCGCCGTTGACAGCGGCATGCTCAGTGCGCCTGCGCGCCACTGTCTAAGGTGCATGCGCCGTAGACAACGGTGCCTGTCTTTCGGCAAATATCTCCTAAACCATGTTGGTTTAGGAGATATTTCTTAGACCTACAGGCAAGCCTTAATCTAGGCTTACCTGTAGGGCAAAGTGGTTTGTACGGGTTTACAACCACTTTAATAAAAGCCAGAAATACCAATCTTTAACTTTTTACAATGAGCAAAATGTTTTGGTTTTATAGTAAGAGTTGTGAAAATGTAATATAGACTTTGCAGGAACGAATATGAGCCAGTTCATTCGATTGCGTCTAAATGCACACATATAGCTGGATATTAATATTGTAGAATGTCTGTCAATCTAGGGAGTCTCTATGGATTAGGAAGTATTATTTTCATGTTGGAGTAATTTAAAGTGATTGTAAAGCTTAAAAATTTACAAATATTTTATACTTACATCTACTGTGCAATTCGTTTTGTACAGTGTGGCTCGATCATCCTCTTCTGGGGTCCCCTGAAGGCACTGGTAGATCCTCCCCACATCGTATAACCCCCGGGAGAAGCACTCCAAAGTCCAGCATTTGCGTCCATAGATGCAGAAGGCCGGACTTGGCCCTGCCCCCCCCCCCCGAGCCGCGTCATTGGTTTTGAGTGACAGCAGCAGGACCCAATGGCTGCGCTGTTATCCAATCAAGAGCTGAGAACCCTGGGCAGAGGAAGAGCGTGTCTCCGCCATGGGAAATTCCAGGACTCAGGTGACTAAAACAAGGGGGCTGGGGGGGCCAGACACTAGAATATAGGTGAAACAACACAAGGGTTTACAACCGCTTTTAAATACATGTATAAGGGATGTTGCTTTTTTCTGGGTCTACTATGGTTCTTTGGATGCAAATGGGTAGATTTACTAAAACTGGTACACACAGAATCTGGTGCTGCTGTGTCTAGCTTCATCTTGTTCAATTAAGCTTTGAAAATAAAACATAGAAGCAAATTGATTACTATGCATAGCTGCACCAGATTCTGTATGCACCAGTTTTAGTAAATCACCCTCAACATGTTATTTTATGTTATTTATTTTTGACTTTCAGTTGAATTCAATAGACGTGTCTTTTTAACCTAGTTATGCAACAGTAAAATGCCTGAGAAAATGAATAATGCATCCCTAGCAAAACACCCTTTTTCATATTATAATTTTATATATTTTTTTATTATTACAAAAATATAAAAGACTAAAAAATAAAAAGCAAAATGATATGAAAAATCAGGAAATTTATTCTGAAAAAAATGATTGACTAATTTGAATGTAAGAATGGATATTCCCAGTAAAACCAGTTCACATGCAATATGGACAAATTGTCATCAAAGTGTAGATATTTAAATATTTGCTTATCTCTTCTTCACTCTGATATCTGATATTTGTGTGTGTGTGTGTGTGTGTGTGTGTGTGTGTGTGTGTGTGTATAGGAGAAAGATGCAGAGATATATTTTGTAGAGTTACATTAAGGAATTAAATAAAAAAATATGTTTTGTACTCAGCATTATGTTGATTTATTTCTAGATTTAGTTTCATTTGTCCTTCAATCTCATTTAGTTCAAGTCTAGCCTATGGCAACAATCAGGTTTTTTTTCTAATCCCTTATACTAGATTAAAGGCTAAAATCCTTCTTAGTGCCAAGTTATCACATACCTAATTCAAGCTCAATACAATCAAATGGATTAAAGCTAAACATGGATGTAAAGTTAGCAAAGCCAATAAAGATCAAGGGGAATAAAACAAGAAAACAAGGTCACTCTGAAGAGAATTTCAAAGATTGTAGACTGTCATATGAGCACATTTCTAATGGAAACAATGAATAGCATTGTATATTATCCAGTGGCGTAACTAGAACCTTCAGGGCCCCGATGCAAGAAACCATGAAGGGCCCCCCTGACAGGGCCCTTTACTCCGAGTTTGGTGGCGGAACAACAGGACCCGGTTGCAAGTGGGTGGCTGCATGTAAAGGAACCAATTTCCCGCAGCTTCTCCTCCTCTCCCTCCCACAGGCATTCAGCGACTGCAGGAGGAAAATGGAGAGACAGTTTCCTCTATGTCTGTGTTTCTCAATCTTTTTCCAGTCAGGGCACCCTTTAAGTACATCCCCCCCTAGGTAAATGGGGCTGCACTGCAACCCCCCTGCAACTGTGTGCATTGCATGCAGTTCCAGCATAGTGATGATGCATTTAAGGGGTTGTAAACTCTCGTGTTTTTTCACCTTAATCCATCCTATGCATTAAGGTGAAAAAACACCTGGCAGTCACCGGAACCCCAGCACCCCCCCCCCGTTTTACTTACCTGAGCCCTGGAACTTTACCAGGTGGAGATGCGCTCTCCCTTTGCCCGGGGTTCTCGGCTCCTGATTGGATAGATTGATAGCAGCTCAGCCATTGGCTCCCACTGCTGTTAATAAAATCCAATGACGCGGACATCGGGGGCACCTGCAAGGTAACCCCCCCCCCCGGGAGAGCGTTTCTCCTAGGGGGTTGTCTGATAAGAGGAGGAGCCACGAGAGCCACCGAGGGACCCCAGAATACAAGGTTCGGGGCCACTCTGTGCAAAACGAGCTGCACAGTGAAGGTAATTATAACATGTTTGTTTTATAAAAAAAAAAAAAAAGCAAACCTTTACAATCACATTAAGGGATTAAAACAGGTGGTCAGGAGGCAACATATTGCCCCTTTACCAGCTGTCAAATGCCTCTGAAAAGCGATCTGAGCACAGATCGCTTTTCAGAGGAATAGCATTTTTTTTGCTGCTACTTTGAACAAGCAAGAAAAAAAAAAAAACAGTTCTGATTGTACACATATGGAGTAGGGCTGGGGAAAAAAATCGATTTGAATCTTGAATTGAGTTGAGAGGTCAAATCGATTCAAATTTTCAGCAAATCGTTTTTTTTTAGATATTTATTTTTTCACCAGGATCAGTGCTGACACCGCACCGGTCCTGAGGAGCTGCGGGCAGGAGTTTTTAGGTGAGGCCGTGGCTTCGGCCTAGTCCGCGAGGCCGGACCTGCGGACTAGGATGAAGCCACGACCTCACCTAAAAACTACTGCACGCAGCTCCTCAGGACTGGCACGGTGTCCATAAAAAAAAACTCGATTCGAATTGTGAATCGAGTTTTTTTTTTTTTAAATGACAAAAAAATATTTTTAGAAAATCCCCCAGCTCTAATATGGGAAGGGGGGGCAGGATTAAACGCAGATACATAAAATGTGCATACATACATCTAAACAGTGGTGGCTGGTGCTCAAAATTTTTGGGGGGCACAAAAAATGTTATAAAAAATGCAGCCACTGTGCAATCAATCGCAGCCACTGTACCCAAACGTTGCTACTGTGCCCAACAAACGCTGCCACTGTGCCATCAATCGCTGTCATTGTGCCATCAATTGCAGCCACTGTGCCATCAAACGCTGCCACCGTGCCATCAAACACTGCCACCGTGCCAATTTAACACTGCCACTGTGCCCATTTAACGCTGCCACTGTGCCCTCAAATGCTGCCACTGTGCCATCAATTGCAGCCACTGTGCCAAATGCTGCCACTGTGCCCATTTAACACTGCCACTGTGCCCTCAAATGCTACAACTGTGCCATCAACTACAGCCACTGTGCCCATTTAACTCTGCCACTGTGCCCTCAAATACTGCCACTGTGCCATCAAACGCTGCCACTGTGCCATCAATTGCAGCCACTGTGCCAAACGCTGCCACTGTGCCCATTTAACGCTACCACTGTGCCCTCAAATGCTACAACTGTGCCATCAATTGCAGCCACTGTGCCATTAAACGCTGCCAGCGTGCCATCAAATGCTGCTAGTGTGCCCTTGAATGCCCCCAGTGTGCCCGCCCGCTCGCCATCTACACACATGCACATGCACATACACACACACACATGCACACACACATGCACATACACACACACACATACACACACAAATGCACACACACACATAAAGTCTTTTAAAAAACGGCAGTGCTTTATCTTACCTCTTCCTGCCGGGTACTGCACTGTAGGGGGAGACAAAGAGCACACACTGCTTTCACTTTAGTTACAAGCAGTGTGATGACTCCGAGCTCCCTGCACAGTGCCGATTACACTTCGGCTGAAGATCGGGGAGCTCGATCTCAGCCGCCCGCTCCTTCAGATATACAGGGGGGCCCTCAAGGCCCCCCTGCAGCACGGGGCCCGGTCGCCTTGGCGATCTCAGCGACCCCTATAATTCCGCCACTGATATTATCCTAATGTAGAAACCACAAAGTGTGATAGTAAAATATCGTTGCTGTTTTATTCAATTATTCAATTATTGTTAGCCATTATTGTTGCTGCTCTATTCAATTATCCAATTATTGTTAGCCATCACTTCTAGAGTGGGAATATGCTATAAGCACAGTTTCTATTTTTACATCTATCCAGAAACATGTTTAGGATTAGTCAGTAAGCAAAATACTGTAATCAATCACAAACGTGCTTTACTGAAAGCAGACCATGAAAAGATTATTAGGGTTTGGTGATATTCAGAATCTGAGCCTATGTGCAGGATGATGATAGGTACCTCTAATACCTCTAAGCCCTTGCACAGTGTGCACCTGAAGCTACCCCGATTGCTCGTGTTCTTCAGATCCTATACAACAGGCAGGCAGCTGCAGCAATTACAGTCAGTGTACTGTGTCATCTGCACGGTGTTCACCTAAAGCTACCCCAATTGCTGGTGTCCTGCTGATCCTATACCGCAGGCAGCTGCAGTAATTACAGTCGGTGTACTGTGTCATCTGCTCAGTGTGCACCTAAAGCCAACCCAATTGCTGGTGTTCTCAT
Organism: Lithobates pipiens; assembly: GCF_037356315.1. NCBI lineage: Eukaryota > Metazoa > Chordata > Amphibia > Anura > Ranidae > Lithobates > Lithobates pipiens. Next base: position 189,575,890 of record NW_027507903.1, read on the forward strand.
CTCCCTGCAGGCCATTAGTATGTCTGGAAGGCAAACAAGGAGAGGCCAACAGCCAATAAAAGAGGGCAAGCAGGCTCTGTGTCTAGAGGCAACAGTGCTGGTCGTGGATGCGGTGCATCATCATCAGCACGTGGCCTTGGGACACACTTGTCCTTATTTTTGGCAGCTGGACGTGTTGAGCCGCAACATGCCGAAGACTTGGTAGAGTGGATGACCAAGCCCTCCTCATCCTCCTCATCTTCTCTCACCCAGGCTCAGGGTACTGGCAAAGCAGCTGCCAATGTGGCCTCTTCCCTCATCTCAATGGCATCAGTCACTCCTTCCCACCATGTCCTCCTGAGGAGTCCCCCAAACTGTTTGAGCACAGTGTTGGGTACATGCTCCAGGAGGATGCCCAGCGTTTTGAAGGTTCTGGTGATGATGCCCAGCTAGAGGAAGGCAGTAGTGTGAGCTCAGAGAGAGGGGATGCCCAAAAAAGGACAGCAATCTGGCAGTCATGTTCCACCAGCTGCAGCATACTGCCAGGTTTGCTCTAGTGATGAGGAGGGAGGGGATGATGAGATCACTGACTCCACGTGGGTGCCTGATAGGAGAGAGGAGGAGGAGGAGGCACATCTCCAATGAGGCAGGATGCCCTCCAGGGGCCAACTTAAGGGCACACCGCCTGAATCACACCGCAGAGCTCCGCCTGTGCAGGGCGCTGCCTCTGCGCATTATTCCAAAAGTTCTTTGGTGTGGGCCTTTTTTGAGACAAGTGCATCAGTTTGCACCGCTGCTATTTGCAACATATGGCTCAAGCGTATCTCGCGTGGCCAAAACATCAGCTGCTTGGGCACCACATGCTTGACCAGACATATGTTGACCTGCCATGCAGTTCGTTGGCAAGCGTACCTTAAAGACCCACACCAAAGAACAAAGCAGACATCTCCTTGCTCCTCATCAGCTGGGATCTCTCTCCTCTTTCCTCTCTGAAACCTGCACTGAGAGGAATGAAGGTGTAGAATTAGGTGTGTCACAGCCAAGTACTTGCAGGCACTCTGCTAGCAGTACACCGACATCCGATTGTACCAGGCAAATATCCCTGCCACAGCTGCTGGACCATCAAAAGAAGTTCACCCCCAGCCATCCACATGCCCATCGGTTGAATGCCAGCTTGGCTAAATTGCTATCACTTCAACTGCTGCCTTTTCAGTTGGTAGACTCGGCCCCCTTCCGTGAGTTTGTGCAAAGTGCAGTTCCTCAGTGGCAGTCAGTGTTAAGGTGCATATTACCGCTGACTCATGGTCCAGTGGGCATGGACAGGGATGTTACCTATCATTCATGGTGCATTGGGCCACTCTTCTGGCAGCTGGGAAAAATGCAGGACAAGGTGCAGTAGTGTTGGAGGTTGTTCCGGCACCACGCCTCCAAAATGGCTGCGGATCATGTTGTCCTTAGTGACCCAGAGGACTTCGGACCGAATGCCTCAGCTAACCTACACTGCATGGCCTCCCTGATCCTGCAAAGCCTGCAGAAGGATCCTCGTATTCTTCGAATTAAGGAGAGGGATCATTACTGGCTGGAAACTTTCCTTGATCCATGGTACAAGGGTAAGGTTGTGGACCTTATCTTTCCGTCGCAGTGGGAGCAGAGGATGAGACATCTCCGGGAGGCCTTGCAGAAAGGTCTGTGCAAAGCGTTCCCAGAGACTGGGAGGTCACAATTTCCTGGTCCTGGACAACGTGTTGCTGAGGCTTCAGTCAGTCACAGAAGGAGCGGTGGAGAAGGTGTCAGACTGAATGATGTGTTCAGACAATTTTTTAGTCTGCAACCCCAAGGTATGATCGGTTCCAGCAACCATCACCAGCATCTGATTTACATGGTGCAGGAATACCTAGAGGCAAGGTCAGACTTGGACACCTTTCCCACTGAAAATCCTCTGAGTTACTGGGTCTTGAGGATGGATCACTGGCCAGAGCTTGCACAGTATGCAATTGCGCTACTGGCCTGTCCTGCATCCAGCGTTCTTTCGGAACGCACATTCAGTGCTGCTGGAGGCTTTGTAACCAATCACAGGGTGTGCCTGTCCACCGACTCAGTTGATCGACTGACCTTCATAAAGATGAATCAATCTTGGATCACCACCAGCTACCATGCACCTGAAGCTAATGTAACCGAATCATTTTTTTTTAAATGTCTTCAAGACTGCCTTCAAGTTTTCCTCCCTTCAAGACTGCCTATGCTGATGCTGAGTGACTATCCTGTTGTGCTGACTGACTATCCTCTTCCTCCTCAATGATCCTGCTGATAGCTTGGAAGAACATTTTGGTTCTGGGCACCGCCACCAGTGGCTAAGGCCCAATTTTTCAGCCTCTGTTTAACAGGGGCATGTAATTACATTTTCTGATGCAATACTTTGCAGCAGAGCTCATTCCTGCACTCAAACTAGAGTATCTGTGAGGGGCTGCAGTGTCGTGGCACCAGCACAAGTGCCTAAGGCCCGATGTTTAAGCCGCTGTTTAACAGGGGCGTTTAATTACAATTTTTAATGCAATATTTTGCAGGAGGGTTTGTTGCTGTGCTCAACTACACTATTTGTGAGTGGTTGCAGTGTTGTGGCACCAGCACCAGTGCCTAAGGCCCAATTTTTAAGCCCCTGTTTAACAGGGGCGTGTAATTACAATTTTTGATGCAATATTTTGCAGGTGGGTTTGTTGCTTCGCCCAACTACAATATTTGTGAGTCATTGCAGTGTTGTGGCATCAGCACCAGTGCCTAAGGCCCAATTTATCAGCCCCTGTTTAACATGGGAGTGTAATTAAAATTTTTGATGCTATACTTTGCAGCAGGGCTCATTCCTGCTCTCCAACTAGAGTTTCTTTGAGGTGTTGCAGTGTTGTGGCACCAGTGCCTAAGGCCCAATTTTTCAGCCCCTGTTTAACAGGTGCATGTAATTACAATCCTTGATATATTTCACAACAGGGCCCATTCCAGTGCCCACCGAGAGTAACTGTGAGGACTTACAGTGTTGTGACACCAGCACCACCACCAAAGGCCAAATTTTTCAACCACTGTTCAACAATGGCATGTAGTTACAATTCTTGATATAATAGTTCACAGCAGGGTGTTATAGTGCCCACCAAGAGTCACTTTGAGGGTTTACAGGGTTGTGGCAACACCAACACCTTAGGCCCCCATTTCTGCAGAGCATATAGGGCAGGCCCCTACTTTCAAACATCCAACTTACAAACGTCTCCTATTTGCAAATGGAAGGAGACAACAGGAAGTGAGATGAAAAAAGATGGACGGCAAAAAAATTATACAGGGGTGATAACCCTTCCCTATGTTTTCCAAAAAGCTTAAAAATAGATTTTTTGACTGGAGATACACTTTAAAAATGTACCAGTTCAAAATTACAAACAGATTCTACTTAACACAACAAACCTACACACTCCCTGTCTTGTTTCCACCACCTGTATACTGCTGTTCTGAGTATATAGGGCCTAGGGGCCCCATGCCTTTTAATTTGGGTACAGAGTTCCCCTTAATATCCATACAAGACCCAAAGGGGTTGGTAATGGGCAGGGGGGCTACCCATGCCATTTTTTTCACTGATTTTCATCCATATTGTCGGAACCAGACATTACATTAAAACCGCAAGCAGTTTTAAATTCCTTTTTTTCCGTTAGAAATGTCATTTTGTGCAGGGACTGTTCTAAACATGGGAAACATGTGCCACTTCACAGGCATACTATAGGCACCCCCAGGCACAATATTTAAAGGAATATTTCACTTTTTTCACTTTAAACATCATTAAAATCAGTGCTCCCGAAAAAACTGCCGTTTTAAAAAAAAATTTGCATTGATACATGTCTCCTGGGGCAGGAGCCAGCCGGGTCCCCGAACCCTATTTAGGACGATAACTTGCATATTAACCTTTTAAAATTAGCACTTTTGATTTTGAATGTTCGAGTCCCATCGATTTTAAAGGGGTTCTAAAGTTTGTGCAAATTTTCAGTCCGTTTGTGGTAGATGAACAAGGGACTATATTGTATAGGACACTGTTTCACCTCTAGCGGCCCTATCACCCTTAGCTACTGTGTCAATAAATTAGAGCTCCCTGACTCAGAAAGGTTCTGTTTCTAACAAATATCTCATTTTCTACACAAAGCATGGAGCGACAAACCACTTGCTCCCAAATTAACAGCATATGAGATATGGTGCAGACAAGCCATGGGGGGGGATGTTTTGGTAAAATACTCGTCCCTCACTCACCCAACCAGGAAAGCTACTTACATGACAGCCTGGGAAAATGATCTTCAATGCAGCTGGGGACTGAAGAAGTGACAAACAGCATTCTCCAAATCCTTCAAGGGAATCCAGAATGTCTTCCTAATGGAAGCAAGCATTAAGATTAAACAGATGGTACCTTACCCCTACCAGGCTGGCGGCCATTTACCCCTCAGCAGATCCACTCTGTTTTAGAGGTTGCCAGCTACTAGGCTCAATGGCTCACATTTGGTGGGAGTACCCCAAGGTAACTGAGTGCCAGGTCCCCAGGTCCCAAGTGGTGGCTCTCCTCAATGCACACATTCCCTAACTCCCTAAGGCTACTGAAAAACCAATCCCCTTTATCTTTCTAGGAGCTAAGCTCACAATCGCTAAAGCCTGGAAACAGCCAAAACCTTCCATTATGGCAGTCAAAAGGAAGGTATCGTGGATTATGACCCAAGAAAAGCTGGCCAGTATCCTGACCGATACTTCCAAGAAATTCAAAAAGATATGGTGGGAGCCTTGGGCCCTCTTTGTGGGAGTCTCCATCATTCCTGGTGTCCCTGTGGGCACGCACCCTCCCACAGTTTCAAATTAAGCATGCGCATCCCCCCTTCTCCCCCCTTCTTCTCTTCTCTTATTATTCCACCTATACTATTATTCTGATACTACTCAGTCTGAAGGGGGTCTCTAGGAAGTCATGAAGGACATTGGAAAAACCCAGATAGACCAGCTTTCAAATCGCGGAAGCCTGGGTTTGCTGGGATGGGGGGACGGTCAGGTAGGAGGACTCCTCCTCTGGAACAGTAAGATCCCATTAAGGGTGCCAGAGGCAGAGAGGAATTCTGCTCCTCTAGGGGCCTGGCCACGGGTTAGACCCTACGGTAGTTCTTCCTAGTCTGCGGGAATGCCAGCCCACCAAATCTACACTCAGTGTAGAAACTGTTAATTAATATGTTTGAAGACTGTGTAAAATAAGGCAACACTTGGGGCCTTCCCCCGGTGTCATGTACACTGTAATGTATGCTATTGTTATTTTTGCATTTTGAATATAACAACACATTGAAAATAAAGAAGCTTTGAGGTATTTTTAGTTCTGAATAAAGAACTCTGGGTAGAATGGACATTTTACAATTTTGCCAATCCAAGAGAAATTTTTCAGGTGCCATGTTTTCAGATCTTCCTCTATGGTTTTAAGGAGAGGCAAGAAGCTCCGTTCAAAAACCTCATGAGGTCACGGGGTTAGCCAGATCCCAAGGTATTTGAGAGCCGAGGCTTCCCATTTAAAGGGGCAATTGGTTTGTGTGGTTTTAAGGGACTCGTCTGGGACAGTGATATTCATCGCTTCAGATTTTGTGTAGTTCATTTTTAAATTGGATATATATCCGTATAGGGAAAATTCATTCATTGGGGTGAGAATTGAAGTGAGTAATTTTGTCAGAAAGAACAATAGATCATCGGTGTAAGCTGCCACCTTAAAATCTTTATTTTACCCTTTATTACCCCTTCTGATGAATGGTTCAAGCGAAAGAATAAAAAGAAGTGGTGAAAAGGGGCATCCCAGCCTTGTACCATTAGTAATGGTTACAGTGTCTGATAAAGATACGTTCATCCTTAACTTAGCCAATTGGGTTTTTGTAGAGCGCAGGGACCTATGCCACCATGTGAGTATTCAAGCCAGTAAATCTGCAAGTCTCCAGCATAAAGTCCCATGCTACTCGATCAAATGGATTCTCCGCGTCTGTAGACAGGAGAAGGCCCTCAATTTTTCACATCAGGACAGCATAAATCAGATTGAGTGATTTGATTACATTGTCTTTTGCTTCTCTGCCTGGCATAAATCTGTCCATGTAGCAGAGGCCTCGTTCTGTTGGCTATAATTTTTGCTATTAGTTTGACATCCAAGTTTAGCAAGGAAATCAGTCTATATCTGGGACAGTGTGCTGGGTCTTTATTCATTTTGGGAATGACCATTATGTATGTCCAAGGCCGCTGTTAGAAATCATGGGGCCCCATACAGCCTACCTGACGGGGCCCCCTCGACCCTGCCCACAACCCATCATGGCTCCGCCCACAACCCCGCCCCTGCCCCCACGCTGTCAGGGTGGGTGAGGGGGGGTGTCTGAAGGCAGGAGCTGGAACATGTAACATTTACAGTGCCCCACCAATCATAACTGCATCTGAATGGGGGAGATGTCAGTGTTTTTTTTTCCCACCTGAATGGACACGGAGGAAGGTGGATCTAAATGCACACAAGTCAGTTCATACCTGTAAACACAGAGTCTGGGGACTGCACTATTCTACAATAGTATGACCTGTCAGTCTGTGTATCTGTGCAGGGGACTGCTTGCCTGTGCACCACTGCCGTTGTCCAGATTACTCCTGCTGCTCTGTCTGTCTCAGCCACCTCAGTGATAAGTCCCTCAAGCTGCAGCACTTACTGAATGAAGGAGGCCGTATAACAGTGATATCCATCCGCCGGAGAGCCACACAGTGAGCAGGAAGAAATTTAGTTTGTGCAGGTATACTGAGAGCAGCATGCAGCACAGCATTGTATCCCTGCACCTGAAAATGGAAAAAAAGTCCCTCTTCTGCTTTCACCTCCTCTGGTAACCTGATGGGGCCCAGGAAATGAATATATATTCCTTATATATCTTAGTAATCAAGTGGGTGCAGGTTAATATAGTTATTTCGCTTTTTTTTTCTTTTTTTTAGCTAGAAGTTAAAAGCTGCTCGGGCCCCCCTGCTGACCGGGCCCGGTACAACAGGGCGGGTTGTACTGCCATATCAGCAGCCCTGTGTATGTCAACAAAAAGGCCAAGGGAACGTCCCTGGGTGTTAAAAAGGAATTTAGTGCCTCTGTGAAGGATTTATTAGAGTGTCAATTAATGTTTTATAGTAGATGGATGAAAAGCCATCTGGGCTCCCTTTGATTTGGTCATTAGTAGTGTAATAAGATTCGGTAAAGGAGTCAGTGAGGCTCAACGTTTCTCAAGGATTCAGTCCCTTTACGTTATGAGAAATCATAGCAGGACTGCTTTTCAAGGAGGTGTACACCATGGAACGGAACCATAGAGAGTCCGAGAGCCTCGACCTGTAAACTGCACTTGTAAGAAAAGACCATGAGAATGAGTAAATATGACATAGTCAGATACTTATTAAAGGCAGAAATAACCAATATAAATAAAGAAGGGAAATAATAGAAACAGCAGGAAGTATAGTAGGTGATAATGAGTTATAGATTTAACACCTTTTTAGATAGTGTACCTATCTGTAGGGTCTTAATTAGTGCACTCTGATGTGAGAAAATGCTACATGAGGAGGCATTTTGTGGGGTTGAGGGAGGTATCAGCTGGTATTGACAGCACTGAGCAGGTTGCTAGCCACTCTGTAAAGGGTGAAAATGTATGTGGGTGGAGATGAGAGGGTCTCAGCCTCAAAAAGCAACAATAAAAGGGGCCGAAGGGATAAGTCTGCACGTTGGTGCATGAAGTTGTAAGAACTTCCTTAAATAGTGAATGAGAGGCAGGAGGGCGAATGATCAACCCCATCCTTACCCCTCGAGTAAAGTCACAAGTTATACTGGCACAACAATTTGAAGAGGCATACTTTAAAAATAAAAAATGGTTAGAAACTGACAAACGGAGGGCAGGAGCAAACTCCTATGCATAGAAACAAAGAGAAATACAAGTATAAAGATATAAACGTGGCTGGTCTAAAGACACAACCTTGCTATTGATCGGGGTATAGCAACTCTGGGTCAAAAAGAACTGGAATATTTGGCAGGTGTGTTCAAAGTAAGAGGATGCCTGTAGAACCTGATTAGTCCGCTCAGTTACTGTAAAAAGGCTTGTAGGAGTTTGTTAATACTCTGGATACAGACAGGTGTTTAACCAACAGCCTTAGGTAGTGGGTGGAAGGCTATAAGACCTTAGGTTTAGGGAAGGCCAAGTCATGTAGAGGTCACACAGGAGTTATGTAATCCACCTACAGCTAAGCTAAGCTAATAGAATCAAATGGCAGTGCCAGGTGCTTAAACATAGGGATAATGTCAGACTTTACAGTAGGCCAAAACAAAACAAAATAGACCGCACTTCTGTCCAAAAGGAGAAAGAGCGGTTCAGAGTCAAAAAACAAAGACCAGCACTTATGACTGAAAGCTACAGACCAGTCATCAGGTTTCTTCTGGGGCCCTGGAGGGGTGGGCCTTGTTGTTCGGTGTTCTGGCTACCGAGCACCCTGATGGCTCTGTTTCATCTTCTTTGCCTAGTGTTTCTCAAGAGAGAGAGACATGAAGGGTGAACAACGGGGGACTTTTTTCAAGGGGGAAGGAGGAATTCTTGGTATAGATCAGGGAGATCAACCTGACCCAGTTGGAGTGAGCTGCAGAACTCCGCTAGATCTTCAGGCAAGCGTAGGGAGTACTGACAGCCATTGTGAGTGACAAAAAGTGAAAATAGGATGCACCACGTGTAACATACAGTAGGTCTTTCTTGTGGAGTTTGTCCAAGAGTGAGTGCAGAGCCCTATGATTTTTCAGGGTTATCTGAGATAAATCATGGAAGAGCATGATGATTTCCCCATTAAACACAATCTGATCATTTTGGCGTGCTTTCTGCATGATATCTTCTTTCAGCGCAAAGCTCTGCAGGTAGCAAAGGATGTGAGGCATTAAAGAATGCCTGTGATCACTTATCTGTTGTAAGTAGAATTTTAATAAATTGCCTGTTTTTAATTTGGACGCTGCTCAATGAGTTTTCCTTTTCTTGCATAACCAATGGTCGGATTGGCATCTGTGGATACCCTGAGGTTCTATCATTGATCGTTTTCACCAGCAGTACCAATTATAGACCTTGATAGGTCTTTGTATCTGGTAAGAAGATATTTTTGCCTGACCTATTCAGACACTGGGTGATGCACTGAATTCAATGGTCTTTTGCACAATATCAATATATGGACTTTGGTGTCACTATTTATGGGTATATTAATTACATGTCAGTTTTAGACTGGGGGATTCCCAGCAAGGCTTAGTGATGTATTGTGGTCCACAATACATCAATAAGCATAGCTGGGAATCCCCCAGTCGAATGCTCTATTTTCTTCGATCTATTTGATGATAAAATCACTGAAATGACTGAATCCATTCCTCATTGATCCAATATTGCTTATGTGATAAATTTGGAGACTTGAGGTTCCATCGCTCTTCAATCTGGCGTGAGCACTAATGTAATCAGGATATAAAAATGTGAGTACCATGTTTGTCCCATGTCCGCTATACTCATGTAACACTTTCTCATTAAGTGAATATGTATTTTATTATCTATTTACATAATCTTTTTCTTTGTTAGACTCTTTGCAATTTGCCTTTGCTTAAACCCCTGAGGAAGGAAGTAAATACTATTACCTCCATTTCCCCCCCATTTTTCCCGAAACATGTTGGGATTTTGTACAATCATATCAAGTATATGACCCCTTTTGGAGTCTATGAGTGATTCAACAAACAAAACAAATGTAAACGCAAGTGTATTTTTAATTTAGATCCTATGTTTTTATGAATATTTAACACTGTCATTTGTATAACGTGATGTTGTAATAATAAAAATTTTACTTTTATATACTTTGATACTTTTTTCCCCTCTAATATACCTCCACCCATACAATCCCCTGCAGGGAGTTCTTTTCTTTACAAATCTGTTAATATGGGATATGGTAGGAGCGTTGGAAATGAGCTCAACTGTGATTTCTCCATATCTTTAAAAATTCAGTGTGAGTCATAATGTACCTTCCCTCTGAGGGGGGGAGTCACCACATCAGCCTTCAGTCACAGTGTAATGATTTAGAGCGTGACATTGACGTCATAACATCAGCACTGCTCTCTGCATTATTAGGTTATCCAATACTAGCTACCATAGCATATTGGGTAAAATGCCTAATATGGTGAACGACTTCAAAATGTTTTAAGCTGCTCATCCTACCTTCAGCTTTTATGGTGGGTTAATAGCGCATATCACTTGTTACTTTAGTGAAAGGTGCCGTGGGATGGCATGTTAGCTACACAGCCTGTCAGAGGAGGAAACAACATTATGTGTATCCTTCATATTGTGACATATGAATACTTTGTTAGGGTGACCTGCTGTACTTTGCTGACTGTCTCCTTCCCTTATCCTGCAGTTGCTGCTGGATCTGTGTTGGCGGGTGACAGGTTGGAAGAGATTTGTGTGGCTTGTTCTGCTTGTGATTAAGAGATTTTTTCGTTTTTTGATTTATGTGTTATATGACATGATAGTATGGGAAGGCAAAGAGTGTAGCATAGTGGGAGTGTATTTCTAATAATTTTTTTTGGTTAATTGTTTAATTACCGAACCATGCTTACTTTTTCCACGCATATACAGTATATTTTATTAAACCATAAATTCCACCAGCGCTTAGAATAAACAAAGATAGCAGGTTAAGCAGCTGTGCTATTCTCCCTAAAATAGGGGTATTATGATATAACTCTACTCTATAAACACCTGTTGTTTTCAAAACTGTGCTTCATTAATTATTAGTGCAATTGTCCATACAATAATCAATCACTTAAGATAAAAAAAAGTGTCAATAATAAAAGAGCTGTGCAGAAAAAGTGTGGAAAAAAAGTCCCCAAAAATGTATTCAACAAGCTGCAATGTCTGTGCAAAACAGAACTACACAGTCCTTAAAACAAAGTGCCAACATGCTGTGCAAAGGCAATGACAAAGTGCTTCTGAAGTGCTTCAGTGCTCTACCACCCTTTTCACACTAGAGAACTCACCAGATTGCCATGATCACCCACTACAGGTAAGTCATGTAAAGCAAAATCATATCAAAGGGTTCCCATTGGCTTTGATGTCTCTAAGCTTACATCAGGGGGTTCTACTCCTTTATATACTGTTAATCAATATTCCTAAAAGTCCTATGTTTCATGCCACGTACACACGACCGGACTTTCAAGGCAGACTATGTCTGATGGTCTTCCTGACGGACTTTCTGAATGAACGGACTTGGCCACACACAATCACACCAAAGACTGATGGATTTGAACGTGATGACGTACGACTGGACTAGAAAAAGGAAGTCCATAGCCAGTAGCCAATAGCTGCCCTAGTGTCGTTTTTTGTCCGTCAGACTAGCATACAGACGAGCGGATTTCTCCATAGGAACTGGGTCCGGCAGAGTTCCGGCGGAAAAATTTGAAACATATTCTATTTCTAAAGTCCGTCAGATTTTTGGACAGCAAAGGTCCGATGGAGCCCCCACACGATTGAATTGTCCGATGGATTCGTTCCGTCAGACCTTTGCTGTCAAAGTTTGGTCATGTGTAAGGGTAAAATTAGTTTTTCATTGACAGTTGTCTTCTGCCTTTCAGATGGTTCCTTTAATGGTTTCTGCGGTGTGCAGGGGATGAAAAGCATATCTAAACCCCAATGGGACTCTTATCTGAGGTGCACTCTCACAAACTACTTGACCAGCAGGTATAATGTAGCAAGGATTCATGCTCCCTGAAAGGTAAAAGTGAAGGAAGTTGTAGCATTCAAGCCACTGAGGCTTTTTGTATATTTTATGCAATGTTTATGAGGTTTGAGCAAGCGCTGAATTTAGAGTGAAACGCGATGCCTTTTTAAGGTTCCTTTCATAGCTGCAATGTCATTTTAATGCTTCAATAAAGATACCAAGGAGTGGAGCAACATTCTGGATTTGTGCATGTTACTATCCCCACAGCAAGCCGCTTGCTATAGGGGCACTCATCTGTGCTAGCTCCCAAGCTGCATATTTCATCAACATAATTGAAAAAGAGATACAGAACGTAATGCACTCTGAGAGCTGGAGACAAAAAATGTTTAGCAAAGCCCAAAAAACACACAGAAAAAGATCTCTGAAACTTTCTTTGAAGGATCATATTTCTCAATCTTAATCAGTGGCATAAATGGGAAATATATTTGACTGCAGATGCAGGACTATCAGAAAGTACTTCTTAGTTAAGCTAATGGCAAATTATATAAATTTGTTACCATTAATGTTTGCTTATATAGAGGTATAGCTGGCTGAAATTTCAGCTATAAAAGATAATTAGTGACCATCTAAAATGAGGAGCTGGTATATATGAAGAGAATCCCCAACCACTTGTTTACAAACAAATTAAGCAGAAGGGAACTGTCATTTAAACATAATTTTTAAATGCTGTAAATGTCAGTTTTGCTGTAGTACATTGTTTGCACCATGAAGGTGTGCCACTTCACATCAACAAAGTATGTTATTTTGCCATTTTGCTGCCAGGGCTGTTTTTCATTTTTTGCACACCCGCTTAAAATTGTTTAGGCCTGAGCATGGACACCTGACCCTCAGAATACCATGCCATCCTTACTCATATATTTATAGCAGCTAAACTATCTATAGCTTGCAATTGGAAACAAACTACACCCCCAACTCTATTTGCTGTTATTCAAATACTAAATTACCACGCTCACCTTGAGCGTATGAATGCTAAAGCCATCTTTCCCTGGAAAAAATTGACTGCCTGTGGTCTCTATAGTTCTGTAAACCTAAGACCCCTTTCACACTGGGGCGGAGGTAGCATCGGCGGTAAAACACCACTATTTTTAGTGGCCCTTAACCCCCAATTTTGTGACGCCATTCGGCCTCTAGCGGGGCACTTTTACCCCCCCACTAGTGGCCAAGAAAGGGTTAAAACCACTGCAAAGCACTGCTGCAGCATGCCCTATGCCGGTGATATAGCAGCACTGCCCACCGCTCCTTCACCTCTCCAAAGATGCTGCTAACAGGACTTTTTTTTACTGTCATGCTAGCGCACTGCTCCAGTGTGAAAGCCCTCAGGAAGAGACAGCAGCGGCTCTTTCAGGGCACTTTACAGGTGCTATTTTTAGTGCTGTGGCGACTGCAAAGTGCCCCAGTGTGAAAGGGGTCTAACTGTGCTAGCCTTTTATAGCCCACTCCTCCACAATTTTCTCAATGCTCACCATTGTGTCCATGCCTACCCCCATCAGAAATAACTAAGGCATCTGTAAACCTTTGCCATTTTATCCATGTGATTTATTTCTGAAAACCTGCTCCTCCCAGGTCCTATACCAGTGTCCTCTCTCCCTTTTTATGTTTTTCTCTGTTAATCCCTCCGTTCTATTTTCTGTTTCTATTTCCAACTTTTTTCTCCGTATTAGAGGTGTGCATGATGGCAAAAATGAGTTTGATTATTTTGTTGGTTGAGTTGAACATTTGATTTGATCATATTTGATCATTTCATATCCATTATGTTACAATGATTCATTTTAAGAATTTGTTTTCTATATTCAGATTTATTTCATATAGTCGTAATTTTCAAATGGATTTTAATAAAAAAAATTATTTGAATTTGAATATGAATTTGAAATGGAAATGTTGCAATATATACATTAAGACAAGTGAAATAAGATAATGATACCTACTTAGGCTGTTTTATAGAACAGAATAGAATAGAAAAGAATAGAATAGTATAAAACTGAATAGAATAGAAAATAAAGGACTATAGAATAGAATAGAATTAGGATAAATATAGCTTTCTTCCGAAATTCAACTTTTTCTACTCTGTTCTATTTTATTCTATTCTATTCTTTTCTATGCTATTCTTTTAAGCAGCTTAAGTAGGAATCATCATCTTAACCACTTCAGCCCCAGAAGGATTTACCCACTTTCTGACCAGGCGATTTTTTGCGATACAGCATTGCGTCGTTTTAACTTTGTGCGGTCGTGCGACACTGTACCCAAACAAAACGTATGTCCTTTTTTTCCCACAAATAGAGCTTTCTTTTGGTGGTATTTGATCACCTCTGTGTTTTGTTTTGTTTTTTTGCGCTATAAACAAAAAAAAGACCAACAATTTTGAAAATAAAAACTAACTTTTTTTACTTTTTGCTATAAAACATTTCCAAAAAAAAACAAAAAAAACAAATGTATCCATCACTTTAGGCTGATATGTATTCTGCTACATATTTTTGGTAAAAAAATTCCCAATAAGCGTATATTAATTGGTTTGCGCAAAAGTTATCATGTCTACAAAATAGGGTATAGATTTATGGCATTCTTATTATTTATTTTTTACTATTAATGGCGGTGATTAGTGATTTATACAAGAACTGTGACTTCACGGCAGATAGATCGGACACCTAACTAACATTTTTGACACTTTTTGTGAACCAATGACATTATTACAGTAATCAGTGCTAAACATATGTACTGTTATTGTACTAATAGCAGGGAATGTGGTTAACATCAGGGGCGATCAAGGGGTTAAAAGTGTTTCCTGCAGGTGTTTCCTGCCTGTGTGACTGGGGAAACACACAGATCCATGGTCCTGCTTAGCAGAAAGACAGGATCTGTGTGATCTCCCCTGGTGGAGATTTGTCTTCTTTACACAGGCATATCCCCGTTCTGTCACTGCGGGGAATGATCGTGGGTGGCTGGCAGACATGCTGATTGGTTCCCCCACTGGCCAATGGAAGCGTGCATTGTATAATGCCCCATGCCCCATAACAGTACATAAATGCATCAACAATATCCTGTGGGTTTAACAGTTTATGCTTAATAAAGTTGGGGAGGTTATAAGGAATTCTATTCTTAGCTTTTTTTCCAAAAATGTTCCTGCTGTATTATTTCTGGCAAAATGCCACATTTGAGGCAGCAAAGATACTTATTGGGATGAGCACATAGTAATTCTCTGAGTTCAGATCTCAATTTGAAGAAAGGCGTAGTGGTAGTTTCTGTATACAAGGATTTATTTATTCACCTCCAGTGCATATATGGCCCCTAAGATATCATTGAGTTGAGAATTCAGTTCCCTTTTAGCCCTTGCACTGAGCTGAAGAATGAGTCCCCACATGTATGCCTTGTGAGTATTCAAAAGAGAAAAAATTGTTGTGTTAAGGGAATCAATCTGGTAGCACACACGCACCCACAAAAGCAAGTTCCAGAGCCGACGTAATCTACAGAGATTTGTAGGATCGTTCCACCTTGCCAGTATAATTATGGCAGCTGGTTGGCAAGCTGGTAATTTACTTTTTTATCTTAATTTTTTATTCAAACATGTTTCCCTTTTGAATTTGAATACATTTTTTAATTCAAATTCATTTTCAAATTTGAATAATTTTGCTCATTATAATTTATTTAGGATTAATTGAAATTCGTTACTATTGTGTTTCGGATATTCGGATACATCTGAATCTCCAAATGAAAAATTTAGATTTGTAACGAAATAAAACAAACATGTCTACTCCTTATGACATGTCCTTAACCACTTCCTGACCAGCGCGCGACGATGGACTAGATCGCTGCAGGGATACACGCAATCGTCTCACGGGGAGGCTGAACAGGGAGATGCCGTTGTAAGCAGCATCTCCTGTTCTGCCTAGCAACAAGTGACGCTGATCTCTGCTCCATGTGATTGGAGCAGAGATCAGTATTCACTGACACACAGCCCAGCCCCCCACAGTTAGTAACACGCCCCTAGGACACACTTAACCCCTACACTGCCACCCCCTGGTTAACCCCTTCACTGCCAGTGTAATTTACACAGGAATCAGTGCATTTGTATAGCACTGATTGTTGTATAAATGACAATGGTGCCAAAAATTTGTCAAAAATGTCTGATGTGTCCGCCATAATGTTGCAGTCACAATAAAAATTGCCGATCGCCGCCATTACTAGTAAAAACTAATTATTAATAAAAATGCCATAAAACTACCCCCTATTTTGTAAACACTATAAATTTTTTACGCAAACCAATCAATAATCTCTAATTGCGATTTTTTTACCAAAAATATGTAGAAGAATACGTAGCGGCCTAAACTGAGGAAAACATTTTTTTTATATATTTTTTTGGGGGATATTTATCATAGCAAAAAGTAAAAAATAATGAGTTTTTTTTTTTCAAAATTTTCGCTCTATTTTTGTTTATAGCACAAAAAATAAAAACCGTAGGGGTGATCAAATACCACGAAAAGAAAGCTCTATTTGTGGGAAAAAAAGGACGTAAATTTTGTTTGGGAGTCACGTCGCATGACCGCGCAATTGGTTACATTTGAAAGTTTACCATATGAGATATGGGACATTTACATTTTTTTTATGTATGAATATGCTAATGTACCCATGTCATTACAAACCTATCAAAACATTTTGTTGTTATAATCAATAAAAAGATATTTAAACTAAAAATTTGAGGCCTGAAGATTACGTAAAAAACCCTCAAGCATTATCGACAGAAAAGAAAAAAGTTTTCTTATTCCAAAATATGGGAGGGATGGACCTCAATGACAAGTTGTTGGTGCAGTACCTAACTGCCCGTATGGCCAGACACTGGTACAAAAAAGTGTCTATATACTTATTTCAATTGGCTTTGCTGAACGCTCATGTGCTATACAGAGCTTCAGGATAGACTGGATCCTTCCTTAAATTCCAGGAAGAGATTGTCAGAACCCTTCTGTTTCCAGATGGTACTTCACCTCATCATCCCAATCCAAATGCAGTAAGCCGGCTGGATGAGAGGCCTTTTCCGTATGTCCTCCCTAGTATCCCATACCCAACAAGCCCCCCAAAGAAAATGTTGTGTCTATAGAAAATGCGGATATAGGCGTGACACGAGCTATTTTTGTCCCTCCTGTCCTGACAATTCTGGTCTTTGCATTTTTTCGCTACTATACACTAGTGGAGTTTTAGCATAGGGTACAGCCCTACACAGACTAGGACCCACTTTCACAGGGTCTCCCAGGATGCCATTGCATTTTGAGAGACCCAAACCTGGAATCGAACCGTTACAGTTACAGTTACAAATAAAACTGTAAAAAAAAGTAAAAAATAAAAAAACAAGAAAAAAATAAAACAAAAAAAGTTGTCGTTTTATTGTTCTCTCTCTCTCTCTCTCTCTCTCTCGCTCTCTCTCTCTCTCTCTCTCTCTCTCTCTCTCTCTCTATTCTCTCTCTATTCTCTCTCTATTGTTCTACTCTTTTTTACTGTAATTCTATTCTGCAATGTTTTATTGTGTTTTATTGCTAACCTTTTTTTTGTTTTCAGGTGCACCATCAGCTGCAGCGTGGATTTATTTATCTTGACAGCAACAGCGTTTGCTCCCACGATATATAAAGCCATGACTCCAGTGCGGTAGGAGGTGACTTCACCACCACAGTTAAAAAAAGAGCATATATGCTGAAGCATAGGGGCAGCAGGGGTGGAGGAGCGATTTGCTCCTAAAGTTTGAGGCAGATGTCCCCATGCTTCGGCATATATATATATATATATATATATATATATATATATATATATATATATATATATATATATTAGGCACAGGTTGCGTTAAAAAATGTTTTTATTTTTTACTATTTTTTTTTGTATTTGCTTTGCAGGTATGGTATGCCATACTGTTATACTGTAATGTTACTTTGTTTTATTGTTAACCATCATTTGCTTAGCAGGTATGCTATTCAGCTGCAACAAGGATTTATTTATCTTGACAGCAACGGTGTTTGCTCCCACGATACATAAAGCCGTGATTCCAGCGCTGTAGGAGGTGATTTCACCACCACAGTTAAAAACAAAATGGTGCATGTATGTCCATCATTAGAAGGGGTGGATGAAGGGAGGTATTCTAATGGTGGGCATACCCACCGATCAATCTCTTTTTTTCGTTCAGCCCACAGACTGCATGAAAAAAAGATTACAATATATGCCCAACAAGGATCATCAACATACTGGTATGTTGTTGGACTTTGAGTGGTTATAACAGAATGATGCCTGTGGGTTTAGACTGTTTTTACAAGCAGTGGGAGGGAATGTCCCCCCACCGTCTTCCATGGTTTTCTCTGGCACTCTTGTCCCAACAGGGAATCTGAGAATGCAGCCGGTAGTTCCACCAGCTGACCATAGAGCTGATAAGAGACCAGAATGGCTCCAGTCATCTCTATGGCCTAAGAAACTGGAAGCTACGAGCATTTCATGACTTGGATTTTGCCGGATGTAAACAGCGCCATTGGGAAATTGGGAAAGCATTTTTATCACACCGATCTTGGTGTGGTCAGATGCGTTCAGCTCATCCTTAGTTAGGAGAAAATTGCTCCCCTGGTACTGATGCCCCAATGCTTTGGCATATATGTTCTTTTTTTAAACTGTGGTGGTGAAATCACCTCCGACAGCACTGGAGTCACAGCTTTATGTTTTGTGAGAGCAAATGCTGTTGCTTTCCAGATAAATAAATGCACACTGCAACTGAATGGCGTACCTGCTAAGCAAATGATGGTTAAAAATAAAACAAAGTAACAGTATAACAGTAAGACACACCATACCTGCAAAGCAAATACAAAAATACTGTAAAAATTTTTTAAAATGTTAACGCAATCTGTGGCTAAAATATATATATGCGGAAGCATGAGGCATCCGCCTCAAAAGGTAGGACCAAATTGCTCCTCCACCCCTGCTGCCCCCATGCTTCGGCATATATGCTCCTTTTTTAACTGTGGTGGTGAAATCACCTCTGACAGCGCTGGAATCACGGCTTTATGTATCGTGGGAGCAAACGCTGTTGCTGTCAAGATAAATAAATCTGCGCTGCAGCTGAATGGCGTACCTGAAAACAAAAAAAGGGTTAATAATAAAACACAGTAAACAGTAAAGTATAAAAAAAATTGCATACATGAAAAGCAAACATGATAGAACATAATAACAGTAAGACACTGCAGAAAAGAATACAGTAAAAAAGAGCAGAACAATAGAGAGAGAATAGAGAGAGAGAGAGAAAAAAAAAATGACAACTATTTTTGTTTTGTTTTATGTTTTATATTTTTTTGTGTCTTTTTTATTTATTTATTTTATTTTATTTTACACTTTTTTTGTAACTGTAGCTATTGTAACGGTTCCAGGTTCAGGTCGATGGCATCTTGGGAGACCCTGTGAATGAGTGCCTAGTCTGTGCAGTGCTGTACCCTACGCTAATACTCAACTAGTGTATGGTAGCGTTCAAAACATTCACCAATGCAAAGACCAGAATTATCAGGACAGGAGGGACAATAATAGCGTGTGTCATGCCTATATTCATGCTTGCTGCAGACACAACATCTTCTTTGGGGGGCTCGTTGGGCAGCGGTACTCGGGATGACATAAGGAAAATGCATCTCATGCAGCCGGCTTACTGCATTTGGTTGGGGATGGTGTGGTGGAGCACCGTCTGGAAACATAGATAATCTCTTCCTGGAATTTAAGGAAGGATCCAGTCCATCCTGATGCTCTGTATAGCACATGAGCGTTCAGCAAAGCCAATTGAAATAAATAAAAAGACACTTTCTTGTACCAGTGTCTGGCCTTACGGGCAACTAGGTACGGTGCCAACAACTGGTCATTGAGGTCCCCCCCTCCATGTTAAGGTTGTATATTCGTGAACACAGAAGGGTTTCTCCACAACACCAGTCACCGTAGTAATTTGGACCATCGTGTCTGCACGAAGGGAGGTAAGAACGAAAAAAATCTTAATATCCCTCCACTTCATAGCAAGCAAGTTATTACACTTCAATCAGGCTCTCTCCCCCAGCCTAATATGGGAATGTACAAGCCCCTGGGGAATGCCCCAGGGATTAGATTGCATGGTACCACATGCTCCAATAAGGGTACCCCTTTCCGAATAAAGTGACACCAAGTCCCCCACAATCTTGCCAGTGCTTTCTATGTAGTCAGGGTCAGTTTGTTGGCTCTACATTACTATCTTTGCCCTCATAAACCATAAAACTACATTTATAGCCTGTGGCCCTGTCACAGAGCTTATATATCTTGACCCCATATCTGGCATGCTTGCTGGGAAGGTACTGTTTGAATGACAAGTGGCCAGAAAACTTAATCAGGGACTCACCAATGCAGACAACTTGATGGGGAGTAAACAAGTCTGCAAAACGTTGGTTGAAGTGGTCTACGAGGGGCCGAATTTTGTAGAGCCGATACCATGGCCTCCACAAGGACGACAGAGTTCATTGTCGTTGAAATGCATGAACCGCAAAATCTGCTCGTATCGTGCCCTGGTCATGGAGGCAGAGAACATGGGCATATGGTGAATTGGGTCAGTGGACCAATATGACTGCAACTCACTCTTTTAGTTATGCCCATGAGGAGGGATAGGCCCAGAAAGAGCTTAAATTCTGAAACCGTAATTGGTTTCTAATCTCTGGCAAGAGAGGACTGGGGAATAGTGGAGATGTGTTGACAAGCATACAAATTTCCTTGGCCCACAATAAATCTATAGAGATCTTTGGGGAAAAACAGTGAATAAAAATCAAGTGACGTAAAATCCCATGCATGGTTCCCTAGGGTTGATGATCCATTATCCAAGGTCCACACAGCTTCATGCTCTGTCAGACCTTCTATAATTTGGGGTCTCTCATTTTGACAAGAGGCTGTGTGTGCTGAGATTGAGGGTTCACTTGTGACACTTTACTGCATTATCTATTGAGGATTGCAGGAATTATGTCATATGCCTAATTTATGGATGCCTAATTCATTCACTTTATCACTTGGGGTAAATATTTAATTTGTTTGTGATTTAGGTTTTTGGGTTCCATATACAGCGCAACAGCGTTGATGTACAGTGCCTTGCGAAAGTATTCAGCCCCCTTGAACTTTTCAACCTTTTGCCACATTTCAGGCTTCAAACATAAAGATATAACATTTAATTTTTTTGTGAAGAATCACCAACAAGTGGGACACAATTGTGAAGTGGAACGAAATCTATTGGATAATTTAAACTTTTTTAGCAAATAAAAAACTGAAAAGTGGTGCGTGCAAAATTATTCTGCCCCTTTACTTTCAGTGCAGCAAACTCACTCCAGAAGTTCAGCGAGGATCTCTGAATGATCCAATGTTGTCCTAAATGACTGATGGTGATAAATAGAATCCACCTGTGTGTAATCAAGTCTCTGTATAAATGCACCTGGTCTGTGATAGTCTCAGGGTTCTGTTGAAAGCGCAGAGAGCATCATGAAGACCAAGGAACGCACCAGGCAGGTCCGTAATACTGTTGTGGAGAAGTTTAAATCTGGATTTGGATACAAAAAGATTTCCCAAGCTTTAAACATCCCAAGGAGCACTGTGTAAGCGATCATTTTGAAATGGAAGGAGTATCAGACCACTGCAAATCTACCAAGACCTGGCCGTCCCTCTAAACTTTCAGCTCAGACAAGGAGAAGACTGATCAGAGATGCAGCCAAGAGGCCCATGATCACTCTGGATGAACTGCAGAGAACTACAGCTGAGTGGGAGAGTCTGTCCATAGGACAACAATCAGTCGTACACTGCACAAATCTGGCCTTTATGGAAGAGTGGCAAGAAGAAAGCCATTTCTCAAAGATATCCATAAAAAGTCTCGTCTAAAGTTTGCCACAAGCCACCTGGGAGACACACCAAACATGTGGAAGAAGGTGCTCTGGTCAGATGAAACCAAAATCTAACTTTTTGCCCACAATGCAAAACGATATGTTTGGCGTAAAAGCAACACAGCTCATCACCCTCAACACACCATCCCCACTGTCAAACATGGTGGTGGCAGCATCATGGTTTGGGCCTGCTTTTCTTCAGCAGGGACAGGGAAGATGGTTAAAATTGAGGGGAAGATGGATGCAGCCAAATACAGGACCATTCTGGATGAAAACCTGTTGGAGTCTGCAAAAGACCTGAAACTGGGACGGAGATTTATCTTCCAACAAGACAATGATCCCAAACATACAGCAAAATCTACAAAGCAATGGTTCACAAATAAGCGTATCCAGGTGTTAGAATGGCCAAGTCAAAGTCCAGACCTGAATCCAATCGAGAATCTGTGGAAAGAGCTGAAAACTGCTGTTCACAAACGCTCTCCATCCAACCTCACTGAACTCGAGCTGTTTTGCAAAGAAGAATGGGCAAGAATTTCAGTCTCTCGGTGTGCAAAACTGATAGAGACATACCCCAAGCAACTTGCAGCTGTAATCGCAGCAAAAGGTGGCTCTACAAAGTATTAACGCAAGGGGGCAAAATAATTTTGCATGCCCCACTTTTCATTTTTTTATTAGTTAAAAAATTTCAAAAATCCAATAGATTTCGTTCCACTTCACAATTGTGTCCCACTTGTTGGTGATTCTTCACAAAAAATAAAAATGTTATATCTTTATGTTTGAAGCCTGAAATGTGGCAAAAGGTTTAAAAGTTCAAGGGGGCCGAATACTTTCGCAAGGCACTGTATAGGATTATTGCACTTGTATTTTTTGTGCTTCTTAAGCCCCATACACACGATCGGACTTTGTACAAACTTTTCCGTGGACTTTTGTACAAAGGGAGTGGTCCACAAGTTTGTATTGCATACACACGGTCGGACTTTTTGACAACAAACACGAACGTAATGACGTCACAACGTACTGACGCCGCTTCAAAAGAGGACGTTCAATGACTCCAGCGCCACCTTTGGTGAACTTCTGTATTGTAGTCTGATCTTTTGCATTGGTTCTGAGCATGCGTGTTTGTACCTTGTACAAAAGTCCGATGCTTTTGCGTACACACGGTCGGACTTTGCTCCATCGGACTTTTGTTTGCAGAAAGTTTGTCCGTTCGCACAGCCAACAAAAGTCCGATGAAAACAGAAAAAGTTTGTCCGATGGAGCATACACACAGTCGGATGTTGCTCCAAAACAGCTAATTTGCATGTTTGTTGTCAAAAAGTCAGACCGTGTGTACGGGCCTTTAGTAAGGCTGTTAAAATTGTAATTTTTTACATATTCATTTTGATTTTATGATTTATTATTGTTTTTAGCATAATTGAGTTAAGCACTAAGTGCTGTATTTTCTTTTCATATTAATATAATCTGGTAGTGTGGGCTTCTGGTGAGATGATGTTTTTCTCTTTTTTGCCTACTTGATGGTGCCTTTGATTTTAGCTTAATTTGAATAAACATTTTTACTCTTTTCCAGGTTTAGGTAGAGCAGCAATGTGGGCTTTTAGCATCTATAGGAGAAAGGACACTGTGAAAGTGGCTGTTGTAAAAAGTTTCACTAAGTCAAGTAATGAATTAATTGTCTTGAGAATTTCCGGGGGTTGTGAGTAGAGAGTTTAGACTAGCAAGTTGCACTTCAGTGAGCATCAGGACGTTTAATTGAGCCAGAAATTCTGTGATATCTGTCGCAGAGGATTGAAATGTATCTTGAGTTTTATAATGCCCCATAACAGTACTTGAATGCATCAACAATATCCAGTGGGTTTAACAGTTTATGCTCAATAAATGGGTGGAGGTTATAAGGAATTCTAGTCTTAGCTTTTTGTGTTTTTAGCCTATTTGTCAAAATTTTTCCTGCTTTATTATTGCTGGCAAAAAGCCACATTTGAGGCAGCAAAAATACTTATTGTGCTGAGCACATAGTAATTCGCTGAGTTCAGATCTCAATTTGAAGAGAGACATAGTGGGAGTTTCAGTATACAAGGATTTATTTTTCACCTCCAGTGCATGTATGGCACCTAAAATATCATTAAGTTCGGAATTCAGTTCCCTTTTAGCCCTTGCACTGAGTTGAAGAATGATTCCCCACATGTATGCCTTGTGAACATTCAAGATTTTTTTTTTTATGGGAATCATTATTGCAAAAATATACATGGAGATGCTGATCAAGGCACACGTTGTTACATATGTGTTGTATGACTGAATTATTGCAACACCGAAGAAACATAAGGGAGCAGGTATGTTTTTGCTCCACAGTTATGTAAATATCCACATGTCATATCATGTATGGAGGAAGAAGATATCTGTTGTAGGATCCATTTGTGAACCACAAATCAATATGAAAATAGAAAGATCTATTTGAAAATAGAGAGATATTTTGCAGAAAAAGGTCCTTCTTGTGGGCATAAGAGCGGGAGGGGTAGGTCGCGCTATGGATTGTAATTCTGGTAAGAGCGGCCTCTATTTCAATTTCAACCCAATGTGGGTGGAAACAGAAAAGTGAAGTGGGGGAGGAAATAGGCTTGGCGCTATACTGTTTAAAATTTAGATAAGTAATAAGCATACATTTTCCAGCGTGCTGGTAAATAATAACAATAAAAATAAAAATAAAAATAAACTTGTGCAATACCAAATGGTGATCTATACTGTTATGTATATATATATATGTGCTTATCAGTAGGTGTCAACAAACGATCATTATATTTTAAAAACCATAAATGTCATTGGAATCATAAATCAGTGAGCCGTAGATCAATCACAGCAACATGCAGTTCCTAAATTACAATATTAAAGTGCAGAGTGCCAGTGAACAGGTAGTGTCAATACCAAAATGCACAAAAACCAATCTCTAATAATGTGGAAAAAGATGAGAAGCAATAATATGAATGAAAATTAAAATAAAAATAAAAATAAAATGAATATATTCCGATTATTTGTTTTACATATCAAATCCTCAATTTGTGCAACTATGATTAAAAGTCCGTGCGTAAATAATTGTATGGGATAAAAAATGCAAGAAAAATGCAAAAGGTGAAAAAAATGTCATACAATTTAAAATTGAAAATTAAAAATTAAAAATTTGAAAAATAAAAATAAAAATAAAATTAAAAATAAAATTGATGATAAGTGGTGTCCTAAAAATAGTGAAAAAAGTAGTGGGGTATCTTCTATAAATGGGGGTGAAGGGAAGAGGGAAGGTGACTTCAACTGTTGCTCCCGGTGCTCTGTGACCACTTATGCAATTGCTCTCACCAGAGGTATGACCCCGTCCGGGGTGGATCAGCCTTCACAGTATCAGCCACTGTGTTGCTCTCTGGCTTGCCTCTGTTGTGGTTCTGGGAGTGGCTGATACTGTGAAGGCTGATCCACCCCGGACAGGGTCATACCACTTATCATCAATTTTATTTTTATTTTTATTTTTCTAATTTTAAATTTTAAATTTTAAATTTTAAATTTTATCAAATTTTTTTCACCTTTTGCATTTTTCTTGCATTTTTTATCCCATACAATTATTTACGCATGGACTTTTAATCATAGTTGCACAAATTGAGGATTTGATATGTAAAACAAATAATCGGGAATATATTAATTTTATTTTTATTTTTATTTTTTATTTTTATTTTTATTTTTATTTTTATTTTCATTCATATTATTGCTTCTCATCTTTTTCCACATTATTAGAGATTGTTTTTTGTGCATTTTGGTATTGACACTACCTGTTCACTGGCACTCTGCACTTTAATATTGTAATTTAGGAACTGCATGTTGCTGTGATTGATCTACGGCTCACTGATTTATGATTCCAATGACATTTATGGTTTTTAAAATATAATTATCGTTTCTTGACACCTACTGATAAGCACATATATATACATAACAGTATAGATCACCATTTGGTATTGCACAAGTTTATTTTTATTTTTATTGTTATTATTTACCAGCACGCTGGAAAATGTATGCTTATTACTTATCTAAATTTTAAACGGTATAGCGCCAAGCCTATTTCCTCCCCCACTTCACTTCTTGTGGGCATCTCCACACATCACACACATCTTCTTTGTTAAACAATTCAGGAGGGGTTACAACCCCTCGCTGATGAAGCGGAGTCCAGGTGTGGGTCCACCATGATGTTGAAGTTTTCACAGATAACAAGGTTACCATAGCATATCATAGATATTTTCTTTGTCAGCTTACCAAAAAAACAAATGATGAGAGTTAGAAGCTAAGAAGTTCACAAGGTTTGTTCACGATATAGTTTGTTGTTGATGGTGCATAACAAAAAGCTGTATCTGCCTGCTTTATCCAGGATACTGTCTTTCACAGTAAAGGAGATAGAATTCCTGATTGCTAGCATTACTCCTCTTCTCTTTATTGAGCCACAAGCCATGAAAATGTGGGGAAAGTCTTTGTGGACACATATCAGAGCTCCGTTATATTTTCAGGGTGGCCTGCCACATGGGGAAACATTTGGCTGGATGATTGAGACCATGAACAGTCATGGAGATAATTTTAAGATCCATGACTATTGCCATTTATTGTGTGCATTGAATTCAATTGTGGAAACAATTAGTGACACAAATAGGTTGATTTTGATCACCAATCACTGTTTTAAAGGGAAAATACCTATCAGTTTTATATATATATATATATATATATATATATATATATATATATATATATATATATATATATATATGTGTGTATTCTGATATCTGGTGTGTTGGCTTACAATTTATTTTAACACACTGCAAGAATTTCATGGTTTATTATTTTGCAGCTGGTATACCTGCGGGACAGGAGTTACAATGAACCATAGAATCTGGCAACTCTTCAGGGGCAGGCCAGGGGATGGCTGACCCCACACTACTGTGTGCCATCCAAGATTGTGTGTTATAATTGCGTCAGTTGTCCTTTGGCACATGTCCTCAACTTGGTGGTGCAGTAGTTTTTAGTTAATTATCTTGGCATCAATGATGTGCTAGAAGGTATAAATTGGGATAAAAATCTTAGGAACAAAGAACGTGGAGGAGAGATGGGTTTGCTTTAAAGAGCATATTAAATAAGGGCATTAGCCAATGCATCCCATTGGGTAATACATTTAAAAGAGAGAACAAAAGTCTTGGATGGCTTAACTACAATGTAAAAATGCATACAAAAGCAAAGGAGAACGCCGTAAAGGTTGAGGGATCATCATCAGCATTCAGACTTTATAAAGAATGCAACAAGAAATGTAAGGGTGCAATAAGGATGGCTAATATAGAACATGAAAGACACATAGAGGAGGAGAGCAAAAAAAAATCCCAAGAAATTCTTTAAGTATGTAAACAGTAAAAAAGGGAGGACAGACCATATTGGCCCCATAAAGAATGAGGAAGGACATCTGGTTACAAAGGATGGGGAGATGGCGAAGGTATTGCATTTATTCTTCTCCTCAGTCTTCATGAAAGAATCGGGGGGCTTCAGTAACCAAATTGCAGTGTTTATCCTCATGACACCTCACAGGAAGCACCTCCATGGTTAACAGAGGACAGAATTAAAATTAGACTTGGGAAACTTAACATTAATAAATCACCAGGACCAGATGGCTTGCACCCGAAGGTACTTGGGGAACTCAGTCAAGTAATTGCCAGACTATTGTTCCTAATTTTTACTGACAGTCTACTGACTGGAATGGTACCAGCTGATTGGAGAAAAGCCAATGTTGCACCAATATTTAAAAAGGGCCCAAAATTCATCCCTGGGAATTACAGATCAGTTAGCCTAGCATCAATAGTAACTCTTTAAGGGGATGATAAGGAACTATATACACGATTTTAGTAATGAGAACAGTATCATTAGCAGCATGTATCAGCATGGATTCATGAAACATTGTTCTTGCTAAACCAATCTACTAACCTTCTATGAGGAGGAGAGTTGCTAGAAAAGGAAGGCCCATAGACGGGGTGTATCTGGATTTTGCAAAAGCATTTGACACAGTTCCCCATAAACTTTTAGTGTACAAAATAATGTCCATTGGCATGGACCATAGGGTGAGTACGTGGACTGAAAACTGGCTACAAGAGAGTTTAGAGGGTGTTGATAAATAGTTTATAAATACTCTGAAGGTCAGGGGTGGGTAGTGGAGTCCCCCAGGGTACTGTGCTGGGACCAATCCTATTTAATATGTTCATAAATGACCTGGAGGATGGGGTAAACAGTTCAACTAAGCTGAGCAGGGCAATAACTTCTCCGCAGGATGTGGAAACCTGTCAGGAACCATGAAACAGACTGAGACAGAAGTACAATCAATTCACACTTGTTTATTACTAAAAATAAAAAGGTAAATAGAAAAAAGCATAGTCAAGCATAGCCAGAGTCCTGTAGCCAGATTGGGTAGTCAGCCAGTCCAAAGTTTATTAACCAGATCGGGTAATCAGCCAGGCCGGAATTCAGGGATCCAAGGAGAGCAACCACAAGCAGGATAAGAAGCCAGGTGGGATGTCAGCAAGCCAGTCTTGAAACAAACAGCAGGAGATGGTTCCCTTTGATGTGACTAACGCAAAGGCAAATCAAAAAGTGAGCAGGAAGGCTTTAAATAGGCAGGTCAGACAAGCATCATCGGGAACAGCTGGTAACTGTGGAAAGAGAAGAGAGCTGGCAATTAGCCGACAGCTGAGTGGCCAGCCCAGAGGAGGAAGGGCTAAGCCAGCCCTGACAGTACCCCCCCCCCCCCCTCAATGACCCCTCTCCCTCGGACGGCCACCGGGCTTGAGGGGAAACCATCTATGGAACTCGCAGAGGAGAACAGGGGCATGTACGTCAGAGGATGAAACCCAGGAGCGTTCCTCCGGACCGTACCCCTTCCAATGCACCAGGTACTGTATGTGCCCACGGAACCTATGGGAGTCAACAATGGATTGTACATCATACTCCTCATGGTTCTCAGCCTGAATAGGGTGAGGACATGGCACAGAGGTGGTAAATCGGTTACAGACCAACGGTTTCAATAAGGAGACATGAAACACATTAGAGATGCACATACTAGGAGGAAGATCCAACGCGTAAGCTACTGGGTTAATCCTGTGAAGGATACGGAATGGCCCAATCAACCGAGGATCAAACTTCAGTGAGGGAACACGAAGCTGGAGGTTGCGAGATGACAGCCAGAACCTGTCCCGAACCTGGTAGGAAGGCGCAGCCAGGCATCTACGGTCAGCATGGAGCCTGTACCTATCATTAGCATGACGCAAGGCCTCCTGGACTTGTACCCAAGTGGAACGAAGACCACAGAGATGCTCCTCTAACGCAGGAATACTCTGCGGAACAAACGAGTCAGGCAACATGGAAGGTTGAAAACCATAATTCGCCATAAATGGAGACAATCGGGAGGCAGAATTCAAGGCACTGTTGTAAGGAAACTCCGCCCAAGGTAATAGGTCAGACCAGTTGTTATGATGATCAGAAATATATCAATGTAGGAATTGCTCCAAGGACTAATTGGCTCGTTCTGCAGCCCCATTAGACTGCGGGTGATACGCAGAAGAAAATGCAAGCTGGATTTCCAACTGTGCACAAAAGGCTCGCCAGAACCAGGACACAAACTGACTGCCCCTGTCCGAGACAATCACCTTGGGTAACCCATGTAAGAGAAAGATCTCCTGAGCAAAAATGGAAGCCAGTTCCTTAGAGGTGGGAAATTTCTTAAGTGGAATGCAATGACACATCTTTGAGAACCGGTCAACCACCATAAGGATAACAGTGTTGCCTTGGGAGTTGGGCAATTCCACAGTGAAATCCATAGACAGGTGAGTCCAGGGCCTCTCTCCATTGGGTATGGGTTGTAGGAGGCCCACTGGAAGGTGTCGTGGAGTCTTACTCTGAGCATACACGGGACAGGCAGCTATGAAGGCAGTAACATCAGCCCGTAGACTAGGCCACCAGAATTGTTGGGAGATGGCCCAAATGAGTTGATTCTTCCCAGGATGGCCAGCTGCCTTGGGAGAATGGTAAGTCTGGAGCACTGCAGTACGGAGACTCTCTGGGACAAAGCAGCGGTCACAAGGTTTATCAGGAGGAGCATGGAGCTGAGCAGCAAGAATTTTGTCACCCAAAGGAGAAGTAAGACTGGTGCGAACCGTAACCAAGATAAGATTAGGAGGAATCATAGGAACCGGAACCGACTCCGACTTGGAAGTGGAGGAAAATTGTCGTGACAAGGCATCATCCCTTACATTCTTAGTACCGGGTAAGAATGAGACAATGTAATTAAAGCTCGACAAGAAAAGAGCCCATCGCGCCCTTCTGGGAGAGAGTCGCTTAGCCTCAGACAAGAATGTAAGATTCTTGTGGTCAGTAAGAATAAGAACAGGCACAGTGGTACCTTCAAGGAGATGTCGCCATTCTTTCAGGGCTAAAATGATCACCAACAGCTCTCTGTCACCAATCTCATAATTGCACTCAGCAGGTGACAATTTCTTGGAAAAGTAGCCACACGGATGCATAGCGCTCTCAGAGTTAGGACGTTGAGACAGAAGGGCGCCAACTCCCGTCTCAGAAGCATCAACTTCTAGGATAAAAGGCAATGTAGGATCAGGATGTGCCAACACAGGAGCAGAAACAAAGGCAGCCTTGAGAGTCTCAAAGGCCTTAATCGACTCCGGAGACCAACTCTGTGGGTTACCGTCCTTTCTGGTCATATCAGTCAGAGGCTTGACCAGAGACGAGAAGTTATGAATAAACTTCCGATAGTAGTTTGCAAAGCCCAGGAAACGCTGCAGAGGACATAAACCCACGGGTCAAGGTCACTGTAGGACCGCTGACAGTTTCTTTGGGTTCATCGAAAAACCAGCAGTAGAAATGACATAGCCCAGGAATGTAACCTGTTCACTATGGAACTTGCACTTCTCCAGTTTACAATATAGATTGTTCTCTCTTAGTTTCTGAAGTACACAACAGACATCTGTGTGGTGGCTCTCCAGGAACTTGGAAAATATGAGGATATCATCAAGATAAACCACCACACACAATTGCAACAAATCTCGGAGGACATCGTTAATAAATTCCTGGAAAACTGCTGGGGCGTTGCAAAGGCCAAAAGGCATTACCAGGTATTCATAATGGCCTGTTCTGATATTAAAAGCAGTTTTCCACTCGTCGCCCTCCTTAATGCGCACAAGATTGTATGCCCCTCTCAGGTCAAGCTTTGTGAAAACCATTGCTCCCTTGAAGCGGTCAAATAACTCCGTAATCAATGGAATTGGGTAGGCATTCTTAGTCGTGACATGAATGAGACCCCTATGATCTACACAAAGTCTCAGTTCACCACTCTTCTTTTTCACAAAGAAGAAACCAGCACCAGCAGGAGACGAGTACTTGCGGATGAAACTTCCAGAAAGTGCATCAGAAACATACTCCTCCATGGCCTTATCCTCCAAGACCGACAAAGGGTAAACCCAGCCACGAGGAGGTATGGCACCAGGTTGAAGGTCAATTGCGCAATCATAAGGCCGGTGTGAAGGCAAACTACCAGCTTGACCTTTATCAAAGACATCACCAAAATCACAGTAACCCTTCGGCAGGGAGGGGAGTGAAGCGGTGCACAGGACCTTGGATACCTTCAAGAAGCATGTCTCACTGCATTGTGGTGACCAGGAGAGAACCTCAGCACGGAGCCAATCAAAAGAGGGGTTGAGCCTCTGTAACCAAGGATAACCGATAACCAGCGGAAATCTGGATGAGGTAATAACTTGGAATTGGATTATCTCATGGTGAAAAGCCCTTACAGCCATGGACAATGGAACCGTCTCATGAGTCACATGGGCAGGCTGTAAAGGTCTCCCGTCAAGAGCCTCAATGGCAAGTGGAGTGTCACGCAGCTGCAGTGGAATCGAGTGCTGCAAAAACAAATGCAGCATCAATAAACAGGCCTGCAGCCCCAGAGTCGATTAGAGCCTGTATCTCGATGGACGACTCAGCCCAAGAAAGGGTGACCAAAACCAGGGGCTTATCCTTCTGGATAACTGGGGACGAAACAACGCCACCTAAGGTCTGTCCATGACAGGACTTCAAGGTTCGGGCATTCCCTGGACGGGTAGGACAAGACTTCAAGAGTGGCCTGCCTGGCCACAATAAAGCACAATCTCTCCCTCCTCCTAAAGGCTCTCTCATCCGCAGAGAGACGCGTGAAGCCCAGGTGCATGGGTTCATCTTCACTGACCAACTCGGTACCAGGAGGCATGGGAGGTGAGGGAGGCATGGGTGGGAATACAAAGCTTGGAGGGAAACGTACAGGAGCCTTCCGCAAGCGCTCCTTAAGAGAAAGTCTTTCTCTGAGTCTGGAGTCAATGAGGATGGCAAATGAGATCAAGCTCTCCAGCTCAGTGGGTATATCTTGGGCTGCTATCTCATCCTTGATGGAATCCAAGAGACCATGAGAAAAAGCAGCCACGAGGGCTTCATTGTTCCAAGCAACCTCTGCTGCCACAGTACGGAATTCAATGGCGTAGTCGGCAACAGTTCTCGTACTCTGTTTATCATGAAACCTACTTTGCTTCTGTCCGTGGGGGCAGCATTTCAAAGTATATCTCAACCTGATTGAGAAACCCTCTGCATTGAACTGGATTGCCCCCAAATCACTGGGGAAGCGGAGCAGAACCAGACATACCTCTTATAGAGGTAATACTCGAGGCGGGTGCCTGCACAGAGACTGGCGCAGCAGCAGGGACGGCCTGCGACTCAGGTTGTACCGGAGTAGCCACCGTGGGTATGCCAGGTGAGCTGTGCGATTCAGGAGCGTTTGTAATGCCAAGGCAAACTGATCCATGCGGTGATCTTGCTCATCCAATCTGGAAAAAATATTACCAACAAGTGGATTGACTGTATCTTCTGAATTCATGGCCTTCGCTTACTTTCAGGAACCATGAAACAGACTGAGACAGAAGTACAATCAATTCACACTTGTTTATTACTAAAAATAAAAAGGTAAATAGAAAAAAGCATAGTCAAGCATAGCCAGAGTCCGGTAGCCAGATCGGGTAGTCAGCCAGTCCAAAGTTCATTAACCAGATCAGGTAATCAGCCAGGCCGGAAGTCAGGGATCCAAGGAGAGCAACCACAAGCAGGATAAGAAGCCAGGTGGGATGTCAGCAAGGCAGTCTTGAAACAAACAGCAGGAGATGGTTCCCTGTGATGTGACCAACGCAAAGGCAAATGAAAAAGTGAGCAGGAAGACTTTAAATAGGCAGGTCAGTTGAGCATCATTGGGAACAGCTGGTAACTGTGGAAAGAGAAGAGAGCTGGCAATTAGCCAACAGCTGAGCGGCCAGCCCAGAGGAGGAAAGGCTAAGCCAGCCCTGACAAAACCTTGCAAAACGATCTGAACAAATTAATAGGGTGTGTAACTACATGGCAAATGAGGTTCAATGTAGAAAAATGTAAAATGCATTTGGGTGGCAAAAATATGAATGCAATCTATACACTGGGGGGGAAATCTCTGGGGAATCTAGGATGGAAATGGACATGGGGGTCCTAGTAAATGATAGGCTCAGCAATGGCATGCAATGCCAAGCTGCTACTAACAAAGAAAACAGAATATTGTCATGCATTAAAAAGGAGATCAACTTCAGAGATAAAACAATAATTCTCCCGCTCTACAAAACTCTGGTCCGGCCGCACCTGGAGTATGCTGTCCAGTTCTGTTCGGTCCTCAGGATGGATGAAATGGAAATGGAGTGAGTACAAAGAAGGGCAACAAAGCTAATAAAGGGTCTGGAGGATATTACTTCTGAGGAAAGGTTGCAAGCACTGAACCTATTCTCTCTGGTGAAGAGACGCTTGAGAGGGGAAATGATTTCAATATACAAATACCCACAATAGGGATAAAACTTTTTCGCAAAGGGAGTTTAACAAGACTTGTGGCCACTCATTAAAATAAGAAGAAAAGAGGTTTAACCTTAAACTACATAGAGGGTTCTTTACTGTAAGAGCAGCAAGGATGTGGAATTCCCCTCCACAGGTGGTGGTCTCAGCGGGGAGCATCGATAGTTTCAAGAAACTATTAGATAAGCACCTGAACAACCGCAACATACAGGGATATACAAAGTAATTCTGACATATAATCACACACATAGGTTGTAATTGATGGACTTGTATCTTTTTTCAACTTTACCTACTATGTAACTATGTGCTGCAGCAGGCAAGAAAAGTGTGCAGCCACTTGATGATATCATACCCAGTGAGCATTCACCTGGTCAAAATTACTACCTGCCAACAACCTGATGGTGGTACACCTATATTCTGCAGCAGGTGCACATGCTGCAGTGGGCTATCACCACCATATTTGTGTGAGTATGAGATGAGGACAGATTCTGTGGATCTTGAGTTCTTTTCACCATATTCATGAATCCTTAGTAGGGATGAGCCGAACCCCCCCCCCCCCCCCCTGTGCATCCAGAACATGCGAACAGGCAAAAAATTTGTTCGAACACGCAAACACCATTGAAGCATATGGGACACGAACATGAAAAATCAAAAGTGCTAATTTTAAAGATTAATATGCAAGTTATTGTCATAAAAAGTGTTTGGGGACCCGGGTCCTGCCCCAGGGGACATGCATCAATGCAAAAAAAAGTTTTAAAAAGGTCAGTTTTTTCGGTTAAGTGATTTTAATAATAATTAAAGTGAAACAATAAAAGTGAAATATTCCTTTAAATTTTGGACTTGGATGGTGTCTATAGTATGCCTGTAAAGTAGCGCATACTTCCTGTGTTTAAAAAGTCTGCATGCCTGCAGAGTTAGATGCCCATTTAAAGAGGCAGTACAGTTTAATTTTTCAGCTTTCACAAGGGTTCATTTATACAGGTAAATAATATGGTTGCATGCATATGGATGCACACAGTGTTTAGTTTTCTTTGCATCTGTATGCAGCAGTATATACGTATATGGGCCCATACACATAGCTGTGTCCAGGGCCATAATGTTGCTCTATGTTCAGTAGCATAAAAAACTAGGTTGTATCCATAAATGTAATCATCATTTATACTGTACTCATGTAAACATTTGTGCCATGTTTACATGTGCACAAGCATATAGCATTAATGCAGCCTATTGGCCATCTCTAGCATCTAAGGATAATGTTACATTAAGGAAAGCTACATACAGTGGTTTGAAAAAGTGTTTGCCCCCTTCCTCATTTCCTGTTCCTTTGCATGTTTTTCACACTTAAGTGTTTCGGAACATCAAACCAATTTAAACAATAGTCAAGGACAACACAAGTAAACACAAAATGCAATTTGTAAATGAAGGTGTTTATTATTAAAGGTGAAAAAAAATCCAAACTATCATGGCCCTGTGTGAAAAAGTGATTGCCCCCCTTGTTAAAACATACTATAACTGTGGTTGTCCACACCTGAGTTCAATTTCTCTAGCCACACCCAGGCCTGATTATTGCCACACCTGTTCACAATCAAGGCATCACTTAAATAGGAGCTGCTTGACACAGTAAGGTCCACCAGAAGATCCTTAAAAGCTACACATCATGCCAAGACCCAAAGAAATTCAGGAACAATTGAGAAAGAAAGTAATTGAGATCTATCAGTCTGGAAAGGGTTATAAAGCCATTTCCAAAGCTTTGGGAATCCAGCGAACCACAGTGAGAGCCATTATCCACAAATGGCGAAGACATGGAACAGTGGTGAACCTTCCCAGGAGTGGCCGGCCGCCCAAAATTACCCCAAGAGCACAGCGACGACTCATCCAAGAGGTCACAAAAGACCCCACAACAACGTCCAAGGAACTGCAGGCCTCACTTGCTTCAGTTAAGGTCAGCGTTCATGCCTCCACCATCAGGAAAAGACTGGGCAAAAATGGCCTGCATGGCAGAGTTCCAAGGAGAAAACCACTGCTGAGCAAAAAGAACATCAAAGCTCGTCTCAATTTCTCCACAACACATCTTGATGATCCCCAAGACTTTTGGGACAACATTCTGTGGACCGATGAGACAAAAGTGGAACTCTTTGGAAGGTGTGTGTCCAAGTATATCTGGCGTAGAAGGAACACTGCATTTCATAAAAAAGAACATTATACCAACAGTAAAATATGGTGGTGGTAGTGTGATGGTCTGGGGCTGTTTTGCTGCTTCAGGACCTGGAAGACTTGCCGTGATAAAAGGAACTATGAATTCTGCTGTCTACCAAGAGATCCTGAAGGAGAATGTCCGACCATCTGTTCGTGTACTCAAGCTGAAACGAACTTGGGTTCTGCAGCAGGACAATGATCCTAAACACACCAGCAAGTCCACCACCGAATGGCTGAAGAAAAACAAAATGAAGACTTTGGAGTGGCCTAGCCAAAGTCCTGACCTGAATCCTATTGAGATGTTGTGGTATGACCTTAAAAAGGCCGTTCATGCTCGAAAACCCTCTAATGTAACTGAATTAGGACAATTCTGCAAAGATGAGTGGGCCAAAATTCCTCCAGGACGCTGTAAAAACCTCATTGCACGTTATCGCAAACGCTTGGTTGCAGTTGTTGCTGCTAAGGGTGGCCCAACCAGTTATTAGGTTTAGGGGGCAATCACTTTTTCACACAGGGCCATGATGGTTTGGATTTTTTTTCACCTTTAATAATAAACACCTTCATTTACAAATTGCATTTTGTGTTTACTTGTGTTGTCCTTGACTATTGTTTAAATTGGTTTGATGTTCCGAAACACTTAAGTGTGACAAACATGCAAAGGAACAGGAAATGAGGAAGGGGGCAAACACTTTTTCACACCACTGTATAGACAAAAGCTGGGGACTTTAAATGAGGTATGCATGAGAGGACTCAAGGAACAAACAGTGTCATATGGATGTGTTTATTTGTCTAAAAAACACAGCAGAGCAAGCAATACAGAGTGCATACAATTAGTAAACATGTAAAAATCATGAAGCAAAAAAACATAGACATTGTATAACAACCATTCATGGTATTGTTAAAAAATCCTCTGACAAATGGAATCATGAAACCCAAGGTTTCGTCCTGAAAGTAAAACATATTGCATCTGTGTAAGCCCAACGCGTTTCATGACATGGTTGCCAATCTTCAGGGGTGGATGCGTAATGGATTGAATCCAAACAATAGGTGAAAACACGGGCTCCAATCTAAATTGGATCATGAGCAAAAATTTGTAAAACCCAAGTGGGTTAAATGTGAATAGAGACCCCCGACCCAAGTGAACAGTGAGTCAAAGGAAAAACCTCGGCATGTATGTGTAAGTACATACCAAGAAATATTGGAGCCCCTATTTTCACCTTTTATTTGGATATATACTATCTGGGAACCACATTCATGTTCCTTGTCCTCCTACTGGCCCCACCTCAGCTCCTGGTTGCAGACCAAACCTTGAGTTTCATGACTCCATTTGTGAGATTTTTTTAACAATGTCATAAATAGTCGTTATATATTGTCTATGGTTTTTTTGCATCATGCTTTTTACATGTTTACTAATTGTATGTACACTGTATTGCATGGTCTGCTGTGTGTTTTAAACAAATAAACACATTCATATTGCACTGTTTGATCATTGATGCTTTGATGCATAATACATCAGCTTTATTACTAGGTGGCATTTCCAAGATTGGGCATGTTTTATCTAACTAAACTATTAAAACTATTGTAGAGACTCTATAGTTAGCATTTAATTGGTTATATTTGAAAGATTACACACTCTATTCAGGTTTGAGGACCAATATTAGCTAAATAGAATTATTTTACAAAAAAAATGAAAACATTTTATATAAAGATTCTATAAGCAGCATTTAAACAATCTCTTGCAGAGATGGCAAAATCACATTCCCAATGCTGTCTGCTCGGTTCTTACAATATTACTTTGTTTTTACGGTGAAAAATATACATTTTATTGTGATATGTTTGTCCACAAAAGCTGCATTGGGAATGTGATTTTGCCATCTCTGCAAGAGATTGTTTAAATGCTGATTTTTAGAGAAGATCGTGGCGCTGGGTATGATCTGAAAGCTTTGACTGCTGCTTTAGTTAAACCATCATTAGCTTGAAAAACTTAGCTTTCCTTAATGTGAAAAAGGGTTTTTGGGAATTTAAATGAGAAAATATGTGAACAAATATCTCCATTCCTATTTGGGCACATATTAACAAAGGGTTGGGACTTTAAAAGAGGTATTCATGAGAGGACTCAATGATCAAACAGTGTAATATGAATGTGTTTATTTGTTTTAAACACACAGCAGACCACGCAATATAGAGCACATACAATTAGTAAACATGTAGAAAGCATGATGCAAAAAAACCATAGACATTGTATAACGACTATTTATGGCATTGTTAAAAAAATCTCACAAATGGAGTCATGAAACCCAAGGTTTGGTCTGCAACCAGGAGCTGAGGTGGGGCCAGTAGGAGGACAAGGAACATGAATGTGATTCCCAGATAGTATATATCGAAATAAAAGGTGAAAATAGGGGCTCCAATCTTTCTTGGTATGTACTTACACATACATGCCAAGGTTTTTCCTTTGACTCACTGTCCACTTGGGTCAGGGGTCTCTATTCACATTTAACCCACTTGGGTTTTACTAATTTTTGCTCATGATCCAATTTAGATTGGAGCCCCTGTTTTCACCTATTGTTTGGATTCAATCCATTATGCATCCACCCCTGAAGATTGGCAACCATGTCATGAAACGCGTTGGGCTTACACAGATGCAATATGTTATACTTTCAGGACGAAACCTTGGGTTTCATGATTCCATTTGTCAGAGGATTTTTTAACAATGCCATGAATGGTTGTTATACAATGTCTATGTTTTTTGCATCATGATTTTTACATGTTTACTAATTGTATGTACTCTATATTGCATGCTCTGCTATGTTTTTTAGACAAATAAACACATCCATATTACACTGTTTGTTCCTTGAGTCCTCTCATGCATACCTCATTTAAAGTCCCAACCTTTTGTCTATATGTAGCGTTAATTAATATAACATTATCCTTAGATGCTAGAGATGGCCAATAGGCTGCATTAATGCTGTATGCTTGTGCACATGTAAACATGGCACACATGTTTACATGAGTACGGTATAAATGATGATTACATTTATGGATAGAACCTAGTTTTTTTATGCTACTGAACATAGAGCAACATTATGGCCCTGGACACAGCTATGTGTATGGGCCCATATACTTATATACTGCTGCATACAGATGCAAAGAAAACTAAACACTGTGTACATCCATATGCATCTAACCATATTATTTACCTGTATAAATGAATCCTTATGAAAGCTAAAAAAAGGAAACTGTACTGCCTCTTTAAATGGGCATCTAACTCTGCAGGCATAGCATATATTCACACATATTACCACATTCTAAAGACTCATTAGCACTCATTAAATCTCACGGAATCATAATACCATATGGCTTTTGTGACGACTTTTCACTTTATTGTGTCACATGATTATGTTTCAAAATTTTGAAAGTAGTGAATGCTATAGAAAAACAAGTAGAAGTTGCCATTGCATGCACAATTCATTGAATAGTTTGAAAATAGCCATTAATTCTTTGAAATTGTGCATACACTCTTCATAATGTGCACATGGTTTAATAGACCATTACTGTTTAAGCTAAAATGACACACATGTTTAACACTAAAAAGCACCAAGTGCCTCTCCTTTGCTAGCACAATTTGGCCAATAAGCCTTGCAAGTCTAACTAAATCATTATGCCATCTGCATTGGTGACATTTGCCATGTGGAAAGTGGGAAGAAATATTTAGCAGAGCAGTATTTGTCTTTTTTATTATTTCAGCAAAAGGTTGGATTACCTATCAGCATTCTGACAAAGCAACAGTGCTCTCTGGTGGTTCCCACGAAGGCTTTATGTGCTATTAATACCTACAGTACACATGTCTATATGTAGTCACATCAGCTTGAATACTTTACAAAATAAGCTTGAAAAAGTTACCAGATTGAATAAAAAGGTAAATGCATGTGTTATGTCTCAGCACATATTAAGCAAATTTGTTTCTTTATACTACTATACTTTGTACTACTATATAAAAATGTAATAATGAGATACAACAAAACTAACAAACATAAATGTGTTATTGTATTTTAATGCAGTAAAAGTTTAGAGATATTACTAGGAAATAATATGATTTGTGTTTAAATGTTATACAGAAATTTTACAACAAAGCAGTACAATAAAAATAGCAAAAGAAGTATAGAAAATGGTGCCCCTCTTAAAGTGGTTGTAAACCCTTACAAACCACTTTGACCTACAGGTAAGCCTAGATTAAGGCTTACCTGTAGGTCCAAGAAATATCTCCCAAACCTATACGGTTTAGGAGATATTTGCCTGAAGACGGGCACCGCTGTCTACGGCGCATGCGCCGTAGACAGCGGTGCGCAGGCGCACTGAGCATGGCATCGTCGATGACGAAGATGCCGAGCAATGCCGCGCGTCTCGGCTCCTGTGCCCATGTGCGGGAGTGACGTCATCGCTGCTCCGGCAAATCACAGCGCCGGAGCAGCGAGACCCACGGAGACCCACCAAGAAGATGGACGCTCGGAACTACAGGGGACAGCAGTGACTTCGCTGGCTCCTGTGTCAGGTAAGTGACACATAATGGGCTACTATGCGATGTGATGCAATGCATAGTAGTCCATTATGCTTTGCCTTTGCAGGGATTGAAGAGGAAGTAAACTCATCAGGGTTTACTTCCTCTTTAATACATTAAGGCATAACTAAAGGGCAAACTTTTTTTTTTTCATTTTGGGTAGAGTAGGGAGTGATGAAAATAATACAGTGTCCAATTGGGGAGATTTCCTATCACTTCTTGCCCTGTAGAGACAATAAAATGTGAGAGCAAGCCTCTCCAATGTGAAAAATCCCCAGTCTGTACTAAAGTCGTTCCAATGGAAAATTTCTCATCAATTCCTGTTCTGGTGGCAACACAACATTTTGGCTTCTCCCTCACTTGGTGATGGTTGCCTACTAAGAAAATCAAGAGTGTATCTGGGGAGTGGGGAGACAGACAAAAATGTAAACAAGTAGAAATGACATGTTGAATTCAAGTTATAAGAAGATAGGATAACTTGTAATAAGGTATAATGGCTCTTGTAAGGCTGCTGTGTCAACAAAAAAGGTGTATCCCTCAAACAAGGTTTGGAGATTCATGTGTATAAAGTCAATGGAAGTACCAAACAATCTGAGTCCAAAACTTTTATTATTAGTTTTGGTTCACAAAAAATAGCCCAAAGCAGTCAATGCTTTTTGGGGGCTTAAACATAATGGGCAATCGCAAGGGCTCAAAGCTGGCACAAATCACTAAGAGTTAATTATTTGCTGTATAATTTAAAGCCCAAATCAATGAATCAGAAGATCTTTTTTTCTGGGTCTGTGTTGACTGGGGTTTAGTAACTGCCATGTAAGTAAAACATTATATACAATATTAAAGATTTTTGAAAATGCTAAAACACTATGCCTGGAGTTATTTAATTAACTTTAACATGGCAATACTAGCTGAAATGTTGCAATAATGGGTCCATCTTTAATAAATATTTGTTTGATAACAGGTTACTCTGCTTAGAGATAAGTGGATGTGGTGCAACCTACAAAAGTACAATAATAAAAAAAATGCATTTAGTGTAGACTAAAGATATGATATAGATTATGAACTTGAAACAGCATCATTCCAGTCCAGGAAAGTCCTCAATTTCTGATTAGAAGTTCCTGGAAGGCAATGATCCTTTTATTCTAGGCACTCATGACAGAGGCATGGATGAACTTAACTAGTTTTTGTCTTCCACAAATATATTTTTATATAACTTTGCTTTTAAGGATCCCATCTATTAATGAGTGTTTGTGTTGTAGTTCTCATAAATATTCTTTCTTTTGCAGGTTAGTGCAAGCCCAACTGTTGCTTTCTGTCACTTTTAAATAGTGAAGGTGATTGTTCTCATATAAACAGATGCGCCCCCTGGGAGAATTGTTTAAACTGCGCATAGCATCGGTCACATATAGTATACAGTGTTCCAGCAGTGGTACGGGGACTTCCTGTACCACTTCTGGAACAAAATCCAGTCGGGCTGAATGCTGCTCAGCCATTCACAGGAAACTTTGTATTTCAGTGAATACTTCTCATGATTGGCTGAGGGGGAGAGGTGGGTGGATAATGTCACAATATCCACCTTTGCCAATCAGAGGAAGCCTTGTATTCATTCAGAAAATACAAAGCTTCATGTGAATGGCTGATGAATGTGGTGCTTACCAATCTCTAATCTGACAATACATATAAATATAACTATACAAATGGTCCTTTGAAGGTACTATGAGAAAAGTAGCTCCACAGGAATAAAAAAGTGTCTGGGGCTTGATATCTCGTAGATAATGGAAACAGCAATCAAATAGTAACAGCCTCCACTAATCAATGAACAATACTCTTCTTCCCCTTCAATCACACAGTTGTGAGGAAGCAAGGAGAAAAACGACAATACACACTCTTACAGACCTCAAACTCACTGTCAGTCGACTCTCTTAATAGCTAGATTGACTCAATAGTGCTCAATAAAAAAATAAACCTCAATACTCAATAGAACTTCAGTGATCCCTATAAATAGACTCTCATAATAAAGGAAGTGTTCTCATAAAAATATATTAATCCTCAATAATAATCATGCAACTAATAATTAATAAAGATAAATAACAAGTAATTACGAAAAAAAAATGTATTAAAATATATGTATATATACCTAAAATCAATAATCATCCAATATAAATGTGCAAAAAAAAAACACATGTGCAAAAAAACAAAGTGCACAATCAGCAAATAGCTGACTAAATGATAACGTTCTTAAATTGATATAATGTAAACAAATATGAATTAGTGCAAATAACAATTAAATAGCATGCAAATCAGCAAAAATGTGCAAATACGCAAAAAGATGTGCACCCTACATAAAGTGCACTTGTGCAGAAAAACCAATAAATATGAATATAAATCATTCCATTGTGCAAACAGCTAAAACAAAAGCTTGTGCAAAAAAAGTCCCATACACAGTGCAATTCAAATGGTGCAATTTCAATTGTAATGATATTTTCCAATGTTATTCGGAATTCCACAAATAGCTGCCGAGCTCTTGTGTGAACCGATCTGCAGTGTTCATGCAAAGTGGTTCCCCCAAACTCTCACCTTATATCAGGCAAGTAATAGCCTTATTAATGTTTATTCCCGGCTGCTTCGATCCACGCCCCTCTGTGTTACCTTTACACTGCTTCCTATCTCCTCCTGTTGTAGTACCTCCAACATTCAATCTCAGCCCCAAGGATAGTGGGCGGTTCATAGGAAGAAATTAATGCACTCCATAATGTAGTATCACAGTGACAGACGTTTAATAGATCAAATAACTTACATACAGATGATAAACAGCAATTTCTTTAGTGCAGGATGGCTCCAACCTCGGCCGCGGTGAGAACCTCAGCGTCACCTGACTCTCTCTTCCCTCACACGTATCGTCACAACACACGTGGCTTTTTCAAAGGGGTGTTTTTGAAAAAGTCACAGAAACTGCAAGTCATAGAAATTGTTTTCTATGCAGAGGGAATCCTGATTTTGCACTTTCCAACTTTAATAAATAAACCCCATTGTGTACTTAAAAGTGAGGTATGCCTGTATACAACTGTCAGTAAAATGTGCAGCAAGTTAACAGTCTTAAGTTATCCTTGCTATCTGGCTATCAGACTTACTGGTATGATCACCATATACAAAAAAACTCAAAGGAGGGATTCAAACAAAGACTGCTGTGCTAATGCTAGTGACAGACTGCATCACATATGTGATTTTTTTATTTTGCCCTCGGTACCATTTCAACAATAAGTACTTAAGAACCCATCATTAAATATTAGTACATTCTTTATGCCTAGATTAGCTGAATCAGAAGTGTTTGAAAGGATAGGTTAGGTTTTTCTCACATGAGCAAGCAATCTACAAAGGTTTATGCATCCTGTTAATGCATTTTACCAGCATGTTAACAAATTAACCTCTTCCTGTATGAATACTTTTTTCTCAGTGGATTAGGCATTTTTAAATTTAAACAGAATATTATAGGAAAAAAAGTAATGTATATTGTTTTATACTGAATGGAGTAGATTTAAAAAGGATTATGGCAGTTTTAATGGTTTGCATTGAAATGTGCATAGGTTATTTAACTAATCAAAGCATCAAAATATTTTCTGTACTTTACCTTTTTCAGTAACTACTACAGAAACAATATAACTAGAGTAACTAAAAGTAATCATGTGGACTGCATGGTAAGGAAAGGGTGAAGAAGATTGTGATGTTTCTCGTGAGTGTCTTTTTGCACATAAACATGTAGAATTTTTTTCTAACATGTAAAAGACAGAAGAGTCAATGCAGGATACTGAATGGGAACATACAGTAATTATAAATGACAGAGCCCTACAGCAAAGTCATTATAGTGCCTTCTAAAACTCCAATGTCCATCTTAACCACCTGCCACCCAGCCATAGTACCTTTACTGCGAGAGGGCGGCAGCTGCATGCACCACAATGCACTGGGACGTAGCAGTGCACATGCACACTGGAGCACCCCCTGGGGTGCGTGGCAGCGTAATCCTGTGAATGCTGTGTCTGGTAGACACAGCAGATTACGGTGATTGGTACCTGACCCCTGTGAGAGGTTGGGGTATCATGCGATCACTGTGATTGGTCATGGCTTCCATTCATGACTGTTTTGGTTACTATTGTGATGCTGTGATTGGTCCATGGCCTTAAAATGGTACCTGGGACAATCACAGCACCCTGTACCATGTTATTAGCTGTAATCACAGATCACAATTAATAAGTAAGCTTTCATGAATGCTAAACCTATTGAACCTAACCTAATAAACAGCTAAAACTATTGCTTATAACCGTAATCAAACCCGATCACCGTCCAGAGTAGAACAGTGTCACTATGGTGACACTGAACTACTCTGATAAGAATATGTAAAAAAATCTTTAAAACAATCTTTAAAAAATTACAAAAAAATAAATAAAAAATAAATAA
Source organism: Lithobates pipiens (assembly GCF_037356315.1). NCBI lineage: Eukaryota > Metazoa > Chordata > Amphibia > Anura > Ranidae > Lithobates > Lithobates pipiens. Next base: position 189,620,695 of record NW_027507903.1, read on the forward strand.
ATTTGTTTACATACTGTACTGTCACCAGTCAGTATCCCTGATCACTGCCGCACTAGTCATATAAAGACGCGGGTGTGTCATTTGGGGGTATTTGTACTTTCTTGGCATTTTAGGGCCTTAAGAAATGAGAGAGGCTGTTAATACATCAGAACTGATCAATTTTCAAATATATATATTCCATAGTTTGTAGACGCTATAACTCTATAATAAAAGGTTCCCATTTAATTCAGTTTATAACACAATACTAACTAACTAATGTTGTCAGCTTCTCACATGTACTGTACATAACTGAAGTAAACACAGCAGTGGCAGAACTACCAGGGTCACAGCAGTCGCACTTGCAACCAGGCCCTGGCATTCCGCCAATGTCAGGGTCCCAGTGGAGTTGCTGGTCCCACAGCTCTGAGCAGAGAGCATCTCTCATACAGCTCAGAGCCAGCAGTTCTTCCTGTCCCCCCTCCGTCCTCCCTCATGTCTCGTACGGGATGACACAGCCGATCTGCTCCTTCTCCCCCCTCCCCTCTCCTGTGTGTGCTTTGGAAGTCAAAGAGTGGTCAGGAAAGAAGGAGCAAATCAGCTGTGTCATCCCATGTGAGAGGAGGGAGGGAGGAAGGAAGGAGGGGGAGCAGGGAGAACTGTTGACTCTGAGCTGTATGGGAGACATTCTCTGCTCAGAGTCATGCTGAGGAGGCAGGCAGCACTGATGTGCACTTATCAGCTGCACTGATAGGCAGTGCTGATAGGAGGCATTAATGGGCACTGACAGGTGGCACTGATAGGCGGAACTGATAGGCAGCACTGATATGCAGCACTAATAGGTGGCATTGATGAGCAATGGGCTGTGGCATGGATAGGCGGTACGGCACTTATGGGCATTGATGAGCACTAATAGGCAGCATTTATGAGCACTGATAGGTGGCACTGATGGGCACTGGTAAGCAGCATTGATGAGCAATGATTGGTGTCACTGATAGGTGGCGCTGATGGGCGTTAATGAGCACTGATAGGTGGCACTGATGGGCATTAATGAGCACTGATAGGCAGCACTCATAGGCTGCACTGATGGGCACTGATAGGTAGCATTGATGAGCATGTATAAGTGGCACTGATAGGCAGCATTGATGGGCACTGATAGGCATTGAGTACTGATAGGTAGCATTAATAGGTGCTGATAGGCAGCATTGATGCACTCTGATAGGTGGCACTGATAGGCATCATTGATGAGCACTGATAGGCAGCACTCATAGGCAGCACTGATGGGCACTTATAGGCTTTGAGTACTGATAGATAGCACTGATAGGGGCTGCTAGGCAGCATTGATGAGCACTGATAAGTGGCACTGATGAGCACTGATAGGCAGCATCGATAAGCTCTGATAGGCATCATTGATGAGCACTGATAGGTAGCACTCATAGGCGGAATTGATGGGCACTGATAAGCGTCACTGATGGGCATTGAGCACTGATAAGCAGCACTGATAGGTGACCCTGATGGACACTGATAGGCAGCACAGATGGATGCTGATAAGGGGCATTGATGGGCACTGATAGGCATTACTGGGCACTGGTAGACAGCATTGATGGGCACTGGTAGGTTGTACTGATAGGCGGAATTGATGGGCATTCATAGGCAGTGTTGATGAGCACTGATAGGCAGCACTGATGGGCACTGATAGGCAGCATTGATGGACACTGACAGGCAGCACTGACATGTAGCACTGATCAGTGGCACTAACAGGTAGCATTGATGGACACAAATAGGTGGCATTAATGAGCACTGATAGGTGGCACTGATAGACAGCACTGATTATCAGTGTAAACAATATACTGACATTCTTGGCAGTTAACGCCTATCCTTTCCTTACACAGACACAGCGTTGGAGGAAAGGGCTGCCGATACCCAGCAAGTCTGTTTACATGTGATCAGCTAATTACATGGTAAAGGGCCACCGTGATTGCGCTGGATGCACATCCCAGTGGCATACGGGAGGCAAAGTTCTGGGAGGATATCCATGGACACCCTCCCAAAATTGGAAGCCCAGGGGTCGGATGGAAGGGGGGGTCAGGGGGGTCCATTATGGTTTCTTACATCGGGGGCCCTGAAGGTTCTAGTTATGCCCCTGAAACACAGTATTCATATGCTTTAGATATCCAGAGATCCTCAACAGGAAAATATACACTCTTTAGCTACCCGTTGGGTGTCTATTTTGCTGAGTACCCAGCTTGCCCTTCTTTTGCCCAGGAACATTGAAAACAAATCCATCACTTAGTAAAATATCTGAACAAAAAAACCTTAAATGGAAGCTAGAAATGTCTGACTCCAAGACGGTGGATTCTGCTATATAGAACTGCAACTGGTAATAATAATAATAATAAACAACCTTTTTGATTGTATGAGAAGCTTCAGCAGAACTTCACCTCATTCACTAAGCTCTTGGGATAATTCCCTTTCAAAGTGCAACCTCCCTTGCAAAGTGAACAGTCTATTTGCCTTTAGTAAATTGTCCCCACTTTTTCTTCTTGTTTTGGGGGAGGGAGTGCAGAAATGCAGATTCATTTATCATATTCAAAGATTAGCACAATTCATCATTCTCTATAAAAAAGATTATTAACCATTGTTGACTGTATTAAAGGCAGCCCTGGTTAACCAAGTCTACAACACATGTACTGTAGGCTAAATGGTATTACTGCTTGTTTTAAGTTATACTTTCATTACACTGGAGCAGCTAATGCTGTCATGTGGTATTACAGAGATAAAAGCAAATAGATATGCATATGCACAATGTCTTGCATAATATAGTAGCAAAAGCTTTGACTATGTACTTCAAGATGTTATATAACATCTAATGTCTGTACCTACGATGCATTACACAAGTAATCTTAATTTAGTTATGTCTGCTGATTAGGAAAATCACGAGTTACCAAAGAAATAAAGACAGTATGTTGTCTGTCATAAAAGATACTTTAATCTGTTGAGTTCTATAATGAAATTTAATATTTGATGTAAAATTTTTGAAATATAATGAATATGTCTTTTTTATTATTGATGCTAAATCAGGGGTTGTAATTTGTTCCAACTGAATTATGTTGAAATAGATTGAATTAAATATTAAGAACACATCTCTTACACTATTATCTTTTAATGAAATATGAAATAATGTCTGAAATATGTTTAAATTTGAAAAATGCTTTTATTCAACATTTTCAATAGGGAGTACTGCAAACCGGAAATGTTTGTATTACTTAAGTTTTAACTTCATTGTTTTATATAAGTATCTATCTATGTATCTCTCTATGTATCTATGTATCTATGTATCTATCTATCTATCTATCTATCTATCTATCTATCTATCTATCTATCTATCTATCTATCTATCTATCTATCTATCTATCTACTCTTCATATTACTTGTTTTACAAAGAGTGCTAACTTGGTAATCAATAATTTCAGATAATTGGTTTACTGCTTGTTATTAATATAGAAATTAGGATCTTAGATTACAAAGCCACAGCTAAATGATCCAGCTGAATGACTCAGAAGAGGGACACATACACTCGCATCTTCTCACTGATGATGGTACTATATTGATTTTCAATTTGCAAGAGCAATCCTGCTATATAAAACTTCTGGAAGTTGAGCTTTAAGAGTGGGAGGTAATCAAAGGATCTGCGTTACTTAGGCAGGCCATACAGGATTCTTTTTTTTTTTTAACCAACAGGTTGAATGAAAAAAAGTGAACCAATTCCCTTTACCCACACATTTGACGTGGATGGGGAATCACTCACACTGAGCTATTATATTTTGTCATCGGGGATCCTTCCCCGCCAGAAGAATACAATGATCAGTGTAGTGTCAGTGTAGTATGTTAGTGTAGCAAAGTGTTTAACACAGCGTTACATAACATTTAGGGCTACATACAATTCTGTATACCCCCTTTTTTTGGTTGCTGCATTTTTTTGTGCCCGGCCTGCCCCTGTTTTTTTAAATTGTCAGCCGCAGTTTTTCTGACTGAGACTCTTGTGTTTTTTTTTTAATTTTTTTATAGTTTTTACATTTCTGTCACTGTCAGTCCTCAATTTAAAGTGCCCCAAACCTTTTCATCCAATCACACATTTTCCAGATTCTATGAAATTTGGGTAATAAGCTCCCCATCATGTCTGGGAGGCCAACAAGGAGATGCAGATGTCACCATGCCACTATGAGGGGACTAGCAGCGTATATATGTATATGTGTTGTTATGGCACAAGGACAGGCTCAGGGCAGCTCTTTTTTTACCTCATGCCAATGGCTGCTGATAAAGGATGCATGCACTGTACTGTCACCATTTGAGGAGGCAACAAGGCTAGTAAACCGTAGAAATGCATGCATTAGTGGCACAATTGCTCTTGTGTTCCTGCTGGAGCATACTCTGCGTGGCATTATAGACAGGGCACTGGAGGCAGAGCAGCGGGGGGAAGAGGAGGACTTTCTATCCTCTCAAGGCCCACTTTATGCAGACACTTCTTGCAACACCACAGAGCACACAAAAGAAGAGGGAGGAGGACTCTGGCAGTTTTGGAGGCATAGAAGCAGAGGAAGACATACGTCAAACCTTAGGAGATGGTTTTCAGTCCCCAGGAACCTTGGTAAGTAGTACATATCTGAGCGGAGGCAGTTACAGATACTGTAATCCTTGCTGACCCAGAGGACTCTGCTTCTCATGCAAACCTGTGTTGCATGGGTTCAGTTATTCTTCAAAGTCCATGAAAGGACCCAAAAATTTGTAGCATCAAGGATAGGGATCAATATTGGTTGGCAACCCTCCTTGACCACCATTACAAGGGGAACGTCTTGACTCTCATCTCACCCTGCCCTCATAGAGGGAGCATAGAATTAAATCTCTTGAAGATACCTTAAAGAGGAGTTTATGTAACGCCTTTTCCAGACTCTGGTAGGTTACAGTCTCATGGAAAAAACTGTTTTGAGGCTTGAATGAATGAATGAATGAAATATTTGTATAGCGCACAACGCGAACTGAATTGCTTCAAGGCGCTGTGAAGAGCTTGGTTGTCCATCATCTAGAAGAGTAAGGTCTTGAGTTTTTTCCTAAAGGCCAGGTGGTTTTCTTCCAGGCGGATGTTGGTTGGTAGAGCGTTCCATAGCCGAGGTCCTTGGACAGCAAATCTCTGATCCCGGTTTGATTTGTACCAGGATTTGGGCACAAGGAGGAGGTTTTTGTTGGCTGATCGAAGACTGCAGTTTGGTGTGTAATGATTTATTTTCTCAATTAGGTATTGAGGAGCGTCTCTATGCACGCATTTGTGGGTGAGTCAGAGGGTCTTGAATGTGATCCGATTCTTTACGGTTAGTCAATGTAGGTTCCTCAGGGAAGGGGAGATTCCCAGGTTTTTTGTTCCTGTTATCAGCATTGCTGCTGTGTTTTGGATAAGTTGTAATCGCGCAAGTTGATATTGTGGTATTCCTATGTAAAGCGAGTTTGCGTAGTCCAGTTGTGAATTAATGACTGTTCCAACTACCACTGCTTTGTCATTCTTTGGGATAAAAGGGATGAGTCTGCATAGCAGGCGTAGCAGATGGTGAGAACCAATGACTACTGCTCCTATTTGAGCGTCCACTGACATTTGTGAGTCCAAAATGACCCCGAGACTCTTGACCTTGGTCTTTGGGGAGATGGTCTGCCCAAAGATGGCGGGTGGTGTGCAGGAGGTTTTGGTTATGGAATTATGGTTTGGGTGTAGGATAAGAAGCTCTGTCTTTGATTCGTTGACTTTGAGGGAGTTTGTGGTCATCCAGTCTTCTATTAAATTGAGGCAATTTTCTAGTTGTTGGTGGTGTTTTCTTTGTCCAGTGATACGGAAATAAAGTTGCGTGTCGTCAGCGTGCGAGTGGAAGCAGAACATCTGATAATTTGGAGGAGTGGGCGGATGTAAATGTTGAAGAGGACTGGTGACAAGGGTCATCCTTGAGGGACTCCGCAGGTGACTGCCCAAGATTCAGAGAACAATTCTCCTAGTTTCACTGTCTGTGAACGATTTCCTAGGAAGGACGTGAACCATTGGAGATCTGAGCCTTTGATTCCTGCTACTTCTGTGAGGCGGACGAGTAGAGTATTGTGGTCTACTGTATCAAACGCTGCGCTGAGGTCTAACAGTACCAGGAGACATGACTCTCCATCATGCGCTGCTTCCAGGGTGTCGTCCCATATCTTGAGGAGAGCTGTTTCTGTTCCATGGCCCGGGCGGAAGCCTGATTGCAGCGGGTCCAGGAGTTTGTGTGTATCCAGGTGGAGTTGTAACTGTTGTACAACAGCTTTCTCCATGATCTTGGAAATGGTGTTAAGGCTTGTAATTGGCCTATGGCTGTTTGGGTCCTGAGGGTTGAGGTTAGGTTTCTTTAGCAGGGGTTTGACGATGCCTTGTTTGAAGGTGCCAGAAACTATCCCTTTTTGGAATGATCGTTTTATGAGGTGTGTTATAGTGGGAGCCACGATGTCGGAACATTCTTTCAGTAGTTTTGTGGGGATGATGTCAATTGGTGATGTACTGTCACAAATTTTATTGATGATGTTTTTTGTGGTGTCCACGGTAATTGGGGTCAGGGAAAACTTCACTGGCTGAGGTTGGCTGTTTTCTTCTGAAAAATTGTTTTCCTGATGGTTTCGACTTTATCGATGAAAAAATCAGACAGTTTGTTGCAGTAATCCAGGGATTTGTTTGCTGGGGGCTCTAGGCATACTGGGTTCATTGATTGATTGACTATTTTAAACAGTTACCGAGGGCGGTTTAAGGCAGTTGAAATCATATATGAGAAATGATCCTTTTTAGCTTTGAAGATTGCTTTGTGATAATTCTCAATGAGTCCTTTGTAGTTTGAGTGGTTTTCCTGGGTGGGATTTCTTCTCCAAGTTCTTTCAGCTCTTCTGCATTCTTGCTTTAGTAGAGAGAGGGAGCCATTAAACCATCCCAAGTTTTTTTCCTGATGAGAGTCATGCGTTTTGGGGCTACTGAGTCTGCCGATTGTAGTAATGCCTTGTTCAGGGAGTTGAGTGTTTTCTCCACAGAATGGCTTAAGTTCATTGTAGTTATCTTATTGGATAAAGTGGTTTTGAAGGATTCGGAGTACAGTTTTTTCTGTGATCTGGTCCAATGCGTTGTTGTTGCAGGTTTCCATTTTTCGTGGGTGATGTTGGAGGAGATTTTGAATTTGATGGCGTGGTGGTCCGTCCATGGCATTGTGATGTTGTCGAGTATGTTGATGTCAATGTTTTGTTTAAAGATGAGCTCCAGGGTGTGTCCTGACCCATGTGTGGGATTCTTTATCAGGCTTCTGTTGATCAAAGAATAAGCGATGGAGAATGGCACCGCCTCAGTGATGCATTTCAACATATTTTTAGTCCTCGGTGCACAGAGATGACAGCTTCAAGATCCCATCAGCAGCGTCTGCATCATATGGTAGAAGATTATCTAGGGGGAAAACAGACATGGAGACCTTTCCAGTAGATGATCCACTGGGTTTTTGGGTCATGAGAATAGGCCACCTGCCAGAACTTTCCCAGCATGCAACTGAGCTGCTGGGCTTCCCTGCATCCAACGTGCTTTCTGAACAGACATGCAGTGCTGCCAGAGGTTTTGTGACAGATAAAAGAGCATGCCTATTCACAGACTCCATTGACCAGTTGACATTTTGTTAAAATTAATCAGTCCAATTTTTACACACCTGTTACTTCTATCCAAAGTCTGTGAAAAAGACACTTTATCTAGTCTACCAGATTTTATCTAAAACAATTGTTAGTCTTGGCCAAAGTGTACTATAATTTTGCTTCTTCACATAAGGCTTGCTCACTGTGGTGCAAAAAATTGTTATTTCCATCCAAACTCAGCTAATCAGTTGACTCCTGCACAGTGTATTTCAAATTTTTAATTATTGAAATGGGGTGGATAGATCTGTAGAGATACATTTATCTTGGTCACAGGAAGGGGGAGTCTATATTTTACACACTTAGTCCTATATGATCACAAGGCTCTTACCAGAATCCAGTTTCCTATTTAACAAGAGGTGTGTTTGATCACCCCATGCTTCTGTTACATTTGAATGTGAGGTGCACAGGCCTCATACCTAAATAGAAGATTAATCTCTGGTTAGACTCAATAGGTCCCATTTAATGTATTCCAGACCAATTGATTGTATTCTTAAAAGTGCATGGGTGGGCAAGTACTAATAGTTTTTCTTTGGACTCTTTTAAGCTTTTTTTTTCCTTTAAAGTCTACCATAACTTATTTTGAAAGAACTTCTAAGCAGGCAGCGAGGAACTGACCAATGCATATGCAACAGCGGAATCAAAGTACATAGCAACACCCACAGATTATAATTGAATGGTGTAGGAGGACATGTTCCACTTATATATGAATAATATGTACAAAAATGGCAAAATACAATCATTTTTTGCTAAGCAAAAATATTTTGAATATGGTAATCAATCCAGAAGATTTTTAGCACTCAACAGCAGTCTAGTAACATCATCCCCAAAATGTGTGATAGCTCCTGTTGATAATATTTGTATGTGATATTATGACTTTTATACTAACATGTATGCTTCCATGCTTACTGGATCATCTGAATATAAAGACACGCATCTTACTGATTAGACAATTGCGGTTTGTTTTTTTCCGAATTAATATTCGGAGATTTGGATATATTCAAATACCCAAGTTACAATATAATTACAATTACAATATAAACAAATTTTTTCCAAATGCTCAGAATAACGTAACGAAATTCATCCAAATTTCAGAAATTTGGTCTGAAATTTTAATTTTACATTGAACTCCAGTTGAATTCTAACTACACATATTGCTGAAATCAAAGACTGTGTGCGTTATTAGAGTACCATTTCAAAATAATGCTGTTTTTGTTAAGCCAAAGGTGATTTAAAGAATCATTGTAATCACTTGATGAAGATTTTTATTTTGTTTGTTCACTTTGCGAATCAAAAACAATATAACATTTTAATTTCGACCTATTTGAACATTTATCGATTTGATTGTTTAGAATTAAAAAAATCTGTAAATTCGAAGAAAATGTAAAAATTCCGAAAAGGAATTCCGAATACGATTTCCAAATACGAATTCCGCACGAATCAACCGAACCTTACTAAACAAAATAACTAGGTTAATGAATCACAACTAAATGAAACAAAGCCCATGTCTAATCTGACATTCTCTCGGTTGACAGATGTCCAGGTGGCTATGTTAGACAAGGTGTCAGGAAGAGCATTCCAGCAGACAATATGGCTCCTCTGGGGCGATTACTGTGCATCATTGCTGGCTAGTTCACGGCCCTTCAAGTAGAAAATGTGCACACCAATTTTTCCGGGACGGCTCTCTCCTCGATCGCCTGGAACTAACGCCCACCCTCACTAACATCCCTATCCCTATCTGGATCTATTTTCAAATCCGCCACTTCTTAAAGACGATTAATCGAGACTCTTCTATCACACCACTCACTCCTTTTGAAAACCTGTGTTCCCAATCCGACCCCCCAACAACACCTAATCTCATATATATATACACCATGCTTTTCACAGAGATCTCCCCTAAAGAAAGGAAAGCCTTCACGAATTGGGAAAGAGAAACGGGATCAGAATTCTCCAATGACCAATGGGAACGCATATTTACGGTTGCCCACAAAGGATCTCTGAATGTATCCATTCAGGAGAATAACTACAAAACCCTAGTACGCTGGTACAGAACCCCGGCTATTTTGCACAAGCTCAACCCTTCATATCCCAACAAATGTTGGAGATGTAGTGAAGAACCGGGCTCGCTATTCCACATTTTATGGTCCTGCCCGTCAATTCAACTGTTTTGGACACAAGTACGAGAATTCACTGAAATAATCTCCACCTACACATTGGACCACACCCCAGCTTAATGTCACTTTCACCACTCAGCCCTCTCAGCCCCATACTATCGCAATACATTAATCTTACCCCTGATCAACGCGGCAAAATTGTGCATCCTGAGACACTGGGGCTCCACTCAGGTACCAACCATCCCAGAATGGTTCAGGCAAATTAACAAAATAGCTGAAATGGAGGAACTTATCCACATTTCCCGGGACTCCCCAGCCAAATTCTCGAAAACATGGGCATGTTGGACGGACTTCTGTACAACCGATAGATATCTCACGCTGATGACCCCTTCCTGACTTCTACACTCACGCTGATCTCAATCGATCAACACTACATTTTCTTCCCAAACGTTTCCCCCCCTCTTTCTTCTTCCCTCTCCCACCTCTAAGGACATGGACCTCCCAACCCCGACCAGGGGAAGTGATTGGGAGATCACATGTCATTGTTATGTCTGCGTCTCTCCCAGACATTCAACGCCGCCCGCACCTAATCCGACCCACCCTAACGCATTCCCACACCACATCCACATGACTCTCAGCGGAGACTGAGGAGATAAACATCTTCCCCCAACTCAACTCATACTCCCCCCCTCAAACCCCCCCTTCTTCCACCCCTGTATAACCCCCCCCCCCTCACCCCTTTTTCCTCTCCTTTTCAGTACCTATTAAGGACCCGCCTGCATACCCGTTACTGCTGGAACCCTCATAAAAGAGTGCACAGTCAGTAACATCTGACCCCATAATTACTGATTTCTCATGCAAACACACCACAACATTTACCTACCACCTGGGACTCACTTTTCAACAGCCGCTCCACAAGCCAGATCAGGAGAATACTTATCAACATTGAGCTTCATAAACAAATACTTTAAAGTTAAGGTATTGTTCTCTTCTCCACCTGACGGAGCAACGAGACACCATGTGTGCAATGTACCGTTTGCACTTGCGATGCTTTGTCAATCCCTAACCTTTGTTATACTGGTATGGTCTCTGTAATGACTGTTCCATGATTTTTTAATGTTTGTATGATGGAAAAGACTATTTGTAATTTTGCACTATTATATTTTCAATAAAATTTGTTTTAAAAAAAAAAAGAAAATGTGCACATGCTCATGCACACGTGCGTGCACATCCTTGCACCCATGTGCGTGCTCACGTGCACTCGTGACAGATGATGATGCCAAATGGGCTATTAAACTGAGTGTTCTGGTTCAGTGCTGTCTTTTCTACAGTGTTCAGTGCTCTGCTTCCATCTACCCCCACTGCTGCTGTTTCACTAATCTGTTACTGACCCGGGCCTGCACTCTGACCATGCACCTGTCTATGCATCTGTCTATGCCAATGTATGACCCAGCTTGCCAGACTCTGCTACCATTCCTATTGCTGCTGGCACCTGCCTACGACCCATAAGTGCCTGCTTACCTCTTGTCTGCTATCAGCTTATACCTCACCAGTTTGCTGTCACCAGTACAAGCCTGCTTCTGCCTACTGCTCACCAGCTGTCACCCAGCTTGCCTTCTTCACTGAGGGCCACTGAGAACATCCTGGCATGGAAATCTGCCCTTCTGCTAGCAAGACCTACAGGCACGTGTGTCACTCAGCCCTCCTGCACCTTCTGTTCACTCTATCAGTGGTTCAGAGTCAGAGGTGTAAGAGAGGCCTTCCTTTATCATACCGGACTCTGCCGTCAGGCACATGACACAAGAAAAGCACTTATCATGAGGTGAAGGCAGCTATTGTGGCATTAGTGACTGGTAAGGCCACTGGGCCTGATGGTCTATCCCTAGAGGTGTACAATAGGTGCCTGGATACAGTAGCCCTATGTGCTACTGCACAGGTATACATAGCAATTTGAAAAAGGCATATTACCTGATTAAATGCATGATACCACTGTTATATTAGTGCTTAAGCCAGATAAAGACCCAATGGACTGCTCTTCACATGGCTGATTTCGCTATTGAACTTGGATTATGAAATTCAAGCAAAAATTCTAGCCTTTAGACTGAATGTAATTATTCTTTCCCTTATCCACAATGACTAAACCTGACTTCATACCAGGCAAATCAACCTTTATAAATATTTACAGCATGCAGATAATAGTACAACTGATTTGTCATATACCAGAGACATTTGATTGCATTGAATAGCTCTTTTCAAGGCATGTCTGAGATGCTTTGGCCCTGGGTCTTGCAAACGTTACAGTTGTATGTGCTCATCTACACTCCAATATATCGGTGAATGGTCAGCTGCACCCTTCTTTATCTCTACACTGGGGTAGTAAGGGAGGGTTCTCTTTATCTCCTCTCCTCATTGTACTGGCAATTGAATCATCAGAATCCTCAGAATCCATCTACTTCAGGGCTTTAAGGGACTCATTCCAGGAGACAGAACAGATCAGGTGGTCCTCTACACTGATGTTTATTAAAAAACATTTATAGCTCCAGTATACTGAGCATATTCTCAACATTGAGATTCAAACCATTAAAACTCAAGCAGTTAATCCTGATCTCTATCACCTTAAATAAGTTGCCTCTTCAGGGATAGTTACTACTAGGAACCCCTCTCAGACCTTTGCTGCTGATTTGGATAAACATAAACTATTGTTTTGGGTTTTGCTGCCTCTTTCAGTCTTCTGTAGGTTTAACTAATCAAATGATCCGATAGTCAACATGATTATAGATTTTTACCACACATGCCAGTGACAATAGCTAAAATCTCCTTTACAGACTTGAACTCACTATTCTCTCCACTCATTTGGTCCAACAGTTGGCATATTATTTGTCTTTTGATAAGTTAAACTCAATAACTCATGAAGGCCCAAATATTAAGTGTGAATGGCACTGCCAGACAATTATCTATACTGTCAGGTAGGTTAACCACTTGCTTACTTGCACTTAACCCCCCCTCCTTCCCTGACCAATTTACAGCTTTTAGCTCTGTCGCAATTTGAATGACAATTGCGTGGTCATACAACACTGTACCCAAATTAAAATTTTATAATTTTTTTCCTACAAATAGAGCTTTCTTTTATTGGTATTTGATCACCTCTGAGCTTTTTTTTTTGTTATTTTTTTTTTTTAAGACGGAATTTAAAAAAGAAAATTTATATATTTTTTATATTTTGTTATAAAACTTTGAAAACAGGTAATTTTTCTCCTTCATTGATGTATGCTGATAAGGCTGCACTGATGGGCACCGATAGGCTGCACTGATGGGCGCTGATGGGCTGCACTGCTGGGCACTGATAGGGAACACTGGTGGACACTGATAGGCGGCACTGGTGTTCACTGAGAGGTGAAACTGAGAGGTGGTACTGATGGGTGGCACTCAAGGGCATTGATAGGTGGCATTGATGGGCACTGAGAAGTGACACTAATAGGTGGCACTGATAGCTGGCAGTGGTGGCCACTGATAGGTGGTAGTGATGGGCACTGATGGATGGCAGTGATGGGCACTGGTAGGTTACACTGAAAAGCAGCACGGCTAGGTGGCACTGATGAGGAAATGATTGGCACCACTGGTGGGCATTGATAAGTGGCACTTGTGGGCATTGATAGATGTGTATTGAACACCCAATTTATGAATAAGGATGTCTTAATTCCTGATTATCCCCTGATTAGGATAATTAAATCCAAAGGAACTTATTGTCTCGTCTCTGCTTTGTAAACTTATTTATTACAAACACAATTTGATAAAACATCCGTGGCAGTAAGGTCCAAACAGATGTCTAGCATACCCTCTGTCTGACAAAGATTTTTTCTCCAATATTTCGGTGTCACTGGTTGTGAAAATGAGATATATACCCACTTCAAACTGTGTGAAATGTGCAGAACCTCAGATGGATTTTGTTGACCTGATCTGATCCTGCCTGGCAATATCCATCTACTGGAAACAAGTAGTTACTAAGCTTTCCTCCTTACTATCCCATCTGTACCCCATACCCCAGAAATATGTCGGTTAGGCATTTTAAATTAGGAAATATGGCAGATTTTTTTCTGGTTATGGCATGTGAGATGATACGCCTTTAATTGGATGTATTCCTCTGCTATACCACTAGCCCCGTGGATATCATCCATCAACCAGATAATCCCATTGATTATAACCCACAAAAATTGCAGAGGGATATCCAGGAAGATGAATAATTAGCCCCAATTGTATTGTGAGATATGTTAGTTGCATTGCAATCATTACCATTGATTGGGGAGACATGTGAGAGGGAGGGTTGTTTCCTTTTATAATTTCTGTTTGTGTAATGCAATAATGTAAACACAGACAAGTGTCAATGTCTACCTGTACTCAATTGACATTTATGTATATGTGTCATGTTCATGTAAGCAAAAACAGAGTTTTAAAAAAAGGCAATTTCCTTTACTGCTTCTCTTCCCAGATAACTTCTATCCAGAGCGCTAGTCTCTATTAGTGCATTGGCTATGCTGACAGTTCTCCTGCTACAACCACTTAATTCAGGCATGCTATATGTTGAAATCACTGACACATATTGTGAAAGTTGACACTGCCAGTGGACACAGACAGAGGCTCCCATAATTTTGCCATGGGGTCCCAAATTTGTAGTGTAATAGCTGTATGTTGCAATTCTTGAACAAACTATACTGTCAATTTCCTACTGAATTATTTTAACTGCATTTATTTATTTTTATTATATAGGAAGCCAGAAAAATATCACTTTGGGGATCTAAAAAGCTAACATATCCTTTAAGATTTAACAAAGCAAGTAGGTGTACTAAATGTGGAAAGGTTTGTGTAAATATTTGTAGCGCCGGCTCCTGAAGAGCATGCGCTATGTTTTTTTGACTGCAGTTTGGTTTGGGTGTAATTATTCCAAATTTAGACCTCCGCATCAGTCTGACTGGATTATAGGGTGTTCAGCCTGGCCATAGGGGGCACTGTCTCTTCTGGCAGGCATGGAAACACAATCTGGTTGGGTGCTTTAAGGTTACTTTCTCTCAGAGCCAGCCCAGTGGGAGTGTCACTCTTGCTGTGCTTTCTGGGAGAGGGTAATTAAGATGTGGATGTCACTTGGTTCGGGGGTCCGATCCAGAAGTATGTTCTGACTCCATGGGCCTGGTCCTCCAGGAAGGCTATGGCCTGGGGTGCAGATCCACCCAACTTTATGTCTCAGGGTTGGCTAGCCCAAGGCAAGGAAACTAAGAAAAGGATTCGGAGGTGGTCCGGTGCCGTCTCCGGTTGTAGAGAGGCCCAGCAACTTTGTAGCTATCTAGGGGAGGACTCTTCAGAAGAAGGCCACATAGGGGTTGGCTTCTTAACAAGAGCCTGGTGAGGCTGAGGGACCTAAGTGAATCCAATCTCGTGGGTATGAAACGGCTGAAAGATACTGGTACCACACGAGTGTTCTACAAGTCCTAGTTTCCTACATGTTCTACAACAACGTCTGTGGCAGAGATTTATTCCTACGTGTTATACAACAAAGTCTGTGGCAGAGACTTATTCCTGATTTAAGCACCTTGTTGGCTGCCATGCCTGGTGAGAGAGGGACTATCCAACTTGAGTGAACATCCAGCTGTGTTTGGCTATTCTCTGGATTTAGTCGAAGTAAGCAAGTCCTTTATTATTGACTTGTAAACTAATGCCACATACACACGGTCAGACTATCCAATGGACTTGGTCCGCCCGTGTGTGGGATCCGGCGGACTTAAAAAAAAGGTCCGGCGGACTTAGAAAGAAGTTTTGACTCAAAATTCGTGCTAGTCCGCCAGACTTTTGAAATGAACGGACTTGCCCACACGGAGAAAAGTCCGTTCATTTTGAACGTGGCTCCAGGTAGACGGGACTAGCGCAGGAAGTCAATGTCACCTCCTCCATCGCTGGCCCCGTCACCTGGTAAAAAAAAGTGTAAAGAAAAAAACACAACACATGTTTTTAAAATAATGTCCCCCTTGTCCCTATATAAGTAGCTGCACAACGCGTCCATGTCATTGCGGCCAGAGAGAGCGTCGAGTCAACATCTCAAGGAAGAAGAAGAAGAGAAGACGAGAAGGCGGCGGCGACAGAAGACCGGGCCAACGCTAGTAAAAGAGCTGGAAGAAGAAAGCAGAGGCCCAGCAAGAAGAACTGAAGAGGGGGACAAGACCCCTGAAGAGGGGGACAAGACCCCGAAGTCAGAAGAAGAGAAGGCGGTGACAGAAGACTGGGCCACCGCTAGTAAAAGAGCTATAAGAAGATA
Source organism: Lithobates pipiens (assembly GCF_037356315.1). Taxonomy (NCBI): domain Eukaryota; kingdom Metazoa; phylum Chordata; class Amphibia; order Anura; family Ranidae; genus Lithobates; species Lithobates pipiens. Next base: position 189,636,805 of record NW_027507903.1, read on the forward strand.
GTGGAGGCCCGGCAAGAAGAAGCGAAGAGTGGGACAAGACCCCCAAAGTCAGAAGAAGACCCCCGGACGCCCGAAGTCAGAAGAAGAGAAGGCGGTGACAGAAGACTGGGCCACCGCTAGTAAAAGAGCTATAAGAAGATAGTGGAGGCCCGGCAAGAAGAAACGAAGAGGGGGACAAGACCCCCAAAGTCAGAAGAAGACCCCCGGACAGTGGCGGCGACAACGAAGAAGAGGAGGAGTCCGGTGAGAAGAACCCCCAAGATGGAAGACCACAGGAGCTGTCCAATAAATTATTTTAAAAACATGTGGGATCTGGGGGCCCCCTTATTAAAGGGAGCTCCCAGATTCTGATAAGCCCCCCGCCCGCAGACCCTGACAACCAACGGCCAGGGTTGTCGGGAAGAAGGCCTTGTCCTCATCAACATGGGGACAAGGTGCTTTGGGGTGAGGGGCCACAGGGCCCTCCTTCCCTAAAGCACCCCCCATGTTGAGGGCACGCGGTCAGCGAGGTCACACTGGTACAGATCAGGAGGGGGCACTCGCTCATCCCCACCCCCTTTCCTGATCGGCCGGGCTCCGTGCTCGGATAAGGGTCTGATATGGACCCTGGGGGGACCCCACATTGTTTTTTCAGCTTCCCCTTTAAGTCCATACAAGGTGACGGGGCCAGCGAGGTGTCAATCTCCCCAATGGAGGCGGCGACATTGACTTCCTGTGCTAGTCCCGTCTACCTTGAGCTGTGTTAAAAATGAACGGACTTTTCTCCATGTGTGGGCAAGTCTGTTCATTGCAAAAGTCCTGCAGTTTGTCAGCCAGGAAAAGTCCGGTCATGTGTGGGCAGGTCCGCTCGTTTGGAAAGTCCGGGGGACCTCCGCTGCAAAGTCCGGCGGGTTGTACGCCAGACTAGGTCCACCGTACTAAGTCCACCAGATAGTCCGATCCGAGGCATAGTACCTGAACTTTCTTCCTAACCCTGATCCTATACTAAGAGACTGTTCGTTAATTACATTTTTGCAAATAAAAATGCCTTTAAGCGGATCTGTCATCAGTCTCTAAAGTTTCTGGGCCATCTACCACGGGAAACCCCTAGACGCAAATCGAGGTGAAGAAGGTAACGGTAAGCCCAATCAAACCAGCAGCTCCTTCGGGGGTTAGTGCTACATATTAAATATTATATATTAGTACATGCATGATTCCTTATAATCTTTGACCTGTTTCATTGCAGGTCATATAGAATCTTCTATTCTCATATTTTATTGTATTTATTTATTTGTTGATTTTGTGCCATAATCTATAGACTTTTGTTATTCTCATTTTTCTGTTTTATTTATGTTTTATTTCTATAGGCTTTTGTGTAATGACTCCTAAAAGCTACACTGATCTGGGTTGTTTTAATATAATATTATCTTTAATACTTTATACTATTAGAAGTTATTTCTGCTGATTTTTACTTAAAATCTGCTAAGTTATTTTCTTTCTGTCATTTGTGTTCTTTGTTGCTTTAGCATTGGACTGGGGAGCAGCTCTAGTATATAAGTTGATCCACTCATACATGTGGCAAAAAATTGCTAAGCCTTGTGGAGCTCTGATAGTTAGGTATAGCCATCATTACCATCTCTGAGACCTTGCAGGGCACATATTGCAATAATGTTTACCGTTGTTAAGTCTGAGCATTCTGAGATCACACTAGATCACATATACTCTGAGCCAAATCTGCCTTTCTGTCCAGCAAAAGTCAGATTTAGCCAATCTAGTCTTGGTTGCTATTCTTCATTTTTTTTTCTTTACAGGATTGTTACTCTCACTAACTGCAGGCAGGGAGTATTTTTAGAGGCAATCATTTGCCAAAAATAGGGGTGTGAGAAAATTTGCTTGTATGCACTAAAGTATAATGCTCTTATTTGCTTCTGTACACATTTTTTGCAATTTTTATATGTAGCACTGACCCCCGAAGGAGCTGCTGGTTTGATTTGGGCCTGCACTCTAGTAACAAAACCCCACTAACTTGTCTCAGTCCCCTTGACACAGCTGTGGTTCAACACAATACAGTACAATATAATATATCACAATATACCTGTATGGTCCTCTCAGGATCCACTGGCTCCACCTGCTGGGAGAAACCAACACTCCACACAACGAGGTACTTAACCAAAGTATATTTTACTATATATATATTTGTGAATAGGTGATTACAGCAATTGTACTGTCATCCCTACATAGAATGACAGGACAATGAATTTTTATAAAACAGTTACAAACAATATATATAAATATATATATATATATATATATATATATATATATATATATATATATTATATAAGAGCTCCCCCTACTTTTATAGCTATGTGTGAGATCTCACGTAAAGTACTCAGTCTTTGGTCTTCTGATCTTAGCTAGTAATGATAAATCCTTATAATTTGTAATCCAAGGTTAAATCAGTTAAAGTTGAGTTAAGGATGATCCTAGGGTTGCTTCCGTAAATATAGTACAATGCTTGAGATGTGATAGCAAGTAGGCCGTATGCCTACCTAGTGTCAGTTTCTATACTCCTCCGTGGGACTAGGTATCCCAGCGAGGCCTGTATATAATTCTGACTAGGTGCAAAGTTTAAAAAACTGTGGGTCACAACCCGCTCACCAACTAGATCGGAAACCCGGTATGGTAACTTAGGTCCAGTATTTGCAGATTGCTTCTGCGTAATTGGGTTCTGTCACTCTGTTCCGTTCTGATAGGTGGACCTGGTCTGCCGCGCTAAAACGAGTGTCTCTGGATCCTCTCAATCTGATCACTGTGTCTCTGACACTTCAGGTCACTCACACAACCGAGCAGGGTTGTGTAGTGCAAAGGCAATAGGCAGCTTCCTCTGGGAGTCCTCACAAGTAACCATGCGTTTCCAAGAGACCTAAGATGGCCGCTCGGGGTCCTTTTATCTTCTACCCAGCATGCAGTGCAAGAGAGGATGTCCATGGGTAGGTCACCCGGGATCCTGGGTAAAAGGGTCAACTCCCTAATGTAAACAACAGTCACTTCCTGTAAATAGTTCAATGCTTGGAAGCCTAAAATCATTTAAGTTCACTTTCAGTATTTGGCCACTAGATGGCGCCAAACACTAAGCTATAAAACCGTCCATAGACTTTCATTATAATTGCTAATACACATTAGTAGACAAGGATGCCAGCGCTACACATATTAAAAATGTTGTATGCTTTAATAAGATCTTGTTGTGATCCCGTTTGCTGCTGAAGTGATCTCCAGCCCAACATTAGCTGAACTGCTGCTACCTGTACCCTACTCCTTGATGCTGCTAAAGTTTTCCAATTTTTTGCATTGTAGTCATTGACATAAAGCATTTGCACACACACAGATGCAATTTTTGTTTCATATTATGTACAAACAATCCATTGTATTAGGAAATTTACATATTCTATAAATCATGCTATCAGGTTAGGTGGTGCCCTACACATAGCATTTCTTATTATTTCTTCAATGTTAAAGGTTACGTCATAATATAGCCCCTATATAGTCAATGTTTGGTTCTGCCAGGTCAAGCAGAGTGGTCTGAAAGTGAGTATTTTGGTTTGAAGGCATTGACAAGATAGTGACACTCGATATTTAAATGTTATTTTTCCTATAATAATTTGTTAAAAATAAGAGCGCTAAATATATTATGTATGTATTCACCCCCTCAGCCTATGAAAAAATTCCAATATCATGAGATACCCTTACTGATGATAATTCCTAGTATCAATATTGCCTGCAGCCTCCCGGCTCTAAGTGCATCCTGCTGTGCTGTGAAAAAAATGCTTCTTAGAGTTCATTCAGCTAAAAGTCTTTCACCCTCTAGTGGTATTCAGGAACAGTTTGTTTAAGAAAGCATTTACTAGAAACAGAATTATTTCTCAGTAAGGTAACCCATAATAGGCTGCAGGGTATGGACAAAATAATAATATTTCATTGAAGTGTAGTTACAATATATACTTAAGTTATAGATCATTGCATTCATAAGTTGCAGTTATTTAAAAAAAAATCTGTTAAATGTTCACTGAATTTACTTGTATTTTGAGGAATGTTTACAACATTGTACCATAGATCACTATGGCTAATATAGTTTTTTTTAAGTGAATCAGGGTTATATTTTTAAGCATGAATATTGAATAATTAATTTTAAGGCTCTGTGTCAATGCCCCCCACACAAGCACATACAGTACATGTCCAGTATATGTATCATTTTTTATTTCATTCAAACCTGGGTTTTTTTTTTTTGTATGAGAATTCCACAAACACTTATGATAATTAGCTGCTTAAAGGTCTGTTGGTCATTTAATTAATTTCAGTTCAATAGGTTTTGGCCTTTTTTATTACCTTACTTATTGCTTGCTTCCTTTTGAGAGTTGCGTGAAATACCTGAGGCCAAGTCTATCAAGTAGGGCTGAGTCTCTTTGGAAGAACAACATGTCATTAGTCGACTCAAAGAGGTGACAGAACAATCAATTTTTGCTGAAATTGTCCAATCAGTCATACAGGAGGACAAAATTAGCATTTCCTAGGTAGTGTTTCTGTCATTACAATCATTCTGTTCTCACTATAGTTGATGCAGTGATCTGCAATGATCCTGTATATGGGAGAGAATGTATCCCAGATAAACATATGTATTGTATTTATCTCAAATACACGAGTAAAAACAGATGCTACTCCTTAATATTTTAAAATCAATGATAAGAAAGTGAAGTTATTTTTTTATAAACTATTTTATATGCGCTAATATATAATGTTTAAACACAGAATTCTATAAATCAAACTGATCATGATAATAATGTATAACCAATTATAACATATTCATAAATTAAAAATAAACTACGACATTATTAAACTACTAAAATAATTATTTTAGTTCAAGTAAATTATCATTTGTATTGGCTCTAATATATCCAGCTGGGTGTGCTAAACAGCACTTAGGACATGCTAAAATGACACATGATGATAATACAGACTGAGAGCCCATTTTAATATGCATAAGTGCATTTTTCAGCAGTCTGATGAGTTTTGCCTCATTAAGTTGGGTTTCAGCCCTTCTTGCTCCCCCCTGAAAAGCATTCCATGGTGAATCACTTTTCAGGGGTTGGTTGACAGGCATCTGGCAGGTGATATGTTGTCTTCTCACAAGCTGTTTTAACTCTGAAAAGGCCAGACCACTATGCCACAAGCACATGTATTGCCCACATTTGCATGGTAGTTTTGTCACAGCCCCATTCACTTAAATGGGATATGTTTGGCAGCTGTAATGCCTGTTAATTGCAACTGAGAGTTTTGTCTTTGCTGCAGCCATGGAACAAGGCATTATCGCCGCAGCGTATATACATCCCTGAGTGGCTGCATGTTCTTTAGGAGGGATGTCAGGGATGGGAAAGCCATGACTTCAACTGCTTGTTTTACCACCCCTTGGAAGCCAATTTGAAAAAGTCCTTAGGGTCATATGAGGGCTGAAAAATCTTGGCCAGTCAGTAAAATAATAGCATATACCACATGGTGTCTGCTGTGGGTAGTATTAAAGGGTTCCTAAAGGTTAAAAAATGTTCCTGGCCATACCTCACGTCAGCATACAATGGGTTAATGCCTTATCTGGCACCCACATGACAACCTTTTCCTAGCTGAATAAAAAACAGCCCCTCCCCCACTGATGTGTCCTTTGTTTGGTCTGCTCCAGGCAACCTGTGGATTGCAGTTGTAAGTACTTTGTTTGCTGCAAGGATATCCCCCCTACCACACCGCCCCCCCATGCTCAGCCTCTCATGGAGTTGGAAGACCCTGAATGTTGGAAGTAAAGCCTCCTGAAACTGGGTATCCCTTGTGCCGGGTATCAGACAAAGTTGCTTAGATAGCACAAATATTTTACAGGTGTGGTATTAGTAAGCTCTGCAATGTCACCATTGGGCTTTTCCTGTCTTGTATAGGCAGCGTGCCGCTCTCCTGGCTCAGTTTTCAGTCTGAGAGCAGCGCTGGATAGTGTCACAGAGGGCAGGGAGATGGGCGGTGTCTTAGAACCTCCGGACAGTAGAGGTGTAAATTTCTGACTTAATACTCTATAACTGGCTTCTGAGTGAAGTCAGTTCTAATCTATTATTTATCACCATGTTGTATGTCAGTTTGATGCAATGTTTTATCCAAATGGAATACATATGTTCTCCAAATGGAATACATATGTTCTGAACTCTGTAATGTCAAATATATTTCACACAATGTTTTTATTTGCGATAAAAAAAAAAATAGTCTTAGAGCTGGCAGAGGAATTGGTTTCTCTCCTCTCTCTACAGTCCTGCCAGTTTTCTCTTGTGGGGTAAAGACTACATATGCTACATATGAGGATATGAAGGAAGTTTGTTTACTCAGCAATGTTTTCTCTCCTGTGTCCCCAGCTCTAGACATTTTTACAATCGGTGCTTGAGGTTGGTCTGGCATACAACTCCATTGAATAAATGCTTCATGCAGGCCGTAATCCATATATGACCACCAAGGAAATTCTTGTTCCCTTCATGGGACCTAGGCTTGGTTCTGAAAGCGCTCATATAGGCATCCGTTGCTCCAATAGCTTTATTTCCATTGCGGTCCCTAGTGGTAAAACTAGTTCCTCAGACAGCAGTTACTTCAGACAGAAGGATGTTGGAGGTTGCAGCACTTACCTGCAAAGATCCTTTTGTGTATTTTTTAGTGATACTACATTGATCTTCAAGTGGTATCCAGTTTCCAGGAAATCCCGGGGGCAGTCCCTCCAAACATTCACATGGAGTTGCTGAGTATACAGCAGGAAGACTTCAGGTCCTTACACAAGTTGCTAACAGTGTAAATGCAAAGATCAGACACGAGGAAAGTGGACAATCCTTTTCATTTCACCTTCAGGTTCTTGAATCGTCTTCTATTGGTTCACCAGGGTGATTAGATTTGCATGCAGGAAGTGGGCCTTTCTGCTCAGGAACAGGGGCAAGCTCCTTCAAACTGAGGGCTGGCATAAGAGATATAGCTAGCCATTCATTCAACTTTACAAGCTAGGCATGCAGTCGGCAAGTTCTGCAAAGTTTGGGACGAGACATATAAATAATTTTTGTCTTTGGCAGCTTTTCTGCAATTGTCAATCTTTCTTTTCATGTGTTCTCTCCCACCCTTTTATTCAGCTAGTTAAATCCCACTGTGTACTGACATGAGGTATGGCCAGGGATAGTTGCAGAGAAGAGGAGGATCTGGGCTGTTCTGTGCAAAACCATTTCACAGAGCAGGTAAGTATAACATGTTTGTTATTTTGAAGAAATATGGAAAATTGTTATCAAATACTTACCATAATTTTCCTTTTCCTGGCCTATCCTCACTTTAGCACAGGACTCCCTCCCAAGTGGCCTGTCGCAGGCTAGATTATCAAACACATCAGCGGGGGAGGGGCTGTTTTTATTCAATTAGGAAAAGGTGGTCATGCGGGCGCCAGATGAGGTGTTAACCCATTGTGTGCCAGGAAAGGAAAATGACGGTAAGTAGTTAATAATTTGTTAACAATTTTCCATATTTCATGTTATACTTACCTGCTCTATGAAATGGTTTTGCACAGAAAAGCCCAGATCCTCCTCTTCTCAGGTCCCTCTACTGGAGCTCTGAACTCCACCCCCGTGCAAGCCACTTGCTATGGGAGCACTTATGCATACTAGCTCCTGGGCCCCATTGTTTGTGTTCATAAGACACACAGAACAATGCTCGGCCCTGCTCCTGATCCCTCCTCACTGGCTGTGTTTGACAGTAGTGGGAGCCAATAACTCACACTGCTATCTCTCAAACAATGTGAAGTCAGAGACTCGGGAGAGCAGCCACTCTTGTGCACATCACTGGTTCACGATCAGGCTCAGGTAAGTATTGGGGAGTCATGGGGAGCTGAATATTAAATTTTTTTTTACCTTAATGCATAGAATGCATCAAGGTAAAAACCTACAGTACAACTTTTACAATGACTTTAAAGTACACTTTATTTTTTTTTAATTTAAGTGCGTATTTCTGAATTACTGTGTTCGCTAGGTATAAATATGGTTTATAGTTGTCATGTATAGTTGCATAGGATTTAAAAAGAATGAGGTTTTGAACCATTATTTGGACTACCCATTCACAAATCAATGTAATTTTATATACAACATAAGCGCTACCCAAAAGTAAATATATAAAAAAACAAATAATTGATATCATTGATAAAAATAATATATACAAAAAAGTGCATTAAATCAATACATCAATGCATTAACAAATATATAAAAAAAACTATTTAATGATCATCAATCAGATATTTATATAGTAACTTGGTCTGAAGGGGTTCAGGGGAAGCGCAGAATATTTTTGTATTTACTTTCTGACAGATTAATGTCAACATTATCCAGCCTATACAGTGTTCTGATGAAATGTTGGTGATTTAAATTGCAAGTAAATATCAGAAAAACATAAGTTACCTAACAAAGGCTGTTTAAATATAAAAAGTACGTTTGCATTAATTCAGTTTTAATGATATACTTTGATTTTACCTAATATTTCACAAATATGCTTAAACTATATATTTTTTTTTACAAATTCTCTCTATTTTATTTATTTTTTTGTTCCAAAAAACACTATATTAATTTTACATGGTTTTCAGAGATTTCTATTTTTAAGTAACCTATAATATATAAAGTGAGTGAAAACTGCTGAACAAATTTTGGTGGTACTGTATATCAAATCTTGGGGCATTATACTTTTATTTGGTGCAAAATGTGCAGAATCTGCATGTTTTTGCTGATCCAAAAGATGTATAAAATTGACATCCTCATTTTCTATTAACTTTTCCTGTTTTGGCATTCCAAAAATATTGGAAGTTAATTTCAGAAAAACATCCTTTGGGGAAATTAGTTCATTTTGCTAAAGTATCTTAATAATTACAGTGACATCAAGGTTAATTGCTTAATCTGTATTGCCATAGTGCAGTCCTGTAGAAATCCCAACACAATCTGTTCCATAATAAATGCCAGAATACCTTGTATGTGGTACACATGGAAAAGACAAATAAAATATGTGTATATATATATATATATATATATATATATATATATATATATATATATATATATATATAGAGAGAGAGAGAGAGAGAGAGAGAGAGAGAGAGAGAGAGAGAGAGAGAGAGAGAGAGAGAGAGAGAGAGAGAGAGAGAGAGAGAGAGAGAGAGAGAGAGAGAGAGAGAGAGAGAGAGAGAGAGAGAGAGAGTAAGATATACAGATAGATAGATAGATAGATAGATAGATAGATAGATAGATAGATAGATAGATAGATCAAATTGGGCTTTCTTTTGGTGGCATTTGATCGCATCTGCTGTTTTTATTTTTTACGCTATAAACATACTTTTTGCTATAATAACTATCCCCCAAAAATAAATAAAAAATGTGTTTTCCTCAGTTTAGGCTGATGTACAGTGTTCTACATATTTTTGGTTAAAAAAATCGCAATAAGCGTATATTGATTGGTTTGTGCAAAAGTTATAGCGTCTAAAAAACAGGGGATAGTTTTTATGGCATTTTTTTTTATTTTTTTACTAGTAATGGCGGCGATATGCGATTTTTATCGGGACCGCAATATAATGGCGGACACCTCAGACACTTTTGGCACATTTTTGGGACCATTGGCATTTATACAGCAATCAGTGCTATAAAAATGCACTGATTACTGTGTAAAAGTCACTGGCAGAGAAGGAGTTAACACTAGGGGTTAACTGTGTTTCTTGTTTGTGTTTCTGAAGGGGGAGGGGCTGACCTAGAGGAAGTGACGGATCATGATTCCTAGCTAATAGGAAGTCACGATCTGTCACGCCTCCCACGCCGTCGGCCACGAGCATCTAGCACCCCCGCTGTGCAGCAGTCATGGGTACGCACCTCCGGCGGTGTGCGCATGTCTGCTATCCTGATCCCGTGGATGGACTTATAGCTACGACGGCTCGCAAGATCGTGTCGACCTGCCACAGTAAAATGACGGCGGCTGGTCGGCAAGTGGTTAAAAATTTAATTCACATCATCCCCTACACAGTGCAAATTATACAGATTTTCAAATGGACCAACATTGTTGCTTTCTGCACAACCTGCAGAAATGACAAAAAGGGATAAAACAGAAGTGATAAAACTTTACAGTCTCTGCTGTCTGAGTTGAAATTAGCTTATGCATTGAATTGAATAAGTGTTTTGCAGCCGCAGAGTTTAAACAGAGGTCAGCATGTTTCTGAAAGCAGAACTGAGACTCCTTATATAAATCATTTCAAATATTTGATCTCTCAATCTTCAGGACAAACAAGCCATTGTAAAGAACATTGCTGATTCCATCAAAGCCCTTGTACACACGATCGGAGATTCCGACGGAATGTGTCCGATCGGAGCGTTTTGTCGGATATTCCGACTGTGTGTGGTATGCATCAGACTGTTTCTGTCGGAATATCCGTCGGGCCAAATTTTCCAACTTGCCGGAAATATTTTCCGACAAAATGCTCCGATCGGACATACTCCGATCATGTGTAGAGAATTCCGATCTGACAAAGTGCCACGCATGCTCATATCAAATTCCTACATCAAAGCTATTGGCTACTAGCCTGAACGTAGTCCCGTAGTAACGAAATAACGTCATCACGTTCTGAACGATCGGATTTTCCGACAACTTTGTCCGACCGTGTGTATACAACAGTTTCGGACAAAATCCGACGGACAAAATCCGACGGATTTGGTTGTCGAAATCTCCGATCGTGTGTACAAGGGCTAAGACTGCGTGAAAAAAGGGGTTCCCATCAAAAATATGAACATTTTTTAGAAAGGGAGTGGCTATTGCAATTGCTTAAAACAAGGTGTGGTCATTTTTTCAATGGATCATCTTTTAATTCCAAGAAAACCTGTATACAGATAAAATGCCCAGTATCTTTCAACCTATTTTCTGTGAACATTATGATGGTGCACCTACCCTGCAATAACAGGATAATGTTATTCCCTGCAGCATTTAGGATCTTCTCACTGCTGGAGGAGGAAAAGGGTGAAGAGGACCTGTGACATCACCTGACTGAAAATAGGTATGTATTTTGAGGCTTTTTTGTTATGGCTGCAAGCATTCACCAAACAAGAGGAGGGCCCAACAAGCCTTTAACACATTTTCATTCACTGACCTAAAACAACAATGCACGTTAGATTTCTAGCTTCACTCTGACTTTGATGCCTACCTATTCTGGGTCAGTGACTCAAGAAGGTCAGAGACAGTAAAGTATTTATCTTTCTCAGAAAAAAGTCAGCAAACCCCATTATTTCTCTCAGTATAGATTTTTGGTCAGATAAAAAAAATTAAAACTACTTTAACCGCTTCAGCCCCAGAAGATTTTATCCCCTTCCTGACCAGATCACTTTTTGCGATTAGGCACTGCATCGCACGCACGCTTTAACTGACAATTGTGCGGTCATGCAATGTTGTACCCAAACAAAATTGATGTCCTTTTTTCCCACAAATAGAGCTTTCTTTTGGTGGTATTTGATCGCCTCTGCATTTTTATTTTTTGCGCTATAAACAAAAAAAGAGTGTCAATTTTGAAAAAAACACAATATTTTTAACTTTTTGCTATAATAAATATTTTTTCCTCAGTTTAAGCCTATATGTATTCTTACACATATGTTTGGTAAAAAAAATCGCAATAGCATATATTGATTGGTTTGTGCAAAATTGAAAGCGTCTAAATAATAGGGGATAGTTTTATGGCATTTTAATTTTTAATTTTTGTTTTATTAGTAATGGTGGCAATCTGCATTTTTTATCGGGACTGCAACATTATGGTGGACACATCAGACATTTTGGGACCTCTGTCATTTATACAGCGATCAGTGCTATTAAAATGCATTGATTACTGTGTAAATTACACTGGCAGTGAAGGGGTTAACCACTAGGGGTCAGTGAAGGGGTTAAGTGTGTCCTAGGGAGTGATTCTAAATGTGAGGGGGCTGGGCTTCAACATACAGGACAGTGATCACTGCTCTCAATGAGAGAGAGCAGTGATCTCTGTCCTGTCAATAGGCAGAATGTGGAAATGCTTTGTTTACAAAAGCCCGTTCTTCCTCTCCTTGACACGATTACGAGAACCCAGTGGACATCAAGCCCATGCAACCTGCTGTCACGGAGACCACGGCGGGTGCGCGCTGCCGGCAGCACGCCCACGACAATGCTTCTTAAAGGGGACATACCTGCACGCCCTTTTGCCTACCAGTGCCATTCTGCTGACGTAAATTGCCATGGTCAGCAAGCGGTTAAACAAAGATACACTAAAATGTTTACACATTGTTATTACAATTTTCTTCTCTTTGGTAAAAAATAAAAATGAAGCATTGAAAAATGGATTAGAATGTTATAAGCTTAGTATTTGTCTGGTTTGTTTTACTGATATGTAGATGTTTTCTTGTAAAACCTGTATATGAAAAAGTATTTATTTAATAGACAACAATCTGAGATTTACATTTTCTGAACTTACTTTTATGCTAAGCCGAGTCCTAAATACCTACAACCATAGTCAATAAGAATAAAAGTGAAAGGTGGGGCAAAATGTCCCCAACCCTTCACCTATGGGATCATGGCAGACATTTAAATAAATAATTTAAATAAATTGAATTTAAAAAAAGTAAATATTTATTACTTATTGGCAGCTGTTCTGACAGTTAACCAATTAATGATCTGCTGTCACAAACGGGTGCCTTTAAAAAGAAAATAGATGCATCATTAACAGGCAGACGGAGAGAAAGCGAAAAAAGACAGCAGATAACTCGTCCGCACCTGCAATTATGGAGTCTTTACTACACAGGATGATGTATCAGATGAGGATGCCTGGATGCGTCGCTGCCTGCCTCTATCAATGTTGGCTCCACCGTCTGGTTCCCAGCATGATATTTCTCTCCCACCTGAGGATAATGAGGATGGCAGCGGGGGGGATATATTCTATGTAGAGCCCAGGATGTCTTCCTGTCGTTTCCCTGCCTCTTTTGCCTCTGGTTGTGGGTCTATCTTACTTTTTTGTTTCCCTCCTATAGATCTGCCTTCAGCCAGCGTCTCTTCGGGCCCTCCTTCGGATCTCGTCATAGCTCCACCCGCAGATTCATTTGATGGCCAGGGTGATGATGCAGATGGGCCTGGAAGAAAAAAAGCAAGGATTCTTAAAAGACCCCGCCGGTTCAAATACTCAGTCAGTCGAGTGACTGGGGATAAAGGAAAAAAGAAGAAGGTAATCAGGTAATCTTAATAATAACAGGAAATCTAAAAATGGTTTGTACATTTGGGATTATGCTAAAAAAAAGGTACTGATTCCTCTTCTAAGCTACAATCATCTTTAGAAGGACATAATTGTATTAAATCTGTTTAATCTGTTTTCAGATACTGGAAACAACCCTATTGAGGCGGATGAGATGATCTTTGATACCTGAGACTAATAATGCATCCATCCCGGTTGCTATGGCTACCAAAGGTGAGTCTGAATATTTGTCTCAATTTAAAGCGTTTTTCTTCCTTTCAAAAATTTATGTCAAAATTGTCATCTGTTACTAATGTTCAAAAACAAGACCGTTTAGACCCGAGCGTTGCTCTCGTATGGCTTGCCCCTCTGGATGGGGGTTTGCATAGGTCCTCTGTTGCTGTGGCAAATGCTTATAATGAGCCACCTGTTGCTTAAAGTTCTTCATTGATTCCTGACTTGTGTTTAAAAGAGGTTATTACGTGCAAATTGTCACCTTTGGGATTCCATTGAAATAGTGCTGTAAAACACAGAATATGGAAGGGCGACTATGTCAACATTCTAAGTTTACTCCCTTTGCATAAAGAATTTAGAACGAATAGAAAAGTAGGTGATAGATTTGATGAGGCTAAGCACAAGATGCCTCCTTGATCATTTAACAATTGGCTACAAGTGTTTTTCATTTACTCGAGTGTGTTGGGGAAAATGCTCTGACTTGTGCTGCAGTTTATTTCAACATGTTGAGATAATCCTGGAGGCTTATAACATTTGCCACAAAAACTATTTCCTAAGCCTCAGTTGTCTACTCCTCATATGTATCGTATGCTTCCAATTTAATGATGATGACCAATGTAAATGGCCCAACTCATATAAATACAAACATGAGTGTAATTATTGTGCAGGTTCACACCCTGCTTCGCGTTGTTTCTATATATATATAAGATGTAATTGGGAATTATTATCACATGATGTGTTTGACCAATAAAGTTTTAATCACAACTTTACTAAATGAGCATGAGCGCCAATTGGGCAGTATTATCACATGATTTTTTTTTTTTGACCAATCCAGTTTTAATCACACAGCTTTACTAAATGAGCTTGAGTGCCAAAAGCTTCTTTTGAACACAAGACCACAAAATGGACACCAGGAATTATGGACCCCCATCACTTTCCATTGCATTACAAATTGGGACTGCCAATCCAATCATGTAGATAAATCAATAAACATTATGCTTAAAAAGGGATCAATTAAAATAAGTCACTAACCCCATCAGGACTATAATACAACAATTTAGATTTTAGGTTTACCAGAGGTAAATCCTTCCAAGAAAGTTTTATAGCTTACTATTTAATTTTGGCCAGGAGGGGTGGAGGCTTCCAGTCATCCCTTGTGTGTCAGAGTGCGCTCTTTCCATGCCATGAAATAAGTCTAGGCATATGATTTCCGTGAACTTCAGCAACATTTTTACCTATAAGTGAGTATATATTTCTGAGCAGCATGGGTGCAATCATAAATTAGTTTCCAGAATTCCCTTTTTTTTTTGTCCATGTAGTATATGCCACATGAGCATACCATAAAATAGATCAAAACAACAGTGTTACAATTCACAAAATGTTTGGGCTGATATTTTTTATGATTAGGCATGATAAGTTTTTTTTTCATGTGTATGTATTTACCGTATCCACATTTTCCACACTTAAAAGTTTCCAAATCCTTACAGGATCACTTCTGCCATCAAATCTGAACACACTCACCAACTTGCACCTCGGTAATGTAGCTCTACTAAATGTATTTTGGGCGGTGGGTGGGTGAAAAAGATTTGTCAATTCTAGGATCTGAGGTCAACAGCTACCAATAATTATTAATGGATTTCCTTATTTATGAATGATGGCTCCTGCATCTCATGATAATACATGTAAATGGTTCATCTTTTATGGCGTTATTCTGACATAGCCTAATTATTTGTGATACAAGATAAATTCAATAATAAATGCCCAATATTCCCTTGTATGTTCACTTCCCTGTTGAAGAAATGTTTAACTACCTTCAAACCTGTCTTGTGGGGAAATGAGCTATAGAGAGCTTCAACATCTAACAAACCCTTGCCAGGAATCCAGAGATCCTCAATAATCCATAAGAAATTAATGATGTCTTTACCATAGGAGGGTAAACTAACCACAAATGGCCTTAAATGCAACTCTATCCATTTACTGGCATTTTTGGTAAGACTGTTTTTACCTGAGATAAAGGTCTGCCTGTGAAATTTCTGGCATTTTTGTGAATCTTTGGTAGTGTATAAAATGATGGAATCTTTGTATATTTGGGTCTTATAATTTCAGTTATGGGGAGCACAAACATCAGATGGTATCACTGGCTATTATTTTATATATCCAGGTACATCCTCTCATAGTTCGTTTTATCTAGGTTTACTGTAGTATTGCTTTTATCGGTGGGGTTTAATGGTGATATTTCATTTGCTTTAATGACATGTTTAAGAAACACAGCCACTTTTAGATTCAAATTTATAAAGGGAAATTGCTGTAAATTAATTTTAAGAGTACTAGGAGAAGCTTTATTAGATTCCTCTAATATATCGGTTAGTACCTGATCCAATCTATCCAATCAAGCTCTTATGTTGAAAGACTAGGATAGTCTGAAGGCAATTGCTAAGATTATTTATATCTTGTATATTTAGCATGAATAATCAAAAAGTTGAAGAACTTTTGCTGTCTGAATATTACCTAGATTGTATGTGGCACTAAGTCCTACAGAAAGGACCTCCATTTTGTCATGTGAAAGCATACCGGAGGATAGATTAATAAATTTCATATGTGTACTTTATAGGTAGGTGTTTCAAAAAAGAGTCATTGTTATGACTTACTTTTTTCAGAACACCTTCCAACTGTTAAGGATGTTGCTAATATGACTGTTGTTGTAAAGAATTGTGCACAATAGACCTATTATTATTATTAGATATCTGTATTTCTATGGTAGGGTGATCAGCCACATGTATTTTATGATTTAGGAGTTTAACAAGACACGTAGACACTCATTAAAATGATAAGAAAAGAGTTTTAACCTTAAACTACATAGAGGGTTCTTTACTGTAAGAGCGGCAGGGATGTGGAATTCCCTTCCACAAGTATCAGCAGGGAGCATCGAAAAAAACTATTAGACCTGAATGACCACAACATACAGAGATATTCAATGAAATACTGACATATAATCACATACATAGGTTGGACTTGATGGACTTTGTCAACCTCACCTACTACGTAACTATGTAATGTTGTTTATTGTATTGTTATAATAGTTTTGGGTCAAAATCAGAGACTAAAACTACCTTTTGGGATTTATAGTTCCAAATCCCATATAAGTCTATATAAAAAGCATCATGTTTCTTGAGCACAATGTCAAATTCTCCTCCCAACTCTTTTTAAATGCAACCAAGATTTTTGTTTTTTTTGATCAGTATTCTTAAACTCTTATGCCGCGTACAGATGATCGGACATTCTGAAAACAAAATCCTGGATTTATTTCCAACGGATGCTGGCTCAAACTTGTCTTGCATACACACGGTCGTACAAATGTTTCCGGTAATGCCGGTAATGCCGAATGTCAAGAACACGGTGACGTACAACAGGTACGACAAGCCGTGAAAAATGAATTTCAATAGCCAGTGTGGCTCTTCTGCTTGATTCCGAGCATGCGTCGGAATTGTGTACACAGGATCAGAATTTACGACAATTGATCTTTATTTGTCAGAAATTTCTACGAAAAATGTCCAAGCCTACAAATAGTTCGAAATTTCTGACAACAAGCTCACATCGAACATTTGTTGTCGGAAATTTCCGACCGTGTGTACACGGCAATAGAGTTATGCTCTTCATTCATGTATCTCTCAAACAATTTAACATGCCAGTATATTAATGATTTTTTTTCATGTCTGTTTCATGTTTTTTTTTCTGTTTCCCCATGCCTTAGTTTGTTCACTGTCATCAAATTATCACAATCACTACTTCTAAACTCCATAGCATCCCAACCATGAACCTCCATGAATGCAGAAGGGCCCCATAATACAGAAAAATCACCAGGTTGTCAAAGAGGACTAGTTCAAGCTCCTTGTTATATGGAAAACGTCAGCTGATCGATGTACAGCTACTTCTCATTTAACAACTTTTTTGTTTGTTTTTAACACTATTGACAATATCTGTAATGGTGTTTACTGTAGTGTGGTGAATGTTGTTTTTTTTGTGGAAATCTAATTCATGAATATTTTCTATTTTTGTGACTATTACACTGCTGTGTGGTTCCCTTTAGAGTTACTCTCTTGGTATATTTTTTTATATCTAAGTCCTTCCCTCCTTTTCAGCCTGTTATTGAACTCTGGGATCCCCCACCCCTCAATAGGGGTGAACCTGTGAATTTTCACTTAATTTTTAATTTAATCAAGTGTTGATTTTCCCTGTTTTTACCTATTCATTCATTTAACGACTTACCTGTTTAACGACCACTCAGACTTGCGACCAGCTCTCCCCAACCTAACGACCCACTGTACATCATTGTATTGTACAGTACAGAATTTTTGTTTTGTTTGTGTACTGTACTTATGTAAATTAAAACAACATTATTGAGTTGGAGTTTTGTGTTTAGACCTTTTTTCACAATACAGTGCAGTACAGTAGTTAAGAATGCCTAAAATATTGATTGAAGAAAAGAGGGTGAACTAATGCACAAAACCAAAACTCACTACGAATGGAAAAAATGTGTATGTAAAGGATATGAGGAGCCGCCAACATATATAAGTGTTCCCACACAGAAATAAATATTGAAATAATAAACGATGTGGTGCTAACTACAATAGAATAAAAAATAGCATATAAAGGTAGAACACACTAACTGCCAGCAACTGACAGGAATGTGCTGCAACAAAGAATGTGAACTCAATAAGTGCGACAAATCCTCAATATAGCATAAGTGCTAGCAGTATGCAGTGCAATGGAATTCATAAAGTGCAAACAAATAACACAGATGTGATAAAAATTCTAATGACATCCAATTATCTCATAAAGTGCATAAAACATAAGGTATAATGTCCAGAAAGTGCAAACGGATAACACAGATGTGATAAAAAAAATTCTAATGACATCCAATTATCTCATAAAGTGCATGTAACATAATAAGGTGCAATGTTAAGAAAGTGCAATCAAACTCCAGTGGGAAGGGAGCAAATCTCCATATAACAGTTCATAAGTATAGAAAGTGCATATGCAATATATTCGATCGGTCTCCACTTCATCCAATAACTAACACCATCTGAAGTGCGCCACTCATTTCCCCCAGCCTCTCACCTCAAATTAGGGCCACTATCGTTCAAATCATACTTTAATATGAAGTGGAAGCAGGATCCCCACAATTAATTGACCTTCAGCGATCGGCACAACAACAGCGGTGTTTTTGGAAGATGGCTTCAGAATCCAGGCTCGTCAGATGCGACGAGGGCATGAAATAAATTGGGTCGGTTACATAATACATTTTTATGAAATATTGCACGATGGAGCCATCCCTATTTATTTCATGCCCTCATCGCATCTGATGAGCCTGGAGTCTGAAGCCATCTTCCAAAAATAACGCTATTGCTGCGGCGATCGCTGGAGGTTGATTGATTGTGGGGATCCTGCTTCCACTTCATACTAAAGCTCATTTTGAGCCATAGTGGTCTTCATTTGAGGTGAGAGGCTGGGGGAAACAAGTGGAGCACTTCGGATGGTGTTAGTTATTGGATGAAGTGGACACTGATTAAATATATATTGCACATGCACTTTCTATACTTATGAACTGTTATATGGAGATTTGCTCCCTTCCCACTGGAGTTTGTGAGATAATTGGATGTCATTAGAATTTTTATCTCATTTGTGTTATCCGTTTGCACTTTATGAATTTCATTGCAATGTATACTGCTAGCACTTATGCTATATTGAGGATTTGTCACACTTAGTGAGTTCACACTTTTTGTTACAGCACATTCCTGTCAGTTGCTGACAGTGTGTTGTACCTTTTATATATATTTATTTTATTTTATTCTAGTTAGCACCACATACTTTCTTATTTTAAAATATTGATTACGTGTGGCTCCTCGTTTAACGGCCAATTTGTTTAATGACCTGGTCAATGGAACAAAACATCGTCATTAAGTGAGGAGAGCTTGTATGGCTAGTAAAGCAATCTACCTCTCTATAGGGGTCAGCATTTACTGTTTTTAAAGCTGTATATTTTATCTAAACCAATTTAAATTCTAAACTTTGTTATATACAGAGCTGTGAAAAAGTATTTGCCCCTTCCTGATTTTTATTTATTTGCATATTTCTCACACTTAAATGATTCCGATAATCAAACAAATCCTAATATTACACAAAGATAACCCAAGTAAATCCAAATGGTGTTTTTTTAATTACTATTTAATTTATTAAGGGACAAAAGCTGCTCAAACCTGCCTGGCCCTATGTGAAAAAGTAATTGCTCCCTCCCATGCTGAATCATGAATGAACTGTGATTAACCCCAATTTTTTTGAAAAATTTGTTAAATTTCACTTGCCACTGCCAGACCCATTCATTTCAATGGGCAGGAGCGATGTATACACCGCTCCTGCACTGTTCCAAAGAGCTGCTTGCAGGAGTTTTTTTCAATGTCCTGCCAGCTCAATGCCTCAGTGTGAAAGCCCTTGGGCTTTCACACTGAGACTGCAGGGGAGCCGTTTTTCAGGCGCTTTACAGGCGCTATTGTTAGCCCAGAAGTGCCTTAAAAATGCTTCAGTGTGAAAGGGGTCTTTTAATGGTTAAGTGTGCCAAATATGCAAAAAAATAAAAAAATCAGAAAGGGGCAAATACTTTTTCACAGCATTGTATGTGTTTTTGTTCCATTCCTAGTGCCTTATAAATTACAGTTTTTCTTGTAAAAAAAGTTATGTGGTTCATGGAGGGATGTGGCACCATTTCATATAGTTGTCAAACATAGCCTACTTACCTGTACAGGGTATGTTACAACTTTATTTTGCGACCATAGTCTTGTGATTGCCCCCATTCCTGCAGTACTATCTTGCCTGTTAATTATTAATAATAAACAGCCCCAGATTGGTGACCCTTATCATGAGATCTTGTACATAATATATACATATACTGTTTAGGTAACTGTATTTTTTTTAAGAAGCTTGTGTAGGGGAGTGTATTGGGGAATAAAAGGGTGCTTTTTTATATCCTTTATTACCATATATGAGTGAATGGGATGATGATACTGCATGTTTAAACATATAATATGAGTATACATTATGTTGTAGATTTTATTATTTGCATGTAGACCATGGTAAAGTGTATAAACCACTAATGTTTATACAAACATTCATACTACTACTTTTCTTACCAGGATTTCACTATTTTATTGTTAAGCTTTTATCCATATAATCCAGATATTTATGAGATAAACAAAGAAAATCTTTATGCTCAACATACATTTGAACTTGCAGGAGCAAGTCAAAAACTGTAAGTAAGTAAGTAACTGTAACTCTAGTTCTCTAGTTCTCACACAAATAGGCACATCACACAGTATTATTCCAATTATCAATGGCTATACAAATCCTTCCATGTATTCAAAGAAAATACCTTTGCACTTGCTGGGGATTACTTTTTTATGATGTCCTGAAAAAGAAATAACAAAAAAGATATGAAAACACAGATCTTGCATAATTTAACTACAAGCTTGTTTGCAATGATTATATATCCTGGAGTTCCCTTTTTATTAACTTGTCTCTAAACTAATAGAAATACAATCATCTGACTGCTCCAGGTAAGCTTCCTTGTAATAACAGTTCATTTGAGCATACTAATATAGAACTTTTAACAGTGAATTCCTGCCCAAAACTACTGTTTTCTCATAATGCTCTTATTTTCACATTATAGGATAAAAAACTGTAATTCAGTTAGAACATATAGCAATGTTAAAATCTATAAACAAGCTAGAGCCTACATGCTTTATTTTGTTTTGGATTGAGCAGGAAAGGCTTAGCCCACGTACACATGGTCGGAGATTTTGCCAACCAAATCCGTCGGATTTTGCCCGTCGGATTTTGCCCTTCGGATTTAGTCCGACGGATTGGGCCCGAAACTGTTGCATACACACGGTCGGGCCAAGTTGGCGAAAAATCCGATCTTTCAGAACGTGATGACGTAATTTTGTTACAATGGGACTACATTCAGGCTAGTAGCCAATAGCTTTGATGTAGGAATTTGATCTGAGCATGCGTGGCACTTGGTCTGATGAAAATGCTGTACACATGATCGGATTAGGTCCGTCCGGCCCAGTTGGTCGGAAAATCTTTCCAACATGTTGGAAATTTGGATCGGACGGAGATTCGGACAGAATCAGTCCGATGCATACCACACACAGTCGGATTATCTGATGACGCGGTCCGATAAGACTCATTCCGACAGATTCTCTGACCGTGTGTACAAGGGCTGTGAACTTCTACAAGGTTTTGATTGTTGCCCTTGTTTCTTTCTGGGAAATTTCACGTTACTTCCTGTCAGAACACTAAGTGATGGGGAATCTATCCAACAAGAACACAGGCAACCCCTGAGGAAGGGTTAAACCGTCTGCCAACGTTTTTTTTTTATTGCTGTGTGTCTCTTTGAAATCCCTTGTCAATTATGCCCCTACTCTCATTTATTGTACAGGAATCACAGGGACAGAAAGCAAGGGCAAGAAAATATATATCCCCAGTGAGTTCACAAACAGAAATAAAAACCTCACAGTCAAATAAAATCTCTTGCGCTCAAAAGTGGTTTGACAGTAGTAATAGAAATAGCCTAGACTTTCTAAGGCTCACGGTAGATGCACAAGCCTTGCTGCCCTCCAAAAGTCAGAGGACACCAAATGGAAACACTGTAAAATAACAAAAAGAGGGCACACCAACCTTGTGCATTACCCAAGTGGTATATATTGAAATCAAAAAGAAGCAAACATACTCACAAACAAGTGGATAATAAAAGCGTATTAAAGTCCACAGTGGACACAGAACAATCAGGCCTCCAGGACTGTGTCCAGAACGCAAAAAAATTGTGAGTATATTTTCTTCTTTTTGATTTTAATAAATACCACCTGGGTAATGGGAAAAGTTGGTGCACCCTCTTTTCTTTCTATTACAGAAATAAAAACCTGGCAGTGATGAGTGAATAAGCTTGGGTTAATTTGAGGGCAGGTTTAGAGAACATGTTCAAAAATCCACAAATTGTGAACTTTAATGCAAAAACCCCATTGAAATTAATGGGAAGCGAATCTTGAAAATAAATTCTTTCCAATTTCAAGGCTAATACATAGGCAAGGAGTTGTCAAACTAAGACCATAGGAAGCTGGGTGCTGGGTTAAAAATATTATTTGGCAGGGAGAAGCTCTTTGGATAGGGATTAAGAGCAACATTAAAAATGCACAACTCCTTTAAATAATATGCTTTGTTAAACCTGCATGCGAAGTGCCACATCTGTAGGATGTACAGTACTATAGAAAATGTAGCATTTACACATAAAGGAAATCACCTTTTAAATTGACATCTAAATTTCCCTGCTGACTTTTTTTTTTAGACAGCATGGGCACTGTCAAAATCAATTTAAGTACATGGGAAGCTGGCTACTGACTTGGGTGACATACAAAAACAATTTCTAAAAAAAAGTTATTCAGTAGGAGAAAGCAGCCTTTTTAAGAAGACTTCATGGGAAACATTAACCACTTCAGCCTGGAAGATTAGGCTGCTCAATGACCAGACCAGAGAATTTGCGTCCTTTTTTTCCCCATGAATAGAGCTTTCTTTTGATGGTATTTAGTTGCCTCTGCGATTTTTTTTTTTGCAATATAAACGGAAAAAGACCGAAAATTTAGAAAAAAAAAATATTTTCAAATTTTTGTTATAAGAAAAATCCAAAAAACTAAATTTTAGTCATACATTTAGGCCAAAATTTATTCAGCCATATGTCATTGGTAAAAAAAATGGCAATAAGCGTATATTTATTGGTTTGCGCAAAAGTTATACCGTCTACAAACTAGGGTACATTTTCTGGAATTTACGCAGCTTTTAGTTTGACTGACAATCTCATTTCTTGAGGTGCTTAAAGGGCAGGGCAGTACAACCTCCCCTCCCCCAAATTACCCCATTGAGTATGTTAAGACCACTGAATATCTTATTTTTTTGTCACAAGTGATTTATAAATGACGAAAAAAAAATCTGGCACAAAGTTGTCGCTAAATGATTATACTTCTACTGCTTCTCCTGAGTATGGGGATGCCATGTGTGTATGACTTTTTTGCAGCCTAGCCATGTACAGGACCCCGGAATCCAAGCACCACCTTCAGGATTTCTAAGGGAGTACATTTTTTATTTCACTCCTCACTATCTTTCACAGTTTCGAAGGCCATAAAATGCTAAGATAACACAAAACCCCTTAAAATGACCCCATTTTGGAAAGTAGACAGCCCAAGCTATTTGCTGAGAGGCATGTTGAGTCCATGGAATATTTTAGATTTTTCCACAAGTAGCAGGAATATGACAATTTTTTTTTTGCACAAAGTTGTCACTAAATGATATATTGCTCAAACATGGCATGTGTGGAATTACACCCCAAAATACATTCTGCTGCTTCTCCTGAGTATGGGGATACCACATGTCTTCAGGCTTTCTAAAGACGTCAAATGGGGATTTTACTCCTCACTACCTATCACACATTCTGAGGCCCTGAAATGTCCAGATAGCACAAACTACCCCCCCAAATTACCCCATTTTGGAAAGTAGACACCCCAAGGTACTTAATAAGAGGCACAGTGAGTGTTTTGCAGCTCTCGTTTGTTTTTTAAAATGAAGAAAGAAAATACATTTTTTTTTCTCAATTTTCAAAACTTTGTGCCAAAAAGCGATATCTGCAAAATACTCCACCTGCCTCTCAGCAAATAGCTTTGGGTGTCTACTTTCCAAAATTAGGTCACTTGGGGGGGGGTTGGGCTATCTTGATATTTCATGGCCTCCGAAACTGTGATGGGTAGTGAGGGAGTGAAATCAAACATTTACGCCCTTAGAAAGCCTGAAGGCGGTGCTTGGTTTTGAACTTTCCTGGAATTATATGCGCAACATTTACAAGCTTATGTCACACATCACCCACTCTTCTAACCACTTGAAGACAAAGCCCTTTCTGACACTTTTTGTTTACATACATTTTTTTTAGCAAGAAAATTACTTTGAATCCCCAAACATTATATATATATATATATATATATATATATATATATATATATATATATATATATTTTTTTTTTTTTTTTTTTTTTTAAAGCAAAGGCCCTACAGATTAAAATGGTGGGTGTTGTAATTTTTTTTTCACACAGTATTTTTCAAATGCAATTTTTGGGGAAAAAACACACTTTTTAAAATGTTAATGCACTAAAACACACTATATTGCCCAAATGTTTGATGAAATAAAAAAGATGATCTTATGCTGAGTACATAGATACCAAACACAACATGCTTTAAAATTGCTACTTACATTTTTAAAAGCCTTTACAGGCTACCACTTTAGATTTACAGAAGAGGTCTACTGCTAAAATTACGGTCTGGCTTTTGCGGTGAGTGGTGATACCTCACATGCATGATGCAATTTCTGTTTACATATGACACTAGACTGATGCTTGTGTATGCCTTTGCCCGTAAGCACGAGGTGACAGGGATGCTTTTTTATTTTTTTATTATTTATTTTGCTTTTTTATTTTATTTTTAAACTGTTCCTTTCATTTTTTTCTTTTTTAATAATTTTTATTGTTATCTTAGGGAATGTAAATATTCCCTATGATAGCAATAGTTAGTGACAGGTACTCTTTTTTGAAAAAATTTGGGTCTATTAGACCCTAGATCTTGCCTCTGCTCTCAGAGCATCTGACCACACCAAGATCAGTGTGATAAAATGTTTTCCCAATTGCCCAGCAAAACCTAAGTCACGATATGATCATAGCTTCTTAGGCCATAGAGTTAATTGGAGCCATTCTGGTCTCTGAACCACCAGCTGCATTCTCGGGTTTCCTGTTAGTACAGGAGAGACAGAGAAAACCATGGAAGACGATAGGAGGGGGGACGTTCCCTCCCACTGCTTGTAAAAGCAGTCTAAAGGCTAATTAGCTGCTAGGATTGCTTTTACATGAAAGCCAACCGCTGGCTGAAAAGAATGATACCAAGATGATACCTAAATCTGCAGGCATCATTCTGGTATAACCACTCAAAGTCCAGCAACATACCAGTACGTTGCAGGTCCTTGTTAGGCATATATTGTAATGTTATTTTTCTCATGCAGTCTGTGGGTATGCCCACCATTAGAATACTGCCCTTCATCCACTCACTTCTAATGATTGGCATACATGCACCATTTTTTTTTAACTGTGGTGGTGAAATCACCTACGGCACTGGAGTCGCTGATTTATGTATCATGATAGCAAACGCTGTTGCTGTCATGATGAATAAATCAGTGCTGCAGCTGAATGGCATACCTGCTAAGCAAATGATGGTTAACAATAAAACAAAGTAACATTACATTTTTTGAATCATGATTCAGACTCCCATCAACACCCAATATACATGGCACTTCATCCCTGTTAGCAATATTCTAGATTTTTTGGGGAAAAGAAACCCAAATATAGGGAAAATGGGACATTAACAGTGCAGTGTTCCAATAAAACATAGAGTTCACTGGCTTGTTGAGAAATCTTTACTTATTTTCTTAATTCTCCTCTATTTGTCCAGACTGGCCACCGTCTGTGCTCCCCTTGCTGCATTGTCTGGCTATCGGGTCCGGTGCCTGTGCACTCTTTTTATAATATCTGGATGGTTGTTTCTGCAGGAAATAGGGTTGTGGAGTGGGGGTAAGCACACTTCCTTACTTAAAGCCTTGGTCATGTTTATATTGATATATTATTAAGATTAATTTGGTATGTATTTTGAATGTATTTTGTCATTTCACTTACCTTTATGTCATTTATTGTTATTTATTTGCTAGCTTGTATATCCCCTGAGGAAGCGATTGCGAAACATGTCGGGATAAGCAATTACAAGCATCCTAACTGAACTACTATATGGACCTCATGCTATATGTAACATCCTTGTATATTTTAAAAGGCTGGTTTTGTTTTATTGAATTGTTATAATAAACATATAATTTTTATATTTTTCTAAAAAGCATTTTTCTATATTTCGTTAATTACAACACTGCACTGTTAATGTCCCATTTTCCCTATATTTGGGTTTCTTTTTCCAAAAAAATCTAGAATATTGCTAACAGGGACGAAGTGCCATGTATATTGGGTGTTGATGGGAGTCTGAATCATGATTCAAAAAATTAATATTTAGCGTTTTAATACGCATTTCTCCTTTGATTCAGTTTCAGTCAACACAACAAATAAATGAGATTAATTTTGTAAATGATATAATTACTAAACTATTGAAATATTACTGTTATAGATATTTTTTTTTTTCTTTTCCTTTTCTCTACCTTCCACTTATGGCGGCTTTCAGCGGAGAAGCGTGGGAAGGATTAATGAACAAAATTCATGAATCTCAAAAAACAAGTGAAATAACAGATAAAGATTTGGAACATGCTTTTTCCTTCCTACAACGATTGCTGGAACGTAAAGTACGAGTTTTCTGGCATAAAAAGTTTTTTTTTAAATATATTGAGAACCATATAGCACCCTGGGGTCTGAGGATTCAAATTTTTCCAAACCTAAACAAAGTAGATGACTTAATTAAAACTAAGTGGGAAGAAAATCTACAAAATTGTTCATTTCAAATGATGACATTGCTAAATATACAATTTGAACATGACCTCGCATTACTGGACAAGTCTATTGCCCAATGGTACGAGGACTATACATTAGCTGCTTCTACGCTTAGGTTTAAGAAAAAGGAATTAGAGGTACAAAAACATATTGAAGTATATACGTTGGACATTATTCGTTCTAAGGAAAATAAATATTTGCGTGATTATAATGCATATAATAGTGGCTATGTTTATAAATGGCCTACTAATGAACGTAATAAAGGTTATAAAAATTCACAGTCCTATAGAACCAGAAATAATAGACCTGATGAAAATATGTCTAACTTATCTTCTTCCCCTGCCTCATCTAGTCAGTCCACCATTTACAGAGACCTTACTGGAGATCGACTCCCCAAGAGGAGAAAGGGAAACACAGATACAGCCTCTTCTGAACTACTACACTCCCATATGGGTACCCCTCTACCACCTCAAGCACAATCTACTTCCTCTAAGCAAGTATCTTCACGCCCACTTACTATGTTTCAACCACCATCTGCACCTTCTTTCCGCAGATCGTCTGCTTCTGCTATCCTCACGGTCACATCTATTCCTACCAATAGCACTTCTACTATAGTTTCTACCACGGTGAGTAATCCTAACCAGAACATTATTATTTCACCCTCGGGCACACCCCTCCCGGCTGACCTCCGTGTAGCCCCAATTTTTTGGGGGAAGGAATCTCCTCCAATCCTAATGAAATAGATAATTCTTTATATAACCATGATAAGGTAATTTGTTCTGAATTTTCTATTATCAACTTATCCTCTTATTCATTATCGGACTATGAAGAAGAGGTTTTGAAATTGGGTCTAACTTTCTGTCCGAACACTAACACTGACAAGTTTGATCTGATAAAGGACGTACATCTATTCGCTCGCAGACTTTTATTTAAAACTATATTTGATAAAAATAGGGTTGAATCTTTTCAGAACCCATCTGAACTTGCATTAAAAGATAGCATAATTGAACATCAGGCTATACAAGACCTGATGGATCTATGGGAGGAGGGGCATGACACTGTGGACGACCCGGGAATAATTGAACCCATGGGTTTATCCATAGGTGCCGTGTCTTCCCCCCCCCCCCCCCACAGTCCTATAAACTTAAATCAAATGCCTTTCCTTTGCTAAATTCCAACCCCAACATATGGGCTTTTACCCAACAAGTCTGTCAAATGATTGAAAAAAGCTCTTTTACATCGATTCGAACTTCAAATCTTACTAAACAACAACTTGATGCATTACATTCCCTACAATCTAATTCCGATTTAACGATTAAACCAGCTGACAAAGGTGGTAACCTGGTTATTATGAATAATGCACAATACATCCACATGTGCAATAACATCCTAAAAAATAGAGATGGGTACCGCCCTATCTCGACTACAATATTCAAAGCGTATAGATCATCAATTATAGACACGAACACTTTTTTGAACGCTAAGGACCCTAAAGTACCTACTTTCTATGCGCTTCCCAAGGTGCATAAGTCTTTAACAGAACCGCCGGGTAGACCTATTATATCTAGTTGTCAAAGCCTTACAGAAAATGCGAGTTCCCTAATCGACAACTATCTACGCCCACATGTTATATCCTTATTTTCCTATATTAAGGATACTATTGATCTCCTTAAAACTATTGAAGAAATCTCCTTACCTTCTAATGCCTGGCTCGTCACTGTCGGCGTTGAATGTCTGTACAACACCATCCCTCATCAGAAAGGGGTGGAGGTTGTGCAGACCTTCTTAAACGAAAGAGGTCCATCTAGCGCTAAATATAGTGAGTTTGTACTTGAACTTTTAAATTATGTACTACGACATAATGTTTTCCAATTTGGTCAAACCCATTACCTCCAGTTACAGGGGGTTGTGATGGGGACTAAATGTGCCCCTTCGTATGCCAACCTGTACCTGGGGGGATGGGAAAAAGATATGTTTGCACGTGATGATGTGGCTCCTCTTATTGACAATATTTTAGCCTGGTATAGATACCTGGATGACATTCTAATCTTTTGGTCAGGAACTGAACTTGAACTAAATAATTTCTTTCAACTAATCTCCAATAATGATTATAATCTCCATTTTACTTTAAAATATAGCAGAGAAGAAGTGGAGTTCCTAGACCTAAAGATTGGTATCAAATCTGATGGCTCCTTGGCTTCCTCACTTTTTAGGAAGCCAACAGCCGGCAATACTATTTTGCATGCAGAAAGCTTTCACCCTCCATCATTAATACAGAGTATACCATACAGCCAATATCTCAGACTCAAGCGTAACTGCAGTCAAGAAATGGACTTTAAACAAGCTGCTAAGGCACTTTATACTAGGCTGAAATTAAGAGGATACAGTCACAATAGCTTAAAGAAAGCATATAATCAAGTCAAGAAGAAAAATAGGAATACACTTATCTTCTCCTCAAAACCTCGTGATAACACCAGTACTGTAAGATTAGTAACTAGATATTCAAACCAAAATAAGATCTTTAGAGATATTTTACATACATTTTGGCCTCTGTTATTGGCTGATCCGTTTGGTACATAGCCCCTTTACTGACCCTGAAAGTATCGCTGGAACTAAGAAATTTGATACATATTCTTGTGGACACTGTGACATGTGCCGTTATATGGCTAATTGTTTTAAATTCAAGCTACCTAACGGCAAATGGCACAAACCTAGATTCCATGTGACGTGTTCCACGTCAGGTATTGTCTACCTGGCACAATGTCGATGTGGAGGATTTTATGTGGGAAAGACTAAAAGAGCTTTTTCGGTACGCATGCGTGACCACATTAAACCTATACTTAATAAAAAGATGGTCACTGCGGTTAGCAGACACGTTGGTATATATCATGCTTTTGATTCCGATAATATTCGGTTTCAAGCTTTGGACCATGTTCCACTTACTTCGAGAGGAGGCAGCGTTGACAAAACCCTGCTTCAGATCGAAGCAAGGTGGATATTCAACTTAAAGGCAACCGTGTTACCCGGTTTTAATGAAAACTTGAGTTACAGATCCTTTCTTTGAATTCTGATATGTTCTCTAGGTACCTCTAGGGCTCTCCTTAATTGCCTCCATGATGAGTGGGGGGTACTGTGGGGTTGGGTTTTTTTTGTTTGTTTGTTTTGTGTGGGGGGAGGGTGTGGTTAAGATAAGGGTTAGGTTTTCTTGTTTTTGTTTTCTGTTTCATGTATTTGTATTAATTTCAATTTATTTTTCTTTAGAAATACTAGTTTAATTGATAGTGTACATTAGTAACATATGTATTATTTATATATATATATATATATATATATATATATATATATATATTTGTTATTTTTGTTTGTTTTTGCATGCCCGGGCTTTGAAGTCTTATGTCCCCATCCTGCAGTCAATTTGGTCCATGACTGCGGTATATTGGGCTCACTGACTTAGGGATGGGCTTTCCCAGCCTCGCTACCTGTTTCTGCAATCTCCATCCCTGTGTATGGGCGCCGGTTTGCTGGCTGTACAATTGTGGTAATTATGGGGGAGCATACGGACACCCAAGGGCATTCCCGGTTGATTTCCCCTTCTTTTCACCGGGCTGCCCATATTTCTGACAGTATCTGTCGCTAGGTCGCACAACGAGGCTTTCCAACTTAGGGGTGGACGGCTTTAGAACACTCTAGCCATACATCTCCCTCATACACACTGATTGGTTTTCAGTGTGATACGTAATGCCGGTGGTGTCACTGGAGCATTAGGGAAAATGTAGTTTCCTTCCCCTCTCCTGCCTCAGGCGCATGCGCAGTGCGGTCACAGGTGTCCGCATCGAGCCGGTGACGTCAGACGCTGGCTCGATGGACGGTGACTATATAGTTGGACACAACTACACCCGGCTCAGTCACGGAGGAGCCGCACTTGGAAAATAGATACATCTATATTGCCAGTAAGTGCATTACATGCTGAAATCTTTATACGGACTCTTTTTCAACCTCCATTTTCTCCATGGTAATCCTTTCCTTTTTTCTTTATATATTGCAGACACCCGTGAAACAAGCTGGATAGCTTGTGGGTGCTAGTATACAGCATTGCATTTCTTCTCTAATGGCTGTATGATATCCTTATTGGTTCAGTTGGAACATAGGACTGAATGAGTAAAAAATTCCCTCCTTTTTGCAACCATGTAAGTAATTATAATACTACGTTAATACATTTATCCCCTTGTTCTAAAAAATATATTTTTTCTCACAAGTCCATAAAAGTTTAAATGTCTGTCTCTTTAGACAAAAAAGTTTGGGTAACCATGGAATTATTTAAAATGAAAAACCATTTTGGAGGTTTTTTCTTGATCTACCTCTATTTCCTAAAATAATTTTTAATTTTGGATTGGGTTCTCTTCCAATAAAACATAGAGTTCACTGGCTTGTTGAGAAATCTTTACTTATTTTCTTAATTCTCCTCTATTTGTCCAGACTGGCCACCGTCTGTGCTCCCCTTGCTGCATTGTCTGGCTATCAGGTCCGGTGCCTGTGCACTCTTTTTATAATATCTGGATGGTTGTTTCTGCAGGAAATAGGGTTGTGGAGTGGGGGTAAGCACACTTCCTTACTTAAAGCCTTGGTCATGTTTATATTGATATATTATTACGATTAATTTGTTATGTATTTTGAATGTATTTTGTCACGCCTAAATCTGTGTTTTCTGCAGACATTTCATCTTCTTTGGGGTGTTCTTCTAACAGGAGTACCAGGGAGGACAGCTGGGTCACTGCATTTGTGTTGGGAAGGTGGGGCGTAGCACCGCCTGTAAAACATTCTCTTCCTGGAATTTTAGGAAGGATCCAGTTTGTCCAGAAGCTTTGTATAGCACAAAAGCATAAAGCAGAGCTACCGTATATACTCGAGTATAGGCCGACCCGAATATAAGCCGAGGCCCCCAATTTACCCCCAAAAAAACTGGCAAACTTATTGACTCGTGTATAAGCCGAGGGTGAGACATGCCTGTCCATCCCTGTGTGTGTGTCCGTCCATCCCTGTGTGTCCGTCCATCCCTGTGTGTCCGTCCATCCCTGTGTGTCCGTCCATCCCTGTGTGTCCGTCCATCCATCCCTGTGTGTGTGTGTGTCCATCCATCCATCCATCCCTGTGTGTGTGTGTCTCCATCCATCCATCCATCCATCCCTGTGTGTGTGTGTCTCCATCCATCCATCCATCCATCCCTGTGTGTGTGTGTCTCCATCCATCCATCCATCCATCCCTGTGTGTGTCTCCATCCATGTGTGTGTGTGTGTGTGTGTGTGTGTGTGTGTGTGTGTGTGTGTGTGTGTGTGTGTGTGTGTGTGTGTGTGTGTGTGTGTGTCCAGCCTACCTTTGTCCCGAGCCTCCGTCCCGTGCCTTGCCTCCTTGCCTCCGTCCCGTGCCGTGCCTTGCCTCCTTGCATCCGTCCCGTGTCGTGCCTTGCCTTGCCCCCGTCCCGTCCCGTCCCGTCCCGTGTCGTGCCGTGCCTTGCCTTGCCTCCGTCCCGTGCCCTCTTCGTCGGCGGCCATTGTAAAATTCAAAAGCTGGGAAATTCAGTGTTCCGCCTATCACAGGCGAAGGCGGAGCCGGAGGCGCGGCTTTTGAATAGAATGGCCGCTGTCTGTCTGCTCGACACGCTGATCGAGCGGGCAGACAGCGATGACTCGAGTATAAGCCGAGGGGGGCACTTTCAGCCTCAAAAAAGAGGCTGAAAATCTCGGCTTATACTCGAGTATATACGGTAATTGAAATAAGTATACAGACACTTTTTTGTACCAGCGTCTGGCCTTAGGTCTATGGGCAATTAGGTACGGCGCTAGGGATGAGCTTCGTGTTCGAGTCGAACATACAGGGCATTGCTGGCTCATGATTGGCCAAGCATGCATTGTGACCCCGCATGCTTGGCCAATCACAGCGCCGACAGCGAGGAGAGCCATGATTGGCCACAGGCAGGATGCCTGTGGCCAATCATAGCTCAGGCTGTGTAGTACACGCCCCACACTATATAAGGCCGCCAGTGCGGCGGCCTTGTGTAGTGTGTTGGCGTCTGAAGCAGTTAGTGGGTGTTCTGTGTACCTTCAACACAGTATACACCGATCGTTATCGGCCAATTTTTCAATCTTGCTCTTCTGTAGTGGTTGCTGTCTGCGTGCCCTGACCGCAGTATACACCGCTATATTCACCTCACCTATATAGCTAGCGATATATCTATCTTTTATAATAGAGCTTGCAGTCTGTGTTAGGAGCTTGTGCGTGCTGTCCCCGTGCTCTGTACCCAGTACACACCGCTATATCCACCTACATAGCTCTTCTCTATTTGAGCCATCTGCCATCTGCAGGAGTTATTGGAAGTTGTGTGTGCCTCCAGCACAGCACAGTATACATCTGTATTTACTCTTTATTGCTGGTGTTCTATAATAAAGGCATCTGCAGGAGTTAGTGGGTGTTGTGTGCCTCCAGCACAATATACACCTGTATCTACCCTTTATTGCTGTTCTCTAATAGAGCCATCTGCAGGGCTTAGTGGGTGTTGTGTGCCTCCAGTACAGTATACCCCTTTATCTACCCTTTATTGCTGGTGTTCTATAATAAAGGCATCTGCAGAAGTTAGTGGGTGTTGTGTGCCTCCAGCACAATATACACTACCCAATTGCTGTTTTACCAAACTCCCTTCAGGCCATTACCATGTCTGGAAGGCCAGCAAGGAGAGGCAGACAGGTGCGAGCCGATAAAAGAGGGCAAGCAGGCTCTGTGTCTAGAGACAACAGTGCTGGTCGTGGACGCGGTGCATCGTCATCATCAGCACGTGGCCATGGGACACGCTTGTCCTTCTTTTCGGCAGCTGGACATGTTGAACCGCAACATGCCAACGACTTGGTAGAGTGGATGACCAAGCCCTCTTCATCCTCCTCATCCTCTCTCACCCAGTCTCAGGGTACTAGCAAAGCAACTGCCAACGCATCGTCTTCCCTCCTCTCAATGTCATCATCAGTGACTCCTTCCCTAGACCCACCACGTCCTTCTGAGGAGTCTCCTGAACTCTTTGAGCACAGTGTTGGGTACATGCTCCAGGAGGATGCCCAGTGTTTTGTAGGCTCTGATGATGATACTCATGCAGAGAGAGGGGATGCTGAAGAAGGACAGCAATCTGGCAGTCATGTTCCACAAGCTGCAGCATACTGCCAGGTTTGCTACAGCGATGAAGAGGGAGGGGATGATGAGGGTACTGACTCCACGTGGGTGCCTGGTAGGAGAGAGGAGGAGGAGGCACATGTCCAACGAGGCAGGATGCCCTCCGGGGGCCAGCTTAGGGGCAGCACACCGACTGAATCACATCGCAGAGCTCCGCCTGTGCAGGGTGCTGCCTCTGCGCGTTATTCTAAAAGTTCTTTGGTGTGGGACTTTTTTGAGATGAGTGCATCAGATCGCACCGCTGCTATTTGCAACATATGTCTCAAGCGTATCTCGCGTGGCCAAAACATCAGCCACTTGGGCACCACATGCTTGACCAGACATATGTTGACCTGCCATGCAGCTCGTTGGCAAGCGTACCTCAAAGACCCACACCAAAGAACAAAGCAGACCTCTCCTTGCTCCTCCTCAGCTGGCATCTCCAACCCCACTAGACCTTGTACAATGTGCGGTTCCTCAGTGGCAGGTCCCCAAACGCCACTTTTTCTCACGGAAGGCGATTCCGGCTCTCTACCGGCATGTGGAAGGCAATGTCCTTGCCTCGCTGGACAGGGCGGTCAGCGGTAAGGTGCATATTACCGCTGACTCATGGTCCAGCAGGCATGGACAGGGACGTTACCTGTCTTTCACGGCCCATTGGGTCACTCTTCTGGCAGCTGGGAAGGATGCAGGACAAGGTGCAGTAGTGTTGGAGGTTGTTCCACCACCACGCCTCCAAAATGCTACTATTGGTTGTGACACACCTCTCTCCTCCACCCCCTCCTCTTCTTCTTCCTCCATGGCCTCTTCCAGTGCTCTGTCCTCAGAACCAGCGGTGCTCCGTAGGCATTCCAGGGGCTACGCAAGTACGCAGGCAAAACAATGCCATGCCGTGCTTGCGCTGGTTTGTTTGGGGGACAAAAGCCACACTGGGGCAGATGTTTTGTCAGCTCTGCAGGGTTGACGCAACGCCAGCTTAAGCCAGGAATGGTGGTTTGCGACAATGGCACCAACCTCCTCTCCGCCCTCCGACAGGGACAACTGACCCATGTGCCCTGTGTAGCTCACATCCTTAACCTGGTGGTGCAGTGGTTCTTGGGCAGGTACCCGGGCTTACAGGATGTCCTGAAGCAGGCCAGGAAAGTCTGTGTGCATTTCCGCCAACATTTAATGCCTGTGCTCGGCTGGCTGAGCTCCAAAAGGAGTTGAACCTGCCCAAGAACCGCCTTATATGTGACATGCCCACCAGGTGGAACTCAACGTTGGCCATGCTGCAGCGGCTGCACACGCAGCAGAGGGCCATCAATGAGTACCTGTGTGACTACGGCACCAGGACAGGGGCAGGGGAGCTCGGTTTTTTCTCACCACGCCAGTGGGGCATGATCAGGGATGCATGCACTGTCCTGTCACCGTTTGAGGAGGCCACAAGGATGGTGAGCAGTGACAGTGCATGCATCAGTGACACTGTACCTCTTGTCCACCTCTTGGAGCATACGCTGCCTGGAATAATGGACAGGGCACTTGAGGCAGAACAGAGGCAGGAAGAGGAGGACTTCCTTGCCTCTCAAGGCCCCCTTTATCCAGACAGTGTTCCTGCTGTGCCACCCATCACACAGGAAGAGGATGAGGATGAGGAAGAGGAGGAGGAAGATGATTGTGTCAGCATGGAGGTGGAAGCTGGCACTCAGCATCAGCAGCAGCAGCAGCAGTCTTGTAGGGATGATTTACAGTCCCAAGAAACCCGTGGACTTGTACGTGGCTGGGAGGAGGTAGCTGCGGATCATGTTGTCCTTAGTGACCCAGAGGACTCTGGACCGAATGCCTCAGCTAACCTACACTGCATGGCCTCCCTGATCCTGCAAAGCCTGCGGAAGGATCCTCGTATTCTTCGGATCAAGGAGAGGGACCATTACTGGCTGGCCACTCTCCTTGATCCACAGTACAAGGGTAAGGTTGCCGACCTTATCTTGCCATCGCAGAGGGAGCAGAGGATGAGACATCTCCAGGAGGCCTTGCAGAAAGGTCTGTGCAACGCGTTCCCAGAGACTGGGAGGTTACAAACTCCTGGTCCTGGACAACATGTTGCTGAGGCATCGGTCAGAAGGAGCGGTGGAGAAGGTGGCCGTCTGACTGATGCTTTCAGACAATTATTTAGTCCGCAGCCCCAAGGTATGATCAGTTCCAGCAACCATCGCCAGCGTCTGATTTACATGGTGCAGGAATACCTAGGGGCAAGGTCAGACTTGGACACCTTTCCCACCGAAAATCATCTGGCTTACTGGGTCTTGAGGATGGATCACTGGCCAGAGCTTGCACAGTATGCAATTGAGCTACTGGCCTGTCCTGCATCCAACGTTCTTTCGGAACGCACCTTCAGTGCTGCTGGTGGCTTTGTTAACGATCACAGGGTGCGCCTGTCCACCGAATCAGTTGATCGACTGACCTTCATCAAGATGAATCAGTCTTAGATAACCCACAGCTACCAAGCACCTGAAGCTGATGTAACCGAATAATTTTTTTTGAAATATCACATCCCTTCAAGACTGCCTATGCTGATGCTGAGTGACTGTCCTGTTATGTTGATTGTCTATCCTCGTCCTCCTCTGCTGATATGTTGGAAGAACATTTCTGGTTCTGGGTGATGCCATCAGCCCAATTTTTCTGCCCCTGTTTAACAGGGGCATTTAATTACAATTTTTGATGCAATGCTTTGCAGCAGGGCTAATTCCTGCAATAAAACTAGAGTATATGGGAGAGGTTGCAGTGTGGTGGCACCAGCACCAGTGCCTAAGGCCCAATTTTTCTGCCCCTGTTTAACAGGGGCGTTTAATTACAATTTTTGATGCAATGCTTTGCAGCAGGGCTAATTTCTGCAATAAAACTAGAGTATATGGGAGAGGTTGCAGTGTGGTGGCACCAGCACCAGTGCCTAAGGCCCAATTTTTCTGCCCCTGTTTAACAGGGGCATTTAATTACAATTTTTGATGCAATGCTTTGCAGCAGGGCTAATTCCTGCAATAAAACTAGAGTATATGGGAGAGGTTGCAGTGTGGTGGCACCAGCACCAGTGCCTAAGGCCCAATTTTTCTGCCCCTGTTTAACAGGGGCATTTAATTACAATTTTTGATGCAATGCTTTGCAGCAGGGCTAATTCCTGCAATAAAACTAGAGTATATGGAAGAGGTTGCAGTGTGGTGGCACCAGCACCAGTGCCTAAGGCCCAATTTTTCTGCCCCTGTTTAACAGGGGCATTTAATTACAATTTTTGATGCAATGCTTTGCAGCAGGGCTAATTCCTGCAATAAAACTAGAGTATATGGGAGAGGTTGCAGTGTGGTGGCACCAGCACCAGTGCCTAAGGCCCAATTTTTCTGCCCCTGTTTAACAGGGGCGTTTAATTACAATTTTTGATGCAATGCTTTGCAGCAGGGCTAATTTCTGCAATAAAACTAGAGTATATGGGAGAGGTTGCAGTGTGGTGGCACCAGCACCAGTGCCTAAGGCCCAATTTTTCTGCCCCTGTTTAACAGGGGCATTTAATTACAATTTTTGATGCAATGCTTTGCAGCAGGGCTAATTCCTGCAATAAAACTAGAGTATATGGGAGAGGTTGCAGTGTGGTGGCACCAGCACCAGTGCCTAAGGCCCAATTTTTCTGCCCCTGTTTAACAGGGGCATTTAATTACAATTTTTGATGCAATGCTTTGCAGCAGGGCTAATTCCTGCAATAAAACTAGAGTATATGGAAGAGGTTGCAGTGTGGTGGCACCAGCACCAGTGCCTAAGGCCCAATTTTTCTGCCCCTGTTTAACAGGGGCATTTAATTACAATTTTTGATGCAATGCTTTGCAGCAGGGCTAATTCCTGCAATAAAACTAGAGTATATGGGAAAGGTTGCAGTGTCGTGGCACCAGCACCAGTGCCTAAGGCCCACTTTTTCTGCCCCTGTTTAACAGGGACATGTAATTACAATTCTTGATATAATATTTCACAGGAGGGCCCGTTCCTGTGCCCACCCAGAGTAACTGTGAGGACTTATAGTGTTGTGGCACCAGCACCACAACCACCAAAGGTCAATTTTTCTACCACTGTTCAACAATGGCATGTAATTACAATTCTTGATATAATCGTTCACAGCAGGGCGCTCCAGCGCCCACCAAGAGTCACTTTGAGGGCTTACAATGTTATGGCAAAACCAACACCTTGTTCCGCCATTTCTGCAGAGCATATAGGGCAGGCCCCTACTTTCAAACATCCAACTTACAAACATCTCCTACTTGCAAACGGAAGGAGACAACAGCAAGTGAGATGAAAAAAGGTGGACGACAAAACAAATTATACAGGGGTGATAACCCTTCCCTATGTTTTCCAAAAAGCTTAAAAATTGTTTTTTGGACTGGAGCTACACTTTAAAAAATGTACCAGTTGAAAATTACAAAAAGATTCAACTTAACACAACAAACCTACACAGTCCCTGTCTTGTTTGCACCGCCTGTATACTGCTGTTCTGAGTATATAGGGCCTGGGGCCACACGCATTTCCTTTTTTTAATATTGGTACGGGGTTCCCCTTAATATGCGTACAAGACCCAAAAGGGCTGGTAATGGGCAGGGAGGGCTACCCATGCCATTTTCCTCAATGATTTTCAACCATATTGCAGGAACCAGATATAACATTAAAACCGCAAGCAGTTTTAAATGATGTTATTTCCGTTTAATGTCATTTTGTGCAGGGACTGTTCTAAGCACGGGAAACACGTGGCACTTCACAGGCATACTACAGACACCCCCCAGGCACGATATTTAAAGGAATATTTCACTTTTTTTTCACTTTAATCATCATTAAAATCAGTGCTCCCGTCAAAACAGCCATTTTAAAAACATTTTAGGCATTGACCCCTGTCCCGTGGGGCAGGAGCCAGGTCCCCAAACCCTTTTTAGGACAGCATCTTGCATATTAGCCGTTCAAATTTGCACTTTTAATTTCGAACGTTCGAGTCCCATAGACTTCAATGGGGTTCTAAAGTTCGTACGAATTTGGGGTCCGTTCGAAAGTTCTGGTGCGAACCGAACCGGGGGTGTTCGGCTAATCCCTATACAGCGCCAACAACTGGTCATTGAGGTCCACCCCTCCCATGTTAAGGTTGTATTCGTGGACACAGAGGGATTTCTCCACAACACAAGTTGACGTAGAAATATCTGCATGGAGGACAGAACAAAAACATTCAGTGAACCCCCTCCACTTCACTGCTAACAAATGATTATACTTCAAGCAGGCTCTCTCCCCCGTCTAAGTTGGGATTCTACAAGCCGTTGGGCCACCTGCGCCAATTCCAAAATAAAAAAGGTGATGAAAAAGTGGCAAGCTCGTGTAATAATTGTCCATGTACAAGTGGTACCCTTCCAAATAAGGGTGACACCAAGTCCCACACAATCTTACCAGTGCTCACTAAGTAGTCTGGGCAATTCTATGTCTCTACATGACTATCTTTTCCCTCGCAAACCATAAAACTATATGTATAGCTTGTTGTCCTGTCACAGAGCTTATACATCTTGACCCCATTTCTGGAACGCTTGCTGGGAAGACACTGTTTGATAGACAAGCAGACAGAAAACATAATCAGGGACTCATCAACGCAGACAACTTGATCGGGAGTAAACAAGGCTGCAAACTGCTGGTTGATGTGGTTTACGAGGGGCCGAATTTTGTATAGCTGATCAAATCCAGGGTCCCGGTGACCCCACCCCTTATGACATCACAGCCCTGAGGCATGCTGGGACTGTGATGTCATAAGGGGCGCGGTCACAGTGTCCATCGCATTACAGCGGGAGAGAGTGCTGTGTCAACATTGGAAGAACAGAAGTAGGAAG
This sequence comes from Lithobates pipiens, assembly GCF_037356315.1. Taxonomy (NCBI): domain Eukaryota; kingdom Metazoa; phylum Chordata; class Amphibia; order Anura; family Ranidae; genus Lithobates; species Lithobates pipiens. The sequence continues at coordinate 189,677,001 of NW_027507903.1, forward strand.
AAAAAGAAGACGTCGACGACGACGAAGGAGAAAGCTGGGCCAGTGCTAGCAAAAGAGCGGCAAAAGAGCAAAAGATAGCGGCGGAGCCAAGAGGCGAGAAGAGAAGAGACGGAAAGAGCGGAGAAGTCGGGAATAGACCTAAGGAGCTGCCTAATAAACTACTTTAAAACACCTGTGTAGTGTGTTTTTTTTTTAGTAATCCATACCAGACCCAAGGGACATCGCCGCCTACCTCTCGCTCTCGCTGCAATAGGAAAATGTGTGCTGTAGCTGCCCGCGCATTGTATTTGGTCTGTCGGACCAGCATATAGACGAACGTGTTTCCCGATAGGAACTTGGTCTGGCGGACCAAGATTTAAAACATGTTCTATTTCTAGGTCCATCTGACTTTTGGGAAGAAAAAGTCAGATGGAGCCCACACATGATCGAAATGTCCAACGGATTCTGGTCCGCCAGACCAAGTCTGACAGAAAGTACTATCGTGTGTACGCGGCGTTACATAGGAGTTACTTGACACCTATAAGATTACCATACATCTTTAACGACGCTCCTAGCTTATGTTGGAGGGACCGTGGTTCCATGGGAACTTTATTCCACTTAATGTGGGAATGTAAATCGTTTCTGGAACTCAGTATTCTCCCTGATAGCAACTTCCCTTATTATCTTCCCTCCCAAATCTTCTTTAGCCCTACTCAACCTTGGTATTGAAGATATACCCATACAACATCAATGTATAGTCACCCACGTACTCATAGCAGCACATCTAACTATTACCTCACTCTGAAAGACAGCTAAGGCACCTAACGTAACAGACATGATAAATATAGTTAAAACCCAACACCTCTACAAAAAATTCTTTGCTTATGCTTCCAACTCAATCTCCCAATTCTCAGAAAAATGGCTCCTATGGGTCTCAATATTTCAATATTTCCAGAGACTCCTCCATGAAATATTGGTACCTCAACCAGTACAATGCTTAGTAGTGTTTAATATCAAACTGATGGTGGTAAATTTTCCATTTAATTTCCTTTTTCTTGTTGTTATGTATCTCTTTTATTTAAATTTCCTTTGATTTCTCTTCTTAGTATGACTTTTCCTAGTCATGTATATCCCTACCTTATTGTTACCTTTATATTATGACTAAAATCAAACCGTTTGTTTCATTTCATAGTAAATTAGTACTTTGTAAATATACTCAAGTATAATGCCTTTGAGCCATGATTTGCAACTGTCTTACTGTCATATGTGAACGGATATTGTCAAATGTCTTTTGTAACTTGCTAAACTCTACTCTTTAATAAAAAACAATTGAAAGATACCGCACTTGGGTGGGCTGGGCTGGGCGGAGGGGCTAAATGCAGGTGCTAGCAGGTATCTGGGCTGATCCCACTAACACTGAGTTTTTGGGAACCCTAAACTGCTGGGGACGCTAGTATAGATCTGATCAGATCAGATATCGATCTGTTCAGACACTATACTACTAAGGTAGGTGTATGATGGGTGTGTGGGTTTTAGCGCTACTGGCACTAATCTGACACTGCCTGGGGTGACACATTCCCTATCTGACACTAAAACCTAACTGATATCAACTGATCTGGGGGTTAAACCTTTATTTAGGTAATATACAGCGGGTGCCCTGATGCTATAAAAAAAAACTAGCTAACCAGCATCACCAGGGGGTGATCAAGGGGTTAAACCTTTATTAGGGGGTTGGGGGGGGGTCCATAGACCTATCTAGGCCTACCACTAAGTACCCTAACTCTGATTTTTGTCACTAATGATACCAGTGCAGTGATAAAAAAAATATATGAACACTGCACTGGCTGACACAGTGACAGGTGTGCTTACTCTGAGATGTCTTCTCTCCTCTCCCTGGAACGAAAAGACTTCCGCAAGGAGAGATGACATCACTTCTCCTGCTGTGTTTATACTTACACAGGCAGGGGAAGGATTTCATTCTCCAGGACTGATCACCAGGTCCAGGAAATCATTGGCCTGGGCTTGGAGACTGATCGGTTCTGAAGCGAAACCGGTCGTCACAGCTGCCATATAGCTACGATTCTCACCCAGCCAGGCCAATCTGCCCGAAGTATAACTGCGGCGGCTGGTCTGGAACTGGTTAAAAATGTGCAATTCCTTTAAATAGCATGCTTGGGGGATGCACTAAACTTCCCTGTAAAGTGGCACAATTTTAAGGTGGTACACAATAAGTAGATGTGACATTTACAAGAAAAAAATAACATTTAATTTGTTGACCGCTAAATATGACATTTCCCAAACACATTGTTCTGTTTGTAAAATAGAAAAAAAAAGAAAGAGCCAGGGATTGCATTCATTTATACCAGAACCTTAATTCTAGATGAAGGTCTGATATGTATTGTAAGGGGGACCCCACAAAAAATTAATGCCAGACCCTTATCCTCAATGAAGGTCTGCTGTGGAGTTAAAGGGGGGTCCCACACAAAAAAAACAGCAAGGACCAGGATAGTTTTCCTTCTGAGCACACACCACTGCCCTTCGTGCTAACAATAACCATACCCAAATGTCCATCTTATGTCCTGCAATAGGTGAGGGCAAGGAGTGAGGCTGTATGGGATGGATAGCCATATTCCATAGAGTTATCCCTCCTCCCTATCCATCCTGCCTATAACAGAATAACACCTGTTACCATTTCCCCTCATGAGCCCATGTGCCTCAAATTTGATGCCCTTTTAATATCACCAGGAATTTGTCTCACTATACCCTGTTGTTAAATTAAATAACTATCTTAAGGTTGTGTTTCCAATCCCTGTCATATATGCGTTCAAGCATTTTATATACGCAAGTTTTCATGTGTAACTTAAAGCTATATATGATGTGGCCAGCATGGCATTGTTTTTGTTTGAACCAAATAGAGTCTTTTTGGAACTAAAAACAGCATGAGACGCCTGTAATTAGGTCTGGAACAGTGCCCATGTGTCAGAGGTGGTCTTCCCATGTTTCAATGAAGATGGCAATGTCATCAAGGTAGGCGCAGGCAAAGTCTTGGCAGCCCTGCAGCAACTAATCCACTGTACGCTAGAAGGTGGCAGGGGCATTCTTCATCCCAAAAAAAACAGCAGAAGAGAAATCACCTAAGAGTTGGTTCCCAAAAAGACTCCCACTACATCCCATATAAAATTGTGGAAAAAGGATGCCCTTGGGGAGGATTTTCCCACCTGCAAAATCCCCCCCAAGGGCATTCTTTTTCCACATTCTTCAACCAGAAGGGCCTGCTGAGAAATTCAAACAGCCCAAAGGAGGTAATGAAGGTGGAAACGTTCCCTCTCTGCCCTGGTTAAGGGGATTTGCCAGTAACCCTTGTTCAAGTCCAGTGTAGTGACATAGCGGGCCCCAGACAGGTAGTCCAGCTGGTCATCTATATGGGGCATCGGGTAGGCTTCACTAACGGTGTGATCATTAGGACGTCGATAGTCTACACAGAATCAAATGGTGCCATCTTTCTTGGGTACCAGAAAAACAGGTGAAGCCCAGGAACTCTGGGGGGACTGGATAACTCCCAGGTCCAACATTTCATTCAGTTCTCATTTTATTGTGTTCCGTATGACTTCTGGAATTTGGTAAGAGGCTTGTTGGATGGGCCGGGTTTGCAAGATTTCCACCTGATGAGTAATGAGGGTCGTCCTTTGGGGGGGGCAGAGAGAAAAAGATGGGACGGCAGTGGTGCACAACATTTTTCATGGACACCTGCTGTTCCTGGCTGAGCTGGGGGCCCAAGGGTACCTGGTGTACATCAGCTGAGTGGCGCGCTACTGCCAGGACATCAAGCACGACTTTGTTGTCTTCTTCAGAGGGTAGGGGGCATACCGCCAGGACAGGAAGGTTTCTGTCATGGTATTCCTAGATAATATTGAGGTGAACTGGCTTTTGCTGCTTCCCTCGATCATCCAGCGTGAGAACATAGTTGGTCTCATTTAACTTCTTGATGATTCAAAAGGGTCCCTCCCATGTTGATTGCAATTTGTTTTGGGGATTTGGTACTATCATAAGGATCTGTTGGGAAACTCACGGGTTCGAGCTTGCTAGGTTTTGGCAGCCTTGAGATGGTCTGCCTCAAGCCCAGCAAGTTGGCCCATTCCTTCGCACAGTTCTAGGATGTAGGGGACCACAGGAACCCCCATATCGTGTACTTGGCCCTCCTAGTATTCTTTCAGCAGGGTCAGGGGGCCTTGGACCTTCCTCCTATACAGCAGCTTCAATGGGGACCTCCTGGTAGGTGAAGGGGAGGTGGGGGAGGGTCCATTTGAAACGCTCACACAGTCCATTGGTTTGGGGGTAATAGGGGGTGGTCATTCCACAGATCTGCCGGAGAGACTCAATCAGATTGGACATAAACTGTGTACCTTGGTCTAACAGAGTTTTGGCTGGAAAGCCCACTCACGTGAACATTGTAACTTGGGCTTCTGCGGCTTTGGGAGCTGTGATGTTGGAGAGGGCCACTGCTACAGGATAATGGGTAGCATAATCCACCATGGTCAGGCATGTAGCTCTTTCTATTTTTTCTGGGGCAAGCCAAGGGTCCTTAATGATGGGCAAGGGTTGCAGGGGGGCTCGTTGGCCACCTGTTCTCCCATGTCCTTGGCCAATAGAAGGCCTGGGCTAACCGTCTTTCTGTCTGTAACTTCCCTTGATGCCACACCATATGAATGTTGTGGACCAGGGGTAGCAGTTGGGCCTGGAACTGCTGGGGCACTATCAGTTGCTTGGTAAAGGTCTTGGGTCCGCCCGTAGGAGTGTTTTTCTACCATTACAGTATAGTAATCAGTTTTTCTGCATCTTCTCACCCGCTCCCAATAGCCGGGTCCAGAAGCCCGTCAGAGTAGGGTCAGTGGCTAAGTCCTATTTAAACTGGTCCTGATCCCAGGTTACTCCACTAGTGGCAGGCTTTGGAGAAGGGTCACTCACTGCAGGTGGCAGATTTCCATGCAGGTGCTGGAGCTCCTCCTTCCACTGGGTGGCTTCCCGGCAGGTTTGATTTTGCGTGAAGGCCCAGACAAAGAGACACTGGAGGTCACTCCCAAGAAGCACATCTGCAGGTGATCCACCCATTACGCCTATATCACAGCACTTGGGCCCCAGTCCATAGTCCAGGGTAACAGTAGCAAGGGGAATGAAGCGCTTGGTGCCGCCTGCCAATTTAATTCACTATTCCTGGGCCAGGCTGGAGAGTGCCAGGGCGCACAACTCGTGGGTCCACAATAGTGAAGAACACACCCAAATCTCAGAATCCCACCGCCTTTTGACTGTTCACAGTGACCTCTTATAGGTGCTTTCCTTGGAGAAGCAATGAAGGTGCCTCAGCAGGTTGTAGGCCAAAGACTCCTGGAAAGGTGTCTCAAGAAGGAGCGCTCAAACTTCCCCTTCTTGGGTGAACTTGGTGAAATTATCATGGACGAATGGAGTAAAGTTGAGAGGAAAAACTCCTTGATTTCAAAAATTTCAAAAATGTACCCATTTAAGAGCAATGAGGTGAAACATCTGGAGTCGGCCCCTCTCATTGATGCAGCCTTGATGAGGCTAGTGAGACATGTTACACTCCCTCTGGAAGATACTGTGTCCTTCAGGGATGGCCTAGAAAGAAAGATTGATACGGACTTGAAACGTATTTAAATAACAGCAGGTATGGCTTGTAAACCAGCCTTAGCCCTGGCAGCGTTATCAAAAGCTATGGAGGCCTGGACAGATCAGGTTGGTGCAACCCTGGGCAGTATGTCTGAAGATTTGTTTAGGGTATCACCAATACATGAGCTGAGACTTGCTTCGGTTTTCCTGGGGGAGGCGTCTCTTGATATTATTCGCCTAGTAGCACGTGTTATGCTTTCCTCTGTTACGGCCAAGCGTGCCTTGTGGCTTTGTCCCTGGGTTGCTGATCCTGCCTACAAACAGGCGTGGTGCAGAATTCCCTTTGAGGGATCTTCCCTTTTTTGGGAACAAATTGGATTCAGCCATTACACGCGCTACAGGTGGTAAGTCAGGGTTCTTACCCCAGGATCGCCGTCTCCTGGGCCAGAGAAGATCTCAACATAGATCGGATCCAGAACGCGCTAGCAATGCCCGTTGCTACAGGCCTGGTCGCAAATTTAGAAAAAATTGGAGGAGAAATCAGCCCTCTGGCCAGAAGTTCTCAAAGTCAGCTACATCTGGGGGATAGGAGCCTTCTAAGTCTTTTTGATATAGAGCCTGTCCAGGCGGAGCGGGTTGGGGCCCGGTTACTCCTTTTCCAGCACGTCTGGGCAGCCTCGGTCAAAGACTATTGGACAATCAAAACAGTGTCAGCGGGCCATTCCTGGGTCTTCAGCAGCCCGCCCATACACCGGTTTGTTCCGACAGTTCTGCCACACTCAGAAGAAAAGAGACAAATTCTCCTGTCTTATACAGAATCCCTGTTGGCCCAAGGAGCCGCCATTCGGGTTCCAATCGAGGAAAGGTTCAAAGGGATTTACTCTCCCCTTTTCATGGTCCTCAAAAAGAGCGGTTCCTGGAGGCCGGTCATCGATCTGACACACCTAAACACGATTAACAAGAAAGAAAGATTCAAGATGGAGACATTGCTAACAATACGCCAGACGATCCAACCAGGGGACTGGCTTATTTCCATAGACCTGAAAGATGCTTACTTTCATGTTCCTATCGCAAGGGAGTTTTAGAAGTATCTCGGTTTTGCAGTGGGTCAAACACACCTTCAGTTTACATGTCTCCCATTCGGGCTTACAACATCGCCTCAAGTGTTTTCCAAGCTCTTACAGGCTATCGTGGTTCTAATCCGGGTCAAAGGGATTCGATTGCACCATTACTTGGACGATCTGCTCTTACTCTCTCAAAACAGAGACCACCTCTTGTCACATCGAGATGAGGTAATTTCTACCCTGACGGAAATCGGGTGGCTATTGAACAGGGAGAAAAGTCATCTAATCCCAACTCAGTCCTTAACGTTTCTTGGAGCCCGATTCAACACAGTAAAGAGTACAATCTCCTTACCTCTAGAGAAGATTCCGGTGATTCGCGACAGAATCTATCTCGCAATGTCATCTCCCCTTCTCAGGGCCTCACAGTGTCTGATGATAATAGATAGCATGGTGGCCACAGCTCCAATGGTGAAATGGGCGCAATGGAAAATGCGACCCTTTCAGAAGGGTTTTCTCCAACAGTGGGATCCGGATTCCCGAGACCATCTAGTTCGGATAACCCCTTCAGTGAGGGAGAGTCTTCCCTGGTGGTTACAGCAGAAGAATCTTCTGAATTGCCATTCAATAGCTCCGGTCTCCTGGGTAACAGTGACAACGGATGCCAGCAGCAGAGGTTGGGGTGCTCTATGCTTGTCAGAAGTAGCCCAAGGCATGTGGGCTTTCCCATCCCAGAAGGTAGTCTCAAATGTGTTGGAACTCCAGGCCGTCTTCCGTGCTTTACAGGCCTTTCTCCACCTGACATCAGGATCCTCAGTCCTTCTAAGGATGGACAATACGACAGCTGTTTCTTACATCAAAATACAAGGGGGCACCCGCAGTCTTTCCTTGTTGAGGGAAGTAAGGCCAATCATGTCTTGGGCCCAGTCGAATCTGTTGAATCTAACGGCAGTCTATCTTCCGGGAATTCAAAATGTCCAGGCGGATTTTCTATCAAGGTTTTCCCTGGACAACAACGAATGGTCTCTCCACATCGAGGTGTTCAACTGGATTCTGTCTCTGGGAGTTCTACCAGAGGTGGACCTGTTTGCGCCCCATGCAATTTCAAGCTGGAGAAGTATTGCACGAGGTGTCGTTGTCCCCAGGCCATTGGAGTGGATGCACTGACGGACCAGTGGAGGTTCCACAAGGCTTATGCCTTTCCCCCGGTTCCAGTCATTCTCCGATTTCTGTCCAGGCTCAGATGGGAAGAAGTCGAAGTAGTAGCAGTTATTCCATACTGGCCCAACAGCCCATGGTTCCCTCTCTTGTTACAACTCAGCTACCAGGATCCAGTTCCTCTCCCTCTCAGACCGGACCTCTTGTCACAGGGAACAACCTATCACCCTTGCCCATCTCAGCTCCATCTGATGGCCTGGTTTTTGAAAGGGAAAGGCTGGAAGCATTACGCTGTCCTGACACAGCCATTTCTACTCTACTAAATGCCGAAAGACCAGGTACCAACAAAGTTTACCAGAGGATTTGGTCCAAATTTGCGGACTATGTGTCTACATCCAACGGCTCATGTTAAGATCCGAAGATACGGGATGTTATTGGTTTTCTACAAACGTGTCTAGACTTGTCCCTATCTGTAAGTTCCTTGTGGGTTCAGGTCTCTGCGATCTCTGTATTTTCAGGTGTCTCATGGGCCAAGCATCCTCTCACTAGGCAGTTCTTCAAAGGGGCAAGAAGACTCAGACCTCAGAGAAAGCTGAGGTTTCCAAAATGGGATCTTCCTTTTGTTTTTTGTTTTTTTCTCAGAAATGCATATGGGACAAGCATCTATTAAGGATCTCTCTCTTAAAACTGCTTTTCTAGTGGCAATAACATCGGCCAAAAGGGTCTCTGAGATTAGTTCTCTAGGCTGCAAGGAGCCATTTCTCACCTTTTTCCCAGATCGGGCAGTCTTGATTCCTATGTTAGGATCAAATCCGAAAGTAACAACTGTTTTTCACGAAAATCAGGAAATTGTCCTTCCAATTTTCCAGGCAGATCAAGACTCCAATATTCATCCTCTAGATGTTGGGGAAGTCTTAAGGCAATACCTAGAAGCCACAGCTCCTTTCCGGAATTCTGACCACTTATTCATCTACTTTTATGGGAAGAATAGAGGTTTACGTGCTTCTTCAAGAACTATAGCATCTTGGATTGTCCAAGCCATCCAAAGGGCGTATAAGGCTAAGGGTCTGGCTCCCCCAGAAGCGGTTACTGCTCATTCTAACAGGAGCGTTTCTACATCGTGGGCAGCTTCCCGTCATGTTTCCCCGGAAGTGATCTGTAAAGCGGCCTCATGGTCGTCGATTAATACTTTTATGACACACTATTATGTAGAACCGGCTTCCTTGTCTTCGGTTAATTTTGGTTTGAATGTCTTATCTGTTGACGGTGCCAATTAAACCTTCTTTTCTTTAACCAGCAATTGCCTACCCGGGTGTGTATGGCTAGTCATTTCCCATACGTAGGCTGCCATGGAATCTGTCAGGAAAACTGAAAATTTATATCAAATACTTACGGTAATTTACTTTCCTGATGGACTCCATGGCAGCAGGAGTTCCCTCCCATTTGCTGGAGTAGGCTAAGTTACGGAACGTGGTCTCTGACTAGAGGCAAAGATTTATGGGAGTGGGGTCCTATGAGGTAGGAGAGGCGGGATTAACCCATACGTAGGCTGCCATGGAGTCCATCAGGAAAGGAAAATTACGGTAAGTATTTGATATAAATTTTCTGTTTTCGTACGAATCCAAATTGAATTTGGGACATGAATTACGAAATATGAATTAACAGTTAATACGAAACAGAATGGAATGAAACAAAACAAATTTATTGATGGTGCACATGTCTATTCAGTAGGCCTTTTATCTCAAAGAAAGCAGAACCAAACTTGGATAACACAAATTTACCAGCAGTTTAGAGGGTTTCTTTTTTCAATTTTTTGGTAGAAGAGAATTTCAAATTTTCTTCTGTAAATACAACTTTAGAATTCAGGGGCATATGAGTAGAAGCAACTTACATAATTCCTGATGTAGATCTTTTAAAGGTCTTGGTGAGTTATCTATACAATGAGTATGACCCACAAGAACAATGAAGAAAACAAGGAGCCAACATGGCATGTAGTCCAGTCTGCATCAGCATCCTTAACATGTGGACAGAGGAAAATATTGCATGAAAAGACCTGGTAAATATACTTTTACTCCAGGGTAAATACACAAGATATCCTCTACTACACCCAGAAATTCACTGGGTCTCAATTTTGTTTTTTGACGAAAGACTCAAAGGCATTGCAGGAAGTGGCACACAGGATGACAGCATGAATGAGACCATGACAGCCACTGCTAGTAACATGGCAGATGCCCCTTCATATGCCTCCAATCCAGTTGAAGAGATGCATTGTCAGTCAACCTTGAAGAAAGTCATTTAAATAAGTGTGTTGCCTTAGTGTACACTATTAAAGATCACCTAAGTGGGCTGAAGGAGAAAATATCCTTGATGTGGCCGAATCTGTAAAATATCCACGAATGAACAATGACAGCAGAGAGCTGAATAAAGCCCCCTACACAGAGGCTGAATGATGGAAGACAACGGGTGGTTAAAAAAGAACGTCCGACATTCGGTCATGTGCATGTCGGTCTGTCCAATAGAAGTGGGCCGTATGACCGTCTTCTGTCAAAAGTGCATGCTGGAAAACCAACAGCCCACCATCTTCCGATCAGCGCTCTCAGACAATGGCAAAGAGCACTCATTGGAGTGTTCAGGTGGGGGGCCACCCTCCTGTCAAAGCACAACAGCTCAGTGGGGTAGATTGCTGCACTAACCTCACATGGTTAGTACAGTGGCTCCAACCAGAGCTGACAGTTTTTTTTGTGCAACCCACAGGGTTGCATAAAAAAAACTGTAGTGTGTACCCAGCTTAAGTGATTTATAAGATACACTGCCCTCACTTATTAAAGAAACCCATTGTAATGCACAATTAGACACTATAAACTAAAAAATGAGGATATAGAGAACAGACTTTGACAGAATAATGTCTGCATACTGGGTCTACCAGAATGTGTGGAAAGATCAAACTCCACTAATTTTGTGGGACAGTGGTTGCTGGATTTTTTCAGTAAAGAAACCCTATTCTCTATAGACCATGCCCAAATAACACCTACATGCCCTTACAACCAGGCTACCCTCCATGGTCTGTTGGCATGAGTCCTGTTTTATTAAAACAGGGGGGTTATCCTGCAGCTAGTGTGAGAACAGAAAGACATTTGATACAATAGGGTGATGGTCTGAGGTCTCCTATTGCCTGGACTTTTTTGCTGAAGTGCAGAACAGGAGAGCAAAATTCATGAGCCACTTCAGCCCTGGAAGGATTTGCCCCCTTAATGAACAGGCCATTTTTTGTGATAAAGCTGACAATTGCGCGGTCATGCAACTCTGTACCCAAATAAAACTTTTTTCCATCCAAATAGAGCTTTCTTTTGGTGGTATTTGGTCACCTCTGCGGTTTTAATTTTTTGTGCTATGAACAAAAAAAGACCGTCAATTTTGAAAAAAAACTATATTTTTTATTTTCTGCTATAAAACACACCCAATAAAAGTTTTTTAAAAAAAATCTAATTTCTTCAACAATTTAGGCCAATTTGTATTCTGCTACATATCTTTGGTAAGGAAAAATCCCAAAAAGCGTTTGATTGGTTTGCGCAAAAGTTATAGCGTCTACAAAATAGGGGATAGATTTATGGCATTTTTATTATTATAAAAAATTTTTTTTTTACTAGTAAGGGTGGTGATCAGCGATTTTTAGTAGTACTGCAACATTGCAGTGGACAGTTCAGACACCAAACTGACATTTTTTGACACTTTTTTTGGGGAACCAGAGACATTACAGTGCTCACATGCTACAGTGATGCTACAGTGATCTGTGCTAGAAATATGCACTGACATTGTACGAATGGTACTGGCAGGGAAGTGGTTAACATCAGAGGTGATCAAAGGGTTAACTGTGTTTCCTTAGTGTGTTTCTAACTGTGTAGGAGGATGAGCTGCCTAGAAAAACACACAGATCTGCTTTCCTGCATAGCATAAAGACAGGATCACTGTGTGATCCCCTGTCAGAACGGAGATCTGCCTTATTTACTATGGCAGATCCCCAATCTGTCAAAGTGGGGAGCAATTCGCGGCTGGCCGGCTGACATCGAGTCCACTGGACCCGCTGATTGTCACCCCCACTAGCCAAATGCCACACGCACACCCACAAATCACTGTGTACGAGCCAACGTACAGCTTCAGCGATTCGTGCACCCGAGCCAACCTGCCGCAGGACAACTACGGCTGGTTGGCAAGTGGTTAATTAAACTGATGAGAAGGCTGCACCACCTCTGGCTGTCCTATGCAATTCTTTACCTAACAAAATTGAGGATCATTGAATGTAGCCAGAACTACATGTTTAAAACTGCTTTGCCTCTCCGGTTTACTTTATTTCTCTGCATCCACATATTTAGTATGCAACGTTTCAGTGCACACTGCATGGCTGCATCTGCTGATTTAATATGTTCCAAGACCCCTGATCTGTTTCATTTCTCTGATAACTTTCTTTGCACTTTTAGATGTGGAATTGATCAAACTCTCAAAGTCACCATGGACTACATGACCCTATTATTACGCCAACTCATGATGGTTGTTCCTGCAGTTTTGTGGATTATTAGAGGATTGAAAAACCTCCTTAAGCATACTATAATGACTAACTACTTAAAGGAATACCTGCCAGCATTATGTGGACTACAGAAAAATGCGTCTCATCAAGGACACTACCTGCTGCCTGCAGGTTTTATTCACATGGAGTATGTGTACTAGTACATAAGTCACTAGATGAGGGCCTATACATCTTTCTTTGCCTTTGTTTGTATATTAGCAATAATTTACAGTACTGTAAGTACACTCCTTTTTCCAAGAAATTCCTGCAAATACTATTACGGTACCTGCGGGATAAACTTGACATTCCCCTTCTTATAAATGGTAACTATAGAAAGGTGAAGAGAACCAGGTCAGGCAAGGATTTAACAGCGAACCTCATCCCAGTTATATCAAATATGGGGAAGAAGAGGTAGGGGTAAATGGGATTATTGCGGTGCTGATGAAGATGAAAAGAGTTGTATATTATAAAAGTAAAAAGATATTTTATTAAGTATAGTAAAAACAGCCACAGTGGTACAGTAAGTTCAAAATTTTGAAACTACAAATATTAATATACATACAAACAATGATCACAGTCCATCAATTAGTTTAGATAAAGGGGTTCTTGGCTATTCAGATGGAATCCCGACATGTTTCGCCTGCACAGAGGCTTCTTCAGGGGAGCCAATAATTGATGGAAGATAGTTTTAAAACAACAAATGAGAAAGGAGATTCACAATCTCCGAAAACAGGCCCCGCCTGCACACTAAAGTGAAGATACCCTTCAGGCGTGGAGAGCACACCGGTCCCTGAAACCCCCAAAGAAGGTGACTGAACAATTTGATGTTAAGTGTGTCACAGAAGGGGAACTAAAGTTTACAAATAAGCGGGTCCTTGGGATAATCTGATGTCAAACTGGTGACCATAGACAAAACAGAGCAGAGACAAATGTTGCTATGCTTCACTGAAATAAGTATGGAATCGCTCTTTAGCAAAAGGCTACAGCAGGTGGACCAATCAGCCAACATGTGCAGCACCTAAAGAGATTGATCTTCACAGCGAGATCACCGCTATCATGTTCTGCAGGGCCGACGGTGCAGGTGAAACATGTCGGGATTCCATCTGAATAGCCAAGAACCCCTTTATCTAAACTAATTGATGGACTGTGATCATTGTTTGTATGGATATTAATATTTGTAGTTTCAAAATTTTGAACTTACTGTACCACTGTGGCTGTTTTTACTATTCTTAATAAAATATCTTTTTACTTTTATAATATACAACTCTTTTCATCTTCATCAGCACCGCAATAATCCCATTTACCCCTTCATCTTCTTCCCCATAAATGGTAACTTGTTTTTTACAAGCAGAATGTTCCTTTATTGTAAAATTTGTCATAAGTACAGAGTACAGTATATAATTAAATGGTGACTTTTAATTTTCAGAACCCATTGCTAGACAAATATTCAACTACCCATGAAACATCAATACCTAGAAATACCACATTGTCCCATTTTCTTCAAGAGGTAGGATGGATGGACTTATGGAGGAATGTGTATCCTAAGGAGCAACAATTCTACTGTTTTTCCAAAACCTATATTGACTTGTGTGTAATATCTATTATGATTGTGTTTGTAAGTACAATACAATATGCTTCTAAAGGAATCTACAATCAGTCATCACCTACTGTTTTGGCTTAAATCATAACGTGTCCTCAGTAAAACTATATTATGATAATAGCATATCATACTTCTTTGAAACTATCATAGGTAAGGTCAATACACCCATTAGTGGTAGGTGTAAGAAAGACCATGATGACCTTGTTCATATGTTTTGGCAATGCCTCAAATTGAACATATATGATCATTCTTTTATTGCCACTCTGCCAACAGACAGACAATGTTCTCAGAGCTACCTTTCCCTGTGAATGCTTAAAAACAATATTTCAAAAGTGAAAGAGTGTTGCCCATACAGTATTAAGGTGTATTGTTCATATAAATGTCCAGGATGTTGGATTAAAACATGTTGCCTGTAAGTGTATAAAAACGTAACTGTATTCCAAGAGGGCTGCAAGACTGCTATGTCCAAACAAGAGCTGGGAGGCCCACACTGCTAGAGAAGTGGGAAAGGGGAGAGAATTGTCAAGGGCACTCTTGGTGTAATACAGTTTTAATGATCAATGTGTAATATACATAAAATGTTCCACTCACAAAGATATCAACAACACAAGCGTGAGACTGGAGAAGGCTCTGCGCAGAGATGTTATGTGCGCGGTAAAGCTGTCAGTCCATGCCGCTCCAGTGTCAGAAGGATGTAAAAGGATGCTGGGTGAGCGAGCTGTCAAAAGCTGGGAACTCAAGCTGTCAACCTCAGAAGGGAATAGCCAAACAGGGCACATTTCAGAGGGAAGCAACTCCTCCTTCCTCAGCCAATAGACACAGTACACTGAAGGTAAACACAGTATTACAAGAAAAATCTAAAATGATGATAAATAATTAAAGCAAGCGGAGACAGTAGCCACTCAAAAGGATCAAAAGGATCTATATACATGTATATGTATGTACACATGCACAATGAACACGAGAGATATGTAGCAAAAGTGTTCACACTATCATTGGCAATTGCCAGTTGATTTGTGCTATGATATAGAAGAATAATACGTTATGAAAAAATGGAAAAAGCAAAAATAATAAAAAAAAATCAAAAATGATAAATAGTGTATCATAATTTTAGATTTTCTTGTAATACTGTGTTTACATTGCATTTCTCCCCCTTTTAGTTTTATTGTGTACTTTACTAATGACATTTTCACAGGGAGCTGTGCTGTGTGGCTCCTTTTACTTCAATATCTGACGCACCCAATATAGTTAACTGGCAGTAGCTTAAAAACCCTACGGTGTACTGTAACATACAATGAAAAAGAGAGCGCACAGCTACCCTAGTGTATTACCGTTTTAATGGTTAAAAATGAAAATATAAAAGTAGAGGCGTAGGACATAAATCGCATTTACAGCTGAATAGATGCCTCCTTTCCTGGTCTGTGTCACTGGGTGGAATTCCAGGAGCCAGTGGTGGTGGTGAGGGGTGTATATAAATTCTTCCTTCCTCTCTCGTCAGGCTGTGAATATATCTTAACACGCTTGGTCCAGCCGGCGCTGCATGACATCACTCATTAACCAGAAAGTGAGTGCTGTCTCTCCCTCTAACACACAAACTGTTGCCACGACTACATTTTTTCGGAGATGCAGCCTCCTTCTTCAGGTCACCTCCTTCTTTGGTGTACTGTGCCTTCTATTGACTGAGGAAGGAGGCATGACTTGCCTCTGAAATGCGTCCCAATTGGCTATTCCTTTTCGAGGTTGACAGCTTGAGTTCCTGGCTTTTGACAGCTTGCTTCCCCGGTGTCCTCTGACATTTTGCTGACACTGAAGCCATCCCAGCAGCATAGATTGACAGCTCCACCATGGGCAGGACATCTCTGCACAGAGCCTTCTCCCATCTCACACTTGTTCTGTCGATACCTTTGTTAGTGGAACATTTTATGTATTTTACTCAATGATCATTAGAATTGTATTACACCAAGAGTGCGCTTGGCTCTTCCCTCTTTTATTGCCACTATAAAAAGTATTTTTCCGCTGACCATCCCTCTAGATCCAAAATATTGTATACTGAGTATTATGGATGGCCTGATAGCAAATTCAGCTAGTCACATGATGTGCAGGGCCTTACTTCTCTTTGGATTTTCTATCAGAGGTAGGCAATTCTCAGTTCTGCAGGTAGTGGTCCATGATGTACCCCTCTCAGGGTACAGGTGTATGGTGTTCTGCAATCACAAGATGTCCTCACTTCTCAATCTATAAAATTGGGGACATCTAGTGCCAGAAAGGAATTGTTGTATTATGGCATTGCAACAAAGGAGGTGAATATCGCAATCAGAGCTGTTTTTTTTTTTATTATTATTTTAAATAGCTGCAGGGAACAATTAAAAAATTGTATGCAGCAAATAAAGTCTGAATTCCTGATTGGCATATTCATATTGTTTGCATCAGCATGACTGCAAGGCAACTAGTATTTGCAAAATTATGGGTGGCAATAATAGCTTACATATGCCCTCAGGTAAGGCTTGCAGTAGGAATGAATTGGTGCTCCCAGAGTGCTTGGAAACCATACAAAAGTTGTGTAGGCAGCCTCTTCTAGATGCTTATATTAACTTGGTTCCATTTTCTTGTGACAGGTCTGCTTGTATTAAGAAATCTGAGCGTTTTAGTTTGTAAAACATTTTTGTACTTTTTAAGATGTGACATGAAAAGATAAACTAAAACTACAAATTAGAAAATAGAAATCCACAGTGTTCATCAAAATATTGTTCATACCATGCGATACAATATACTTACAGTATGTAATAAAATACCGACTTCCATAATCTTACTTATAAATTGTATAATTGTTTTGTATATCAAATTGTAATACTAGCTGCTAACTCCATTGACTTTACAATATACAAACATAGAAGAGTGATCATGGGACTTTAGATGAGGCAGGTCTACTTATAGAGGTACAAAATGAATAAAGTAAAATTAATAATTTATTGCACATTCCATGATTAACAAAAATGCATTCAATCAATTTTAGAGTCAACGTGTTTTTTACCTTAATGCATTCCCTGCATTAAGGTAAAAAAATATTTTATAGCTTTCTGTCCTCCCCCTTTCCCTGAGTGAAGGGGAAGAGAGGAGAGAAGAGATCCAGTGCTCAGCACTGCTGCATTTCTTTTCCCCACTCTTCCTCTTTACACAAGGACTCAGTCAGCAGCAGGAGCCATTGGCTCTTGCTGCTGTCAATCAAATGTAGTGATGAGGAAACGGGGGTTGATGCTAACACCCGCTGTGTATACTGTATCTATGGAGCGCGGCTGTGCAACAGCCATTCCCTATCTATTGTCTAAATGTGAGAAACCAGTTTGTTTGAAACAACCACATGGCGCCAGCTTTTATAGGTCAAACACCTGATACACTGGGGGAGATTTACTAAAAGGGATACATTCAGAATCAGGTGCAGCTGTGCAGAGTAATCAGTCAGCTTTCAGGTTTTGTTGTCAAAGCTTAATTGAACAAGCTGAATTTAGAAGCTGATTGGTTACTGTGCACAGCTGCACCAGATTCTGGGTGCACCAGGTTCAGTAAATCTCCCCCACTGTCCCATGTTCTGCTACTCCTGTGCACATTTAGTTTAGCTGACTCAACCTCCAAGAGCCTCCTGTCATCAGTCAGTGCCAGAAAACAGAAAATATTGCACTCCTCTAGAATGTTTCTACTGCAAATATGCAGCATCATTGGGAACTATTTTAAAGAAGAACAAATAATTAATATATAATGATAATAACAGCAAGACTTTATTAGCTTGGTATAAAAACATACAATTAAACTTCCATTTGCATTCCCCGAAGAGTACTTTACATAATTAACACAGTTACACAATAAAAAAACAAAAAACCTACATAATAAACCTGCATAACACCCATCTATTGTGGCCATTTGCCAAACCACCAAGCAACCAACTGGGAGCTCATCCCTAAAAAAAATGTTACTTTTTTTTTTGTCATATTCTCACTGAAAGTAATTTGCTATAATGGCATTCCCCCCCCCCCCCCCCCCCCCCTTCATTAGTTCAGGTCATCAAACACAAACTTTTATGCCTTACATTCTTAATCTTCTATTTCTGTGCATCATACTTCTCTCATTGCAGTAATGTTTAAAAGATATGATACTACATGACCTTTACAGAAGTGTGAAATAATTATTTGATTGTCCATAAAAAAATTAATTGATAAAAGAATAAACCTTGCATTGTTCCCACTTCGAGAAAAAGCGTCTTGGAATCTCTATGAGAGTGATCCAATTTTCCATTTAGATGAATATGAATTAATTAGGAATGAATTATTATTTTTTAAATCTCTGTTAATAATGTGCCAGATGTGCTAACCAACACCATTATGAGGATGTGCAGATGGTGTGGCATTCAACACACATCTACCATGCTCATTCTACTTTTTACATCTGACTTGATATAATTTATTTTAATTTTAGCTAGAATGATTTGAAATTTAATGTTAAAACACAAGGTCATTCCATGGTTAATTGATAAAGAAAAATACATAATTACTGCTACATTTTTTTCTCCCCAAAAGAGAAGAGAATGTTTTATTTTTTAATTTACGTTAATGAAAAATAGCACACAATCCTAATCACAGGCATGCAGATTAAAAAACTGTTTAATAAAAAACTGACAACTGAGAAGTAAAAAAAAATCCAATAGCAGTGTACTGTACTTTAATTTAAATTTACCTGCATTCTATAAATAAAGGGAGCATATATCCAATAAAATACAATATTGGAAAACATTATTATCTTTCCTGAAAATGTGAATTACTAAGAATAAGCAAATACTTTGTTCTGAGTTTACTTAATTGTAATTTTCATATAATGTATTTTATAAATACATATTAAAACATTGAGAGAATGGTTGACAGTACAATAACTAGAATGCTACGTGGCCAAACTGGGCCATTACCTGAACTTCATAAACCTTGAACAAATTGCATCAAGACTAGAATAATGTAATTTCTGAACAGTGTTATCTTTGTCCTCCACACAGTTTATAAACAAATCCAGTGCTTTTGATTATCTCTCCTTACTTTGCTTTCCTCTTTATATTTAGTTAGTGTTGAACACATCACTACATATATTAGTGCAGCGCTACTCCTAAACAATAACACATTATGTGACAAAAAAACAATAATAACCTACCATTTATATTTGTAAACAATCCAACTTATTAAATGTGTAAATGCAATGAACAATATTACCAGGCCTACATATTGGAAAATATATGTACATATTCGTCTCATCGTTATGTGTAATATCTGTTCTGTGATACATTCCACTTCTCCACCACAATTGGTCCACATAGTTGTCTACATAGTGTATTCTTTTGTAAATATATGGATGAAGATGTCTAATAATTAACATTATTTTAAGCAGAAGCCCAAGAGAATAAAATGGTGTGTTGCAAATTTTTATGTCACATGGAATTTGCGCAACGGTTTTTCAGATTCTTTGAGTTTTAATGCACACAAACACAATATAATACCCAATTGTTTGCAAAAAAAAAATGATTATGTTATGCGGAGTACATAGATATGTAACAAGTTATGCTTTAAAGGATAAGTTCACCTTTTATAACATGTTACATGTTACACCTATATTCATATTGTGTCTGCTGCTGCTGCCACAATTTAAAAAAGACGCGGCCATACGGGGCACCGCCCACCCATCCATGTCACTCATTCACAGTCCTCTGTGAATGGAAAACTACATTGAGTCTTGCTGTCAGAATGTATTGGCTTACTCGTACGAGGTACAAGCAAGCTGATACACTGACAGATCTGCAGGAGACCTGCATGGCACCAGTGATCTACTGATTTCTGGTGCAATGCTTTACAGGCTCCTGCAACAAAAAATTATTACCTACAAAAATCAGCAATAGCTGGTTGCTAAGGGGCAGGCCGGGAAGCCAGCTACTGTGTCCTTAACAATGGATGACTCATCAGCTGTCAGTGGGTTCCCAAAAATCACAAGAACTGTACCAGGCCATGTCCTCAACATGGGGGGCTTTGCCCTCCGATCACAAAGCACCTCTCCCCATGTTAATGGAGACAAGGGCCTCTTCCCACAACCCTGGACTGTGGATGCGGGGGTCTGCAGGCAGGGGGTTTATCGGAATCTCGCCCCCTTGTGAAAGACAGTACAAGAGTAGATCCATCGTGACATCTCCTGGTGGCCCTTGTGGCATGCTGGGTCGGTGACGTCTCAAGGTGGCGGTGCCACCAGGTCACATCACCGGGTGGCCCTACCCCGTACCTATTGAAAAACTGTCAAATGGCAGAGCAGGCATTCAGTGGCTAGCCTTTGTCATGGCAGGGCTGTTTTTTTTTCTTTTTTTTGGGGTCTGCTGGTGGAGGTGGCATCATGATTGACAATGGATCTACATCAGGGTACTTTTTTTTAATAAGGGATTTGCCAAAAACTCTTGTACTGTCTTTATTAATTTTTACACTTTTTTGTGTATGGGGTACTATGGACCCCATACTCATTCACATAGGGAGGGGGTGGGGATCTGGGGGGGCATGGGGACAAGGAGCTTTGGGGTGGGAGGCAGAGACCCCCTCGCTGCAAAGCACCCTCTCATGTTGAGGGCATGTAGCCTGGTATAGTTCAGGCTACATGCCCTTCCCCCTTTTCTGAACTGCCGAGCTATATGCTCAGATAAGGGTCTGCTATGAATTTTGGGGGACCTCATGGCGTTTAAAAAATGGCATGGGGTTTCCCTTAAAATCCTGCATTTTATTTGCCATTAATTAACTCTTAGTGAGTTGATCCCAAAGTCCACAGAGTACTTGCAAATAATACAATTATCCTACAATGATACAAAGAAGCCTTCAGAGTCCCATTAAAAATACTTAGTCCTTTCCTGTGTTAGAAAACATAGAGGTCCTCCACCCTTCCAGCATTTATATAACCATTCTATATTATGCACCTAAGTAGCTTTCATGCATGCAATACTACATACTATATGCTAGACCTATGCTTCCATATTACTGCTGTGTCAGCATTTAAAATCTTTTCTTAAAATACAGCTTTTTCCCACTGACTTAAATGTAGGGCAAACTGATTGGGTGATTGCATCTTTGTTCTTATTTGTGACAAATAATGCTTCTTGGCCTAGAACAGCTGCATGCATACATTTATTTTAACCACTTAAGCTCCAGAAGGTTTACCCAGTTTTAAACCAAGGATTTTATTTTACTTGCGAAATGTAAGTGCATTTTCAAACTATTTTAATAAAATAGCTCATATGGTGTCACACTATTGGAGTTTCTTCTCCTTTATACCAACCTTCGCGGCTGTTGTCACGATTGTCCTGGAGATGATTAGCAGGACACCTCCATCCATACCAGCCCTTAGAGGGTTACTATTAAGCTCATTTGATCTCTCTAGACCCACATTATCTGGTAAGCACCCCTATTAATAAGGTGGTGGGTGCCACAGAAGGAACTTTTATTTATAAATTTTCTCTTCCACTATTTTTCTTAATCACTTTTTTTATATCACCTACATCATGTTTATATGATTCTCTACAATTTGACACAACACATCCTTTTTGTTCACTTAATTAACACATTTATTAGCGCAACTATTTGAATATTTTAAAAATTAAAGAAAAACTTTTTTTTAAAGAAAAAAAAACAAATGTAGATCTAAGGATTGATAAACTGCAATATACAGTAAATGGTTTCTTTTTTTGACTTTACAAACTCTTTCAGGGCTTTTATAATGGTGTGTGTTTATGTAATTTCAATTTTTTTTGGAAGGAAGGAGGAAAAAGGGGTACCAATTTAACCAATACACATTTTCTTGGGATGAAAAATCTGGGGCCTCCTCATTACAAAAAGGGCTTGCAGATTTTTTTAAGTCTCCCCCCTCCCCCCACAATAACCCACATCAATTTTTCTGGCCAGGATGTGAAAAAGAGGCCCTAGACCTTCAACATGGGGCAAAGAGGAACTTAAAGGAGAAGTCCAGCCTGAGCTTTTAAGGGTGGGCTTCTCCTCTGGGTCACATGAGTGCAATTCATTTTGCACTCCTGTGACCTGTTTACAGCGGAGAGTGGTCTGAAGTCCACTCCCCGCTGACGTCACTGCTATCAGTTGAGGTAGCACGTCATCCCAACTTCCGAAGTCTGGATCCGCCAGCTGCCTTGATTGATGGCAGTCTCGGTGAGCCACTGAGATGGCCGCTCCTCCCCACCTCCACAGCCCAGCGCTCCAATGAGTGTGGTGGATCAAAGCCGGAGAGATGCTGACTGACAGGCAGCATCTCTCCGCTTGGGGGGCATGAGAACCGAGCCATCGCCGATGTTCGGTGGCTCAGTTCTCAGTGCAGAGACACTGGGGAACAGCTGCAGCATCGGTCTGATGCCGCATCCACCTAGGTAAGTATGAATATAAAAAAAACAAAAAACAGGGGCGTGGCCGGCTGCAGAGCTAGATGGATGTGTGAGAGCTGAGCTCCTTTCCTCACAAACAAACAGCCACTAATAACAACTTTCCAGAGGGGGCGATCTGCACACCACAGCACCAATGACCAAGGTCAGGAAAAGAAAAGACCTCAGGAAGCCCCAGAAACTGACAGATTTTGTTTCATGGCAGACACATGGAGGTAGTCAAGATGGCACCGGCTGTTCATCCACCCTGGCCCACAGCACACACTCCACCCCTGCTAACTCTGCATCTGCCAGCAAAAAAAGTGGGTCCCCAGACAGCCAGCAATCCTACCCTAATACCCTCAGTCTGCAAGCCCAGCTAAAGCCAAATTCCGGATAGATGGCTCTGGATGCAGCCCCACAGCTAGTCCCAGCACTGACTCTGGGAGGACACTAGAGAGCTGCCTACCAGCATAGAGGTGTTCCCAATGAATAATCAGCCAGTTATGGACACAGTGCTAAAGGACATGTTACTGTCCCTAAGGAGCTCAATCCAAACTGACATGATGTCTTGCATGCAAAACTTCAATAAGGAGATACAGGCTGTAGAATCCAGAGTGGGGCACATTGAAAACAAGATGGGTGAGTCTGCAGATACTTTGAACGATTTGGTAGATGCCCATGTTAAAAAAAGAGGAGGTAATAGAAGCGCTAAAATCTAAAATGGCTGACATGGAGGACAGAAGTAGAAGGAACAATCTAAAAATCAGAGGGATCCCAGAGTCTGTACAGAAAGCCTCTACTCTGTTTAAAGAAATCCTTCCTGACCTCATGCATCTAGATGTGATCATAGATAGGATCCATCGCCTGCCTAAACCTTCATACCTCCCCGATCAGATCCCTAGGGATGTAATACTACGGTTCCATTTTTACCATGCAAAAGAAAAATGTATGTCTGCAATGGGCACTAAGGATAATAAACCTCCACAGCATCAAAATCTGCAATTTTTTGCAGATCTATCGCAATACACTCTCCAAAAAAGAAGAAGCCTCACCACTATTACCAAAGCCCTCAGGAATCATAGAATCAACTACAGATGGAGCTTCCCCACAAAAATCACGATTACCAAAGAGGGTCATTCCTCCAACATAGACTCCCAGGGAAAAGATCTGTCTTCGCTCAAAGAATGGCAGATAATTCCAGAGCCTGTCAGCAGGCCTGACTCCCCTAGGAGCGTTTCCCATGCAGATCCTGGATGGCAAAAGGTAACGGCTAAAAATGCTAAAAAGCACTGAATACCTGGAAAGCTAATAACTATCTTCTGTTCTATGGGCAGAGTAGCCTCTCTTGGCTCACCCCCCTGATACTACTTTAGCAGCAAAATGCTGCATATGGGTATCCAATATCCACAATGTTCACTTGGCAAGTTTAAGGCTCCATGCACACTGAAGCTGATAAACTGCAGTTTATTGGCGTTTGGGCGTTTTTTGTAAAAGCCCATAAACTCCACTCTATGTTAGCCTATGTGTCCATGCACACATGGACGTTTTTTCAGCTTTAATGAGCAGTGGAGTTTATGGGCTTTTTTCTGAACGCCAGAAATTTGCGTTCAAAGTGCCGTTTTTCAGCGGCAAAAAACGACAAACGCTCATTAACGCTCATTAACGCTCATTAACGCTCGTTCATTAGTGTTCGGCATTCTATTTTTCAATGCATTGTGGGATTTTTGGAGTGTCCTCTGTGTATTTTTATAAAAAACGCCCATTAACGCTAACGCTGTAAAACGCTCATTAACGCTCATTAACGCTAGTATAAAACGCTGTTAAAAGCAGGTTTTTCAACCAGCGTTTTCTGCCAGCAATCTGGCGTCCAGAAATAGCTTTTTTGAGCTTCAGTGTGCATGGAGCCTAAATATGTTAGTCAAAGTTATATTTTTCCAACACGAATTATTTTACAGTTCTCAGATGAAGCCACTACTGTTTCTCCCAGGTCAACACCTCCAAAGAGACTTCATCAGCACAGCCATGCTGGAAAGATGCCTGCACTACCAAATGTGAGTACAACAAATCTCTGGTCTGCATTAGCTCTTAACAATACAGTCTATACCAGATCTGACCACTTGAGGGAACTCTCCATTCACAAAAGAACTTACATGAACACAGAATGTCAAACATCTAAACCTACTTTGTCCACATGGGGATGACATTTCTTTCTATAAATACCAAAGGACTTAATCACCCTGTCAAGCATAAGTCATTGTGGAAGGAAGCTCAACAATTCAAAAGGGAGGTCCTGTGTGCTCAGGAAATGCATTTTAATAGTTCACCCCTCCCCAAAATGCACAAATAAACAGTTCCCCATATTTTTACTGCAAATGCAGATTCAAAAAAAGAGGCGTTCTTCTTGCAATAAGGGACACTATCTCATTTCAACTCCATGAAGTTATTGCAGACCCACAAGGACAGTTCATAATATTAATTTGCAATATCAACTCCTCAACGTACACTATTGTGAACCTTTACGCCCCAAATTCCAACCAAATACGATTTATTAACAAAACTTTTCAGAAGATACTGGCCCACCAAAAAGGAGCCCTGGTGATACGTGGGGACTTCAACCTTATCCTAGACTCACACCTTGATTCCACTTCTACCCCCATCAGAAAAACCCAAACGCTTCAAAACACTATCAGCAAAATGTATTTGATGCCTGGAGATGTCCGCATGGGAAAAAGTCTTCACTTTTTTTTCTTCACCACACAGGGCATACTTATGAATTGATCTATTCCTAGTAGATCTTGTCCAGAACTGTAGCAGTATCCATAAATGATATTATGTGGTCAGACTGCGCGTCTGTAGTGCTGACAATCAGTGACTCATTTTCCTCAAACCCTGTTCCCATATGAAGAGTTAACCCACTTCTTTTACAGGAAAAACCTACTAAAACTATATTGGAACAACATTTAATGCAATATTTTAGCGATAATGTGAATTCTGTGGACGATAAGTTTACATTGTGGAATGTCCATAATGTGTTCATGAGGGGTATCTTTATTAAACTGGGGACAAGGAGGAAGAGGCAGCACCAACAGCAAATACAGGATCTCACAAACAAAATTCACAACTTAGAAATCAGTAATACACAAAAAACCACACCTTCAATCTCTAAATAATTATCCCAACACTGTTATGATCTTCAATTGCCAATCACCAAAGGTAAACATCAACACCCACAAAAAATTGCCGACACATTTAGTCATTATTATGGATGTCTGTACAACTTGGCAGAGGATCCAAATATTCAACCAACCCCCAAGGCTATACAGGGCTTTCTGAAGAAAGTGTCTCTTCCCCAATTAATCCCAACACAACTACAGCACCTTAATTCTCCCTTCACAAACCAGGAAGTGTCTCATGCTATAGATACGCTACCACTAAACAAGTCCCCAGGTCCTGATGGGTACATAGGAGAATATTACAAAACATTCAAGTACAGCCTCACACCCCACCTAACCAATATTCTCAACGCTGCAGCCATCTCTTCCTCCTTCTCATCAGAAATGTTGAAAGCACTTGTAATCACCCTGCCCAAACCAGGGAAGGAACCATCTTTTCCACAGAATTTCAGGACGATATCATTACTTAATGAAATGATCTGAAACTATATGCCAAACTGATCGCACTAAGGCTGATAAACATATTTCCACAGCTAATACATATGGATCAATCTGGATTTACAAAAGGACGTCAAACCACTGACGCCACTAGGCGCCTAATTAATATAATTCACCACGCAAATCTGAAGGGAACGCCTTCTCTGCTCCTAGCTGTGGATGCAGAGAAGGCGTTCGATCGGATACATTGGGGATATCTTGCCAGGGTATTGAAGAAGTTTGGATTCCATCGCACCATATTTTCTGTAATTATGGCATTATATTGCAAGCCCTCTGCCCAGGTTTACATCCCGTGGGTACTTTCCACTACATTTAATATTACAAATGGAACTCGCCAGGGGTGCTCACTTTCAGCATTCATTTTCAACCTTCTCATGGAACCTCTGGCGAGTTACATGCACAACCACCCTCAAATTACAGGACATAGGTTTAACAACTCAGCACACACCATTAGGCTATTTGCTGACGATGTTATACTCATGATCACAGGCGTAGCGACCTCAATAGCCTCAATACCTCATTGACCTCGACACTAAGTTATACATCCTTGGCATCAATATACCTCCAAAAACTAGGCGCAAAATGGAACAATTATACCTATACACGTGGAACACCACCAGTATAAATTACTTAGGCATCACCTTAACACCTAAGACAGAGGAATTGTTCCAAGCAAATTACTCCATATTCTTAGATAAACTACACCCCAAACTCCAAGATCTAGCAAAAACAGAATTATCCTGGTCCAGGAGACTGGCAGCCTTTAAAATGGTACTGCTACCACAATTTCTATACCTATTTAGGACCATCCCTATCCCAGTGCCTAACAATTTCTTTATTAAAGCCCAATCTATGATCAACAGATATCTTTGGCAAGGAAAGAGGGTGAGGTGTGCATTCTCAAAACTAATCAATACTAGGAAGGCGGGAGGAGTGGCCTTTGTAGTACTTAAAGACTACTACATTGCCTCAATATTGGCGCAAATTAAAACATGGTTCCCCCAAAGCCTCAATACCAGATGGAAAGGATTGGAAAATATACAACTTAAAGGTGGCAATCTTTATCACTTTCTTCTTACTAGCCAACAATACACCCCTAGATACGCCTCGCTTTCTTCCACCATCACAGCATCACTTTATGCCTGGAGAGCTTTGTTAAACACTCCATCTCAGGACTGCATTACCTCCACGCTATCAATGCCTACCTATATCTTGACACACATCATACCTGACTTAAACATCTCAAGCTGGGTGGAAAATGGGATAGAAAAAATTGAAGAAACGATGATAGGTCCAACTGAAAAAACCTTCAGGTCCTTACAAATAGAATACAACCTAGCTAACTCAGAATATTATACATACCATAGAATTACACATCTACTACGCTCCAACTTGAAAACAAATATTGAGATGCCATGGAGAGTACTCCAATACTACACAAACCCTACCACCAAGATTAAAGGTATATCGTTTAGGAGTGCAACGGATCAATAAACTCACGGATCAGATCGTTCCTCGGATCAGAGTCACAGATCGGATCAATTTTCGGATCAGCAAATAATAATTGAATTTGCAAAAACCTGTGAAAATTCCACCACCATATAGTCCCCACTGCAATATACATCTCCCCCACTGTAATATTGGCTGAGCATGGCTGGGTATGGCTGAGTATCACCAAGTATGGCTGGGTACGGCTGGGTATTGCTGAGTATGGCTGGGTATTACCGAGTATTGCAGGGTATGGCTTTGTATGGCCAGAGTATTGGCAGAGTATTGGTGGGGTAGGGCAGAGCATTGGCGGGGTATTGCGAGGTATTGGCAGGGTATTGCGAGGTATCGGTGGGGTATTGCGAGGTATTGGTGGGGTATTGGCAGAGTATTGACAGGGTATTGCAGAGTATGGCAGAATATGGAGGGATGGCTGTGACTGCACTTTTCACAGAGCAGAGCTGTGGGCACTACAAATGCAGCCCACAGGGCGGCTGCCATCTGATTTCTCCCCTCCACTGTACAGATCAGTACACAGAGGGGAGAGAGGAACCGGTTTGTTTACAAGTGATTGCTTCACCATTTGACGGAACGGTGACATTGTAAATGCCGACGGGTGCACCAAGATGGCCGTCGCTTCGGAACTAGGCCGAAGCCATGGCCTTTGCTAAGGCCGAGACCGTGGAGCGTGGCGCGTGCTGATCCGAACGGGGTGACCCGTTCGGATCACGGATCGGTTGCACCCCTAATATCGTTGTCCTGTAATATACTGAAAAATAAGGATATACCATTAAAAACAACTGATGTGATTGCCTGGGAGAAGGACTTAAATACCTCTTACATCCCGGAAAAATGGCAAAAGGCACTTCACATCATGTACGCTGCGACAAAGAGTGTAAACTTATGGGAATTATCGCAGAAAATCCTCTTCAGATGGTATCTGACACCCCGTAGAATAGCTAAATTCTCACCACAATGTTGCAATACCTGCTGGAGGAACTGTGGTGCTGTAGGAACATTGTACAATATACTCTGGTCTTTCCCTACTATAATCCCCTTTTGGAAAGGAGTATATGGAGTAATTTCATAAGTATTGAATATTAAAGTACCCATGTAAATGCAATTTTATCCTTAGACATAGAGGTAATTTCACCAGAATACAGGACCATCGCCGTGCACATTCTTTTTTTTCAATACTCTTTATTACAAAATATTTTCCTTACATAATAATTTACATTTTATATTCTTTTACAATTCTTCATATACTTCTAATTACATTTCCATTTTCTCCTCTCATTCACTCCATTCTCTTACATCCACCCATGGTCACTTTACCCTGCGTTTTCAGATATTCCTGAGTCCATTGTTAAGCATGATCTATTCCACTTTGCGCATACATTTTCATATCTGTGCACATTTCCCCTTTGTTCATACATTATTCTTTCATAAGATAGAACCTGATTTACTGCTCTTACCCATTGAGTTATTGTCGGTGGGTTTGGTTGAATCCATTTCCCTATTATTTGTTTTCTTGCCAGAAATAATACTTCCTGTAAAAAAATCTGATTATATCTGCCACTTCTCTTATCCCTTAATATCCCCTGCAAACAGAAATCCAACGTAGCCGAAATAGGTTTATTTAAAACTTTTTCTATTTTTCTAATCACCTGTTGCCAGTATCCCCCTATTTTACCACAATACCACATTATATGAAGGAAGTCTGCTCCCCTCTGCCCACATCTAGTGCATTTTGGTTCATGCATCCTCCCCATTGTATACAGTCTATTTGGAGCCAAGTATGTCTGGTGAATTATATTTAAATGAATTGTCCTATTATTCATTGCCGGGGATACTTTCAGGTGAGAGGTACAGATTTCATCCCATTCTTGATCACTCATGTCTGGGATAGCTGCCTGCCA
The DNA here is from genome assembly GCF_037356315.1 of Lithobates pipiens. Lineage (NCBI taxonomy): Eukaryota > Metazoa > Chordata > Amphibia > Anura > Ranidae > Lithobates > Lithobates pipiens. The sequence continues at coordinate 189,706,485 of NW_027507903.1, forward strand.
TTTATCTCTTATTCTCAATGGTTCACCTCCTATTTTTTTCTGTAACAAGTGTGAGTAGAGCTTAGATATTAATCCCTTAGGTCCCTGTAATCTCAAAATACCTATCAGGGGATATTTAGATATTTTTAATTCTTCCCTTCTAAACTGTACCTGAAGTACCTGTCTAAGCTGAAGGTATCTATAGAACTGTTTACTTGAAAAGTTATATTGTTTACACAGATTTTCATATTAGTTAATAATATGTTTTTATCATACAGTTGGCCGATAGTTGTAATCTTGTTCTGCTTCCAGAATTTGCTATCCTCAAATATTTCTAGATGCACAAATGTTGGGTTATTCCATAAGGCAGTTTCTCTTTGAATATCAGTTTAACCCATCAGTTTTTTTGCTTCCTTCCATACTGCCCTGGCCACCTTTAGAAGAGGGATTTTTACTCCTACCCTCCTCAAGTCCTTTATTTCTAACCCTACCAGGAGATCATCTACTTGCATTTTACTCAATAAATATTCCTCTATCCTTGTTTTTTCTTTTTCCTGTCCTACCCAAGACCTTAAGTGCTTCAATTGCCCTGCCAGGTAGTATAGGTATAAGTCCAGGAGAGCCAACCCAGATTCTATTTTTGGCCTTTGTAATTTACCAAGTTTTAGTTTACATCTACTATATGCCCAGATAAACCTAGTCATCTGTGAGTTTAATTTTTTAAATATCTGTTTTGGTATTTTATCGAGGAATGTGCAAACACATACAGACACTTGGGCAGTATAATGGACTTAATCAGGGGAATTCTTCCTGCCATTGATATTGGTAACCTTATCCATATTCCCAGTTTTCTCTTAACATATTCTACTAAGGGAATTAAATTAGCTTTCATGTCTTCCTCAGGATTCAGAGTGATATTTATTCCTAAATATTTAAACACATCAACTATTTTTAATGGGGTCTGGACTCTCCTTTCATTACCTGTACCTAGCAACATAAGTGCTGACTTCTGCCAGTTTATTTTAAGTCCTGAAAATAATCCATATGTTTATATTATTTTCATCGCTTCCATCAGGGATGCGTGTGTATCTCCCATATATAATATAATATCATCTGCATATAAACCTATATGCTCAGTTTTTTCCCCCACTTTAATCCCTTTATACCTTTTTGATTGCCAAAATGTATTTGCCATTGCTTCAATTGCCAAGGCAAATATTTGAGGTGACACTGGGCAACCCTGTCTTGTTCCTCTGTGTGGTTTTATTGTGGGAGATAATATCCCATTTATTAACAAATTAGAACAAGGTTGTTTATAAATTATTCTAATCCATTTTCCAATTTTTTCCCCAAACCCATTTTTTTCCAGGACTGTCTGTAGAAATTCCCATTCTATGGAATCAAATGCCTTGGCCATATCTAATAATGCCAAGGCATTTGTTTCTGGAATTAACTCTCTCATCTGTATCATAAACTGCGTTCTTCTAATATTAATTGAAGTGGATTTCCCTGGCATAAATCCAGTTTGGTCATCCGCTACAATAGACAAAATGACCTCATTAAGCCTTTTAGCTAAAATTTTTGCCAGTACTTTGTAATCTATGTTTAGTAATGAAATTGGTCTATATGACCCACATCCAGTTCTATCTTTATCTGGTTTTGGTATCAATATAACTGTTGCTTCTTACATAGAGGGAGGCATTACTCCCGGTGAATATGTCTCTCTATACATTTTTGTCATAACTGGTGCCATAATCTCCACATATCGCTGATACATTTCCAACGGTATCCCATCCGGTCCTGGGGATTTACCCTTTCCCGTAGAAAAGATAGCCTCTTGTATTTCACCTTCCTCTAGATCTCCCTCCATCTCCTCCTTTTGTTCCTCTGTTCATTTAAGAAAATCTACATCCTTCAGGTATTTCTCTATCTCTTCTCTTGTTCAGGTCAATGTCGATGTATCCATATCAATGTAATATTTTTGAAAACTCACAAGTATCTCCTCTAGTGTATTTACCATCTCCCCTTTCTCATTTCTCAATTCTGAAATTGCCAATGATGGGATCTGTTGTCTTATCAAAAAGTTCAATATCTTATTTGATTGGTGTCCTTGCTCAAAGTTTTTTCGTATTTGCTGGAATTTCTTACGTTTAGCATTAACTGTTAGTTGGTTTTTATACTGACGTTTTAAAGCTGCCCATCCTATCTGGTTTATATTTGAGGGATCAGCTATGAACTCAGTCTCTGCCTGTGTGCACAACTGTTCCAATTCCTCTTCTTCTTGTCTATTAATACGTTTTAGATATGATATTGTTGATTTTGCTACCCCTCTCAAATACGCCTTAAACGTATCCCAAAATACTCCATCTATTTTTCTATCTCCATAACATGCCGTGCACATTCTTCTGAGTGCACGATTAATGATAATGTGCCATTGGAGAGATCAATAAACCCCGTCTCTACATGAAGTAATAAATATGACTAACATTTACGCATGGTACAAGAAGTTATATGCATCAACCCAAAACAATTACAGTAAAGCCCCAAAAATATGGGAAAAATGGGTAGATTGGTACACAATGAAACATAAAATGCATCACTTATAACCATACTGTACTACCAAAGGGAAGTAACTATCTGACTGCGTTTTTCTTCTTTTTTCCCTAATTTTATTTTATATTATTTTATACTTTTATATTTTATAGTTCTTACTTTTTCCTTTTTCGAACACCAGTCTTTTTCATATACTACTTAGTCTAACAATAAACGTTATCTAAAAATGAAAACAATACAACAACCCCCAAAAGAGGGCTGGGGGTTGCCAGTTGTGGTGCCTGGGCAGGGGAGTGGTGTTCCTCACTCTTGATATAACAAGATATACTTTATATATCACATTTTTTACCTTGGTTTACATGTCTATTGTATACTGACTTTGTTATAGAATAATCCTCAAGACTGTGTAATAAGCAGAAGAAATGCATGTCCGAGCGACTATTTTTCTACACGTTTTTTTCACTTATGTTCTGTGAACTATTCAATAAAAAAAAATGATTTAAAATAAAATAAAAAATACAAAAAACATACACTTCTCTTTTACTAGCTCCCCCATAAGGTACTCTCCCAATGTTCATGGGCATGTGGGTATGGTACAAGAAAGGGGCCACATGATTACTACCATCCTTTTCCTGATTACCCTGGCTGCATGCATGAAATAGTATCACCTGCTTGAATTATTGCATGAATTATGAATAAAGAATATGATGAACAAAGACATCACATTTAATAATAATTCCCTAGTAAATTGATTATGGCAGCTTGTTAATGGATCCGTTGAACTTAAAGTATATGGAAACCCTCACCGTGTAAAATAACCCATTCAGCTTAAAATAGAAATGAAAGGCATAACATTTATTTATAGATATAAAAACATTATAAATATTTTTTTTCCCTGTTTTAAAAGTGATCACATACCCTCTAAGCTCCTTATGCAGCAGAGAACAGAGAGCTGGGGGAGGAGAACAGCATCACACTAAAACTTACAAATGAATGGCTGTTTTAGGGAGGGGGGTGCACACAAGTCTGATCATTGGAGGAGAGCGCACAGAGTTTCCAGCACAGCTAGAGAACTGTCAACATTTGCGCTAATGCCTAGTGTGGTCAGTTTTTAATAGAAAAACAGATGTACTGTCAGGAGGAACACCAGGATTTCACACAAAGGGAGCAAAACAAAGAGAACAGGATACATTTTCAAACACGCACATGGAAAGCAGGCACATATCAGGAACATGAAATGTTGGGTTTACATTCTCTTTACATTAAGAGGGAAATTCAATAAAGCTGCAAAGCCACTTTTCTGGCATTAATCCCTCTTGTTAAAGCGGGAGTCCGCCGGGAGTCGGCCGTTTTTTTTATTTTTTTAAGCCAGCAGCTACAAATACTGCAGCTGCTGACTTTTAAAATAGTGACACTTACCCGCCAAGCGCGCCCGCGATGTCGGCACCCGAAGCCGATCTCTCAATCGTCTCTCGGGTGCTGCCGCCACCATCTTGGGTATGAGAATCAGGAAGTGGAGCCTTTTGGCTTCATTTCCCGGTTCCCTACTGCGCATGCGCGAGTCGCGCTGCGCAATAAGGATGGTCCCCGCTGTCTCTGGGATCCATGTGTTTCCCAGCAGGCAGCGGGGGACTTTCGGAAAGGGGTGTAGATTCTGCGGAAAGGGGCGTACCTTCTGCAAAATCTACACCGGAAGTGGGTGCAGATACCTGTACTGTACAGGTACCTGCACCCCCTCCCCCCTGAAAGGTGCCAATTGTGGCGCTGGAGGGGGGGAGGATTCCAATGAGCGGAAGGTCCACTTTAGGGTGGACCCCCGCTTTAATGTATTGCACCAAATTCATGAATAATTTGTGACACTTCTGACAGCAACTCCTGCATCAAATTTGGGTAGCTCTAAAATGTGGTGCGATGAATTCTAAATTAAATCCAAAAATTTGTATCTTATGAAAGTGGAGTTAATTAAGACTAACTCTTTTTTGGAGTACAGAGAGAGAAACTGGTGGAGAAAGATTTTGCGAAAGTGTCTCACATGTATCCTAAAAGTGGTGCAGCTTGTGCTAAATTCAAGTATAAGTTCTAGACAAGTACATGAATTTGGCGCATTCTGCACCACTTTTAGAATGCATAAGACACACTTTCGCAAAAATTTTCTGCACCAGTCTTTAGGAGTTCCATTTGTGTATAATGAAGTCATGTTTATAATTTACTTCTATGTTATTGTTATTTGTATTATTATTTGTAGGTATTATTATTGGAGAATAAGAAAAAAAGCCTCCTGCTTTTTTTAAAAAATAAGGGGTTAATACAATTATTTTCATCACATAAATCAATATTTTTTGCTAACATTTGCAATCTAAATCTATTATTATATATAAATGGACACAAGTGTCCAAGTGTGGGAATGAAAATAAAAAAAATAAAATAAAATAAAATAATAATAATAATAATTATTCTTTGAGCATAAAGAAAGCCAATAAACTGAAAAGAAAAAAAAAGCCAACATTAACCTCTTTCTACCAAGGTACATCTTTAAATTGTGGATCGGCAGCCCTTTATTTACCCAGTGCCGTTCATAAACAACGCTGGAGAAATAGCTGTCTGCTTGGTCAGCTTTAGACAGCTTGGCACACTAGGAAACAGTTTTGAGTCAATTCAAGGTGCTGATTGTCATCCCAGCAATCACATGGTGCTGTCTTCATGTGACCTGTATATTAACTTTTGTACCTCCCTTATCCTGCACATATGAACATTAACCCCTTCATCTCCATCCTGTGACCAGTACAATAACCCGTCCAGTTTCTCTTTCCACTATGTATGACCTGTAAATTAACATATCTTGTACACCAGTCTCTTGCTCCATTTTTAACCCTCTCAGTACTGGCATGTTTTTTCATTTACAAAAAAAAAGTGGTAAAAAAATTGATCCTCTTGAGGTATCTACTTTCCAAAAAGGGGTAGTTCTGTTTTTTTTTTTGCACTATTCTGGCTTTTATATTTTAACAGAAGGTACGAAAAAAATGTTTTTTTTATATCTTTGGTCTTTTACCTTTTTTATAAAAAAAAACAAAAAAACGAAGTTAATAAATACCACTGAAGGAAATTTCTACCTATCTCAAAAAATGATATTAAACTAATTTAGGTACAGTGCTGCATGACATAAAAATTCTAAACTTATCAAAATATCATAACACTGAAAAAATGGCCTACTAATGAAGGAGAATTGTACCAAACCACATATAGCCGGCGCTACAAAAACATTTACCTGTAAGAAAAAGTATTGCCCAAAAAATGTAAACAAAGGAGGGGAAAAATTTGAAAATAAATATATAACAACCTCCTCCACACAGCAACCTACAGCCAATATAAAATAATTACCATACAACAGGAGAAAATGACACTGACAGTCCACAAAAGGGTTAATAAAAACTTTCCAAGGAGAAACTTCTCCTAAATGTAAATTGTAATCCTGCCTGATATTTTAGTGAAAAGTTTTGCTCTATCCACCTCACAGATCAGCTCTTATAGAAATCTCTGTATCACACACTGAGACTGTTGTTCCAAGATATAAAATATACCCCTCTTGATTTGTCTGAACAAGACATGCAGTCACAGCTATTTCACAATTGATTAGTATCACAAAAAAGATCCCAGCACAGTCAGTGTTGATGGGGAAACCAAGCAATTGTTGTTCCTTCCACCCATGGTGGAAGGAAGGAAAATCATACCATAGAACGATTTTAGAAAGTTTTTATTAACCCTTTTGTGGACTGTCAGTATCATTCTCTCCTATTGTATGATCATTATTTTATATTGGCTGTAGGTTGTTATGAAGAGGAGCTTGGTATATTTATTTTATCAACCCACCCCCCCCCCTTTTTTTTTGGTCATGAAGTCTTTTTATTGGTAAGGGTTCTTGTAAGTGCATGCTACATGTGGTTTGGTATGATAATTTATTCATAAAGTTGATGTGCATGTGCTGGCTGCTTGCTGATCAAGCATTTCAACTTTAATGAAGGGGAATTACATGCTGGTACTCAAGTGGTTAATAGCAATCCGTGAAGATTAAAAAATAATATATATATATATATATATATATATATATATATATATATATATATATATATATATATATATATATATATATATATATACATATACATATATATGAATATTACAGGCACTGTAAGCTACAATACAAGAAACCAGTTTTGAAATAATATGCTTTAATAGATTTGAATGAACAAGTCAGGGTGAATACATTGGTTTCGGTGATTTATTACGCACCCATGAAGGAGACGAGTCTGAGGTGCTGCAGCCGCATCTGTCACTGTAAGCTTTATAGCTCCTGTGATAGCATCTTGTGTGAAGCAGCCCATACATTCATCATTTTTTATTCAACCATCGGGTTGAATGAAGAAAAAAAATCAGATTCCCCCCATCCACACATTAGAGGTGATTGGAGGAATCCTACTGCTGTACTATTGTGTTTTAATGGCGGGAAGCCGGTGGCGCTGATCGATTGGGGGAAACCCAAAAGGTTGATTATACAGAAGTAGATCAGTAGATTGACTTCCATACAACCAGGGTGTCCATTCATAGATAAAAAATCAGATGGTTCAGCAGGAACTGGGCAATTTTCGAAATATGCATGGCCATATTTACTCAGTCAGCCACACACGGATCCTGTTTCTGCAGTGGCGAGCTACTGTCTGGGGGCAGGTTCACTAAACAAAGAGATTTGTATGAGGGGAGGTCTGTGAATATAGGGAGACACACTGAGCTGGGGGAGTGTGCAATGTGACAAACTGAGCTAGTGGGGGATTGTGCAGAATGTAACACACTGAGCTGGGGGGAGGACAGGGATTGTGCAGAATAACAGACTGATCGGGGGGGGGGGGGGGGGGGGTTTGCACAGAATGTGACAGGGAGGTTTGGGATTTTGCAGAATAACATACTGAGCTGGGAGGGATTGTGCAGAACATGACACACTGATCTGGGAGAAGGGAGAACTGTGTGAATATGACAAACTAAGTTGGGGGGACATTGTGTAGAATGTGGCACACTGAGCTGGGGGGTTGTGCAGATTGTGACCAACTGAGCTGGGGGGTTGTGCAGATTGTGACCAACTGAGCTGGGGGGTTGTGCAGAATGAGGCACATTGAGCTGGGGAGGATTGTACAGAATGTGACACACTGGGGGGGGGGGGGTTGTGAAGAATGCAACACACTGTGCTTTGGGGGAGGAGGGGATCATGCAGATTGTGGCACATTGAGCTGGGTGGGGGTTGTGTGGAATGTGACACACTGAGCTCAGGGGGATTGTGTGGAATGTGACACCACTGAGCTGAGGGGGATTGTGTGGAATGTGACACACTGAGCTGAGGGGGATTGTATGGAATGTGACACACTGAGCTCAGTGGATTGTGCAGAATTTGACACACCTAGCTGGGGGGGGGGGAGGGGGTTGCGAAATGTGACACACTGAGCTGGGGGGGATTGTGCAGAATAACAAAAGGAGCTGGGAGGGATTGTTCACAATGTGACAAATTGATCTGGGGGAAGGGGAGATTGTACAGAATGTGACAAACTGAGCTCTGAGCTTCAGGATTGTGCAGAATGTGACAAACTGAGCTCTGAGCTGGGGGATTGTGCAGAATGAGAGATTGAGCTGGGTTGGATTGTGCTGAATGTGACACATTAAGCTGGGAGGGGGGATTGTGCAAAAAGTGACTCAATGACCAAGGCGGAAGAATTGTGCAGAATCTGATGCACAGTGTAATTGAATAAGCACATATTTTAAGTTGTTGTTTTAACGTTTACCATAGTATATTTTATTAGGGCCCATTTAGATTTTTCCATATGTGAAAGATGTGTTTTTTTTTTGCAGTGTTAGGCAGGTACATTGTCATGTGTAAATTTTCAATTTGTTATTGAATTTAAATCTTGGGGTGGAAATGGTTAACAGCCACTGACCAAGACATGTTAATGCAAAGTCCATGTAAGATGCATTTTGATTCCCTTCTATTTACTTTTATGAGCCTCCCACTAAAAATGTACTGTACTGCAGGTCTATGGCGTTAAGCAATTCAGCTTCCCATGTTACCCCTCCAGTGTCCTCATTGCAAAGTGGCTTGGTATATTTGTTTATTTACAGCGAGCACAGGACTGGCCTAGGAAGCAGTAAAGTTAACCCAGGAATGCTAAACTAGGAAGGTACTGATTATCAGATGTGTACACATCACAAGAATGAAATGAAACAAAATTGCAAAATCTTTGGAAGGTACAACAGTTAAAAATATGAGGATTTTTTGCCTAGAGTTCTGTTATAAGTCAAAAAAATTGGTAGCTACTACACAAATACATACTCGGAAAAAAATACATAATAAATTAGACATTCAGTTATATATTATAAAATTGTATATTATAAGGATCGAAAGGAAAGTGGTCAAAGATATCCAAAATCTATCAAAGCTTGGACATTGATGAACAACTTCATTAGTAATCATGATTATACATTTATGTATGCTCATAAAAAAATTTCAATATTTAGATTTTATATGCAGTTTAGCTAACTACCTTTAGAGGTAGGAAATTTCTTAGTTCGATATTTGAGTCTTTGGAACAGTTTCATGGATCATTAACAATTTGCTAATATTGTTTTACCTTGCAAATTAGTGCTGCCTAGTGACTAAGGAAAGGTTCCATAGCTGTCATCAATCAGGCTAAAATTCTTCACGCATGAGCTAAGAAAAAACTTTGATGCTTAAATTGCTAATGCCAATTACTGTTACAAAAATAAGAAAAATAATTCCAATAGAAACCAATACATACATCTGATAAAACTATAAAAAATATGTATGAAGGAATATTTAGAAAAAATAGTAATATTTTCTTACACAGGATAATGAATGGCATGGGAAATATGCATCTGTCCATATTGGCAATTTGTTGCAATATGGAAGCACAAATGATGTATAGAAAAGGTGAGAAATAGTCCAGGGAAAAAAGACAAAGGACATAAAATTATATTTATTGTACCACTCCATGTAAAATACGGTGGGAGAAGTATCTATGTATATAAAGACGTTTTTTTTTAAATATGTAAATTCAAATAAAAAGCATGCAGCAAGCTATTGATTATTTAAATTTTCCTTTATGAGCAACAGCTTGCAAGTTGCCTTACCCAGTTACTATGTATATCTCTCAGGGAGAAAACATTTAGCATTTTGAGCCTCTACTGCTATTTAGCCTGTCAAGGTTTTAGGTGGCCATTAGGGATGTGTGAATAGTTCGAACCGAGCATGAGTTCAGGCTGAACATTGGCTGTTCGGAAGTTCTCCGAAGAACCAAATTAAAAGGTAGTTCGCCCGGTTTATCCCCCCCCCCCCCCCACTACCACAATGCACTGCGCCACTGCACAATGCATTGAAAGTCCTGAATGCCTGAAGTAATGAAAACTTCACCCAATCAGGGCACAGAGCACTGTCAGAGCCATGATAGGATTATGTCATGATGACTGTATCCAATCATGGCCCATTGCTCTTAATCCCGCCCCACACTATAAAAGTATTCTTTCTATAGTGCCTATTTGTAGTGTGATAGCGGTGTGGAGAAAGATAGAACAGGGCTCTGTTCAGTGCTATTAGCTAGTGTGCTATAGTGTGCTATTCTGATTATATTGTCAGTAGAATATCAGTTTAATGTGCATCTAGAGATAGTTTAGTGTGAGTGTAGTGAGACCATTCATCTTTACATCAGTGTTAATGTAGGGATATTTCAGTCAATGTGAGTGTACTGCGACCACCATTCATCCTTACATTAGTGTGAATCTAGGGATGGCTCAGTCAGTGTGAGTGTAGCAACCGTTTAACACACAAAATCAAATAAATGGTGCTGCGCTCCCTTAGACCAATAGACTACGTGAATAAATTAATCCATATAAAGTGCTAACACATAAAAGTACATAAAGTACCAGTGAATAGACTGATTATCGTGACCAATCGTGATCGGTGATTAAGGTGTCTTGTGCAAGCAAGAATTACAATATAAAATATATATATATGTGCAAAATCTAAAAAATCGCATCAACCAAAACAAAGTCGCATAAAAAACACACGATGATGGTGATAAATACAAGTAAGTAAAATATCTCACAGAGTGTATTTAAATACCAAAAAAACCTAAATAGTAGTGAATCACTCAGTGCAATTCAAAATAAATAAGTCTCTTAAACTGCGAAATAAATTAAAGGTGACATGGGATCCATAAAGTGCTTCTCGTAGTAACAGGTGCAACAAAACACAGGGTGTGCACACTCTGGTGTCTCTTCAGTGTCCCGCACGTGACAGTTAGGGTGGCCCCTTACCTTACTGCTGTAAGGTAAACAGCATATGGAGACCAGGGTCTCAGATGGTAAAAGCGGTGTGCCCTTAATTCCAAATGGGAGGTCTTATCCCCACATCAAGATGTCACAATGGCAGGATCTCACAGAGAGGGAAACAGGAGGGCTCCAATAGTGAAGTATGTATACACTCTTTATTATTTAAAATCAATCAAAGTGGAGAGGTACTCACAAACAATCAGTTAAACAAGCGCAAAGTATACAGCTGAGTATTCCATTCGTCTCTCAGACGTGACTTCCGGTATCCACACACCGTTTAACACAGTTCTTTTTCTGTGTGTTGCTGCAAGTTTAACTCCATATACTTCTGTGCATTACTGCAAGTTTAATGCCATATAGTTCTGTGTGTTACTGCAAGTTTAACGACATATATTTTATTGTGTTACTGCAAATTTAATGCCATATAGTTCTGTGCATTACTGCAAGTTTAACACCATAGAGTTGTGTGTGTTACTACAAGTTTAACATTGTATATTTAATTGCAAAATTTATTGCGAAGAATATAATGGCATATATTTCATTGCATTACTGCAAGTTTAACCTCCCTGGCGGTAATCCCGAGTCTGGCTCGGGTTAGGAATTTACTAGCAGGAGCGGTAACCCCGAGCCAGACTCGGGATCGCTTCGCCGGATGCAGGGGAGGACGCAGTGAGACTTACTTACCTTGTCCCCCAAACAAACCAGCGCAAGCACGGCATGGCATCGTTTTGCCTACTGGAACGCCTACGAAGCACCGCTGGTTCTGAGGACAGAGCACTGCAAGAGGCCATGGAGGAAGAAGAAGAGGAGGGAGTGGAGGAGAGAGGTGTGTCACAACCAATAGTAGCATTTTGGAGGCGTGGTGGCGGAACAACCTCCAACACTACTGCACCTTGTCCTGCATCCTTCCCAGCTGCCAGAAGAGTGACCCAATGTGCCGTGAAAGACAGGTAACGTCCCTGTCCATGCCTGCTGGATCATGAGTCAGCGGTAATATGCACCTTACCGCTGACCGCCCTGTCCAGCGAGGCAAGGACATTGCCTTCCACATGCCGGTAGAGAGCCGAAATCGCCTTCCGTGAGAAAAAGTGGCGTTTGGGGACCTGCCACTGAGGAACCGCACATTGTACAAACTAACGGAAGGGGGCCGAGTCTACCAACTGAAAAGGCAGCAGTTGAAGTGCTAGCAATTTAGCCAAGCTAGCATTCAACCGCAGGGCATGTGGATGGCTGGGAGTGAACTTCTTTCGCCGGTCCAGCAGCTGGGGCAGGGACATTTGCCTGCTATAATCGGACGTGGGTGTACCGCTAGCAGAGTTCTCGGAAGCACTTGGCTGTGACACACCTAATTCTACACCTCCATTCCTCTCAGAGCAGGTTTCAGAGAGGACTGAAGGTCTAGTGGGGTTGGAGATGCCAGCTGATGAGGAGCAAGGATAGGTCCGCTTTGTTCTTTGGTGTGGGTCTTTGAGGTACGCTTGCCAACGAGCTGCATGGCAGGTCAACATATGTCTGGTCAAGCATGTGGTGCCCAAGCGGCTGATGTTTTGGCCACGCGAGATACGCTTGAGACATATGTTGCAAATAGCAGCGGTGCGATCTGATGCACTCGTCTCAAAAAAGGCCCACACCAAAGAACTTTTAGAATAACGCGCAGAGGCAGCGCCCTGCACAGGCGGAGCTCTGCGGTGTGATTCAGTCGGTGTGCTGCCCCTAAGCTGGCCCCCGGAGGGCATCCTGCCTCGTTGGACATGTGCCTCCTCCTCCTTCTCCTCCTCTCTCCTTCCAGGCACCCACGTGGAGTCAGTGCCCTCATCATCCCCTCCCTCTTCATCGCTGTAGCAAACCTGGCAGTATGCTGCAGCTTGTGGAACATGACTGCCAGATTGCTGTCCTTCTTGAGCATCCCCTCTCTCTGCGCTCACGCTACTGCCTTCCTCTAGCTGAGTGTCATCATCAGAGCCCACAAAACACTGGGCATCCTCCTGGAACATGTACCCAACACTGTGCTCAAAGAGTTCAGGAGACTCCTCAGGAGGACGTGGTGGGTCTAGGGAAGGAGTCACTGATGATGACATTGAGGGAAGACGATGCGTTGGCAGCTGCTTTGCTAGTACCCTGAGACTGGGTGAGAGATGATGAGGAGGATGAAGAGGGCTTGGTCATCCACTCTACCAAGTCGTTGGCATGTTGCGGTTCAACATGTCCAGCTGCCGAAAAGAAGGACAAGCGTGTCCCATGGCCACGTGCTGATGACAATGCACCGCGTCCACGACCAGCACTGTTGTCTCTAGACACAGAGCCTGCTTGCCCTCTTTTATCGGCTCGCGCCTGTCTGCCTCTCCTTGCTGGCCTTCCAGACATGGTAATGGCCTGAAGGGAGTTGGGTAAAACAGCAGTGTAATGGAGTCACACAACACCCACTAAGCCCGGCAGATGGCTCTATTAGAGAACAGCAATAAACGGTAGATACAGGTGTATATTGTGCTGGAGTCACACAACACCCACTAACTCCTGCAGATGACTTTATTATAGAACACCAGAGATAAAGGGGTATACTGTAATTGAGTCACACAACACCCACTAAGCCCTGCAGATGGCTCTATTAGAGAACAGCAATAAAGGGTAGATACAGGTGTATATTGTGCTGGAGGCACAAAAAACCCACTAACTCCTGCAGATGCCTTTTTTATAGAACACCAGAGATAAAGGGGTATATACAGATGTATACTGTGCTGTGCTGGAGGCACACACAATTTCCAATAACTCCTGCAGATGGCAAGTGGGCTCAAATAGAGAAGAGCTATGTAGGTGGATATAGCGGTGTGTACTGGGTACAGAGCACGCAGACAGCACGCACAAGCTCCTAACACTACTGACTGCAAGCTCTATTATAAAAGATAGATCACTAGCTATATAGGTGAGGTGAATATAGCGGTGTATACTGCGGTCAGGGCACATAGACAACAACCACTACAAAACAGCAAGATCGAAAATCGGCCGAAAACGATCGGTGTGTACTGTGTTGAAGGTACACAGAACACCCACTAACTGCTTCAGACGCCAACACACTACACTAGGCCGCCGCGCTGGCGGCCTTAAATAGTGTGGGGCGTGTACTACACAGCCTAAGCTATGATTGGCCACAGGCATCCTGCCTGTGGCCAATCATGGCTCTCCTCGCTGCTGGCGCTGTGATTGGGGTCACAGTGCATGCTTGGCTAATCATGAGCCAGCAATGCACTGCGATGACGCAGTGCATTGTGGGCCGTGAGCGCCACACGAATTTGGCGCGAACGGCCCATAACGTTCGGAATTCGCCGAACAGCCGATGTTCGAGTCGAACGTATGTTTGACTCGAACACGAAGCTCATCCCTAATCAAAGCTATTGGCTACTAGCCTGAACGTAGTCCCTTCGTAACAAAATTATGTCATCACGTTCTGAAAGATCGGATTTTCCGACAACTTTGTCCGACCGTGTGTATGCAACAGTTTCAGACAAGATTTGGTTGTCGGAATCTCCGACCGCATGTACAAGGGCTAAGTGTTTTGCGCTGCACTGCTTTGTATTTATTTCTCTATAAGGATTTGATAAGTTGGTCCTCAGTGTTCAGCTGCTGTCTTTGTGATATATCTATTGCGCTGATTGATTTCTTGCCTCTTTTCAACAATAAAAACCTGACAGGTATTCTCATCCACCTCCACTCTATCCAAATCTAGAAAAAAATATTTTAGTTATACTTTAAGTGAATAAACCCCAATGATTTCTATATTTCCATATTTAGATTTCTATGCATTACTGTTGGGAGAACTGATTCAAAAAGACAGACTACTCAAAATTGGTTATTATATTTTTACATTCTGTAAATACCGCATGCCCGGACCACTACTTTTTAATTAATGCATACATTCAAATATTTATTTCCTTCTGCGAATTAACTTTAACCCTATTTACTGACAGTTTTGAGCATTTTGCGGTAAATGCTGTAACGGTATAAGGAATTGACAGTTTCAGGATTGCATGTGATATTTAGGGAAAATGTGTCTGGGCACCTAAATACGGTATGCGCGATGCTTTTATGAATAGAGTGCCATGAGGGGAATTTATCAAATCTTGATCAGCCAGATTATGTTGAAAACCTGAAAACTGAACAAGCTGAAGAGATAATCCGTTTTGATATATTTCCCACAACTAGTGTACAGTATATACCTGAATTTGAATTCATATCAGCCACTTGTAATTCCCTGTACAGCAGAACCCAAACTGATAATAGAAGGGCAAAAACTGGGAGACAATGAGATATTGCAGTGCTCATGTGCTGACAAGTGACACACTGATATGAGGAGAAAGTAGAGTGACAGAGAGATGAGCTAAAGAATCTGCTGCGTCTAATTTTGGGCTGGAGGTCTAGTAGTTTAACTCAACAGCAGCAGACGAACTGATAACACCAACCTGGTTCTGCTGTTAGGTAGGGCTAGGTGTAGGTCTCAGAAACAAACAAATGGAAACCAGAAATCCTCAGAAGACATATGTTCACTTTAAAGCTATGCATTTATTATAAGGGCCAATGAAACCCTAATACAATCTGGGACCTTAGATGGCAAAAGGAAATAAAAAGAGTAGACAACATGAGGGGAAAAGAGGGGGAAGGGGAAAAAGGTGGAGCAAAGATGTGCAACCAGTGTGGACGGACGAGCACCTTAACTATCAAGAAGGTATCAATATTTAAATAGGCAACTCACCAGGCTGATAGGCTGGCCAAAGAAATTGCATTGGCTGGATGAAGAGGGGGATGGTGCAGGATAAGGGAGATCATGGTGGGAATACCTCCAGAGGTAATGCAAAAGCCACTGTAAATTGTATGTGCACAGATGACATATACATCTAAGCAGTCCCCAAGTAGCAATCCAAACTGCAAGAGACGTAAACGTGGTAGCATAATGTCAGGGAAGGGTTAGGAGGAGAGAGGAGGGGAAGGAGGGGGGGGGATGAGAGTGGAAGGGGAAAGATGCTAACCGAAAGCATATTCCCACACCACTCTCAAACAAATAGTCCTCACCTGCGGATGCACCCGTCCATCACAACAGCCCAGCGTGGACAGTCAGTACTGCTCACATAGTGGTCTGAGAGAGACCGCTATATGAGCTCCCCAACCCTGCAGGCGTCAGCACACGCTGCCAGATGGAGGCATCCGATGTCACAGAGTCAGTTTACCCGCACTGCTCAGGTGCACGGATCCATGCTACTACGCAAGTGTGCGCTGACAGAGCCCAAAGGCCAAATTGCCCCGGCTCATTCAGTGCAAGCAGGGATGGCTAACAGCATAGTCCCGCCAGGGTAAACACATGTCT
Source organism: Lithobates pipiens (assembly GCF_037356315.1). Lineage (NCBI taxonomy): Eukaryota > Metazoa > Chordata > Amphibia > Anura > Ranidae > Lithobates > Lithobates pipiens. Next base: position 189,722,752 of record NW_027507903.1, read on the forward strand.
GCCAGTGGGGAGACGAGCAAAGAGTCCTGAAACGCTGGATCAACCACCAGGGGGAGCAAGTCTCCCTTCCATTAAACATAGTTACATAGTTACATAGTTAGTCAGGTTGAAAAAAGACACAAGTCCTTCTAGTTCAACCACAAAAAATAATAATAATAATATCATACAATCCCATATACCCAATTCTATACACACAGTTGATCCAGATCCAGTTGATCCAGAGGAAGGCAAAAAACCCCATCAGAGCATGATCCAATTTGCTAAAGCATGGGAAAAAATTCCTTCCTAAACCCCCGAGAGGCAATCGGATTTTCTCCAGATCAACTTTACCTATAAATGTTAGTACCCAGTTATATTATATACACTTAGGAGATAATCCAGGCCTTTCTTAATTTCTCTATATTTTATTCACAAAAAGAGTTTGCAATAAACCATCTCGTTGAGGCCCGGGGGAAGGGTGGCATTGAGCCGTTCAATCCATAGTGTCTCCCTCTGTAGGACTGTTTGGTCCCTGTCGCCCCCCCCCCCCCAGGGTTTGGTTGAACCACCTCGAGAACTAGGAATTGGACAACAGAGATATCATACCGATGGTAGAGTCCAATATGTCTACCTATGGTGGTGAGTTTGCCACTGCCAGTGTAGTAGAGATGGTCACCAATCCTCTGCCTAAGTTCTCGGATGGTCTTATCAACGTAAAAAGGCATTACATCTACAAACCATTAAATATATGACTCCCCTGGGGCCACAGTATGCAAATGTTCGTGGAATAAAGATTTTACCATTAGGTAGGGTGAATTGTTTCCCCTCACGAACCTAGGGGTAGCGGGAACAATCACTGCATCTGAAGGTTCCATTGGGTCCAGTTCTTGGAGGGTTGGAGGATACATAATGACTACATGGCAGGCGATCACATAAGGAACATGCCCTGCGGAACACCAATTCGAGGGCAGGCCACACATGTCTGCCCAGAATATGGTGCTCAGCGAGCAGGTGCCAGTGATATAAAATGGCTCTAAATACTTTATGGTGAGCTGAATATGTGGTAATAAACCTCACAGAATCATTAGAGGGAGGTGGTTTGGGACAATTATAGAGCACAGAATTCCTAGGCTTTGTTGAAGGCCTTTCTAAGGTTTGCACTTGAATATCATCTCAATAATAGCCGTTCTTGTAGAGCATTAGCCTAGATCCTGAAGTCATTTTCAAGTGTACAGTTTCTACGTAAACGCAAGTATTGCGCAAAAGGTATGCTGCACACCAGTGGTTTGGGATGGGAACTGGTGGCATGTAGCAGTGTATTGCCGGAAGTGGGCTTCCGATAGAGGTCAGTTCCCAGAGTGCTGTCTGGTTGTTTGATAATGGTCAGATCCAAAAATGGGATCTGGCCAGTATCGAACTTGAAAGTGAATTTCGGGTTGAAGTCATTATCATCCAGGCTATGGATGAATTCCAAAAGTCTATCCTTCATCCCAGTCCATACCAGGAATAGATCATCTATAAAACTATACCATAAAAGGAAATTTTTTGAGAAAATCTAAGTACCTATCGTCAGAGTGGACATATCTCTCACAACCACTTAGACAGAGATTCGCATAAGCTGGGGCACATGACGTCCCAATAGCGACTCCTTGGATCTTCAGGTATAACTGATCATTAAACATGAAATAGTTTTTAGTCAAGATGAACTGTAACAGTTTAAGAATGAAATTGTTGAGGGGCCACGTAGTTGTATCTTGTTCATGTAAGAAGGATCCAGCCATCAGGATGCCCCGCTCGTGGGGGATACTAGAGTATAGTGCCTCGATATCAATCACCATGAGCAGGGCATCCGGAGGGATCTGGATCCCTTCAAGGTGTTGCAGCAGGTCCGTAGTATCCCTAATGTATGAAGGGAGACTACGCACATGAGGCATCAAGAATGCATGCACGAATTTGCTTGCATTATCAGTCAAAGAACCTATCCCAGGAACAATGGGTCTTCCCGGAGGGCTCTGAACATTTTTGGGGGTTTTGGAGAGGGAGTAAAAGGTGGGGACACGGGGAAACTTAGGGACCAGGAACTCAACGGTATCCTTGTCAATGAGGCCCAGAAGAAAGGCCTCAGTGAAAAGGACCTGGAGTTCCAAAGTAAATGTGGATACAAGGGATTGGGGGATGGGTCAATGCCAGTTATGATTGTTAAGGATAATCAGACACATAGATTGGTATTGACTATGTGTAATTAGGACTAGGGATGAGCTTCGAGTTCGAGTCGAACTCATGTTCTACTCGAACATTGCCTGTTCGCCTGTTCAGCGAACAGTGAACAATTTGGGCTGTTCGCAGCAAATTCGAAAAGCCGGAACACCCTATACAAGTCTATGGGAGAAATCTAAAGTGCTCATTTTAAAGGGTAATATGCAGGTTACTGTCCTAAAAAGTGTTTGGGGACCTGGGTCCTGCCCCAGGGGACATGGATCAATGCAAAAAAAAGTTTTAAAAACGGCCCTTTTTTCAGGAGCAGTGATTTTAATAATGATTAAAGTGAAACAATAAAAGTGTAATATTCCTTTAAATTTCGTAGCTGGGGGGTATCTATAGTATGCCTGTGAAGGGGCGCATGTTTCTGGTGCTTAGAACTGTCGCTGCACAAAGTGTCATTTGTGCAGGAAAAAAAGTCTTTTAAAATCACTTGCGGCTAAATTGTCGGGTCTCCGTAATACAGAGAACACTCAATGAGTGTTCTCTGTATTAGCCGACAATTCATTCATTCATTGATTAAAAAAAAAAAAAAAAAAAAAAAAAAGCGTGGGGGTTCCCCTAAATTCAATCAAAAGGCCCTTCAGGTCTGACATGGATATTAAGGGGAACCCCGTGTCAAATTTAAAAAAAAAATTGACGTGGGGGTCCCCCCAAATATCCATACCAGACCCTTCAGGTCTGATATGGATATTAAGGGGAACCCCGCATCAAATTAAAAAAAAAAATTGACGTGGGGGTCCCCCTAAATATCCATACCAGACCCTTTATCCGAGCACGCAACCTGGCAGGCCGCAGGAAAAGAGGGGGGGGACGAGAGAGCGGCCCCCCCTCCCTCCTGAACCGTACCAGGCCACATACCCTCAACATTGGGAGGATGCTTTGGGGGTCTGTGACCCCCTCAAAGCACCTTGTCCCCATGTTGATAAGGACAAGGGCCTCATCCTCACAACCCTGGCCGTTGGTTGTGAGGGTCTGCGGGCGGGGGGCTTATCAGAATCTGGAAGCCCCCTTTAACAAGGGGACCCCCAGATCCCGGCCCCCCCCTGTTTGAAATGGTAAGGGGGTACAAAAGTACCCCTACCATTTCACAAAGAAGGTGTCAAAATGGTTAAATAAGAAAAACACACTTTTGAAAAATTCCTTTATTAAAAAAAATAAAAATAAAAAAAAATTCCAGCGGTGCTAATCCACTCTTGCTATCCAGCGACGGGTCTCCGGGGTCCAGCGATGGATGATCATATCCAGCGACGGGGGATCTCTCAGTCCAGCGCTGTCCATACCTCCTTCTTCTGTCTCCACTGCGGAGACACTGCAGAGAGCCGAGCGCTGACATTTCTTATATTGGGAGGGCGGGGCCACCCGTCACCTGACCCCGCCCCTCTGACGCAGGAGAGGGAAGCCAGGGGTTCCCCAGTGACGTGTGGGTGACCCCGCCCCCTCTGATGTAACGGAAACCTGCGTTACATCAGAGGGGGCGGGGTCACCCACACGTCACTGGGGAACCCCTGGCTTCCCTCTCCTGCGTCAGAGGGGCGGGGTCAGGTGACGGGTGGCCCCGCCCTCCCAATATAAGAAATGTCAGCGCTCGGCTCTCTGCAGTGTCTCCGCAGTGGAGACAGAAGAAGGAGGTATGGACAGCGCTGGACTGAGAGATCCCCCGTCGCTGGATATGATCATCCATCGCTCGACCCCGGAGACCCGTCGCTGGATAGCAAGAGTGGATTAGCACCGCTGGAATTTTTTTTTTATTTTTATTTTTTTTAATAAAGGAATTTTTCAAAAGTGTGTTTGTCTTATTTAACAATTTTGACACTTTCTTTGTGAAATGGTAGGGGTACTTTTGTACCCCCTTACCATTTCAAACAGGGGGGGGCCGGGATCTGGGGGTCCCCTTGTTAAAGGGGGCTTCCATATTCTGATAAGCCCCCCGCCCGCAGACCCTCACAACCAACGGCCAGGGTTGTGAGGATGAGGCCCTTGTCCTTATCAACATGGGGACAAGGTGCTTTGAGGGGTCACAGACCCCCAAAGCATCCTCCCAATGTTGAGGGTATGTGGCCTGGTACGGTTCAGGAGGGAGGGGGGGCCGCTCTCTCGTCCCCCCCTCTTTTCCTGCGGCCTGCCAGGTTGCGTGCTCGGATAAAGGGTCTGGTATGGATATTTAGGGGGACCCCCACGTCAATTTTTTTTAAAAATTTGATGCGGGGTTCCCCTTAATATCCATATCAGACCTGAAGGGTCTGGTATGGATATTTGGGGGGACCCCCACGTCAATTTTTTTTTTTAATTTGACACGGGGTTCCCCTTAATATCCAAGTCAGACCTGAAGGGCCTTTTGATTGAATTTAGGGGAACCCCCAACGCTTTTTTTTTTTTTTTTTTTTTTTAATCAATGAATGAATGAATTGTCGGCTAATACAGAGAACACTCATTGAGTGTTCTCTGTATTACGGAGACCCGACAATTTAGCCGCAAGTGATTTTAAAAGACTTTTTTTCCTGCACAAATGACACTTTGTGCAGCGACAGTTCTAAGCACCAGAAACATGCGCCCCTTCACAGGCATACTATAGATACCCCCCAGCTACGAAATTTAAAGGAATATTACACTTTTATTGTTTCACTTTAATCATTATTAAAATCACTGCTCCTGAAAAAAGGGCCGTTTTTAAAACTTTTTTTTGCATTGATCCATGTCCCCTGGGGCAGGACCCAGGTCCCCAAACACTTTTTAGGACAGTAACTTTCATATTACCCTTTAAAATGAGCACTTTAGATTGTGAACGTTCGAGTCCCATAGACTTTAATAGGGTTCTAAAGTTCACACGAAGTTTAGGTCTGTTCGCAGGTTCTGGTGCGAACCGAACAGGGGGGTGTTCGGCTCATCCCTAATTAGGACAATGCTGCCACCTTTGTCTGATTGTTTGATGACAACATCAGAACGTTTTTGTAAAGATTTAAGTGCTTTGGTTTGACTATGAAGGTTGGGAGAGATATCTTGCCACTGTTGCTGTTTGAGATCCCTAATAGTAGCCTGTAGAAATGCCCAAATCACAGGGCAGGTCATTAGATCTGGGAATCTGTGTGAACAAAGTCAAAAAGATTTAGGTAAAGATCCGTGATCTAAGATAGAAGTGTGCTGAGGTGCAGTGGACGGAACAATTTGGGAGGGGTGAGGGTCCTCAATGGCTCCCTCATTGTACAGGAGCATGAGGTCCCAGAGTGCCCGAAACTCCTCCATGCTGAAGTGCTCGGTGCGCTCCACGAGCTCACGCTCGAGATTGAGTATAGCACGATACTTATCGAAAATGAATTTAAAGGTGAGGTTGCAAGTAAACAGATACAAATCTTTAATGGTCTCAGTGACTTTGAGAGCATCTAAAGGACAAAGCCTAAACCTAGTTGAAGTACAGAGGATTCCTCCTCAGTCAACTGATAAGGAGTAAGGTTTATAATGTTGAAGTTGGTGTCATGCTGGAAGTGTTGAGTGGAGGTTGTGTGGGTTTTAGCACCTAAGTGTCTAAACTCCCCTGCTGTTTCTTGAGGTCTAAAAAAAACAAATCTTTGTTGACCTTAGTGTATTTGTTAGTCATAAGTGCTGAATTGAGGACTTTAGGGACAGTGCCGCGTGGGGTAGAATAACCAACAGCCCCCTCCATCTGGGTAGTGGTGTTTAAATGCGCGTGTGTAGGGAGTGCACGTGCAGTTTTAGAAGATTTGGGGCTTTTTTTCTTTCTTGGGGTTAGCTGATGGGGTACCACCACCATAACATAGTCTAATGTATTGTTAAGCAATCTTTGTGCAATATTATTGTGTTATTTAAAAATCTATTACCAGTAAATTAATCCAGATACAAAATGTAAAAAAAAATGTTATCCTTACAGGTTATTCTTCTTGAACAATATCATGATCCTTTCGCCAGTTCTGCATCTCTACCCCTCTGTTGGAATTTTTATTCAATTATGGAGTATTTATGCTATTAAATGTTTATAGCCTTTTTTGCACAATCAGGGTACAGTGGCGGTAATCTGTATCATACACTAGTTATGGACATGGTGATTGGTTGTGAAAAAATTGTTTTAAAGTCGTATATGTATTTTTCTTAAATTAATAAAAAAAAATGCAATTAACACTTTGTATGTGATAGTGCCTAAAAAGTCCATAGCCCTTTTTTTCTTTTTTTTTTTTTCAAAATCCTTACAGTTTAAACTAGGGGAAAAAAAAGAATAACCTAGTAAATGTAATTGCAATTTTATTTTCTAGAAAACATATATAACTTTCAACAGATAATTTTTATTGTTTTATCACCCATGGTGTGTAAAGAAGATCAGAATATAACTTAATGCTGTGCTCCAGTGGACCTAACTACTGTATATGCTGACTAACAAAATTTATAAAGTTATACACTTTCAAGTGAATTCTCTTTCATATAACCAAAAAAGTGGAAACCACATTCATCACACAAGTGAACTTCTTATTCACACACAATTAAATTAAACTTGAATTGAACATTTTATAGACACTTTAATCATTTGTTTTATGGATTGAGAAGGAGAACATATTTGATTTACTGTCATTGGGATAGTTGATAAAGATCAGTTGCCTGATAAATGTTGCAGGTGAAGGTGCTGATCAAAGCTATTCTCTCATTTGTTTAGCACAATACTTAAAAATTAATTAAAACTGACAGCACTTTAATGAGACTCTCTTACCTACAGTCTCCTCTAACCAGGCAGAAAATACAAGGCGATCTAATCTGAAATTTCTTTTAAACGACCTATGCTCAGAAAATAGACAAGCTTTTGCACAATTATTTACTTACTGATGCAAGTAATGCACAACATTTACTCACTACCTATTTAGAACAATAATTGTTTTATAATCAACACTGGTTGAACTTTTTAAAATGAGTATGTAATCAATAAAAAAACTTGTAATGTGCAATTATGAAGTTCAATAGCCAATTATATGACTGGGAAACTTAAAGCACACTCACATTAGCATTTAATTCTGTGGAAAATATTAACTCCCTATAAATGAAATGACAGATCACTTATTTTAATTTAATCAGAGCTCCATTAGGGTCACTGATCTATAATGCTTGCATGTAACCAGTTAAGTTAGTAACAATTTATTAGGTTCTTTGATAAACACAGTTTTAAACACAAACTGCATTGCTGGCATGCACTACTTGAAAACATATCATGTATAATCCATAACATTGGTCTCTAAGGGATGTTTATTTTAATTGACTACATTTGCTATAAGAAAAACTGCAATTCACAAATTTGTAAAAGTTGTTTGTTATGTTATTTAAAAAATGATGAGTGTGATGTTAAGATTAGTTATTAGTTATGTTCACTTTAGTTATTCAATCATGTGGAACATAAATCCCAATTTTTATAATGCCTTTACACGTGTTTGGGTATTTGTGTTACCACTCCTTGTAAATCGACTTTGTTGTTCTATTAACTTGACTCCAGTCAAGAATGTCAAATGTGGCAAGCAATTCTAGTTTAGTAAAAAGGTGGCATGAATATTGACCTTTGCAAAGCTATAGAAGGATTTTCACTGTTTTTGTTTAAGACCATGGGAGATGACAATCATAAATCTAAATCTTTTTCATCATACATGACCCTAGCCATATACATATTTTTTTATGAATCATATAGTAGAATAATTAAACAGCTATTTTTTTAAAGTGAATATCACAAACCATGAATATACAAGTCTAGGTTCTATTTTGTCTTTGTCACTAACCAGAAGAATTCAATGGAAAATGCTTCATCCCTCCTCTTATCACCTACTGTATACTGACTAACCTGAGTTAGAAAGATGAATATTGAATATTTACTATTTTTAGCCCACTTCTGGCATATGATTCAGCTGCAGTGGAGATGTTAGACCACCCAGAATGGATGGATCATGGTAGCTTGTGGGTGAAGTCACCACTCCTTAGCATTGCCAGCTGTTGTTGAGGGCTCTTTCCTCTCTCTTACAGCCACCACTGGCTGACACCCGAGATCACATGACCGGGCCAGAGCAAGCTGAAAATAGGTAAGTACAATATATATCTATCTATATATATATATATATATATATATATATATATATATATATATATATATCTATATATATATATATATATATATATATATATTTCTCGCACAGGTTAGTATGCATAGGTGTTAGGAGGATGGAGCAAACCCAAAAATCAAATCTATTTAAAAAAAAACTAGTTAGGCTTAGCCTGGAATTCACTGCCATTTCACTGCAACCACATCAGCTTTCTGTACAGCCACCCAGTCAATTTCCCTGACACCCAGAACTGTTCCCCCCTGTACAACCCCCTGGGGTTTTCAAACTCTGCAGGTCCAGGACCCCCACAGAGGGTGTCAATGGGTGGAAAGGAGGGATACTAGTGAATGTAAAGCTGCTGATGTCCTCTAGCTGAAAGAATCCAGAAGCAACATGTATGTAATCACTTCTCCTGGCTGCTGCAGCAAGGGAAGAAGCTAGTGTATTTTGATCTGGGCTCCATTAGCTTCAATAGAGGGTGAGACATCAGGGTTCATTAAAAAGAACCTGTCACAAACAATTTAAATCACATAGGGGATTTTTTTCCCCTATTTAATATAAAAAAGTAAATGAGGGTGTTTTTAACCACCTGCCAACCAGCGCACGCCAATTTACGTCAGCAGAATGGCACTGGTAGGCAAAAGGGTGTACAGGTATGTCCCCTTTAAGAAGCAGTGCTGCAGCCACTTGCTACTGGCAGCACGCACATGCTCACCATGGTCTCCGTGACCGTATGTCCCACGAGTCTGCCGGGTGCCCGCGATTGTGTTACGGAGAGGTAGAATGGGGGAGATGCTTTTGTAAACAAAGCATTTCCCCATTCTGCCTAGTGACAGGACAGAGATCACTGCTCTCTGTCATCGAGCGCAGTGATCACTCTCATGTGAGGTGTAGCCCCCCCTCACAATTAGAATCACTCCTTAGGACACACTTAACTCCTCCACCGCTCCTAATAGTTACCCCTTCACTGCCACTGTCATTTACAAAGTAATCAATGCATTTTTATAGCACTGATCGCTGTATGAATGACAATGGTCCCAAAATAGTGTCAAAAATGTCCACTCTGTCTGCCATAATGTCGCAGTCCCGATAAAAATCACAGATCTCTGCCATTACTAATAAAAAAATAATACTAAAAATGCTATAAATCTTTCACCTATTTTGTAGATGCTATAAATTTTGCGCAAACCAATCAATATATGCTTATTTAAAAAAATGTTTACCAAAAGTATGTAGAATAATACATATCAGCCTAAACTGAGGAAAAAATAATTTTTTTATATATTTTTGGGGATATTTATTATAGCAAAAAGTAACAAACATTACTTTTTTTTCAAAATTGTCGCTCTTTTTTTGTTTATAGCACAAAAAACACAGAGGCAATTAAATACCACAAAAAGAAAGCTCTATTTGTGGGAAAAAAAGGACGTCAATTTTGTTTGTGTACAACATCACACATCCGTGCAATTTTCAGTTAAAGCGGCGCAGTGCTGAATTGCAAAAAGTGCTCTGTTCAGAAAGTGGGTAAATCATTACGGGCTAAAGTGGTTAATAAACAAGAATGCTTGGTATGTCTCGCAGTGCAGATTTAAGCCTGGTACAGATGAGTAGTGATGGCCGAACGGTTCGCCCGGCGGTCGTTTCGCGGCGAATTTCCGACTTTCGCCGTCCGCGGGTTCGAACGCCTTTTTCCGTCGTTCGCCCCGGCGGACTTACGTGTTTAATGTATACAAGAACTTTAACCTTTCGTGACACGTTTATCATGTGTTGCAGGACAACCAATTGAGACATGACAGCTCATGGACACTTGGACATTCCCCCTAACCTATAAATACACCCGATCCGGTGGCCATTTTACATTCTTTCTTCTGTCACTGTAGGGAAAGGATCCTGTGTGGAGTAGGGACAGAGAAAACGCTAGCTATTTGGTACACAAAAGTTCTTTTCAGGACTGGTATAGGTGTTAGGTCAGCAGCCTGAGTTTCTTTTGTCAGTTTAGATAAAGGGACAGAGCGCTGTATGCTGCTATTTTAGGGACAGCTCAGCCAGATTAGTCTTTCTTCATCATCATCATCATCATCATCATTAGCTGTTACTATCAGGTCCACAAAAGAGCTGTTCCAGCTAATCGTTCCAGCCTACTCTTTTTTGCCAATTTGTATAGGGACAGGCAGGAAGCAGTGTTGTCAGGCAGTGAGGATAATTTTAAAGACTTGCTGTTACTATTAGTTCCACAAAGGTTCTTTTCAGGACTGGTATCAGTGGTACGGTAATAGGCTTGTACACGTATAATATTCTTTCTTCCAAATATAGAAAGAATATTATACTTGACTGCTGCCCTTCTGCTGCAGTCTGCTAATCATTCACAACTCACTTGTTCCACAAAGCTCTTTATCAGGACTGGTAACTTGGTCTGTCTAGGGTGCTACGGTACATAGGCTTGGGTGCGGTACAGTCTGCTGTTCTGTAAGGACCGCTATCGGTCCACAATACATAGGGTTGCCGTGCACTACTGCTGACCGCTGCCCTATACTGCAGCAGTCCTTCATTGGTATAGGGACTGACGTACAGTCTGCTAATCACTAACACACAACCTGCTTGGTCCACAAAAGTTCTTATAAGGACTGGTAACTTGGTATAGGGTGCTACGGTACATAGGCCTGAGTGCAGTACAGTCTGCTGTTCTGTAAGGACCGCTATCGGTCCACAATACATAGGGTTGCCGTGCACTACTGCTGACCGCTGCCCTATACTGCAGCAGTCCTTCAGCGGTATAGGGACTGACGCACAGTCTGCTAAACACTAACACACAACCTGCTTGGTCCACAAAAGTTCTTATAAGGACTGGTAACTTGGTATAGGGTGCTACGGTACATAGGCCTGAGTGCAGTACAGTCTGCTGTTCTGTAAGGACCGCTATCGGTCCACAATACATAGGGTTGACGTGCACTACTGCTGACCGCTGCCCTATACTGCAGCAGTCCTTCAGCGGTATAGGGACTGACGCACAGTCTGCTAAACACTAACACACAACCTGCTTGGTCCACAAAAGTTCTTATAAGGACTGGTAACTTGGTATAGGGTGCTACGGTACATAGGCCTGAGTGCAGTACAGTCTGCTGTTCTGTAAGGACCGCTATCGGTCCACAATACATAGGGTTGCCGTGCACTACTGCTGACCGCTGCCCTATACTGCAGCAGTCCTTCATTGGTATAGGGACTGACGTACAGTCTGCTAATCACTAACACACAACCTGCTTGGTCCACAAAAGTTCTTATAAGGACTGGTAACTTGGTATAGGGTGCTACGGTACATAGGCCTGAGTGCGTTACAGTCTGCTGTTCTGTAAGGACCGCTATCGGTCCACAATACATAGGGTTGCCGTGCACTACTGCTGACCGCTGCCCTATACTGCAGCAGTCCTTCATTGGTATAGGGACTGACGTACAGTCTGCTAATCACTAACACACAACCTGCTTGGTCCACAAAAGTTCTTATAAGGACTGGTAACTTGGTATAGGGTGCTACGGTACATAGGCCTGAGTGCGTTACAGTCTGCTGTTCTGTAAGGACCGCTATCGGTCCACAATACATAGGGTTGCCGTGCACTACTGCTGACCGCTGCCCTATACTGCAGCAGTCCTTCATTGGTATAGGGACTGACGTACAGTCTGCTAATCACTAACACACAACCTGCTTGGTCCACAAAAGTTCTTATAAGGACTGGTAACTTGGTATAGGGTGCTACGGTACATAGGCCTGAGTGCAGTACAGTCTGCTGTTCTGTAAGGACCGCTATCGGTCCACAATACATAGGGTTGCCGTGCACTACTGCTGACCGCTGCCCTATACTGCAGCAGTCCTTCAGCGGTATAGGGACTGACGCACAGTCTGCTAAACACTAACACACAACCTGCTTGGTCCACAAAAGTTCTTATAAGGACTGGTAACTTGGTATAGGGTGCTACGGTACATAGGCCTGAGTGCAGTACAGTCTGCTGTTCTGTAAGGACCGCTATCGGTCCACAATACATAGGGTTGACGTGCACTACTGCTGACCGCTGCCCTATACTGCAGCAGTCCTTCAGCGGTATAGGGACTGACGCACAGTCTGCTAAACACTAACACACAACCTGCTTGGTCCACAAAAGTTCTTATAAGGACTGGTAACTTGGTATAGGGTGCTACGGTACATAGGCCTGAGTGCAGTACAGTCTGCTGTTCTGTAAGGACCGCTATCGGTCCACAATACATAGGGTTGCCGTGCACTACTGCTGACCGCTGCCCTATACTGCAGCAGTCCTTCATTGGTATAGGGACTGACGTACAGTCTGCTAATCACTAACACACAACCTGCTTGGTCCACAAAAGTTCTTATAAGGACTGGTAACTTGGTATAGGGTGCTACGGTACATAGGCCTGAGTGCGTTACAGTCTGCTGTTCTGTAAGGACCGCTATCGGTCCACAATACATAGGGTTGCCGTGCACTACTGCTGACCGCTGCCCTATACTGCAGCAGTCCTTCATTGGTATAGGGACTGACGTACAGTCTGCTAATCACTAACACACAACCTGCTTGGTCCACAAAAGTTCTTATAAGGACTGGTAACTTGGTATAGGGTGCTACGGTACATAGGCCTGAGTGCGTTACAGTCTGCTGTTCTGTAAGGACCGCTATCGGTCCACAATACATAGGGTTGCCGTGCACTACTGCTGACCGCTGCCCTATACTGCAGCAGTCCTTCATTGGTATAGGGACTGACGTACAGTCTGCTAATCACTAACACACAACCTGCTTGGTCCACAAAAGTTCTTATAAGGACTGGTAACTTGGTATAGGGTGCTACGGTACATAGGCCTGAGTGCAGTACAGTCTGCTGTTCTGTAAGGACCGCTATCGGTCCACAATACATAGGGTTGCCGTGCACTACTGCTGACCGCTGCCCTATACTGCAGCAGTCCTTCAGCGGTATAGGGACTGACGCACAGTCTGCTAAACACTAACACACAACCTGCTTGGTCCACAAAAGTTCTTATAAGGACTGGTAACTTGGTATAGGGTGCTACGGTACATAGGCCTGAGTGCAGTACAGTCTGCTGTTCTGTAAGGACCGCTATCGGTCCACAATACATAGGGTTGCCGTGCACTACTGCTGACCGCTGCCCTATACTGCAGCAGTCCTTCAGCGGTATAGGGACTGACGCACAGTCTGCTAAACACTAACACACAACCTGCTTGGTCCACAAAAGTTCTTATAAGGACTGGTAACTTGGTATAGGGTGCTACGGTACATAGGCCTGAGTGCAGTACAGTCTGCTGTTCTGTAAGGACCGCTATCGGTCCACAATACATAGGGTTGCCGTGCACTACTGCTGACCGCTGCCCTATACTGCAGCAGTCCTTCATTGGTATAGGGACTGACGTACAGTCTGCTAATCACTAACACACAACCTGCTTGGTCCACAAAAGTTCTTATAAGGACTGGTAACTTGGTATAGGGTGCTACGGTACATAGGCCTGAGTGCAGTACAGTCTGCTGTTCTGTAAGGACCGCTATCGGTCCACAATACATAGGGTTGCCGTGCACTACTGCTGACCGCTGCCCTATACTGCAGCAGTCCTTCAGCGGTATAGGGACTGACGCACAGTCTGCTAAACACTAACACACAACCTGCTTGGTCCACAAAAGTTCTTATAAGGACTGGTAACTTGGTATAGGGTGCTACGGTACATAGGCCTGAGTGCAGTACAGTCTGCTGTTCTGTAAGGACCGCTATCGGTCCACAATACATAGGGTTGCCGTGCACTACTGCTGACCGCTGCCCTATACTGCAGCAGTCCTTCATTGGTATAGGGACTGACGTACAGTCTGCTAATCACTAACACACAACCTGCTTGGTCCACAAAAGTTCTTATAAGGACTGGTAACTTGGTATAGGGTGCTACGGTACATAGGCCTGAGTGCGTTACAGTCTGCTGTTCTGTAAGGACCGCTATCGGTCCACAATACATAGGGTTGCCGTGCACTACTGCTGACCGCTGCCCTATACTGCAGCAGTCCTTCATTGGTATAGGGACTGACGTACAGTCTGCTAATCACTAACACACAACCTGCTTGGTCCACAAAAGTTTTTATAAGGACTGGTAACTTGGTATAGGGTGCTACGGTACATAGGCCTGAGTGCAGTACAGTCTGCTGTTCTGTAAGGACCGCTATCGGTCCACAATACATAGGGTTGCCGTGCACTACTGCTGACCGCTGCCCTATACTGCAGCAGTCCTTCATTGGTATAGGGACTGACGTACAGTCTGCTAATCACTAACACACAACCTGCTTGGTCCACAAAAGTTTTTATAAGGACTGGTAACTTGGTATAGGGTGCTACGGTACATAGGCCTGAGTGCAGTACAGTCTGCTGTTCTGTAAGGACCGCTATCGGTCCACAATACATAGGGTTGCCGTGCACTACTGCTGACCGCTGCCCTATACTGCAGCAGTCCTTCATTGGTATAGGGACTGACGTACAGTCTGCTAATCACTAACACACAACCTGCTTGGTCCACAAAAGTTTTTATAAGGACTGGTAACTTGGTATAGGGTGCTACGGTACATAGGCCTGAGTGCAGTACAGTCTGCTGTTCTGTAAGGACCGCTATCGGTCCACAATACATAGGGTTGCCGTGCACTACTGCTGACCGCTGCCCTATACTGCAGCAGTCCTTCATTGGTATAGGGACTGACGTACAGTCTGCTAATCACTAACACACAACCTGCTTGGTCCACAAAAGTTTTTATAAGGACTGGTAACTTGGTATAGGGTGCTACGGTACATAGGCCTGAGTGCAGTACAGTCTGCTGTTCTGTAAGGACCGCTATCGGTCCACAATACATAGGGTTGACGTGCACTACTGCTGACCGCTGCCCTATACTGCAGCAGTCCTTCAGCGGTATAGGGACTAAGAGTTTTGTCACAGGGTGATTTAAAAAATGACAGGCAGAGGAAGAGGCAGGCCCTTCCGCAGGGGTGGTAGGGGTAGGGCAGGAGCAACAGCCTTGAGCCAAAGTGGGAAGTTGCAGAAGGTGCGTTCAATTACTTTAAAGGACGCACCAGACTTGGTTGAGTGGCTCACTCAGCCTTATTCTTCTGCACCCTCCTCATCCTCTCGATCTGCACCCTCTTCTTCACTCTCTGCTATGTGCACCCCCAAAGACACTACCACCAACAACACGACCACCACCACCACCACCACATACCTTCCGCTTGAGTCACTGGAATTATTTTCCGATCCATATCAAGAGGACATTTCTGATGCGCAGCCACTCTTGGTATTGGATCAGGAAGAGGAGGTAGCAACAAGCGCTACTCAGCAGTCTGACGCCAGTACCCAGATCAGCCCAAGGAGGAGGTTGGTCCCCGGTGTTGCTGCCTACTCTACTTATAGCGGTGGGGAAGGTGACGTTGATGATGACGTGTCTAGTGATGTCACGTGGGTGCCCACAAGAGAGGAAGAGGAGGGGAGTTCAGAGGGAGATATGGACCAGCAGATAGGGAGGAGAAGCAGCAATGACTTACATTGCACAGCAGGGACAAAGCAGACTGCAAATGTATCAGGAGCGAGTCATCGACCATGTACGGTCACATCTGGCGCTCCCAGGACACCGGCACATGGCTCCGCAGTGTGGGCTTTTTTTAACGTGTCCGCTGCTGACAATAGCGTTGCCATCTGCAATCTTTGCAGTCAACGCGTTAGTCGCGGTAAGCCCAATACTCACCTAGGGACTAGTGATGGACGAACTTCCGACGGGACGTTTCGCGAACGCGAAACGCGAACGGACACAAACGTTCGCGAAAACGACCGTTCGCCGCGGGCTCCATTGACTTCAATGGGAGGCGAATTTCGCAAACCTTTAGGTCGAATTTGCGGCCACGGGGTAATTATTAGGGGGTAGCACGTAGTCCCACCACCTGGACAATAGCATAATACATGTATGAGGTGAATTTGGGATCGATAACTACAAGCATTTTTTTTTTATTTGGGAAATTGTTCTGACAATTCAGGACTATGGAGCTAATGAAGGCAATGGAGGAGAGGGAAGGTCAGGGACCAGGGTAGGCAAACAAGAGGGTGCAGGAGATACAGAGCACTGACAGCAGCACCGTAATACAGAGCACTGACATCAGCACCGTGACATACAGCGCTGACAGCAGCTCCGTGACATACAGCGCTGACAGCAGCTCCGTGACATACAGCGCTGACAGCAGCTCCGTGACATACAGCGCTGACAGCAGCTCCGTGACATACAGCGCTGACAGCAGCTCCGTGACATACAGCGCTGACAGCAGCACCGTGACATACAGCGCTGACAGCAGCTCCGTGACATACAGCGCTGACAGCAGCTCCGTGACATACAGCGCTGACAGCAGCTCCGTGACATACAGCACTGACAGCAGCTCCGTGACATACAGCGCTGACAGCAGCTCCGTGACATACAGCGCTGACAGCAGCACCGTGACATACAGCGCTGACAGCAGCTCCGTGACATACAGCGCTGACAGCAGCTCCGTGACATACAGCGCTGACAGCAGCTCCGTGACATACAGCGCTGACAGCAGCTCCGTGACATACAGCGCTGACAGCAGCTCCGTGACATACAGCGCTGACAGCAGCTCCGTGACATACAGCGCTGACAGCAGCTCCGTGACATACAGCGCTGACAGCAGCTCCGTGACATACAGCGCTGACAGCAGCTCCGTGACATACAGCGCTGACAGCAGCTCCGTGACATACAGCGCTGACAGCAGCACCGTAAGCAGCCCCAGGAGGAAGTCAGCACAGCACAGGGATGGTGTGATCCCCTCATAATAAGAACCCCCAGGAGGAAGTCAGCACAGCACAGGGATGGTGGGAGCCCCTCATAATAAGAACACCCAGGAGGAAGTCAGCACAGCACAGGGATGGTGGGAACCCCTCATAATAAGCAGCCCCAGTAGAAATATGACACCGCTCAACCTCTTCAAAGAGGAGGGTAGGGGCATATAGTACGGTGTGCTTTTTTGGGTCAGGGAAGTGAGCCAAATGAATTAAGAAGGTCTGTGTGCTTGATTCCAAAAATTGTTTATAGACATATACATGGTCTACTGATCACATGTGTTGAATTCCTCCGAGATCCATGCCTCATTCATTTTTAGAAATGTGAGGTAGTTAACACTGTGGTGAGCTAGGCGAGTACGCTTATCGGTCACAATCCCCCCTGCTGCGCTGAACGTCCTTTCGGACAGGACACTGGATGAGGGGCAAGCCAACAGTTCGATTGCAAATTGGGCAAGCTCTGGCCAGAGGTCAAGCCTGCCCACCCAGTAGTCTAGGGGTTCATCACTCCTCAGAGCGTCCACATCGGCCGTTAACCCAATGTAGTCGGACACCTGACGGTCTAGGCGTTCCCTGATGCTGGATCCGGATGACACCTGTCGATGGGTCGGCTGAAAGAATGACCTCATATCCGAAGTCACCAACACATCTTCAAACCGGCCTCTTCTTGCAGGCGCTGTTGGATTGGTACCCGCAAATCCTTCTCTGGGAGTGGGAATTGCTCCTCTGCCAGCGCACGCAAAAGCAGAATGCAGCATTTCTCGAAGCAAGGCCTGGAAGTGCTGCATTCTGACAGCCCTCTGCGACGGCGGTAACATTTCCGCCATTTTGTGTTTGTACCGGGGGTCTAAGTACGTTGCCACCCAGTACTGGTCCTTGACCCTCATGCTTTTTATACGGGGGTCCCTATTAAAACACTGGAGCATGAAGGCCCCCATTTGCACTAAAGTGGAAGCGGTGTGGTGGCCTGGCTCCTGCTCATCATCCAGGATAATGTCGTCCTCTTCATTCTCCTCTCCCCATCCTCGCACAACAGGGATCCCAGAAAGGTTTAAAGCATGCTCTTCTTGCTCCTGCTCATCCGCCCCGGCACCATCCTCCTCTGACTCCTCATCAGACTCCTGTTGTTGACTTGTCTCAGATAGAGTAGCCCCCCCTGGGAATTCATCCAGCATTGCGACTTCCTCATCTTCCCGCTCCTGCTCCTCCACAGCCTGATCAATGACACGACGCAATGCACGCTCCAGAAAGAAGGCATAAGGTACCATGTCACTGATGGCGCCATGGCTGCGACTGACCAGTTTGGTGATCTCCTCAAATGGCCGCAGAAGTCTGCATGTGTCGCGCATGAGCAGCCACTGGCGCGGTGAAAAAAAACCCAGCTCCCCAGAACCGTTTCTTTCGCAGAGTTCATACAGGTAGACGTTAACTGCACGTTTCTGCTGGAGCAGCCTATCAAGCATATAGAAGGTTGAGTTCCATCGCGTCGGGCAATCGCAAATAAGACGTCTGACCGGCAGATGGTGTCGCCGCTGAATGTCAGCAAGGCGAGCCATGGCCGTGTAAGATCTTCTGAAATGGGCCGAGATTTTCCTTGCCTGCCGCAAGATGTCCTGGACCCCAGGGTATTTGACAAGGAATCGCTGCACGACCAAGTTTAAGACGTGTGCCATGCACGGCACGTGCGTGATTTTGCCCTGTTTCAATGCGCTAAGCAGATTGGCACCGTTGTCACACACCACTTTACCAACTGTCAAATTGAGCGGTGTTAGCCACTCATCTGCCTGTGAACGCAAAGCTGAAAGGAGTGCCGGGCCAGTGTGGCTCTTTGCTTCCAGGCACAACAGACGCAGCACGGCATGGCAACGTCTCACCTGGCATGTGGAATAGGTTCTGGGGAGCTTGGGCGGTGCAGTGGAAGAGACGCTAGCAGCGGAAAAGGAGGAGGCAGCTGAGGAGGAGAGGGAGGAGGATGGAGTAGGAGGAGGAGAAGAAGAGTCAGGCCTGCATGCAATCCGTGGCGGTAAAACCAAATCTACACGGGTGCCACGGGTTACATGCTTGACGGCCGTCAGAAGGTTCACCCAGTGGGCAGTAAAACTGATATACCTTCCCTGCCCGTGTTTGCTAGACCACGTGTCTGTGGTCAGATGTATCTTGGCACCGACACTGTGTGCCAGAGATACATTCACTTGCCGCTGAACATGGCCATATAGCTCTGGGATGCCCTTCTCTGAGAAATACTTCCTTCCTGGGACCTTCCATTGTGGTGTTCCAATGGCCACAAATTTGCGAAAGGCCTCCGAGTCCACCAGTTTATATGGCAGTAGTTGGCGGGCTATGAGTTCTGACAAGCCAGCCGCCAACCGTTGGGCAAGAGGGTTATCCGGCGTCATCATTTTTTTACGCTCAAACATTAGGCCCACGGAAGCCTGCCTTTTTGCAGAAAAATGTGAGCTTGGCGTGATGGAAGGTGGAGTGGAGGACAATTGTGAGGAGAGAGGAGAAGGAGAAGTAGAAGACGAGGCTGGACGGTGAGAGCCTGCAGTGTGGCTTTGTGTGTTCCGTTGCTCCCACTGGGCTCGGTGATGGCTGCTCATGTGCCTTCTTAAGGCGGTCGTCCCTAGGTGAGTATTGGGCTTACCGCGACTAACGCGTTGACTGCAAAGATTGCAGATGGCAACGCTATTGTCAGCAGCGGACACGTTAAAAAAAGCCCACACTGCGGAGCCATGTGCCGGTGTCCTGGGAGCGCCAGATGTGACCGTACATGGTCGATGACTCGCTCCTGATACATTTGCAGTCTGCTTTGTCCCTGCTGTGCAATGTAAGTCATTGCTGCTTCTCCTCCCTATCTGCTGGTCCATATCTCCCTCTGAACTCCCCTCCTCTTCCTCTCTTGTGGGCACCCACGTGACATCACTAGACACGTCATCATCAACGTCACCTTCCCCACCGCTATAAGTAGAGTAGGCAGCAACACCGGGGACCAACCTCCTCCTTGGGCTGATCTGGGTACTGGCGTCAGACTGCTGAGTAGCGCTTGTTGCTACCTCCTCTTCCTGATCCAATACCAAGAGTGGCTGCGCATCAGAAATGTCCTCTTGATATGGATCGGAAAATAATTCCAGTGACTCAAGCGGAAGGTATGTGGTGGTGGTGGTGGTGGTCGTGTTGTTGGTGGTAGTGTCTTTGGGGGTGCACATAGCAGAGAGTGAAGAAGAGGGTGCAGATCGAGAGGATGAGGAGGGTGCAGAAGAGTAAGGCTGAGCGAGCCACTCAACCAAGTCTGGTGCATCCTTTAAAGTAATTGAACGCACCTTCTGCAACTTCCCACTTTGGCTCAAGCCTGTTGCTCCTGCCCTACCCCTACCACCCCTGCGGAAGGGCCTGCCTCTTCCTCTGCATGTCATTTTTTAAATGACCCTGTGACAAAACTCTTAGTCCCTATACCGCTGAAGGACTGCTGCAGTATAGGTGAGCGGTCAGCAGTGGTGCACGTCAACCCTATCTATTGTGGACCTATAGCGGTCCTTACAGAACAGCAGACTGTACCGCACTCAAGCCTATGTACCGTAGCACCCTATACCAAGTTACCAGTCCTTATAAGAACTTTTGTGGACCAAGCAGGTTGTGTATTAGTGTTTAGCAGACTGTACGTCAGTCCCTATACCGCTGAAGGACTGCTGCAGTATAGGGCAGCGGTCAGCAGTGGTGCACGTCAACCCTATCTATTGTGGACCGATAGCGGTCCTTACAGAACAGCAGACTGTACCGCACTCAAGCCTATGTACCGTAGCACCCTATACCAAGTTACCAGTCCTTATAAGAACTTTTGTGGACCAAGCAGGTTGTGTATTAGTGTTTAGCAGACTGTACGTCAGTCCCTATACCGCTGAAGGACTGCTGCAGTATAGGGCAGCGGTCAGCAGTGGTGCACGTCAACCCTATCTATTGTGGACCGATAGCGGTCCTTACAGAACAGCAGACTGTACCGCACTCAAGCCTATGTACCGTAGCACCCTATACCAAGTTACCAGTCCTTATAAGAACTTTTGTGGAACAAGCAGGTTGTGTGTTAGTGATTAGCAGACTGTACGTCAGTCCCTATACCGCTGAAGGACTGCTGCAGTATAGGTGAGCGGTCAGCAGTGGTGCACGTCAACCCTATCTATTGTGGACCGATAGCGGTCCTTACAGAACAGCAGACTGTACCGCACTCAAGCCTATGTACCGTAGCACCCTATACCAAGTTACCAGTCCTTATAAGAACTTTTGTGGAACAAGCAGGTTGTGTGTTAGTGATTAGCAGACTGTACGTCAGTCCCTATACCGCTGAAGGACTGCTGCAGTATAGGTGAGCGGTCAGCAGTGGTGCACGTCAACCCTATCTATTGTGGACCGATAGCGGTCCTTACAGAACAGCAGACTGTACCGCACTCAAGCCTATGTACCGTAGCACCCTATACCAAGTTACCAGTCCTTATAAGAACTTTTGTGGACCAAGCAGGTTGTGTATTAGTGTTTAGCAGACTGTACGTCAGTCCCTATACCGCTGAAGGACTGCTGCAGTATAGGGCAGCGGTCAGCAGTGGTGCACGTCAACCCTATCTATTGTGGACCGATAGCGGTCCTTACAGAACAGCAGACTGTACCGCACTCAAGCCTATGTACCGTAGCACCCTATACCAAGTTACCAGTCCTTATAAGAACTTTTGTGGAACAAGCAGGTTGTGTGTTAGTGATTAGCAGACTGTACGTCAGTCCCTATACCGCTGAAGGACTGCTGCAGTATAGGGCAGCGGTCAGCAGTGGTGCACGTCAACCCTATCTATTGTGGACCGATAGCGGTCCTTACAGAACAGCAGACTGTACCGCACTCAAGCCTATGTACCGTAGCACCCTATACCAAGTTACCAGTCCTTATAAGAACTTTTGTGGAACAAGCAGGTTGTGTGTTAGTGATTAGCAGACTGTACGTCAGTCCCTATACCGCTGAAGGACTGCTGCAGTATAGGTGAGCGGTCAGCAGTGGTGCACGTCAACCCTATCTATTGTGGACCGATAGCGGTCCTTACAGAACAGCAGACTGTACCGCACTCAAGCCTATGTACCGTAGCACCCTATACCAAGTTACCAGTCCTTATAAGAACTTTTGTGGACCAAGCAGGTTGTGTATTAGTGTTTAGCAGACTGTACGTCAGTCCCTATACCGCTGAAGGACTGCTGCAGTATAGGGCAGCGGTCAGCAGTGGTGCACGTCAACCCTATCTATTGTGGACCGATAGCGGTCCTTACAGAACAGCAGACTGTACCGCACTCAAGCCTATGTACCGTAGCACCCTATACCAAGTTACCAGTCCTTATAAGAACTTTTGTGGACCAAGCAGGTTGTGTGTTAGTGTTTAGCAGACTGTACGTCAGTCCCTATACCGCTGAAGGACTGCTGCAGTATAGGGCAGCGGTCAGCAGTGGTGCACGTCAACCCTATCTATTGTGGACCGATAGCGGTCCTTACAGAACAGCAGACTGTACCGCACTCAAGCCTATGTACCGTAGCACCCTATACCAAGTTACCAGTCCTTATAAGAACTTTTGTGGAACAAGCAGGTTGTGTGTTAGTGATTAGCAGACTGTACGTCAGTCCCTATACCGCTGAAGGACTGCTGCAGTATAGGTGAGCGGTCAGCAGTGGTGCACGTCAACCCTATCTATTGTGGACCGATAGCGGTCCTTACAGAACAGCAGACTGTACCGCACTCAAGCCTATGTACCGTAGCACCCTATACCAAGTTACCAGTCCTTATAAGAACTTTTGTGGACCAAGCAGGTTGTGTATTAGTGTTTAGCAGACTGTACGTCAGTCCCTATACCGCTGAAGGACTGCTGCAGTATAGGGCAGCGGTCAGCAGTGGTGCACGTCAACCCTATCTATTGTGGACCGATAGCGGTCCTTACAGAACAGCAGACTGTACCGCACTCAAGCCTATGTACCGTAGCACCCTATACCAAGTTACCAGTCCTTATAAGAACTTTTGTGGAACAAGCAGGTTGTGTGTTAGTGATTAGCAGACTGTACGTCAGTCCCTATACCGCTGAAGGACTGCTGCAGTATAGGGCAGCGGTCAGCAGTGGTGCACGTCAACCCTATCTATTGTGGACCGATAGCGGTCCTTACAGAACAGCAGACTGTACCGCACTCAAGCCTATGTACCGTAGCACCCTATACCAAGTTACCAGTCCTTATAAGAACTTTTGTGGAACAAGTGAGTTGTGAATGTTTAGCAGACTGCAGCAGAAGGGCAGCAGTCAAGTATAATATCCTTTCTATATTTGGAAGAAAGAATATTATACATGTACAAGCCTATTACTGTACCACTGATACCAGTCCTGAAAAGAACCTTTGTGGAACTAATAATAACAGCAAGTCTTTAAAATTACCCTCACTGCCTGACAACACTGCTTCCTTCCTGTCCCTATACAAATTGGCAAAAAAAGAGAACGATTAGTGGTTACTGGAACAGCTCTTTTGTGGACCTTGATAGTAACAGCTAATGATGATGATGATGATGATGATGATGAAAGACTAATCTGGCTGTCCCTGTAGCATACACCGTCCTTTCCCTTTCTCTAAACTAACAAAAGACACTCAGGCTGCTGCAAGAATCAGCAGCACAGCAAACCTATCAACACCTAACACCTATACCAGTCCTGAAAAGAACTTTTGTGTACCAAATAGCTAGTGGTTTATCTCTCCCTACTCCACACAGGAACCTGTCCCTATCTTAACAGAAGAAAGAATGTAAAATGGCCACCGGATCGGGTGTATTTATAGGTTAGGGGGAATGTACAAGTGTCCATGTGCTGTCATGTCTCAATTGGCTGTCCTGTATCACATGATAAACGTGTCACCAAAGGTTAAAGTTCTTGTATACATTAAACACGTAAGTCCGCCGCGGCGAACGACGGAAAAAGGCGTTCGAACGTGCGGACCGCGAATGTCGGAAATTCGCCGCGAAACGACCGCCGGGCGAACCGTTCGGCCATCACTACTAGGGACGACCGCCTTAAGAAGGCACATGAGCAGCCATCACCGAGCCCAGTGGGAGCAACGGAACACACAAAGCCACACTGCAGGCTCTCACCGTCCAGCCTCGTCTTCTACTTCTCCTTCTCCTCTCTCCTCACAATTGTCCTCCACTCCACCTTCCATCACGCCAAGCTCACATTTTTCTGCAAAAAGGCAGGCTTCCGTGGGCCTAATGTTTGAGCGTAAAAAAATGATGACGCCGGATAACCCTCTTGCCCAACGGTTGGCGGCTGGCTTGTCAGAACTCATAGCCCGCCAACTACTGCCATATAAACTGGTGGACTCGGAGGCCTTTCGCAAATTTGTGGCCATTGGAACACCACAATGGAAGGTCCCAGGAAGGAAGTATTTCTCAGAGAAGGGCATCCCAGAGCTATATGGCCATGTTCAGCGGCAAGTGAATGTATCTCTGGCACACAGTGTCGGTGCCAAGATACATCTGACCACAGACACGTGGTCTAGCAAACACGGGCAGGGAAGGTATATCAGTTTTACTGCCCACTGGGTGAACCTTCTGACGGCCGTCAAGCATGTAACCCGTGGCACCCGTGTAGATTTGGTTTTACCGCCACGGATTGCATGCAGGCCTGACTCTTCTTCTCCTCCTCCTACTCCATCCTCCTCCCTCTCCTCCTCAGCTGCCTCCTCCTTTTCCGCTGCTAGCGTCTCTTCCACTGCACCGCCCAAGCTCCCCAGAACCTATTCCACATGCCAGGTGAGACGTTGCCATGCCGTGCTGCGTCTGTTGTGCCTGGAAGCAAAGAGCCACACTGGCCCGGCACTCCTTTCAGCTTTGCGTTCACAGGCAGATGAGTGGCTAACACCGCTCAATTTGACAGTTGGTAAAGTGGTGTGTGACAACGGTGCCAATCTGCTTAGCGCATTGAAACAGGGCAAAATCACGCACGTGCCGTGCATGGCACACGTCTTAAACTTGGTCGTGCAGCGATTCCTTGTCAAATACCCTGGGGTCCAGGACATCTTGCGGCAGGCAAGGAAAATCTCGGCCCATTTCAGAAGATCTTACACGGCCATGGCTCGCCTTGCTGACATTCAGCGGCGACACCATCTGCCGGTCAGACGTCTTATTTGCGATTGCCCGACGCGATGGAACTCAACCTTCTATATGCTTGATAGGCTGCTCCAGCAGAAACGTGCAGTTAACGTCTACCTGTATGAACTCTGCGAAAGAAACGGTTCTGGGGAGCTGGGTTTTTTTTCACCGCGCCAGTGGCTGCTCATGCGCGACACATGCAGACTTCTGCGGCCATTTGAGGAGATCACCAAACTGGTCAGTCGCAGCCATGGCGCCATCAGTGACATGGTACCTTATGCCTTCTTTCTGGAGCGTGCATTGCGTCGTGTCATTGATCAGGCTGTGGAGGAGCAGGAGCGGGAAGATGAGGAAGTCGCAATGCTGGATGAATTCCCAGGGGGGGCTACTCTATCTGAGACAAGTCAACAACAGGAGTCTGATGAGGAGTCAGAGGAGGATGGTGCCGGGGCGGATGAGCAGGAGCAAGAAGAGCATGCTTTAAACCTTTCTGGGATCCCTGTTGTGCGAGGATGGGGAGAGGAGAATGAAGAGGACGACATTATCCTGGATGATGAGCAGGAGCCAGGCCACCACACCGCTTCCACTTTAGTGCAAATGGGGGCCTTCATGCTCCAGTGTTTTAATAGGGACCCCCGTATAAAAAGCATGAGGGTCAAGGACCAGTACTGGGTGGCAACGTACTTAGACCCCCGGTACAAACACAAAATGGCGGAAATGTTACCGCCGTCGCAGAGGGCTGTCAGAATGCAGCACTTCCAGGCCTTGCTTCGAGAAATGCTGCATTCTGCTTTTGCGTGCGCTGGCAGAGGAGCAATTCCCACTCCCAGAGAAGGATTTGCGGGTACCAATCCAACAGCGCCTGCAAGAAGAGGCCGGTTTGAAGATGTGTTGGTGACTTCGGATATGAGGTCATTCTTTCAGCCGACCCATCGACAGGTGTCATCCGGATCCAGCATCAGGGAACGCCTAGACCGTCAGGTGTCCGACTACATTGGGTTAACGGCCGATGTGGACGCTCTGAGGAGTGATGAACCCCTAGACTACTGGGTGGGCAGGCTTGACCTCTGGCCAGAGCTTGCCCAATTTGCAATCGAACTGTTGGCTTGCCCCTCATCCAGTGTCCTGTCCGAAAGGACGTTCAGCGCAGCAGGGGGGATTGTGACCGATAAGCGTACTCGCCTAGCTCACCACAGTGTTAACTACCTCACATTTCTAAAAATGAATGAGGCATGGATCTCGGAGGAATTCAACACATGTGATCAGTAGACCATGTATATGTCTATAAACAATTTTTGGAATCAAGCACACAGACCTTCTTAATTCATTTGGCTCACTTCCCTGACCCAAAAAAGCACACCGTACTATATGCCCCTACCCTCCTCTTTGAAGAGGTTGAGCGGTGTCATATTTCTACTGGGGCTGCTTATTATGAGGGGTTCCCACCATCCCTGTGCTGTGCTGACTTCCTCCTGGGTGTTCTTATTATGAGGGGCTCCCACCATCCCTGTGCTGTGCTGACTTCCTCCTGGGGGTTCTTATTATGAGGGGATCACACCATCCCTGTGCTGTGCTGACTTCCTCCTGGGGGTTCTTATTATGAGGGGATCACACCATCCCTGTGCTGTGCTGACTTCCTCCTGGGGGTTCTTATTATGAGGGGATCACACCATCCCTGTGCTGTGCTGACTTCCTCCTGGGGCTGCTTACGGTGCTGCTGTCAGCGCTGTATGTCACGGAGCTGCTGTCAGCGCTGTATGTCACGGAGCTGCTGTCAGCGCTGTATGTCACGGAGCTGCTGTCAGCGCTGTATGTCACGGAGCTGCTGTCAGCGCTGTATGTCACGGAGCTGCTGTCAGCGCTGTATGTCACGGAGCTGCTGTCAGCGCTGTATGTCACGGTGCTGCTGTCAGCGCTGTATGTCACGGAGCTGCTGTCAGCGCTGTATGTCACGGAGCTGCTGTCAGCGCTGTATGTCACGGAGCTGCTGTCAGCGCTGTATGTCACGGAGCTGCTGTCAGCGCTGTATGTCACGGAGCTGCTGTCAGCGCTGTATGTCACGGTGCTGCTGTCAGCGCTGTATGTCACGGAGCTGCTGTCAGCGCTGTATGTCACGGAGCTGCTGTCAGCGCTGTATGTCACGGTGCTGCTGTCAGCGCTGTATGTCACGGAGCTGCTGTCAGCGCTGTATGTCACGGTGCTGCTGTCAGCGCTGTATGTCACGGAGCTGCTGTCAGCGCTGTATGTCACGGAGCTGCTGTCAGTGCTGTATGTCACGGAGCTGCTGTCAGCGCTGTATGTCACGGAGCTGCTGTCAGCGCTGTATGTCACGGAGCTGCTGTCAGCGCTGTATGTCACGGTGCTGCTGTCAGCGCTGTATGTCACGGAGCTGCTGTCAGCGCTGTATGTCACGGAGCTGCTGTCAGTGCTGTATGTCACGGAGCTGCTGTCAGCGCTGTATGTCACGGAGCTGCTGTCAGCGCTGTATGTCACGGAGCTGCTGTCAGCGCTGTATGTCACGGTGCTGCTGTCAGCGCTGTATGTCACGGAGCTGCTGTCAGCGCTGTATGTCACGGAGCTGCTGTCAGCGCTGTATGTCACGGAGCTGCTGTCAGCGCTGTATGTCACGGAGCTGCTGTCAGCGCTGTATGTCACGGAGCTGCTGTCAGCGCTGTATGTCACGGTGCTGATGTCAGTGCTCTGTATTACGGTGCTGCTGTCAGTGCTCTGTATCTCCTGCACCCTCTTGTTTGCCTACCCTGGTCCCTGACCTTCCCTCTCCTCCATTGCCTTCATTAGCTCCATAGTCCTGAATTGTCAGAACAATTTCCCAAATAAAAAAAAAATGCTTGTAGTTATCGATCCCAAATTCACCTCATACATGTATTATGCTATTGTCCAGGTGGTGGGACTACGTGCTACCCCCTAATAATTACCCCGTGGCCGCAAATTCGACCTAAAGGTTTGCGAAATTCGCCTCCCATTGAAGTCAATGGAGCCCGCGGCGAACGGTCGTTTTCGCGAACGTTTGTGCCCGTTCGCGTTTCGCGTTCGCGAAACGTCCCGTCGGAAGTTCGTCCATCACTACAGATGAGCCAAGTATCGGCCGGCTCCTGTTGAACATTTGGCCGGTGTGTACAGCAGCCTGTCTGACAGAAGCAGGCCTGATGTCCAGTGTCTGTCGAATGGGAATGCTGGAAAAACAACAGCCGACCAACATCGGATCAGCGCTTGCAGCCAATGACTGATATATTCTGGCAGGGCAGTACCTCTGGGAAAACACAATAGTTTAGCCATGAGATTGCTGTACCAACATTGCATAGTTAGTACAGCGAGTTCCTCCACCATTTAGTGGAACTGCTCAAAAATGAATTATTTTATGAATATCAATAATATCAATCTTTCAGTGGTAACCACCTCCTTAAATAAAAAAATAATTTGCACAGTCTATAATCAAACACTACTCTTCTTCTGTGGATATCAATAATGTGTATAGTTCATCCCTGCTATCACTACTGGAACTCCCAAAAAGCATTCAGAATATTACTTTGTAGATCACAAAAATGAAACAAAATGTGTGCACCACCTTCCAACCAAACTGCTTACTTCAGGATATTGACCCAACTTATGCCCCGTACACACGATCGGATATTTCGACAATAAAACCATGGCTCAAACTTGTCTTGCATACATACGGTCACACAAATGTCGGAAATTCCCGATTGCCAAGAACACACTGACATACAACACGTACAATAGCACTATAAAAAGGAAGTTCAATACTAAGTGTGCCACCCTTTGGGCCCCTTCTGCTAATCTCGTGTTTATCTCATGTAGAAGTTTGGTGAGAGACGATTCACGTTTTTCAGCCTTGCGCTTTTCAGTTCGTTACTGCTCTTCAGTTTGTGCTTGTGGGTTTGTATCTGTTCTGCAGTGCGTGTTGTCAGTTTGTATCTGTTTTTCGGTGCATTCTTTTCCTCTCATTTCTGATTTTCAGATCGTTCTTCTCAGGCCTTTCTGATTTTCAGTGTGTTCTGTTAGTTTGTTCTGACCAGCCGACCGTTTTCTAGCCATGTTGTGGGTATGTACGTACTCATCGTAGAGTTTGTGCTGTGCAGGGGCTTGGTGTTGGAGTTTTTTCTTTGACCCAAATCCAGTCCATGAACAGGGCGAGGAGGAGTTCATGGACGAAGAATTGGTTGCTCCAGTGTGACCAATTCTGCCATATGCCTTTGATGCGGGAGATCCAGGAGAATAATCCTGATGATTTCAGGAATTATCTCCGGATGATGGACCCCATTTTTCACTATTTATTATCTTTGCTGTCCCCTTATATTACAAAGCAGGACACCTGCATGCAGCAAGCCATCACTCCAGAACAAAGACTAGTCACCACCCTGTGATACTTGGCGATGGGGAGAAGTCTGCAGGACATCAAGTTCTCAACAGGCATCTCCCCCCAGACTCTGGAAATCATTATTCCAGAGACCTGTTCTGCCATCATACAGGTCCTGCAGAAGGACTATATTAAGGTAAGTTGTATCCTTTAACATCACATGCTATGTATTTAATGTTTGCTAATGTATTGTATTTATTTCATCATTCCCTAATTACTATGATTGTAATATGCTGTGAATGTCATCTTTAT
Source organism: Lithobates pipiens (assembly GCF_037356315.1). Taxonomy (NCBI): domain Eukaryota; kingdom Metazoa; phylum Chordata; class Amphibia; order Anura; family Ranidae; genus Lithobates; species Lithobates pipiens. The sequence continues at coordinate 189,752,736 of NW_027507903.1, forward strand.
CCTCATGCATGCTTTTTTGGGGCCAAAACTCATTTGGAACCCTCCCCCCCCAACACTAAGTCAACCGATACCAATCCTCTATCTGCTGATTTTGCCAAACCTATACACACTATACCTACCTCTTTTGTGGTCATATTTATTTATGAATTCACCAAAGCATGTAGTGCAAGGGTCTGCCTGAATACTTTCAAATGGTACTGTTTAAAGTTTTGTTCTCCTATTATCTTGATAGGCAATTGCAGAATGTAAAAATGTGCTTCAATTAGGACAGTGTGTATTCATATTTTTGTATTATAACATTTTACATTTTAAATTTTTACAATGGGCCATCAGAGGGGGTGAGTAATCTGAGAAATGGACCTTATAATTTTGTTTTAAAATACTCATTTCAATAAAAGTTATACTTTTTTTTCCTTGTTTGACTCTACGGTTTCCTTCAAACCCACAAGAATGACAGACTGTGGCATCCCAGTTTGCTCAGCAGTGGGACTTTCCTAACTGTAGAGAGGCAATAGATGGGAAGCATGTCCACATCGTCTCACCCCCCAACTCAAGGTCATACTATTTTAACTATAAGGGGTTTAATAGTATTGTGATGTTAGCGGTGGTGTCGGCGACATACAACTTTTTGTATGTGGACGTGGGAAAGAATGGTTGGATGCCAGATGGTGGAGTCATCGCCCAGATGGAGTTCTACAGATGGCTCCAGAATGGCAGCTTGGGCTTGCCACCTGTGGAAGACAATGTGGGTGGTCTTCTGTTTGTGTTTGTCACTGATGAAGCATTTGGGCTAGGTGATCACCTCATGTGGGCGTTCCCCATGAGGACCCTCATCCCAGAGCAGAGGGTTTTTAACTACCAGCTGGCCAGAGCCAGAAGAGTCCTGGAGAATGCGTTCGGAATAATGGCCAGCCAGTTCTGCCTATTTCTAACAGCAATACACATAACAAAAACTGAACCATATTGTACTTGCCTGCTGCATTCTCCACAATTACTTCAGAAAAAATACAACAAACTATGTGGCCTCAGTTGGGGCTGAGGCCAGATTTCAAAATACAAATCTGGCGACACTTGAACCTGGTTGTCCTGGTTTTCCCCAAAGTGCCCGTAAAGTTAGACAGAAGTATGTTGAGTACTTTGCAGGAAGGGGGCCATTGATATGCCAGCCAATGTGTGAAACATTTTTAACCACTTAAGGACTAGCCTCGTGTTGAGATTTTGGTGTTTACATGTTTAAAACAGTTTTTTTTTTTGCTAGATAATTACTTAGAACCCCAAAAATTGGGGATATTTATTATAGAAAAAAGTACAAAATATTGTGTTTTTTTCAAAAGTATTCATTGCAGGTTGGCCTCCCTTCATTGCATATCCAAATATGGGATTCTTTAAAAAGGACCAGCCTCGTTTTGAGATTTTGTTGTTTACATATTTAAAACAGTATTTTTTGCTAGAAAATTACTTAGAACCCCCAAACATTATATATATATTTTTCTAACACCCTAGAGAATAAAATGGTGGTCATTTCAATACTTTTTTTCACACCATATTTGCGCAGCGGTCTTACAAGTGCACTTTTTTTGGAAACAGTAAAATTAGCCCAATTTTTTTTATCTTGTGAAAGATAATGTTACGCCGAGTAAATTTATACCCAACATCTCACGCTTCAAAATTGCGCCTGCTCGTGGAATGGAGGCAAACTTTTACCTTCAAAAATCTCCATAGGCGACATTTAAAAAATTCTACAGTTTGCATGTTTTGCGTACAGAAGAGATTTAGGGCTAGAATTATTGCTCTCACTCTACCGCTACTTAAGTATGCGTTCGCCTCTGCTCTCGAGCTCGGCAGGATGGGGCGCATTTAAAAAAAATATATTATTATTATTATTTATTTTACCTTTTATTTTTTATTTTTACACTGTTTAAAAAACAATCACTTTTATTCCTATTACAAGGAATGTAAACATCCCTTGTAATAGAAAAATGCATGACAGACAGGTCCTCCTAAATATGAGATCTGGGGTCAAAAAGTCCTCGGATCTCATGTTTAGACTAAAATGCAATAAAAAAAATTGTAATTTAAAAAAATAATTTAAAAAATTGGCCCTTTAAGAGTTGTGAGCGGAAGTGACATCTATAGACCAAGCAGAAGACAGGACGAGATTGCCTCTGCCACTGCCGACAGCTCTGGTAAGGGACGGAGAGCACCAGATTGCTGGGGGAGGAGGAGGCTTCTCTCCCGCCACCGATAAAAGTGATCTTGTGGCTAATCAGCTAAAGGGATCACTTTTATCTTGTAGTAGACTCCCCACTGAAGAAGGGGATACCAGGGTTATGGCTAGCTGCTGCCATAACAACAATATCCTCCTTCAAACAGCCACCCTAAAACTGCGACGGGCGGTCAATAAGTGGTTAAAAAAAATGTGGGTATAAACTGAACTCATATTTCATTTGATTTACTGCTTGTGTTTCTTTTAGTTGTCTGCTAGGTTCTCCAATGGCCTTTTTTTTGGCCATTTTCTTCAATAATGCAAATGTAATTTATTTGATACATGAGTTGACAATCTCTTCTTCAGCTAACTATTATGTTGTGGGTCTGCTACACACACAAATTGTTTTTGTTGTTAATGTATGTAATGCATTAATGATAAAAATAATCATCCTTTTAGCTCCATGAATTAATTGCTTTGAGTCCCTAAAGTGGCACGATTGGGGCAAATTTTAGAGCACTGTGGGGGTTATTTACTAAAGGCAAATCCGCTTTGCACTGAAACTGCATTGAAAGTGCACTTGTAGTGCAAAGTGGATTTGCCTTTAGTAAATACCCCCATTGTCACTGTAAACTGCACCAACTTACTCCAAAAACTGGTATTGAGCATTGAAAGAAGAAGCCATACATTGTTTAGTATAAAACATTTTACTCCATGCACATTCACATGTGCATTAGAAAAGGGTCTTTTAACAAACCAACATCTTTGGTGTATAATATTTTTATGTTTGAAACTATAACATACACAACTCAGGAACTTAAAAAGTTCAACTTGGATAAATTGAAGGCAATATGTGACAATAGTATGTCATAACTGTGTTGCTCTTGCCTTCATCAGATGGGGTGATGTCACCCCTGTAAAAGCCATATTTTCAATATGCAAACAAATTGGGAGAGAAAATGTGGATTTCCCTCCTGATCCCATGCCTAATATCAACATGTGCTAGCTCCCATCATGGAGGATCAATGGATGGACAAGCAAAAGTCCTGAAAAGTCATCCACTGCAGAGCAACAGTGGAGACCAGTGGCCAGAAACTTCTAGGCACAATTCTTAGTGAAAATCAACCTAATACCACAGGTGTAACATGTAATATGCTACTATATGTCCACCTTCAGCCACCAGTGCTCCCCACTCTGTGACAGTGGACAAGGGATCTTTTCCCCACACCCGCTGTCACCTTTTGAAAACATCTTGGCTGTGTGGGGCTCCGCTCACACAGCCACATCAATTATTCAAATTTTTCTGAACTGTGGGGGTGCTGGTGAGCCTTCTCATAGTTCCTTGGTTCTTTTTTTTTCCCCTGAAAAGAAGGGATGAGAAACTGAGAGATCATTTAGTAAAAGCAGCACACTGTACACACATTACAAATAGTTAATGTATATACTCGAGTATAAGCTGTGTTTTTCAGCCCATTTTTTGGCTGAACCCCCCCCCCCCCCCCTCAGCTTATACTCGAGTGAGCTGTGCATTTCATTACTAAAACAGCATGTCTCCCACTGGGTTATGCAGTCTGTTGGGCAGTCTATTGTAACAAAGTCCTGCCTTCTCTGCGTCTGTGATAGAGGAACACTGATACAATGCTGGGAAACTGCATCAGCATTCCATCTATCACAGACAAGGAGGAGGCAGGGCTTTGTTACAATGGCGGCTGAACAGACTGAATAACACAGCAACACAGCTGGAAACACATGCTGTTTTAGTAATGAAAGGTATGGCTGCAGATGGGCACAGTGAGACTACGGATGGGTACAGTGAGACTACAGATGGGCACAATTAGGCTGCAAATGGTCACAATGAGTCTGCAAATGGGAACAGTGAGGCTGCAGATGGACATTGTTTACCCAGCATCTGCTGCATTTTCCCACCCTAGGCTTATATATGAGTCAATATGTTTTCCCAGTTTTTTTGCGGTAAAATGAGGTGCCTTGGCCTATATTTGGGTCGGCCTATACTCCAGTATATATAGTAGGCAAATATTTAACCCCTTGATCAGCCTAGATGTTAACCCCTTCCCAGCATCAGTTAGTGTCAGATTGACTGCCACAGCATCACAATCCTGTTATAAGTTGCTGATCACTGCCAATAGAAGTATAAAAAAAATTCCAGTGTATATATACCATTGTTTGCTAAACCTTTCATGCAAACCAATCAAGAAACACTTATCAAAAACATGTAGCAGAATACATTTTGTCCACAATTTATGAAGAAATTTGATTTGTAATTTTTTTATTGGATATGTTTTATAGCAAAAAGTAAAACATTTTTTTTTCAAACTTTACGGTCTTTTTTTTTGTTTATGTGACAAAAACGTAAAAAATCCAGTAGTGATCAAATACCACTAAAAGAAAGCTCCATTAGTGTGAAAAAAAAATATAAAACATTTTGTTTGGTTACAGCGTTGCATGACTGTGCAATCGCCAATTAAAGTAGCACAGTGCCAAATAGCAAAAATTTGTCAATAAAAAGTCCAATGTGGACCCACTCAATCCAAATGTGATTCCAAGTGCCATTCTAGTTAGCACATAGGCACTGAACCCAGAATCCCAGTGCTGTAAGAATTTCTTCACACTTAGTACAAAACACTCAAAATGTGTCCATGGTCTTGCTCTTCCCTTAACTTCCCTGGCTGTATGATTATTTCAGATACTTGATGCTTAAAGCGGTACAATTATTTTGCATGAAAATGTGGTGTTTTATATTGTAGACCTATATAAATTGATTAGAAATGCGGCGCTACCTAAAAGTGCTTAAACATATATAGTGAATAGTAATCCCAAAATTAAAACGAGAAAATATAATGTAAATCAGATACTATCCATTAGATGCAACATAAATAGTATAGAAAATATGTCTGTATAAATAATCCAAATGTAAATGAGCGTGCAACCAATATGTATATATATAAAAAAATGAATAAATGAAAGTCCGTGAAAAAATCAATCAAGTGGTTAAATAAAAATAATCTGCATTAATGATCCAAATAGAAACAAACGTACAAAAAAATATATAGAGTGAAAGTTCGTGAAAAAAATCAATCAAGTGATTATTTATATAATTAATATAAACAAGTGATTGTCCATAAACAAAACGTGCACTGATGACTGGTAAACTTGCAAAAATAAAGTTCATGCAAAAAGTGTAAAAATAATTTCCAAAAGTGACAATCCACTGCAAACTTCAGTGCTTAATGGGTGCACCACCTATTTCCCCCAGCCTCTCACCTCCAGTAACTGGTAAATAGGCACTGTGTATAAAGATAGCTGCTGGCTTCTTATTCATTCAGTCACACTGCTCCACCGCTGTCAGTATTTCACTGTATGGCTATGTATTACATGCCCTCTCAATAGCTCCAGGATATCCAAGCAGTATAGAATAGAAGAACACAGAGGGCTTTCATGTGTAGTATTTCGCTACTTTATTGTAATAAAGATAAAATCCACACTTACATCAACATATACAGCAGAGTGTGCAGCAGACGCGGACTTCCGGTTTCGGCCGCAACCGGAAGTGATAGGTCCGACACCAAATTCCTTCCCTAAAGGGAAGGAATTTGGTGTCGGACCTATCACTTCCGGTTGCGGCCGAAACCGGAAGTCCGCGTCTGCTGCACACTCTGCTGTATATGTTGATGTAAGTGTGGATTTTATCTTTATTACAATAAAGTAGCGAAATACTACACATGAAAGCCCTCTGTGTTCTTCTATTCTATACTGCTTGGATATCCTGGAGCTATTGAGAGGGCATGTAATACATAGCCATACAGTGAAATACTGACAGCGGTGGAGCAGTGTGACTGAATGAATAAGAAGCCAGCAGCTATCTTTATACACAGTGCCTATTTACCAGTTACTGGAGGTGAGAGGCTGGGGGAAATAGGTGGTGCACCCATTAAGCACTGAAGTTTGCAGTGGATTGTCACTTTTGGAAAGGATTTTTACACTTTTTGCATGAACTTTATTTTTGCAAGTTTACCAGTCATCAGTGCACGTTTTGTTTATGGACAATCACTTGTTTATATTAATTATATAAATAATCACTTGATTGATTTTTTTCACGAACTTTCACTCTATATATTTTTTTGTACGTTTGTTTCTATTTGGATCATTAATGCAGATTATTTTTATTTAACCACTTGATTGATTTTTTCACGGACTTTCATTTATTCATTTTTTTATATACCGTATATACATATTGGTTGCACGCTCATTTACATTTGGATTATTTATACAGACATATTTTCTATACTATTTATGTTGCATCTAATGGATAGTATCTGATTTACATTATATTTTCTCGTTTTAATTTTGGGATTACTATTCACTATATATGTTTAAGCACTTTTAGGTAGCGCCGCATTTCTAATCAATTTATATACTCATTTTCGGTGCTGAGATCACTGTTTTTATGCTGGCTGCTTCCTGTATACATTATTTTTATATTTAGTCTTCCTATGACATATTAGGTGGAGCGCACTAGTTTTTCCCTATATATATTGTAGACCTGTAATTCTTAGGAATAACTCACTTAAATCGGTCCTAACCAGAGTCTAATAGACATCCCGGGTATGATAACATTTGAAAAACAAAATCATAAATTAAAATATAATAAATAACTTTTAATAATTATACCAAATAATAATAAGAATAACAATTATTCAATAATGTAATCAAATCAAAAACACTGAAATGTGCTCAGTTGCAAAATTGTTGCTGTCATTACTTTTCAGTATTTGATGACGGATGTCCCCACAAATCATTATCGCTCAATTCTGTGAGTAAAGATGGCCTTGCGTTTCGCTCCGCGGTCGGTTCGCGCCGAACTTTGCGCCTTCGCTATTTGCCAAACCGGCGGACATATGGCGCTGTTTTCGGCCGCCATATTCTTTTACATTGTGAAGAACTTTGACCCATGAAACATCCATCATGTGGTACAAGACAGCCAATTGAGACATTTCAGCACATGGACATACCCACTACCTTATAAATAGACCTGATCTGGTGGCCATTTTACATTCTGTCTTTTGTCAGTGTAGGGAGAGGTTGCTGTGTGGAGCAGGGACAGTCTGTAATCACTAGCTATTAGGTCCACAAAAGTCCCTTTAAGGACTGGTATAGGTGTACTATTGTTTGGTGTGCAGTATATAGGGGTGTAATACAAATATAGAAAACATATTATAGTGCATTTCTACTGTGCAGCATTGTGACTGCTGAGCGGTTCTGCAGCTCTTTTGTCAGTGTAGGGAGAGGTTGCTGTGTGTAGCAGGGACAGACTGTAGCTACACAAATCTCTAACTAATATAGGTCCACTAAAGTCCTGTTAACCTCCCTGGCGATATGATTATTTCAGATTTTAGGTGCTGAAAGTGGTACAATTATTTTGAATGAAAATTTGGCGTTTTATATTGTAGTCCTGTAATTCTTAGGAACAACTCACTTCAATATGTCCAAACCTTCATGCGCTCCTGAATTGATGAAATTTCACAGATAAAAAAAAGAATGCTTGTCGTTGTCGATCGCAGATTTGCTTAATACTTCTGGTATGTCAGTGTCCATGTTGTGGGACTATGTGTGCACAGCTAGTAAGTATATTGTGGCTGCAAATATGACCTGGAGGTTTTTAATGTTTACCTGCCATTAAAATGAATGGGACCCGTGCGTTCACGGGATCGCGTTTGCGAACTGTCCCGTTGGATGTTCGTCCATCACTATCTGTGAGTGATTATAATTTATTATCGCTGTTTTCTAGCTAGTCTAAAATCACTTTTTTTTTTTTCACATAAATTTTTATTAAGGGTTTTAGAAAACAAAGAACAGAAATCTGTACATACATTGGAAATTGCCGTATCAGAAATTTAACGTACAGCATACAGATAGACAATTCACAGAAAAATCAGTATTGTCACAATGAGAATCGCTCCATTAGGATTTTACAATATCGCGTTCTCAGTAGTGGCAGTCGTAGTAAATTATGCATTCTCGTATTCACAGTATAAGGATAAATTAGAAGGAAGTACATCTAAGAGCATATCCAGACAAGTGTGTGTAAGAGGGAAAAAGGGGAAACAAAAAGATAAAGGAAGGACAGAAAAAGAATAGGGGATACTAACAGGGTACTACAGGAGTGGGCTTCGGATGGACCTTCAGATTATTGTGCCATGAAGCAAAGATATATATATCGCAGATTTACTTAATTGAAAAGGAAGGAGATCGCTAAGTTAGATTAAGTAGTCATCATTAAGCCTATATAGGGAATTGCTCTGTCCAAATTTTCCACAGACGTACGGTTTTCCCCCCGGATCCCCGCCTTCCGGTCAATAAGATTTCATATACAGAGTGAGTTTGTATAATTGAGTAGATTTCAGATACAGTGGTGTGAAAAAGTGTTTGCCCCCTTCCTCATTTCCTGTTCCTTTGCATGTTTGTCACACTTAAGTGTTTCGGAACATCAAACCAATTTAAACAATAGTCAAGGACAACACAAGTAAACACAAAATGCAATTTGTAAATGAAGGTGTTTATTATTAAAGGTGAAAAAAAATCCAAACCATCATGGCCCTGTGTGAAAAAGTGATTGCCCCCTAAACCTAATAACTGGTTGGGCCACCCTTAGCAGCAACAACTGCAACCAAGCGTTTGTGATAACGTGCAATGAGGCTTTTACAGCGTCCTGGAGGAATTTTGGCCCACTCATCTTTGCAGAATTGTCCTAATTCAGTTACATTAGAGGGTTTTCGAGCATGAACGGCCTTTTTAAGGTCATACCACAACATCTCAATAGGATTCAGGTCAGGACTTTGGCTAGGCCACTCCAAAGTCTTCATTTTGTTTTTCTTCAGCCATTCGGTGGTGGACTTGCTGGTGTGTTTAGGATCATTGTCCTGCTGCAGAACCCAAGTTCGTTTCAGCTTGAGTACACGAACAGATGGTCGGACATTCTCCTTCAGGATCTCTTGGTAGATAGCAGAATTCATAGTTCCTTTTATCACGGCAAGTCTTCCAGGTCCTGAAGCAGCAAAACAGCCCCAGACCATCACACTACCACCACCATATTTTACTGTTGGTATAATGTTCTTTTTATGAAATGCAGTGTTCCTTCTACGCCAGATATACTTGGACACACACCTTCCAAAGAGTTCCACTTTTGTCTCATCGGTCCACAGAATGTTGTCCCAAAAGTCTTGGGGATCATCAAGATGTGTTGTGGAGAAATTGAGACGAGCTTTGATGTTCTTTTTGCTCAGCAGTGGTTTTCTCCTTGGAACTCTGCCATGCAGGCCATTTTTGCCCAGTCTTTTCCTGATGGTGGAGGCATGAACGCTGACCTTAACTGAGGCAAGTGAGGCCTGCAGTTCCTTGGACGTTGTTGTGGGGTCTTTTGTGACCTCTTGAATGAGTCGTCGCTGCGCTCTTGGGGTAATTTTGGGCGGCCGGCCACTCCTGGGAAGGTTCACCGCTGTTCCATGTCTTCGCCATTTGTGGATAATGGCTCTCACTGTGGTTCGCTGGATTCCCAAAGCTTTGGAAATGGCTTTATAACCCTTTCCAGACTGATAGATCTCAATTACTTTCTTTCTCTATTGTTCCTGAATTTCTTTGGGTCTTGGCATGATGTGTAGCTTTTAAGGATCTTCTGGTGGACCTTACTGTGTCAAGCAGCTCCTATTTAAGTGATGCCTTGATTGTGAACAGGTGTGGCAATAATCAGGCCTGGGTGTGGCTAGAGAAATTGAACTCAGGTGTGGACAACCACAGTTATAGTATGTTTTAACAAGGGGGCAATCACTTTTTCACACAGGGCCATGATGGTTTGGATTTTTTTTCACCTTTAATAATAAACACCTTCATTTACAAATTGCATTTTGTGTTTACTTGTGTTGTCCTTGACTATTGTTTAAATTGGTTTGATGTTCCGAAACACTTAAGTGTGACAAACATGCAAAGGAACAGGAAATGAGGAAGGGGGCAAACACTTTTTCACACCACTGTATATTTGGTGCCGCATCGCTTCTCCATTTCCTGGTTATAAGCAGTCTAGCGGCCAAAAGCACATGAATAACCACTGTACGGAGATCCGGGGGGAAAACCTCAATTCCCAAGTTCAGAAGAGCCAAGCTTAAATTTGGAAGGGTAATCATCCCAGTGACGGAAGAGACCAAACGAAATACTGCATTCCAGAAACTACTCAAGTTCTTACAAGACCATAAAATATGCACAAGGTTTCCTATTTCTCCACATCCCCTCCAGCATAGCTGAGAGTGAGCGTGGGAGAACTTATTCATATGATAAGGTGTTAAGTACCATCTCAATGCTATCTTTTGGGATAGCTCCCAATGGTTAATACATTTAGTTGCTTTATACAGAGTTGTGAAGGCGGTTTGCCACTGTTGAATGGTGTATGTGGTTCCTACATCTTTTTCCCATTTTAAATATGGTGTTGTTTTAACAAATGTAGTCTTGTGTTGGAAGAGCAGGTAAAATAAGATACTTCCATTCGGTCTCGTGGACAAACAATCGGTGGGTTTTGAGAGACCCCAAAAAGTGAGAAATTTGACCATAGGCGTACCTGTCGTTATCTTGAAGCCCGTATTCTTTTTTGAGAGCGTCAAAAGAACGAAAGGAATTGTTATGAAACAGGTCAGTTATAGTCTTAATCCCCTTGGACCGCCATCCCCCGAGTGGAATATTTGGGATAATGTCCGATATTATTTCTAGAGGTATTGGGATGTTAGTCTTATTGTAATTTGGTGACAGGGTATTACAGAGGTCTCTCCAGGCCTGTAGAGAGGCCCGGATAGTCAAAGGCAATTTTTTAAGTGGGAATGGTTTCCACATGTCTAATAAGAGCAGAGACAATAAGTCTTTAGTGGGGCCTATTTCCTGTTCAATAGCACCCCATGGAGAAACCTCTGCATTGAGAAACCACGTTCTAAGTTGGACAAGTATCGATGCTCTGTAGTTATCTAATATTATCGGGTATCCCATCCCTCCTGCAGTTCTGTGTTTCGCTAGTTGAGCTTTTGAGCATCTGGGTTTTTTGGATTGCAAAATATATCTAGTCATATATCGAGTCTAAAGTACTTAAGTGCGTGGTTGTAAGAGGTACTGGTAAAGTTCGAAAAATATATAAGATCTGTGGGAGGAGGAGCATTTTGAATGATGCTAGTCTCCCTGACCACGTAAGCTCCACTTTAGCTAGACGATTAGTTTCTTTTAGTAATTGGTCTGATAGTAGTTGATAGTTTACTTCAGCCAATCTAGCTGGGTCTGCGACTAACTGGAGGCCTAAGTATGTTATACATCCAGTACTCCAGGTGTAAGGGAATAAACTTTGTAACCTAGCCTGAAGATCGGTGGGGACATTGATAGGAAGGATTAATGATTTAGAGAAATTAATTTTGTAATATGAAACTTGGCTAAAACTATTTAGGACTGCATGGGCATGAGATAGGGATTGTGTGGGGGAGTTCATGAATAGGATGACATCATCAGCAAACAAATTTATCTTATGAGAGGTGTTTCGGAAGGAGAAGCCAATAATATCTGGTTGTGATCTAATTTTTTCCGCTAGGGGTTCTATAAGTAAATTAAAAATAGAAGGTGAGAGGGGGCACCCTTGTCTTGTGCCATTTGTAATCAAAAAGGTTTGTGAAAGAGTGTTTGACGTATACACTTGGGCAGAGGGTGACGAGTACAGGGCCAAAATAGCTGACAATATGGGTCCAACAAAACCAAATTTTTTGGGAACGTGCACCATGTACCCCCAGTGTATTCTGTCGAGAGGAGCAGAGAAGGTGTCCGACAGGATCTTGGATGTTGTATTATATTAATAACTCTGCGCGTGGCGTCTGAGGGTTGTCCACCTGCTGTAAAGCCTGATTGGTCCGGGTTAATCAATGAGGGCAAGATGTTTAGGAGCCTAAGGGCCAGTATTTTAGCGTATAGTTTGATGTCCATGTTTAAAAGGGAAATCGGGCGAAAATTCGGGGGAGTATCCGGGGAATAGTAACAACGTAAGCTTTAAGCATTTCAGGGGGGAAGGAGGAGGTCAGAATTGCTTTGGAAAAGACGTCTTGTAATGTGGGGGACAAAGCCATTGTAAACGTCTTGTAATAGTCATTTGGGAGACCGTCAGGGCCAGGAGATTTGCCCAAAGGTAACGTGCGAATGGCTGTTTGAATTTCATTTTCCGATATGGGTGCGTTAAGGGTGAGTAGTTGTGATTGAGAAAGAGTCGGGAGTTTTACATTTCGTAGAAAGGCCTGAATATCCTCGTCAGATGGTTGGTATGTGGCTGGGTCATTTTTGATATTATATAGGGAGAAATAATATGTGGCAAAGTTGTCCGCTATACCTCTGGGGTCTACTGTTTTAGTGCCATCTAATGTATTTTTGAGGTAGGGGATTCTGGTACGGGCTCTATGTTCTTTCAATTTATAAGCTAGTAATTTACGGGCCCTATTACTGGAAGCATAGTGATTTAGTCTTAAAGCTTTAATATACTTATCATGACTGTCCAAGAGTAGACCTCTAAGATCATAGCGTAGTCTCGTCAACTTGTCTGCCAGAGCAACACCAGGAGTGACCTTATCTTGGACTTCTATAGTCCTAATCTCTTGAAGCAGAGAATCTAATTTAGCATTTTTTTGTTTATTGAGTTTTGAGTTGAGTTGTAGCAGTATGCCCCTCATATAAGCCTTATGGGCACACCACAAGGTCATCGGATTCGAGACTGAGTTAGTATTAAGGTCAAAAAATTCCTTTAACGTTTTTGTCAGGGAGGTCACATAACTGGGTACTCGAAGCAGACTAGAGTTGGCTCTCCAGACAAAGTCCCCAGCAGGGGTGCCCTTCTCCGCCACCGCAACCGAGACCGGAGCATGGTCTGACCATGAGATATCATGGATGGCGGAGGAGGACGTTGCTCTCAACAGACCCCCATCTACCACAATCATGTCTATACGAGAATAGGAGTTGTGTCTAGCCGAATGAAATGAGAAGTCTCTTTCTCCTGGATGTTGACATCTCCAAACGTCATAGAGTTCCTCAGAATGGAGAATGGTCTGGAGTGTGGGTAAAGCTCTCTTGGATTTGGTAGTAGTGTCAATGGAGTAGTCCACAATGAGATTGAAATCCCCACATAATAAAAGGGCACCTTGTTTAATTCCATCAATTTTCTTCAGCAGCCTTTTTAGAAATCGTAACTGATGAGAATTGGGGGCATAGAGACTAACCACCGTATAGAGTTTGTTGTTGATCTCTCCAATTACAATGACGTATCTCCCTGCTGGGTCAGCTATGGAAGTTTTAAGTGAAAAAGTCACTGAATCCCTTATGGCGATAGCAACGCCCTTCTGTTTGTGAGCAGCGGATGCTTGAAATATATGCGGGTATCTCTTGTGTTTAAGTCTATGTTGGTCTTGCGAAGTAAGGTGTAATTCCTGTATACACAAGACATCGGCCTGTAGTTTACCGGCTTCTTTCCATAAAGCGGCTCTTTTAGCCGGGTGGTTGAGACCATGGGTGTTAAAAGAGATTATGTTTATCATTTTTGTATCATAGGTAAGAAATAACAGTTGCCATACCTAGAGTCGATAGTGCAAGCGGGCTCCACCGAGTGTCCACTGGCAAGAGTGATCCTAGGGGGCAGCGTAGAGTCTGTAAGCAGATCAGCAAGGTCCATCCTGGGGAGAAGGGAGAGGAGCGAGACAAAAAAAGAAGAACAAAAACCAACACAAACAGGGAGACAAAAGAAAAGAGTCCAGAACCATAAGGCCGCGTACACACGGGCGGACTGTTCGCCCAACTTTGTTTGTCAAACAGTTTCGGCAAACAGTCCGCTCAAAATTAGCATGGACGGACATGGCCACACACGGCACTTTTTGAGCGGACTGTTTCAGCGAACTGTTTGCCAAACAGTTCGCTCAACTTTTGAAATGAACGGACTCGCCCACGTAAGGCGGAGGCAAATTGGCCCATTTCGAGCGCGTGTACAGGTAGGCGGGGCCCGCGAAAGAGACGTCGCGGGCTCCGCCGCCTGGAATGGACTTAAAGGGGAACCCCAACGCCGAAAAAAAATCGGCGTGGGGTCCCCCCAAAGTCCACAACAGACCCTTGTCCGAGCACGCTACCCGGCCGGCCAGGAAAGGGGGGCGAGCGAGCGCGCCCCCCCTCCCGAGCCGTACCAGGCCACGTGCCCTCAACATGGGGGGTGCCTTGGGGAAGGGGGGGCCGCGCGGCCCCCCCACCCCAAAGCACCTTGTCCCCATGTTGATGAGGACAAGGGCCTCTTCCCGACAACCCTGGCCGTTGGTTGTCGGGGTCTGCGGGTGGGGGGCTTATCGGAATCCGGGAGCCCCCTTTAAGAAAGGGGCCCCCGGATACCGGCCCCCCACCCTATGTGAATGAGTATGGGGTACAATGTACCCCTACCCATTCACCTGTGAAATAAAGTACAAAAAAAAACACAACACAGAGAAAAAATATTTTATTGCACAGCTCCGGGGGTCTTCCGTCTTCGGGGGTCTTCTCGCCGGACTCCTCCGCTATCTTCGTGTAGCTCTTTTACTAGCGGAGGAGCCCGGCTTTCTTCCTCCCCGCCGCCGGCCTCTTCTCCCGACTTCGGCGGTATTGTCCCCCTCTTCGGTTCTTCTGCCGGGCCACCGCGCCTTCTTGTAGCTCTTTTGCAGGCGGTGGCCCGGTCTTCTGTCGCCGCTGCCTTCCGTTCTTCTGTCGCCGCCTTCGGTTCTTCTGCCGGGCCACCGCACCTTCTTGTAGCTCTTTTACAGGCGGTGGCCCGGTCTTCTGTCGCCGCTGTCGCTGTCGCCGTCGCCGCCTTCCGTTCTTCTTCTTCTTGTTCTTCTTCTTCTTCCCCAGGAGATGTTGACACGTCGCTCTCTCCGGCCGGAATGCCAGAGCCGCGCTGTGCGGTCACTTATATAGTGACAATGGGGCGGTGTCACATGGTATATGTCACATGGGTTGGTCACATGGTGACCCCGCCCCCTTACGATGTCCTCTCCCTTCTCCCCAGGATGGACCTTGCTGATCTGCTTACAGACTCTATATATATGTATATATGTATATGTCACATGGGTTGGTCACATGGGTTGATGTCACATGGGGACTATGACATCGTAAGGGGGCGGGGTCACCATGTGACCAACCCATGTGACATATACCATGTGACACCGCCCCATTGTCACTATATAAGTGACCGCACAGCGCGGCTCTGGCATTCCGGCCGGAGAGAGCGACGTGTCAACATCTCCTGGGGAAGAAGAAGAAGAACAAGAAGAAGAAGAAGAACGGAAGGCGGCGACGGTGACAGCGACAGCGGCGACAGAAGACCGGGCCACCGCCTGTAAAAGAGCTACAAGAAGGCGCGGTGGCCCGGCAGAAGAACCGAAGGCGGCGACAGAAGAACGGAAGGCAGCGGCGACAGAAGACCGGGCCACCGCCTGCAAAAGAGCTACAAGAAGGCGCGGTGGCCCGGCAGAAGAACCGAAGAGGGGGACAAGACCCCCGAAGTCGGGAGAAGAGGCCGGCGGCGGGGAGGAAGAAAGCCGGGCTCCTCCGCTAGTAAAAGAGCTACACGAAGATAGCGGAGGAGTCCGGCGAGAAGACCCCCGAAGACGGAAGACCCCCGGAGCTGTGCAATAAAATATTTTTTCTCTGTGTTGTGTTTTTTTTTGTACTTTATTTCACAGGTGAATGGGTAGGGGTACATTGTACCCCATACTCATTCACATAGGGTGGGGGGCCGGTATCCGGGGGCCCCCTTCTTAAAGGGGGCTCCCGGATTCCGATAAGCCCCCCGCCCGCAGACCCCGACAACCAACGGCCAGGGTTGTCGGGAAGAGGCCCTTGTCCTCATCAACATGGGGACAAGGTGCTTTGGGGTGGGGGGGCCGCGCGGCCTCCCCTTCCCCAAGGCACCCCCCCATGTTGAGGGCACGCGGCCTGGTACGGCTCAGGAGGGGGGGCGCGCTCGCTCGCCCCCCTTTCCTGGCCAGCCGGGTAGCGTGCTCGGACAAGGGTCTGTTGTGGACTTTGGGGGAACCCCCACGCCGATTTTTTTCGGCGTTGGGGTTCCCCTTTAAGCCCATTCCAGGCGGCGGAGCCCGCGACGTCTCCTTCGCGGGCCCCGCCTACCTTCACACGCGCTCGAAATGAGCAAACTTTCCTCCGAGCGGGAACAGTTTGCTCATTTCGAAAGTAGCCTACACACGGGCGGACTGTTCGCTCAAACACAGTTTCAGCGGACAGTTTTTCGGAATTTCCGAAAGACTTTGTCCGTCAAACTGTCCGCTGAAACTGTCCGCTGAAAGCCCACACACGAGCGGACTGTCCGCCCAAACACTGTTCAGCGGACAAGGTTGGGCGAACAGTCCGCCCGTGTGTACGCGGCCTAACTTGTATAGTAAAAAAGAGGATTCCACACAGAATCCCGTGGCAGATATACTGCGCAGTTTGTAACGGGGTGTGTAGTCACTTAGTGGCTTGTGCGCCTAAGGAGTCGGGTAAGTGCGTCTTTAGTAAAGTTGCATAGAGGGGTGTTCAATTATTCCTTTTGGAGGAGGCAGCTTTATGTTTCCTAGAGACAACCTGCCAGGTGTTTTGAGTATCCAGCTTAGTTGTTGGAGACGTATAAGCCGCAGACTGATCCAGCAGGATGTCCCAAGTGCGGAGTAGTGCTAGGCCCTCTTCCAATGAGTTCACCACTGTTGTGTGCTCATCTTTGGTTATATTCAGTTTAGCTGGATACCCCCAGCGATAGATAATGGCGTGGTTACGCAAAGCCTTGGTAATGGGTAACAAGGCCTTGCGTTTTTGCATAGTGTACCGTGAGAGGTCCGCAAAGAGTTGAATATTCGCATAATGTTCAGGTGGCTGTTTGTTTTTGCGGTAGGCAGACATGAAACGTTCTTTGACATGATAAAAGTGGACCCGCATAAGGATATCCCTGGGGATATTGTCAGGTAAATGAGAAGGTTTGGGGACACGATGTATCCGGTCTATCACCATGTCGGCTTCAGTCAAATCCGGTAGAAAGGATTTCATCAGATCTTGGGGGTATTGTTGTAGTTGCCCCGTTGTAATTGCCTCAGGGACCCCCGAATTTTGAGGTTGTTGCGGCGCGACCTATCTTCCAGGTCTGGGACCTTTGACCTGAGCCAGGTCACCTCATCGGCTTGTTCATTATGGGCATCTACTAGAGAATTGTATGAGGTTGCAAACTCCCCCATTTTGTCCGCCACATGGTCCACTCTCTCGCCCAGCTCCCCCATATCAGATCTAAAGCTTCTCATGCAGTCCATTAAGTCTGCATGGAGGGAGCTGTGGAGGGACACGAGCATATCCTTCAGCGTGGTGTCTGACACCGGCTGATTTGTTGTAGGGAAGGAGTGGAGCGTCTCAGCCAGCTCCCTGGTATCATCTAGCCCTTCATGTTCCCCGCTCACCTTATCCCCGTCGGAGTCAGTCGCCAGCCGCGGTTTCGACTTCGCCGGGCTACGGGATAGTGGTGTGGAGATCTCCGGAGGTTGTTGGTGCGAGGCCTTCCGGGAGTTCGGGCTGGGTGTTGATGCTCCGGATCTGCTGGACGTGGCTGGCGAGGCGTCGTCGGCGCCATCTTTATGTAGGCCACGATTCTTCTGCGGAAAGAAATGTTGGAGTTTCTGTAGTCGAGAGGCTCCTTTCCTCTTCTTAGCCATGGTGATGGAGCGAGGGGTTTCTCCTGGAGAAATGGGAAGAGGATGAGTTAGGATGAACACCCTGAAGTGTTGTTTTCCCCAACTCTGGCACGGAGCTATCTGCCTACACGTCCATGCAGTAGCTGGGTAGCCACGCCCCCCCCCCCTTCTAAAACCACTTTTGATGTAAAGGGACAGTTTTGGTTGCTATGGGCAATCTCCAGTTTCCAGGCATAAAGAACAGTTTTTATAATATAAAACTACATGCAGGGCACTGGACAGACCACTAATGACAAAAGGGATGTGAAATAATTCCATACAGCAATGTAATCTGTAAGATTACATTATACTGTATGTAATGTATGTGTTTCACTTTTTGAGTTTGGCGCCGTTCTCCATCCCCGTACGTTGCAAAGCTCACAGGGAACGGAGCTTGGCTCTGTCATACATCGAGCGGAGGATGAGCCGAACACACAGCGGGGGGACATCGCTGGATCTAGGGGATAAGGTAAGCACACTCTTCCTGGATCCTGCGATGTGATCCCGAGTCTGGCTCAGGGCTACCGCTTTTGGTTCTGAAATTCCACCCCGAGCCAGACTTGGGAATACCGCCAGGGAGGTTAATACCTTGATCTATAAACAGTATAGGTTTTAATGTCCTGTCCCCACTCTGGGAGTAATATACGACCCTCAGTTATGACAGGTATTCCACTTTGCCCACTTCAGCTTTCCAAAGGTAAGAGCTTCACTGCACTGCTTCTTGCCTCTGTGAAGTTAGCAGTGTGTGTTCTGCCTCTTTCAGCTGTTTCTGTAGTTAGTTCCTGAAACGCTCCATTCTTTTGTATTGTAGCACAAAAGAGCACAAACAAGAAGCTGCTGTCAGTGCTGGATGATATGAAGGTATGTCCAGAAAATTAATCAAACTTTTGTCCCTTTCACATGTGCAGAACAAAGTCTAAGGCCGCGTACACACGGGCGGACTGTTCGCCCAACCTTGTCCGCTGAACAGTGTTTGGGCGGACAGTCCGCTCGTGTGTGGGCTTTCAGCGGACAGTTTCAGCGGACAGTTGGACGGACAAGGTCTTTCGGAAATTCCGAAAAACTGTCCGCTGAAACTGTGTTTGAGCGAACAGTCCGCCCGTGTGTGGGCCTGTCCGCTGTACTTTCGAAATGAGCGGACTGTTCCCGCTCGGAAAGTCCGCCCATTTCGAGCGCGTGTACAGGTAGGCGGGGCCCGCGAGGGAGACGTCGCGGGCTCCGCCGCCTGGAATGGGCTTAAAGGGGAACACCAACGCCGAAAAAAATCGGCGTGGGGGTTCCCCCAAAGTCCACACCAGACCCTTGTCCGAGCACGCTACCCGGCCGGCCAGGAAAGGGGGCGAGCGAGCGCGCCCCCCCTCCCGAGCCGTACCAGGCCGCGTGCCCTCAACATGGGGGGTGCCTTGGGGAAGGGGGGGCCGCGCGGCCCCCCCACCCCAAAGCACCTTGTCCCCATGTTGATGAGGACAAGGGCCTCTTCCCGACAACCCTGGCCGTTGGTTGTCGGGGTCTGCGGGCGGGGGGCTTATCGGAATCCGGGAGCCCCCTTTAAGAAGGGGGCCCCCGGATACCGGCCCCCCACCCTATGTGAATGAGTATGGGGTACAATGTACCCCTACCCATTCACCTGTGAAATAAAGTACAAATAAAAACACAACACAGGGGAAAAAAATATTTTATTGCACAGCCGGGGGTCTTCCGTCTTCGGGGGTCTTCTCGCCGGACTCCTCCGCTATGTGTGTGTAGCTCTTTTGCCAGCGGAGGAGTCCGGCTTTCTTCCTCCCCGCCGCCGGCCTCTTCTCCCGACTTCGGGGGTCTTGTCCCCCTCTTCGGTTCTTCTGCCGGGCCACCGCGCCTGGTCCGGTGGCCCGGTCTTCTGTCGCCGTCTTCCGTTCTTCTGTCGCCGCCTTCGGTTCTTCTGCCGGGCCACCGCGCCTTCTTGTAGCTCTTTTACAGGCGGTGGCCCGGTCTTCTGTCGCCGCTGTCGCCGCTGTCGCCTTCCGTTCTTCTTCTTGTTCTTCTTGTTCTTCTCCAGGAGATGTTGACACGTCGCTCCCTCCGGCCGGAATGCCAGAGCCGCCCTGCGCTGTGACTTATATAGTGACAATGGGGCGGTGTCACATGGTATATGTCACATGGGTTGGTCACATGGGTTGATGTCACATGGGGACTATGACATCGTAAGGGGGCGGGGTCACCATGTGACCAACCCATGTGACATATACCATGTGACACCGCCCCATTGTCACTATATAAGTCACAGCGCAGGGCGGCTCTGGCATTCCGGCCGGAGGGAGCGACGTGTCAACATCTCCTGGAGAAGAACAAGAAGAACAAGAAGAAGAACGGAAGGCGACAGCGGCGACAGCGGCGACAGAAGACCGGGCCACCGCCTGTAAAAGAGCTACAAGAAGGCGCGGTGGCCCGGCAGAAGAACCGAAGGCGGCGACAGAAGAACGGAAGACGGCGACAGAAGACCGGGCCACCGGACCAGGCGCGGTGGCCCGGCAGAAGAACCGAAGAGGGGGACAAGACCCCCGAAGTCGGGAGAAGAGGCCGGCGGCGGGGAGGAAGAAAGCCGGACTCCTCCGCTGGCAAAAGAGCTACACACACATAGCGGAGGAGTCCGGCGAGAAGACCCCCGAAGACGGAAGACCCCCGGCTGTGCAATAAAATATTTTTTTCCCCTGTGTTGTGTTTTTATTTGTACTTTATTTCACAGGTGAATGGGTAGGGGTACATTGTACCCCATACTCATTCACATAGGGTGGGGGGCCGGTATCCGGGGGCCCCCTTCTTAAAGGGGGCTCCCGGATTCCGATAAGCCCCCCGCCCGCAGACCCCGACAACCAACGGCCAGGGTTGTCGGGAAGAGGCCCTTGTCCTCATCAACATGGGGACAAGGTGCTTTGGGGTGGGGGGGCCGCGCGGCCCCCCCTTCCCCAAGGCACCCCCCATGTTGAGGGCACGCGGCCTGGTACGGCTAAGGAGGGGGGGTGCGCTCGCTCGCCCCCCTTTCCTGGCCGGCCGGGTAGCGTGCTCGGACAAGGGTCTGGTGTGGACTTGGGGGGAACCCCCACGCCGATTTTTTTCGGCGTTGGGGTTCCCCTTTAAGCCCATTCCAGGCGGCGGAGCCCGCGACGTCTCCTTCGCGGGCCCCGCCTACCTGTACACGCGCTTGAAATGGGCGGATTTGCCTCCTCCTTACGTGGGCGAGTCCGTTCATTTCAAAAGTTGAGCGAACTGTTTGCCCAACCTTGTTCGTCAAACAGTCCGCTCGTGTGTGGGCAAGTCCGCTCATGCAAATTTTGAGCGGACTGTTTGATGAAACTGTTTGCCGAACAAGGTTGGGCAAACAGTCCGTGCGTGTGTACGCGGCCTAAATGGTACAGGATTGACTGCTTCTACCTGACCCTCCTGTGTTATCAGACCCACAATTGCCCCATAATTCAGCCTGGTCTGACCTCCTCCTGTTACGCAGCAGTCTCATTGTTACACTACTGACATCTGCAGTGGTGCACCACAAGTACTAGCAAGCCTGTTCTGCGTATGGAAAATGTCAATGTTAATAGCAGACTCTGACTGAGCAGTGAAATTAATATGCACCACCCAGATAAAGGTAATAGATTACCAGGTTACTTACCAACTACCTCAAGCATGATGTTTATACTGTTCTTAGTGTCTTTCACCCACAATATATCCACTACAAGCACTACTACAACTGTAACACCACCTTCATAAAGGTTCTTCCAGGGCAAATGCCATGACTTCAACAGGGTGCTATCAGCCTAAAAAGGTACCTAGTCAATTTTTTGGGAAATGTAATTTCAAAATCTAGTACATCTAGTACATCTACCGTATATATACTGTATGTTACCCATATTCTATATTTGAGATTTAATATCTCTCAGATATGATTTGAGTTAAATGAGAGTTCTTTGACCATGAGTGAATGCTTTAACACAATAACAAAAATGTATTGGTATATAGTAAAGTAGGCCTAGACTAATACACATCAAGCTTTCTAATTGTACAGGAAAAGGGTAAAAATCATGGATTACATGAAGGAATATAGAGCATATTCCTTAAAGCATTAATCTACAAACAGTAGGACATAAAAGACTTAAGACCAACATATTTAGATACAAATACAGCGGAAATTTCCCATATTTACCATTCCCATAGAGGTTCCATAGACGTGATTGCTCTGCCATAGAGTGTGCATTTCCCTCCCATCTAGTCTGTGTATATCATTACAGGCTGATGCCTCATTGGTTGGCATGACGTGGCTCTGATTGGTGGGCTTCCCTATTCCTGGTTAAGGACTGGCTACATCTCCACTCCCATATACTTTGCATAAGCCAGCCCCCTTTAACCACTTGCCGACCATCCGCCATCATTATACTGCAGCAGGTCGGCACAATCCCTTGAGCTGTCAGGCTATACGTCGGCTCCTTTAAGCGGGATAGAACGCGTGCACTCACACTGAAGGTGCATGCATGCGTTCGCTGCACTGCAGGTGTGCTGATGATCGTGACCAGCAGTGGTGATGACCGCTGGCTACGAGCAATTTCAGGCACAAGAGGCAGAAGGGGGACGTGTGTGTGTAAACACACAAATCCCTGCTCTGTTCTGAGAGGAGATTGTGTGTTCCTAATAGCTAGGAACCATGAACTGTCATCTCCTATAATCATTCCCCTCATTCTACAGTTAGAACACACAGTCAGGGAACACAGTTAAGCCCTTGATCGCTCCCTTTTAACCCCTTCCCTGCCAGTGACATTTATAAAGTAATCAGTGCATTTTTATAGCACTGCTCGCTGTATAACTGCCAATTGTCCCAAAAATGTGTCAAAAGTGTATTGATGTGTCCACCATAATGTTGCAGTCGTGATAAACATCATAGATCGCTGACATTACTAGTAAAAAAAATAGTAATAATAAAAATGCAACAAATCTATCCCCTATATTGAAGACGCTATAACTTTTGCGCAAATCAATATAAGCTTATTGCAATTTTTATTACCAAAAATATGTAGAAGAAAACATATCAGCCTAAACTGAGAAAAACATGTGCCTTTTTAAAAAAAAAAATGGGTATATTTATTATAGCAAAAAGTACAAAATATTATGTTTTTTTTTTCAAAATTATCGCTCCTTTTTTGTTTATAGAGCAAAAAAATAAAAACTGCAGAGATGAACAAATACCACCAAAAAAAGCTCTATTTGTGGTTATTTATTTCACTTGATTTTATTTTATTTTTACACAGTTTTTTTTTTTTTTTATTGTGTCACTTTTAGTCCTATTACAAGGAATGTAAACATCCTTTGTAATAGAAAAATGTGCCTTTAAGACGTATGGGCAGAAGTAACGTTTTGATGTTGCTTCCGCCCTGCAGTGTCATGGAGATGGGTAGCCACCTTCCCCTCACTCATCTCCATGCACAGCAAGTGAAAGGATGCGATCACCTCTGCCACTGCCAACGGCTCTGGTAAGCAACAGAGGGCACCGGATCGCTGCAGGAGAGGGGACACCAGATCGTGGTGGGAGAGAGGGGCCCCTCTCCCACCACCGAGAAAAGTGATCTTGCGGCGAATCCACCACAGAGACCACTTTTATATTGTAGCTGGCCGGACATGGGGATACCGGGTTATGGCAGCTAGCTGCTGCCATAACAATGATATCTGTCCCCAAAGTAGGAACTTACATTGGTGTGCAGCAGTCGGCAAGTGGTTAAAGTGACTATGTGTAGAACAATGAGTTTTGGGTCCCATTGTTTAAATAAACAAGCTTAGGTACTGAATTGTCTGGTCTAACAGACACTTATGTGAAGCTATGTTGCACACCCTCCATAGATACAATCTAAATGAAATATATTCATAATTACAATATTTTACAGTTATTAAAGGAGTTTTCACATAAACAACAAATATATATATCCTCCTGTCAGGATCTGGATCTGATCCTGGGAACTCTGCAGCATCTGTCTGTGTTTCTTCTTGCTATGCCACCAGAGATGCTGTACAGATCCCTCCCTGATTCCCCAAGCAACCTTGCTTTTTGTCTTGTTTCTGGTGAACCTTGAACCCTTTTTTCCTCCCCTGAACTTCCTGATTCAAGCCATGTCTCTGCACTTCCTGTTTGCCAGATTATTGCGTGCTTCTCCAGCCAATTTCTTTCTCCTTTTGCTTCTGCTGCCATCCATATTTTCACTGCCATTTGTTACTGACCTTGAGCTTGTTCGTTCACTACGCTTCTGCTTGATACCTACCAGTAACCAATTGTTACTGACCTTTGGCTTGTATACTGACTACACTTCTGCTTAAATCCTAACAGCTCTATCTGCCACCAGACACCATCTTGCTTACCTCATGGTGGCATAGGTAGCGATGTTCAGCTGTAGGCTAGGGTATCTGATCAGAGTCATGAGTAAGGGGATATGCACATAGCCTACATCCCCACAACACAAAAAAATAAAATAGGCAATTATTTTAACCGTACTAAGGCAAATCCTAACCCAGGTATAAAATTGGCTTTACATTTCCAAGATGGTTACTAAATATGATGCTAACATGTGTTATAGATTTAGTCATTGTGAAAACTGCTTTCACTTATTCACTAAGTACATTGAGCAGGCATTATACTTGGAGCCCAGTTATCCTCTGTTGCTTTGTAAATACAATGAAACATGTTTAAAATCTTTATTATTTGGACACAAATCATCCCCTTTTATACTTTTTAACACAAAAAAATTACTTTACTTACAAGCCAGCTATAGGACATTTGTCCTGCTTCAAATAGTTGGGAAAGAGCAGTGACCCAAAATAAAAAGAGACGTTTTCAACCTCACCATCCCAGGTAAGGTCAATCTATGAGACCATTCACATACATCCTTCTGTTACCTGCACAGTTTAATGTGGTTTTCTCTATTAATATTGGGATTATTTCATGTTTCTTTTTCTTATTTACAAATCTAGTCACATCAATCACTATCTTATGAAACTATTAAACAAACACAGCAATTAACACATGAAAGTTAGATCTTAACGAATTGACTAACCTCATAACTTAACAAAATATGGCCCTTATAAAAAGCACTAGACTGCAACATCACTGCACATTTCATTTTGCTAGCATCTGAAAAGCCCTACTGTTTATATAATAAAAAATAAACAAGCAAAAAAAAATTTTACCAAAAGGGAAGTCAGGTCCCCAGGAATGCTCCAACAGTTAGGCTAAGAGAAGACTTCTTTAGGCAAGTAGTTGATCCTGGTGGACAGGAGAATCTAACACTAGCTCTGAGACCTTCTGTGGGCCCAGAAGAGGGAATGTTTATGGTGGCCTTCAATTCTAGGAGCCAGGATTGCTGCTTCTCTTTTGAGAAGAACAAGGCCCTCACAGAGGCATACGTAGAAGACCACCTTTCTGTAGATATGGTTTTTAATGCACATTCATGAGAACCCTGGTTACCTTCCTGGCAAGGACATAATCCTCTTTTTAAATCAATTTGTGAGTCAAGCACATACTGCTGCATAAAAAATCCTCACAATAACATTTGGGTGATTCACAGCACAGCAGCAAATTACAAAGATGAACTTTGTTCATGGCACTGCTACTACATTAGTCTTTGGGTTTTATGTCTTTTTTGTTGTTTATTGTTGTAGGGGCCTTCTGGCAGTCTCAAATATAATTTATGAATGCATAATGTAGACTTGTCAAAAATTTCTCTGAAGATGGCCATAGATGGACTGAAATTTAGTTGGTTCAAGCTAAATTTTGATCCATTTGTGGCCACTGACGCTTAAAAGAAGTTGATCTATCGATCGATTTCTATTAGACAGACGTGTTGGAAATAAATTTGCTCAATCAGCCTCAGCCAAAGGCAGAATGAAAAAAACTGAGTCATGTATGTTAGCTTTAGACTGAAATTATCTCTTCCTTTAGCTTTAAGATTTCTGATATTTCAAGCCACAGGGATTTTCTGTCTCTTTTTTTGTTGTTTTCAGCCATCTCTTAGAACTAAAGTAAGGTGTTCTTTTGCTAGTCCTGCACAAATGCCACAATCCTCAGTCTTAGCATTACACAGGTTTATACTCAAAGTGTTTGTCGAGCCTTTTTTTTCTATACAGTGCAGAAGGCTTAGAACCCCTGCTGTTTTTTTACTGCTTTCTGGGGCTTCAATACAGATAGTTTGCCTCACTTCCTGTCTGTTTGAAAATGTTGTTACGCACAGGTAATGAAGGTAACTTTAAAAGTAGCACAGACAGGTTATTCCACTTATTTTCTAGGTATAACCTATGGCCATGATTAGTTTAACCTGTTACGATATCCAGGTCCTAAATTCAACAAAGAAAACATTGCGTTTCTGAGAATGGCATCGGCTTAAGTCAGATGTCATTTTTTTTTTTTTTACAAGAGATCTACTGTATTTTTCTAACCTCCATTTAATGTACACATGCAATATTCAGGCCCCAATTGAAAATACCCGTTTTTAATCAATTTCATGCTTCTTAGAGGCAATTTTATTTTTTATTAATACAACCCTTTGTGCTGCTATTTTCAAAATCCGTATAAATCAAAATTTCCACAATACCAATTACAGCTGCCAAAACCTATACCAAATCTCACATGTATAGAAAAAAAAACTTAAAAACCAAAAAGGTGTAGTGCTGTTGTCCCTTTAACACTACACAATTTGTCCCAATGATATAATCTTTCAAACTAAAGTGTCCATGTGCATTAAATGCCTCTCTCATAATCTTCAGTGCTTCTTATAGTGCACACTCAGTTCACTTATTCACCTCCTGTGCATACACAATCCGCCATTGTGCTCTTTGTGTGTAGTTACATTTTAAATTTGTGGATTTGCCTGGGAGGGAAAAGGTATCTGGGAGCCCCCTTATTATAAGATTCAGTTATAAGTCCCCCTCACAACCACTAAACCTTTTGTGGGGAAGAAGTCCTTGTCACTCACCTTTAGGACAAAGTGCCTTGCAAAAGGGAAGGAGAATAAGCTTCCCCCCTTGCATGGTCCCCCCAATGTTGTTCTCTTCACTGATTCTCATCCTACTTATCCAACCACAACTTTAGCATTACCTACAATTCTATTTGCTCCTCTCCTCTTTCTCCTTCGAGGTCCCCCAAGGTTCTGTTTTTGGACCTCTCCTATTCTTGAGCTACACCTACTCGCTGGGTCAGTAAATAGCCTCCCATAGCTTCCAATGCGATCTCTACGCTGACGACACCCAAATTTATCTCACTACCCCTAAGCTCACTCCTTCAGTCTCCTCACGTATCACTGATTTACTAACAGACATATAAACCTGGGTGCCACACCACTTTCTCAACCTAAATCTATCCTAAACCGAGCTCCTAATATTTCCTCTACCATGTACCTCTTCCCCTGATTTCTCTGTCAAGATTGATGGTACAACTATTAACCTGTCCCTGCATACCAAGGCTCTAAATGTAATCCTGGATTCTGAACCATCCTTTCGACCCCACATCCAACCAATGTCCAAATCTTGCTGCCTCAACCTATGCAACATCTCCAAAATACACCCCTTCCTAACCAATGACACCACAAAGCTCCTAGTTCACTCCCTGGTCATCTTTCACCTCGACTTCTGCAACTCCCTCCTCATTGGATTACCTTTACATAGGCAATTTCCCCTTCAGTCTATCATTAATTCTGCTGCCAGGCTCATCCACCTTACTAATCGTTCAGTATCTGCTACCCTTCACTGCCAATCCCTCCACTGGTTTCTGCTCACCCAACAAATTCAATTCAAAATTCTAAAAACTTACAAAGCCATCCACAATTTATCCCCCAGCTACATCACTAACCTAGTTTCAAAATACCAACCTAATAGTTCTCTTCATTGCTTCCAAGACCTCCTGTTCTCCAGCACCCTTGTCGCCTCCTCCCATGTTCGCCTCTAGGACTTTTCCTGAGCATGTCTCATCCTATGTAACTCCCTACTCCAATCTGTCCGACTATCTCATACTGTGCTTTTAGATGATCCCTGCAAACCCTTCTCTTATAATAACCTATTCTGTCCCTACCTTACAATTTTACTTTATTTTTCTCCAACAGCTACTCCCCCACAGCTACTACCTTTTGTATCACCTGTCCCTTTCTCTTAGATTTTTAGCTCTAAAAAGCAGAGCCCTCTGATTCCTCCTGTAGTAAATTTTATTGTAACTGTACTATCTGGCTTCATGTTGTAAAGCACTGCGCAAACAGTTGGCACTATATAAATCCTATATAATAATAAAAATAATAATATTTAAATTGTATTGTGCCTAAGCATCAGAATAACAGCCAATGACAGAGCTTTTACAGAAGGGATGTAATATTGGCAGCCTCTATTAATGACATTTCAGACAAAAATATGCTTCTTCACCTCTAGTGGTTAACTCAACTGGTGGAAAGACTCCCATTTAACACAAACAGCAAGTAGTGCACCATGAGCAAGCAAAAAACTAATGTTAGGTTGCTGCTAGGTGAGAATACTTATGTGTGCTAACATTCCATCTTTCATTTTATAAAGTTATGTGTTAGAATCAGGTTTATTTATCATGTGTTCTTACTAAAACTATTGTAATTTGCACCTATTGGTTACCTATCACCTTGCTTATTGCATAGCTAGCAATCTTGTGCTTCAGGAATAACAAGTCAGTATAAGGCCGCGTACACACGCGCGGACTGTTCGCCCAACTTTGTCCGTCCAACAGTTTCGGCAAACAGTCCGCTCAAACTTAGCATGGACGGACATGGCCACACACGACGGACGAACAGTTTGCTGAAACCGTGCGCGATGACGTGAACGGCACGTACGACGGGACGAAAAATACGACGTCCTATACACTGCATTATAGCTTTCGGCGTGAAAATCCTTTCTGAGCATGCGCGCAACTTTGTTTGACGAACAAGCCTACACACGGGCGGACTGTTCGCTCAAACAAGGTTTCAGCGGACAGTTTTTCGGAAATTCCGAAAAACCTTGTCCGTCCAACTGTCTGCTGAAACTGTCCGCTGAAAGCCCACACACGAGCGGACTGTCCGCCCAAACACTGTTCAGCGGACAAAGTTGGGCGAACAGTCCGCCCGTGTGTACGCGGCCTAAGGCTACATTCACTTGGCTGTAACACAGCTGTAAAGTTTGTACTGATCATTAGGTCATTTTTTAATGCTTTTGTCCTCCAATTTTTTCACAGGTAAATGTGTCTACTACTGCAGCTACATTCAGAACCATAAATTTAAAAAAATAGTAAATGTGTTGTTGTTGCTTTGTGAATTATGCCAAAAAATCTATTGGAAAGCTTCACTCTCCACTGCTTAGCTGGTGCATCTTGAGATGTTGCAAGGGTACTTGGAACCACCATTATCAATCTAACGTTCCTGGATTAGTGATGGCCCACTATTGCTTCATAAATTTGGTGGTTTGTTCATTTCGCCATTCACAAGGTAGTACGGCCCTGGTGAGTTTGAGATAGCAATATTTAATCAGCCACCTATTTTTTTTTTTTCTTTAGGTTGCATCTACACAAAATAAATATTCCATCTCCTGATACTGTTTGCTTACAGTGTGCATATTTAGACCAAAGGCACTTTGTAGTTTATGATTTAAAAGGAGTACCTGGGTAATAAGGTTATTGTTGTGCTTTTGCACATCCATCTTCATGCAAGTGTACCTTCAAAGAGAAACTGAAATCAATCAAATGTCCCTCTCTCTGTATGTACCACTCAAAAGCAATTTGATGAGAAAGACATTGGAAAAGAGTGCTGCCAATGCCATGGGTCAGATGATCTGGAATGTATGAAATGCATTATAGTAAAAATGAGAGATGTAATGCTAGATAAAAAATAATGCCCAAATGTCATATCATAAAAGGACAAATTATTGTGCACCCAAAAGCCTGTTAGTACTGTCAGTGTTACAGTAGTTCTTGTCAATATGTTTTTTTTACAATAAAAGCATACAATAGAGAGCACTTATGCAGTGAAAATCATACATGTTCTTTTTTGTGTGTCATTCCATTGCCATTATACAAATGATATGTGTTTGCACTCCATAATTGCAATATTTAAAACAGTGCTCTGAGTGTTGCATATATTGTAACATTCCATATACATGAATGATATTGCTGAAAAAAGTAGATTTTGGTTTACCAAGCAAAATTAAGCAGGTAACACATTAAGCCGTAGAACTGCAATAGTGAGTACTATGCCACTCCACTGGGTTTTGGCAATGTGACAGGTAAGAAGTCAGAGAATTTCATATTTCATATTATAATTTCATAAAATTGGTAGGCAAATAAGCTTACACACAGTATATGTTTGTCATATATTATGCTGTATGCTGAACCTCTGATTTAACGCATATTTCCTCTGATATTAATAGAATATCTGAATTGAACACAGGATCACTGTCCCACAATAATATTAGCCTTCAATTACATCTTTTTTTTCACATGTGAAAGTTTGACATATTTTAAGGGCTTATTGGGCATTTGCAGGTTTGTTTGTTTTTTGGAACGTGGTGGAATGGCATTCCGCCACCTCCAGCAGCCCCCTCCTCAATTAACACAGAAGCAGGTGGAGGGAGTTTTCTATACCATTTACTTCCTCCACTGGTTTCTATGTGGGTATTTGACTGAGGAGGGTGGTTTCCTGCGCCTATTCTCTGAGAAAAATAGCCATGGGTATTTGGATAAATTAGGCTGCAAAAATATCTTTAAATACAGATAAGGAACAGGCAATCATACTGCCTTTACATTTCTCAAGTAGAAGAATACATTGTAACAACAAATAAGCAAAGCAAAAGCTAAGAATTAGTTTACCCAAAATAGCGCTTATTTTTTAGTAGAAAACAGAGAGTCCAGTTTTGCAATGATGGTGGGATAGTGGGTTCTCTGCATTTAAGTTCTAAGATCTTTATGCTTATTGCAGAAATTGTAAGTGGGCAGCATTTTATGTTGAATTTATATACTCTAGTATGTTTAGTAGTGGGACTCTAGGGCAACTTATACCTTAGTACAGAGTTATGATTCATATGTGTTCTCAGGATTCCTTCATTACGCATTAGATCTATGTAATTAGTATATTAGAATTTTCCCTAATGAAGTTCAAACTTAGAACATGTGGAAATATAAACTATATGCATCATGGGCTGACCATTTTTATGTGTATCCTCAGGGGGCTATATTATGTGATTGCCCATTTTAATATATATATATATATATATATATATATATATATATATATATATATATATATATATATATATATATATATATATATATATATATATATATATATATATATATATATATACGCTACCTAGTGTCTTCCAGCTACTTGGCTCAACACCAATTCGCAGGTAAAAATATCTCCTTTTGGAGGGCCAATGGGTATTGGGCACAGCGGCCAAACAGCATATTGCATATATGTGTTTTCTCTGTATTAAAATTAATTGGAATGTTTCTAATTGTATTCTATTTTATGCAGTACCACGTATAACTCTCAAAAACATCCCCTGAGGAAGCCTTAATGGGCGAAACGTGTCAGATAAGTCGCTCCAATATTATTGTAGAGTGACCAATTTTTCCACCCGACTTGACTTTAGATGTTTTCTTGTATCTGCATATTTGCTGTTATAGCCAACTTGTTTAACACTTGTCTTTCATGTAATAAACGTTGTTAGATTTTTTTTATAAATTGGAGTATCAAAAGTTATTTCTGTGCCTGGCACCCCCAAAAATCCTCCCTTGTCTACATATACTTACAGGGATGTTGGTGCCATATTCTTGACACTGTTACCTATCCATACCACCGCTCTTTAAAATATATATATATATATATTGTAGGGGATCAGAGGGGTGAAAAGCTGGCTCAGAGGCAGTCCAGTAAAATAAAATTGGCTTTTATTCAGCAAAACAGAAAAACAAAACATAAGACCAGACAGACTTGTCTTATCACACAGATGTGCACACAGGTACAGCTCACAGTTCATCAGCCCACAGGCTTAGAGGTAACAGTTCATGGTTTCAAATAGAGCTACAGTCTTTTTGTGGTTTAAGCTCACCCAGCAGGTACACCATCCAGCAATGGATGTTTCCACACAGCGTGCTGCTGTGTCTCTCTCTCCTACTCAACAACTCCACACTGACACTTTCAGCACACCTGACCATAAGCAGGTCTGAAGGGGAAGTACCTGCCTTCTTCAATTAACCCCCTCTTAGCCCCCTTAACCCTGCCCCAGGCTGCCCTCTACTATATATATGTATATATATATATATATATATATATATATATATATATATATACATATACATATATATTTATAATGTTGTATATACTAAATACTGATCCTACAATCAAATACAACAAGCTTTATAATTCTATAAACAAAAAAATCTTGATTTCCTTAAGTTTCAAATAATTTTAATTCTAGAGCTACACTTTGTATTGCATAACATTTATTCAATACAGCTTGCCAGGGTACAATCACATTTCCCCCTTTAAGAATCCAAGATATCAGCAATACAGTATACCAGTTTACAGGGACCCTGATAAGCTGTATATCTATGTGCGTAGATTTTAATGCATGTTAAAATGTGAGTATTTCTGAAACTTTTAAAACGGAAAAACACTTTGATGGTTTATCCATAATTGTTTTTGAGCCATAATCTATACATTGAGCAGCAATGATCCCATAAGTGTATGGATACCTGCGATAGAGAGTTGGAGGATCTGAGGAGCAGATAGCCACAGGATCTGTAAATAGGTCTGAGTTTAAGGTGAGAGCATTCACTGACTGGTGGTGAATCACAAGGTGTTCTTTGAAGTTGGGGTTCGCTGTGGACACAGGTAGCTTTCTGGATACATATATTGGATATTTTACTGACAGTTTATTATTATTATTTTTGCTTTACCCTTTTCATAAAATTAAGAATTTTTAGCTGAGAGGTTCCCAACATTTTTGCATTTTGGATATTTTTGGTTTCTTTAGATTGTTACAGTGCATTTATGATGTTTTAGTTATTATTTTAATTTGAATTATTTCACTTGAAGTTAATTTGTATTGTAAATAGCTATAGCGTGGGTTTCTACCATCCTTAATTTTGACATATATTACATTTGAAGTGACATATCACTTGAATTATTGCACTTAAAGGTAATTTGTATGGCAAATATCTACACAGAGCAAAATTATAAATGCAACACTTTTGTGTTTGCTCCTATTTATCATGAGCTGCACTCAAAGATCTATGACTTTTTTTATGTACACAAAATGCTTATTTCTCTCAAATATTGTCCACAAATCGGTCTAAATCTGTGTTATGCCACGTACACACGATCGGAATTCTGGCCAGAAAAAGACAGATGAGAGCTTTTCATCGGAAAATGCGACCATGTGTGTGCTCCATCAGAACTTAGCTGTCCGAATTCCCGCCAGCCAAAAATCAATAGCATGTTCTCAATTTTCCCGATGGAAAAACTTTCTATCGGTAATTCCGATCATGTGTATGCAATTCCGACATGCCAAAAAAATCACGCATGCTCAGAATCCAGTACAAGACAGAACCGCTCAGTCTGGAAAAACTAGCGTTCGTAATGGAGATAGCAGATTCATCACACTGCAAATTTTTAAATTGTTCAATGCCGCGTATTCTCTTCTTTATATAATGCTAGTAGAATGACGTTATTTTTCTGCTTATATTCACACAGAATTATCACAAACTTATTTTTTTATTATTTCTAGGTATCTTCTGAATAATCTTTATTATAATTTAAGCCAGATCTACATAATATAATTTTTTTTAGTAAAGTCATTTTTTTTCATTAATATACATTTTTGGATTATTGTATTATTTTCTCGTGCTCTCCTTTTAATTTTTTTATGTCACATTTCCACAGCACCATTATTATGTTGTATTTGTAAACCTGTTTGTTGTTGGTGTCCCTTGTTAATTTTGACATTGTATTTTTGAAATGTACCTGCCTACTCACCCAAAACAATTTATATTTGCTATTTAAAAAAAAACACATAGGCAAGTATTTTCTGGAAATAAAAATCACAATTTATTTAACATCATAAAAACAAAATAAAGATGAAGGCAACGCTGGAGAAAGTGCTTGAATTTGCGAAGCCTTTGGCCCCCAAGGCCCACATGAACTTTGTGGCTCAAAAACTTGGTAGCTTGAGAAGTCCATATAGAAAGGAGGTCAGTCTAGTCCAGGAATCCCAGAGAACAGGAACAGCAGCAGATGACATATGTACCCAGGCTGTGGTACTACAACAGGCTGTGTGTTCTGCAGACCAGACTGAAGGCAGGCAATCACTTTCTTGTCTTCCGTACAGCCTTCCCTGCAGTCTTCCCTGCAGCCTTCCCTACAGCCTTCCATGGAGGCTGTGATTCTGGAGGTGGGCCTGTGGCAGGAGGAGGTGGTGGAGGAGGAGGAGGATGGGGGAGCGCACACAGGTGGTCATCGTCAGTTAGTTCACCACTCAACCTCTTGTGGATAGTTGTAAAAATTATTTTTTCACATTTGCGCCATTGGCCCTCCTCCATTTGCTGTAAATTGGAGGCTATCTAGATGCCATAGACCTCTACAGCATTGAGGGGGGATTTCAGGGCGTCATTAGCCTCCTTGATGAGGACCAGTGCTGCCTCCTCTGTTTTAGTCCCCTTCCTGGGCCTTTTGTATTGAAGGACGAGGGGAGGAACCTGAGACTGGGTGTTACTGGGCCCTGCCACCTCCTGGCTGACACCTTCCCCCGTCTCCTCCTGTGTGCCACTTGCCAGAGCCTCGTCCTGGCTGAAATCTTCCTGTGTATGAAAAAGGAACAGAATTTTAGTTTTTTGTTCATCAAACACACAATTTTCAGCTCATGACTGTTGCAAATTTAATGTTACTAAATAGAAAAGACTATGATTCCGAGCCCAACATTTTTCATTCTTACCCCAATCATTTTTTATATAACTCATATGTTGCACACACCACCGCCATCAACACGATACTATGAAACCCCTTATAGTTAAAATAGTCTGACCCCGAATGGGGTGGTGGGACGATGTGGACGTGCTTCCCATCGATTGCCCTTCCGCAGTTAGGAAAATCCCACCGCTGGGCAAACTGGGAGGCCACAGTCTGCCATTCCTGTGGCGTTGAAGGAAACTGTGGAGTCAAACAAAAAAATCGAATTAGTAATTTTGCACAGAAACATTACAAGCAGATTATACACAAACATTGTTGGCCAACATCAGTATAACATTTCTTATAAAGAGTATTTAAAGGCTAAAATATAAGGTCCACTTATCAGATTCATCACCCCCCTGATGGCCCCTTGTAAATATTTTAGGGGGGAGGTATGTTTTGGACAGGTAACCACCCTCTCCACTACGTAAGGACAAAGTAATAACTAGCTGTTCAAGAAGGCGGTTACAAAATTCTCTCCAAATGGTACAGAACCCCTTCACTGCTTCACAAATTCTCAGATGCCATCTCAAACATATGCTGGCGCTGTGGCATGGCTGAGGGTACCATGCTCCACATTTGGTGGTCGTGTCCCGCCCTCCAGACTTTCTGGAGGTCGGTCCACGACACCATACTTGCAGTAACATCCCAAAGCAATGATTTCTCCCCAGCCTCCTATCTACTTCATTATACCAAAATCCCCAAAAGACGCTACTTTAAATCACTCAACATGATCATGATCAACGCTGCTCAACACTGTATCCCATGCCATTGGCGCTCCTCTTCAGTACCAACCTTGGCTGAATGGTTCAGCAGATTGAACAACACTGAAACTTTTGAAGAATTAATTAGCATCTCCAATGACACAGTTACCAAATTCTCAGCAATTTGGCTTGATTGGCGACGTTTCAAACTCACCGACTCTTATATTTCACAAACTGGCTAAACGCCTCCCATGTCCTAGACTATTTTTTTTTTTCAATCTCGTCCTTCTTCCCTATCTTTGCCATCCCCCCTTCCTACCCCTCACAATGTATATCCATGTGCTGACTATTTGTTCATAGTAAGGTTCAGATGCTTTAGAATACTCTTTTACCTAGACGTTTCACTATGTCTGCTGTTCTTGAACCAACTCTAAAACTACCTAAGATTATCTTTATTGTAGCTTACATAATTGGAAATGTGTTTGGTACTTTCACCTGCTAAAATGTTTTCTCCATGTTATTTGCAGTGCCATGACTATATTGACATGCTACCTTTTCGGTCGCCTGTTTTTTCTTTGTATGCTTGCATTATCTTAATAAAAATTTTGTGGAAAAAAAAAAAAAAGGAATAACAAAGTAATGTGGGTTACTTTGGCCAGCCCCTCCCTAATTACACTATTGGCAGCCCATTGGACAGGTAATAAGAAGTGGCATCAAAACAAATTAATAAATGAAAGCACATTTGTAGATTCTGCAATTACCTATCAAGATAATAATATGAGAAGAAAAATGTAAACAGTAGCATTTGAAAGGATTGAGGCACGCCCTTACACTACATACTTTGTAGAAGCAAAGTATTGTATTGGGTTTAGCAAAGTCAGCAGATAGAGGATTGCTATTAGCTGACTTAGTGGTTGGGGGGAGGGGGGTTCCAAATGATTTTGGGCCCCCCAAAAAAGTCTCTGGTACTCTGCATGAATTTAAGGACAACAATAACATTTTTAAACATTTTAGGAGGTCTTTAGGGTAAAGCATTACAATGGAGCTGACAAAATACATTGTTAATTGACTAGACTATAGGAGTATATGGGCCTCGGATAGCATGCTGGGGGGGTTAGTGAAGGCAAATATGCATGAAGGACAAAAAAGGAGCATACAAAACTCCAACATGCATGAGGACAAAGAGGAAATTCCCAGCTTATTACAATTATGTTAATTATAGAATGAAGAAAGAAATCCAATACATTAGCAAACATTAAATACATAGAATGTGATGTTAAAGGAGAAAACTTACCCTCATATATTCCTTCTGCAGGACCTGAATGATGGCAGAACAGGTCTCTGGAATAATGATCCCCAGAGCCTGGGGGGAGATGCCTGTCGAGAACTTGAGGTCCCGAAGGCTTCTCCCTGTCGCCAAGTAACGCAACGTGGCAACTAGCCTCTGCTCCGGAGTGATGGCTTGCCGCATGCAGGTATCCTGCCTGCTGATATAAGGGGACAGCAAAGCCAGCAGACAGTGAAAAACGGGGTCCGTCATCTGGAGATAATTCCTGAAATCATCAGGATTATTCTCACGGATCTCACGCAGCAAAGGCATATGAGAGAGCTGGTCACGCTGGAGCAACCAATTCTTCGTCCACAAACTCCTCCTCGCCCTGTTCATGGACCAGGCTTGTGTCAAAGTAAGAACCCCAACACCAAGCCCCCACACAGTACGAACTCTACGATGAGTACGTACACGTAACATAGCTTGAAAACGGTCGGCTGGTGAGAACGGACAACAGAAAGCACTGATAAACAGCAAGGCCTGAAAGAACGAAACGCAAATCAGCAACGAGCGGACAATATAGCACTAATATAGTATGCAATGACAAACAAATGCAAACTGACTACACGCACTGATAGGCAGATACGCACCGACAAGCACAAACTGTAGAGCAGGAAAGATCTGAAGCACAAGTCTGAAAAGCGCGAATCGTCTCTATCCAAACTTCTACTAAACACGCGATAAACACGAGATCAGCAGAAGGAGCCCAAAGGGTGCCGTAGGTGGTGCTGAACTTCCCTATTCTAGTCCCGTAGTACGTGGTGGATGTCACTGCATTCTAAACGATCAGAATTTGGTGTGTAGGCAAGACAGCTTGAGCGGAATTCCATCGGAATTCCATCGGGAAAACCATCAGAGCTTCTTCCAACAAGAATTCCGATTGTGTGTACGCAGCATTAGTGAGCACTTCTCGTTTGCTGAAATAATCCATCCACCTCACAGGTGTGGCATATCAAGATGTCAAGATGCTGATTAGACAGCATGATTATTGCACAGGCTGGCCACAATAAAAGGTCACTCTAAAATGTGAGGTTTTACTGTATTGGGGGTCGGGGCATCTGAAAACCAATCAGTATCTGGTGTGACCACCATTTGCCTCACGCAGTGCAGCACACTTCTTCACATAGAGTTGATCAGGTTGCTGATTGTGGCCTGTGGAATGTTGGTCCATTCCTCTTCAATGGCTGTTTGAAGTTGCTGTATATTAGCAGGAACTGGAACATGCTGTTGTATACGCCGATCCAGAGCACCCCAAACATACTCAATGGGTGACATGTCCAGTGAGTATGCTGGCCATGCAAGAGCTGGGATGTTTTCAGCGTCCAGGAATTGTGTACAGATCCTTGCAACATGGGGCCATGCATTATCATGCTGCAACATGAGGTTATGGTCGTGGATGAATGGTACAACAATGTGCCTTAGGATCTCGTCATGGTATCTCATGCATTTAAAATGCCATCATTAAACTGCACCTGTGTTTTTTGTCCATAGCATACGCCTGCCCATATCATAACCCCACCATCAGCATGGGCCACTCGATCCACAATGTTGACATCAGCAAACCGCTTACCCACACGATGCCTTACACACTGTCTGCCATCTGCCCTGTACAGTGAAAAAGAGAACATCTCTCCAAAGAGCCAGACACCATCAAATTTGAGCATTTGACCACTGAAATTAATTACGACAACGAACTGCAATCAGGTCAAGACCTGACTGAAACACCTTTGGAGATGGCTTATGGTAGAGAAATGAACATTCAATTCAACGTCAACAGCTCTGGTGGACATTCCTGCAGTTAGCATGCCAATTGCATGCTCCCTCAAAACTTCCGACATCTATGACATTGTGCTGTGTGATAAACTGCACATTTTAGAGTGGCCTTTTATTGTGGCCAGCCTAAGGCACACCTGTGCAATAATCATGCTGTCTAATCAGCATCTTGATATGCCACACCTGTGAGGTTGATGGATTATCTCGGGCGGCAAAGAAGAAGTGCTCACTAACACAGATTTAGACAGATTTGTGAACAATATTTCTGTGTACATAGAAAAAAATCAGCTCATGATAAATAGGGAAAAACACAAAAGTGTTGGGTTTATCATTTTGCGTGGTGTATATTAGGGATTTCCACCATCCCTGATAAGTTTTACTTTCAAAGTTTTTATTAATATTGGTAACAAATAAAGAAAAAAAAACAAAAGAAAAAACAAAGGATATGCGGGGGTTCTAGGTATTTGTAGTGGATTAGGGTAAACATCCTTTTCCAGAATGATCTGATTTTGGGACATTCCCACCATATGTGGGCAATGGATCCATTCAGTTCAATTTAGTCAGTGTGAGGTACCAACTGGTCATTACTTTGAGGTTTGATTCTATTAGGGAAACATTCTTTATCCCCTTGTAGGTCTTGGAAAAGGATGTCTACCATTGTCAATATATAAACCCCAACACTGGTCAAATCTGATTTCTATCCAAGCTAATAACAAAACTTGTCAAATTCCACCAAGGATGCTTTATTATATTTGGTGACTTCAATGTAGTACCAGACAACAATATGGATACATCATCCTGCAATTCCAGACTCGCCTCACCTATGGACTCCTTCATAAGGAACAATGACTTATACAACGTATGGAGATATCACCACATCACAGAACAAGACTACTCTTTCTTCTCCCACAGGCATAATTCGTACACCCGGATTGACTATGTTCTAGTAGAATTAATGGACACTGACCAAAATAAAAGACTCTACTGTGTGAACAATCACTTGGTCAGACCACGCTCCCATATCAATAGACGTTGCTGACTGGCCTCATTCCCCACCACATACGATTTGGAGAGCCAACGCTACAATCATCCAATCTTCTGAACATTCAGATTATATCCACAAACACCTTGAGGAATTCTTTGACTTTAACAAGGGATCAACATCCAACAACCCTATCCTCTGGAATGCCCATAAAGCGTTCATTAGAGGGATTATTATACAGCTCAGTGCTAGGGAGAAGTGGAGGAGATCACAGTGTCTAGACACCCTAACATCCACTATTAGAACATTAGATGAACAAAACAAAACCAACCCTGACCCAAACTGCAAAGAAAAATTAGTCCTCCTCAGGCAAGAACTAAGAAAGCTCTATTTGTGTGAAATAAATTATAAACATTTTGTTTGGGTACAGTGTTGCATGACTGAGTAATTGTCATTCAAATTGTGAGAGCACTGAAAGCTGAAAATTGGTCTGGGCAGGAAGGGGTGAAAGAGCCCTGTACTGAAGTGATTAAGGGGAACTCCATGACAGAATTAAGAAAAAAAGGCGTAGAGTCCCCCTGAAATCCATAGCAGGTCCTTTGGGTCTGGTATAGATGTTAAGGGGAACTCCGTGCCAAAATAAAAAAAAATGGCATTGGGTCCTCCCCAAATCTATACCAGACCTTTATCCAAGCATGCAGCCTGGCAGGCCAGGAAAGGGGAATGCCCCCCTCCTGAACAATACCAGGCTGCTTGCCGTCAACATGGGGATCATGCTTCGGGTGCCCCCAAAGCCCCTTGTCCCATGTTGATGAGGAAAAGGGCCTCTTCCTGACAACCTTGGGCTGTGGTTGTTGGGGTCTGTGGGTGGGGGGCTTATTGGAAGCTGGGGCCCCCAGATCCCACTCCCCCATGGGTATCGGGTCATACATCACATCCATCATATCCCTACCCATTCACCAAAAAAGTATCAAAAAGTAATAATCACTCGCATGGGGACAAGGTGCTTTGGAGTAGGGGCCACAGAGCCCCCTCTGGCCCAAAACACCCACCCCCCTATGTTGAGGGCATGTGGCCTGGTATGGTTCAGGATGTGGGCTCTCAATTGTCCCCCCCCCCTATTTTTCCTGACCTACCAGGCTGCATGCTCGTATAAGAATTAAATAGATGCCAAACTATGCGGCCCCCCCTTCCCCAAGGCACCCCCCACGTTGAGGGCACGCGGCCTGGTACGGCTCAGGAGGGGGTGCGCTCGCTCGCCCCCCCCCCCTTTCCTGGCCGGCTGGGCAGCGTGCTCGGACAAGGGTCTGTTGTGGACTTGGGGGGGACCCCACGCCAATTTTTTTCGGCGTTGGGGTTCCCCTTTAAGCCCATACCAGGCGGCGGGGCCAGTGACGTCTCCTTCGCGGGCCCCGCCTACCTGGAGACGCGCTCGAAATGAGCGGACTTTCCTCCGCGTGTGTGGGCGAGTCCGTTCATTTCAAAAGTAGGGCGGATAGTACGGCGGACTTAGTACGCTCAAAAAGTGCCGTGTGTGGGCAAGTAGCCCGTTCGGAAAGTCCGATGGACAGTCTGGCGGGAAGTCCGCCAGACTAAGTACGTGGGACATACCGCTACGTGTGTATGCGGCTTAAGAAGCACTATTCATAGAGACATGATGGCATGTATGAGAAAATTCAACACAGATCTGACAGCGGTGGGGCAGAGGGTTGATCATATTGAACACAGAATGGGGGAATACGCCACAACCATCAACGATCTGGTTGATGCACATGACATTGCTGAGGAAGGACAAACTTGGATGAAGGCTAAATTAGCAGATTTAGAGGACAGATCCAGGAGAAACAATTTCAAAATTCGTGGTATTCCTGAGAACATACAATCTTCAGATCTGCAAAGACTATGCGGCTAAGATGTTGACAGTCTTCACGCCTGATATCTCTCCCATTGAACTGTCTATAGACAGAATACATAGACTACCGAAACCCTCGTTCATACCCGAAAGTGCTCCCAGAGACGTTCTATTTAGAATGCATTTTTACCAGACGAAAGAGCGGTTGATGTCCATAACACGCAAAGGAGAACACCGTAACACAGACTACACCAATCTGCAATTCTATGCTGAGCTATCGCAGTTTACTTTGCAATTGAGCAAGAACCTGAATAGCATCACTAAAGCTTTGAAAACCATGACATCACTTATAGATGGGGATACCCGACTAGACTACTGGTCACCAAAGATGGGGTAAAATATGTGATCACATCCCACGACAAAGGCTTACAACTGCTCCAAAAATGGAAAATAATTCCTAATTGTTCAATCCCCCTAGATTAGAGAAACCTCAACAAAATTCCCCCTGACTAGCAACAAACCTCCTCATCCAAGTGAGGCTTTCTTTGCACAGCCTCCATACCAAGCCTCAAATTGCATGCCCTCACATAGGGCCCCGCCTTTCGGAGCTTATTCCACAATACAAGCTCCCTATACTTGAGCAGATATACTCTGCACATGGGTTGTAACTACCCTCCTTTTAACTTATAGCTTCAGTTGTTTTTTCTTTTTTTTTCTCAAATCTCCACTACGGGATCTACAAAAAATGGCCTATTCTGCACGCCTAGATGGAAGTCATTGTGATCAACAAACTTTTTCAACATCCAGACCGACTACCTACAAGGAAATCACCCAAGATAACTATTTCAGCTACCTTCCTATGGACTACTCCAAACGTGAGTACCTTGCCTGAC
Source organism: Lithobates pipiens (assembly GCF_037356315.1). Taxonomy (NCBI): domain Eukaryota; kingdom Metazoa; phylum Chordata; class Amphibia; order Anura; family Ranidae; genus Lithobates; species Lithobates pipiens. Next base: position 189,795,255 of record NW_027507903.1, read on the forward strand.
CACCACCAAAAGCAATATCTTCCTAATCAACCATGCCACTTAAGATATTATCCCTCAATGCACACGGACTGAACCATCCAGCCAAAAGGGCCTCACTATGGAAAGAAGCAGACTCTTCTCACTGTGATGTTCTTTGCGTGCAAGAGACCGACTTCCATCTCACTGCACCTCCCAAATGCACCCACAAATCATTCCAACATTATTTTTTCTCCAACATGTCAGCTAAATGAAGAGGAGTGATGGTATCGGTGAAAGACACAATTTCCTTTAACCTCATTTCTGAAATGAAAGACCCCTCAGCACATTACCTAATTCTCATCTGCTATGTAAACAATGTTTGTTACACCCTGCTCAACCTGTATGCACCCAACAAATGCCAGATTCGGTTTCTTAACAAATTAATGAGGAAGGTGAGAAGAATACAACAAGGCCCACTCATCATTTGTGAAGACTTTAATATCATTCCTGACCCACAGATGGACTCCACTGCTACCACCTCCAAAAAAACGCAGTGTGTAGCAAACTTCCTACGCTCTAATGAGCTATATGATACCTGGCGATGCACTCACGCAAGTGAAAGAGATTATTCTTATTTTTTCCCACAGGCACTGTACATATTCTCGAATTGATCTGGTTCTGACAGACAAGTGGTTACTTCAAAAGGTAGCCAAGGTCAAAATTGGCACAATAACATGGTCAGACCATGCCCCTATCCTCCTAGTACTTAATGACTCTCATCCCAACTCCTCCACATTCGTGTGGAGGGCCAATTCCAGAATCATACAAGACCCTACCACTAAAAAAATCCTAGAAAACCACTTGTCTGATTATTTACAGATTAATTCCCCATCTACCACGAATGCTTTTTCGGTTTGGAATGCCCATAAGGCATATATAAGGGGGATTTTTATCCAGCTGGGTGTCAGGTTCAAGAAGCAGAGGCAGCTTAAGACCGCTAATTTGATCTCCCAAATAGACACACTTGAGACTCTAAACAAGTCTAACCCTGACCCTACCACCAGTACTAAACTGACTTCACTGAGACACAACCTCAGATTGACACTCCTACATGCATATGAACAAATGGAAAAAAAGTCTAAGCCCTTGTACATACGGTCGGACATTCTGACAACAAAATCCGCCGGATTTTGTCCGAAACCGGTGTTGCATACACACGGTTGGACAAAGTTGTCAGAAAATACGATTGTTCTGAACGTGATGACGTTATTTCGTTACGATGGGACTACGTTCAGGCTAGTAGCCAATAGCTTTGGTCTAGGAATTTGATCTGAGCATGCATGGCACTTTGTCTGATCGGAATTCTCTACACACAATCGGACAAAGTCTGATCGGATCATGTTGTCGGAAAGTTTTATAGCCCAGCTCTAAAACTTTGTCCGTCAGATATTCCGATGGAAACAGTCCGATGGAGCCAACACACGGTCGGATTATCCGACAACACGGTCCGATCGGACATTTTCCGTCGGAATGTCCGACCATGTGTACAAGGGCTAAGATGTCCTTTTATTCTACTAACAATAAAGCTGGTAAGGCACTAGCAAAGAGAATACAAGGACTAAGATATAGAACAAAAATAACACACCTTTTGCACTGTACAGGACGCAGTGGCTGGGTCCTGGAAGGACGCTATGTTTCCCCTCTGTTTGGACCGTGGTCCCTTAAATGGAACAAAAGTGGTTAACTCACCTGTCAGAGGAAGTGTGTTTAAAAACAAGACAGGAAGTGGTAGATGGGTGTGGAGGAGTGCAGAGGACATGGTGGATGGTGTTTGTGTTTGAGTTGCAGCAACACAAGTGGACAGCAGTGTCCTGCCTGGAAGCCTCCTGGCAGGGGAAGCTACCTGCCATAGAAATCAAGGACTGTTTGATTGAGACAGCTATTCTGGACTTTGCAAGTCGGTGAGACTAAAAACCTTTTCCTTTTGTTTTTGGCTGCTGTAAAGCTGTTTAAGTTTAATAAACCCCTTGTTGTGTGAAAAGCCTGTGTCCTGCAATCTAGCTGGTCCCCCCGAACATGGGGACTGTGACATCGTAAGGGGGCGGGGTCACCATGTGACACCAACCCATGTGACATAAAGCCATGTGGCACCGCCCCTTGTCCCTTTATAAGTGGCAGCGCAGCGCGTCCCTGGCATTGCGGCCGGAGAGATCGTCGAGTCAACATCTCCTGGAGAAGAAGAAGAAGAAGAACGGAAGGCGGCGGCGGCGGCGACAGAAGACCGGGCCACCGCCTGTAAAAGAGCTATAAGAAGGCTCGGTGGCCCGGCAGAAGAACCGAAGATGGACTCCACTGCTACCACCTCCAAAAAAACGCAGTGTGTAGCAAACTTCCTACGCTCTAATGAGCTATATGATGCCTGGCGATGCACTCACGCAAGTGAAAGAGATTATTCTTTTTTTTCCCCACAGGCACTGTACATATTCTCGAATTGATCTGGTTCTGACAGACAAGTGGTTACTTCAAAGGGTAGCCAAGGTCAAAATTGGCACAATAACATGGTCAGACCATGCCCCTATCCTCCTAGTACTTAATGACTCTCATCCCAACTCCTCCACATTCGTGTGGAGGGCCAATTCCAGAATCATACAAGACCCTACCACTAAAAAAAATCCTAGAAAACCACTTGTCTGATTATTTACAGATTAATTCCCCATCTACCACAAATGCTTTTTCGGTTTGGAATGCCCATAAGGCATATATAAGGGGGATTTTTATCCAGCTGGGTGTCAGGTTCAAGAAGCAGAGGCAGCTTAAGACCGCTAATTTGATCTCCCAAATAGACACACTTGAGACTCTAAACAAGTCTAACCCTGACCCTACCACCAGTACTAAACTGACTTCACTGAGACACAACCTCAGATTGACACTCCTACATGCATATGAACAAATGGAAAAAAAGTCTAAGCCCTTGTACATACGGTCGGACATTCTGACAACAAAATCCGCCGGATTTTGTCCGAAACCGGTGTTGCATACACACGGTTGGACAAAGTTGTCAGAAAATACGATTGTTCTGAACGTGATGACGTTATTTCGTTACGATGGGACTACGTTCAGGCTAGTACCCCTTGTTGTGTGAAAAGCCTGTGTCCTGCAATCTAGCTGGTCCCCCCGAACATTACAAGTGGTGCTCGAATGCGGGCAGGATAAAGTAACAGGCGTTTTTCTTGACATTTTTTTTTTGCATTGGATTTAAACTGACATTTAAAGGGACAGTACAGTGAATTTATGTCCTGGGTTAAAGCTGCACAACTGTTGAAAGCTGAAACAATGGAGGAGCTAATTAAATAGCTGTCCTTGGCTAATATGCAAGCGCAGACTCGCCATGAGGAAGCTAATCAGCGCTTAGCAACCCAGCTGGAGGTACAAAAAATGCTCCACAATTTGGGGGCCAGACAACACTTCGGGCTGCAGCCATTTTTTTACTAGTTGCACCAGGTCATGCATTTGAGATCGCGGTGGCCGATCTGGATGATACTTCCATTGGTGCACTCGTTGGGCCCGAACAGCCGTAGTCACCCCCAACCGAGCCAGTATTTCTGCTTTTAGTTTTTGATAATCTTTAGCGTCTTCTGGTGGTAGGTCGAAATAGGCTTTTTGAGGATCTCTGGTGAGGAAAGGAGCAATTAAGCCGGCCCACTGGTCCTGGGGCCACCCTTCTCTCTCAGCCGTCCTCTCAAATGTAGCCAGAAACGCCTCTACATCATCACTCAGGGACAATTTCTGCAGAAAATGGCTTGCCCTTATGGTCACCTGGTTGCCAGGGGCAACGGCCACTTGTTCACGGCCCTGAGAAAGCTGCTGAACTGCTTCTTTTAGGGCAGCCATCTGAGCCTGCATAACCCCTTGTTGGGTTGCTTGCTGGGCTGCTAACTGGGCCACCAACAGGCGAGTATTTTCTTGCTGCAGAGCCAGTGCCTCATTGTGGTGTGGGTCTTGCTGGACCGATACTTAAGGTCACTGCCAAATGACCTTCAATGGTGGGTCAGCCATGGAGACCCCAAAACGGTGAACCTCCTTGTCGAGATGGTGGAACGATATACAGTGGTGGAGGATCTGCTTGGCCCTACCAAGCGTCAAGGGCCCAGTCTGCCACGGCCTTTCCGACCAACTGCCGCCCTTCGAAAGGATGTCCCCAGGAGCCCTGGAACCAACACCCCAGAAGGCCAAGAGTCACACCCGTTACCCCCTCAGCGACCTGTTCCTGTTCGGAGAGGAGGGGATGTACAATGTTGGAGATATCATGCCTGGGGCCATACCCGGGCCCACTGCCCATTGCAGGAAGAGCCCATGGAATGCGGGGTTCTTCGAAGGGGGTCTGTTTATGCCCATAAAGCCTGTACAACACATCTTGACCTTGGAGAGGGGAAATTTGAGTGTGAAGTCCCAGTGAACCACCACCCTGCCCGGGCTTTGCTGTACTCTGGAAGCATGTTAACCCTGGTTCACCCTAGAGTAATTGGGAAGATTGGTCCGGTAAGCAAAATTTTATGGGTTGTGGGCATTCATGGGGACCCTCTCATCTCGGTGTCCATCTCCACAGCATGTGGCACTGGTACTCAAGAGGTGGGGGTGGTAAAGAACTTGCTACATGATGTTATCATAGGACAAGACTGTCCGTTATTTGCAAAACTGTGGGGACAAGGAGAACTATCTGAAAGGTCCAGAGACTGGGAAGAAACTAGTCCCTCTGTTCCTGTTGTTGAGGGTAATAACCCTGAGATGCCACATGTTCGTAATATGGACCCAGTTGATAAAAATGCCAAGGATTTGGTTAATGGTGATGAAAGTAGTGCTAATACTGTTAAGGATGTCAAAATGTGGGGTTCACAGACCTACCTGAACACTGAGGAGGGAACCTTCCCCGCTTCAGGTAATGCTGGGGGAAGAGGATGAGGAAGTGGCCTCTGCCTTGCCAGATTTGGGTGTTCCCCAGGGGGCATTTGGTACTGCCCAGATGCAGGACCCCACTTTGGCCAGGGCATGGGAACAGGTTGTAGTTAATAAATGGGGAGCCCCAAGAGCCAGGTGCGAATGAGCGGTGGCCACATTTTGCAATATGTAATGAATTGCTTTATCGGGTTACTAAAGTGAGAGAAAATGTGGTAGAACAATTATTGGTACCCCAACAGTATAGACACAAGGACCTGGACCTGGCCCATGATGATGTTTTAGGGGGACACCTGGGAGTTGAAAAGACAGAGGCACGGATCGCCGACCGGTTTTACTGGCCAGGCTTGAAAGCAGAGGTAAGGAGATACTGTACCTCTTGTTCCACCTGTCAGTTGACCGCTCCGGCGACCCATTTCCGGAGCCCGTTGGTCCCTCTGCCCATAATTGAGGTCCCATTCGAGAGGATAGCCATGGATATAGTGAGTCCCTTGGTAAAGTAGGCTCGAGGTCATTCTTACATACTGGTGATCCTCAACTATGCCACTCGATATCCTGAGGCGCTACCCCTGCGGAATACCTCCTCTAAGGCTATTGCCCGGGAACTATTCCAGTTGTTTAAATGGACAGGTTTTCTCAAGGAAATACTCACAGACCAGGGCACCCCGTTTATGTCGAAGGTTATGGCTGATGTATGCAAACTGTTCCGGATTAAAAAGCTGCGCACATTGGTCTACCATCCCCAAACAGATGGATTGGTAGAACGTTTTAATAAGACCCTTAAGTCTATACTCAAGCAAGTGGTACAAAGGGATGGGAAAGACTGGGACTGCCTGTTACCAGCTCTCCTGTTTGCTATCCGAGAAGTGCCCCAGGCCTCCACTGGGTTTTCGCCCTTTGAATTGGTATATGGGCGGAGACCTCGCGGACTACTGGACTTTGTTAAAGAAGAATGGGAAAGTGAACCAATTCAGCATAAGAGTGTTCTTGAATATGTCTCTCAAATGCAGGAGAGGATCCGAACTGTGATGCCACTAGTTAAGGAACATTTACCAAAAGCCCAGGAGGCTCAACGATGGGTCTATAATAGGGCAGCCAAAATTAGGAACTTCCAAGTGGGGGATCGAGTAGCAGTGTTGATTCAAAATGTGGAAAGTAAATTCTTGGCCAGATGGCAAGGCCCTTTTGAGGTTGTAGAAAAAGTGGGAGAGGTAAATTATAGAGTCCACCAGCGAGGCAAGAGGAAACCCTATCAGATATATCATGTAAACTTGTTAAAGCCCTGGACAGACAGGGAACCAGTGACCTCCCTGGCTAGTACAAAACTTGAGCCTCGGGTTGGGGTGGAGAGTGTCCAAGTAGCAAATACCCTGTCTAAAACCTAAAGTCAGCAGGCAAAGGAGTTCTTGTAGAGAAATAAAGAAAAATTTTCAGACTTGCCAGGGCTCACTAGTGTCATAGAGCATGATATTATCACAGAACCAGGAGTCAAAGTTTTTGTCCGGCCCTACCGCATCCCAGAGGCTCAGAGGAAGGCCGTTTCAAAGGAAGTAAAGAAGATGTTAGACCTAGGGATTATTGAAGAATCGCAGAGTGAGTGGTCGAGCCCGATTATGTTGGTACCGAAGCCCAACGGGACTCTGCGATTCTGCAATGATTTCCGGAAACTTAATGAAGTTTCCCGGTTTGATGCCTACACCATGCCCCGGGTAGATGATCTTATTGAGAGACTAGGCCCAGCCAGGTATATCACTACATTAGACCTTACCAAGGGGTATTGGCAAATCCCATTGACTAAGGCTACTAGAGAGAAAACTGCTTTTTCTACCCCAGAGGGGAGTTTTCAGTACAAAAGGATGCCTTTTGGATTGTAAACTGCTCCAGCCACGTTCCAGAGAGCAATGGATAGGATTTTACGACCTCACCGGAAGTATGCCTCAGTGTACTTGGACAATATAGTCATTTTTAGCAAAGATTGGGAATCACATTTGCCCAAAGTTCAGGCAGTGCTGGACTCTCTTTGGAAGGAGGGGTTTACAATAAACCCTGAAAAATGTGCTTTGGGAATGGAGGAGGTGAAATACCTGGGTTATATCGTGGGTAGAGGGGTATTGAAACCTCAGGTCAACAAGATAGAGGCTATACAGAATTGTCCCCGCCCCTTCACAAAAAAGCAGGTACATGCATTCCTGGGCATGGTGGGATAATACAGGAGGTTTGTACCCAACTTTGCCACCATGGCGGCTCCGTTGACCGATCTGACTAAGGGTCGGAAATCGGTCATGGTGGAGTGGAATGCAGATGCTGAGAAGGCTTTTTTGGAGCTCAAGTCGGCACTGTGCCAACACCCTGTCCTGGTAGCACCTAATTTTTCAAAAGAGTTTGTTGTCCAGACTGATGCTTCCGATGTAGGATTGGGAGCAGTGTTGTCACAGGTTATTCATGGCGAGGAACACCCGATAGTCTTCCTCAGCAGGAAGTTAACACCAGCGGAGAAAAACTACGCCATAATTGAACGAGAGTGTCTGGCCATTAAGTGGGCTCTGAAATCCCTCAGATATTACCTTTTGGGGAGAAAGTTTAGGTTGATTTCTGATCATGCCCCTTTTACATGGCTGAGACAAGGAAAAGGGACTAATGCCAGGGTTACTCGGTGGTTCCTGGCACTCCAGGAATTTAAGTTTGTAGTGGAGCATAGGCCCGGGAGACTGCATCAAAATGCAGATGCCCTCTCCCGAGTCCATTGCTTGAGCTCCACTGTTGCCTCCACCTCCTTGGCGTTGGGGCACGGGGGGGATATGTACAGGACGCCGTGGCTGGGTCCTGGAAGGACGCTATGTTTCCCCTCTGTTTGGACTGTGGTCCCTTTAATGGAACAAAAGTGGTTAACTCACCTGTCAGAGGAAGTGTGTTTAAAAACAAGACAGGAAGTGGTAGATGGGTGTGGAGGAGTGTAGAGGACATGTTGGATGGTGTTTGTGTTTGGGTTGCAGCAACACAAGTGGACAGCAGTGTCCTGCCTGGAAGCCTCCTGGCAGGGGAAGCTACCTGCCATAGAAATCAAGGACTGTTTGACTGAGACAGCTATTCTGGACTTTGCAAGTCGGTGAGACTAAAAATCTTTTCCTTTTGTTTTTGGCTGCTGTAAAGCTGTTTAAGTTTAATAAACCCCTTGTTGTGTGAAAAGCCTGTGTCCTGCGATCTAGCTGGTCCCCCCGAACATTACAGCACCCTAAGACCAAACAAAAAATTATGACCCACAAAGCATCGCGGACGCATTTAGTGATTACTACGGATCTCTTTACAATTTAAACCTAGATGACTCAACCCCACAACCCACACAATCAAATATAGCGGAATTTCTCACTAACATTGACCTACCCTCACTCACACCCTCACAACTTCAAAAATTAAATTCGCCCTTTTCCTTGTCTGAGCAAAAATCACTCCCTAACAACAAATCCCCTGGTCCAGACGGACTAACAGGGGATTACTATAAACATTTCCAATCAATTCTTGGACCGCACCTCCTAAAAATGTTCAACGAGGCAGCTGGCTCTGCTTCTTTTCCACCTTAAATGTTGGAAGCCTTAGTGGTGACCACACCCAAACCTGGGAAGACGCCGGATCTACCTCAAAATTATAGACCAATATCGCTACTAAAAAATGAACTAAAAATGTATTCCAAGATGATAGTACTAAGACTAATGGACATTCTTCCCACCCTGATTGACCCTGATCAATCAGGATTCACGAAGGGCAGGCAGGCTTCAGATGCAACTAGAAGACTCATCAATATAGTCCATATCGCTAGGGGGAGTCGGAAACCTTCTCTGCTTCTAGCTTTGTATGCAGAGAAGGCGTTCGACAGGGTCCATTGGCTCTATTTATCCCAAACCCTAAAAAAATGTGGATTTACAGGACACATATTGTCCGCTATCCTAGCATTATATTCCCTTCCCTCAGCCAAAGTCTTCACCTCAGGGATGCTTTCCAAATCATTCACAATATCCAATGGCACAAGGCAGGGGTGCCCACTATCTCCCCTTATCTTTAACCTACTAATAGAACCATTAGGGCACATATCAGACAATCGCCTGATATCCAAGGTTTCACAATCAACGGCAAAAAACATGCCATCAATCTTTTCGCTGATGACATGATACTAATGCTTACAGATCCGGTGTCTTCCCCAGACAATGTTTCAAATTTACTTCAAGAGTATGGGAAAGTGTCATATTACAAAGTGAACGATACCAAATCATATATTCTTGACTTGGGGACTCCTCAACAACACAAACTGAACCTACAAGCTGCTCACCCATATATCTGGAACTCTCATGCAATCAAGTACTTAGGAATTGACCTTACCTCACACCCAGATCAATTATTTAAGTTAAACTATCTCCCACTTGAAGAAAAAGTGAAAACAGGAACACAAAAGCTAAATAAACATTATGGTCAGGTAGGCTGGTAGCTTTTAAAATGCTAATATTACCCCAAATCCATTATATTTTTCGAACGATCCCAATACCGGCCCGTAGATATTTCTTCACTAATTTGCAGCGTCTGCTCTCCACATATTTATGCGAAGGTAAAAAAGCTAGATCTTCTTTTGCTAAAACTAGCAAAACCAGATCAGCTGGAGGAGCAGGAGCTCCGATCTTCCGAGACTACCACACAGCTGCAGTATTAGCACAAACCAAAGGGTGGTTCCCAAGCCAGCACTTGCCTCTATGGAGCGCTCTAGAACAATCTCAACTGCCAGGGAAAAACCTCCATAACTACATTATAGCCTCTCCCTTCATCAAGAAACAGATTAAAGGTGTATCACCTACTATACTAGCAACACACAACAGCTGGAAAAGCTTAACACACACCAAGTCTCTTGCACAACCTTCAATTCAACTAGCTATACCCTTAGACACTATAGCCCTACTCCTCCCAGACCTGTGCTTATCCAGATGGACTACTGAAGGCGCACAGTGGTTATCAGATTTATATACGGCTAATAAACTCAAAACCTTTAAACAGCTCCCACCACAAGAACAATTCAACTACCTTAGAATCTCATCCTACCTCAACAGCAGAGAACCGGTACATTATAAACTATTTTGGAAAATACCTACCTACCTCACCACTAAGGAATATCGCAGAGGTGGTATTTCACTGTTTTACAACATATTAGGAGACAAATCCACCCTGATAAAAACAAAACCTATGCTAACTTGGGAAAAAGACCTAGATACAATTTTCACTGAGGAACAGTGGCATTTACTCAGCTACGAAATGAACCAACCTGTGGGAACTACCATACAAAGTATCTTAGAGGTGGTATCTCACTCCTTACAGACTGGCGAAATACGACCACAATCTGCCTCCCTTATGTTGGAGGAACTGCGCACAAACTGGTATCTTTTACCATATACTATGGACTTGTGGGAAACTTGCTAAATTCTGGCCTAAGGTTTTTGCTATTTTCCAACAAGTCACAGGACTCCCTACACAATGCTCATCCTCATTGGCTCTTCTCAACTTACATATAGAAAACATACCACCCCTGCTGAGAAAATTTACCACCCACCTTTTTCTCGCAGCCAAAATTAGTCATTTTAAGACATTGGAAATCCCCTGACCCTCCTGAAGTGTCAGAGGTCATTTGCATGCTCACAACTCACTATACATATGAAAGCAAGCTAGCTAATATCGCAGGTAAATATGCAGAATTACTTTGTGGGGTTCATGGACGGTATGGTATAAAGTGAACAATACCCACTGTATTTGACATAACTTGAGCCATTAACGTAGGTCCAATCATAGGATAGAATACCCAAAATGGTGGATTAATGATATACTACTAACGACCTTATCTAGGGAATGCCATACATCCTGTCTTCTGTTTACTTTTTTCTTTTCTCTCTTTTTTTTTGGTTTTTGTTAATCCCCTTCCCAAGTTGTATGTATCGTTTGATCATCCACTAAGTGGTGAAGTTGATTGTCCTTTATTCACAAACATTACATTCCGGCACAAAGATCGCAGCTAGACCCCAAAGGGGCGACTCGGGTAGAGGAACTGACCGGACTGCTGGAAATTGTCTTGCTGAAATACGCTTGCTGTATGGCTTATTGTAAAGTATCATAAGTTTATATATAAAAAAAAAACAATGTTAAATGTAGTAATACTTTATTATTAAGATCTTCTTCACAGCAATAATATATGTTTTATACAACTGTTTGTATACTTGTGAAAACTTAATAAAAATCTATTTATAAAAAAAAAAAATCTATCTAGATAGGAAAGTCACCAACATAGAAATAGAAGATATCAATTAATTTTAACAAAGTGGGTAAAAGTCCAGGCCCAGATGGGAATACATCTTTATACTTTAAAAAATTTAGAGGAATTTTGGTAACTAATTTTTAGACATACATGAACTATATTGGGGAAGGTAAAAAGCCTTATTTGCCTATATATCTCTCCTCCTTAAGAAAGAAAGGAAAAGACCGAGCATTGTGTTTCAGATTCAGGCCAATATTACTAATAAACAAAGATATTAAACGATATGCAAAAATATTGGCTGAAGCGCTATATGTCACATTGGATAGATAAAGATCAAGTGGGTTTAGTCCCTGACAGAGAAGCACAAGATAATGTATGGAGAACCATCCTTCTACTGCATACAGTTAAGAAAAGCAAGAATCAGGTCTTTTTCCTGTCAATAGATGCCAAAAAGACTTTGACAGGTTGGACTAGAATTACTGTATATGCTTTGATCCTTACATCATCTCAGGTTGGGTTACCTGTATGTATATTATGATAGAGGCATTATATTATAGGCTAAATGCTCAAGTTCCTGTGAATGTGCTCCTGACGTGCCCATTTGCTCTTTACATGGAATGTCCATTTTCTCCATTGTTATTTGTGGTGTCTCTAGAACCCCTCCTAGTGGTGATCTGGAAAATCAAGATATACAGAGGATAGAAATAGCCAGGCAAGAACATAAGGTTGCTGCATTTGCAGACAATACTATGCTATATGTCTCTATTCCAAGACAAACACTTCCTAATATTTTATTGGAGCTGAAAAGATATGGGGATATTTCAAATTTAAAGGTCAATGGAGAAAAATTTGAAATATTAAACTTCCCTGTCCCCTTGGGGGATCTGAGGGCCCTAAGACCCTTATACCCTTTTTAATGGAAACATAATTGTTTGAAATATCTAGGCATACATTTATCTACGGATCTATATCAGGATAATTATCTTCCTCTCTTTATTAAAATGAATCAGGACTTTGGCAGGCTCTCCTGGTTGGGCAGTGTAAGCGTGATTAAAATGGTGAGCCTTTCTGATGGCTCTCTATATCTTTCAGGCTCTCATGATAAATATATTAGGGGCCAATTTAAAAATTCTTGGATCATTGGTTAAGAGATTTATCTGGAAACACAGAGGCCCTCATGTAGCATATAAAATACTTGCTCGATCTAAGTCATGGGGGGAATGGGGAAATTTAAGAAGTACCACAAAGCAGTGGTCCTGGCAAGAGTAATGAACTGGACACATAATGCCCCTTTCAAAAACTGAGTACAACTAGAGGAAATCATAAGTGATATATCCTTAGGCCAAACTATTTGGTTGCCGAGGCAGCACAGAGGTTTATCTAGAGACTTAGTCGCTATTACAGCAGAATCCTTAAGAGCTTAGGACAACCTCTTTAAAAGTTTGAAATGGCAATATAATAGCCCCTTAATGCCCTTGCCAGGCACACATTATTTCCTTCCATGGAAAGAGAACAAGTCTTTTTTTTTTTTTTTTTTTATTGATGAGAACACAAGGCACTACATGGTATCATTGCATAGGTATACAATCCGTCCATCTTATTTATCTTATATCATAGAGATCATTGTATAATACCCTGAATTCTCTTGGCACTCACAACCAAAAGGGGAATAAATACATTAAAAAGATTGTAAGAAAAAATAACTCTCTTCAGTCCAGCTGGCAATGTGTGTGATAGTAATCATAAAATTAAATTACTGGCAGAGCTCATTCGGTGGGTCACCTGTCTTGCCATATGTTTCTCTGGAATCATTGCGCTCAGGTCACTGTCCCAACAGTAATATAATGCCAGTTGTGGTGGTGCCACATCTGGCAAGTTCAACCAGCATTGCCATATACTGTAAAAAAAAATTTGGATTTCCTATGATGGTACGTACTTTTTTTTCCCGGTTAAGTGTGGCATTGACATGTTGGATTCGTTGTGTTATTTTGGGTACATTTGCTGAGAGCCAAAGATGGGCAATCAGTTTTCTTGCAATATATAGGAGCCTCGTGAGGGCAATGTACACTGAAGGAGTGTACAGTTCCTCATTAAGTGTCCCCAACAGACATGTCAATGGGTCAACTGCTAACTTCACCTGGAATATGCTATTGATTTTGGCTACAATTGTGCTCCAATACCGCACCAATTTAGGACATCTCCAGAGCATGTGAATAAGATCTCCTGATCGGGCTTGACACTTCAGACAAATAGGGGTATCTGAACAAGTCTTATTTAAATTGGACAACTTCAAGGTGTTTGAGATTAAGAGATGTATTGAACGGGAATGTCCTTTGTTCTTTATCAGAATTGAGAGACAGGTACGGCTCGTCACCGTGGGATGCCTAGAGATTTTTGCAACTCCAGCATTTCAAGGATTCCATGCCAAAACCTATTCACCCAGTTTGTGAGCTCTATCCCTTGGAGAGACTTATAGACCAAAGGGGAATAGTTATACATGGCATTTTAAATATCTATAAGATGTTGATATTTTTCCTCAAACCCGGGCCCTCATGTCTTTTGAATGGATGGGAACATGATTTAAACTTACCTATGCCTGAAGCTCTTAAGGGTAAAGTTTTGATTATGTTCGCTGTACCTCAGTAGATATGAGGATTAAAGAATTTAACTAAAAACTGTTGACCAAGTGGTATTATGTCCCATCCAAACTACATAAGATCAATTCAGTACTATCATTTAAGTGATGGAGAGAGTGTGGGGGTGAGGGAACGCATACTCACATCTGGTGGCAGTACCCTAGGATCCAACTATATTGGGAGATAGTTTTAAATAGAATTAAATTGATCAGCAATTCTGAAATTGGGCAAGATCCCTGGCAATGTTTATTTCATGCTACTAGGGAGACAAGGAAAAAATACAAAATGTCTATTTCATTTTTCTTAAATGCAGCTGAACCCAAAACACTGGGAATCGAAGAAGATTATTTTGGAATGGCTTAGAGAGGTAGAGAGAACCAGATTAATGGAAGAACTGATACACTTACAAAATTACTCTTATACAAAATTTTACAGAACTTGGAAAAGCTGGTTTGACTTTAAACAATCTTTGGTGTATATAGATTATATAGGTAATGAAAATGTATCAGAGGAGGGAAGAGAGGGAGCGGTGGAGCAAACCCCATAAGGCGTAAAAATTAGATATAAGGAATGGAACAAGCTCTGCCTCACAAACCCCTTCCCACTGCCTTTTTTTTTTCCTCTCCCACACTAACTTAGATTAATGAATTTGCTCACAGTTAAAGAATACCCACAATGGGCTTGAATAGGTAATCATTAGGGTGAGGGCTTCTGCTTGATCCCAAACTTCAACCATTTGTTACCAACCTTTAGCTTGTTTACTGGCTACACGTCTGTTTATCTCTACCTGTTATATCTGCTACTGGACCCTGGCTTGCTCACCTCCTGGTGGGGCGGTCCTGAGGTCTGTGGCCTGGTACTAACATGCAGAAAAATCCATCTCCACTATCAGAAGCTCTGGTGAACAGCTGTTAGTACTTAGACTCCAAACCTTAGGTAAGTCAGCTCCATCTGCCAGGATAAGCTGCTTCTGTACTTTTCCAGTTGGTCAATGAGTTCATCTCTAACACAGTTCCATCCTTGCCAATGATTAAACCCCAAACTTACAGAGGGTCTCCTGGGGTATTCCTCAAGTCCCCTTTTCCTTTGAGAGATATGAGGGGGAGTGGCACAGAACATCTCTCCTTCTTCCCCTTTTCCTGTATTCCATCCCTTGCTTCATTCTCTCCCCAAATATTCTTCTCCCCTCTCTTATCTACCCCACCCTACCCTTACCTTTCTATTACGCTCCTACTTTGTCCCCATCAAAAATATGCAAACTGGGTTGACAATCTTGAAAAATCGATCAATGAGTTATTTGTAGTGCACATCGTTTTGCAAGATATATCTCCCTGGAATGTATATCACAGTTGCATTGCCATGTACAGTATGCTTCACAAGAGTGTAAACAAATTGTTGTTATCTGTATTCTAAGCCCTATTAACTAAATTAAGAATTTACAAAAAAAAGATGTACAGAAAAATGTTATACATAAAAAAAAATACTAGAGAAAAGAGAATGTGTATTTGTTAATATTTGTAACAGAATATTTTACAGACACGTGTAATATATATTTAAATTGGAAGACAGTTTACTCTTTGTGCTGAACAAAATGTTCAATGTACCATTTCATTATTTCATTTTTCCACTTCAAAGAGGTTTTTTTTTTCTTACTGCTGCTAAACATCTTTCATAATGTCACTGCAGGACCACTGCTAGTTAAATAGGTCACACAATCAGCATCTACAAAATGGATCATTTATCATAACCGTGACAAAACTGTCAGAAACTCAGATTTACTAGCATCAAGGTGGCAATGGGTGAGCATTCCTAGGAAATCTTAATAGCAAAACATCTTCAACAAATCATTTATCGAACTGAAATAATTTGTTTCTGACCTATGCTTCATGAGAATGTTTTATAGCTGTCTTTATATTGAATATCTTTGGTATGTTTCAGCAAAGTATTAGTGTTTATTTTAGCAGTAGATAGCATTCATACAATAAAGATAGAGTCCTCAAGCAAGATAGATTAATTGTGATCCAAGATACGATCATATAGTTGTTGCAACTGATACAATATAAAATCAAGTACCTACAGCATGCTGCCATAATGTGTAGAAACAATCTGAACTGAAATGCACTGCAGCACTAATGCCTAAATATGCGAATATGGGGAATTACAGTTGATTACTTATCCATTTGAAGCTGATGCATTATACTTTCCCACGAAAGTCTACAGGTGGCAATATACAAACTTTAAATCAAAATAGTAATGCCTACACTTTTATAATGAAGTAAAGAGAGAAGGCCTAGCTCGCAGTCTCCCGTCTAATTTATCCCAAAGGTGTTCTATCAGGTTGAGATCAGGATTTAGACGAGTCAAGTTCCTCCACCCCAAACTTGCTCATCCATGTCTTTATGGACATTGCTTTGTGCACTGGTCGAAATTATTTGGTGGAGGGGGGGGGGGGGTTATGGTATGGGGTTTTCTTTCATTTGTTGGGCTTTTCCACTTAGTTCCAGTAAAAAGAACTCTTAAGGCATCAGGATACCAAGACATTTTGGACAATTTCATGTTCTCAATTTTGTGGTAACATTTTGGGGATGGCCCCTTCCTGTTCCAAAATGACCGCGGATCAGTGCACAAAGCAAAATCCATAAAGACATGGATGAGCGAGTTCAAGGTGGAGGAACCTGACTGACCTGCACAGAGTCCTGACATCAACCAAATAGAAAACATTTGGAATGAAATACAGAAGGGCTTCTTCACAGTGATAACTTTGAAAATGTGGAATAGACTCCCTCAAGAGCAGGTTCTTGCCAGCTCAGTAGATTGTTTTTTTAAAAAAAAAGCCTGTATTCTTTCCTAAATGCACATAATATAACTGGATATTTATAGGTAAACTTGATCCAGGGAATATCTGATTGCCTTTTGGGGGGTTGGGAATGATTTTTTTTCCAACCAGTGGAGCAAATTGGATCATGCCTTATTGTTTTGCTTTTTTTGTCTACCTTTGGATCAACTGTGGGTACATGATATTGTATATGGAGGTTTTATTTTGTGTATGTGTGTGTTTTGTTTTTCTATGTTGGTTGAACTGGATGGACTAGCGTAATTTCTTTAAACCATATTAACTACTGGTCAAAAGTTTTAGAAAACACACATTTTTCCAGTCTTTATTGATATGTAAACAGTTCAAGTTAGTGAATAACCTGAAATGGTACGAAGGTAAGTGGAAAACTGCCAGGTGAAAAAAAAGTTTAGGTTAACAAAAACGGAAAAATAATATACATTTCAGAGTTTTATAAAAAGGCCTTTTGCAGAAAAGAAGTAATGAGTTAACAACTCACAGTTCTGCAATGCAAGTAAATCAATCATTGAAGCTGGGTTCACACATGCTGCAGCCACGGCTCACAGCAGGGTGTCCAGTGAATCCCTATTCACCCATTCATGTGCCCATCAGGTTTGGATTTTTGCCTGAATTCGCACCTGCATCGGAACCAAAGACGCACAAGACCATTTCCAAATGCGGACCGCACCCTGCCCCCGTGGAGCTGTGTGAACAGCTCTAGTTAAGTGCAGCTTTTTGCCTTTTTTTTCCATATTTGCAATCTCACTCATTATAGCTAAATTGAATTACATTTGTTTTCTATGATTAAGGATGAGCCGAACACCCCTCAGTTAGGTTTGCACCAGAACCTGCAAACAGACCTAAACTTCGTGTGAACTTTAGAACCCTATTAAAAATCTATGGGACTCGAATGTTAAAAATCTAAAGTGCTAATTTTAAAGGCTAATATGCAAGTTGTTGTATTAAAATGTGTTTGGAAACCTGGGCCAGGGGATATGTATCAATGCAAAAAAAGTTTTAAAAACTGAAGTTTTTTTCGGGAGCAGTGATTTTAATAATGCTTAAAGTGAAACTATAAAAATATAATATTCCTTTAAATTTCGTACCTGAGGGGTGTCTATAGTATGCCTGTAAAGGGGCGCATGTTTCCCATGCTTAGAACTGTCCCTGCACAAAGAGTCATTTCTGCAGGAAAAAATGTAATTTAAAATCATTCTATGCTATAATGAATTGTCAGCTCCCTGTAATACAGAAAACAGTCATTGAAAGTCATTGGTAAAAAAAAAAGCGTGGGGTTCCTCCAAATTCAATTACCAGGCTCTTCAGGTCTGGTATGGATATTAAGGGGAACCCCTACCATTTTACAAAGAAAGTGTGAAAGAATGTTAAAAAAGACACACACACTGTTGCAAAAGTCAAAAAAAAAAAAATTTAAAAAGATTCCAGTGGTTGTAATCCACTCTTGCTATCCAGTGATGGATGATCATCTCTCCGGGGTCCAGCGATGGCTGATCTGATCCAGCGACAGGTGATCTCTCCCTCCAGCGCAGCACATCCATCCTCTGTCTCCACTGGCGGAGACACTGCGGGGATCCAGGCAGCCTGACATTTATTATATGAGGAGGGCGGGGCCACCTGTCACTTGACCCGCCCCCCTCTGATGCAAGTGGGAAAGCCTGGCTTCCCCAATGACGTGTGGGTGACCCCACCCCCCTCTGATGTAACGGAAACCTTTACTTGGACAAAAATAGGCCAAGACTGATGATATTGCAGCCGTGCATATTATGAGGACATGCTCAAATCAATCTGGTGAAATTTTAATGTCACAAAAAAATATTGGGATCCGCTACATAATGACAAAGATATATCTATATCTAAAAAGCCCCATGATCACATTCAGAAGAGAAGGAAATCTGAGAAACACGCTAGTGCATAGTCATTTAGGAACTGTCCCAAAAAAAAGTCATTCCCACATGGCTGCCGGAAAAATTAGGTAGCCACAGATATAGACATGGTAAGGCATGCCCTTATAATCCTACTGTTAAAGAATTTGAGAATCCAAAAAATTTAGAAATTATTAAAATACAATCATTTTTTCAATTGTAGTACAGAGGGAATTATTTATGTTATGAGATGCCCATGCCCATTTTTGTATGTGGGAAAAACAATTTGTCAATTTAGACACAATTTAGAGTAATGGAACATGTTAATGACATTGCATAAAAAAGAGATCAATTGCTAGGCATGTCCTTGAAAAACATGGTGGTAAAGCTGAGGTATTAAAATTTTGGGCGATGCATAGTAGTCCATTATGCTTTGCCTTTGCAGGGAATGAAAGAGGAAGTAAACTCATAAGGGTTTACTTCCTCTTTAAGAAAGGGAAAGAATCTACATTCATTTTCTATACCTTTTTGCTCAAAAGTAATTGTATATATGTACAGGACAATGATATATGGGATAGGAGCAATCAATAATAAGTGATTGCCTTGCAGTTCTGATTTTCATCCACAAGATGGTGATAGGATTTCCCTCAGCAATGTGTGGCAGCCATTTTAGATGGTTGGGTTATAAATATAGGGACTACAAACAAAAGACACCATTTTCTTTTCAACATGTGACAGTCAACTACTCTTGGCTGCTCATTTTCTTCACTTTTTAAAAAAATGTTTTACCTCCGACGAAACTCTATTTGAAGAGTGAAACATGTTAGGTTTGATTTTGGGAGCACCTTCTGACTTTATTTTCATTTAGGTTCACATGATTTCATTTTTGTCCTGACACATTCTTTCCCCCCTCTCCCCCATTTTTCTTTTTTGTGGGGTGAGATATGCCTCGTGTCAGTGTAATTTTGATTAAAAGAGAAACTTTTTTGTGGATATGGTGACATATGGGGCTCGTCCATCAGTGGTTATTTGTGTCCACATGGATGAGTATTGCATATCTGAGAAATAGATAATTTCATAGGGCAGAAGATAGCCCATATCTTCAGTAAGAAAGTATTTACTAGCATTCCTTCTCTTTTTCTGTTCATCTCATTTTTATATGTTGCCAATAGATGGGAGGAGAAACAGATATACCCCCATCTCTTGATCCCGGGTGGTGTAGGTGAGTAGGCCTTTAATTTACATGTCCTCCAATACAGCCTGGAGCTCTTATATTGAATATATGAGGAAATTATAACCCTTATATTGTCTATATGTATATATTCAAGAGAAGTTTTCACCATTTAACCACTTAAGCCCCGGACCAATTTGCAGCCAAAGGACCAAGCCCCTTTTTGCGATTCGGCACTGCGTTGTTTTAACTGACAATTGCGCGGTCATGCGACGTGGCTCCCAAACAAAATTGGCGTCCTTTTTTTCCCACAAATAGAGCTTTATTTTGGTAGTATTTGATCACCTCTGTGGTTTTTATTTTTTGCGCTATAAACAAAAATAGAGCGACAATTTTGAAAAAAATTCAATCTTTTTTACTTTTTGCTATAATAAATATCCCCTAAAAATATATATATAAAAAAAAAATTTCCTCAGTTTAGGCCGATACATATTCTACATATGTTTGGTAAAAAAAAATTGCAATTAGCGATTATTGATTGGTTTGAGCAAAAGTTATAGCGTTTACAAAATAGGGGATAGTTTTGTAGCATTTTTAGTAAAAACATTTTACTAGTAATGGCGGCGATCAGTGATTTTTATTGTGACTGCGACATTATGGCGGACACATCAGACAATTTTTGACACATTTTTGGGACCATTGTCATTTATACAGCAATCAGTACTTTTTAAATGCACTGATTCCTGTGTAAATGACACTGGCAGTGAAGGAGTTAACCACTAGGGGGCAGTGTAGGTGTTATGTATGACGTTATGTGGTTTTTTATTGTAGGGGGCGTGGCCTGGCATGTAACATCACTGATCCTCTTTCCCTATATCAGGGAACAGACGATTGGTGACAGCCACAGTAGGAAGCACAGGGAGAGGTTTGTTTACACAGACCCCTCCTCGTTCTTCAGCTCTGTGACCCGATCGTGGCTGGGCACTTAAAGAACAACGTACAGGTATGTGCTTGTGCCCAGCCGTGCCATTCTGCTGATGTACATCTGCGTGAGGCAGTCCTTAAGTGGTTACATTTGGTAGATACCACATAGAGATAGAACATTCATTTTTATATGTAATGGCATTGACCTCATCCTATAGGTATATCTGTTATGGTTATTTACATACTTTTTATGATTTACAATAAAGGTTACATTTTAGTTAAGCGGCCTTCTAGTCAAAAAGATGCATAGAATTCACGTTAAAACTTATGTATAAGGATTGGTGACTTTACAAAGAGACTAAACCTAAATGTAGAAGTAACACAATTGTTAGAGAATATTATATACTGAATTTTATGTAGCAGGCCTATTCAGGCACGTTTTTAAACAGCTGTTCAAACCAACAGAGCCCAGGTCCTTTGTGTAAGTCATGGGAAATGCAGAGTTTGGCACCAGTACTCAGGTTGGTGTAAAATATTTTGGTCTTAGCAGGAAGGGAATGGAACTTTTTTTTGAAAGCACATAATAAATGTATAAAGTGTATTTTGAAATTTTTCATTTTCAAATGAAAAATCTATGCATTATGTATGCCAAGGGCCATTGTAGTAGGGGTCAGTGCATCATAGGTGTTGATCACAGAACATCTGCTGATACAGTGTGACTATACCAGCACTTTCTTTAGCCCTTTCACTGCCAGATCCATTTTTGCAGTTTTGCGCTCATGTTTAAAAATTGTTTTAGGCCTGAAGATTAGTTAAACCCCCAAAACATTATCTTACCTCTGAAAGCAGATACCCTAGAGAATAAAATAGTTTGTCACACAATATTAGTGCAGTGGTTTATGAAACAAAAAATATCAGTAAAAATTTAACAAAAGCTAAATTTAGGGTTCACAAACACAATACATAATCCACTTTTTTTGTAAAAAGATAAAAGATAAGGTTGTGCCTATAAAATAGATACCTAGCATGTCAAAAATTGTGTGTGCCTGTAAAATGGTGACTAAAATTTTCTACCATATTTTGTATATTAGGCGATACTACCCTACAGGTAATCAGTTTAGAATTTACCATGACTAATAGGCCTAGAATTATTAGAACTATAATCACTCCAGTGCATGTGGGGATATGTAATCTGTATTGCAATCTGCATTTTGGCATGTAGGCAACCTCAAAGTGTGCATTTACATTTCTACAGAACTCGCTCAGTAGGGCGAGGGATTTTCCTAAAGGGCATCATTGAAAATACATGATTCAATTAAATAACATGCATTAGTGATGCATTCTGAGAACACAGCAACACTGCCATGACCACAATTGCATTTGTAATGATTTTGTTTAGTTTTGTATTATTCCTTCACTTGCCTACAGCAACAGCAACCAATATAATTAATT
This sequence comes from Lithobates pipiens, assembly GCF_037356315.1. Lineage (NCBI taxonomy): Eukaryota > Metazoa > Chordata > Amphibia > Anura > Ranidae > Lithobates > Lithobates pipiens. Next base: position 189,817,345 of record NW_027507903.1, read on the forward strand.
TTCACTCAGAAAGGAAGACTTCATTGGGTAGTTTTGATAAGACAACAGATTATAAATATCACAGTGCCATATTGCAAAGACAATAGGCATCCATATAAAAACTAAGCTGGAGAGCAGTTTGATTAGGCATTGGACACCAAAGTAAGAGGGAGATACTATTTTTTTTTAACAAGAAATAACAATTAGAGTGTGTTACTTTAAAGACAGCATCCAGAAATATTACATTGAATCACTGCTAATTATGTAAGCAGTTTTATTTGGCCACTGCTTGCTATGTTAGATGGATAGATAAGGCAGTTTTAATAATTAAAAATAATAGCTATTTATGCCAGAGCTAAAAAAAATTGCATGCCATGCTACATATCATTTTTGAAATTTTTTACTCAACTGCAATGAAAAATGTATAATTAAATAACAATGGAACTGTATTATTTCAGACACAAGATCCAGAAATACTGTCCATACTCAATGCACAGTAAAAAAGCAGCCTTTGTTGACTGCAACTTAAGAAGAAGATATGTGCTGTAATGAAATAAAAAATATTAAAAATGTAACATTTTTAAAAATTCTAAATATTTTTTCAGAACCAAAATCTCTGTTTGCTAGGATACAAATTCAGAGGAAGAAAGAAGGCACATTACAGTGTTTTGTTTTTTTCTGAGATCAAAGACAGAAACATTATACAGATTTGCTGCAGATTTTGGCTAGGATGCAATTTCAAAGGAAGAAAGCAAGCAGATATGTTTTTTTTCTAAGACAGAAGACAGAAACATTGTACAGGTTTAATATACAGTATATTATCTTTTTAAATAGAATGTAATTTTAATGGGAGAGAGCAGGCAAATTTCCCCTGGAAATAAAGAAAGACAGTGTCTTTTTTTCTGAAACAGAAGACAGAAAAAATTTACAGATTTGATGCACAGTATGTTATCTACAGTAGGAAGCAATTTCAGAGGCAGATTTAATCTGGAAAAAAAAATGATAATGTATTTTTTCTGAGACAGAGAATAAAAGTACAGATGTGATGCTCAGTGTTACAATTTTTTATAGGATGGAATTGCAAAGGACAACTGCAGGAATATTTCATCAAATAAATAATCATATTGTATTTTTTTCTGAGACTGAAGACTGAACAATAGTAGAGATATTCCCTGAGAGTGTCAGAGAGAAGGCAGAATTAATTTGTAAATACAAAATTACAGTAATTTTTTTCTGAGGCTAAACACAAAAAAAATGTTCATGTTCAAAGCTCATCATGTTATCATTCTAAATAGGATGGGATTTGAGAGGGGGAGCAGACGGAAGAAAAGTTTTACAGATTTTATGCACGGTATAATTCTCTAAAACACAAAACACAAAATATTGTACGTCTGATGCTCAGTGTGTTATCCTTTTAAAAATGATGGAATTTTAGATGAAGGAACAGGAGGATGTATTTTTACTCAGACAGAAGACAGAAAAATTGTACAGAATTAATGCACAATAGAATTTTCTTTTAATCGGATGTGCTTTTAGAGGAAGAAAATAGGCAGATTTAATTATTTATTTTATTGAAAATAAGTAATTATAGTATCTGGGAGGTGCTGTATACTAAAGAAAGAACTTGAAAAGTTCACTAAGGCAGTCACCTCTTTCACCACTCCTCCTCCTTTGTGGTTGTTTTTTTTAATCAATATCTCCTTTTTTGACAGTTTGCTCATCTTTGCATTTTTTTGGGTGTGTTTTGTGTGTCAACTTAAAACAACACCATTATTATCTTTTTAGTATTTTGTTTTTCTTTTTTAATCTACAGGAGGTTGTTTGGTGTTGGTGCCCCTTGTTATTCCTTTCACTTTGTTTTTTTGAAATGTGCCTACCTGCTCACAAATAAACTGTAATTTTTGAAGTAAAACACATACGCAAGTATTTCTTCAAACAAAAAAAACCTTTATTTAGGTGTCAAACAAATAAAGAGGGAGGCAGCGCTGGAGAAACTTGTCAATTTGGCGAAGCCTTTGGCCCCCAGGGCAGACATGAACTAATTCGAAAAAGAAAAATTGGTGGCCTGAGGAGTACATATCTCAGGGAGAGAAGTCTGGTCCAGAAGTCCTAGAGATCAGGAAGAGCAGATGCCATTTATGTCCCAAGGATGTGGTTCTACAAGAGGCTGTATCTTCTGTCAGACCAGACTTAACCCAGGCCATCACTCTCTAGTCTTCCTTAGGCACTTCCCACCAGGCATCCTTCGAGGCTGTGGCTCGGCTCCTGTAGTTGTGGCAGGAGGAGGAGAAGGAGGGCGATGGTCGACCTCCTGGCTGCCACTTGCCACAGCCTCCCCCCAGCTGAGGTCTTCCTGTGTATGAAAATAGTTTTAGTTTTTTGCTCATAAATCACATTTTGTGCTCACGACTGTTGCAAAAAGAATGTTACCAAATAGAACAGACTATCATTCTAAACCCAGCATTTTTCATTCTTGTCCCAAACATTTTTGGTCACTACTGTCTATTGATATGTAAACCACTTTGTTAAATCACAACTTACTGATCAATAATAACATCTAGTTAACATCATTAAACGTATGACAAGAAATATGTTCAACAATGCTACACCTGTCTCAAGCTGGGCCCCTCCACATGCTGTTGCCTGGAAGGCCCAGGTTGGACATCAGAAGCCTCAGCTGGGGGGTGAAGGAAGCCTTGAAGGAAGATTGGAGAGTGGTGGCGTAGGTTCCCCCTGGTCTGCCATAAAATGCAGCCTCTCATAGTACAACATCCTGGGGTAATAAATGGCATCTGGATCTCTTGATCTCAGGGAATTCTGGTGCTTCTTTTGCTCCCTGAGATATATAAACCTTCTTCACACTTCTTCACACTGCAGGTAAGTATTCCAGCTTTTGAAAGTGTCCAAAATAATGTTTTCACCTTTGAACTCGGCCAAAAAACACAATTGTACAACACTTCCAAGCAATGTTTCATATTCCTATTTCTGCCCTCTGTGTGCTAAGTATTCCTTCCTTTTTTACATTCTCATAGGGGAGAGAAGACTCGAGAAGTCTGAGGACACCAGGGACCCCACACCTCCCAAAGAAGGCAAAATTCCAACACCAAAAGCAGAGGAGGAGGAGGAAGGAGAGATCGTTGAAGTTGGACAAATTGTCACCACAACAGGTGAGTGTCGGAGACCGCAGCTTCCGGTAAGCTCATCAATGTATGTCATCATATTTATAATACATGGTTTTTTTTTGCTTTTTTTTAGGTGATGTGGAAGAAGAATCACATTTTACCAGTGAAAGTGCCCAGATCCTGATTGGGGAGCTAATGGGGTGCAATCACGATTTAGAAAATATACAGAAAAACATCAATGATGTTAAAAATAAAATGAAGAACATCATTGATGTTTTGGGAGAGTCTGAAACACCCCAAACTAGCTAGGGTTTTATTTTTGTGTTTTGAAAAAACAACTTTTGTATTTTACAAAAAGCCAAATTTGGAAGATGCACACAGTGTGTCATCATGCCCTATCTCCCATCATGGGGGATCAATGTACGTGTTTTGTGGAAAGTGGCTGAGATGAAGGGGTTGCACCCCCAAAACATGTACATTGATCCCCCATGATGGGAGATAGCACATATTGACACACTGTGTGCATCTTCCAAATTGGGCTTTTCCAGGGGTGACACCCCATGTGATGAAGGCAATATCAGCCCAGTTTGTTGGGGGGAGGGGGTTCCTAATGAGTTTGTCCCAACCAAAAAAAAATGTCACTCTGCATGAATTGAAGCACACACATTACAGCAGCACAGTGGTGTAGTGGTTAGCACTCTCACCTAGCAGTAAGAAGGGTCGCTGGTTCGAATCCCAACCACGACACTACCTGCCTGGAGTTTGCATGTTCTCCCTGTGCCTGCGTGGGTTTCCTCCGGGTACTCCGGTTTCCTCCCACAATCCAAAGACATGTAGGTAGGTTAATTGGCTTCAGTCAAAAAAATAAATAATTGGCCATAGTATATGAATGGGGACCTTGGATTGTTGGCTCCTTAAGGGTAGGGACCTATGTGAGTGTGCAATGTACAGGGATAGGGACAATTGTAGACACTCAGGTTGAACTTGATGGACTGGTGTCTTTATTCAACCTAACTAACTATGAAACTATGAACCTAATTACATTTGTAGACATTTTAGGGGGTGTTTAGGGGAAAGCAATACTATGGAGCTGACAAAAGACATTGCTAAGTGACTAGACTATAGTTTTATGGGCCCAGAAGAGCATGGTGGGGAAGTTAGTGAAGGCAAATATGCATGAAGGACAAAAAAGGAACTTGAAAAGCTTCCAGCATGCATGAGGACAAAGGGGCAGAGCATATCAATTAGAGCATATTGCAATCATGGTAATTAGGGAAGGTGGAAAGAAATCCAATACATTAGCAATCATTAAATACATAGAATGTGATGTTAAAGGAGAAAACTTACCTTCATATAGTCCTTCTGCAGGACCTGAATGATGGCAGAACAGGTCTCTGAAATAATGATCCCCAGAGCCTGGGGGGAGATGCCTGTTGAGAACTTGAGGTCCTGAAGGCTTCTCCCTGTTGCCAAGTAGCGCTACGTGGCGATGAGCCTCTGCTCCGGAGTGATGGCTTGCCGCATGCAGGTATCCTGCCTGGTGATATAAGGGAAAAAAAGGACTGAGAGTCATAGTGGCCAAGGCATGCAGCACGTCACAGGTGTCTCCAGTTATTGCAGCTAAACATCCATTTAAAGTGGATTTAAAGGCTGGGAAACTGTACCCATGGTGTAGCTGTGGCCACAGCAAGAAACAGAGAGTTTTCACTTTGATGGGTGTTTGAAGCTTTATGGATCTTCATTTGTTGCACATGTTATGGATCGCCTGAGGAGGAACCGTTACCCGGATATCCTTTGATTGTTTTTGCCTGTGGTGACCCTCTGTAACGGGGGGTCGCTTGGATCTGGTAAGGAGCCAATTCATTCATTTGGTGATGGGAAAAGCACACTATATTTCTGGAGAAGATTATTATTTTGTGCACTTCCAATTCAGCTCTTCATACGAAGTTTTCTTCACTGGTGTTTATTTACCATATGGACATTTTATAGTAATAGTATGGTATATAATTATATGGACATTATATAGAGTGTCTCAAAATATTTTTTGATAATTTATTTATGTAAAAAATTTTTTTTCAGGTTTGCGAAAATTTCTACTTTTCATTTTTTGGGGTATATGCACAGAGATCTACACAATCTGTTCTGTGTTTGGGCAATTCACATTATTGACACGTATCTGTGTCTTATCTTTGTATTTAATTTCACTTATTTGTATATATAACAGTATGCACTATATTTTTGAGGTGGCCTTAGAGACATTAAGACACTAAGGCCGCGTACACACGCGGGGACTGTTCGCCCAACTTTGTCCGTCAAACAGTTTCGGCAAACAGTCCGCTCAAAATTAGCATGCACGGACATGGCCACACACGACGAACGAACAGTTTGCTGAAACCGTGCGCGATGACGTGAACGGCACGTACGACGGGACGAAAAATACGACGTCCTATACACTGCATTATAACTTTCGGCGTGTAAATCCTTTCTGAGCATGTGCGGAACTTAGTTTGACGAACAAGCCTACACACGGGCGGACTGTTCGCTCAAACAAGGTTTCAGCGGACAGTTTTACGGAATTTCCGAAAAACCTTGTTCGTCAAACTGTCCGCTGAAACTGTCCGCTGAAAGCCCACACACGAGCGGACTGTCCGCCCAAACACTGTTCAGCGGACAAAGTTGGGCAAACAGTCCGCGCGTGTGTACGCGGCCTAAGGCTTATATCGTGGGTTTAGCACATACACATACCCCATTCACTTTGGGCATTTGAGGTTAGCACAGCTCTCTTTTTCTTCTCTTTCTGTTTTGTGTATTTTTGGTGTACATTTGAATTGCAGCTTCTGACCAATATCATTCTCACTCCGTAGCGCAGTTTCTTCTTCTTTGCTCTTTTCTGGTGATATAAGGGGACAGCAAAGCCAGCAGATGGTAAAAAAGGGGGTCCGTCATCCAGATATAATTCCCGAAATCATCAGGATTATTCTCCCGGATCTCATGGAGCAAAGGCATGTGCGAGAACTGATCACGCTGGCTCAACCAATTCTTGGTCCACAAACGCCTCCTCTCCCTGTTCATGGACCGGGCTTGTGTGAAAGCTAAAAGCCCAACACCAAGCCCCTGCACAGCACAAACTCTACGACGAGTACGTACACAAAACATGGTTTAAAATGGTCGGCTGGTCAGAACGGACAACAGAAAGCACCGATAAACAGCAATGCCTGAAAGAACGACTTGAAAAGCAGAAGCAAGCAGACAATAAGCAATGCAAATCAAAGTGTACTATACCAAGATATAGTCCACAATGAGAAACAAATACTTACTGACTACACGCACTGATAATCAGATACGCAAAGACAAGCACAAACTGAAGAGCAGTACCGAACTGAAGCACAAATCTGAAAAATCGTCTCTCACCAAACTTCTACTAACACGCGATAAACACGAGATCAGTAGAAGGAGCCCAAAGGGTGCCGGACATGGTGCTGAACTTCCTTTTTCTAGTACCGTCGTACGCGGCTTACATCACCACGTTCTTGGCAACCAGAAATTCCGACAACTTCGTTTGATCGTGTGTATGCAACATCACTTCCGGACCTCTTCCGGACTAGAGGAATTAATCCAACGGATTTGGTTGCCGGAATGTCCAACCATGTGTACGGGGGCTTATGACCAGAATCCTGTGGTCCTTTCACAAGCACTGTTATGCTGCATACACACGATCGGAATTATGGTCAGAAAAAGGTCTGATGGCTTTCTCGACGGCCTTCTGATGGAATTTAGCTCATGCTGTCTTGCCTACACATGGTCACACCAAATTCCGACCATCAAGAACACGGTGACGTACAACACGTACAACGTAGAAAAGGAAAAAGGAAGTTCAATAGCCAGTAGCTTCCATCTCGTAGTTGAATCTGAGCATGCGTGAGTTTTTGCGCATTAGAATTGCATACGCACGATCGGATTTTCCAATAGAAAGTTTTTCCGTTGGGAAAATTGAGAACATGCTCTCAAATTTTTGCTGGCAGGAATTCAGCCAGCTAAATTCCGATGGAGCCTACACACGGTCGCATTTTCCAATGAAAAGCCCTCATTGGTCCTTTGCTGGCTGAAATTTCGATCGTGTATATGCGGAATAACATCAATGAGCCTAATAACTACAAATTTCTAGAGGCACAGAAACTCGAGTCCTTGGGGTCACAGAGGATAACATTGTTATCAACTGGTAAATCAAGCATTGGAAGGGACATTATGCCTCCTTCACAGCCTACTGGATAACATTCAGAAAGGTTGCAGGATGGGGCAAACAAATTGACCTGGTGTTGCCACCCCTCATCTTGAAACTTCGTGAAGGTGACATCTCAGTTACCTCCATCCCCTCCTTTTTAGTAAAGAACCATCAGTTCAGGAGGCTATGCAAAAACATCTAGTATAGTTGGAGGTCAGGAGCTGGCTTACATGATCTTCCAAGGCAGACCAGAAAGTATGTAGCCAATTCAAGTGTTCATGCCCAACCAGTGTTTGTCATCAGGAACTCAACCTGCACTCAACCTGCCTGCAAACTGCCTGATATGTGATATACTCACATGTTGGATCTCCATCTTGGCTATGATGAAGAGGCTGTATCTGACTCAGCAGGCTATAAATGAGTGTTTTCTGTAAGTTTACTATTAGGAAAAGATTAGGGAATTAGTTTTTTTACCACATCAATGACTCCTCATATAGGATGCATGAATTGTTTTAAGACCCCCCTCACATTTAAAAATGCAATCAGAATGGTGAGCTGTGACAATGGAATGATCAGCAAAATTATTAATGTAGTGTTCTTTCTGGACCACACACACTGTGTGGTGCATTAGACAGGGCTCTTGAGGCACAGTAGCATGATAAAAAAAAAAACTTCCTTGTATCTCAGAGCTCACTTTATCCTGACTCCATCCTTGGAAGGCAACACCAGGCATGGGATTAGTATGAGCAGGATGAGGGTTGCAGTGCCAGTACTGTGGAGGAGAAGGAGGACATGGGCATGCTTCAAAGGATATATTTCAAATCTTCTTACACTTAAAATATTGTATAGCTCAGCACAGATGCATGATTTATATTTTGATGTGCATGAATTACAATATTATAAAATCTTCACAATCCACCTTACAGCTAATATGAATATGGATCCCCAATTACATCAAATACTTTATAATCGTTTATGTCTATTCTTCCAAAGCAGTGGTGATAATTCCAAACACATTCCCCTATTTAATCTGCTTCCTCAGGAGATTTGTTAATCGGTAGGTAGATAAAAGAATACTGCATGTATACATATCCAACCAATTGCCCCCTGGACTTTGGCCTAACCCTCATATATAGCGGGGGGAGGGGAAACATGAATTCCTAAATACCACCTCTACGTGTATCAGGCTACAGTGGATTATTTAACCACTTCAGCCCCGGAAGGATTTACCCCCTAATGACTAGGCCATTTTTTGTGATATGGCACTGTGTCATTTTAACTGACAATTGCACGGTCATACAACGCTGTACACAAACAAAGTTGATGTCCTTTTTTTCCCACAAATAGAGCTTTCTATTGGTGGTATTTTATTACCTCTGCAGTTTTTACTTTTTGCACTATAAACAAAAAAGGCCGACAATTTAGAAAAAAATATAATATTTCTTACTTTTTGCTATAATATACCCTCAAAAAAAGTCTTCATCAGTTTAGGCCAATATGTATTCTACATATTTTATAAAAAGCGTATATTGATTGGTTTGCACAAAAGTTATAGCGTCTACAAAATAGGGGATATATTTATGGCATTTTTATTACAATTTTTTTTTTTTACTACTAATGGCGGTGATCAGTGATTGCGTCGAACAGATCGGACACATTTGACATTTTTTTGGGACCAGTGACATTTATGCAGTGATAAAAATAGCCACCAATTACTTTATAAATGGCACAGACAGGGAAGGGGTTAACACTAAGGGGTGATCAAGGGGTTAAGTATTTCCTAGGGAGGTGTTTCTAACTGTGGGGGGAGTGTACTGGCAGGGAATAGAGAGATATTACTGTTCCCGATCACTAGGAACAGCAGATCTCTCTCCCCTCCTCTGTCAGAATGGGGATCTGTTTGTTTACAATGACAGATCCCTGTTCTGGCTCTCTGTGGAGCAATTGCTGGTAACACGCATCAGCTCCGGCAACACCTCGCGGGGGCACACACACCTGCTATTGCACTTAGGCCCCTTTCACACTGTTGGACCATTCAGGTCCACCTGTCAGTTTTGACGGCAGACCTGAACGGGCGCTACATGCGGTGACATGTCCGCTGACATCCGACCCGGTGCGATCCACTAAAATTAGATGGATAACCCTACGTTGGCATCCGTCCCTGGCGGATCGGATCAGGTGAGATCTGATGAAAATGGATCTCTCCATAGTAACTAGTGGCACTCAACAAGCCCCTCCCCGCTCAGTGAGCAGAGAGGGACCTGTCATCCGCCGGCTCAGCAGAGATCAATGGAGAGATCTCTCGCTGAGCTGGCGGACAGAGGCAAACTCCGAGGCAGTGGATCCGCCTCATGAGAATGAAGCATAAAAGCGCCTACCATACAGCTACAGTGATTTGTGCATCTGAGCCAACCTGCCACAGTATAATGACGACGGCTGGTGAGCAAGCGGTTAATATAAATTTCACTCCCTAAATGGCTCCTCGGATCTAAAGTTGACACATCCATTGACACAACAGAGTCCATGGCATTTACCCAATCAGCACAGGGGCATAACATCCCTCTCACCTTTTTTTTTCATCTCTTGCCTGAGCTGCTTATATGTACTGAATGAATATTTTACCCTGCAGGATATATATTGCACAATCTATTTTGAGGTCTTTATCATTGTATTTTTTAAAGATCATTTTTGACACATCACTATTTACCTAAAGTATTATTTTTAGTATGTATGAACACATTTGCTGCAGATAGCAAACAAAGAATTTATTATTTTAAAAAAGGAATTCCAAAATGTTTAATCATTTAAACTGAACATGGGTATATTTGAGTGAAGTCCCACATAGTAGAGATACTAGTCAATAACATTTTGACACCTTTTTATTTGTTTTCAACACACTGAGTTACATTTTATATGACAGAGTTGAAAAGCATGATATAACCTATGACAAGGGCAATCTCAATGATAACTGTTCTGTTTCTTAGCAAGTTTTAATGACAACCTCCCACTGGAACATTATGCTTCAAAAGCATCAGGAAATACTACAAAGCCACCACTGAAAGTATGAAAAATTTAAGATTTTAAAAGTAAACATCAAACACAATTCACAGTTACAAAATTGTTAGTATACCAGAGTTAGTGAGTTTGATTGCATTTCTGGAAAGTAACATTTATTATATATGTTCTTCAGTATACAAGTACACAGTACTGAAATGGAGTTCCTTATGTGCACCGAGCACAGTCAATATGCAGTTGTAAAGCCTATTTTTGACCTCTTTTGAGAATGCCATGGACGGTTAAACCCTGTACATCCGACTTAGCAATATAATGTTATTTCTATGTGGTTATTGCACTTTTTCTTCATTATGAATCGTTAACTGTAATTTGTTAAAATGGTTCTGTTTCAAAGTTTAGCACTGTAAAAAAAAAAAATTGTAATCCCAAGGGTCTCAATATGTGTTATATATTGAAATAAAGAATGCAAAAAAATGTCTATTTAGTTGACCATAGTCAATTTCAAGAAGCTTTTCATAGTGCATGTAGTTGGGCTGTAATATCTTTTCACATAAATCTGTGTTCTTACAGAAGGAATAAAAACAGCAGTAATGGGAATTTAACTAAGCTATAGACTAGTTCCATAGGAGGTATACTTTGTTCTTTGTACTAGTTAAATGCAATTTCTTCTTCAACGTTATTCTGAATGTTGGTTACTTTAAAGGGTTTGTTCATAATGTCTTTAATGTGGTCAAAGCTAATAAAATAAACTTGTAAAAATAATATTTTTAGCCAAGTAAATATTAGGTAACTCATCATTTTGTTTCTGCATTTGAGCCAGCAAGAAGAACTTTGGGTTTCTTTCAATCTTTAGAAGCTCTTAGTTTGCTTTTCTGATGTCAGAGGCCTATTGCTTACATGCTCAATGGCTTATCAAAAGTGGCTCATTTACTTAACTGATGGCTCAGTTCAAAGTTTCAATCAACCACACTGTGCTTGAATGCAAGAAGCTTTGCTGTTCTTAACTTTGGTAGCATAAGATCTACTGGTTTGAATGGTGTTATGTCCTTAAAAGTGACATCTTAAATTAAGCACCTATAAGTCTTTCAAACTACCTAAATAAACCCCCCCTATTTTTTTTTTTAATTCCTTAAGAATATTGGATTTTTTGGACTGGAGGCCTTGAACATTTTACCTATAAATCCATCTGTGCACCCAAACCTAAAGGTGGTGTGAGGCTTTCTAATATAAAACTATACCTTAAAGCATGTTAAATATTATATGTGAGAATGGTAAAACACTAATTATCACAGATTTGCAGTTTCTATCATACCCTTTAATATTGCCTAATACCAGTATACAACATAACATCCGGATCAGTTACCACTATGCAGTTTCTGCCTAAACCTACAAACTTTCCCTTCATCGTATTGAATCCTTACAGATTAAAAAAATATGTGCTTTTTTGATCCACCAAAATATGTGTTATGTGTTATACATTTCATATATGACTTAACAACAACAACCTTAACATCCAGATTTCTCCACAGAAAAGCATTCATGTTCTCTCACAAGGCCAATCTCTCCAGTTATTTCCAAGAGAGAAAAAATATGGTAGTAGTTTTCCATGAATGCAACCCTTTTGTTTCAAAGCTTTTACAATCCAAAACCCAATGTAGAAGAAAGTTAATAGCCCCTTGCCTACATATGCCCTGATATCTATACTACTGGGCTCCATATCTATACAAATAATCACTTTTATGACATTTTTGTCTGCTGCCAGTAGGGATGAGCCGAACACCCCCCGGTTCGGTTCGCACCAGAACTTTCGAACGGACCCCAAATTCGTACAAACTTTAGAACCCCATTGAAGTCTATGGGACTCGAACGTTCGAAATTAAAAGTGCTAATTTTTTTTTTTTTATACAAACGTTTTTATTGGTGGTAAAAGAAACATAAGTAGATCAACAGACACAAGTACATGACAGCATCAATGGAAAGCATAATAGATATACACATCATACAAATGTTGCTGGCACAGCAGCGGACCAAGCCCAACAAGGAACTTTTAAAAAGTGATTAAAGTACACAGCCTGGACCGTATGCACCAGACGATGCTTATCAAGTGCAAAGGTGTACATAATAGAAAGTTAGTAAAACAAGGGAAAATAAAAGAAACACAAATAGAAAGTTAACCTTGCAAAAATTATTACTATTGACTTCACAGACAGATAGCTAATACTCTACAGTACTGTTTCCAAGCTGGTGCTAGTCTCAGGTCCGGATCAAAGAGATAGGAGAATAAGCCATCAAAAAGGTAGAAATATAAGAATCCAATGGGACCGCCTGGACACCGGTGTATCACCTACTGAGGGATATATGGGGAGGGACCCCCCATAGGACCGGAACACACCGGCCATTCGGACCATTTGGCAGTATGGATATGCATGGTGTCCATAATGGTGTGATGTACCCGTTCCATTAGACGGATAGCGTCCATCCTACCAAGAACCCCCGACCAGGAGGTGACTTGCGAGCGCCAATGTAGCGCTATCGTCCAGTGGACAGCACAGAACAATGTATTGATCAACCTTTGGGTGGGGCGGGAAACCCCTGCTATAGGAGCGAACAGCAAACAGTGTGCAGGTGACAAGTCAACCACGGATCCAACAATCGAGGACACCGTGGTGCGTACCCGATCCCAAACCCCCTGGAGCTGGGGACAGCTCCAGAAGATATGGATCAGAGAGCCCGTTTCCGGGCATCCCCTAAAACAGTGATCAGGAACCGTGGGGTAAAACCTGTGAATCCTATCCGGGGTGAGGTACCACCGAGTGTGAAGCTTCACAACCGTGTCCTTCACCGCCATAGATCTGGCAGATTTATGCATATTCACAAGCATCACCCTCCATTCCTCAGGCGAGAACTCTGTGTCCAGATCAGCTTCCCAGAGGCACATCGCCCTAGTTTTCTCTGGCATCTGGGATTCCAGAAGGTGTTTGTACACCGTAGAAATAATACCCCTGTCTCTGGAGTGTCTATAGCATATGGATTCAAATTGGGTATTAGAGATGTTGCTTAAAGAACTATAATGTGTTTGAAAAAAGTGTCTAATCTGGAGATATTTGTAAAATTCGGCCCTAGGTACCTCATGTTGTGATTGGAGTTGTGAAAAGGAGGTGAAGATACCTCGTCTACCAGAAAGGGCCCGCAGAGTGACCAAAGACCTCTGTATCCACCATCTGAAGGCAGCAGGAGACCCAAATGCCAGGGGGAATCTCCTATCGCCCAAAAATGATGCCAAAGCAGGCCCGTTAGGTCGCAGTCGAAATGTAGTCCTATACAGTGACCAGAGGTATAAGGAGCTACTCACTATGCTATTAAGAGGGGCTAAGTCTCTGGGGCGGAGATTCTCCTGCCACAGGATTCCCGGGAGGAAATAAGGCCGCAAAGACTGAGTTTCAAATTGCAACCACGGTATACCAACCGTTGGAGCATGCCATTGAGCCGTCTGGGCCAACCTGGCCGCTAAATAATATAGCCATACATCCGGGAGTCCCAAGCCGCCCTGTAAAAGTGAACGATGCATTAGCTGTCTCCCCAGCCTGGGCCTCTTTCCCAGCCAGAGAAAAGTGTTAATATCGCGTTGTAGAGAGGTGAGGGCTTGGCGTGACACATAGATAGGGAGAGCCCTGAAGTAATATAATAGTTTCGGCAAAATAGACATTTTAACCGCTACAACCCTCCCTATCAAGGGGATGTGAAAAGTCGACCACAAACGTAGCCACCTCCGAACCATTATAAAGGCCGGAGGATAGTTGGCGCTATAGATTTCTGGTAAGGAAGGAGCTAGATGAACCCCTAGGTATAAAATTGTGTTTTTAGAGAGAGAGAGACCAAAATATGAGCGCATATTAGAAACTTCTGCAGGGGTAAAGTTGATAGGAAGGGCAGCACACTTAGCTAAATTCACCCCCAAGCCCGAAAGCTTGTGAAAGGTGCCCAAGAGCTCCAGAAGATTGGGAAGAGCTATCAAAGGATTGGGTAAAAACAAAAGGACATCGTCCGCGTAAAGGCTAAGCTTGTACTCCCCTTCCTCTTTCAAGTACCCCCCTATGTTCGGATTAGTAACAATGGCCCTGGCGAGGGGCTCCAGAGCCAAGGCAAATATTAGTGGGGATAGGGGACAGCCCTGGCGGGTACCCCGACTTATAGGAAAAAATTCAGAGGAACTACCGGGGAGTTTGATCCTAGTATGGGGTCTATGATACAGTGCTTTAAAACCATTAATAAATTCGCCCCCAAAACCAAACCTGGCCAAAACCCGGTCTAGATAGGGCCAGAGGACACTGTCGAATGCTTTTTGGATATCCAACCCTAAAATCAAGACTTTACGGGAGAAAAGGTTCGCATCTTGAATGATATTCGTTGCCAAACGAATGTTATCAGTGATCTGCCTATTGGGGATGAAACCAGTCTGCTCCGGGCCCACAAGGGCACATACAATAGGGGCCAATCTATTTGCCAATATCTTTCCTAGGATTTTAATATCATTATTCAACACCGAGATGGGCCTAAAATTCTGGGGTAGGGAGTGGTCTTTATGGGGTTTGGGGATCAGGGTCATATTAGCATGCAACATCTCGTCAGGGAGAGCCTGTCCTTGTAGCGTCTGATTAATGAGTCTGGACAATTTAGGGGCCAGGATCTGTGAAAATTTCTTGTAATACGTGGAGGTGTAGCCATCCGGGCCGGGGGCTGTAGAGGATTTGAGTGTCTTAATAGTGTCCAACACCTCCTGTTCGGTGCAGGGGGCGTTAAGTGCGGCCCGCTGTGCATCGGAGAGGGAAGGAAGGGGGAGCGAGTTCAGCCACTCATCTACATTGTCTGGCAGTGGTTGCGAGGGGGAGGATAAAAGATCTCGATAAAAGGATGAGAAAATTTTGAGTACTTCGTTAGGGTGTGAGACCAGAGTACCCTTGTCATTTTTCAATTTATAAACATGAGTAGGTTGTAAAGACTGGTGTAATTTACGCGAGAACATCCTGGAAGCCGTGTTACTGTGTAGCAGAAATCTAGCTTTTGACCACCGAAGTGATTTCTCGGTACGTTCCGAGAGGATAGTGTCTAGTTCGGTACGCTTTTGATTAATCAATAGAAGGACAGCTGGGGAATGTGCCTGTACGTGTGACTGGTAGAGGGCTCGCAGTTCCCGTGTGAGGGCCTGGATCTTAGCATTACATTGTTTCTTCCTAGTGACTGCTATTTCAATTAAACGACCACGGAGAACCGCTTTATGAGCGGTCCAAAGAACCTGGGGTGAGATGTCCGGGGTGTCATTAATCGCGAAGTAGTCTGCTAGGTGGCTCTCAATCTGAGTATAGGTATTGGGGTCTGAGAGTAGGGAATCATTCAGTCGCCAGGAGGCAAGAGAGGGGGAGAGGCCCACGTGGGAGGTATGAAAGGCCACAATCTGATGGTCAGACCATGGGCACGGGTGGATAGTAGTGTGTGAGGAATTGGCCAAAAGAACCGGGGAAGCAAAAATATAATCTAGCCTAGCGTAGCTATCATGAGGGTGAGAGTAGTGTGTATATTCTCGAACTCCAATATTAAGGGCCCTCCAGGTGTCGATAAGCTGTAAACCATCCAATGCTTTAGAGAGAAATTTAGGGAAAACCCTAGCACTATGTGATGTTCGGCTCCTATCCTCCGCGGGATTAGCCACTAAGTTAAAATCTCCACCCACTATCAGGTGGGGGGAGATGTATCTGTCGAGAGTATGCAGGAAAAGGTGATAGAAGGCACTCTGTGCGTTATTAGGGGCGTACAGATTAGCAATCGTTACCTCCTTACCCTGCAATTTACCCTGAACAATTAAAAATCTGCTATCCTGATCTTTAAACACATGTGAGGGTTCAAATGGGACAGAATTACGAATATAAATTGCCACTCCTCTGGTCCTGGAATCAAACGTAGTAGTGTAATGTAATTTATATGACTTATCAAAAAATGTGGGGCAGGCCCCCGAGGAGAAGTGCGTCTCCTGTAGTAAGATGATATCCGCCCCAATACGTTTATAGTATCGGAAGGCTTTCCTCCGTTTGTGAGGGGAGTTAAAACCTCTCACATTATGTGAGATAACATGGAGACCCATATCAGCCAGTGTTCAACCGCAAAGGTGCGGGTGGTCCGCAGGGAGAATTGGGACTAAAATGGCTGAGTCCAGAACCAGAGGGGCCCGCATTAGCCAATATCAGGCCAAGTCTAGTACCTATGGGGCCGTCAGGAGGTCCGGTATGAAACGGAGATCCATCAGCCCCGAGCTTATAGGCAAAGAAAATACATTCCGTCGTGAAGTCAGCAAAGCAAATAAACAAAAGCATAAAAAGAAAACTTAACACTCTATGGGGTCTGGTTGGAAAGTCCAGCCAGATCAAGAAAATTGTGTAATTACCAGGCCCTGCGGCCCAACTGCCACCTGCTACACACATGTCCCACAGTGGGTGAAAATCGTTAGTCTACTGGGAGACTACAACGAGATGAGCGTGTCCAAATAGCCCGATACTCAGGTCTCTGGGACTAAGGATACGTGAGGAATGGTGTGCAGGTATGGAAGGGGGGAAGCGCAGCTACGAACGTCAGAGAGGGTGAGACACAGGGGAAGTAACGAAAAACCAAAGTCAATTTCTTCAGCCTCCCGGGACATGGAGAAAACAGATGATATAGTAGCCGAGCACTTGTTGAGCGTTAGAAAACGGGGGCACTGGAAGATCCAGGGACAGACGAAGGGAGGATTTCTTAAGAGGTAACGGTTCGGAGAATCAGACCTCAAACGTCCGGTAGTGGCTGGAGTCTGCGAGACCTTCTGTCTCTTTGAGGCGATGGTGTAGCCCAGATAGGGGATGGACGTGGGGTCGGTGGGTGATTGGGTGAACGTTGTCGTTCCAGGAGACCCAACTTCACCAAAATATCTTTGCCTTCGGATATCGTAGAGGCTATGTAAGTAGAACCGTTATGAGGCACGATCAGTTTGAATGGGAAACCCCAGCGGTACCGTATGTGGGCAGACTGTAAGGAGGAGGTAATCTCCTTCATTTTCCTTCGCTTCTCTAGCGTTGTCGGTGAAATATCTGGGTAGATCTGGACAGAAGCTCCGTCCAGTTGGATCCGAGGCATGTTTCGTGAGGCACGAAGGATTTCCTCCTTTATAAGGTAGTCCTTGAGACACAATACGATATCTCTGGGCGGCTTTTCGGGAGGAGGTTTGGGTCTCAGAGCACGATGTAAACGATCGCATGTAAAGGCTTCGGTAGGTTGGTTTGGAAGTAGAAGTTGAAACAGACGAACGATCGCGGCTGGGAGGTCTGTCACCGACTCGGGGATACCTCGCACACGAACGTTATTCCTCCTGTTGCGGTTGTCGAGGTCCTCCAAGTGGTTTTGAAGTTGAACGACCGTATCACCGAGCAGCTCATGATCCCTTCGTAAGTCCGAATAGGCAAGGTGCAGTTCGTCGTGCTTAACTTCCAGGAGGTCTGTCCTATTGCCCAGGGCCGCCATTTCCTGAGAAATCAAGCTCGTGGATTTATGCAGCTCCGCTTGGAATTTCTTCGCCAGCTTATCATACATCGAGGACAAGCTGTCCTCCAAATCCGCTTTAGTGAGAGTGTCGCCCATACCTTGGAGCGGGCCCGCCGGGCGCGAGGCTGCATCGGCCTTGGGGGAATGGGCGCCATCTTGGGACATGTCTGGTCCGTCCGAGGTCCGCAGAAGGTAGGCCGTAAGAGAGCGTTGAGCGGTCTTCCGCTTGCTTTTCTTAGATGTCGGCATGCACAAGTGGTCCCGCAGGCGATTAATGTTATTTGTGGACCAAAAGTCGGGCCAAATCGTCCTGGGGAGTGATATATCTTCTCCGCAGCCCCGGGAGCTCAGAGATCTAGCTGCTGTCTCGTTCCTCGCCGCGCATGCGCCCCCCTAAAAGTGCTAATTTTAATGGCTAATATGCAAGATACTGTCCTAAAAAGGGTTTGGGGACCTGGCTCCTGCCCCAGGGGACATGGGTCAATGCCTAAAATGTTTTTAAAAATGGCCATTTTGGCGGGAGCACTGATTTTAATGACAATTAAAGTGAAAAAAAGTGAAATATTCCTTTAAATATGGTGCCTGGGGGGTGTCTGTAGTATGCCTGTGAAGTACCACGTGTTCCCGTGTTTAGAACAGTCCCTGCACAAAATGACATTAAATGGAAATAACATCATTTAAAACCGCTTGCGGTTTTAATGTTATATCTGGTTCCTGCAATATGGTTGAAAATCATTGAGAAAAATGGCATGGGTAGCCCTCCCTGCCCATTACCAGCCCCTTTGGGTCTTGTACGCATATTAAGGGGAACCCAGTACCCATATTAAAAAAAGGAAATGCGTGTGGCCCCCAGGCCCTATATACTCAGAACAGCAGTATACAGGCGGTGCAAACAAGACAGGGACTGTGTAGGTTTGTTGTGTTAAGTTGAATCTGTTTGTAATTTTCAACTGGTACATTTTTAAAGTGTAGCTCCAGTCAAAAAAAAGATTTTTAAGCTTTTTGGAAAACATAGGGAAGGGTTATCACCCCTGCATAATTTGTTTTGTCGTCCATCTTTTTTCATCTCACTTACTGTTGTCTCCTTCCGTTTGCAAGTAGGAGATGTTTGTAAGTTGGATGTTTGAAAGTAGGGGCCTGCCCTATATGCTCTGCAGAAATGGCGGAACAAGGTGTTGGTTTTGCCACAACATTGTAAGCCCTGAAAGTGACTCTTGGTGGGCGCTGGAGCGCCCTGCTGTGAACGATTATATCAAGAATTGTAATTACATGCCATTGTTGAACAGTGGTAGAAAAATTGACCTTTGGTGGTTGTGGTGCTGGTGCCACAACACTATAAGTCCTCACAGTTACTCTGGGTGGGCACAGGAACGGGCCCTCCTGTGAAATATTATATCAAGAATTGTAATTACATGTCCCTGTTAAACAGGGGCAGAAAAATTGGGCCTTAGGCACTGGTGCTGGTGCCACGACACTGCAACCTCTCCCTTATACTCTAGTTTTATTGCAGGAATTAGCCCTGCTGCAAAGCATTGCATCAAAAATTGTAATTAAACGCCCCTGTTAAACAGGGGCAGAAAAATTGGGCCTTAGGCACTGGTGCTGGTGCCACGACACTGCAACCTCTCCCATATACTCTAGTTTTATTGCAGGAATTAGCCCTGCTGCAAAGAATTGCATCAAAAATTGTAATTAAACGCCCCTGTTAAACAGGGGCAGAAAAATTGGGCCTTAGGCACTGGTGCTGGTGCCACGACACTGCAACCTCTCCCTTATACTCTAGTTTTATTGCAGGAATTAGCCCTGCTGCAAAGCATTGCATCAAAAATTGTAATTAAACGCCCCTGTTAAACAGGGGCAGAAAAATTGGGCCTTAGGCACTGGTGCTGGTGCCACCACACTGCAACCTCTCCCATATACTCTAGTTTTATTGCAGGAATTAGCCCAGCTGCAAAGCATTGCATCAAAAATTGTAATTAAACGCCCCTGTTAAACAGGGGCAGAAAAATTGGGCTGATGGCATCACCCAGAACCAGAAATGTTCTTCCAACATATCAGCGGAGGAGGAAGAGGATAGACAATCAACATAACAGGACAGTCACTCAGCATCAGCATAGGCAGTCTTGAAGGGATGTGATATTTAAAAAAAAAAATATTCGGTTACATCAGCTTCAGGTGCTTGGTAGCTGTGGGTGATCCAAGACTGATTCATCTTGATGAAGGTCAGTCGATCAACTGATTCGGTGGACAGGTGCACCCTGTGATTGGTAACAAAGCCACCAGCAGCACTGAAGGTGCGTTCTGAAAGAACGCTGGATGCAGGACAGGCCAGTAGCTCAATTGCATACTGTGCAAGCTCTGGCCAGTGATCCATCCTCAAGACCCAGTAAGCCAGAGGATTTTCGGTGGGAAAGGTGTCCAAGTCTGACCTTGCCCCTAGGTATTCCTGCACCATGTAAATGAGACGCTGGCGATGGTTGCTGGAACCGATCATACCTTGGGGCTGCGGACTAAAAAATTGTCTGAAATCATCAGTCAGACGGCCACCTTCTCCACCGCTCCTTCTGACCGATGCCTCAGCAACACGTTGTCCAGGACCAGGAGTTTGTAACCTCCCAGTCTCCCAGTCTCTGGGAACGCGTTGCACAGACCTTTCTGCAAGGCCTCCCGGAGATGTCTCATCCTCTGCTCCCTCTGCGATGGCAAGATAAGGTCGGCAACCTTACCCTTGTACCGTGGATCAAGGAGAGTGGCCAGCCAGTAATGGTCCCTCTCCTTGATCCGATGAATATGAGGATCCTTCCGAAGGCTTTGCAGGATCAGGGAGGCCATGCAGCGTAGGTTAGCTGAGGCATTCGGACCGGAGTCCTCTGGGTCACTAAGGACAACGTGATCCGCAGCTACCTCCTCCCAGCCACGTACAAGTCCACGTGTTTCTTGGGACTGTAAATCATCCCTACAAGACTGCTGCTGCTGCTGATGCTGAGTGCCAGCCTCCACCTCCATGCTGACACAATCATCCTCCTCCTCCTCCTCCTCTTCCTCCTCCTCATCCTCTTCCTGTGTGATGGGTGGCACAGCAGGAACACTGTCTGGATAAAGGGGGCCTTGAGAGGCAAGGAAGTCCTCCTCTTCCTGCCTCTGTTCTGCCTCAAGTGCCCTGTCCATTATTCCATGCAGCGTATGCTCCAAGAGGTGGACAAGAGGTACAGTGTCACTGATGCATGCACTGTCACTGCTCACCATCCTTGTGGCCTCCTCAAACGGTGACAGGACAGTGCATGCATCCCTGATCATACCCCACTGGTGTGGTGAGAAAAAACCGAGCTCCCCTGACCCTGTCCTGGTGCCGTAGTCCCACAGGTACTCATTGATGGACCTCTGCTGCGTGTGCAGCCGCTGCAGCATGGCCAACGTTGAGTTCCACCTGGTGGATGTCACATATAAGGCGGTTCTTGGGCAGGTTCAACTCCTTTTGGAGCTCAGCCAGCCGAGCACAGGCATTAAATGATTGGCGGAAATGCACACAGACTTTCCTGGCCTGCTTCAGGACATCCTGTAAGCCGGGGTACCTGCCCAAGAACCGCTGCACCACCAGGTTAAGGACGTGAGCTACACAGGGCACATGGGTCAGTTGTCCCTGTCGGAGGGCGGAGAGGAGGTTGGTGCCATTGTCGCAAACCACCATTCCTGGCTTATGCTGGCATGGCGTCAACCACCTCTCGGCCTGCCCCTGCAGAGCTGACAAAACATCCGCCCCAGTGTGGCTCCTGTCCCCCAAACAAACCAGCGCAAGCACGGCATGGCATCGTTTTGCCTGCGTACTTGCGTAGCCCCTGGAACGCCTACGGAGCACCGCTGGTTCTGAGGACAGAGCACTGGAAGAGGCCATGGAGGAAAAAGAAGAGGAGGGGGTGGAGGAGAGAGGTGTGTCACAACCAATAGTAGCATTTTGGAGGCGTGGTGGCGGAACAACCTCCAACACTACTGCACCTTGTCCTGCATCCTTCCCAGCTGCCAGAAGAGTGACCCAATGGGCCGTGAAAGACAGGTAACATCCCTGTCCATGCCTGCTGGACCATGAGTCAGCGGTAATATGCACCTTACCGCTGACCGCCCTGTCCAGCGAGGCAAGGACATTGCCTTTCACATGCAGATAGAGAGCCGGAATCGCCTTCCGTGAGAAAAAGTGGCGTTTGGGGACCTGCCACTGAGGAACCACACATTGTACAAACTCACGGAAGGGGACCGAGTCTACCAACTGAAAAGGCAGCAGTTGAAGTGCTAGCAATTTAGCCAAGCTAGCATTCAACCGCTGGGCATGTGGATGGCTGGGAGTGAACTTCTTTCGCCGGTCCAGCAGCTGGGGCAGGGACATTTGCCTGCTATAATCGGACGTGGGTGTACTGCTAGCAGAGTGCCCAGACGCACTTTGCTGTGACACACCTAATTCTACACCAGAGAGGACTGAAGGTCTAGTGGGGTTGGAGATGCCAGCTGATGAGGAGCAAGGAGAGGTCCGCTTTATTCTTTGGTGTGGGTCTTTGAGGTACACTTGCCAACGAGCTGCATGGCAGGTCAACATATGTCTGGTCCAGCATGTGGTGCCCAAGCAGCTGATGTTTTGGCCACGCGAGATACACTTGAGACATATGTTGCAAATAGCAGTGGTGCGATCTGATGCACTCGTCTCAAAAAAGGCCCACACCAAAGAACTTTTAGAATAACGCGCAAAGGCAGCGCCCTGCACAGGTGGAGCTCTGCGGTGTGATTCAGTCGGTGTGCTGCCCCTAAGCTGGCCCCCGGAGGGCATCCTGCCTCGTTGGACATGTGCCTCCTCCTCCTCCTCCTCCTCCTCTCTCCTACCAGGCACCCACGTGGAGTCAGTGCCCTCATCATCCCCTCCCTCTTCATCTCGGTAGCAAACCTGGCAGTATGCTGCAGCTTGTGGAACATGACTGCCAGATTGCTGTCCTTCTTGAGCATCCCCTCTCTCTGCATTCACACTACTGCCTTCCTCTAGCTGAGTGTCATCATCAGAGCCTACAAAACACTGGGCATCCTCCTGGAGCATGTACCCAACACTGTGCTCAAAGAGTTCAGGAGACTACTCAGGAGGACGTGGTGGGTCTAGGGAAGGAGTCACTGATGATGACATTGAGACAAGGGAAGACGATGCGTTGGCAGCTGCTTTGCTAGTATCCTGAGACTGGGTGAGAGAGGATGAGGAGGATGAAGAGGGCTTGGTCATCCACTCTACCAAGTCGTTGGCATGAAAAGAAGGACAAGCGTGTCCCATGGCCACGTGCTAATGACAATGCACCGCGTCCACGACCAGCACTGTTGTCTCTAGACACAGAGCCTGCTTGCCCTCTTTTATCGGCTCGCGCCTGTCTGCCTCTTCTTGCTGGCCTTCCAGACATGGTAATGGCCTGAAGGGAGTTGGGTAAAACAGCAGTTGGGTAGTGTATATTGTGCTGGAGGCACACAACACCCACTAACTCCTGCAGATGCCTTTATTATAGAACACCAGAAATAAAGGGGTATACTGTACTGGAGGCACACAACACCCACTAAGCCCTGCAGATGGCTCTATTAGAGAACAGCAATAAAGGGTAGATATAGGTGTATATTGTGCCGGAGGCACACAACACCCACTAACTCCTGCAGATGCCTTTATTATAGAACACCAGAGATAAAGGGGTATACTGTACTGGAGGCACACAACACCCACTAAGCCCTGCAGATGGCTCTATTAGAGAACAGCAATAAAGGGTAGATACAGGTGTATATTGTGCTGGAGGCACAAAACACCCACTAACTCCTGCAGATGCCTTTATTATAGAACACCAGAGATAAAGGGGTATATACAGATGTATACTGTGCTGTGCTGGAGGCACACACAACTTCCAATAACTCCTGCAGATGGCAGATGGCTCAAATAGAGAAGAGCTATGTAGGTGGATATAGCGGTATATACTGGGTACAGAGCACGCAGACAGCATGCACAAGCTACTAACACTACTGACTGCAAGCTCTATTATAAAAGATAGATACATCGCTAGCTATATAGGTGAGGTGAATATAGCGGTGTATACTGCGGTCAGGGCACGCAGACAACAACCACTACAGAAGAGCAAGATCGAAAAATCAGCAGATAACGATCGGTGTATACTGTGTTGAAGGTACACAGAACACCCACTAACTGCTTCAGATGCCAACAAACTACACAAGGCCGCCGCGCTGGCGGCCTTATATAGTGTGGGGCGTGTACTACACAGCCTGAGCTATGATTGGCCACAGGCATCCTGCCTGTGGCCAATCATGGCTCTCCTCGCTGCTGGCACTGTGATTGGCCAAGCATGCGGGGTCACAGTGCATGCTTGGCCAATCATGAGCCAGCAATGCACTGCGATGATGCAGTGCATTGTGGGCCGTGAGCGCCACACAAATTTGGTGCGAACGGCCCATAATGTTCGGAATTTGCCGAACGGGCGAACAGCTGATGTTCGAGTCGAACGTATGTTCGACTTGAACACGAAGCTCATCCCTAGCTGCCAGACAACTGACTCCCCTCTTCAGGAAAATGACTACAACCCTGACACTAACATTGTGGCTAGGCATCATGAATTATATTTTGACAATGGAGGAACACTACAGCAGATCAAGCATCTTCATAAAAATTCTTTGCTACAATAGTACATTTGGATAGATTTTACTAACTCTCTCAATTTGACCTTTTCCCTATGAGAACCTTAATAAACCATTTGACCATGTAAACTAAATGAAGCCTTTACTCTGCATGGTTTTTCACCTTAATGCATTCTATGCATTAAGGTGAAAAACCTTCAGTAGTGCTGCAGCCCCCCAACTCCCCGCTTTACTTACCTGAAAGCTGTTATTTACCATCCAGGAATGAGCGCACCAGCTCTAGTTGGTGTTTTGTGTCCTTATTGGATAGCTTGATAGCGGCACAGCCATTGGCTCCCGCTGCTGTCAATCAAGTTCAATGATGGGGCCGGACCGAGTCCTGCGTTCTGTGTTAATGGACACAGATGCAGTACTCGGGAGTGTGCCCACATGGGTGTCCACTGTAGGAGAGACTTCTCCAATGTGGACACTCAATGTGGGGAGGAGCCATCAGCGCCACTGAGGGACCCCAGAAGAGGAGGTCTGGGGCCACTCTGTGCAAAACGAACTGCACAGAGGAGGTAAGTATGACATGTTTGTTATTTTTAAAAAAGAGGGTTTACAACCCATTTAAATATAAGAGTTGGCACACTCCTGGATCAGGGCATTGTCTCTAACTCTTGCCCCCCCCCCTTTCTTTACTCTTGTTTACCCAAGTCTGCACAAACCCCTAGCAGGTATAATCTTTTTTGTTATCTATAAGCCACCATTACCGCAAGAACCATAACCAAGCACCATTTCAATGCCTAGATTTAAGACCAGTACAACACTCGTCTGAAACATGTCATGTCCCATACATACGGTCAGACTTTCCGACGACAAAATCCGTAGGATTTTTTCCGACGGATTTTGGCCCTAACTTGTCTAGCTTACACACAGTTGCACAAAGTTGTCAGAAAATCCGATCATTCTGAATGCTGTGACGTAGAACACGTACAACATGTCTATAAATGGCCCAGTAGCCAATAGCTTTCATCTCGTAATTGTGTGCATGCGTGGCACTTTGTCCGTCTGAATTGCCTACACATGATCGGAATTTAAATGATCGGATTTTGTTGGCGGAAAATTTTAGATCCTGCCCGCCAAACTTTGTGTGTTGGAAATTCCGATGGAAAAAGTCCGATGGAGCCCACACACGATCAGATTTTCCGACAACAAGATCTGATCTCACATTTTCCGTTGGAAAGTCCGACCATGTGTACAAGGCATTGTTCTGGAAAAAAAGATTTCTTAAAATAATGTCTAAAAAGTTTGTTTAACTTGAAGCACTTCTGTTAAACTCTTAAACATTTTGCATTAATGGCCTTTATTTTGCATTAATGTATGTAACCTTTTACTGATACCAAATAAAAAACAAATTCCACCATAGATGTTAATTTGTAAAAAAAAAAAAAACTAACTACCTGCCGACCACTCACAATAAATATACTGCGAGCGGGCGGCAGGTACCAACACAATCATATACATGTACACGATTTGCCTTCTTATGGGCTTACCCATTGTGATTGGACACAGCACGTGTTTGGTCACAGATTTCAACCAATGATTTGTGTGTCCAATCACACACAGAATTTTGTGTTTAAAAAACATTCAGAAACACGCTGTGTACTGTGAACAATGATCTGGCTGTTTCTTCTCCCTGTGAAACAGGGAGAAAAAACTGTCAGATCAGAAAGCAAAAGCAGCACACATTACACACATTACACATTGTTAGGCACACAGGTAACCCCCTGATTGCCCCTAGATGTTAATCCCTTTGACAGCCAGTGTCATTAGTATAGTGTCAGTGTACAGTATTACAACTGATTACTGTAGTGTAGTGTTACAAGTAGCATCAGTGTCAATTAGTGACCCTCCCAAGTAGTGTCTGTTTGATCCAGATTGTCAGCCACCCAATTACAGACCCACTATAAGTCGCTGATCAATTCCATTACCAGTGTAGCGTCATAACTGCGTAAATTCCAGTATATATACCATAGTTTGTAGACGCTATAACTTTCATACACCCACCAAATAATTTTATTGGGATTTGTTTTTTACCAAAGGCACTTAGCAGAATACATTTTGGCCTAAATGTATGAAAAATTTTGGGGATATGTTTTATAACAAAAACATTTTTCAAATTTTTAGTTTTTCACTCAGCTTATATAATAAAAAAAAACAGAGGTGATCAAATACCATCAAAAGAAAGCTCTGTTTGTGTGAAAAAAATGATAAATTGAATTTGCTTACAGTGTTGCATGAGCGCACAATTGGTAATTAAAGTAGTGCAATGCTGAATAGTAAAAAATGCCCTGGTGATGAAGATGGTAAAACCTTATGGAATTTCTGTGGTTACATTTACCATTATCGGATTTGTATTTCAAGAGAACACGTCAGCCATTTTGAGCATTTGAGCTTTTTTTAAAAAGCCTTCTATGATGAATACATAAAATATAACATGTCGTACTCTGCGAAAAGCTAATCCCTACATGTATTAGTGCACATTATCTGCTTCCTACTATTGGAACTTGTTGAAATCACTCTTTCTTTGGTATGAAGAGCAAGCCACTAACTGTACACAGAGGACGTCTCTCACATGTGTGAATCTTCCTCAGAAATTTATAGTAATTTGTTGTTGAGACATTGAATATTTAGTGGGACACAGTTTTAGCATTTGTTCAAGTGTTATTCTGAGTTTGAGAGGAAGATGCAAAATATTCCTAATGGCATCATCACTGCAACATAATGGATACTAGGTTACTCATCTCCTTAATTACTGACACATATAAATAATGCAGGATCTGTGGTTGATTGAATACAGGAAAGACAACGATAATCTAATTAACCATGGAAGTTGTATTACATGAATACATCAGTAGCTGAAAGAATAGGTTGCCAACTGTGAGTGTATAAGGGGCGAAGTTTAATTTTAACAATATGTTCACTTTAAATTGAAAAAATACTGGTAATTTTCATGGCTTATACAAGGGCCCAAAAATGTATTTCTTCTATTCTTCACAGTGCAGTACATAAATTAATACATATCCTCAGGATCAATGCCTCACATACCTTCTTAATCGATTATACCAAACTGCTTAGCCATTGATCACAAGCTGACAGCTGAAAAGTAAGCAAATTGATGGCTTTGCTTTTCTGGCAGAGTTCTGCTTTCAGCACAGAAATGTAGCAAAAGCTGAATCAATTCTGGTTCATAATATTTCGTTCAACAGAAAACATCATATTTATGGAAGAATAGCTATATAAATTGACATTTTACAAATTATTGTTACAATAGATGGTGCATCTATCTTTTCATTGATTTGTAAGAATCACAATATCCTCTTGAAAATTAGTTATTCATTACAAGTGATGTTAAAATACACAAGTTATAATGAAATAGACTGAGCAACTTGACAAATACATGCATTTATTATATTGTGCTGCAGACATTAACACAAAATAAAAGGATAAAAAAAAAAAGAAACTTGGAAAAATCGAGGAAGGGATATTGCACTCCCTGGGCTCCTCTAAGTGATATAGCTTTATATATGTATTTATTTGGATAAAGTAGTGAAGACAATTCAAAGAAAGACATGAAATCTATTTTACATATTTTTCTAGCTTTTGTTGTGCTCTTTATTTTCACTACTCATAGCATTCTTTAAATCTTTTGTGATGTATTATGTGTTTTACAAATATGCATTTAATATATTACAAAATATTTAAATAATGTTGTGGGTTGTTTAAAGACAGAGCACAGCAGATGCTACCTCTTTTCAGGCTTGAAGTTTCCTTCCAAAAATTTGGATAGAGACATATGGAAGGACATGGAGCAAATTCACTTGTGTGTATTCATTCCCTTTAAATAAATCTGTGACCAGGCTGCAAACATTTAACATTACACATTCTAAATAAGCAATACATGAACTTTACAACAAACCCTTACTGACCAGAAATGAAAAGAAAAGAATCCTCAAAGGACACAAGACAAGTACTGAAGTCATCTAAATCATGTCTCTCAGTGCTCTTCTCCCTTGGAACATGGTTTTTGTGTCTTTATTGGAAGGCCAATTAACTGATGAAACAAGTGAGACAACAAGCAGTGGGAGTTCAAATTCTTTGAGGAAGAATTGCTCCACAGTGCCTGCAGCTACAGAAGTCATTGGGGCTTTGTCACAATCAGGGTTCAGGCTGAAAGACCAGTAGATATAGCAGTAGGGTGACTCTCACTGACCAGCAGGATATGTATACTAGCAGGCCACCCCGGTGGATGATGTGGGCTCATCTGAGGTGCAGAGTCTAAGTACTAAATGGTGTTCACCAGAGCTCCTGATGGGGGAAGATGGGTTTTTCTGCATGTTAGTACCAGGTTGTGGTCCTAAGGATTGCCCCACCAGGAAGTGAACAAGTTAGGGTCTAGTAGGGGATATAACAGGTAGGGATCAAACAGAAGCATCATCAGTCCACAAGCTAAGGGCCAGTAACAAGTGTTTGCAGGTTGGGATCAGGCAGAAGTGTAGTCCAAGAACAAGCCAAAGGTGGGTAATGAGTGTTAGCAAAAATATGGAGGGCAGCAATGAAGACAAGCGTGAGCTGTTGGCTGAGAGAGCGAACAGGAAGTGCAGAGACATGGCTTAAATCAGGAAGTTCATGGGAAGAGCAAAGAGTTCAAGTTTCAGCGGCAGTCAAGACACAAGGCAGGGTTGTCCAATGGATCAGACAGGGTCCAGCATCTCAGGTAACTCAGCAAGAAGAGTCACTGCCAGACACAGTAGAGGTCCCAGGTTTAAGTCTGGACCCTGACTCATTTACTGCCTATTAAGAATATGTAAATACTTACATTTTCAGAACCCAGACCCATGTTTACTTTATGGTTACAGTGCTAATATCAGAGAGTTAGACACAAGGGCAACTTGTCAGGCGACTTAGTCGCCTGACGAGTCTTATTCCATTCTGTACTATGGAATCGTTCTAATAGCAGTGACTCAAGTAGCTCTGAATTAGAAAAAGGTTCCTGTATTACTTTTAGGGTGACTTCAGGTGACTTGC
Organism: Lithobates pipiens; assembly: GCF_037356315.1. Classification (NCBI taxonomy): domain Eukaryota; kingdom Metazoa; phylum Chordata; class Amphibia; order Anura; family Ranidae; genus Lithobates; species Lithobates pipiens. Next base: position 189,846,967 of record NW_027507903.1, read on the forward strand.
ATTGACTTCTATACAGAAGTCATTTTGCAAGCCACTGCTGAAGTCGTGTGCAGGTCGCCTCTGTGAGTCGCACTGCAAGTCGTTCTGCACCTGTGTGAACTGGCTCTTATTAGAATTAGAATGTATCTGTCTGTTTTTTAACTAGGTGTATCTATCTGTATCTGTTTGTTTTTCCATTTGCAAATATGGTGTCTGTTCCCTCTGCAATTTGTGATGAGATCATTTGGTGGGACCTGCCAATTGAGAGGCAATATTGGGTTCATTCTTCAGGGGATTACAGAGAAAATTATATAGGGGAAAGTGGATCTGTATTTACAAAGCAAAGACTAAGTTAGTTCAAGATCCTTTCAGTGACAACTTATATAAATACAATACTGTACAATATATTAATAATCCTCTTGTAGAATATGTAAAGTTTGATAGCTGGATATTAATTGTTCTTAAAATTCAATATGTGGACTTTTAAAAACAACACTCGGTGGATTATTCCCTATGACAACTGATATACTGTATTTTCTCAGTTGAGACTGCACTTATTATCCACAAGACCCAGATTCTGTCCTGTTCTCACAGATAAAATGAAGGCTCTGCTCCTTAATACCACAAATGTAGCATCATAACATGCCTGTAGCCTGCAGAGGGTGTAAAATTGGATTACATTTGAGAGCACTGCTGAGATAACCTTGGATTGGGACTTTAAAGTATCAGTGGGGGTCATTTACTAAGATGAATGCACTGCGCCGGTTCATACCTTAAATGGTGTGCCAGATAAATCATTAATCGGTATCATTAAGAGTCCATTCACACAGGGGCAACACGACTTGACCAAGCAACTTGGACACAACTTGAGTATGAATCACAGCGCGACTTGGGGCCCCCAGGCCAGGCGACTTTAATCTTAAATAAAAAACCGACATGGGTTCCCCTCTAAGAGCACACCAGGCCCTTATGTCTGGAATGGATATGAAGGGGAACCCCGCACTAAAATTAAAAAGAAAAATGGCCCTTTAGGTCTGGTACGTATTTTAAGCTGAACCCCGTGCCATTTTTTTTTAAATGGCGTGGGGGCCCCCCTCAAAATCCATACCAGACCCTTATCCGAGCACACAACATGGCAGGCCACAGGAAAAGAGGGGGAGATGAAAGCACCCCTCCTCCTGAACCGTACCAGGCCATATGCCCTCAACATTGGGAGGGTGCTTTGCGGGTAGCCCCCCAAAGCACCTTGTCCCCATGTTGATGGGGACAAGGGCCTCATCCCCCCAACCCTTGCCCGGTGGTTGTGGGGGTCTGCGGACGGAGGGCTTATCAGAATCTGGAAGCCCCCTTTAACAAGGGGACTCCCAGATCCCGCCCCCCCTGTGTTAAATGGTAAGAGTTTTGTACCCCTATCATTTCACAAAAAAAGTGTCAAAAATTTTAAAAATGACAAGAGACCCTTTTTGACAATTCCTTTATTTAAAGTCTTCTTCTTTCCATCTTCTTCGGGTCTTCTTCCATCTTCCTTCCTTCATCCTTCGGTTTTTTCCTCCATCTTCTTCTTCCTCTGCTTCTTCCTCCGATCCTCTGCTTCTTGCTCCGGTGTTCTCATTCGGCATCTTCCTCCACGGCGTCTTCTTCCCCACTTTGTTCTTGGGCCGCTCCGCATCAATGGAAGGCTCCCGCTGTGTGACACTTCTCATCCCTAATGCTAACATGACCTGTGTGCAAATATCCTTAAAAACACCCCATAAAAGTGAAAAAAAAAGTCAAGTTGAGAGGTGCGCCCGTTCAACCTATGCAAATGCATTTACGTTGCTTGACATTTACTAAGATTTTGCCGGCGCAGTAAACCAAAGCATTTGAACGTGCGCAAATGCCGTTTGCGCATGCGCAGTGCATATATTGACCTCACACAGTTCTAAGTGTACTTGCAGGCGCAGAAGGCTTGTTCAGAAAAAGTTACTTTTTCATTCTATTTTGGACATATTTGTTACTTGGGCAGTTATTACTAAACTTCCTCACATCACCCACATCACCCCCATAATATTGGCACTTCCAGCTTCTTTAAATTTTGAGTTGAAGATGCAGTGCACCATGTCTGTAGTGGCGCACTGATCGCCTCCTCCCATTCGCCGTAAATATTATAGTAAATGGGGAATTGCGCAAATGTTTTGTAAATACGAAAACAGCTGCAACTCATGGTGCAAACCATTCGTAAATCAGCCCCAATGTGTCACTGTTATCGACAAAATCTTTGAGGCAGCGGACTCAGGAAGAGTGACTTTAAAAAGGACATTTGTTATCTTATCTGTGCACCTATCTCAGTGAGCAGCCACAATCTGCAGGAGGCAAAAAAGCTAATGGGATCTTGTAGCATTCCACTCCTGTGGGTAGAGGAGAAGCTAATGAAGTTATGAACTTTATATCCTTAAAGTAGTTGTAAACCTCAAACATGGAATATGAACAAAGCATATCCCTCTACAGTGTGTATTTGTCTCAACCCAGAGCTCTAAGCATTAGGAGCCTCAGCTCTGTTTCTGTGTTCTGTGTGAAGGAAGATCTTGTCACTTCCCTCCAAACTTTAGCTCTCCATCCCCTTAATTTTATAGCTGAGAGATCCCATGTAGATTCTGCACTTTGAAAGTATGTAGGGGAAAGACAGCTATAGATAAACAGGCCAGCCACTTCACTGGGTGTATGTAAGGGTTTACAGGCACTTTAGTCTCTCAATGAGGTGGATTTAAATCACGTAAAATAAATGTGTGTCCAAAAAGGTATTAAGAAACTAGATGTGCTGTTTGTCAGATAATTTCACCTCCAGTTTCACAAAAGCTACTAGCCATGCCTGTAAAGTGTGAACCATTGAATCAAAGTACAATTTACATGCTGATTCTTATTGCAAGGTAAAGGCTGCTTCAGAAGTGCTGCCTATTCCTGCTGGTGAAGAAATCTTTGAGGTATGATATGGAACAACGGAAAGACTGAGACTACCATCACCTATTATTGTTAGAGCTTTAAGGGACACTCAAGTGAATACCACTGCCCACCACTATATTCCTATTTTGATAGATTTTTATAGAGAAAAACTTTAACTTTTATTAATATTATGACTAAAGTAAAGAAACAGAAGGATGATATCTTTTTTAGTACCGTTTTTTTGTTGCAATAGATTTTTATTGTTAATTATAACAACAGTTTACAAAACATGTCAATAATAAGTGGCAGTAGGGCGAGATGCCCCCTAAAAGACAAATGCATCATACTGGTAAAGCATACAATGGGAAAACAAGTAAGAAAAACATATCCCTCCCCAGACCAAGGTTGCAATATAGAAGGTAAGAGAATAAACCTTGACCAGTCCGAGAATGAGAGCGCGTGATAGCAATGGTACATTCGAGAACAAGGGGTCAACGAGGCCCCCTCCTAAGTCGTGGGGACCCGGAGATCCCCCCTTAACACCTTCCACCCGAGGCCGAGACGGGCCCAGGGAAGATCGCCCTGCCGCCCCAAATGGGAACACACTGTGACCGGGCAACTCCCCAGGGCCCCCCCCACCCCCCAGCGAAAGGGACTGGTCAACCAACTACATTGGTTATGCATTCGAAATATAGCAAGTGAGAACTATGAGTTATGCAACTGAATGAGGCACACGTGATATATACTCAATATCTGGGAGGGAGAGCAAAAGAACATAGTAGAACAAATGAAGATTTCCTTGCAGCGTATAGATTAGGAAATGCAATAAGTGAAATGTTAACTAATCACAAAGAATATTTGCAACCAAAGGGAGCACCACTACAGGGAGGGGAAAAGGGAGTATAGGAGGAAAAGGGGATAGACAAAGAAAATAAGAGCAGGCAAAGTAGAGGAAAAAGGCAATTAGCGCAGAAGAGTGTAAAAGGAGATAGAGGGGGGTGTAGAAGGTCGTCTGGAGAAGTGAGCGACAGCCAGTAGTACAGCTATTTCAATGTGGGAGGGTGAAACCCAACAAAAGATGCCCAAGGTTCCCAAGTGTGATAGAATTTCTCAGAACGATCCAAGATTACACCGGCCATTTTTTCTTGATTCATGATCCAAGAATTTTTTTTCTTTGCTACTCTGGGTGATACAGTAGGCGTCTTCCAGGCTTTTGCCAGGGTAAGTTTGGCACCCAGTAAAATAAAGTGGATGAGGCGTTGTGTAATCTTGGGCGCTCCCGTAACTGGGAAGTTGAGAAGTGCAATGAGGGGGGATGGTAAGATAGGCTGTGAGGTAATTATGCTTATCCAGGAGAAAATTTTACGCCAGAAATGTCGCACCCTGGGACAGGACCACCAAACATGAAGCATGTCACCTCTAAGGTTACAGCCCCTGAAACATAGAGGAGATGTGGACGGGAAGATGTGGGCAAGTCTCGTGGGTACTAAGTACCACCTGGTAAGTACTTTAATGCTCGCTTCTATGAGACCGGTATTCATGATGCCCTTGTATGAGTAGGAGAAATTCCTTTGCCAAGTCTCCAGGTTCCAAGATTGGGCTAAGTCATCTTCCCAAGCCAACATGTAAGAGGTTTTGGACTGTTTACCCGAGAGTGCCCTGTAAACCAGTGAGATCCCACCCCTCTGCTCAATGCCTTGCCCACACCATTGTTCATAAGGGGTAATTTGTGGACCGTCTGGGAAGGATCTGCATTTTTTGTGAAGAAAAGCAGATATCTGTGTAAATCTGAAGAATTCAGATCTGGGCATGTCCAGTTTACTCACGCAATAGGCCTTCGTTAGGGGGCCTAAAGGTCTGAGAAAGTGACCGATTCTGTAGAGCCCTTTGTCTAGCCACCACTGGAACGCTTTGATGTCTAGGCCCGGGTAGAAGTCTGGGTTGTGAAATAAGTGTTTGAGTGAATGAGTGGGACAGCGTCGGCGACATGATCGGGGGTCTGGATTTTTTGGGGCTCCATAGAAGGAAATCAAGGGTATGAAGCGGGACTGCCAATCTTTCAATGTGTATCCAGTCAGGGTGTTCCCATCGGGAGTAGATTCTGGAGAGCTGTGAAAGTTGTGCTGCTTGGAAATACCAAAGCAAGTTTGGCAGGCCCAGTCCCCCCTCTGTCCTTGATCTATATAGGACCGACTTCGCCAGTCTGCGTCCACCCTTCCCCCAAATAAATTTGATGACTTTGGCTTGGAAGAGCCTAAGGTGGTTTTTGTTTATTGGTATCGGAAGGGTTCTAAAATAGTAAAGGATACGTGGGATTAATGTCATTTTGATGGCGTTGATCCTACCTAACCATGTCATGGGAAGTCCCGACCCCTTTAGGAGATCTCTCTCTAATTTTTTGTACAGCGGCGGGTAATTAGCTTGATAGAGGAGATCTATCCTTGGTGTCAGTTTTATTCCCAGATATGTAATAAATGAGTTGGCCCATGAGAGTTTAAAGCTATCTCGAAGCCTAGAGATGAGTGAGTCTGCAAGATTAATGTTAAGTGCTTGAGATTTGTTGTAGTTGACCTTGAGGCCAGATACCAAGCCAAAGTCATCTAGGAGGCAGCATAAGTTAGGGAGCGTTGTGAGGGGAGAAGATATAAAAAGTAGGATGTCATCCGCAAACAGTGCGCATTTGTGATTTCGGGAGCCACAAGATATGCCTTTGATATTAGGGTTGTTCCTAATAGAAATCGCTAAAGATTCAATCGCTATACCGAAGATAAGAGGGGATAGAGGACATCCTTGTCTCGTCCCCCGTAAGATAGGGAAAGATTCAGAGTAAAATCCCTGCAGACGTACCTGGGCCGAAGGGGTTGAGTAGAGAGCCCTCAGAACATTGAGAAAATGCTCACCAAAACCCCAACGCTGTAAAGTTGAAAAGATGAACGACCAGTGAATAGAATCAAATGCTTTTTGTAGGTCCAAGGAAAGCAAACAGCCTTGTCGAGGAGCTCCTTTGTCCCAGTTGGAGTTTAGGATAGAAATCAGGTCAATGGCTCTACGCGTCTGGTCAGAGCCTTCTCGGCCTGGTATAAAGCCTACCTGGTCCTTATGGATATACAGACTAATGAAAGAGGCCAGGCGGTCTGCAAGGATCTTAGTCAGAATCTTTAGATCATTGTTGATGAGGGAAATTGGTCTATAGTTGGAAACAGCACTAGGATCCTTGTCTGGTTTAGGGATAACCGTTACATATGCCATATTAGAAGAAGCTTCTAAGGGACCCCCTCTCCGAAGCTCATTGAAAAAACGAGCAAGGTATGGGGCTAGAGTGGTGGAAAAGGATTTGTAGTAAGGTATAGAGAAACCGTCCGGGCCAGGAGCAGAGTGGGGTTTTAATTTTTTGATCACAGCACAGACTTCTTCCTGTGAGATAGGGGCGTCTAAGATTTGGCGATGTGAAGATTTCAAAATTGGGTTTTGTACCGTGTCGAGGAGCTGATCAACCTGCGCTTGCGTCGGGCAGTCTTTATTACTATAGAGGGATTGGAAGAAGGAATGAAATTGTTCCATTATGCGTTGCGGATTTTGGGAGAGGGTACTATTTTTAGTACCGTTTTAAGTGCAGAGTTAAACTGAACCAAAAATCCCCTTTTCACGCTCAGATGTTCTTCCTTTAATGCGTTTCGATTTCTGCAGACGTCCCTTTTGTCTTTAACAAGGACTGGTGACAACTTAAAAACATAGTAAACAAAAACAAGGGAAGCGCAAGTCATAGTGAAATATGGCTCTTTATTTCACAATAAAAACACAATTGTGTGAAAACATTCACATGCTCTCTACTTGTCAGCATGCCATTAATACAGCAGAATCCCAGATCACCTTTAAACAAAGAGCCATTTTGCCCTATGATTTGTGCTTCCCGTGTTTTGTTTTTTTGTTGTTTTGTTTTCCCAAAGTTAAACTGAGTTCTTTGAGCAGCAAAATTTGACATGATGATGAGTTGTTGGCCCTGAATTGGGTCCTGAGCAAAATAGATGATATCCCAAATGCTCCAAAAATATTTTTAAGCGCACGACGATGTACGTCGACAGAATGGCACGGGCAGGCATATTGGCGTACAGGTACGTCCAATCTTCAATGCCGCCCTGCCATTGGGAGCGCGCCGCCGGCGGCATGCTCCTGTGCTGGTAGGGACCCCCGTGAGTCCGGTCGCGGGACCCGCGGACTCGATCGCCGCAGGCATCCCCGCGATCGTCTCACGGGACGGCTGAATGGAGGAAATGCCGTGTAAACAGCATTTCTCCATTCTGCCTAGCAACTAGTGACACTGATCTCTGCTCTATGTGATTGGAGCAGAGATCAGTGTTCACTAAATGAAAGCCCAACCCCCCCACAGTTAGTAACACACCCCTAGGAACACTTAACCCCTACACTGCCACCCACTGGTTAACCCCTTCACTGCCAGTGTCATTTACACAGGAATCACTGTATTTATATAGCAGTGATTACTGTATAAATGACAATGGTCCCAAAAATGTGTCAAAAATGTCCGATGGGTCCCCCACAATGTCGCAGTCACAATAAAAATCGCTGATCGCCGCCATTACTAGTAAAAAAAAAAATAATAAAAAATGATTAATAAAAATGCCATAAAACTATCCCTATTTTGTAAACGTTATAACTTTTGCGCAAACCAATCAATAATCGCTTATTGCGATTTTTTTTACCAAAAATATGTAGAAGAATACGTATCGGCCTAAACTGAGGGAAAAAAAAAAATTTTGTTATAGATTTTTGGGGGATATTTATTATAACAAAAAGTAAAAAATAATGCGTTTTTTTCAAAATTGTCGCTCTATTTTTGTTTATAGCGCAAAAAATAAAAACCACAGGAGGGATCAAATACCACCAAAATAAAGCTCTATTTGTGGGAAAAAAGGACGTTAATTTTGTTTGGGAGCCACGTCGCACGACCGCACAATTGTCAGTTAAAGCGACGCAGTGCCGAATCGCAAAAAGTGGTCTGGTCTTTGACCAGCAAAATGGTCCGGTCTGTAAGTGGTTAAGGAGTTGCAATGTGTGCAAAGTTTTCATCCAGTTTTGCAAATGTGTTCATGTCTGAATGGGAGGAAAATTTGATTATAGTCACTAAAGATCCAAATTTCTGTTTTACCAAAGATTTATAGATGACCTGCTGTTCACCAATAGAGTAAGGGAAACATTAACTTTCTAGATGTGACTATTTTCAGGCAGGCTAATTCCTTGTACACCAAAGTTTTCTTTAAGCCAACTGATAGGAATAGATATAAATAGTGGTCACCATCCAGTACGGTTAAATAATATCTCCAGAGGACAAACGATGAGAGTCAGGAGAAACTGTACGACTGACCAGGAATATTTGGAACAATCCAGGTATTAAAAAAGAGATTTATACAGTAATATTCCTCTAATGTTCTTGATAAGACCATCTTGGATATGTTCTCCACCCCTAGAGATGTATGTCTACATAATAGGGATTCTGCAATTAAGGACATGTGATCTGTGTTTGCTGCACATTATGTGCATTTTTTCAGCGTGTTTCCATGCATTCAGAATGCAAATGCATCCTAAGTGGTAATGCAGTGTTATTGAAATGTTTTCTAAACACATTTTCCGAGTGAGTTCAAAAATGTGTAGATGCGAAGGAAGCCTAAATGGTAACTAAAGAGCGATGCAAGTTTGCTAGGCATTTTTAAAACACACACAGAAAAGCGCATGTTTTCTGTGCAGATTGCTGTGCATTCAGGAATTTGCAGAAGCACACACAGCCTAAATGGCAACTCAAGCGCAACATGCATTTGTAACACTCTACAAAGAATGCATCAAAGCACACATTTTCTGCATCATTGTGGAAGATTAATAAAGATAAATCATTTTTTAGCCCAGTGGGGTTTTTCCAGTTTGCTGCCATGCCCCAGGGAATTTATAGTGCGCCAGCATTCTTCTATCCTTCCACACTGGGAGATTTTTGTTGTATTTTCTACCAAGATGACATAATTGTTTGACGTAATCATAAGATGACATAATCCCTGGAGGAGCATGATAAGAGACAATTTAAAGTACTTGATAATTAGAAGAAAGAAGGTTTGATGATCTTCCTGTTCAAGTTTTCTTGCTCTTCAGTAATAGCTGTGAGCCTCAATGTATCTGCACAAGGGGGAAAAAAACTCATCCTGCTAAAGTTAAGACAGTGGGGACCTGGCCTTGTCCAACAAATCTGACAGAACTGAGGTTCTTAACCACTTCAGCCCTGGTAGAATTTACCCCCTTCCTGACCAGAGCACTTTTTGCGATTTGGTACTGCGTCGCTTTAACTGACAATTGCACAGTCATGCGACGGGGCACCCAAACAAAATTGACGTAATTTTTTTTCCACAAATAGAGCTTTCTTTTGGTGCCATTTGATCACCCCTGCAGTTTTTATTTTTTTCAATATAAACAAAAAAAGAGTGACAATTTTGAAAAAAACACATTATTTTTTACTTTTTGCTATAATAAATATCCTCCAAAAATATATTAAAAAAAACTATTTTTTCCTCAGTTTAGACTGATACGTATTCTTCTACATATTTTTGGTAAAAAAATTGCAATAAGCGATTATTGATTGGTTTGTGCAAAAGTTATAGCGTTTACAAAATAGGGGATAGTTTTATGGCATTTTTTTAATAACCTTTTTTTATCATGACAGCGACATTATGGCGGACACATTTTTGGGACCATTGTCATTTATACAGCAATCAGTGCTATACAAATGCACTGATTTCTGTGTAAATGACACTGGCAGTGAAAGGGTTTACCACTAGGTGGCAGTGTAGGGGTTAAGTGTGTCCTAGGGGCGTGCTTCTAACTTTGAGGGGCGTGGCTGTGTATGACACATCACTGATCTCTGCTCCGATCAGAGATCAGTGACACTGTCACTAGGCAGAACGGGGAGATGCATGTTTACATTAGCATCTCCCCGTTCTTCCTCCCCGTGAGGCGATCGCATGAGGCGACGGCGGAACCCACGACCCGACTCACAGAGATTGCCACAGGCGCGCGCGCCCGCTGGTCGCCTCTTAAAGGGCAATGTACAGGTATGGGATTCTGCCTGTATGAGCCCTTCTGCTGATGTATATCAGCGTGAGGCCGTCGGCAAGCAGTTAATGAAGTTTTGCAGCTACTATTAATGCTTTATTTTTGGCTATTCTAAGATTTTACAGCCTCTTATTGACCTGCTAAAATAAGCTCCTGTCACTGACAAAACCCCCGGGTCACATATTCCAGGAAGCTATGAGAGCCCCTTCCCAGAGGTTTGTGCTGCTGCATCATTAGGGACCAGGCTGCCTAGACTGGGAGGAGACAGCCAAATAAAGAGGACATAGATGGTGGCTGCAGAGGACCCAGGCACAGATAGCTGAACAGCAGAACACTGCAGTGAAGTCACAGCCGGGCGCCCACAGTCACAATGCTGGCATTGAGAGGCATTTTCCCGCATTTCCGGACCGTGGGACAGGTGAGTGTACAATTATTAAAAGCCAGCAGCTACATTTTTTTGTAGCTGTTGACTTTTATATGGGTGGAAATCCGCTTTAACCACTTAAGCCCCTTAAGGATTTCCCCCCTTAATGACCAGGCCATTTTTGTGATATGGTGCTGTGTTGCTTTAACTGATAATTGCGTGGTCGTGCAACTCTGTATCCAAACAAAATTTATGTCCTTATTTCCCACAAACAGAACTTTCTTTTGGTGGTATTTGGTCTGTGTTTTTTTTTTTTTGCACTATAAACAAAATAAAGCGACTATTTTGAAAAAAATACAATATTTTTTACTTTTTGCCATAATAAATATAATAATTTTTTTAAAAAAACACATTTGTTCCTCAGTTTAGACCAATATGTATTCTACTACATATTTTTGGTAAAAAACAAATCACAAAAAGCGTATATTGATTGGTTTGCGCAAAAGTTATGGCATATACAAAATAGGGGCTATATTTATGGCATTTTTATAATTAGTTTTTTTTTACTAGTAATGGTGGTGGTGATCTGTAATTTTTAGCAGGACAGCGAAATTGCAGCAGACAGATCAGACATGTTTTACACTTTTTTGGGACCACTGACATTTATACAGTGATCAGAGCTAAAAATAGCCCCTGATTACTGTATAAATGTAATTGGCAGGGAATGGGTTAACATTAGTGGGTGATCAAGGGGTTAAATGTGTGTCCTAGGGAGTGTTTCTAACTATGGGGGTTGGGACTGCCTGGAGGAAGAGACCGATCACTGTTCACACAGTACAGAACAGAACAGCAGATCTGTCTCGTCTCTCCTGACAGAATGGAGATCTGTCTGTGTCACGATCAGGGGTCAGGCTCGAAGACCAATTGCTATAGCAGTTGCAGGACTATCACTAACCAGCAGGATAGGAACACAGGCAGTCACCCTGGCAGATGACACAGGCTCACCTGAGGTGCGGAGTCTAAGTACTAACCGGTTTTCACCAGAGCTCCAGATGGTAGAGATGGATTTAGCTGCGTGTTAGTACCAGGTTGCGGTCCTCAGGATCGCCCCACCAGGAGGTGAGTAAGCCGGGGTTCAGTAGCGGACGAGCAGGTAAGGATCAAACAGAACCGTGGTCAGTAAGCAAGTCAAAAGGTCGGTAACGAGTTGTTGCAGATTGGGATCAGGCAGAAGCGTAGTCGTGGAACAAGCCAAGGGTCGATAACGAGCAGTAGTAAATATAAGCGGCAGCAGAGAAGAGGGGCGCGAGATACAGGCTGGAAATGGCACAATATTCTGGCAAGGAGGAAGTGCAGAGACCTGGCTTATATCAGGAAGTTCATGGGAGGAGCAAAGAGTTCAAGGTTCAGCTGAAATCAAGGTACAAGGCAGGGTTGTCAAAAGGATCTGACAAGGAACTGGCCAGCATCTCAGATAGCTCAGAGAGAAGATTCATTGCCAGACATAGCCGAGGTCCCAGGTTCAAGTCCATGTCCTGACAGTCTGTTTACATTGACAGATCTCTATTCTGTCTCTCTCAGGAGCCATCGAGGGTGCCCTGCAGACATCGCTGCCGCCCAGGCACACCCATCGGCTCTGTCATCGTGCCGCATGCACGTGTCCCCTAGTGGTTTTAAAACGACCAACATACAGCTACGGCAATTTGCCCAGGGGAGCCAACCTGGCGGCTGGTCCTCAAGTGGTCATTGACTGCTGTAACACACCTTATCATCCAGAGGGGAATGCCTTCCCTGAATGTATTAGTAGTACCTTGATGGATTGCTGGGCACCCTCCATGGAGGTGCAAAGCATTCATTGAGCTGACATGTTGGAGCTATGGTACATGTCTTCAACTGTATCAGGCATGAGTGAACTGGTTTCTCTCCTTACTTCCTCATGTTTGAGAGAGAAGCTTGTCTCCTGGTTGACATTCAGTTGGCTGTGTCTACTGATGAATTGAAAGCCACTACTTGTATGTTCCAAGAATCAAAATTACTTTAAAATATGCATATTGGATAGCTGGGGAAAAATGCGACAAAAGTAAAGAAATAAAAATAAAGACCATAAAATATATTTTTATAAAGCTTTGAAACCTGTTTATAGAGTGTTTCTCAGCACATTTGGGACTCCCAGCCAAACACAAATTAGCTGATCACCAGAGAAGAGTTGTTTGAGGTTGTGGAAAAACTGCTTGGAATTCTAGTCTACAAGATTTGAGGACCTAAAGGTCAAATTAATGCTTGGCATAGAAACCACTTGCTTCCAGTACCATAGGTTTCTACCTCTGATGAAGAGCCCAAATCTGATATTGCAGCAGACTCTGATGACGTGCTATGTGCAGACAATGGAGATCATAGCAATGACAATGACTGATTTATTGCTCCACCTGAGTCTTTTATAGGGGCTCTATTACCTGTAATGGAGGCATTCTTTAGAGGGGATCTGGACCCCACGTCTTCTGCTTTTAAACTAAAAGCCCAATATTTTATACCTACAATTCCAGGTATAATTGGAGATCCAAGTTGACTCTGTCCCAGGACTCTCTGGACTAATGTCTGGAACAATATCTGGATATCGGAGGAGAGGAGATTGTGTATGAGGATCCCCACCTTGTTTACCTATGACACCTTGGGAATCCCTTTTATGCTGTACAAAGCTGTGAAACCTAATGCCATAACACACCCATACAAGGGAGGTCAAGTGAACCTCCTGGAACCAGGGATATGATTGGCACTGTTACATTAATCACAGTGGCATCACTATGGGGGTGCAATAAGGTGCTGTCAAGCCCCCATCAGTGTAGTGTGACTGACGGCTCTTTTCCTTGCTCAGTTCAGCAGAGAACTCAGCGGCGCTGTGACAGGGGAAAGGTGAGTGGAAAGGTGGGTTTTCCCTGCCCGTCCCCCCTTTTTCCTGTCAAGGAGAAGAGATGGCGGCTCTCACCAGATTCCCCGTCCATCTTCCTGCCTGCTATGTTCCTTCCCCATTGGCCACAATGGGGGGCCAATCAAAGCAGACTAGAGGAGTATAGCAACATGGGAAATGTAGTTCAGAAGATTGGTGGCCCCATTTCCACAAGGAGGAGGCTACAGCTCGACCAAGATAGAGAGACAGATTGAGAGACTGCAGCCTGGAAGAAAGCTGAGGGAGTGAGTGCTACAAAACAAAGAAAGAGGAGTGTGCTGGGCAGAAGCCAGAGAGGCAGCCACTCTGCCCAGAGCCACCAGAGAGAGAGTCATGCTGCCTAGCACCCCCAGAGAGACAGCTACGCTGCCCAGCACCACCAGAGAGAGAGACATACTGCCCAGCACCACCAAAGAGAGAGCCATGTTGCCCAGCACCGCCAGAGAGAGCCACACTGCCCAGCACCACCAGAGAGAGAGAGACATGCAGCCCAGCATCACCAGAGAAAGAGCCACGCTGCTGCACAGCATCACCAGAGAGAAAAAGACGGAGTCAGTGCCAGGGTACAGACATGCTACACTACTGACCAGACTTGCTAAAGATTTCTGGAAGTACAGCATTGGTGTCTAGTGCTCCACTCTGCACTGCATCCTGAGACTGTCTCACTCTCTGCACCCACCTCCTCCTTCTGCGGCCCAGTGACTTGCAGGCAGCAGGGCAGGGAGGGACTAATCCTCTTCATTCTCCGCCCACCTCCTTCTCTGGCACTCCACAGCCCTCACCCATCACCCAGTGGCATTGATTAGACTGGCTCAGAGATCCATGATTCCACGACTATCCTTTCCCACAGTTGCAGTACCCGTCTTCTCCAACCGCCCATAGCCCGCCCAACTGTTGTTTAGGGACCCTGGTCCACCACCACTCAGGTGAGGAAATGTAATAAGATGCATAACTGGAATAGAAAGTGACACAAGTTGAGGCCGTGCACTGTGACAGGGGACAGGACAGTAATAATTTAAGCTGACAAGTGAAGTGGGGCTGGGGGCCTCTGATCATCTCCTGTACTACGTCTGTAATCTCTGACTATTTTCTCTACTATGTCTGCAGTCTCTGACCATCTCTTCTATCATGTCCACAGACTTTTACCTTCTCCTGAATCATGTCCTCAGTCTCTGACAATCTCCTGTAGTACGTCTACACTCTCTGACCATCTCCTGTAGTATGCCGGCAGTCTCTACAAAACCAAGAGTGTCAGCTCTCAGTGGGTTTGGAGTAGAACAGAGTCTCTGGGAAGCAGCATAAAAAAGCATAACAAGTTTAATAAGTAAATAATGGACATAAGAAAGCCAAAATCCAAAGTCAATGCAATGATAATGTGGATGATGGAAAGAAGAAATTAATTAAAAACAGCTGACGGTGTCGCTGGGGTTCCCAAAGCAACGAGGTGCTGACAGTGTCCATGGATGGAGTAAGCCTGGCAGTGGGGGTGGGGCCAATCTCTCTGCTGCAATCGGCCGGACTAAGGACCCATTGAGCAAACCTGAACTCATAGGCTCGGTTCAAGGGGGAGGCTGCAGGCCGCACGAGGGTGGAACGCTGTATCTCACATGTCAGTTTGCAGGACCAGCTGGTGTACTGAGAGGGATCAGGTGAGGCCACGGTCCGCGGTCAGATGACAAGCTGCTCCCTCTTCGTGGTGTGTAGGCAGAGGTATGGTTGCTTCTGTGGATGGACAAACAGAGTTGCAATGGTCCAGATAGGAAAGCCATGAGGCGGGAACCAAGATCAGGTCAAGTAGGCACACGCGGGTAGTGTTCAGCGTTAATGGGAGCCGAATGAGCTTGGGAACCTGTGTATGCTCGGGAACCTGCGTGAATCAAAAGTAGTACGGTTCCCGTGGCTATGCGTTTTGCATGCATGCACCTTATCAAGACGTGTCTTCACCTGATCCCTGTCAGTACACCAACTGGTCGTGCAAACTGACATGTGAAATACGGCGTTCCACCTTCCAATGGCCCTCTCACGTACTATGTCCACAGACTCCGATCATCTCCTGTATTAAGTCCACAGTCCCTGACCATCTCCTGTACTATGTTCGCAGTCTCTGACCGTCTCCTGTAATATGTTTGCCATCTCTGACCATCTTCAGTACCATGTACACAGTCTCTCCCCGTCTCCTGTACTATGGCTGCAGTCTATGACCACCTGCTGTACTAGGTCTGCAGTCTCTGACCGTGATAATGTGATAATGACATTGTCAAAAAGGGGTAAAGGGGTGGAGCATTACTGACTTTAAAATTATGCCCCCTATCCCCCCCCCCCCCCCCCGAAAAAAGTTCTGCGGATGCTTATGCACCCATAACCTGCAGGCTATATTTTGGTATGTCACATTTCTCTCATATTTTGGTCTGTCATACTTCTCTCATAACAGATTTTCTACAATCATACACATAAGTTTATCCTAATTTGTTTGCCATGTGGTTCATTAAACTGCCAAACCTAAAATAATAACACACAAAATCATTGTGTGTGTGTGTCTGTGTTAGATAAATATACTATATTTTATGTTGTCAAACAACAACTATTGTTCGCTCAGATGCACTGAGAACAAACTTACTGTTGCAATCACCTTGTCGGTTCATTTCAATGCTGTCAAAATCAATTATGTGGAACCGTGAAGAAATCTGTTACTTTCACTGACCAGAAGTAACTGAACTGAACAATATCAGTGATTGATACAATAAAACCTTAAAGTTTCTCTGAAGTTTTCAAAATATCCAATAAAGATCTAAAATAATCTCTGTAGTGACCTTTGCTTTACTTGGTATTTAATTAAAAAAATGAACAATAGTGTGTCAATCATGTGCACAACTAACTTAAGTAGGTGAAATATTGCAGTTTATTTTATTTTATGCTGAAAGATATTACTAAGTGAATACTGGTTTGCCTTCTGAATTTTCAGTGGGATCCATTGGCTAGACAGAAGTCACACAGGACTTTTTATACAGAAAAATAATAATTTAATCATTAGCATATCCAAACCCAATTTAGTATTGGTGCTGGTAGGTATCTTTGTGGGGTTTTTTCAGTTCAGAGTATATTTGAAAATCCTTAAGCTCCCCACGCTGTTCCTCACGTGTAAGGTGTCCCCAACCTTCCACAACCTGAAATATTAACACACAATCTAACCCCTAAAATGAGCATTCAGTCTCTCCATTGCACTTTGTGCTTAAAGGTTAACTAATAAGGATTTAACAATTTCAATACAGGGCTCTTTTCCCCTTTCCTACCCAAAGAAAATGTTTATAATGTTTCCCACAAATAGAGCTTTCTTTTGATGGCATGTGAGCACTACTTTTTATTTTTTGTGCTACAAATAAAAAAGATTTCTGTTAAAAACGTTGTAAATACGTTTTCTCCTTCACTGATGAGCACTGATGAGGCTGCACTGATGGTCACTGATGAGGTAGGACTGATTGACACTGATCAGGTGGCACTGATGGGCACTAATGATGAGGCACTTATATGCAGCACTGATGGACAGCACTGGTAAACTGGACTGATTGGCACTGATATGCAGCACTGGTGGGGATTGATAGATGGCACTTATGGGCATTCATGGACGGCACTGCTGGGCACTGATATTTGGCACTGATGGGCACTCATAGGTGGCACTGATGGGCAATCATAGGTGGCACTTATAGGCGGCACTGATGGGTGGTACTGATGGCTAGCACTGATAGATGGCAGGTATCATTGATGGGCACAGAGTGCCATCCTAATGGGCACTGATTGGCACCCCTGGTGGGCTCACCTGGTGGTCTGAAGTGGGCGTCCCTGCTGGTCTGAAGTGGGTATCCCCTGTGGTCTGAGGTGGGCATCCTTGATGGGTCTGTACTGATAATCGATGCACTGATTATCAGCATAGATCCCCCCTGTCAGGAGAGCAGCTGGCGAAAAGCCGATAAACAGCTCTTCTTGTTTACACTTTGATCAGCTGTGATTGGTCACAGCTGATCACATGGTAAAGAGCCTACGTTATAGGCGCTTTACCTAAATAGGAGATGCGGTCTGTCAGACTGACACACCACACCACCGATATCCTGCTGGATATCATATGATGCCCAGTCAGGATAATGAAACCCCTTTCCAGCCTTTATTTTGCTATATAGCGGGTAGGAAGTTGGTAAAATACATAATAATAGGTATAATATTATACCTTTATGTGAATCCCTCCTTGCTATAGGTAAGGGGCCACTGCCCACTAAAGTGTGATCACAGCGGGATTAAGCACTGGGAGATCCACACCTCAGTTGAATTTGCACAAGTTTGCACAAAGCACTTGCACTTAAAGGAGACCATTGTTTATTTATGGACTTTAATATTTATATCTTTTTTTTTTGATGGATTTCAATATGAATTTTTAATCTATAGAGGCCGGATTCATTCTGATATAATGTATGTTACAGCTGGCTCTGTAGTGCATTTACTACTATATATATTTTTTGCTTAATTCTAAAGTTTATTTCCATGTGATCAGGAGAGGGTACCCTCTTTTTGGTCTAGGTATACTCTTTCTTATTTTCTTGTATATCATTTGTTTATTATTAGGGTGGTTCACTTATATCACCTCTGGAGAGTGTTTACTTATTTGCATATTTATAAGACGCACTTGGCACTTTATGATCAATTCACTGTTTTTTGGCTTTGCACTCAATTGAAGCAGTTGTGTTTCCGTGGAGGTTTTCAATTGACTCTCTAGTGCGTTTACTTTTTTTTGTTTCTCTGCATTTTCTCTGCACTTTATCAAAATAGTAATTTTTTAAGAGACTGTTTTTAGTTACTTACCTTTGTTCACTTGATTTTCATTTATTTGGATTCTATCACCTCTGTGGTGTGTTTATTTTATTTTATTTAATGTAGCACTTTGCACTTTTTGATATTATTCAGTAGACATTTATATATATATTTTTATATTACACTATTGATTTGTGTAACTAGGCATTATACATATCACCCTCGGAGGGTTATTTAATATAGGGGCAGCACAATACCAACATATCTTTAGTAAAATACTATTGAAAATCTAAAAATATATACATTTACAGAAAAAAAAACATGAGTGAGCTGTGTTCAAATCTGAAATCTTTAATACCCACATCTTAAAATGTTCATAATATATGTCAAAACTCACTAAAACATGTGATCTTTCCCATAAGAGGGGTTCAGATGTTCTATCTGAGTGACCTCTGATGCAACCAAGAGGGACCAGTGAATCAGATTGGAAAATAGGATAAAAATAGCATACTGATTTGTGCCACAGATAAAAAAAAATCTCTTTGGACAGGCTCCAATTTATGAGTGTTTGAGCAAGCATTTAGCATTGGTATAAAAATAAATGTTATGCCGCGTACACACGAGCGGATTGTATGGCGTACTTAGTCCGTCATACAATCCGACGGACAGTCCGTCGTACTTTCCACTGAACGGACTTGACCACACACAGATACACAAACAGTCCGTCGAAAGCTTGCGCGATGACGTGTACAGCACGTACGACGGGACTAGAAATAAGAAGTCCAAGACACAGCAAAGCACCCTTCCGTCGTGTAAATCCTTTCTGGGTATGCGCCATTCTTAGTCCGTCGAACTAGCATACTGACGACCGTATTGTCCGCTGAAACCAAAGTACGACGGACAGAATTTCAGAAAAACCGAAATACTTAGTACTCCGGACTGCACGCTGAAAAAGTCCGCTGAAGCCCACACACGAGTGGATTGTACGCTGAAATGTGTTTCGACGGACTAAGTACGACATACAATCCGCCCATGTGTACGCGGCATTAGTGTATTTTTTGGACAGTGAATATGGAGGTGGAAATAGCATACAGGTTTGCACTACAGCTAAAAAGCATGCACTTTTAAAAGCAATTTCTACAAGCTTGAGCAGGATGTTAACATCAGAGGAAAAAATTGTGTATTTTTTGGACACAGCTGACAGTTGTAGTACACCGGTTTCCACCACAGCTAGATAGTCTGAACTGCTTGCAATTTATGAGAGATTAAACGGGCATTTAGCATCAGAAGAAAATCAATTAAACTCAGGGTGAAAAAGACATACAACTTACCAACCAACTAGCAAAATGCTGTGGATAAAATTTTCGTGGGTATATAGCAGGCAGCCATTTTACATCTGGAAATTGTAAATGAGTGCCTTTGTTTTGAACACTGAATAGAAAAACAGCATACATCTTTGCAGTACATCCTTGAAGCCTTCATTGTGAAAGTCACAATTTGTGAGAGACAGAGTTACCAGACCTTGCCCCAATAAAATCGCATTCCTTTTTCATAGGACAAGGAATGACAAATTTTACAGAGGCACACCTTTTTAAAACTGTTCAGCATTTCTACTATTTGGATGAAGAAGCAGATTGCACTTTACAATTATTATTATTGTGTATATATATATATATATATATATATATATATATATATTTTTTTTTTTTTTATATATTATTTTTTTTTTTTTTTTTTAAACACAGCAGATAGAGAAATGACAGTACTTGGCAGCACAGCTTTTATACCGATTTTATGAAGAGGCCACTATCCCTGAGGGAGAGAGCATGCAGACTTAGGTAGCACAGTGGTGTAGTGGTTAGCACTCACACCTAGCAGTAACAAGGGTTGCTGGTTCAATTCCGAACCACGACACTACCTACCTGGAGTTCTCCCTGTGCCTGCATGGGTTTCCCCTGGGTACTCCAAAGACATGCAGGTAGGTTAATTGGCTTCTGTCCAAAATTGACCCTAGTATATGAATGGGGACCTTGGATTGTGGGCTCCTTGAGGGCAGGGACCGATGTGAGTGTGCAATGTACAGAGATAGAGACAATTGTGGGCACTCACTCAGGATGGACTGGTGTCTTTATTCAACCTTACTAACTATGTAACTTAACTTTTATTAATTCAACAAGAAGGTTATTTTTGTGGAGATATGATATAAAAATTGTACCAATTTCAGACAGAATCTCATCCTTGTTATGAGGAGTCAATGAGGAATCAGAATCCTATTTTATTGATACATAATCTAGAAATCATACAAATTTTCGGTAGAACATAAATAGTGCCCATCAGAAGAAATTCAAGAGGGAGAAAGCTTGCAGGCTCCATCTTTAAATGGGACAAAGGAGAGCAATTTTCTTATGAATTATCTGCACACACTTTAAAGCATGTTTAATAGGCCATAATTAGGGGAGGTAAACAGTAAAAATGGATGCTATTTATGTAAGGTATCATTATTAGGCCACACTATTTTAAAGAGCATATATTCCGAATTTCACAGCTGGAGAGTAGTATGAGGAAACATAATTTGTTATATATTTTTAATAATGATGCACTCTCAATTTACTCAAAAAATAATGACTAACCCAGTATTTGCCCATGTCCAAAAATGTAATAAGTTATTTCTCTGTAAAAGAAGCTGTTTAAAAATTAGGTTTTGCACATTTCATGTACAAAACACCACAACCCTACACAAAATGTCTTGCAGAAGACAGGATTCACTCTGACAAACACTGCATGTTTGTGTTACCATCACACAGTCGTATAAATATTGGTTGATGGGTGTTGGTGGTGCAAAGTCCAACAGAAAAATTCCTGCAAAGCACAGAATGGACCCTGCTTGAACAAACATTCATGTATATGCAACCGTGACACAGCTGTGAAAAAAAATGGTTTTAGTTGTTGACTGTGCCCAAACACTGTAAACCCACAGATGGGCAGAGCACATGATGGGACTCTTTTTAAATAAAATTCACAGCATTTACAACTGCAAAACAGCTATCAAACATTGTGGGTGCCACGTTAAAATGTCTGGTGCAAAGAATAACAGCTATTGCTCAATCTTTTTAATTCTAATGGCAGCATGTCTACAACAGTGGCAGGTAATGTTAATAGTGGCAGGTAGTGGGATATAACAGTTGCTGGGTGTGCTCCTAGAGACTAGACATGGATATTATGGCAGCATGTGATATGTTTTTTGAGTATTGGAGGTCTGTAGGAGAGCAGTCTATTGAGTAAGATACTGACTTTTGGACATACCTCTTTATTTGGCGCATATATGGCATTAGCCTTTTCTCTGGAGAATATTTTTACAATACAGTACTGATCTAGGTACTTTTGTATCCA
Organism: Lithobates pipiens; assembly: GCF_037356315.1. Classification (NCBI taxonomy): domain Eukaryota; kingdom Metazoa; phylum Chordata; class Amphibia; order Anura; family Ranidae; genus Lithobates; species Lithobates pipiens. The sequence goes on from NW_027507903.1 coordinate 189,868,467, forward strand.
TTTACTCCTTACATATAGTCTTATTACCACATCTGACAGTAGAGTTGGGCTAACAGTTCAGGCCGAGCAAAGGTTTGGCCCAAACATCGCCTGTTCAGCAAACACCCAAATTTGCGGGGGCGCTCTGCTGGATATTTGTGCCCCACAATGCACTGCATGCTTCACAGTGCATTCTAGGGCCCTAATTTGATTAAGCAATGCACCTGACCGCTGGTCATGTGCAAGGCTTTGCCCAATCAGGGCACAGAGCACTGTCAGAGCCATGATTGGATAAAGTCATGTTGACTTTGCCCAATCACGGCTCAGTGCTCATAGCCCTACCCCACACTATAAAAGGTTCCATCCCACAGGAATCCTTTGCAGTGTGTTGTGTTGTAGTGGAGAGAGATAGAGCAGGGCTCTGTTTTCTACTTCTTATTGTGACTGACTGTAGAGTGTTAGAGTAGTGTTAGTATAGCATGTGAGTATAGTGTGAGTAGAGTATAGTGTAGTGTCAGTTTAGTGCATTAGTGTAGTGCAGTGTTTAACACAGTATAACATAACATTAATGCTGTATACAGTGCTGTATATCCTTTTTTTTGGGTGCTGCATTTTGTCTTTTTCAGAGTATATAGTGCAGTCTGTATAGTATATATAATACAGTTCAAAGTATATAGTGCAGTCCGTAGAGTATATATAATACAGTGCAGAATATATAGTGCAGTCTGTATAATATATAATACAGTTCAGAGTATATAGTGCAGTCCATATAGTATATATAATACAGTGCAGAGTACATAGTGCAGTCCGTATAGTATATGTAATACAGTTCAGAGTATATATGGGATGATGGTATAGCAAAGGGCGTCACAGGCCCTTGCAACAACTCTGCCAGGAGCACACCACCAGCTGTAGAGTATAGAAGGCAAATTTCTCTGCCCCAGCTTCTGCATACAAATATACACTCCCTGCCACCCACATGCCCAGTGTCTAAATTCTAGCTTGTCCAAATTGCTGGCTTTACAATGTTTGCCTTTCTGTCTGGTGGATGCTGCCCCTTCCATGAATTTGCAGAATGTGCTGTACCACAATGGCAGGTTCCCAATTGCTTTTTCTTTTCATGTAAGGCCATTCCAGCTCTGCACCATCGTGTGGAAAGGTCCACGTTACTTCTGACATGTAGTCAAGCAAGCATGGTCAGGGACGATATATTTTGTTCACAGGACACTGGGTATTCTGCTTGCAACTTGGAAAGATGCAGGACAGGGCTCAGTGCTGGAGCTTATTTTGCTGCCACATCTCCATACAACCGGTAGTGATGATGCATGATCGGTCAGCTCCACCCCTTCCTCCTCCTCCTCTTTCTCTATGCCCTCCTCTGCTGAATTGTCCTATGAATCACCAGTACCCCCTTAGCATTCAAGGAGCTAATCAACAAGTTGAGCTAAAAGATGCCATGCAGTGCTGTGGTTCACTCTGCAGAAGGCTTGAGCCAGGAATGGTGGTGTGCGATAATGGCACATGCCCTCAATTTGGTGGAGCAGAATTTCTTAAATAGGTACCCAGGGTTGTAAGGTTCTAAGGCAGGCCAGAAGGGTCTGTAGCCATTTCAGGTGGTCATACACAGCCAACGCTCAGTTGGCAGAACTTCTGCTGGAATTCCACCTGCCCGTAAACCACCACCATCTGGAACTCAACTTTGGTAATGCTACAGTGGCTGCACATGCAGCAGAGGGCTCTCAATCAGTACCTGTATGAGCATGACACAAGGCCATTTGATTGAAGCCCCTTGCTTACTTTAATTGGCCCTCCTGCTGCCAATCTCACTATTGCTCCCTCTTGGTCCATGGGGATGGATACTTTCCCCTCCCTTTGCTGAGTTTGAATTTTACCTCTTTTGTTTGAAAAATCATTGTGGATCAGTGTTGGTACAACTACATGTGAACATTGGTAAGATGCCCAACCCTGGTTGGGATTTTGGTACACCATGACAAGCAACTGTAACCAATTCACAGTGTGGATACCAAAAATGAAATGTCAAAATTTTTTAATATATTCTTACTTTCCTTTTATATATATATATATATATATATATATATATATATATATATATATATATATATATATATATATATATTTTTTTTTTTTTTTTTTATATATTAAATACATGAATACATATATTTAATTTTAACATGTGTTCACTTTTTTTTCTTTTACATTTTTCTAAATTCCAGCTCCCCTATATACCAATATAGCATTCATGTACTTTTTTTCTAAAAATATCAACGCCTTCTAAAAAATCTAAAGAAACGTACCTTACCGTCCTACATCCACGTTTCCAAACGTATCTATTGCTTCTGTCTTACTTCCTTACAGACACACATGACACACAAAGTAGTTGCTCGGCTGACCTCATTAGCACACACCCTGCTTCATCCACCCACCCACTCTCAACTACACGTTTTATAAATGAGATACAATCAATCAGTGATCACCCTTCTCACTAAATATACAATCAGATTGCATAGTGTATGGCCATCTTTATACAAGTATATAGAAGGGAGTTGACAGAAACACTCAGCTGTCAAACCTCGTTCACATCTCTGCCTAGCAGGAACTCGCATTCCCATGTGCATTTTTTTTTAGCGAGGGGGGAGGGGTGTTTTGGAGCATTTTTACTCACCACACATAAGGCAGCTCTCCCACCTGAATGGGCTGCCCTACACACAGCAATTGCCCCAAAGAAGCTTCAGAACTTTTTTTGGAGTGGGGATTGGTGTGTTTTTTACTGTGATTATTGGTGCAGGGGATTTCTGAAATGTAAGGAAACACAGAGATGTGAATGGTGCCTCATTGTTCTTGTGGTAACGCACCAATTTCACTTACAGGCCCCATTCACATCTAGCATAGTGGGAGCGAATGTTTTTTTTTCTCGTTTTTCCTGTGACACGCAAAGGGCAGCCCATTGATTTAAATGGGCTGTGCTATATGTGACTTATGGGACATTTTGGTGTTTTGTGGGTTCCATGTTTTTGCAGCATTTGCCACTCATTCTTTCACATGACAAAATGTGTGTTTGTTTCTGTGTCTGGTGTGTGGTTAACAATTAAAGGAACTGAAAGCACAACTAGCAATTTTAGGTGTATAAAGGGGTCATACACTAAACAATTTGATTGTACAATCTCCTAGATTTACCAAATTTATATAATAGGAGTAAACACCTTTCTAGCCAATCACTCTATATCCAATCAGGCACTCTCTTGCACTAGATAATTGATGCAGATCCAAAGAAGATTATTACCAGCAAGCATCCACGGTGGCCAAGCTCTTAAGGAGAAGTTTTTTTGCACTATGGCCTGCCCCATTGTATCCAGAGAGATTCAACCGAACCCACTTGGATATGCTTGGGACTCTGACTTCGTAACAAAAGCAGCACTGGAGTAAGCATATAGCCGCTATTTTGCATGCTTATAACAGCACCGCAAATAATGCCACAGGGTACTCTCCCTATTGTCTGATGTTTGGACAGAAGGCCTGGCTGCCAGTAGACTTCGCCTTCGGCACATCCTCGGTCCATACCTCAGCAACCTCTCACAGAGGGTATGTGGACAGCTTACAAAAAAGTCTGAAGACCGCCTATGACAAGGCCCAAGCTGCCTGAAATGCTCGAGGACAGAGGAACAAAAGAAACTTTGACCTTGAGTGAGGTGTGAGTGCAGGACTTACAACCAGGTGACAAGGTACTACTGAGAAAGTTGGCTTCGCTGGAAGTGCAGCCCTTTGTCATTTGCAAACATTTGCCAGGACTCCCAGTGTATCAAATCCTGCCAGAAGGGAGCACAGGCCCTCTGAAGACTTGGCACTGCAACCATCTATTGCCTCTGTCAGAAGCAGTTAATTTGCCACCACAGCCAGATTCACAGGCCACACCCACGGCCTCTCTCAGATCCCAACCAGTAACTAGATCTCAGTCTGTGCCCCTTACTGAAGAGGATGAGAATAGTGAGGATTAAGAAATTGGAATGGATTGGCTGTGGCTGTCTCAAATGCCAGGGCCTGCCACCCCCTTCATCTCCTCCCAAAGTGACTGACAACGGGATTCTTAGGCCAGAGGCTCCTGAGTTTGTGCCTCAAAGTCCACCTTGTGAAGGGTTGCGAAACCCTCAATCTCCCTTGCTAACAGCAGACCCTGAAGATTTCCCATCCTACATTGAAGAGGAAACTGAATCTGATGTGCAGGAACAAGTGTAAAGAGATATCCGCGCTTAGTACATAAAATAGCCCGCAGCTGAGTGCTATAACCCAGATATCAGGCACAAAGAAATGTTTAAATAAAAGTGCAGCGCTAGGGCAAAAAGTGAAATTCATGCGAGTCACACAACGCATGTGATGTGCATACATACAAAAATGGTATAATAAAGTGCAATTGTGCAATAATTGATACAGTCTGAAATGAAATAAATCATAACATATGTGCAATGTAGTATCACAAGTGTAAACAAAAAGAAAAAGAAAAGTTCATATGCAGCTGATTTTCATCAGAAAGAGTCCCATGAAGAGGGGTTGTATTGAAAATGATGGTCAAATGTCCTGACGTCTCTCCCCAGTAGCCTCAGAAGATACACACCAGGAACTTCACCGTTGATCAGGGCATGGTGTTTTAGAAAATCCTCAGAACCGGAGTATATAGAGAGACAAAAAGACTCCACATAGACTCTTGAGGTGCCTGGTTTTTTCACCACAGATTTGCTGGAGTATAGCCCCAACTCACCCCCTGGCACATCTAGCTGGGCCATAGCAATTCAGGTGGCTGGTAGGCAGGACAATCTCCCCTCCTATGCTAATTGGTGGGAGGTTCCCCTGCCAGGTTCTTATGAAAATGCAAACTGCTTGTTTTCCTGTTTACATAAACTTGCTTTTCCCTCCATGTGTATATAAGGAACAGGTCATAGACGCTTTACCTCCTTAGGAGGACCAACTGTTCTTTGGTGGGGGGAGTGTATAGTGGGAATTGCAGCCAAAGACTTACATTAACACAGATGGGCTGACAGGGAAAAGTTTGGAGTGTCTGCAGCTGTGGGGAGTTTCTTCCCCCTCCTCCCTTTTCTCTTCACTGACTGCATGTACACAGGCTTCCCAGCCTGAAAGAGGGACAAAGCTGCCTGTCAGTTCCTGAATGGGTTTTTACCCCCCTTCCTCTCTTCTCACACACACACAGGCTATTCTGTTCCTCCCCTGTGTTCCTATTGGCAAGAGGAAGAAAGCCAATTAAAAGAGCAGTTACAGGAACCAATCAATGGGGCTTTAGCAAGCAGCAGCTGAAAAGGAATCTGGAATATGATGAACACCATCCTGTTGTGGTGTGAGGTGACTGCGGCCTACCAAGGGGCACACAGCCTACAGCTCCAGCCGAGAGGGTCAGAACGCCACCTGCTTCCAGAAGGACACTCTGAAGCAACGCTGAACGTTACAGAATCGGCCGGTTCACTGGGTCAGCAGATTGAAAGCCATTGCGACACATCTGCAGCCAGGAGAATCGTTTGATCGCTCCTTGGAGTACTGCTGAATGCGAACAGAATTGGTGAGGGGGCTTTGCCCAGGAATCCTATTGCCTTCCATAAACACTACATTTGAACGTTGTGCACAGACACCTGTTAACTGGATCACATAGAGGAGTGCTATATCACAGCACCAGCTACTGTATTTTACGTTGCTCCTCATCACTCTGTCACATTGAGGGACCCTTGTTCATAGAGCTCAAACATGTCGGTGAAGATATAGCAAGGCCTTGATTTTAGAACATTATTGTTGTTACTCTTAAAGGGGACACATCTCTGGTGTTTATATTACCCGATTGCACATTAGTATTAAAGGTACTATAGGATGTCCTGGAGTTCCCCTTTAGCCGTAGCATTCTATAGCATTTAATAGCTTGCTTGGGGAGTCCTGTTTTGAGTACTGTTTTGAACTATTTCAACCGAGTCTTGGATGTTTATCCACGACTTGGCTGGCCAATATCCTTTTTAGTCTTTTCTCTTGACTAAGTAAATTTGAAAGAGTTTAAACAATTTGAACCGTGTCATTACTGTGTCATTCCATTAGTCACATTGCTAGGTGTGCCAGAGGGGCTGGGATAGTTCTTTGGGGTTGATAGGCAGGGTAATGGACTGAACAAACAAAAGCATCTCCTTCCGGGGTATCACTACACGTAAAAACAAAAACACCCTAATGTTTATTGCGAAAGATCCAGGGTACTCACATGTATACAATAAAAAACGAGCAATTCATGTACAACACTTCAGTGGTTCCCAGCCAGCAAAATAGTCACATTCTGTGTGTGCAGCAACGTAGTATGCCCAGATTCTACCCAACGCATTTTGTCCAATCAGACATAATCAGGGGTGTGACAACTGGTCATTCACACGCCTATAAATAGGGTATGGGATAGAGGGAACCGCCCTTCCCTAAATGCGCTCCAAGCCTCATTTTCAGTATCGGAAGTGACACCTCAACCACACCATTATTGGCCCTCTACAGACAAGTGGCATCCGACCCAAAACCGACCACCAAGAAAAGCAGGAAAGAGAAGACCAAAAAGAAGAAGTCCATTCACACAGGGGCAACATGACTTGCAGCATGACTTTGGGTGGCAACATGGACATGACTTGAGTATGAATCACAGCAAGACTTGGGACGACTTACAACTCGACTTCAAGTTGCCCCCAGGCCAGGCGACTTTGTCTGTGGCCAATCACAGAATAATCAGCTCTCAAGGTGGAAGTCCATGCCAAATTTTAATTAAAAAACGGCATGGGGTCCCCCCAAAATCCATACCAGACCCCCTATCCGAGCATGCAGCCCGGCCGGTCAGGAAAGGGGGTGGGGACGAGGGGGCACCCCCGAACCTTACCAGGCCGCATGCCCTCAACATGGTGGGGTGGTTACTTTGGGGAAGGGGGGCCCATGTTGATGAGGACAAGGGCCTCTTCCCGACAACCCTGACCGGTGCGGGCAGGGGGCTTATCGGAAACCTTCAGCCCCCTTTAACAAGGGAGCCCCCAGATCCCAGCCCCCACCCTATGTGAATGAGTATGGGGTACATCATAAAGTGTCAATAAAAAACACACTACACAGGTTTTTAAAGAAATGTATTAGGCAGCTCCGGGGGTCTTCTTCCGACTTCGGGGGTCTCTTTTGACTTCTCCGCTCTCTTCAGCCTCTTCTCCCAGTGTCCGGCCTCTTCTCCCGCTCTTCGGCCTCTTCTCCCACTCTCTGGTTCTTCTGCCGGCTCCTCCGCTATCTTCTTCGAGCGCTTTTGCTAGCGGTGGCCCAGTCTTCTGCGTCATCTTCTTCCCTTTTCTCTTCCTCTGATGTTGACATGATGCTCTCTCCCACTGCAATTTCGGTTGAGCGGTGTGCACTGACTTATATAGGCATGGGCGTGGTCACCAGGTGAAGTCACCCTGTGACCCTGCCCTTTATGACCTCACAGTCCCAGCATGCCCGAGGACTCTAGTTGGCACTGTTGTATCATACATGCCGTAAGTCATACGTGTCAAAAGGTCAAACTATGGCTGACAATTACTTATATAGCTTACTGAAGGGATATTTAGCTTAACCGCTTTCATTCTTTAAGAAAATTAGTTTCCATTTTGTGTCTTTCTAACATCCACTTCATGAATAGATATGCTCAAGTTTTGCTAATCTAGTTTTGTTTCTCATGTTACTATTATCTTCTTTAGTTGTTTCGTTTCTTGGAAAGCACATGATTTTGAGAAATCTCTAGTTTCACTTTTGTCATAGGCTGTACTTGTATATGATTGGATAATCTGTATGACACGTTCAAAGGGCGGTACTTTCTGAAAGCCCCTTTAAATATTCACACCAAAGAATAAAGATTAGATTTGCTCGGAGAGACTTTGTTGTTTTGTGTCATTGTCTTAATGGGCTAATCTCACAGGCCTGTGGGGATTGATCGTCACATTTTACCAGAGATAATTGAAGGGTTTAACACCTCTAGACAATCTACATTTCCCTTTCACTCACCTGAACCCTTGTAAAACAATGAAAGCAGAGATGACAGCTTGTACAAACATTCTGAGGAATTCTATATATTTATGTATATTTTTAGTACACTAAAAGAAATGATTACTAATAGCCATATACTTAAGTAATAGGATACATTTTTTTATTATACTGGGATATTACATATTTTTTTTTAAATATATATTTTCTGCATCTCTAAAATCCCAGATTTAATCAGTATATAGACAATCTGGATTTGTACAAATCAATCCACTTATCTTTGCCATTTGCATTAAAGAGAACAGATGAAGGAATCATAAAATATGTAATTTGTCTGCAGAGCTAACACCAATCCATCTCATTAAAAACTGATATTCACCGTTCTCTTACACCTTTTAAACAGTTCTGTACTTCATCGTCACCTCCACATGCCATTTCCACACCATATTCTTTGGTCATCACATAGTTCTCACATAGTTCTCTCCTGACTAGGGATGAGCTTTTTGTTCGAGTCGAACATGAGTTTGACTCGAACATTGGCTGTTCGCAGTTGTTCGAACAGCAAACAATTTTGGGTGTTTGTGGCAAAAAATCAAAAGCCGCGGAACACCCTTTAAAAGTCTATGCGAAAAATCAAAAGTGCTAATTTTAAAGGCATGGTATTGTCATAAAAAGTGTTTGGGGACCTGGGTCCTGCCCCAGGGGACATGTATCAATGCAAAAAAAGTTTTAAAAACATTTTTCCAGGAGCAGTGATTTTAATAATGCTTAAAGTGAAACAATAAAAGTGTAATATTCCTTTAAATTTCATACCTGGGGGTGTGTCTATAGTATGCCTGTAAAGGGGTGCATTTTTCCCATGTTTAGAAAAGTCTGACAGCAAAATGACATTTGTATAGGAAAAAAGTAATTTAAAACTACTTTCGGCTATTATGAATTGTCAGTCCGATAATACACATTGATAAAAACGACATGGAATTTCCCCAACTAGGAACCCCCGAACCAAAATGTAAAAAAACAATGCATGGGGGTCCCCCTAAATTCCATACCAGGCCCTTCAGGTCTGGTATGGATATTAAGGGGAACCCCTCACCAAAATGTAAAAAAAATGGTGTGGGGGTCCCCCTCAAAATCCATACCAGACCTGACCATACCAGACCCTTCAGGTCTGGTATGGATTTTAAGGGGAACCCCGAGCCAAAAATAAAAAAAAATGGTGTGATTCCCCCTAAAAATCCACACCAGACCCTTATCCGAGCACGCAACCTGGCAGGCCACAGGAAAAGAGAGGGGGATGAGAGAGCTCTCTCCCTCCTGAACCATACCAGGCCACATGCCCTTAACATTGGGAGGGTGCTTTGTGGTAGCGGCCCAACCCAACCACCTTGTCCCTGTGTTCATGGGGAGAAGGGCCTCATCCCCACAACCTTTGCCCAAGTGTTGTGGGGGCCAGCGGGCAATGGGCTTATCAGAATCTGGAAGCCCCCTTTAACAAGGGGACCCCCAGATCCCGGCCCCCCTGTGTGAATTGGTAATGGGGTACAAATGTACCCCTACCATTTCACAAAAACAGTGTCAAAAGTTCTTTATTCCTTTCTTCTTCTTTCCGCTTCCATCTTCTTTCTTCTAGTCTTCCTTCAGTATTCTTCTTCCTCCACTCTTCTCTTCCAGCATCTTGCTCCGGCTTCTTCTCTGCTCCGTCTGCACGATCCGCCTCAATGGGAGTCTTCCGCTGTGTCTTTTTTATTTTGGTGTGGGATTCCCCTTAAAATCCATACCAGACCCTCAGGTCTGGTATGGAATTTGAGGGGGACCCCCACACCATTTTTTTCTTAATTTTGGCACAGGGTTCCCCTTAATATCCATACCAGACCTGAAGGGCCTGGTATGGAATTTAGGGGGACCCCCACGCATTTTTTTTTCATTTTGGTTCGGGGTTCCCCTGTCGGGAAATTCCATGCGAGTAGTTTTAAATGACTTTTTTTCCTTTAGAAATGTAATTTTGCTTTACAGGCATACTACAGACACCCCCCAGGTATGAAATTTAAAGGAATATTACACTTTTATTGTTTCACTTTAAGCATTATTAAAATCACTGCTCCCGGAAAAGCAGACGTTTTTAAAACTTTTTTTGCATTGATACATGTCCCCTGGGGCAGGACCCAGGTCCCCAAACACTTTTTATGACAATACCATGCCTTTAAAATGAGCACTTTTGATTATTCATGTTCGTGTCCCATAGACTTTAACAGTGTTCGCGTGTTCGAACAAATTTTTTGCCTGAAACGAACAGGGGGGTGTTCGGCTACTCATCCCTACTCATGACCTTCCTCCATTTACAGATAAATAGGCTGCTGAGCTTGGAAATATTCTGACTTAGAATTGAAACAGATATTTAAAAACATGCAAAAATTATTTATGCCTTATGCTACCCAAGAGTGTCATTTTAAATTATTATCACATTGGTACCTCAGACCTTCCAGATTACACTCTATCTATTCATGCTATTCAGAGATGTGTTGGGGAAGTCATTCTGCTCTTGACACTTATCTTAAAGCGGTTTTGTACAGAAAATTGCAAGTTCATCTTATTCAAATGGCTTTGGAACATAGATGCAGTTATGACCATTGAAATAAAATAATATGCAGTATTTACCTTTTATTTTTAATGTTTATGCCGACTTCCGGGCTCTCCTCCCGTGGGAGTAGGCGTGTTTATCAGCTTCGCAATGGTCCCTGGGAACTTTTTTAGCTATTTCCCAGGAATCCGTGGGGGACACAGTCATGCCGAAATCTCGTGAGATTTCGGAAGGAGGACGCCGGTCACGTGACGAGGGCGTGTCCGAAATTGCCATTTTGAAAGTGGGCAGGCAGCTCTATCTGCCATTACCACTATAGCACACGAGGCAAGAGGAAGGAAAACAAAGAGGACACTCAATGAGCATGTGCGAGATGGAGCGGTGGATGCTGGGAGCTCAGCGTCATCGCATTCAGGAAGTAAATGCCTGTGGGCTTCAAACTCCCACAGTGAAAATGGGAACCGCCGGACTGCTTTTTTAAAAGTTTTCCTTAGCAGTGAAATCGTCACTCCGGGGGTTAAAAAGACGCCGATCGTGACTGCAAAGACACCGTAGGAATCGCCCACCAGTGACACAGGTAAAAAAAAAAAACGCAGCGGAATCCCACTTTAATGTTTGGTGGCTGTACCTGTACCTCCATTTAAAACTTTTTGAATTTTGGACAGCATTATCCAATGGAATTTTCTAGGAATTGGTTCTTAATTCCCCTGAAATTACTCTTCTCTCATTACTTCCTCAATCACTAACACATGTAAAAGGATATTTACTGTGCTTTTTTTATTTTTGCGGTATGTTACCTGATATCCTAGATATTGGGAAACTAGTACTGTCCCTTCTTTCCCAGAATGGCAGGAGTCTCACAATGGCATCATGCACATGAAAAGTTTGGTGGCTGATGATAGGACTACCCATGACAAATGACAACAGACTTGATTGTCCTGCATATTGCTTAAAGACTCCCAAACCCCCCCCCCCCCCTCGCTGCAACAACGCCCCACCGGCTTCCGAAGTAATCCCAAGGTCGCATATGGATGGGTTCTTCTCACACTGCTTCTAGCCAGACGTAACATTTTCCATCATTGGATTTCCAACTCACCTCCCAGAGTACCTGGAATCATAACTGAGCTCAAATCTGCTATGTACAGGGAGCAATTGCACGCTCACACCTGCGGCCAACAGAGCTCTATACAACCAACCCAGAAATGGTCCTCCTTCATATCTCATTGTCTAACCACTCAAGAAAAAAGGCAACTTTCGTCAACATGGAGTCCTACATGCACCGTCCCGTGACGGCATCTGGATGATCTTGCTTTATACCTCCGAGTTGACTTCCCTCTCTTTAAAGCTGAACATTTTACGGATCTAACGACTCATGTACTTAGCCCTAAGTTAGTCTTGGCTTAGGGATAGTGTTCAGAGACCGTCAATACTCTTTATTATATTTAATACGCTTCAATACCTGCAAGGGTAGTACTGTTCCTCCCTCCTGTACCCCCTTTACCCCCTTTACCCACTTACTAATTTCGAGTTGAGGGGCCGGCGTCTGGTGTTTCCCCAACAGACACCGGGACGGTTGCCCTTCCACTCCCCCCCATCCTTTCCCCCCTGCTCATCCATCCCACCCCACCTGATACTTTGTTTCCGGTTACGTAAACTGCTCTGATGGTTCCTCCTAGAATGTTTATATCTGTACTTGATTCCTGACGTCTAATGTAAGTTTTGTTCTCAATAAAATATATTTAAAAAAAAAAGACTCCCAAAAACTGCAAGAATTGTTTAGTGGTCTTTGGTCAAAAAGATATTGGTCAAAAAGTCTTCTTGATAACCTCTAATCACGGACAGATTGGAATCATGGTTTAGAGATACTCTCATCTTCTTCTTTAATTTTACCATTTTCTTTCCTCCCTAGCTATATTTCAGTTTCTATACTTATTTTTCTCTTTTATTTTCTATTTTAATCTTATTACTTTTTGTCATTTTTATTAATGTGTGGGAGTAATAGCACCCTTTTATCACTTTATGTGACATTCTTTTTTTCCCACCTTGTATATTGTATTGTCAAAATCTACACTGTGTTGTTTTGAATATTGACTTACTGAATGACATCCTTGGTGGTATTTTATATACTACTTGTCGTTACAATGTTTGTTATTTTTTTCATATGTGCTCTCCTATGTTCACTAAAAACATATTTCAACATAAATCCTATCCATAGTTCTTATTCTACTTTCACTCCCCCACCTTCCACTCTTTCCTTTCATACCCACCAAAAGTTAACTTATTTCATTCTCTTGAAATCTTACAATTTGGATCATCTCTATTCATCAAATTTTCCCTTAAAATTAAATCAACTAGAATGAAAAACTGCATGCAATTAAAAGACATAACAAGATCTTTATTAACAAAAGTTTGTCACAAAATAAATAAAGCTTTTGTCATTAAAGTGCAAGACATGCTTAATCTATGTGAACCCCCTCCCAATCATTAATAACCATTGTGGGGGGGATATTAAATATATTTACTTTTCCCCAAGCTTCCATCCACAGTGGTAGGCAACACAGGGTGACATCATGCCCCTCAAGCAAAACCGTATTGAAGTATCATTTCATGGAAGTTGGGTTGTCCTGCATTTCTGGAGTCATCACCACCTGCGGTTTGATAGCTGAGCGAAAGGTAAGTATTTTTTATTTTTTTATTTACAGGCTTTTAATGCAGCTATTAATGCTGGGGTAGGGGCCTAATATCTATTCAATTTAAGTTTGAAACAATAGCATTGCTTAGTTGTGCCTAAATACAAGATGTGTTTTACAGAAAGTACATCAAGAGACTATAGAGCTTTGAAGCAAGAATTTGGCACACTGGTAAATTACAATGCTTTACAATACTCGGGTCTTGTCTGCGTATCCCATTAGTGCATCATCTGTACAGCGTTTTCATTAATTTCCAATGTCTGTTGGTTGTCTATCAGGTTCTCTGGTTTCCCCACACAATCCACAAACATGCTGGGAGGTTGCCAACTCTCTGATCAAACTAGCCTTGGTGTGACTGTAGTATAAGATTGTTAGTGGAAAACCAGGATATTACGTTATAAGTTCCAATAAAGGCTTAAAGTTTCATGATTTTGAAGTGTCTTGATTCTTGTTTTCTTTTATTCCTTTTATTAGAAAGTGTCTTGTATTTAATGACACACTTTATTGCCACCACAATATTGCTTTTTGATGAAATGTTTCTATCATTTTGGACATGAGAATGCAAGATAATATTACTTTCACAGATAGCAAATATAACCATCAAATCATCATGATTGACTGCAATCTATACTGTTATGAAAGTTTTTGTGGTGACAAGCAAAGTCCTGATAGAGAGTGCCTATATGCGATTCAATAAAAGCAAGATGGTAGCATGTTTTCTCTAGTATGACATTGATGATAAATAAAGAAAATAAAGACCACTTATCAGTTATGTGAAAAGTGTGTCACCGGCCCAAAAATATAAGTCTATAAAAATGTGTAAGTGTCTCTTTAAGTAGCAGACCTGCTGTGGTCATAAATTCCCCACCAGTAATGTGTAGTGAACAATATTACAGTAAAAAGCATAACTGTGCTGACCCTAAATGGTATACATATCTTACCACATAACTAAAACAGTGAGTAATATTTATCAATAATCCATCAATAATTAATCATAAAATCAATCAAGTGCATATTTAGTGAACTACAATAAGATAGGGAAAATATTTCCTTAGTATAAAATATTGGGGAATAACTGAAAATCATGTGTGTAACAAAAGGACAGATCCAGTATTCCTCTTCAAGAACTGGTTATCAAAATCCTATGTGCACAAATCCACATCTGTGATAGGAAAACTTTCACCAATTCGCGAGACACCACCACCTTCTAAAATGAACACTCACCAGAAACAAAATAGAAAGGTGTCTTTGTTTTATGCTTGGGTTAACCACTCCACTCATATGAATATATCTGAAGATTTCCAAACGGTATGCCAGTATTCACTCCATGCATCTCCACATTGATCTCAGGATCTCATAGAAAGCAAACAGCCATCACTGCGCAACATATTATGCTTTATCTCATCAATAAAATAGGTGTAAAAGATTTTCACTCACAAATATAGTGCTAATAAACCGACACTGAGTCTTTCCAGCGATACTTTTGGGGCTAACATGCGCTGTTCCGTCTCCTGGGGTTGGCGTGTGATCCAAGCCTCGATATGGTGCGTGTTGGGGCAGGAAGTGACGCTGGCATTACCCCAAAGCCTCTATGTATTTCACATCCAATCATGCATCTTCAGGAAGCTAGAGCCTAACTTTAGGTGTTTATGCCCTTACTGCCGATTAATTGGCCAATCAATTCACTGCAAAACGGAAGTATGTTTGCCACCATCTTAATTTCTGGTGTTTTATGCCCTTTCTTAGATCTAATAGTTTCTTGCTTTCCCCATATCTCCTTTACCTATAAAACCAGTACTTAAAGCCCCATTGAATGCTCATCTGTTTCTTATCTATATTGTTGTGCAATAAATGTCTGCTTGCCCCAAAGGGATAGCTGGAAAGACCTTACAATCTTAGCATATATATCCTACTTTACAAATAATTAAAACTTGAATACAAATTTAATAAAACTGTCAAAAACCCTTTATTGATTTCCTTGTGTATGCTACCAATATTAGAAATATATCTGTTTAAACTAAGCTGAAATGCCAATAATACTCTATAGGTAACCATTAAAATAAAATACATTTAATTAAAATTTAATTAAATCAAATCCAACTGAATGGGATTAGAACAAATTAGGTTAGGTTAAATTAAACTAAGTTAAATACAAATAAATACAAATAAAGATAAAAATAAATAAAACATATAAATAAAATGAAATATAAAAATAAAAATAATAAAAGTAACAATGAAGTAAAATACAAATAAATAAAGTTAAATAAAAATAAAATTAAAAATAAATACATCAGTAGACAGATTTTATAAATAAAAATAAATTCACAATAAATTAAATTGGATTAATGAACATTTTACCTGTTGTTTCCAGTTTAAATTGGTTAGAGTAAGTTTCTGCTTTTATTATCTTGTACTCAATATCCAAGTTAAAAAACAATTTGCCCTTCAAAGTTTTTCCTCATACACAGCCTCTATGTTTAATTTTGACCTGATTTTCTAGGGTATGAGCATGTTCTCTCTTCAGTGGAAATTTCATTTGGCTTAGTAAATATGGGAGATCTGTGACTTTATTCTTCCAATCACATGCAAGCAAAAATGTATTTGCACTAGATTGAAAATTATTTGCAATGTGAATTTTACCACATTTACTAAGCTAATTAGTGATGGACGAACTTCCGACGGGACGTTTCGCGAACGCGAAACGCGAACGGACACAAACGTTCGCGAAAACGACCGTTCGCCGCGGGCTCCATTGACTTCAATGGGAGGCGAATTTCGCAAACCTTTAGGTCGAATTTGCGGCCACGGGGTAATTATTAGGGGGTAGCACGTAGTCCCACCACCTGGACAATAGCATAATACATGTATGAGGTGAATTTGGGATCGATAACTACAAGCATTTTTTTTTTATTTGGGAAATTGTTCTGACAATTCAGGACTATGGAGCTAATGAAGGCAATGGAGGAGAGGGAAGGTCAGGGACCAGGGTAGGCAAACAAGAGGGTGCAGGAGATACAGAGCACTGACAGCAGCACCGTAATACAGAGCACTGACATCAGCACCGTGACATACAGCGCTGACAGCAGCTCCGTGACATACAGCGCTGACAGCAGCTCCGTGACATACAGCGCTGACAGCAGCTCCGTGACATACAGCGCTGACAGCAGCTCCGTGACATACAGCGCTGACAGCAGCTCCGTGACATACAGCGCTGACAGCAGCACCGTGACATACAGCGCTGACAGCAGCTCCGTGACATACAGCGCTGACAGCAGCTCCGTGACATACAGCGCTGACAGCAGCTCCGTGACATACAGCACTGACAGCAGCTCCGTGACATACAGCGCTGACAGCAGCTCCGTGACATACAGCGCTGACAGCAGCACCGTGACATACAGCGCTGACAGCAGCTCCGTGACATACAGCGCTGACAGCAGCTCCGTGACATACAGCGCTGACAGCAGCTCCGTGACATACAGCGCTGACAGCAGCTCCGTGACATACAGCGCTGACAGCAGCTCCGTGACATACAGCGCTGACAGCAGCACCGTGACATACAGCGCTGACAGCAGCTCCGTGACATACAGCGCTGACAGCAGCTCCGTGACATACAGCGCTGACAGCAGCTCCGTGACATACAGCACTGACAGCAGCTCCGTGACATACAGCGCTGACAGCAGCTCCGTGACATACAGCGCTGACAGCAGCACCGTGACATACAGCGCTGACAGCAGCTCCGTGACATACAGCGCTGACAGCAGCTCCGTGACATACAGCGCTGACAGCAGCTCCGTGACATACAGCGCTGACAGCAGCTCCGTGACATACAGCGCTGACAGCAGCTCCGTGACATACAGCGCTGACAGCAGCTCCGTGACATACAGCGCTGACAGCAGCTCCGTGACATACAGCGCTGACAGCAGCTCCGTGACATACAGCGCTGACAGCAGCTCCGTGACATACAGCGCTGACAGCAGCTCCGTGACATACAGCGCTGACAGCAGCTCCGTGACATACAGCGCTGACAGCAGCTCCGTGACATACAGCGCTGACAGCAGCACCGTAAGCAGCCCCAGGAGGAAGTCAGCACAGCACAGGGATGGTGTGATCCCCTCATAATAAGAACCCCCAGGAGGAAGTCAGCACAGCACAGGGATGGTGGGAGCCCCTCATAATAAGAACACCCAGGAGGAAGTCAGCACAGCACAGGGATGGTGGGAACCCCTCATAATAAGCAGCCCCAGTAGAAATATGACACCGCTCAACCTCTTCAAAGAGGAGGGTAGGGGCATATAGTACGGTGTGCTTTTTTGGGTCAGGGAAGTGAGCCAAATGAATTAAGAAGGTCTGTGTGCTTGATTCCAAAAATTGTTTATAGACATATACATGGTCTACTGATCACATGTGTTGAATTCCTCCGAGATCCATGCCTCATTCATTTTTAGAAATGTGAGGTAGTTAACACTGTGGTGAGCTAGGCGAGTACGCTTATCGGTCACAATCCCCCCTGCTGCGCTGAACGTCCTTTCGGACAGGACACTGGATGAGGGGCAAGCCAACAGTTCGATTGCAAATTGGGCAAGCTCTGGCCAGAGGTCAAGCCTGCCCACCCAGTAGTCTAGGGGTTCATCACTCCTCAGAGCGTCCACATCGGCCGTTAACCCAATGTAGTCGGACACCTGACGGTCTAGGCGTTCCCTGATGCTGGATCCGGATGACACCTGTCGATGGGTCGGCTGAAAGAATGACCTCATATCCGAAGTCACCAACACATCTTCAAACCGGCCTCTTCTTGCAGGCGCTGTTGGATTGGTACCCGCAAATCCTTCTCTGGGAGTGGGAATTGCTCCTCTGCCAGCGCACGCAAAAGCAGAATGCAGCATTTCTCGAAGCAAGGCCTGGAAGTGCTGCATTCTGACAGCCCTCTGCGACGGCGGTAACATTTCCGCCATTTTGTGTTTGTACCGGGGGTCTAAGTACGTTGCCACCCAGTACTGGTCCTTGACCCTCATGCTTTTTATACGGGGGTCCCTATTAAAACACTGGAGCATGAAGGCCCCCATTTGCACTAAAGTGGAAGCGGTGTGGTGGCCTGGCTCCTGCTCATCATCCAGGATAATGTCGTCCTCTTCATTCTCCTCTCCCCATCCTCGCACAACAGGGATCCCAGAAAGGTTTAAAGCATGCTCTTCTTGCTCCTGCTCATCCGCCCCGGCACCATCCTCCTCTGACTCCTCATCAGACTCCTGTTGTTGACTTGTCTCAGATAGAGTAGCCCCCCCTGGGAATTCATCCAGCATTGCGACTTCCTCATCTTCCCGCTCCTGCTCCTCCACAGCCTGATCAATGACACGACGCAATGCACGCTCCAGAAAGAAGGCATAAGGTACCATGTCACTGATGGCGCCATGGCTGCGACTGACCAGTTTGGTGATCTCCTCAAATGGCCGCAGAAGTCTGCATGTGTCGCGCATGAGCAGCCACTGGCGCGGTGAAAAAAAACCCAGCTCCCCAGAACCGTTTCTTTCGCAGAGTTCATACAGGTAGACGTTAACTGCACGTTTCTGCTGGAGCAGCCTATCAAGCATATAGAAGGTTGAGTTCCATCGCGTCGGGCAATCGCAAATAAGACGTCTGACCGGCAGATGGTGTCGCCGCTGAATGTCAGCAAGGCGAGCCATGGCCGTGTAAGATCTTCTGAAATGGGCCGAGATTTTCCTTGCCTGCCGCAAGATGTCCTGGACCCCAGGGTATTTGACAAGGAATCGCTGCACGACCAAGTTTAAGACGTGTGCCATGCACGGCACGTGCGTGATTTTGCCCTGTTTCAATGCGCTAAGCAGATTGGCACCGTTGTCACACACCACTTTACCAACTGTCAAATTGAGCGGTGTTAGCCACTCATCTGCCTGTGAACGCAAAGCTGAAAGGAGTGCCGGGCCAGTGTGGCTCTTTGCTTCCAGGCACAACAGACGCAGCACGGCATGGCAACGTCTCACCTGGCATGTGGAATAGGTTCTGGGGAGCTTGGGCGGTGCAGTGGAAGAGACGCTAGCAGCGGAAAAGGAGGAGGCAGCTGAGGAGGAGAGGGAGGAGGATGGAGTAGGAGGAGGAGAAGAAGAGTCAGGCCTGCATGCAATCCGTGGCGGTAAAACCAAATCTACACGGGTGCCACGGGTTACATGCTTGACGGCCGTCAGAAGGTTCACCCAGTGGGCAGTAAAACTGATATACCTTCCCTGCCCGTGTTTGCTAGACCACGTGTCTGTGGTCAGATGTATCTTGGCACCGACACTGTGTGCCAGAGATACATTCACTTGCCGCTGAACATGGCCATATAGCTCTGGGATGCCCTTCTCTGAGAAATACTTCCTTCCTGGGACCTTCCATTGTGGTGTTCCAATGGCCACAAATTTGCGAAAGGCCTCCGAGTCCACCAGTTTATATGGCAGTAGTTGGCGGGCTATGAGTTCTGACAAGCCAGCCGCCAACCGTTGGGCAAGAGGGTTATCCGGCGTCATCATTTTTTTACGCTCAAACATTAGGCCCACGGAAGCCTGCCTTTTTGCAGAAAAATGTGAGCTTGGCGTGATGGAAGGTGGAGTGGAGGACAATTGTGAGGAGAGAGGAGAAGGAGAAGTAGAAGACGAGGCTGGACGGTGAGAGCCTGCAGTGTGGCTTTGTGTGTTCCGTTGCTCCCACTGGGCTCGGTGATGGCTGCTCATGTGCCTTCTTAAGGCGGTCGTCCCTAGGTGAGTATTGGGCTTACCGCGACTAACGCGTTGACTGCAAAGATTGCAGATGGCAACGCTATTGTCAGCAGCGGACACGTTAAAAAAAGCCCACACTGCGGAGCCATGTGCCGGTGTCCTGGGAGCGCCAGATGTGACCGTACATGGTCGATGACTCGCTCCTGATACATTTGCAGTCTGCTTTGTCCCTGCTGTGCAATGTAAGTCATTGCTGCTTCTCCTCCCTATCTGCTGGTCCATATCTCCCTCTGAACTCCCCTCCTCTTCCTCTCTTGTGGGCACCCACGTGACATCACTAGACACGTCATCATCAACGTCACCTTCCCCACCGCTATAAGTAGAGTAGGCAGCAACACCGGGGACCAACCTCCTCCTTGGGCTGATCTGGGTACTGGCGTCAGACTGCTGAGTAGCGCTTGTTGCTACCTCCTCTTCCTGATCCAATACCAAGAGTGGCTGCGCATCAGAAATGTCCTCTTGATATGGATCGGAAAATAATTCCAGTGACTCAAGCGGAAGGTATGTGGTGGTGGTGGTGGTGGTCGTGTTGTTGGTGGTAGTGTCTTTGGGGGTGCACATAGCAGAGAGTGAAGAAGAGGGTGCAGATCGAGAGGATGAGGAGGGTGCAGAAGAGTAAGGCTGAGCGAGCCACTCAACCAAGTCTGGTGCATCCTTTAAAGTAATTGAACGCACCTTCTGCAACTTCCCACTTTGGCTCAAGCCTGTTGCTCCTGCCCTACCCCTACCACCCCTGCGGAAGGGCCTGCCTCTTCCTCTGCATGTCATTTTTTAAATGACCCTGTGACAAAACTCTTAGTCCCTATACCGCTGAAGGACTGCTGCAGTATAGGTGAGCGGTCAGCAGTGGTGCACGTCAACCCTATCTATTGTGGACCGATAGCGGTCCTTACAGAACAGCAGACTGTACCGCACTCAAGCCTATGTACCGTAGCACCCTATACCAAGTTACCAGTCCTTATAAGAACTTTTGTGGACCAAGCAGGTTGTGTATTAGTGTTTAGCAGACTGTACGTCAGTCCCTATACCGCTGAAGGACTGCTGCAGTATAGGGCAGCGGTCAGCAGTGGTGCACGTCAACCCTATCTATTGTGGACCGATAGCGGTCCTTACAGAACAGCAGACTGTACCGCACTCAAGCCTATGTACCGTAGCACCCTATACCAAGTTACCAGTCCTTATAAGAACTTTTGTGGACCAAGCAGGTTGTGTATTAGTGTTTAGCAGACTGTACGTCAGTCCCTATACCGCTGAAGGACTGCTGCAGTATAGGGCAGCGGTCAGCAGTGGTGCACGTCAACCCTATCTATTGTGGACCGATAGCGGTCCTTACAGAACAGCAGACTGTACCGCACTCAAGCCTATGTACCGTAGCACCCTATACCAAGTTACCAGTCCTTATAAGAACTTTTGTGGAACAAGCAGGTTGTGTGTTAGTGATTAGCAGACTGTACGTCAGTCCCTATACCAATGAAGGACTGCTGCAGTATAGGGCAGCGGTCAGCAGTAGTGCACGGCAACCCTATGTATTGTGGACCGATAGCGGTCCTTACAGAACAGCAGACTGTACCGCACTCAAGCCTATGTACCGTAGCACCCTATACCAAGTTACCAGTCCTTATAAGAACTTTTGTGGACCAAGCAGGTTGTGTATTAGTGTTTAGCAGACTGTACGTCAGTCCCTATACCGCTGAAGGACTGCTGCAGTATAGGGCAGCGGTCAGCAGTGGTGCACGTCAACCCTATCTATTGTGGACCGATAGCGGTCCTTACAGAACAGCAGACTGTACCGCACTCAAGCCTATGTACCGTAGCACCCTATACCAAGTTACCAGTCCTTATAAGAACTTTTGTGGACCAAGCAGGTTGTGTATTAGTGTTTAGCAGACTGTACGTCAGTCCCTATACCGCTGAAGGACTGCTGCAGTATAGGGCAGCGGTCAGCAGTGGTGCACGTCAACCCTATCTATTGTGGACCGATAGCGGTCCTTACAGAACAGCAGACTGTACCGCACTCAAGCCTATGTACCGTAGCACCCTATACCAAGTTACCAGTCCTTATAAGAACTTTTGTGGAACAAGCAGGTTGTGTGTTAGTGATTAGCAGACTGTACGTCAGTCCCTATACCAATGAAGGACTGCTGCAGTATAGGGCAGCGGTCAGCAGTAGTGCACGGCAACCCTATGTATTGTGGACCGATAGCGGTCCTTACAGAACAGCAGACTGTACCGCACTCAAGCCTATGTACCGTAGCACCCTATACCAAGTTACCAGTCCTTATAAGAACTTTTGTGGACCAAGCAGGTTGTGTATTAGTGTTTAGCAGACTGTACGTCAGTCCCTATACCGCTGAAGGACTGCTGCAGTATAGGGCAGCGGTCAGCAGTGGTGCACGTCAACCCTATGTATTGTGGACCGATAGCGGTCCTTACAGAACAGCAGACTGTAACGCACTCAGGCCTATGTACCGTAGCACCCTATACCAAGTTACCAGTCCTTATAAGAACTTTTGTGGACCAAGCAGGTTGTGTGTTAGTGATTAGCAGACTGTACGTCAGTCCCTATACCAATGAAGGACTGCTGCAGTATAGGGCAGCGGTCAGCAGTAGTGCACGGCAACCCTATGTATTGTGGACCGATAGCGGTCCTTACAGAACAGCAGACTGTAACGCACTCAGGCCTATGTACCGTAGCACCCTATACCAAGTTACCAGTCCTTATAAAAACTTTTGTGGACCAAGCAGGTTGTGTGTTAGTGTTTAGCAGACTGTGCGTCAGTCCCTATACCGCTGAAGGACTGCTGCAGTATAGGGCAGCGGTCAGCAGTGGTGCACGTCAACCCTATCTATTGTGGACCGATAGCGGTCCTTACAGAACAGCAGACTGTACCGCACTCAAGCCTATGTACCGTAGCACCCTATACCAAGTTACCAGTCCTTATAAGAACTTTTGTGGACCAAGCAGGTTGTGTATTAGTGTTTAGCAGACTGTACGTCAGTCCCTATACCGCTGAAGGACTGCTGCAGTATAGGGCAGCGGTCAGCAGTGGTGCACGTCAACCCTATGTATTGTGGACCGATAGCGGTCCTTACAGAACAGCAGACTGTAACGCACTCAGGCCTATGTACCGTAGCACCCTATACCAAGTTACCAGTCCTTATAAGAACTTTTGTGGACCAAGCAGGTTGTGTGTTAGTGATTAGCAGACTGTACGTCAGTCCCTATACCAATGAAGGACTGCTGCAGTATAGGGCAGCGGTCAGCAGTAGTGCACGGCAACCCTATGTATTGTGGACCGATAGCGGTCCTTACAGAACAGCAGACTGTACTGCACTCAGGCCTATGTACCGTAGCACCCTATACCAAGTTACCAGTCCTTATAAAAACTTTTGTGGACCAAGCAGGTTGTGTGTTAGTGTTTAGCAGACTGTGCGTCAGTCCCTATACCGCTGAAGGACTGCTGCAGTATAGGGCAGCGGTCAGCAGTAGTGCACGGCAACCCTATGTATTGTGGACCGATAGCGGTCCTTACAGAACAGCAGACTGTAACGCACTCAGGCCTATGTACCGTAGCACCCTATACCAAGTTACCAGTCCTTATAAGAACTTTTGTGGACCAAGCAGGTTGTGTGTTAGTGATTAGCAGACTGTACGTCAGTCCCTATACCAATGAAGGACTGCTGCAGTATAGGGCAGCGGTCAGCAGTAGTGCACGGCAACCCTATGTATTGTGGACCGATAGCGGTCCTTACAGAACAGCAGACTGTACCGCACCCAAGCCTATGTACCGTAGCACCCTAGACAGACCAAGTTACCAGTCCTGATAAAGAGCTTTGTGGAACAAGTGAGTTGTGAATGATTAGCAGACTGCAGCAGAAGGGCAGCAGTCAAGTATAATATTCTTTCTATATTTGGAAGAAAGAATATTATACGTGTACAAGCCTATTACCGTACCACTGATACCAGTCCTGAAAAGAACCTTTGTGGAACTAATAGTAACAGCAAGTCTTTAAAATTATCCTCACTGCCTGACACACTGCTTCCTGCCTGTCCCTATACAAATTGGCAAAAAAGAGTAGGCTGGAACGATTAGCTGGAACAGCTCTTTTGTGGACCTGATAGTAACAGCTAATGATGATGATGATGATGATGATGAAGAAAGACTAATCTGGCTGAGCTGTCCCTAAAATAGCAGCATACAGCGCTCTGTCCCTTTATCTAAACTGACAAAAGAAACTCAGGCTGCTGACCTAACACCTATACCAGTCCTGAAAAGAACTTTTGTGTACCAAATAGCTAGCGTTTTCTCTGTCCCTACTCCACACAGGATCCTTTCCCTACAGTGACAGAAGAAAGAATGTAAAATGGCCACCGGATCGGGTGTATTTATAGGTTAGGGGGAATGTCCAAGTGTCCATGAGCTGTCATGTCTCAATTGGTTGTCCTGTAACACATGATAAACGTGTCACGAAAGGTTAAAGTTCTTGTATACATTAAACACGTAAGTCCGCCGGGGCGAACGACGGAAAAAGGCGTTCGAACCCGCGGACGGCGAAAGTCGGAAATTCGCCGCGAAACGACCGCCGGGCGAACCGTTCGGCCATCACTAAAGCTAATCGTAAATTCCCAACCAATTGAAAATTCTATTTGCAAAATGTACATGTTGAATTCCTTTAATACATCATTGCATTCCTGACTAGGGAAGAAAAGGTTGTGCCAATACTGAAGAATTTTTTTAACATACCTGCTTATTACCTGGTGCATGAAGATAGGACATGGGTTTTGCATTTGACACTTATAGGTAGCAATAGCTCACAATTTAAATTCAGGTAAATGACAAATTAAAACTTTGTGCAAAATGTGCAAAAATATTTTTGGTGGGAAGCTTTCCAAAAATGGTGCAGGAACATTTAGTCATCCTTTGTGGTGCATTGGCAGTCTTCCTTTTTTAAATGGGCTGCTGAAACACTGGAATAGGTGAAAAAAAAATACATAATGCACAATACAATGCTGGTGCTTGGTGTTTGTTGCTCAGACACCCAGCAATGCAACTCAGTGGAAGGGAGAGAGTCCTACCTATAAAAAACAAAGAAAGAGTGCACCAGCTTAGCGCATTAGCATTATAAAGTGTTATATCTGTATATAAAAACAAA
Source organism: Lithobates pipiens (assembly GCF_037356315.1). Classification (NCBI taxonomy): domain Eukaryota; kingdom Metazoa; phylum Chordata; class Amphibia; order Anura; family Ranidae; genus Lithobates; species Lithobates pipiens. The sequence continues at coordinate 189,893,663 of NW_027507903.1, forward strand.
CGACATACTTATCAAAGTATGACAACAACAGGCATGTCATATAACACTGGTTCAACTGCAAACAGAGCCCCACCTCTCTGCCTACAACACAGGAAGACTCTGAAAAAGATTGGCAGTCCCTCAATAGTCTGGGAACAACCAGCTAATCAAAATGAAGCTGATATACATTTTTATAAAAAGGCACTGCACTAGTCCACTTTCCAGTCTGAACTAGGTTCCAATATTGCATCTTTACAACAATATAGAATTTTAAGAAAGGGACAAATTTTACATGCCATACACACTCCAACCAAGTCTTTTTGAGGCCCATATGTATGTAATAATTAGGATTTGTGAGTGTCAGGATCCATTGGTCACTGCAATAAACAATTAGTCATCTGCTATTCAGGGAGTAAACCTAGCATAGATTGATTGGCTGGACATTCAACAAACCCAGCGAGAAAACTGCAAACCTTGACCATAATGCCCAAGCCCTATTAAATTCTATGTCATTTTTTCTGCCGTAAAGATTTGATATGGGTTTTTAGGGGAGTACCATGCAAAAAACAAACAAAAAAACACCATATGGTCCTCCTCAAAATCCATACTACTGTAGACTCTTAACCTTAATGAGCATGTGATATGGATTTTGAGGAGGACCTCCCCTTTTGAACTCTACCTGGCTAAGTGCCCTTAATATTGTGAACGTCTCACCTGCCATAATTATCTTTTTCCAATACTACTGCCATTTCAAATTACAGATTTCTTGATAATCAGACAGTTTGCTTTCCAAAGATTTCACCCATGATGCCCATCACCTTCTTTACAATTTGTACAAGCTGGCTGGTAAACGTTTTCAAATATGGTCATTTTGTTTGTTCATTTGGCAAACTATGAACAGCCCGGGTTTGCATCAAAAACATGGTCGACCTGAAGCCAAAGTTCATGCCTACTCCTAATCCTAACAGAAAGGTCTGAGTACACACCAGAGTAAAATGTCACCTGAATCAATAAGATTCAGCAGTTTGTCAATGTCAAAGCTGGGCATAACTCTGATCATTTGTTGTCAGTGATAAAAAAACAACCTATAGAAGAAGCCAGTTAACCTACTGATATTAAAGCTGCAAAAAAGGCAAACTGTTTTTCCACAACCATTTGAGTGACCTATTTAGTAATTATAGCTAACTGTGGAGCATGGGGATTTAATAAAGGGTATATTTTTAACTTAGCCAAGTTAAAATGTGTTCACCTTCAACACCCAATCAAATACACAAAAGTTTAAAAGAAGCAGGAATTTCCTTTGACCATGGCTGGATGATTGGGATAAAACTCTATTCTTTCTCCATAAACTAACTGCCCTTTCCTTTAAAATTGTAAGCTATCACAAACAGGGCCCTCCTAAACCATTTGTCTTGAGTTTTATAATTTTAATCTCTGCACAAATGAATGGCACCATATAAATGTATAAAAATAATAATAATATAAGCTTATTGTAATCCAAAGCAGTCAATCATAAATGTGTTTAATAAGGCAGGTATGCTGAAATCTGATTAATTATTCCTATTGGAAACCACTGGGGGGATTTTATTTTTCCTCAAAAATAAATATAATAAAAATAAATAAAATGTGTGTTTTATGATGCTATAGATAATTTTAAATTTGTTAGCAATTGGATTCAAACAGAAAAATGCATGCACATATTTTAATTTTTGAATAGCTAATAGCTTAATATAATTTCTAGAACCTTTGAAGACTAGTTTTATGTGCATGCTTTGTAAGCATTTATTTTATAACCCTAGGTTATGTCCTTTTTATATCTTAAAACAGTAACATTTCAAATGTAAGACTGACTATAGACATAAGATGACAGATGGTCATACTGGCACAATCTGATTGGCAAGCAAGTATACATTTGCTTTGTCCTATGCAGATATCCTGATATCAGCTTTCCTGGAGGGGGGTGAAGGATGTTGATCTATCTCTGATAATCAACTTAAAATCTGTGGATATGTGAATGTCAGGATCCCTTTGTCTCTAAATCAGATTCCCAAAAATCCCCCCAAATCCTTCATTTTAGTTTTTGGTTTTGCATATATGTAAATCAGGTCACAGTTTTGGCTTTTACTTGCTCCTTTCTTGTCTGAAGGGCAAACACAGCCCTAATGAAGCACACAAGGACAATGACTTCTGTAGGCTGTGATTAATTCTCAGAAGCTGACTTTAATCACTGGTTAATTAATTGGAGAATTGTTGACTTACAAAAAAAGCAGAGTCATTAAGCAGTATTATATTGATTTTGTTTTTCATGAATTTAGTGCAGGCACAAGCTTTTATTTAGGAACTAGTCTAATATGTTTAGTACAAAAATGATGAATAATAAGAAGTCATTTACAGCTTTGCATGACTCCAAGCAAACCATTTAGTAGAAAAAAAATGAGCAATCTTTATATATATCTATATACTTTTTATTTAATTTTATTATTAAGAAAGTTTACAGTTTTCTATCACAAAAATGCCTTCAGCTAGAATAGGTAAGACAGATCCATACATATGATCATTACCCTTTGGCAGTAGCTGCATTCACCATATTCCATCCTTTCTACAGTGACTACAGCTGTCAATACATATTCCAATATCGCAACCTTCAGATACTGCATGCAAAATGATCAATTCATTAAATGATAGTGTGTATGTACCAGGAGGGCAATTGGTATACAACATGTCAGAAGTAGTTCATTAGGAAGCCATATGTCCTTCTCCTCCTATCCCACAGAGTGTGGACTTTTCTATAAATACAACACCTGCAAAGTAAAACATTGGCATGCCATACTTTACCATATGAAATTTCAGGGTAAAAACACCCAGTCTCCAACAGCCAATCATTGACTGTTTTTTCTCCTAGCTGTGCACATATGGACACCCAAGTTAAAAACAATGATGCCAGAACTAGGGATGAGCTTCGTGTTCGAGTCGAACATACGTTCGACTCGAACATCGGCTGTTCGCCCGTTCGGCGAAGTCCGAAAGTTTTGGTCCGTTCGCGCCAAATTCGTGTGGCGCTCACGGCCCACAATGCACTGCGATGGCGCAGTGCATTGCTGGCTCATGATTGGCCAAGCATGCACTGTGACCCCGCATGCTTGGCCAATCGCAGCGCCAGCAGCGAGGAGAGCCATGATTGGCCACAGGCAGGATGCCTGTGGCCAATCATAGCTCAGGCTGTGTAGTGCATGCCCCACACTATATAAGGCCGCCAGCACGGCGGCCTTGTGTAGTGTGTTGGCGTCTGAAGCAGTGGGTGTTCTGTGTACCTTCAACACAGTACACACCGATCGTTTTCGGCCGATTTTCGATCTTGCTGTTGTGTAGTGGTTGTTGTCTGCGTGCCCTGACCACAGTATACACCGCTATATTCACCTCACCTATATAGCTAGTGATCTATCTTTTATAATAGAGCTTGCAGTCAGTAGTGTTAGGAGCTTGTGCGTGCTGTCTGCGTGCTCTGTACCCAGTACATACCGCTATATCCACCTACATAGCTCTTCTCTATTTGAGCCCACTTGCCATCTGCAGGAGTTATTGGAAGTTGTGTGTGCCTCCAGCACAGCACAGTATACATCTGTATATACCCCTTTATCTCTGGTGTTCTATAATAAAGGCATCTGCAGGAGTTAGTGGGTGTTCTGTGTACCTTCAACACAGTACACACCGATCGTTTTCGGACGATTTTCGATCTTGCTGTTGTGTAGTGGTTGTTGTCTGCGTGCCCTGACCGCAGTATACACCGCTATATTCACCTCACCTATATAGCTAGTGATCTATCTTTTATAATAGAGCTTGCAGTCAGTAGTGTTAGGAGCTTGTGCGTGCTGTCTGCGTGCTCTGTACCCAGTACATACCGCTATATCCACCTACATAGCTCTTCTCTATTTGAGCCCACTTGCCATCTGCAGGAGTTATTGGAAGTTGTGTGTGCCTCCAGCACAGCACAGTATACATCTGTATATACCCCTTTATCTCTGGTGTTCTATAATAAAGGCATATGCAGGAGTTAGTGGGTGTTGTGTGCCTCTAGCACAATATACACTACCCAGCTGCTTTTTACCCAACTCCCTTCAGGACATTACCATGTCTGGAAGGCCAGCAAGGAGAGGCAGAAAGGCGCGAGCCGATAAAAGAGGGCAAGCAGGCTCTGTGTCTAGAGACAACAGTGCTGGTCGTGGACGCGGTGCATTGTCATCAGCACGTGGCCATGGGACACGCTTGTCCTTCTTTTCGGCAGCTGGACATGTTGAGCCGCAACATGCCAATGACTTGGTAGAGTGGATGACCAAGCCCTCTTCGTCCTCCTCATCCTCTCTCACCCAGTCTCAGGGTACTAGCAAAGCAGCTGCCAACGCATCGTCTTCCCTCCTCTCAATGTCATCATCAGTGACTCCTTCCCTAGACCCACCATGTCCTCCTGAGGAGTCTCCTGAACTCTTTGAGCACAGTGTTGGGTACATGGTCCAGGATGATGCCCAGTGTTTTGTAGCCTCTGATGATGACACTCAGCTAGAGGAAGGCAGTAGCGTGAATGCAGAGAGAGGGGATGCTCAAGAAGGACAGCAATCTGGCAGTCATGTTCCACAAGCTGCAGCATACTGCCAGGTTTGCTACAGCGATGAAGAGGGAGGGGATGATGAGGGCACTGACTCCACGTGGGTGCCTGGTAGGAGAGAGGAGGAGGAGGAGGAGGAGGCACATGTCCAACGAGGCAGGATGCCCTCCGGGGGCCAGCTTAGGGGCAGCACACCGACTGAATCACACCGCAGAGCTCCGCCTGTGCAGGGCGCTGCCTCTGCGCGTTATTCTAAAAGTTCTTTGGTGTGGGCCTTTTTTGAGACGAGTGCATCAGATCGCACTGCTGCTATTTGCAACATATGTCTCAACCTTATCTCGCGTGGCCAAAACATCAGCCACTTGGGCACCACATGCTTGACCAGACATATGTTGACCTGCCATGCAGCTCGTTGGCAAGCGTACCTCAAAGACCCACACCAAAGAACAAAGCGGCCCTCTCCTTGCTCCTCATCAGCTGGCATCTTCAACCCCACTAGACCTTCAGTCCTCTCTGAAACCTGCTCTGAGAGGAATGAAGGTGTAGAATTAGGTGTGTCACAGCCAAGTGCTTCCGGGCACTCTGCTAGCAGTACACCCACGTCCGATTATAGCAGGCAAATGTCCCTGCCCCAGCTGCTGGACCGGCGAAAGAAGTTCACTCCCAGCCATCCACATGCCCAGCGGTTGAATGCTAGCTTGGCTAAATTGCTAGCACTTCAACTGCTGCCTTTTCAGTTGGTAGACTCGGCCCCCTTCCGTGAGTTTGTACAATGTGCGGTTCCTCAGTGGCAGGTCCCCAAACGCCACTTTTTCTCACGGAAGGCGATTCCGGCTCTCTACCGGCATGTGGAAGGCAATGTCCTTGCCTCGCTGGACAGGGCGGTCAGTGGTAAGGTGCATATTACCGCTGACTCATGGTCCAGCAGGCATGGACAGGGATGTTACCTGTCTTTCACGGCCCATTGGGTCACTCTTCTGGCAGCTGGGAAGGATGCAGGACAAGGTGCAGTAGTGTTGGAGGTTGTTCCGCCACCACGCCTCCAAAATGCTACTATTGGTTGTGACACACCTCTCTCCTCCACCCCCTCCTCTTCTTCTTCCTCCATGGCCTCTTCCAGTGCTCTGTCCTCAGAACCAGCGGTGCTCTGTAGGCGTTCCAGGGGCTACGCAAGTACGCAGGCAAAACGATGCCATGCCGTGCTTGCGCTGGTTTGTTTGGGGCAGGAGCCACACTGGGGCGGATGTTTTGTCAGCTCTGCAGGGGCAGGCCGAGAGGTGGTTGACGCCATGCCAGCTTAAGCCAGGAATGGTGGTTTGCGACAATGGCACCAACCTCCTCTCCGCCCTCCGACAGGGACAACTGACCCATGTGCCCTGTGTAGCTCACGTCCTTAACCTGGTGGTGCAGCGGTTCTTGGGCAGGTACCCCGGCTTACAGGATGTCCTGAAGCAGGCCAGGAAAGTCTGTGTGCATTTCCGCCGATCATTTAATGCCTGTGCTCGGCTGGCTGAGCTCCAAAAGGAGTTGAACCTGCCCAAGAACCGCCTTATATGTGACATGCCCACCAGGTGGAACTCAACGTTGGCCATGCTGCAGCGGCTGCACACGCAGCAGAGGGCCATCAATGAGTACCTGTGCGACTACAGCACCAGGACAGGGTGAGGGGAGCTCGGTTTTTTCTCACCACGCCAGTGGGGCATGATCAGGGATGCATGCACTGTCCTGTCACCGTTTGAGGAGGCCACAAGGATGGTGAGCAGTGACAGTGCATGCATCAGTGACACTGTACCTCTTGTCCACCTCTTGGAGCATACGCTGCGTGGAATAATGGACAGGGCACTTGAGGAAGAACAGAGGCAGGAAGAGGAGGACTTCCTTGCCTCTCAAGGCCCCCTTTATCCAGACAGTGTTCCTGCTGTGCCACCCATCACACAGGAAGAGGATGAGGAGGAGGAAGAGGAGGAGGAGGATGACTGTGTCAGCATGGAGGTGGAGGCTGGCACTCAGCATCAGCAGCAGTCTTGTATGGATGATTTACAGTCCCCAGAAACACGTGGACTTGTACGTGGCTGGGAGGAGGTAGCTGCGGATCATGTTGTCCTTAGTGACCCAGAGGACTCCGGACCGAATGCCTCAGCTAACCTACGCTGCATGGCCTCCCTGATCCTGCAAAGCCTGCGGAAGGATCCTCGCATTCTTCGGATCAAGGAGAGGGACCATTACTGGCTGGCCACTCTCCTTGATCCACGGTACAAGGGTAAGGTTGCCGACCTTATCTTGCCATCGCAGAGGGAGCAGAGGATGAGACATCTCCGGGAGGCCTTGCAGAAAGGTCTGTGCAACGCGTTCCCAGAGACTGGGAGGTTACAAACTCCTGGTCCTGGACAACGTGTTGCTGAGGCATCGGTCAGAAGGAGCGGTGGAGAAGGTGGCCGTCTGACTGATGCTTTCAGACAATTTTTTAGTCCGCAGCCCCAAGGTATGATCGGTTCCAGCAACCATCGCCAGCGTCTGATTTACATGGTGCAGGAATACCTAGGGGCAAGGTCAGACTTGGACACCTTTCCCACCGAAAATCCTCTGGCTTACTGGGTCTTGAGGATGGATCACTGGCCAGAGCTTGCACAGTATGCAATTGAGCTACTGGCCTGTCCTGCATCCAGCGTTCTTTCGGAACGCACCTTCAGTGCTGCTGGTGGCTTTGTTACCGATCACAGGGTGCGGCTGTCTACCGAATCAGTTGATCGACTGACCTTCATCAAGATGAATCAGTCTTGGATCACCCACAGCTACCAAGCACCTGAAGCTGATGTAACCGAATAATTTTTTTTTTAAATATCACATCCCTTCAAGACTGCCTATGCTGATGCTGAGTGACTGTCCTGTTATGTTGATTGTCTATCCTCTTCCTCCTCCGATGATATGTTGGAAGAACATTTCTGTTTCTGGGTGATGCCATCAGCCCAATTTTTCTGCCCCTGTTTAACAAGGGCGTTTAAGTACAATTTTTGATGCAATGTTTTGCAGCAGGGCTAATTCCTGCAATAAAACAAGAGTATATGGGAGAGGTTGCAGTGTCGTGGCACCAGCACCAGTGCCTAAGGCCCAATTTTTCTGCCCCTGTTTAACAGGGGCGTTTAAGTACAATTTCTGATGCAATGCTTTGCAGCAGGGCTAATTCCTGCAATAAAACAAGAGTATATGGGAGAGGTTGCAGTGTCGTGGCACCAGCACCAGTGCCTAAGGCCCAATTTTTCTGCCCCTGTTTAACAGGGGCGTTTAATTACAATTTTTGATGCAATGCTTTGCAGCAGGGCTAATTCCTGCAATAAAACTAGAGTATATAGGAGAGGTTGCAGTGTCGTGGAACCAGCACCAGTGCCTAAAGCCCAATTTTTCTGCCCCTGTTTAACAGGGGCGTTTAATTACAATTTTTGATGCAATGCTTTGCAGCAGGGCTAATTCCTGCAATAAAACTAGAGTATATGGGAGAGGTTGCAGTGTCGTGGCACCAGCACCAGTGCCTAAGGCCCAATTTTTCTGCCCCTGTTTAACAGGGGCGTTTAAGTACAATTTTTGATGCAATGCTTTGCAGCAGGGCTAATTCCTGCAATAAAACAAGAGTATATGGCAGAGGTTGCAGTGTGGTGGCACCAGCACCAGTGCCTAAGGCCCAATTTTTCTGCCCCTGTTTAACAGGGGGGTTTAATTACAGTTTTTGATGCAATGCTTTGCAGCAGGGCTAATTCCTGCAATAAAACTAGAGTATATGGGAGAGGTTGCAGTGTCGTGGCACCAGCACCAGTGCCTAAAGCCCAATTTTTCTGCCCCTGTTTAACAGGGACATGTAATTACAATTCTTGATATAATATTTCACAGGAGGGCCCATTCCTGTGCCCACCCAGAGTAACTGTGAGGACTTATAGTGTTGTGGCACCAGCACCACAACCACCAAAGGTCAATTTTTCTACCACTGTTCAACAATGGCATGTAATTACAATTCTTGATATAATCGTTCACAGCAGGGCGCTCCAGCGCCCACCAAGAGTCACTTTGAGGGCTTACAATGTTGTGGCAAAACCAACACCTTGTTCCATCATTTCTGCAGAGCATATAGGGCAGGCCTCTACTTTCAAACATCCAACTTACAAACATCTCCTACTTGCAAACGGAAGGAGACAACAGCAAGTGAGATGAAAAAAGATGGACGACAAAACAAATTATACAGGGGTGATAACCCTTCCCTATGTTTTCCAAAAAGCTTAAAACATTTTTTTTTGACTGGAGCTACACTTTAAAAATGTACCAGTTGAAAATTACAAACAGATTCAACTTAACACAACAAACCTACACAGTCCCTGTCTTGTTTGCACTGCCTGTATACTGCTGAGTATATAGGGCCTGGGGGCTATACGCATTTCCTTTTTTTAATATGGGTACGGGGTTCCCCTTAATATGCGTACAAGACCCAAAGGGGCTGGTAATGGGCAGGGAGGGCTACCCATGCCATTTTTCTCAATGATTTTCAACCATATTGCAGGAACCAGATATAACATTAAAACCGCAAGCAGCTTTAAATGACGTTATTTCCGTTAAATGTCATTTTATGCAGGGACTGTTCTAAACACGGGAAACACGTGGCACTTCACAGGCATACTACAGACACCCCCCAGGCACCATATTTAAAGGAATATTTCACTTTTTTTCCCACTTTAATTGTCATTTAAATCAGTGCTCCCGCCAAAACGGCCGTTTTTAAAACTTTTTTTGCATTGACCCATGTCCCCTGGGGCAGGAGCCAGGTCCCCAAACCCTTTTTAGGACAGTATCTTGCATATTAGCCGTTAAAATTAGCACTTTTAATTTTGAACGTTCGAGTCCCATAGACTTTAATGGGGTTCTAACGTTTGTACGAATTTGGGGTCCGTTCGAAAGTTCTGGTGCGAACCGAACCGGGGGGTGTTCGGCTCATCCCTAGCCAGAACCTTTATTTGGGAACTTCACTTGTGCTTCCCGATTTGCCCATGAACTTAATTGCATTATGAATATTGGCCAAAGCCGTGAAAACAGGATTTTTGCACTTACCATAAAATTTGTTTTTGGAAGTTTATTAAGGGACACAGGATTCAGTTAATCTGAGACAACTGGGTTATACTGCTGCCTACAGCAGGATTATGTAACTGGCAAAGAAAAAGCCATTGGTCAGCCAGGTATAACCCCTCTCACCTCCATAACTGTCATTTAATTCAGCTGCTTTTATCATGGTAATCACAAAAATCATGTTTTTCATATCATTCATTGAGGGGCATAGATTTAAGTTAAGTGAGACACCTGGTACATCCAAAACCAGTCCAACTTAGAGGTGGGAAGAACAAAAAGCAAAAAAACAACAAGCCCATAAACAAACAGTATAAACCTGTGGGCAGCCTGCAGCTCAAAAGATCTGCCTGAAAGAAAATAAGCATGAAACTGGCATTAGAAGAGGCGCCTAATAAAACGTATAAACTGTGTGAACAAAAGATCAGGTGGCAGCCTTGCGAAACAGATAAGATATAAACAGAAAAGATATTCTTCTGCGCTGGTGCAGAGGGCCTTAGTAGGGGTTGTAGTATTTCTTAGGCCGCGTACACACGGGCGGACTGTTCGCCCAACTTTGTCCACTGAACAGTGTTTCAGCGGACAGTCCGCTCGTGTGTGGGCTTCAGCGGACAGTTTCAGCGGACAGTCTGACGAACAAAGTTTTTCGGAATTTCCGTAAGACAGTCCGCTGAAACTTGGTTTCAGCGGACAGTCCGCTCGTGTGTAGGCTTGTTCGACAAACTAAGTTTCGCGCATGCTCAGAAAGGATTTACGCGGCGAAGGTTGCATTGCAGTGTATTGGACGTCATACGTGCCGTTCACGCCATCACGCACGCTTTCAGCGGACTGTTCGTTCATCGTGTGTGGTCAAGTCCGTTCATGCAAATTTTGAGCGGACTGTTTGTCGGATTGTTTGACGAACAAAGTTGGGCGAACAGTCCGCCCGTGTGTACGCGGCCTTAGTGTTGTGTATATGGAAAGATCATACAAGCCCCAATGCCTATGCTGACTAGGAGAAGTCAGAAATATAATGTGAAAAGAAAAAGTAAAGGCACGTGGCCTGTTGCATGAATCATTGAAACAAAGGATTTATTGTAAACACAAAGGATATATACAGGGAAATATTACATATTCATACATATAGGTAAAACATTTAGTGGATTGATATATGTTGTTCTCCATACAAAGGGATATTCAAATGTTGACTCGACGCTCTCTCTGGCTGCAATGACAGGGACGCAGTGTGCGGCGACTTATATAGGGACAATGGCGGGGTCACCGGGTGATGTCCCCGCCCCTTATAAGCATCCTCTGGGACTGTGACATCATAAGGGATGGGGACATCATCAGGTGACCCTGCCCATTGTCCCTATATAAGTCGCTGCTCACCGCGTCTCTGTCATTGCAGCCAGAGAGAGCATCGAGTCAACATCTCAAAGAAGAAGAAGAAGAAGAGAAGGTGGTGGCGACAGAAGACCGGGCCACCGCTAGTAAAAGAGCTGGAACACCAGGCCACCGCTAGTAAAAGAGCTGGAAGAAGGAGCGGAGGCGCGGCAAGAAGAACCGAAGAGGGGGACAAGACCCCCAAAGAGGGGGACAAGACCCCAGAAATCGGAAGAAGACCCCCGGGCGGCAACAAAGAAGAAAGCCGGGCTCCACCGCTAGTAAAAGAACTAGCAGAAGATAGCGGAGGAGTCCTGCGGGAAGACCCCCAGAGCTGTGCAATAAATTACTTTGAAACCTTGTGTTTTATTTACATTTTTTTCACCAGGTGAATGGATAGGGGTACATTGTACCCCAATACTCATTCACATAGGGTGGGGGGCCGGTATCTTATTAAAAGGGGCTCCTGGATTCTGATGAGCCCCCCGCCCACAGACCCTGAAAACCAACGGCCAGGGTTGTCGGGAAGAGGCCCTTGTCCTCATCAACATGGTGACAAGGTGCTTTGGGGTGGAGGGGCCGCACGGCCCCCCTTCCCCAAAGCACCCCCCATGTTGAGGGCACGTGTCCTGGTACAGCTCAGGAGGGGGGGCGCTCGCTCATCCCCACTCCCTGTCCTGACTGGCCGGGCTGCGTGCTCGGATAAGGGTCTGATATAGACTTTGGGGGGGACCCCATGCCATTTTTTCAGTGTAGGGCTTCCCCTTTAAGTCCATACCACGTGACGGGGCCAGCAACGTGTCAATCTCACCCATGGAGGCAGCGACATTGACCTCCTTCGCTAGTCCTGTCTACACGGAGCCACGTTCAAAATGAACAGATTTTTTCCCCGTGTGCAGGAAAGTCCGTTAATTTCAAAAGTCCGGTGGACTAGTGCACAGATGGCCGGATTGTCCGCCGGACTCGCAGTCTTCTCTTTTCTAAGTCCGCTGGATAGTGTGATCATATGTACGCGGCATAAGAGTTACTCGGTTTGCAAACAAGGGTCCTTTGGGACTCTAGTATAAAACAAAATATGGAAAATTATATGGTTATACCCTACCCGGGGGTTGGTTACGGTATTGCAGCCAAAGATCTATAGATGTGTGTCCACGTCCTTATTAGGCTATGCTGAACGACTGCCTGCGCTGTGATTGTTTGCTATATTCTACGAGGCTGCAATCATGTTGTGATCCTTGGTTCCTGGTGGAGTGGGAGTGTGCGACTGCGCAGCATGGCCGTGCGACCTTAATACAGGAAGTGTTCCTTCTGGTTGTTCCAACGCATATCGTCATTCATAGAGACAGCAGGCAGGGACAAGTGAAGGACGTGGCAACATCTTATAGCTTGTCAGAGCCCAGGAAGGGAGTCTATGAGCGGACCTAGATCTAAAATTGTCTGCAAATTAAAAGATAACACAAAGTGTTAAACATAAAACCAGGCTAAAAGCTGAATAAAAACTGAAAGGGGCAGACAATTAGTAATAGAATGGTCTGGAGTTGGAGCTGATCTGGTTGCTATATGATGTTTATGTTGTATTGTAGATATCAATGAGTGTTGTTAGTAAGTGTTGCTGATAACATTCCACTCATGCTTTATCAGTCGTGACCAGTGGCACCAGGAAAGTAAGCACAGAATTGTGAACAGAACCTGTGTATATTTAGGGACGGGGGCATATACTCTACATAAATTGCACCAGTCCCTCAAATGCATACCCATGGACCTCCAGGTCCTCATTCATTCTGTCAGGAGCCAGCCTGATGGAATGAATGAAGACCTGGAGGTCCACGGTGTCATTTAGTCTCATGCTTGACCCTTAATTTTACATGGAGAGAAGACTGGGCAGGATAGGACCTACACCGGACAAAAATTAAGGGGCCCCTTCCCCAAAGCACCCCCCATGTTGAGGGCACATGGCCTGGTATGGCTCAGGAGGGGGGCTCACTCATTCCCACCCACTTTCCTGACCGGCCGGGCTGCGTTCTCTCAGATAAGGGTCTGCTATGGAATTTGGGGGGACCCCCACACCGTTTTTTCAGCGTAGGAGTTCCTCTTTAAATCCATACCAGGTGACGGGGCAAGCAAGGTGTCAATCTCGCCAATGGAAGCAGTGACATTGACTTCCTGCGCTAGTTCCGTCTACCTGGAGCCACGTTCAAAATGAATGGACTTTACTCTGTGTGTGGGCAAGTCCGTTCATTTCAAATGTCCGGGGGACCCCCACCATAGTACGGCGGATTGTCCGCCGGAAAAGTCTGGTCGTGTGTGTGCGTGTGTGGACAATTCCACTAGTTCGGAAAGTCTGAAGGACCTCCGCTGCAAAGCGGCATAAGTGGGGGGTCACGGTCAGCACATAGTGGGGCCCGCACACACCGGGCAACAGCAATAACCATCTAATATTAATATTGTATCTCAGGACCCCACATTTCAGTGTGTATTTTGTGTATCTATACTTATAAAGGCCTCCAAAGGGACAGATCCCTGGAAGGCTCTTCACATATCTAACAGCATGCAGGGTTCTTTGTCTGGCTTCTAAACAAAAACTGAATATAACCAAATATTACAAAAAATGGGGGGAGGGGAAGGGCCAGGGGAAGGGAGAGAGGTACGGATGGTCCGAAGTGGGGTAAGGATAGTGGGTACCGACAGGAGTAAGTCTCAGTTGAGAGGATATCACATTTCTGAGTAAAAAGTCAAAACCTGCAAGTGAAAAATGTTAAAGTGATGGAGCAACCTAATGTCCCAACATAACTGTAAACTGGGACAACTTTACGGGTCCAAGGCCTGCAAAGAAAAGAGTAGTTAGTCAAGGGGGTGGCCATGAGGATTCATCCGGCCGTCGATTTGGAGGCTTCTGACTTGGAACGTTTGTTTTTCTTGGATTACTTTTGCCAACCAATAGAGGTCTGGAATCCAGGGGTAGCTGCATGAAGTGGCCAGTCTGGTATAGGGATCTGTGGTAGCTCAAAGGTCCCTAGAAACTTTGGAAGGTCACCCAATGTGCGGAATGTTGCTGACTTTCCCTTGTGGGATGCAGACAGGTTAAATGGGAATCCCCAGTGGTATTTGAAAAGTTTTTCTTGCAGGGCTCCTGTGAGAGGTTTTAAAGCAAGACGCATGTCCAGGGTCAGCTTGGAGATATCCAGTAGTAAGGATATTTGAGTGGCATTAAAGTAGATGGCTTTCTGTGCACGTACGGCTTGCATTATGGTGTCTTCGATCACGTAGAAGTGAACTCTGAATATGACGTCCCTGGGGTTTTCCAGATTTGGGTTTTTAGGGCCCAGGGCTCTGTGTACCCGATCTGGTTCTGGGGGGGGGGGGGCGTCTTTGTCTTTTTGCAGCAGGTTGTTGAATATGGCAATGACTGCAGGGGCCAGGTCTTTGGTTTCAACTCTGGGCGGCCACAAATGCATATGTTGTTACGTCTGGCCCTATTTTCCTGGTCGTCCTGATGGTACATTAATTGCTGTATCTGCAGGGTGTGTTCATGTAAAATGTCTTCATGAGATTGTAATGTGGTAACAGTTTCTTCTACATTATGCTCCACTTCCTTCAGTCTGTTAGTGATATCCCTGCGCAGCTCTACCATTTCTTGCTTGTATGAGTGCTCCATTCTCTGCACACAGGCCTCAAAATTGTGTCTGTTTGGGAGGGCCTTAATGTATGCCTCCATGTCCCAGCTGTTAAATGACCTGTGTGATTCAGGGGAATGGCAAGCAGAATGAACAGATCCATTATCTGAGTCTGCTGGGGACATGGCACGTTGTCTGGTTCTCATATGTGGCGTGGAGTGCTGCGAGGCAGCTCCCTGTGAGGCTGCATGTGTGCCTGAGGAGCAGGTCAGCGCCATCGGAAATTCCGACAACAAATGTTCAATAGGAGCTTGTTGTCGTAAATTCCGACCGTGTGTAGGCTCCACTGGACATTTGCTGTCGGAATTTCCGACAATCATTTTTGGCTACTACTGTCTATTGATATGTAAACCACTTTGCTAAATCAGAAATCATTGATCAATAATAACATCTAGTTAACATCATTAATTTTACTACAAGAAATATGTTGAACAATAATATTCCTGGCTCAAGCTGGGCTCCTCCACTTCTTCCTGGCTGGAAGGCCCGGGTTTGACATTGGAAGCCTCAGCTGGGGTTGATGGAAGCGTTGAAGGAAGGGTTGAGAGTGATGGCCTGATTTCTCTGTGGTCTGACAGAAATCGCAGTCTGCCGTAGTACCACAGCCTGGGTACATAATGTAAATGTCATCTGCTGCAGCTCCTGATCTCTGGGAAACCTGGACCTTCCTCCGCTCCCTATTATAAATGCTCCTCGCCATAAAATTTCTGCCTTCAAATAGGAGATGGTTGCCGTGGGGATCTGCGGCTTCACTAATTCCAGCAATTGATCCAGCGCTGCCTTCCTCTTTCTTTTATTAGTATAAAAGGGGTGTTTTACCTGCCACAGACAGGGCAGCTCCCTGTACTTATCAATGAATAGGGGGAGAAAGTCATGATCATTGAAGCAATCCATTTTCTCTGCAAGACATAACACAAAACAAACCCTAATGTTAGGCTAAACTCTCCTAATCTTATCCCAATATAGGCCTCAATCTATCAGCTATTAAAATTGTACCTTTGTTATCACGATCGGCACTTCCGCTACTCCTTCCCCCGCTCACAGATCGTACATACAACGCACGCGTGTTATGCTTTATATACACCCCTGACCTTCTTTCTAGTATATTCCCCACCTCTTCTCTTTTAACGCAGTGGGAGAACACATGGTGGAGAGACAGCAGGTGCATAATAATAGCAGCAATGATGAGGAAAGCCTGGAACCACAAACGTCCAGATTCCGGAGGAGATATAAGGCCTCAAATATGTCCTTTGTAGAGATGGTGGAGATGGTGGACATCTTGAAGAGGGCCGACTATGATGGGAAGTATGGACCGCACCCAAACCCAAATGTGAGAAAGGCCAAGATCATGACTAAAGTTGTGAAAAGTCTGCACAGAATTTTGGGGTATGACGATCCAAGGAGCAAATGAGGAAACGCTAGTCAGACCTGAAACTGAGGGAGCAAGATCAGTACAGAAGGATCAGGAAAGTGCTTCTAAAAAGTAAGTATTTGTCCTGTGTTCCTATTATTATTATTATTACTTGCATGCTGCTCCATGCGCATTTCTTTACTGTTGTAAAGTTTAAAATGACAACTTTCAGGTTCACGGGCACAGTAATTGGTCATAGTAAACATTGGTTGTTTCCCCCACTAATACAATGTTTTTGGCAGATGCAGGTTAACTAAATTTGGTCATGCCTATTTGTATTAAAAGAAGTTTATTACATGGGTTGTCTAGATGGGTTTGTAAGTTACTAGAATGAAATGCAAACTTGATTCAGTGTAAAGAGAGGACACTCAGCAGCTATTTACACATCTGGATGCAGGAGCACTAGTGTGGGACACCATAACAACCTTTTTATGGTGTCCCACACAGGTGCTCCAGTGGATACTAAGGGTGTCTCCATGTGTGAAAATTGTACAAAAAAGGTAAGTATTCCAGCTTTGGAAAGGGAAAAAAATAATGTCTTAAGCTTGGAACTATGCCAAAACAGACAATTGTACGACACTTCCAAGCAATGTTTCATGTTCCTATTTCTGGCCTCAAATATCTGTGTGCTAAGTAGACCTTTTTTTAAATTCACCTAGGGGAGAAAAGACTCAGGACATCTGAGGACACCAGGGACCCCCAACCTCCTAAAGAAGGGGAATTCCCCACACCACAACCTGAGGATGAGGAGGGAGACGTTTATGAAGTGGGCGAAATAGTGACCACAACAGGTCAGTGTCTAAGACCACAGCTTCGGGTAATAGATGTATGCCTGCATATTTATAAAACATCTCATTTCACAAGTGCAAGTGCCCAGATCCTCATTGGGGAGATAATGGGGTGCAATCGGGTTCAACAAAAAAATCATTGATGTTTTAGGCAGAATCTAAAACACACAAAAATTGTACCGTTTTGTCTAATTTTGTATTTTAAATCAAGTTTTAAAGTATTTTAAAAGCCAAATTTTGAAGATGCACACAGTGGGGTTTATTTATTAAATCTGGAGAGTGCAAAATTAGGCTCACTTCTGCAGAGAAACCGATCAGCTTCCAGGTTGTATTGCCAAAGCTTCATTGAATAAACTGAGGGTAGAAGCTGATTGGCTTCCATGCACAGCTGCACCAGATTGTGTGCGCTCCAGTTTTAGTAAATCTCCCCCAGTCTGTCAACATGTGCTATCTGCCATCACGGGATATCAAGGTACGCGTCTTGTGGGTGCAACCCCTTCTTTGCAACTCAAGTAGGTGAGAGGAAGGGGTTGCACCCCCGAAACACGTCCATTGATCCCCCATGATGGGAGCTAGCAAATGTTGATATTAGGCAGGGGATCAGGTGGGAAATCTCCATCTTGAGTCCCAATTTGTGTGCATCTTCAAAATTTGACTTTTACAAGGGTGACATCACCCCATCTGATGAAGGAAAGATCAACACAGTTTTGACATACTAATGTCTGCTATTGCCTTCACTTTTTCAAAGTTGAACTTTGTAAGTTCCTGAGTTGTGTATGTTATGACTTGAAACATGCCTGTTTAACCAAAAAAAGGATATTCTAATGTCAAAAAAAGTTATACACCAAAGATGTTGGTTTGTTCAAAAACCCTTTTATAACGCACACGTGAATGTGCTTTGAGTAAAATGTTTTCTACTCAACAATGTGTGGCTTCTTCTTTCAATGTTCAATACCAGTTTTTGGAGTAAGTTGGTGTTTACAGTGGCAATGGAGGTTGTTTACTAAAGGCAAATCCCCTTTGCACTACAAGTGCACTTCCAAGTAGTGCAAAGTGGATTTTCCTTTAGGAAATAACCCCCGCAGTGTTGTAAAATTTGCCCCAATCAGGACATTTTCGGGACTCAAAACAATTAATTTATGGTGCTGAAAAGGATGTTTTTTTATCATGAATGCATTACATACATTAACAACAAAAACAATGTGTGTGTGTAGCAGACCCACAACGTAATAGTTAGCTGAAGAAGAAAGAAAGCCCATTGGAGAACCTAGGAGGCAGGTAAAACAAACACAAGCAGTAACTCAAATTAAATATTAATTCTGTTTCAAAAATAGATTCATTTAAAAAATGTCTCAGACATTTGCTGGCATATCAATAGCCCCCCTTCCCATAAAGTAGTCCATATATTTTTGGGTGGGGCAAGCCAGGACGGCCAGGTTGAAGTGCCGTCAGGATTGACGAGAAATCCGGCCTCAGGCCAAACTGAGGCCACATAGTTTGCAGCATTTTTTCTTAAAAACGTATGCATAATACAGCATGCATGTACGATATGGTTAAGTTTATATTCCACCATGTTGATGGCAGTGAGGAATAGGCGGAACCGACTGGCCATTATGCCAAAAGCATTTTCCAACACTCTTCTGGCTCTGGCCAGCCGGTAGTTAAAAACCCTCTGGTCCGGGGTATGGGTCCTCATGGGGAATGGCCGCATCAGGTGTTCTCCAAGCCCAAACGCTTCATCAGCACCGAAGACGAACGAGAGTCCTGCCAGGTTATCCTCCACAGGTGGCAATCCCAAGCCACCACTCTGGAGCCGTCTATAGAACTCGGTCTGGGCGATGACTTCACCATCCAACAGCCGGCCATTCTTCCCTACGTCCACATACAAAAACTCGTATGTCGCCAACACCCTCACTAACATCACTATCGGTTTCCCATCGATTGGCCCTCCGCAGCTGGGGAAGTCCCACTGTTGGGCAAATTAGGAAGCCACAGTCTGTCATTCCTGTGCAGTTGAAGGAAACTGTGGAGTCAAACAATAAAAAATAAATGAGTACTTTTGCACATAACATTGCAAGCAGATTAGACACAAACATTCTTGGCCAACATCATTATAACATTTATTTTAAGGAGTATTTAAAGACAAAAGTATAAGGTCCACTTATCAGATCCCCTCCCCCCCCCCCCCCGATGGCCCATTGTAAAAAATTTGGAGGGGGGGTGATGTTTTGGACAGGTAACCCTCTCCACTTCATTGAGAGCTGAATGTATAACTAATGTATGTTACTTTGGCCAGTGCCATAATTGAAAAAAAAAACACTGTACAAATGGAAGCACATTTTTACTTTCTGCAATTACCTATAGGGGAACAAAACTTTAAACAGTACCATTTGAAAGTATTCAGGCAGGCCCTTTCACTACATGCTTTGGTGAATTCATGCATAAATATGACCAGAAAAGGCAAAGTCAGCAGATAGAGGATTGGTGTCGGTCTTAGCTGTTGGAGGGAGGGAGGTTTCCAAATGAGTTTGGGACCCAAAAAAAGCCTTGTGTACTCTGACTGAATGTAAGGACAGAAATAACATTTGTACACATTTAGGGGGTGTTTAGGGTAAAGCACTACAATGAAGATGACAAAATACATTGTTAAGTGAATAGGGTGGGTGGGTATGAGCCCAGGATAGCATGCTGGGGAGGTTAGTGAAGGCAAATATGCATGAAGGACAAAAAAGGAGCATTAAAAACTTCCAGCATGCATGAGGACAAAGGGGACATGCACAGCATATTACAATCATGGTAATTAGGGAATGATGAAATAAATACAATACATTAGCAAACATTAAATACATAGAATGTGATGTTAAAGGAGAAAACTTACCTTAATATAGTCCTTCTGCAGGACCTGAATTATAGCAGAACAGGTCTCTGGAATAATGATCCCCAGAGCCTGGGGAGATGCCTGTTGAGAGTTTGATGTCCTGAAGACTTCTCCCCGTCGCCAAGTACCGCAACGTGGTGACGATCCTTTGTTCAGGAGTGATGGCTTGGTGCATACAGGTGTCCTGCTTCGTAATATAAGGGGACAACAAAGCCAACAAACGGTGAAAAACGGGGTCCATCATCCGGAGAAAACCAGATACGAACTGACTACAAGTACTGAAAAACAGATACAAACCCACAAGCAAAAACTGAAGAGCAGTAATGGACTGAAAAGCACAAAGCTGAAAAGTACGAAGCTGAAAAGCGCGAAACGTCTCTCACCAAACTTCTACTAACACGAGATAAACATGAGATTAGCAGAAGGAGCCCAAAGGATGGCGCACTTGGTATTGAACTTTCCCTTTATAGTGCCGTTGTAGGTGTTGTACGTCAGCGCGTTTTTGGTGATCGGAAGTTCCGACAACATTTGTGCGGCCGTGTGTAGGCAAGACAAGTTTGAGCCAACATCTGTCGGAAATAAGTAAAGGATTTTGTTGTTGGAATGTCCGATCGTGTGTACGTGCATAACTGTGACTCATTACAGCATGTTACACCGATAGGGTTCTAAGACCAACAGCAACCAATATATGGCCCTACATATGCACACCATCCCTATGGTATTGAGGTAGGCTACACTTGTCACTATCTCACTTTGCATACCCATCATCTATCATTGTACACCTTAATGAATTTTTAAGCAAGATAATGTATATGCCACACTTATTAGCTCTAAGCCCTTGTACACACGGTCAGACATTCCGACGGAAAATGTCCGATCGGACCATGTTGTCGGATAATCCGACTGTGTGTGTGGGCTCCATCGGACTGTTTCCGTCCGAATATCCGACGGACAAAGTTTTAGAGCTGGGCTATAAAACTTTGTGACAACATGATCCGATCAGACTTTGTCCGATTGTGTGTAGAGAATTCCGATTGGACAAAGTGGCATGCATGCTCAGATCAAATTCCTAGACCAAAGCTATTGGCTGCTAGCTTAAACGTAGTCCCGTCATAAAGAAATAACGTTGTCACGTTACGTACGATCAGATTTTCTGACAACTTTGTCCGACCGTGTGTATGCAACACAAGTTTTGGACAAAATCCGACGGATTTTGTTGTCGGAATGTCCGACCGTGTGTACAAGGGCTAACACAGTCCGCTAACATTAGACATAGTACGTCACCACAGTGGTGACACCATCATCATTTATTTTATTTTATTTTATTCGATTCCATCTTATTTCATTTCATTTATTTTATTTTATCTTATCTTATTTTATATACCGTATATACTCGAGTATAGGCCGACCCGAATATAAGCCGAGGTCCCCAATTTACCCCCAAAAAACTAGAAAAAATTATTGACTCGTGTATAAGCCGAGGGTGAGACATGCCTGTCCATCCCTGTGTGTCGTCCATCCCTGTGTGTGTCCATGCATCCGTGTGTGTGTGTGTCCATGCATCCGTGTGTGTGTGTGTGTGTCCATGCATCCGTGTGTGTGTGTGTGTGTGTCCATGCATCCGTGTGTGTGTGTGTCCATCCATCCCTGTGTGTGTGCATGCATCCGTGTGTGTGTGTGTGTGTGTGTGTGTCCATGCATCCGTGTGTGTCCATCCATCCCTGTGTGTGCATGCATCCGTGTGTGTGTGTGTGTGTGTGTGTGTGTGTGTGTGTGTGTGTGTGTGTGTGTGTGTGTGTCCGTGCAGCCTACCTGTGTCCAGCCTGCCTGTGTCCGTCCAGCCTGTGTCCGTCCAGCCTGTGTCCGTCCCGGCCTGTGTCCGTCCCGGCCTGCGTCCCGTCCCGGCCTGCGTCCCGTCCCGGCCTGCGTCCCGTCCCGGCCTGCGTCCCGGCCTGCGTCCCGGCCTGCGTCCCGTCCCGGCCTGCGTCCCGGCCCGTCCCGGCCCGTCCCGCAGCTCTTCGTCGGTGGCCATTCTAGGATTCAAAAGCCGCGCCTCCGTCGGTGATAGGCGGAACACTCAATTTCCCACTGACTGCTGGGAAATTGAGTGTTCCACCTATCGGATGTCCGTGATAGGCGGAACACTCAATTTCCCAGCAGTCAGTGGTCCGCCTATCATGGACGTCCGCTCATCCTCATACTACGGACGAGGATGAGAGGACGTCCGTGATAGGCGGAACACAGACTGCTGGGAAATTCAGTGTTCCGCCTATCACAGGCGAAGGCGGAGACGGAGGCGCGGCCTTTGAATCCTAGAATGGCCGCTGTCTGTCTGCTCGACACGCTGATCGGGCAGACAGACAGCGATGACTCGAGTATAAGCCGAGGGGGGCACTTTCAGCCTCAAAAAAGAGGCTGAAAATCTCGGCTTATACTCGAGTATATACGGTATGTATCTATTATGTTGATTACCACTATCATGATAATCATTGTTTTCATTTAAGCTCACACATTTTCCTGTTTTCCACTATTGCCATTGTAACATGTATGTTGTTAAACACGTGCTATCATCCAAATGGGTTTTTGGTATCCACACTACCATAGAGTTATGCATCCAGCCATTATGCATGTAGCCATCACGCCTTTATTTTTGGTATTTATTTATCTAAGCACATTTGGCATCTTACACACATATGTGTGCGGATTTGTACATGTGCGCATCCCCCCATACATGAAGTGTATTACACTAAAGGAGGCAATTGCAGCTTTCCATCTTCAGTAATCAGTGTCTATAATATGCATGGTACCAGTCAACATTATATATACACATTAACACATAAACAAAATTCATGAGATCATCACTACTACTACTATTATTGTTACTTTTAAACACACACACACACACACACACACACACACACACACACATATATATATATATATATATATATATATATATATATATATATATATATATATATATAAGTTTTATATATATATTGTAAGGGATCTTCCCGGGGTAGGGTGTGTTTGGACACAGTTCACAGCAGACTTGGAATATATGAAGCAGATCTTGGCGTTTATTCGTGGTACAAACAGTCCAGCAAACAAAACATACAGCAACACCGTGCTTTCTAAGTACAACAAAATAAACAAAAGACCTAGCCCGGCTGGGCGCTTACTAACAGGTTCTTCTCACCTATCTGACATTTATAAAGACAGCGTCTTTTCGTCTGGATATCGCAGGGTGGGTTTTAGCTCCAGCAGTGTCTGTGCTTGCAGCTTCCTTCAACATACAGGCTGTTCATTCCCTGGCTGGGAGCAATCACCTGCAGGCCTTGCAGAGCCTTTACCTTCCCAGGCTAATTAGGATCAAAGCTCACCTGATCCCAAACCCAGAACTGGATCGGGGGATGTGGAATGACAGGTCCCTCTACCAAACCTACCTGCCATTCCATATAAACCCAGGCCCGGCAAAATTACTTAACCACTCAACAGCATATCGCTGCTGAGAAACTGATCCATCCTGGATTTACCATCTCACACTCTGTCGCAACCTAGGTGAGATGTACACCCCCTCGATCACTTCTCCAGTGACATGTCTACATATCCCCCCCCTCTTTTTCAGACCGGAGGGCTGAGCCTTTTGTCCCCACAGACAACTTACCCTCGACAATGCATCAGCATTTGCCTGTAATTTCCCTGGCCTGTGTTCCACAGTGAAATTAAAGTTTTGTAGGGACAGAAACCATCTAGTCACTCTTGCATTTCTCTCCTTGTTTAACTTCATCCATGTTAGGGGGGCATGGTCTGTCACCAACTTGAATTTCCTGCCTAGCAAGTAATACTTTAAAGCTTCTAGAGCCCACTTTACTGCCAAACATTCTCGCTCCACAATGGCATAATTTTTCTCGGCCGGGGTTAGTTTCCTACTCAAGTACGTCACTGGATGCTCCTCACCATTCACTACTTGTGAGAGTACTGCACCTAAGCCTGTGTTAGAGGCATCTGTCTGGACCAGAAATTCTCGCCTGAAATCGGGGGTGATTAACACAGGTGGTTGGCACAAGGCAGACTTAAGGCTTTGGAAAGCCTTCTCGGCCTCTGGGGTCCACGTGACCATTGCTGTCTTTCCGCCCTTTGTCAAGTCAGTTAGTGGAGCAGCAACTGAGGCAAAGTTCGGCACAAATCTACGGTAATACCCCGTAATACCCAGGAAAGCTCTAACCTGTTTCCTTGTCAGGGGTCTAGGCCAATTCTGTATTGCCTCAATCTTATTTAGCTGTGGCTTAATCAACCCTCTCCCAATAATGTAGCCTAGATATTTGGCCTCTTCTAGGGCTAGAGCACACTTCTCGGCATTTATGGTCAACCCCGCATCACTTATGGCATCCAACACGGCCTGTACCTTACAGAGGTGACTTTCCCAATCAGGGCTAAAAATGACCACATCATCGAGGTAGGCAGCTGAGTAATCACGATGTGGTCGCAGAATTAAGTCCATCAACCTCTGGAAGGTTGCAGGCGCTCCATGTAACCCGAATGGCATCACTACATACTGGAATAGTCCATCAGGGGTAGAGAATGCCGTTTTCTCTTTAGCCTCAGCAGACAGTGGAATCTGCCAGTAGCCCTTTGTGAGATCGAGGGTGGTTATGTACCTGGCGTTACCCAACTTCTCAATTAACTCATCTACCCTGGGCATAGGATACGCATCGAACTTGGAGATCTCATTCAACTTTCTGAAATCGTTACAGAACCTCCAAGTTCCATTGGGCTTTGGGATTAGCACAATTGGGCTGGACCATTCACTCTGGGACACCTCAATTACCCCCAGAGCAAGCATACGTTTTACCTCGGCAGATACGGCTTCCCTACGTGCCTCCGGTATCCTATAGGGCTTTAGGTTTACTCTGCTTCTAGGCTCAGTTTCAATGTGATGATGGATGAGGTGGGTACGCCCTGGGAGGTCAGAGAACTTGTTTTTGTTTTTCTGTAGAAATTCCTGAGCCTCCTGTTTCTGTGACACTGATAGAGTATCACCTACCTTGACTGGAGGGATTGGTTGTGACAAATTATTAACAGTATTTGTCGCCACCAAGGATTCCCTGTCTTTCCAGGGCTTGATCAAGTTTATGTGATAAACTTGGAAAGGCTTCCTTCTACCTGGTTGGTGCACCTTGTAGTTCACCTCACTGATCTTTTCAACAATTTCATAAGGACCTTGCCACTTCGCCAAGAATTTACTCTCAACAGTGGGGACTAGTATAAGGACCCTATCGCCTGGGTTGAATGTCCTGATTCTTGCGGACCGGTTGTAAATCCTACTTTGGGCCTCTTGAGCCCTCTGGAGGTGTTCCCTTACGAGGGGCATTACAGTGGCTATACGGTCCTGCATTTGTGCTACATGTTCAATAACACTCTTGTATGGGGTGGACTCATTCTCCCATGTCTCTTTTGCGATGTCCAGTAGACCCCTAGGGTGACGACCATAGACCAACTCGAATGGTGAGAACCCGGTGGACGCTTGGGGCACTTCCCTAATAGCAAACATGAGGTAGGGTAATAAATGATCCCAGTCACGACCATCTTTTTCCACCACTTTCTTCAACATATGTTTCAAAGTTTTATTAAATCTCTCCACCAATCCGTCCGTCTGGGGGTGGTATACAGAGGTACGGATGTGTGAGATTTTAAATAGTTTGCATAACTCCTTCATTACTTTCGACATAAATGGCGTACCTTGGTCAGTTAGGATTTCTTTGGGGATCCCAGTCCTAGAGAACATATAAAACAACTCACGTGCAATTGTTTTAGATGCAGTGTTTCTTAAGGGTACAGCCTCAGGATAGCGGGTCGCATAATCCATGACTACCAAAATATACTGGTGTCCTCTAGCTGACTTTACAATGGGACCCACTAAATCCATGGCAATACGCTCAAAAGGCACCTCTATAATAGGGAGCGAAACCAAAGGACTGCGAAAATGAGACACTGGGGCATTAACCTGACATGTGGGGCACGACTCACAGTATTTTTTAATGTCATCATATATGGCCGGCCAAAAAAATCTCTGGAGAACCCTCTCTCTCGTTTTGTCAGTCCCCAAGTGTCCCCCAAGAACATGGTTATGAGCCATGTCAAGCACCTGACGCCGGTACGGCTTAGGTACCAGAAGCTGTTCCACAATCTCATCCTTAATCTTATTGACTCTATAGAAAAGATCATTAGTCACCGAAAAATGTGGAAATCTTTTTTCAGCATCTGGTTCCTGAGGTACCCCATTCATAACAGTAACCTGCTCTCTCGCATTTTTGAGAGTGGGGTCCTGTAATTGTGCAGCCCCAAAATTATCCCTAGACACCTCTAAGTCTAGTATATTTTGCTCAGTGGGAGGATCCTCCTCCCCAACCAGGACCTGCAAAGGAAAACAATCATTTTCATCCTGCATACTTTTATCATTCACAGCGGACAAGGCAACCTCCTTAGAGGTATCCTCACTCCTTTTGGGGATTTCTCTTTTTTCCCAGAGAGCCCAGAATAACGGAAAATCGCGGCCCAATATTACATCATGCATGAGGTTTTTAACCACACCCACTTCATATTGTACGGTGCCTTGTTTAGTCCCGACTTTAGCCCGCACTATAGGGTACACTTTTGTATCACCATGTATGCACACAACACTCATATGCTTGTTAGGCTCTAAGTCCCCAGCCACCAGGCTAGCATGCACCAAGGTTACGAGGCTTCCTGAGTCCATTAACGCTTTAACAGGAAAGTCATTGATTGTGATGTTGCAGATTTGCGGTTCAGTCTCTAGTCCAGGAACTGCAGCACAAGATGGTTCCGCAAATAGCGACTGGCGCCGGCTAGCGTCACATTCCATGGGTTCAGAGGTAAGAGGGCAATGGGCAGACACGTGTCCCGCCTCATGGCATCTCCAACACTGGTTAGGGGCTGGTCTCCTTGGCAAGGAGTCCTTTTTAGAGCCCCTTAGCCACCCGGGACCATCACCAGTCTTTTGTCCCTGAGACACCACTTGAGCCCTTATCCCTCCATCAGCAGCCCTCCACACTCCCCCAATAGATGGAAGTCTCTTACCAGCTGACGGCACAGGTCTGGCGCTCCGGGGAGGTGAAGATGCTGCAGGAACATCACGGAGGTAGTCCTCAGTCGCCTGGAACCTCTCCACAAGGTTGACAAGTTCGTTTGCATCCTTAGGATCACCTTGTCCCACCCAGCGTTGCAGGTCAGTAGGAAGTGCTCGGAGGTAGCGATCCATCACGATCTTCTCTAGGATTTGTGCAGGAGTAGAAGTGTCTGGCTCCAACCACTTTCTTGCCAAATGGATTAGGTCATACATCTGGGACCTCGCTGATTGGTCCAGACTGTAGCTCCAGTTGCGTACCCTCCGGGCACGGACCGCAGTAGTAACTCCTAGTCGGGCAAGTATCTCCGCTTTTAGCCGAGTATAGTCCTTGACCTCTTGCTCACTGAGGTCATAGTAGGCCTTTTGAGGTTCACCTGTTAAATAGGGCGCAATTACCTCTGCCCATTCAGCGGCTGGTAACTTCTCTCGCTCAGCCACGCGCTCAAATATTGTTAGAAAGGCCTCAACATCGTCCTCAGCAGTCATCTTTTGCAGCGCTTTCTGCACAGTCCTTCTCCCAAAAAAATTTTCTGGAGCGGCTCCCTCCACTGTGGGTGGATTAGCAACCACAGGCGCCTCTCGATTTGCTATCAGGTGCTCGAGAAGTTGTTGTTGTGCAGCCATCATCTGTTCATGTCGTTTATTGGCCTCTGTCTGAGCCTGCTGTTGTTGCAAACTCACTTGCATAAACTGCTTCAGCATCTCCTCCATGTTGCTGGACTGTTCTTGGAGTTTAGATGCAGCTTTCACCCAGGACATAAGCAGCTGTAGCCAAGTCTGTCCACACCGTTGCCCCTAGCAACCGTCTGTTGCCCGCATTCGAACACCAATTGTAAGGGATCTTCCCGGGGTAGGGTGTGTTTGGACACAGTTCACAGCAGACTTGGAATATATGAAGCAGATCTTGGCGTTTATTCGTGGTACAAACAGTCCAGCAAACAAAACATACAGCAACACCGTGCTTTCTAAGTACAACAAAATAAACAAAAGACCTAGCCCGGCTGGGCGCTTACTAACAGGTTCTTCTCACCTATCTGACATTTATAAAGACAGCGTCTTTTCGTCTGGATATCGCAGGGTGGGTTTTAGCTCCAGCAGTGTCTGTGCTTGCAGCTTCCTTCAACATACAGGCTGTTCATTCCCTGGCTGGGAGCAATCACCTGCAGGCCTTGCAGAGCCTTTACCTTCCCAGGCTAATTAGGATCAAAGCTCACCTGATCCCAAACCCAGAACTGGATCGGGGGATGTGGAATGACAGGTCCCTCTACCAAACCTACCTGCCATTCCATATAAACCCAGGCCCGGCAAAATTACTTAACCACTCAACAGCATATCGCTGCTGAGAAACTGATCCATCCTGGATTTACCATCTCACACTCTGTCGCAACCTAGGTGAGATGTACACCCCCTCGATCACTTCTCCAGTGACATGTCTACAATATATATATATATAAGTTTTTATTTCTATATATATATATATATATATATATATATATATATATATATATAGATGAATACTTTTACTTTTTTTAACCACTTGCCACCAAGGCAAATTCTGACATTTCTTTCCCATGTGTAAAAATCATAATTTTTTACTAGAAAATTACATAGAACCCCCAAACATGATATATGTTTTTTTTAGCAGAGAACCTAGAATACAATGGTGATCATTGCAACTCTTTATCTCGCACGGTATTTGCACAGTAATTTTTCAAATGCGTTCAAACAAAACAGTAAAGTTAGCCCAATTTTTTTGCATAATGGGAAAGATGAAGTTATGCCGAGTAAATATATACCTAACATGTCATGCTTCAAAATTGCACACGCTCGTGGAATGGCACCAAACTTCAGTACCTAAAAATCTCCATAGCCGACACTTTAAAATGTTTTACTGGTTACGTGTTTTCAGTTACAGAGGAGCCTGCTGGCACTTAGACTCCGCGCCCCAGGAAATCTTACGCTCTAACCCCAGTGGGATCTGTCCCCCGTCTGCAGCAGTCAGCCGTAGGGTCCACAACCTTGCGGTGCACTCCTGATCCCTGTGGTGTGCATCTGTCACCTCACCTCAAGGTGACCTGACATCGCTCTAATGTTCGTGGCGACACATCACATGAAAACTGGTCGTGTGTACATGGCATAAGAAGTCTCCCGAATGGAGGAAGGCTATAACATTGGTTTTGTGGAGGGCTCTCAACAGGGTCGCTACCAAATTTTCCCAGTCTGCAGAGATCAATGCTGGCTCAATCAGTTGATTAATATGGACTTGATCCTGCCGGTGGATTGTTTGAGTAGAGCACTAAGGAATGTCTGCGGGTTTCTTCCTGCCTATCCCATCCCATTTTAGAGTGATAAAACACCTTAGCTGGCAAAGAGAGAGCCGGTACAGGTACAGAGTTGAGGGAATTGCATCCTATCCCACCATCAGTACTCCACGCTCTCCATGCACTTTGGATTAATTTGATACCCTTGGGGGATATTAAGCGATACTGCCGAGCATGAGAGTGCAAGGCATGTTCTATTGGTGAGCGCATTTCTCAAGGGAGCGGTGACACTGAACACATATGTGTGGAAGGAACGAGATTGCTTCAAGTCACTTCAAGATTATCTGTTCACTTTTGGAGTCTAATCACTTGAGCCCAGTGGTAGTGTAAGAAAGAAAAGGGGTGAGTTTTTTTCTTTTTCACTATATTATTGTCAAAATCATAACATGTAAACTATATGAATAAAATAACAATATATAACATAAATGTATATAGAAACACCAGTGGTAACAAACACACAGTCTCTTTTCATATGTGTATACATCAATTAAACAAAATACTATATGCCTCCATTTCCTATGCAGTGCAATCTTCTTCTCATGCCTGTTGGATGTGCCCTCGCCTGAGACCTCTTGAATTACAGAAGGTCACACCAGCCTTATACCCGCAAAGGGTTAATCCTCTATCCTCACTCCTTCAGGATCTCTCCAGGCACAGCTCCCAGATATGTAGCCACACTAGCCTCTCATGGGTTAAACCTTCTCCTCCCAACAGTTAGCATCAGTCTCGGCACAGCATGGCTACTGCTGCAGTGTGACAGTAATCAGTTGCTGTAGTTACTGCTGTGGACTGGCTAAGCCTGGTTGCTACCAAAAACATATAATTTTTTGTACATGTTTTAACTCAAAATGGATTTATTTTATTATACCTTTTCCTTTTTACTACATGTTCCCACATAAAATCTGAGTAATTAACTGAAAATAAATTACATATTCTAGAATAGCAAGACTAAAGCATAAAAAAATTAGAATAACGTACCTTTAACAAAATGCACTCTAAAACAACTTATATAACCATTGAAGCTTAAAAACATTTTGGAAGCCATGCAGAATAAGTAAACACATGGTAGGCTCATAAGTGAACACATGGTGGGAAAATATGCTTCAGTTATAGGTCATAGAACAGTCATGGGTATAGAAAAAGCAATTACAAAGGCAAAAAAAAAGGTCAGTGTTAGTTGAAACAGTTTATAAAAATTCCTGCAATACAAATTAGGATTGCACACAAAATGGTTTTAAATGGAAGATTATGATAAAGTTTATTTTATTTTCTTAAGAAGATGTTTTCACAACTACATTTGCAACTTTATAATCTATGAATCAAGATCATGGAAACTACAATGCGCGCACAGTTCCCCATATTCTGTGTTTGCCATCATTTTTAGTAATTCACTGTCTTTCTACTCTATAATATAAGGCAGTATCTAGTAAGTTGGGAATTTGTTAATTTGTAGACATTCTATAACTTGCTACATTACTTTTCAGTAAAAATTAGCAAAAAGAAAATGGGTCCAATGCAGCACTTGAAGCGCAAGTTCTAGTTGACTATTTTCCAATTTGTAGCACATTTGCATGGCAAGTCTCTAGCAAGAGAAAAGTTGCAGTGGTGAGTCTACAGCAAGAGCTCTGCAAGTCTGCAGCAGGACAATTCAGCCACAGTGACCCCTGTGGTAGGATGACTATTGCACAACATAACTTGCAGCTCAATTGCTTGCTATCTGAGCCTATCCTTTGTTCCTATCCCTTGCCCTAACCCTAATGAAATAGTTGTGCAGGGAGCATCAGTAAAATCAATTTTTTTCCTGATATATTATCACTTTTTCCCCCGATGATACAGTGTGGAAAAACTGGGTAAATTTCAAGATTGCCTATGCAGAAAATAAAAATAATTTGTCAGTTAAAAAAGTATTGTATATTTAATTTACTATGTGTTTAGCTGTGTGCCCAACGTCACAATCAGAGGGTAAGACCACCTGGGACTGTAAACTTAAGATCTAGTGTGCCAATGGAACAGCTAAACAGGTGTACCCAGGTACCGGTCCTCACAGATGCAGAAGCAGGGTGACCGCACTCAAACGGAGGTGTGCCAGAGTCGCAGGATCTAAGGAGCCACCTGGTCTTTACTAGAGTCACTGGAGGTATGGATGTTGTGCAACAAGGCAGCCCCCAGGTTGCGGCTCTCTCACACACCTGTGTGGGCACAGTGCAACCATATAGCATGCTGGAAGGACACAGGGTATGCACAGGAGACAAGGAAATCTGCTGCAGCTAGTTAGGAATAAATGCCAGGGGAGAGGATGCAAGGAGCAAGTGTAACGTGCAGGAGAGAGGGGGATACTGAGCAAGGGTGCAAAGAGAGAGAGACCGAGCAAGCTGGAAAGGGCTGCAGACAAACAACAACAAGAAAAGAATGCTGAGAAAGACACACACAGAAACAGCAAATTAAGGGATCCACAGACAGAAACCATGGGGAATATAAGTGCACAACCAGAGAACAAAGACAGGGGTCTGGCTTCCACATGAAGACACCTTGCTTGAACACTAACACACAGGTGCAAAGGCTAATAAAGCCTAAGTTATTCCAACGTGACAATGCTGGTAAGAGTTCATTGGCATCTAGCTCTGTTACATGGGGGTGTGGTGTTCAGTTTCCTCAGCCTAAATACTTCCTTTTATGAGGAATAAAGTGGCAGGGGAACAGGAGTAAAGTAAATATAGGCAGCTGAAAGAGACCAACATAAAAAAATAACCTGATGTTTTTACCTTACATAGATAAATCACAGAGCATTTAAGCTAACAGTAAAAAACTATTTTAAGTTTCTATTCATTGTATTTTTAAAAGCTCATAATGGATGTATTCATGTTCATACATTTAGATTTGCTTATTATTGCTAAAGCATAACATAAAAAAAAAATATCTACTGGATTCTGTAAATTGCAATGCTCAAACCTACAGTATATAACCATAATTATCCTTTGGAAGTTACCAACTCATCTTTGCTATGGATTAGTGTGTTTTATATATATACACATATATATATATATATATATATATATATATATATATATATATATATATTACCATATTCTAATAGCGGAAGAGGAAAATTTCTCAGAAGAAGCAAGTGTTCAGAGAAGAAAATACACAGTCATGTAAGTTAGATAGTAGCATACACGATTTTTTCTGTTTTACAAAATTAGGGGAAACAGTGAGTTTTTTTGTTGTTTTGTTTTACGTAATTCATATGTAAGTAGTAGAGCAATGGAAAAGAAGGCAAGGCTGCACACCAACAAAAACAATCGAATGCGATTTATTGATCCAATATCAGTCACACATAGCAGCCACCAAGACAAAGACATGGGAGGTGACACTGTCAATAGTGCTTCTTCAAACCTAAAGCACAACTGAAGCACTGAGGCTTATAAGGGCTCCCTCCTCCTATACAGGTGTTGGATAATGCAATCAGTGTACAAATTGTTTGACAAGCAGATCCTAATTACACATAAAACAATACCCATGTGTAAAATACCATTATCCATATTACCTAATATATAAATAAAATAATATATGTAACCTACATACAAAGAATAACAATAAAGAATAACATAGAAACAACATATATACACAAAGGCCAAATATGTGAAACGATAGAAGAAAATTACATAAAAAAGGTAAACCAAATAGGGTAATCAGAAATATATATTACCTACAGTATATAAA
The DNA here is from genome assembly GCF_037356315.1 of Lithobates pipiens. NCBI lineage: Eukaryota > Metazoa > Chordata > Amphibia > Anura > Ranidae > Lithobates > Lithobates pipiens. The sequence continues at coordinate 189,926,649 of NW_027507903.1, forward strand.
CCTTTAAATATATAATATCTATATATACAGTACAGTATATGCTTATAAAACTGCAATGGACATGACACATTTACAATTAGATAAGTGCTCATGGTATTTGAATTAAGATACCCTGAACATTAAACATGTTGATTCCATGATACCAAACCTCTACAACATTTTTAAAGTGTAACAATAAACACAACAAAAGTAGGGAAATACGGTGGGAAAAGGAGATGACGAAGTTCTGGCCTTTGAGTCTACCTGGAAACTATAAGGGTAATTTGGGGGGAAAACTAAGGACATGCAAATATGTGCAGATAGTTAACAATAATGTCAATTACACAGGGAATGTTATGCCTAACGAGATAGTTTCTCTGTCTGCGATAATTCCTAGTATTCATGTTCCAAGCCTTGTCACACTGGTATCTGATGAGGTAAAATGTAACCATGTCAGCCAGATATTATAAAACTCATGATACATGTATCAGCAAAGATGAACCTGTCCCTCCGCAGCCATGATATCACTGAGTTTAGTTATCCACTCTTGCATCGAAGACAGTTGTTCTTTTTTTCCAGTAAAGTGGTTTAGTCCCATTGTAGTGTTAAATAGGTGTGGGGTGACACTGTGTGAAATATTTAATACACAGGATGGGGATGGGTGGAAAAAAAATCAAAATTGGCTTGTCTCCATGTCTTATTGCTTCCAATAAGCTGAAATAGAGACTGCCAGTATGATTTTATTTGGGACATGTCCATCTTTTCCACATTGAGCACAGATGTAGGTGTAGGGAATATTCGGATAGATACCATCGCATAAGCAGTTTACAACATGTGTGAGGCAAGGCATGAGGTACTGTATGTGTTTTTCTGAAAATGGACTCACCTGTATATCCTTGGGTTTCAGTTATTCTAACAGAATCATGGCTGCAGCTGCAGGCATGATCCTTGTATTGTTAATCAGATGCCTGATCAGATGCTTTTGAGGGCTGAAGAGAGATCTGGGGTCTAATAGACTCCAGATCTCTCAGTAAAGAGTACCTGTCTTTGCCAATGCTATCACAATGGATGTTTTTCATACCATATGTAGGTCCTGAACCCATAAGTAAAAAGGATCACATCACACATGTGAGATATTGCTGAAAATGTCAGTAAAAGCTATTAAAGAGCCATAGGATTTTTAGGTACCATAGGATGTCAACATTCTACAGGTGTGTGCAATTTTAAAGCATGACATGTTAGATATTTATTTACTCTGCATAACATCATTTTTTATATTTGACCAAAATAAGGGTATTACCGTATTTATCAGTGTGTAGCACTTTTTTCCCCTGAAAATAGGGGGCAAATCAGGGGTGCATGTTAAACACCGATAATGTACCTCAGAGGGGAAGGAGGGGGACGAGTGCTGCCAGAGTTCACTGAGCCATCATCTCTCCACTCGGCTCTCACTCAGCTCTCACTTCACACACACAGTCCCGCCTCCACCACCGGCATTGAATCAGTGTTCTGTCTATCACAGGAGCTGGTCTAATGCTGATGGTGGAGGCAGGACTGTGTGTGTGTGTGAGAGCCTGATATTCAGGCTGCTTTGATGAGAGATGGTGAGGCTGCAAATGAGGCTAAAAAACAGTATTAATCAGGCTGCATTGATGGGCTGCAGATGAATGTTAATCAGGCTGCATTGAGCACATTGATCAGGCTGCAGATGGGCATTAATCAGGATGCAGATGGGCAATAATCAGGCTGAAGATGGGCCTTGATCAGGCTGAAGATGGGCATTAATCAGGCTACAGATGGGCATTGATCGGGCTGCAGATGGACATTGATCAAGCTGCAGATGGGCATTAATCAGGCTGAAGTTGGACATTGATGGGCACTGACCCTTAATCTGCTTCAGAGTTGTTTATTTAAAAAAAATGTTTTTTTCCTGAAACTTCCCTCTTAAACTTAGGGTACGTGTTATACACCAATAAATACGGTATATTGTGTTTGTGTACACTAAAATTAATTGAAAACTGAAAAAACTGAAAATGTGTGTTTGATAAACTACTTTGCAAATATCATGTGACATAAAAAATTGCAACAACCACAATTTTTTTCCAGGACCTTTGCTTTCAGGAAATATCTAACTTTTGGTGGTTCTAAGTAATTATCTTGTAAGCAAATGCAGTTGCATGTATGTGAGAAGTGTCAGAATTGGGGCAGCAAGTCGTTTAACATAAAATTATCATTCTGTGAAAATGAGCCCCAATTCTGACTCCTATTCACTGAAAAAATATAAGCAACTCTGTTTTTTCACCTGTAAGACTAGTTTAAATGGCAGTGACAATAGACTTTTTTTGTATAGAGTGTCCGATAATAAGGATCAGCCTAAGTTTTGGCATGATGGAAATAAAATTGTGCAATTGTGTATGTCACCACTCATCCCATGGGAACCGACGATATTGTTCTCACAAGTGCTCTAAAGGGAGTAATTGCCCATTACAGACACATTTTCCACAGCAATTGTTCCCATCTCTGACCATGATTCGAAGAATGCCAAATGTTCTCCTGAAGGAAACCAGGAAAACCCTACTAGTGGCACCAACAATGAGACAGGAGGAGCTTAGACATTTTGTTTATTCTGGCTTAAATTTTTAATGTGTGATAAGTTAAAGGGGAAAGGCCATCAGATGAGCCCCTCATGTGGGCTCATCTGGACACCAATGGTGCATGAGCTAGGTTGCAGCCTACCATAGATTTTTCAAAGGGATTCCATATCTTATGAATATGAAGGTTCCAATTAAATATTACAGGTATGGCAATGGAAAATAATTCTTGACATAGTGGGGGGGGGGGGGGGGGGGTTAGAGTCAGCAAGCTAGAAGCCTAAATATTTGAGGGAGCTGTGGAGGGTTTCTGTCTCTGCAATTAATAATTTCAGGGCTAATGTCTCTGATTTTGTGGTGTTAATCTAAAAGTTGGAAAAAAACTCTGATCTCTTAAAATCCTTGTATGTGATTGAATAGAAAGGTAATCAGTTGTGTGACATAATACATCATCCATAAAGGCCAAAAGCTTATGTTTGGAAGATCCTTTTCGCATGCCCTGAATATTCTAGTTAAAGAAGTATTAAATCCAAAAGCAGACTTTTTCTTATATTGCACCTTACCAAATCTTAAATGTCATGTCTGTATTAGTTTCCTTTTTTAGACTTTCTTCTATTTTTCATCTGATGATCAAGGCAGCAAGCTTGTTGCTTTTCAGCAGAATGTATCAGTTTACATGGATGAGACAAACCACTTAACCCTGGCAGGTGTGATTAAAATGATCAGCTTTTATTTATTCATGCAAAACCTTTACCCCAAAAAGGAAAGAAAATGCTGTTTGGCTTCAATTTGTCATAGTATCTAAAACTGTTAATACGTGTAACACTAATCTCCTACCCCTCACCCCCACCCCCACCTCCAGACTGACAATGGTGCTGTCTGATGTGCCTCCTGTTCTTATTCCTTCAGTGTTGTATCATGCTAATACATGAGGTTTGTTATTGGCCAGATTGCCAGATGAACACAGAGAGGAAAAAGTCAAAGGAAAGAAAATGGATGCAGCCACCACATCTAATGATTGGTAACTTCACTATACTACTTTTTTGGTTTTGGGTGTAATACCCTTTTAAACAAAATTTTAAGGAAACATGTTTCTATGACTAGGACAAATAACATGAGTAAAAAGGGGCACATGTGCCTGGTTCAATTTGCAATGCAGAAGGTTTGGAAAAGTATCCCATTGACTTTGACTCTGGCCATGGGTTTTTGGTAAGTGTTTTTTCTTCTAAAACAGAAAAAATATTTTACTATTAGGTTCATTAAAGCTAATTCAGACAAAGAAATATAATGACTTTATACAGTACATATTATTTAATTCTAAGTTGCATTTTGCATTGTTGCTAATTTGTAGTGTTAGCATACTATTCATACCCTACGAAAAATAATACCTAATGGTTTTACATATGCTTTACATAAAGTTTATCTTCAGTGGCAAATATGAAAGCCACCAGATGAATGTAAAAATACTCAACAGAGGATACTTATGTTGCACACTAAAAAACTGAAGAAAACATGTTAATGGTTATGTTCTTCCATTGACACTGCTGATTTTAATAAAATAAACACAGGTTCTTTGTATTAAAGAAGCGTAATATGTTTGCTAAAGGCCAGTGTCAAAATGAAATGTGAACAAAAGGACTATAAATACATTAAAATGTAGGGACAAAACTGAATCAAAACCCATATGAAAAAAGGGGGAGGGGGGGGGGACTTAGTGGGACTTTATATGAAATGTATGTGAATATGTCTCCATCCCTGATTCAGTATAAATAAAAAATAAATAAAATGGGGCTTTATATGAGGTATGTGTGGCAAAGGTATTGCTAAATGATGATTACATAACAGAGGTATGGACTCCAGAGAGAGAGATATAATTTTGCCCCTGTTCAAATTATTAGTAAGACCTCATCTGGAATATGCAGTTCAGTTTTGGGCACCAGTTCTCAAAAAGAATATTGGGGAACTGAAGAAAGTGCAGAGAAGGGCAACCAAACTGTTGGGCAACCAAAAGGGTCCATATAGTGAACTTGGCGCTGAGTTATTCACTTTACAGTCAACAAAGAGGACAAGGGGGCACTCTTTACGGCTAGAGGAAATGAGATTTCATCTCCAAAAAAGGAAAGGTTTCTTCACAGTAAAAGCTGTGAAAATGTGGAATATTTCCTAAGTGTACATAATATAACTGGGTACTAACATTTATAGGTAAAGTTGATCCAGGGTAAATCCGATTGCCTTTCTGGGGATCAGGAAGGAATTTTTTTCCCATGCTTTAGCAAATTGGATGATGCTCTGCTGGTTTTTCTTTTGCCTTCCTCTGGATCAACTGTGGGTATAGAATTGGGTATATGGAATTGTATGATATTATTATTATTTTTTTTGTGGTTGAACTAGATGGACTTGAGTCTTTTTTCAACCTAACTATGTAACTATGTAACTATAACAGGTTAGAAAAATCTATTCGTAGATTTTTTGTCCATAATGACAACATGTAACAAACATTGTATGTAAAAAACTGGCAACAACAATAAATAAATATATATAACGGCCATCCTAGATGACACGGCCACCTCAGAAACAGTATAAAGATAAAATCTGTATATGTGAAACTGGTTAAAACATGGAGATGAGATGCATCAAATAAGCCTTAAGTGTTTTGTGGATTTAATCCACTCTTCAGGGGCAAATGCATTGAATATATATGAGCTAAATATGAAATGGTGACATAGCAACAAAAGGGACACTCAGAGCCCATTCACACAGGGGCAACTCCTGATCCGACTTCAGGTCGCCCCAAGTCGCCTCAGGTCGCCTCAGGTCGGACAACATTTAAAAAGCAATGTAAGTGAATGAGAGCCGTCTTAATGCACACTACTGAAGTCGCTCCGACTTCAGAAAAGGTTCCTGTACTACTTCTATCCGACTTGTAGGCGACCGGTACCCATTGATTTCAATGGAGATCGCCTCCAAGTCGGATCTCCGTCTATACGGAGGCGACTTTGACAGAATTATTAGCTCTGAAGGGGGAACTCCACGGCAAATTTCTGAAAAAAATTTGGCGTGGGTTCCCCCTCCGAGAGCATACCAGGCCCTTAGGTCTGGTATGGATTCCAAGGGGAACCCCCTACGCCGAAAAAACGGCGTGGGGGTCCCCCCCAGATCCACACCAGACCCTTATCCGAGCACGCTACCCGGCCGGCCAGGAAAGGGGGTGGGGACGAGCGGGCGCCCCCCCCCCCTCCTGAGCCGTACCAGGCCGCGTGCCCTCAACATGGGGGGGTGCCTTGGGGAGGGGGGGCGTGCGGCCCCCCCACCCCAAAGCACCTTGTCCCCATGTCGATGAGGACAAGGGCCTCTTCCCGACAACCCTGGCCGTTGGTTGTCGGGGTCTGCGGGCGGGGGGCTTATCGGAATCCGGGAGCCCCCTTTAATAAGGGGGCCCCCGGATACCGGCCCCCCACCCTATGTGAATGAGTATGGGGTACAATGTACCCCTACCCATTCACCTGTGGAAAAAAAGTACAAAAAAAAAACACAACACAGGGAAAAAATATTTTATTGCACAGCTCCGGGGGTCTTCCGTCTTCGGGGGTCTTCTCGCCGGACACCTCCGCTATCTTCTTGTAGCTCTTTTACTAGCGGAGGAGTCCGGCTTTCTTCCTCCCCGCCGCCGGCCTCTTCTCCCGACTTCGGGGGTCTTGTCCCCCTCTTCGGTTCTTCTGCCGGGCCACCGCGCCTTCTTATAGCTCTTTTGCAGGCGGTGGCCCGGTCTTCTGCTGCTGCCGCTGCCGCCGCCGCCGCCCGTTCTTCTTCTTCTTCTTCTTCTTCTCCAGGAGATGTTGACACGACGCTCTCTCCGGCCGCAATGCCAGGGACGCGCTCCGCTGCCACTTATATAGGGACAATGGGGCGGTGTCACATGGGTTGATGTCACATGGGTTGGTCACATGGGTTGATGTCACATGGTAAGGGGGCGGGGTCACCATGTGACATCAACCCATGTGACCAACCCATGTGACATCAACCCATGTGACACCGCCCCATTGTCCCTATATAAGTGGCAGCGGAGCGCGTCCCTGGCATTGTGGCCGGAGAGAGCGTCGTGTCAACATCTCCTGGAGAAGAAGAAGAAGAAGAAGAAGAATAAGAACGGGCGGCGGCGGCGGCAGCGGCAGCAGCAGAAGACCGGGCCACCGCCTGCAAAAGAGCTATAAGAAGGCGCGGTGGCCCGGCAGAAGAACCGAAGAGGGGGACAAGACCCCCGAAGTCGGGAGAAGAGGCCGGCGGCGGGGAGGAAGAAAGCCGGACTCCTCCGCTAGTAAAAGAGCTACAAGAAGATAGCGGAGGTGTCCGGCGAGAAGACCCCCGAAGACGGAAGACCCCCGGAGCTGTGCAATAAAATATTTTTTCCCTGTGTTGTGTTTTTTTTTTGTACTTTTTTTCCACAGGTGAATGGGTAGGGGTACATTGTACCCCATACTCATTCACATAGGGTGGGGGGCCGGTATCCGGGGGCCCCCTTATTAAAGGGGGCTCCCGGATTCCGATAAGCCCCCCGCCCGCAGACCCCGACAACCAACGGCCAGGGTTGTCGGGAAGAGGCCCTTGTCCTCATCGACATGGGGACAAGGTGCTTTGGGGTGGGGGGGGCCGCACGCCCCCCCTCCCCCAAGGCACCCCCCCATGTTGAGGGCACGCGGCCTGGTACGGCTCAGGAGGGGGGGGCCGCCCGCTCGTCCCCACCCCCTTTCCTGGCCGGCCGGGTAGCGTGCTCGGATAAGGGTCTGGTGTGGATCTGGGGGGGACCCCCACGCCGTTTTTTCGGCGTAGGGGGTTCCCCTTGGAATCCATACCAGACCTAAGGGCCTGGTATGCTCTCGGAGGGGGAACCCACGCCAAATTTTTTTCAGAAATTTGCCGTGGAGTTCCCCCTTGAGCTCATTCTCTGCTTGGCCTCGGCAAAAGTCGCCTGGCCTGGGGCGACTTGTAAGTCGTCCCAAGTCGGGCTTGAAGTCATCACAAGTCGTTTTGAAGTCGTCCCAAGTCGCGCTGTGATCTTAACTCAAGTCGTGTCCAAGTTGCCTGACTCAAGTCGCCTACAAGTCGTGTTGCCCCTGTGTGAATGGGCTCTCAAGGTGTCCGTCATGGGTGCTGCGGGACTGAACAGGAGCATAAAAGGAACCTCTACAGAAAAGGAATGTCCAGGGATGATGTGTATAGGCTCCAATACAAACAAGAAGCCATAATCTAGATGGGAGTGTGCAGTGTGCACAGTGTGTGATGCCAGAAGGGTCATCTAGAATGGCTGTTATATATACCCTACAATGTACCATCTTTATGCAGCGGTCATATATTTATTATACAATGTATCATTTATTGTTGTTGCCAGTTTTTTACATACAATGTTTGTCACATGTTGTCATTATGGACACAAATCTATGAATTAATTTTTCTAACCTGTCAATCATTATTTAGTAAAAAACATTGTGTTTTTATATTGACTATGCTTCTGTTGCAGCACATACCTCATATAAAGTCCCATTTTATTAATTTTTTATTTATACTGAATCAGGGATGGAGACATATTCACATACATTTCATATAAAGTCCCACTAAGTCCCCCCCCCCTCCCCCTTTTTTCATATGGGTTTTGATTCAGTTTTGTCCCTACATTTTAATGTATTTATAGTCCTTTTGTTCACATTTCATTTTGACACTGGCCTTTAGCAAACATATTACGCTTCTTTAATACAAAGAACCTGTGTTTATTTTATTAAAATCAGCAGTGTCAATGGAAGAACATAACCATTAACATGTTTTCTTCAGTTTTTTAGTGTGCAACATAAGTATCCTCTGTTGAGTATTTTTACATTCATCTGGTGGCTTTCATATTTGCCACTGAAGATAAACTTTATGTAAAGCATATGTAAAACCATTAGGTATTATTTTTCGTAGGGTATGAATAATATGCTAACACTACAAATTAGCAACAATGCAAAATGCAACTTAGAATTAAATAATATGTACTGTATAAAGTCATTATATTTCTTTGTCTGAATTAGCTTTAATGAACCTAATAGTAAAATATTTTTTCTGTTTTAGAAGAAAAAACACTTACAAAACCCAGTTAGGCTTAAAACATATTGTGCCATGCATTGGTGTAACCTTGTTTTAACAAGCTAAATAAAGAAAAGTGTTATTCGCATATTCTCTGTCATGTGCTGATCAATACTGGTATTTGCCACCCCATGTTGGAGCACTCTGAATATGCATTCCCTGTGGCTTTGTTATTACCTGTGGTATTTCAAATAGCTTAGTGTTCATGCCCTGTGCTTGTTTGCAGAGACTTTGAGGGCCCTGTTATTACTAAATACTTGCAAATGTTGTAGAAATGCTTCCATTTACAGTTATGTATATGTTGTTTTTCCAGTAATTTGACAAAACATATCGTTCGTATTATTGCGAAATTGTCCTTTATATTCAAAGTGTCCTTGGTATTTACCTGTTAGTTTAACCAGTCGCTGCCCGCCCACCGTCAAATGATGGAAGGGGCGGTGCGGCTCTCATTCTTGCTGGACATCTTATGATGTCGGCGCATTCAAACTTGGCATACGCGCGGTTGGGTGTGTGAAGCCCTGCACTGTTGGTGGCGGCATGCCCCCGAGACACAGCTTGTCCCCAACGGGGATCAACAGCCAATTGGGATGGCTGTTTATCATGTGATGGGCTGTGAAGGATTCTTCTCATTGATCCATCTGATGCATGGATCTTCCATATCCTTGTTTGCCCTATCCAACTTAATTTTCTGTAAACACCGGAGTTACCTCAAATGTACCTCTACATGTGATATATTTTACGACACTCCCTGTTTTGATACCTAAGACTCTTTATCGGCAGTTGGACTCCACAGTGGCCTCCTTCCTGTGGCAATAAAATCCAGCCAGATTCAGTAGGAAAATATTACATAGGCCATGGACACAGGGGGACTTGCCTGCCTGGACTTTCATACCTAATATTAAGTGGCAATGCTCACTCATGCACATAAATGGCTGGTCTCGGTCAGCCGTCCTGAAGCAGCACATTTGGGATCCTTTTAGACTTGTGCACAACAGAAAATTTCGTTTAGTTTCGGTTCGTTGTCATTTGTAAAATACATAATTTCATCCTGTTATATTCGTTATGTTACGTTAATACATTTTCGGATAATTCGTTATTATTCGTAGAATGAAGAATTAATTTGTTCGTATTCATTGAAATTCGCTATTTATGTATGTATAGACATTCGTGATAATGATTCGTAGTTTGGAAAGTCGTTTGTTTATTGAATATTTTAACACACACAATGACAACGTCTCTTCTCCTCGGCTCAAATACAATACAACACCCTTCTAACTCAGTTCTCAGGAATGCACTTTGCCAGTAATCCATCCTCCGGCACAAAATTAATTAGCTGATTGGACTATAAGATTTACTTTGAGCTGACCTTTTGTTTCATTAGATCTTTAAGGAATTACCGAATCATGTCGAATTTATTCAAATTCATTCGTTATATTTCTTTCGTATTCGTTGTTATTCGTTATTTTTTTATTCGGATATTAGGATGCATCCGACTGTCCGAAAGATGCAAAATTCGGCCGAATTTCGGTTCGTTACGAAACGAATTGCACAAGCCTAGATCCTTTGAAGCCCTTTGCAATGCCCTCTATAGGGGGTTGGGGGGTTCTCTGGCACTTTTAACATTGGCTATGAAAGTGGTTATTAGGGCATGGCACCTGGTAGTGATTAAACCTAATTTCTTAAAAGCCAGATGATCCCCTAACACACTACTCTGGTGTAATCCAAGGTTACAAGAATTTCACTTTCTGCAGGACCTGGGCTTGTGGGCCAGTAAGGGTATTAGGTATTTGAGGGATATTTGTGATGATTCTGGGATATTCACATTTGATAGGCTGAAAATCAAATGACAACTTCCAAACTCTTTCTTTTTCAGGTTCCTGCAGCTCCGCCATGACTTTGATACAAAATTGAAATCAGTTCAGCTTCGGCTGGAAAATGATGACCCGGAGACCCTTCTAGACAATGCTGATCTCTCAAAACCCCTTTCCCAAATTGAGGTTGGACTACCCACTTCAGCCGTTGGTTGCAACTAGGGATAGACTGATCCATATCAAAATCCTACACAGGATCTACTACACGCTCCAACACCTCCACTGCATATACCCAGCACTCCTCCAGGCTTCTCACATATATTCTGGGATTGCCCACAGATCCACGACTACTGGCGGGAGGTAACTCAATTTATTCATGGTTTAACCCCCATTTCTACTCCTCTGACAATTAGTGTCTGCCTCCTTTGCCTAGTGGAAAACTGGCATTAGCTAAAGTGACGCGCACCCTAATAATTATCCTTTTCTTTTATGGAAGAGGTCAGCCAATCCCCCACCCTGTCATCATGTAAGCAACTAGTTAACATAGAATTAGCTAACACAATGATACCCCTCTATAAAGCAATATATATGTCTCGAGGATGCCCCAAAAAATATGAAAAAGGCTGGCATTTGTGGACAGATTCAGAGTCCACAACAGATGATCAGCCCTCAGGAGATTAAGCCAGATGGATTCCCTCTGTATCTACCTGGCTCTGCTGGGAGCTGAGGTATAGACACCAAATAGATAGTCGGAGGTGTTAGCCTAGAAATCAAAATAACCACGCTTATTCTTAAATATCCCTACAGAGTCAAGGGCCAATAACTAAAAGCGAGAGGAGGTACTCCAAGAAACAATTTCTGCTGTCAAGATCCTAACGTGTAACCTGAGGGATGATTGTGTTGTGTTTAGTTAGGAATGGGTAGTTTTTAATGTAGACCGTTAGTTATGCACATGGCACTGGTTGGCCAGGGTATGCCGGGGTATGCCCCAGTGGCCCTGTTGGCCCTGTTTTATACTGCAACAGCAGCAAAAAAAAAAAAGTTGCAATAAAGAGAATTTTCAAAAAAAAAATATTGTGTAAATTGACAACTTTGTGTAAAAAAAATGCGTTTTCATCTTCTTTCCACATTTTCCAAAAACTTGTGGGCATTTCTATTGTCCTGGTGCTCCAGGGCAAAAGTGAAATAGATGGTTGAGAAATGAGATGTAATTTATGCTGGTAGAACGCTTGATGGTGCTACTTGGATGTTGGGCCTCTGTATATGGCCAGGCTGTGTAAAAGTCTTACATATGTGGTATTGCCATACTCAGGAGGAATAGGAATAGCAGAATATATTTTGGGGTGTAATTTTTGCTATGTAAATGCAATGTGTTGGAAATATCTTATAAATTGACAACTTTGTGTAAAAAAAATGCGGTTTAATTTTTTTCCCCACATTTTCCAAAAACTTCTGGAAAAAAAATGACACGTTTAAAAGACTCATTATACCTCATAGATTATACGTTGGGGTGTTTCCTTTTCAAAATGGGGTAATTTTGTGGGCGTTTCCATTCTCCTGGTGCTCCAGAGCCTTCAAAAGTGTGATAGGTTGTCATGACATTAGATGTGTAATTTTTGTCCCTAGAACACCTGACGGTGCTCCCTGAATGTTGGGCCTCTGTATGTGGCTGGGCTGTGAAAGAGTCTCACACATGTGGTATCACCATACTCAGGAGGAGTAGCAGAATATGTTTTGGGGTGTAGTTGCAAGTATGCATATGCTGTGTGAGAGAAAAAACCTGTTAATATGAAAATTATGTAAAAAAATAAATCTTCATTTTGCAAAGATTTGTGGTAACAAAATGACAACTTCGAAAAACTCACCATGCGACTTACTAAATACCTTGAAATGTCTACTTTACAAAAAAAAGGGTTATTTCGGGGGTATTTGTACTTTCCTGGCTTGTTAGTGTCTCAAGAAATGAGATAGGCCTTCAGTACATCAGGTGTGATCAGGTTTAATCAATTTTCAATGATTGCCACCATTGCTTGTAGACTCTATAACTTTCACAAAGACCCAATAAAATACACAGATTTTGGTTATTTTTACCTTATTTTTTTATTTTATTTTTAAGATATGTAGCAGTATACATTTTGACCAAAATTTATGAAGAAAAAATACTACTTTGAAAAATGTTATGACATGACAGAAACAAAGAAAAGGGCATTTTTTCAAAAGTCTTTGCCTTCTTTTATTTATAGCACAAAGAATAAAAAAACCCACAAATGATTAAATACCACCATATGGGTACTGTATTGCATGACTGAGCAATTGTCATTCAAAGTGTGAGAGCACTGAAAGCTGAAAATAAGCATGGGCAGGTGGGGGGGGGGGGGGGGGTGAGCTGTAGGCAAGTGGTTAAAGGGCAGCTAGAAAATGTTAAAAAAGTATTTAAAATTATTCTCCCAGTTCACCCTTTTAATACAAGATTTTGCTTGCTTTAGAAAACAACAGCTTGGCATTGCATACAATTATTAAGCCTTAACACCCAGATCCTCCTCTGCCATTGATTCCCCTAATCGTACTCCCCCGGTATGTATGATGCATGCATACATTTAGCCCCCAAGTGCATGAGTTTACATTTATCAACATTAAATCTCCTTTGCCATGCTTTGAGACATCATGTAAGGGTGTTATTCCACTGCAAAGTTTGGTGTCATCTGCAAAGACTGAAATGGTACTTTTAATCCCAGACCCTATATAATTTATAAATATTTTTAAAAGTTAGGATCCCAACACTGAACCTTGAGGTACACCACTGATAACCATAGACTATTCAGAGTAAGAATCGTTAACCACTACTCTTTGAATATAGTCTTTTAGCCAGTTTTCTAACCATTTACAAACTGATTTTTCCAAGCCTGTAGACTTTACCTTACACAATAGCCATATGTGGGGGACGGTGTCAAACACTTTCGCAAAATCCATGTATACTATAGTATATTCACAGCCACTCTTTTGTCTAAGGTTTTGCTTGTCTTGTCATAAAAATAAATCTAATTTGTTTGACAACTTCTGTCATTTATGAGTCCATGCTGTCTATTGCTTAAAATATTTTTTTCTAGCGAAAACGTATCTATGTGGTCTTTTATTAAACTCTCCAGTATCTTCCTAACTATAGAGGTTAAACTAACAGGTCGGTAGTTACTTGGTAAAGATTTTGATCCATTTACAAATATAGGCACCTCATTGGCCTTGTACTGATCCAGTGTGCCAGTTATCCAGTGTGCGAGTCCTTAAAATGAGAAACAATGGCTTTAAAATGACAGATCTCAATTATTTTAGGATACATGGGTGTATGCCATCTGGTCTAGGTGCTTTATTCACCATTATTCTGTCTGAATATTTCTGGACCATATCGATTTTGAGCCATAGTGGTTCTTTTTGGGCTATGTCAATATTTTCCCCATTATGAACTTGAGCTCCCCCATGCTCCTTTGTATACACCTAGATGAAGAAGATATTTACTGCATTTGCCTACTCATTGTCCCCAGTCACCCACTCCAGAATGTTTTGTAAAGGGCAAACATGCTCAGACTTGCCCTTTTTTAAATTAATATATTTAAATAATATTTAGTGGGGTTTGTGCTACTCTCTTTTGCAATTTATTGTTTGTTTTAAATTTTTGCAACCTTGATTACCCTTTTAAATATTGTTATATTCTTTATTTCATGATACTGTATATCATAAAAACATACAGTAATTTGTGGATATTTGCTAAACTTTGCGATCGATATCTTCACAGACACTGCAATGTCATGATATCAACATCTTGTTGAGTGTCTCAAATGACTTCTAGACTACTTTGTATCTATTGAGCCATCTTGGGGAACTGCCAAAATAGCAGGCATTGTAAATTATTCACAAGTATATTTCTACATCCTTCATACCAACATGTATATTCTTAAACATCTATTATTACATCATCAAAACACTGAGACCAATGCATACTAATGAATTGTTCATTGAGAATCTTCGCCTGACTTCACATTTATCACACACTGCTGCGTTTGTTGATTAGGTAATCTGCATTCATTTTAACCAGGATAATTATAAAACTTTAAAATGTCAATCATGTTCAAAGTAAACAAATACAATTTCTAACTGGCCTTTGTGCCAACTATTTAGATCCATGTAAATGAAAATAAATACAACATACTTAGTAGGATCATAATTAAGAATGCACCAGGAAATATTGTAATTAGCTTATATCACTGAAAAAAACAAAAAAAATCAAAAAGGGATTATGTACACTATATTCAGCAATTTTTAAAGAAGTTTTTTTCTAAGAAATTCTGGACATGATAAAAATATCAGTGTCCTACTTTTGCTTTGAAAAGTAGTTTGATTACTGTGGCATCCACCAAACAGGAATTAATTTTTCAGGGACAAATTCTCTGAACGTTTAATATACCGCACGGCCCTTGAACTTATGCCCGATAGCTTAGAAGTTTTAATATTAGTGGCTTTGTTGTGTACAAGCTCCTTTACTATGAAAGTGTGGGTTCCCAGCAAACATTTATCCTACTTTACAATTCTATACTGCACCTAAATGCTGTAGATTGCAGTGTGGTTGGCTATGTATTTTTTTGCCTTGCATTGTAGTGAGAATGCTGAGCCTGAGGGTCTTCAATGCAGCAGGAGGCTTTGTAACAGAGAAGTGAATTTGCCTGTCCCCCCATATTGTTGACCAACTCACTTTCTATAAAATTAACTCATTTTAGATTACTAATGACAAAACTACTATTAATAAAGCTACAAACTAAATGTGAACTATTGAATATGTCAATCACCCCCACTCAAAATAATTTTTCCTGACTCTATTACCACCTTCTGCCATCTCTCTTGCCCTGTTCTGGTGCTTTACTGCAGGATAATATATGCATTGTGCCTCAAAATTTGTGGCTAATTCATGTGCTTTGGCAATGTATAGGCATTATGTTTTCCACAGCTGCAACTCAGCTGCCAAATCCCCAATGTTTGCTGTGGGATAAATGCTGTGTTGCACCTCTAATTACATTCTAAATGCACTCTAATTTGCATTTCAAGATAAAACCTGGCTTGTCTCTTTCTATTTGCTGCTTATTGAGGTGCTCATGTACTGCTGCAAAATACCTTAAGTCTATCTCTTGAATTGGATGATAATAATTGGGGATACAGTGATGGGAGGGGGTTTGGGGAATTTGCAGCTCTGGTTTGAAGTGTTTGTGCACTTTGTAAGACATTACAACGTGATACTGTTTAAGTAAGCTCTAAAACAATGCTATTTAACTCTTCTGCCAAGTTGTTGACTTTAGGTTTGATTTTTAAGAGTAAACTTTCCTACAGCTTTTTAAATGTGTTGTGGCTGATACTTTCACTGAATATTGCAGGCCTATTGCCATGTATTAAATAAAATCACACATTACAGTCAAACCTAGCTAAAAAAAGCCTTTTCAAGTTAAAACGCATTTGATTGGGGTGCTAATGCAATATATATTTCAAGCTAAAAATTGATTGCATATCCAAAATGTGTGAACCCACTGCTAATAGAAACCAGTTGCATGCACTCATCCCCAGTCCTAGATCATGCACGTATAACAATGTGTCTGCAGTGGTGTCATCTATATATCTACCCTAACTGGCTCTTTTTAAGAATAGAGTTGTGTATAAATTAAAGCGGAACATCTGCCAAATAAAACATAACAATACTTGTGAATATATATATAACCTTTAGCTTATTTTTTTAAGATTAGTATACCCACTAATGTGAACCTTAACCACTTCCCGACCGGGGCACACCGATGTACGTTGGCAGAATGGCACAGGCAGGCATATTGGCATACAGGTACGTCCAATCTTAAATGCCGGTCCGGACCCCTGTGAGTCTGGTCGCGGACTCGATCGGCACGGGCATACCCGCGATCGTCTCACGGGGCGGCTGAACTGAGAGATGCCATTGTAAACAGCATCTCCCCGTTCTGCCTAGCAACAAGTGACGCTGATCTCTGCTCCATGTGATTGGAGCAGAGATCAGTGTTCACTAAAAGAAAGTCCAACCCCCCACAGTTAGTAACACACCCCTAGGAACACTTAACCCCTACACTGCCACCCACTGGTTAACCCCTTCACTGCCAGTGTCATTTACACAGGAATCACTGCATTTGTATAGCAGTGATTGCTGTATAAATGAGAATGGTCCCAAAAATGTGTCAAAAATGTCCGATGTGTCCGCCATAATTTCACAGTCACAATAAAAATTGATGATTGCTAGTAAAAAAAAGTATTAATAAAAATTTCATAAAACTATGCTACGCTATAACTTTTGCGCAAACCAATCAATAATCGCTTATTGCAATTTTTTTTTACCACAAATATGTAGAAGAATACGTATCGGCCTAAACTGAGGGAAAAAACTGTTTTTTTTTATAAATGTTTGGGGGATATTTATTATAACAAAAAGTTAAAAAAAAAAAGTTTTTTTCAAAATTGTCACTCTATTTTTGTTTATAGCGCAAAAAATAAAAAATGCAGGGGTGATCAAATACCACCAAAAGAAAGCTCTATTTGTGGGAAAAAAAGGACGTAAATTTTGTTTGGGAGCCACGTTGCATGATTGCGCAATTGTCAGTTAAAGCGACACAGTGCCGAATCGCAAAAAGTGGTCTTATCTTTGGCCAGCAAAATGGTCCAGGGCTGAAGTGGTTAATTCACAATCCCACATTTTGGGAGGTTAAATATAGCAGGAGCCCTGTCTTATCCTAAACTCATGGCTACTGGTCCTGTACTAAAATGTAAGTGTGATGACTTCAGGAAGAGGGGTAACCACTTATTGGAGACCAGCATGAAGAGCAGCT
The DNA here is from genome assembly GCF_037356315.1 of Lithobates pipiens. Classification (NCBI taxonomy): domain Eukaryota; kingdom Metazoa; phylum Chordata; class Amphibia; order Anura; family Ranidae; genus Lithobates; species Lithobates pipiens. Next base: position 189,944,022 of record NW_027507903.1, read on the forward strand.
ATAGCAGACTGGCTGTCACAATAACCTCAAGTCACAAGTCGCAAAGTCTCCTAAAATGTCAGGTAAATAATGACATTATAAATTGCTCTTATATAAATGCATCTAATTTAAAAATCAGATTTTAGATTGTGTTAATGTAATTATGAAGAAGCCTAACTGTTACAAGCAATGCTTTTTTTTCAAAATGTTTTAGCCTCATTTCTTTTCTATATGTTCAATGTCGAGAAAATAGGATGATGCTGCTTTCTCTCTATACTCAGCCTTAATTAGCACAGATCCTTTTTTATCCATGGCACTACAAAGAAGGAATTGCTGCTCTGATTTGTAACAAATTGCTCTGACATTTTTGGTAATAGCACACAAGTTTCTGTAATCCTTTTATTGAATGAGTCTAAGTAAAAGCATTACCTGAGCCTTTGAAATATTGACAAATGGAAAAGAAATCAAACCTATGGAGAATCTTCAGTTGTTAAATGAGGCAATGTAGTATGAAATAGATTGAAGATATTTGCTCACTGAATACAAAAGAAATGCATTAGTTCTTTTTTGTTCAAATATGCCACAACCTTGATTTTGAAGCTATATTTATCCTGTTCCAATAAATTGCATATACTGGGTAATTTTCTTACTATAGAAATACAGTATTTATTTGCATTACCAGATCTATCTATCTATCTATCTATCTATCTATCTATCTATCTATCTATCTATCTATCTATCTATCTATCTATCTCTCTACCTATCATTTACCTAGCCATCTAATAGCTTATCCACAAAGGTTTTTTATTTCTGTTCATATCCAATTATGCTGAAAGTCATTGTAATACATGGTGGTATCATGCGTGTGCAGTTTGCTTCAGAATATTTTAATAATCCCAAAGGGAAATTATTACAATACAGCTACATTCAACAAAAAACAACACAAGATCACAATAACGAACAGAACAAAGCACAATGACACAATAAAATTACCAATAACAGCAATTAGTACAAGTAAAACAAATTAAACTATACTCTAATAAAACATACTATTAAAATTAAACATAAAATAAATAACACGGATTTAAAACAGAGCTACCAAACTGCAAATATTATACCACTTTTTCTAACATTACCACAAATAAAAATGAACATAATACCAACATGCTATAACAACTACATACAAATCCTGATTATAAACCAGATGAAATCTTCACATCAGCCCTCACAGAGAAGAATTATATAATTTGAAGGCAAAAATGATTTCCTGTGTGCTTTGTCATGCATTGTGGTTGTAATAGTCTGTGACTGATGGTACTCCACAGACTGACCAGAGTATTGTGGAGTGGGTGGGAGGAGTTGTCCAAGACTGAACGCACCTTGAACAACATTATCCTCTCCAACACTGTTGTTAAAGACTCCAACTCCAATCCAACAACACTGGACTTGCGAATCAGTTTGTTGAGTCTGTTGGTGTCGGCCACCCTAAGCCCTTGTACACACGGTCGGAGAATCCGTCGGAATGTGTTCTATCGAACCGTATTGTCGGATAATCCGACTGTGTGTGGTATGCATCGGACTGATTCCGTCAGAATATCCGCCGGACCCAATTTTCCAACTTGTTGGAAATATTTTCCGACAAACTGCTCCGATCATGTGTAGAGAATTCCGATCGGACAAAGTGCCACGCATGCTCAGATCAAATTCCTACACCAAAGCTATTGGCTACTAGCCTGAACGTAGTCCCGTCGTAACGAAATAACGTCATCACGTTCTGAATGATCCGATTTTCCGACAACTTGGTCCGACCGTGTGTATGCACCAGTTTCGGACACAATCCGTTGGACAAAATCCGTCTGACAAAATCCAACGGATTTGGTTGGCAGAATGTCCGACCGTGTGTACAGGGGCTAAGCCTACTTCAACAGCATGTCACTGCATACAGGAAAGCCCTGGCCACTGCACTGACTCATAAAACATCTTCAGAATCATCATGTAGAAGTTAAAAGACATCAGTCTCCTAAAAAAATAGAGGCAGCACTGGCTCTTTATTTAGAGCACCTCAGTGTTCTTGTTCCAGTCCAGCTTATTATCTATGTGCACTTCCAGATATTATTAACTCTCTACTACATCCACATCCACTCCTAGGATGGAGACAGGATCACCAGTGCCTTCCTCCACCTTAAATCCACAACCAGCTCATTTGTCTTTGTCACATTTAGATACAGGTGATTATCCTCACACCATGCGACAAAGTTGTCCAGCACAGTCCTATACTCAGTCTCTTCCCCAGCCCTGAGACATCTGACTGCCGCAGAGTCCTCTGAAACTTTCTGAAGATGGCAAGACTCTGTGTGGTAGCTAAAATCAGTGGTATGGACAGTAAATATAAAGGGATGGGGACTGCTGCTGTTGAATTAAATTCGAGTGTGCAGGCTTGCTAGAGGGCATAGACAGAGGAATCAGATGATGATCATAAAACTCAGAAGCTATTTGCTGCTGAGTGAGAGAACCCAGTTGCTGTTGCTAACTATAAGGTCTAAAAAATTTAAACCACTGTTTTAAGGTGAAATTGGGCTGCATGGACTGGCTGGAAGATACTGGGACCAAGGAGTCAGTGTTTGGCTATCAGCCTGGAGGCCTTATTGCTGCTGAGAATATCTGCTGCTGTTACTGTTAATGTGGGGACCCTGCTTGTTACTGTGTGACAACCGACTCAATTGAGAATTAGAACTTGATTACTGTTGCCCACGTGAAAACATCCATTGTCTATATTGTTGTGTACCCATTCCCCCCTGACCCAAGCCTTGCATGTCCTTTAAGTATTTCTGTAGAACCTGTATAAAATATGACTTTAGGTAGGTGACATCATAGGTAACCAAAGTGTCCTTGTTGAGGACCTGGCTGCTGACCATAAAGATTTGCAAAGCCATATAGTTTGAATTGCTTCTTTCCCAGACTGGCAGGCTGTGACTTCCTGGACATGGCCTGCCAGGTTTTGCTTAGGCTCCTGGATGGGTGGATCTCTATCTGATCTACAGCACAACTGGCTACCTAGCCCTCATGTTCTTTATACTGCTCTGAGTAGTCTCCTACTGGCTCAGCCAGATTTCCCCAACCAGGGTTTTGGATGGTGAGGAGCTGGTTCAGGGTCAATAAGGTATACAGTACATTCATATACACACATATAAAGGTAAATATTTTATTAAGAATTTATATTTATGTTCCTTTATTGCTGAGATTTACTATTTTAGCCTGTCAAACAACCAAATTCAGTGGATGATATTGCTTGCAGTTACGGAATACTGTGGTGTTCACTTTTCATCCCAACCTGCTGGATATCAGGGGAGCAGACTCAGCTGGGTCATTCTGCTCTTTCCTTCTATCAGCATTTATCTCACCAGCCCACATGACTGGCTTCCAGTCCTAACCTTACACCTCCATCCCACCACCAGTTTAAGTCAGCTGCACGGAAAGTTGCACGAAGGTGATACAAACTCAAATTTAGGCAATTACAATGGCTGAAAAATAAAAACATTTAATTGTGTATTATTGAATACAGAGTTTCATAAATTGTGTCTCCTACATTTGCCTTGAGGTTTGCTTTAACGCTCTTCCACCACCTCTGTCTTTGCGCCTGGTGACACTCATCAATACACACAAACAGTACATTCTCATTACACCGAGTTTAAAAACTGATTTTCAGCATTTTGTCATCTATCAGCAATGTATTTTGTAACAACAAACAAACTGTATATATTTTTTTTCTATTTAAGTGCAGTGTTTAACACATTGAGTTTGAAAATAAATTGTCAGTCCATGGATTTAAAATAGCTATGTATTTTTCAAAACAAACACATTTTTTTTTCACAGGGATGTGCCACTTTCTGTATACTAACTGTCGATATACTGTACATAATTGTTCATTTACCTAAAACAACAATGCACTTTGTCAAAACAAGCCTATATTTTCACCACAAAATGTACTTTTACAACAGAGACTGTGAATATTAGGTATTCAGCTTCTGGGTTTAAAACTGCAAAACACTCTGTGAAACAGTCTCTATTTTTATAGTTGCTAGTGCACAGAGCTGGGAAGAAAATACCACCTGGCGCTAAAACATCAGCATGATTAAAATAAAAAATATATAAATTTTTAGTCCACAAAAAGTACAGCTTTTAGTACACTAATTTAAAGTAGAAAATTAAGTCCTGTTAGATCATTTCAGGCTAGACTCTTTTGCAGGTATAGCTATATAAACATTAAAAATAAGTGTCTATATTGTTTCAAATCCAGTAATATACTGTCTTATCCTGCTTTGCACATGCTCAGTTTCTCTCTGTTTTAGGCATTTTTAGGCACAGACTGTAGAGGCCGAACTGCTGACAGTCTTAAAGCAGAAGTAAATCCTCCTATCCTTAAGGCTGCATTCACACCTGAGCGTTTCAAAGTCGGGCGTTTTTACCACAATTTTGCCATGGGTTTTAACTGCAATTTTGCCAAGTTTTTGTCCAGGTCACCAATGTAAAAGGCAGAAAAACGCTTGTAATCTGCCCCTAAGAAGCTCATGTTCTTTTTTGAGCTAAGGGCGTTTTTCAGACATTTTGCTTCAGGTGACAAAACACTCAGATGTGAACAGGGGCCATTGAAATGAATGGAATTTTGTTTGTTGGGCATTTTTCAGGCATTTTTTGGGGCATTTTACAAACGATTTATGAGCTGAAAATGCTCATTTGTGAATGCAGCCTTAAAGCCAAAGAAGCTGCTTCTGTTTGAACTGCAATGGTGCTGCACATGTGATCAGTTGACACTGGCCATTTGATGGTTTGACAGTTTGTGACAGTTAGCAAACTCGACATTCGTGGAATGTAACTAACTTTTTTTAAACCCTTAAATCGATGGGTTTAGTTCTGTTTATGATTTACTGCTGTTCAAGGGCTTTGGGAGTCAGCAAAATTTTAGCCTCCAGCAAGAAGAAACAGGAGAAATTCTAGAGACAATTTACAGCACACACTAATTTTGGTAGCATCATTTATTAACCACTTGCAGACCGGACCATTTTGCTGGTCAAAGACCAGACCACTTTTTGCGATTCGGCACTGCGTCGCTTTAACTGACAATTGCGCGGTCGTGCGGCGTGGCTCCCAAACAAAATTGACGTCCTTTTTTTCCACAAATAGAGCTTTCTTTTTGTGGTATTTGATCACCCCTGCGGTTTTTATTTTTTGCGCTATAAACAAAAATAGAGCGACAATTTTGAAAAAAACGCATTATTTTTTACTTTTTGTTATAATAAATATCCCCCAAAAATATATAAAAAAAACATTTTTTTCCCTCAGTTTAGGCCGATACGTATTCTTCTACATATTTTTGGTAAAAAAAATCGCAATCAGCGATTATTGATTGGTTTGCGCAAAAGTTATAGCGTTTACAAAATAGGGATAGTTTTATAGCATCTTTATTAATAATTTTTTATTATTTTATTTTTTTCTAGTAATGGCGGCGATCAGTGATTTTTATTGTGACTGCGACATTGTGGGGGACCCATCGGACATTTTTGACACATTTTTGGGACCATTGTCATTTATACAGTAATCACTGCTATATAAATGCAGTGATTCCTGTGTAAATGACACTGGCAGTGAAGGGGTTAACCAGTGGGTGGCAGTGTCACTAGTTGCTAGGCAGAATGGAGAAATGTTGTTTACACAGCATTTCCTCCATTCGGCCGCTCCGTGAGACGATCGCGGGGATGCCCGCGGCGATCGAGTCTGCGGGTCCCGCGACCGGACTCACGGGGGTCCCGACCAGCGCGGGAGCGTGCCGCCGGCGGCGCGCTCCCGATGGCAGGGCGGCATTGAATATTGGACGTACCTGTACGCCAATATGCCTGCCCGTGCCATTCTGTCGACGTACATCGTCGTGCGCTGGTCGGGAAGTGGTTAATGTGGAATGTATGTTCCTTGCTAAAGAACATTATTTTTTTCAAGTTGTTGTGGGAAAAGTTTTTAGAAATAGACTTTCAACTTCTTACACAGTACTCTACACAGTACTCCTCAGATACTCCCCACTTAACAATCTACCTATTTAATGACCTTTCAGACTTATGACCAGCTCTCTGACCAGTCAGTATGTATGCTGTATGAGAACTTAGGTTGTGGAAACAGCAGTACGCTACTGTATAAATATTTATAAATATACCAAAACGGCATAAATGGTGTAAAGGTGACATTAAAATAATATCTACAACAATATCTAAAGATGGCTGATACATACCCTCTACCAGCCCAGTGTGCTTGAAATATTGGCTGCTCCTCACTTAGCGACCAATTCACTTAATGATCTAGTCATAGGTACAGAACTTGGTCATTGACCCTTTCACTGCCAAGTCTGTATGCTGTACAGTCCTACAGAAGTGCCTGCAGGTGGCCAAGTCCATATGGCGTTTGGCCCTCATTTCTCCCTCTCCTATAAGCTTATGATCACTTTAATGACCATAAGCTTATATCAGAATTGTTCAGCAGACTCTGCTGATCCCAGAGACAGGTGGCAGGTCCAACAGAGTATACACAAAATAATCTTATGAACATAAACCCTATGTGCAAAAAAAAAAGCCAGAATAAAGATACTCCACATATCCAGCATACTGTATATCTAATTGTTTTATGTAGCTATGGGTCTTCCGTGTTTGTACATGCATCCCTGTACCCCTGCACCTTATGCAATTTCTTCCATCACCCTCACCTACTAAATATCCAGCACACAAGAGCAGTCTGCCTTTTCATATGTTGTGTGAAGAGGCAGAGGGTGGGAAAGGATATTGAATGTTAGGGAGGCAGGTTGCAGACCAGCTACTTTCATTTCTGTCACAAGAGCTCACTGTCAATATTAAAAACAATGTTTAAGCATAGTTATTTGTACTTAAAAGAGAAGTAATGTTTTTTTTTCTTCCAGATTCATACTTATCTTCATATTTTACTTCATATTTTAAATACTCTTCCAATTATACTTGATATAACTACATTTTGTATATCCAGGAATTTGGCCCAATCTCATGCTCAGGCCGAATCGTTCACCCATCCCTAATGCTCAGCTTGTACTGATGCACATCAGGACAGCAGGGGAGAGATCTGTGTAATCCCACATGCCATGGCCGGTGGAGAGGCTAGAGGAGAATGTAGCAGCTGTCACTCCTGCAAACAATATCCACTCCCAGATTATAGATAAAGTAGCAATCTGAATCTTCTGGCTGCACCAAGATAGAAAACTGGTGTAGGTTGTGTACAAGTGTTGGTCCTGGTGATGCGCTTCGAGAATGTCCCTCTTTTTCAAGCCCATCTGTCATTTGGTAAAAGATCTCCTAAAGCTGCTACCTTCTCCTCCAGCCCCGACACTGGCCATGGCATGCAGACTTACACAGAACTGTACCTTGCTGGCCTGATGTATATCAGTGCAAGGTGAGTTTTGAGTTGCTGTTTTGTTTTATAAAATAAATGTTACTTTTATTGCATGAGATTCATGTTTTTCTCTGTTTTTATCATTTTCTAAAAAACAAACAGAATCTTGCGAGCCACCATGTGAAAATCCAAATGATAATAAGAGATGACTAAAGGACAGCTGCTAGCATTGATCACGTCCCATATGCTCGTGCCCAAATTTTTTGTACAAATATAATGCTGCGCTATCCAAATGTAATCATACAGTAACCGTACTAAATCATAATATTACTGCCTGCAGTTAAATAATGGTGGTGAGATATTCTATTCCTATATAAAAAAAAAATGAATATAAAATTGCAATCTTATGCGATTATAAGTTGTGATCATGAACAATAAATATTGCAATCCTATGCGATCCTCCCAATGACAACCTGTGTAGTATACACACCTCTATATACACATGTAGCTTTCATATGCAATAGAGAAATGTGCAATCCTCTGCAATAATTGTAATACTGCGATAATTGCAGTGACAACCAGTAATTTACACAAATATATATATATAAAGTGCATCAATATACAATAATCAATATCAATATAGAAATAAAGTGAACTGTGTTTAAAGTGCTCTTGTGCCCAACTAATTCATGCATTAATCTGTGTCCCTAAAATCGCAGCATAAAGTCCATTCATAATTACTCCATTCTTCTGGTGCTCATTGCAGATGATAAAACAGATGATATAACAGTAAAGTGCTCATGTCCACTCTTGTGCTCCCCTTTGGTGTATCTGCTCACCTTATAGCATGTGACCTTGCACCTAAGTTCGCTCAAAACACGCTTTTAAACCACCTCTGGGTTCATAGTCAGCATTTAGATCCTGGGATGGTTGCTTGCAGAAATATTCATATGGAAAACAGAGGAAACTGCATAGTGTATTACCGTTTTAAAAATGTTATTTAAAACCACCCAGAGGTGCTTTAAAATCATGTTTTTGCCAAGCTTAGGTGCAAGGTCAAACACTCTAAGGTGAGCGCATACACCAAAGAGGGAGCACAAGAGTGGACACAAGCACTTTACTGTTATATCACCTGTTTTATCATCTGCAATGAGCACCAGAGCTGGATTTTACAGCTGAAGTTCTGACAGATGAAAATAGATTTGCTTATCCATGTTGGTAAATCACCTTTCTTCTTAGGATTCTTAAAAGAGATGGATAACCAAAGCTTTTTGGCCATACTTCTCTTGTGGGTCATGAGAGTGCACTTACCTTGGCTCTCCTGTGACCCATAATCAGTTGAAAGTGGGCTAAAGCACTAGGCTCTGTAAGGAACCTGACCATATTTTTGGTATCCACCTGGATGCCTAATTTGCAGCATGAGGAAGAGAGCCAGAGCCAGCCACTCTTGCCCCCACCCCAGCCCCGTGCTCCAATCAGCCCTAGAGGGGCAGAGCTGACCAAGAACTGAGCAATCAGCGGTCATGTGATCGCTCAGTTCTCTGGCTTAGAGCTGGTGGATTAAAGATTTTTATTAAATGATCAAATGTATAACAAGAATAGTACAGTTACAGATCAATTCAATAGGGTCACAAGACAACATACATTGGACTTCTAAATACATAAGAGGTACATTACAAGTATCTACTTTTATTAACTTTATTCAAGCTGAGAACTAGTAGGATATTTAATCAATAAGGGCCGGTTCACACTGCGAGCCGCGGCGAGGCGTCTCCGACTTCCTCGCCGCGACTTGCAGGGGGGGTCAGCGGCGACTTGCAGAGGACTTCTGCATAGAAGTCAATGCAAGTCGCCCCCGAAGTCGCCCCGAAGTAGTACAGGAACCTTTTTTCTGAGTCGGAGCGACTCGAGTCGCTCCTCTCAGAACGGTTCTATTGTACTCAATGGGGACGACTTGCGGGAGCGAGGCGAGGCGAGCCGTGTCGCCTCGCCTCGCGCCGCAGTGTGAACCGGCCCTAATATAATCCATGTTTATCCCAAAGGGAACATACTGTAAACAAGGGAATGTTGCTTAACATAACAGAAAAGAGGAGAAGAAAGAGTGGATGGAAGTTACCTTACGAATTACAAAACCTTGGAAGAATTTGTGATGCAAAAACAAATTTAGTAGTTTTTAGGATCTTTCAGATAATTCAAAGCTCTGGGATGTGAGAGCCAAGCTTGCCAAACATTTATATATATTTAGCTGTGGAGCAATTTTTGTACGCTAACATTAGCTCGTAGTGAGCCTGAGGCTGGGTTCACACCTATGCAAATTGGATGTGGGTTTCTCCGCATCCAATTCTCATGGTAGAAGATTGTGAGAGGTGCTCTGCTGCAGCTCTGGTGCAGATTTGCACAGGGGTCCTGTGCGTCTTTTGGTCCATTTCAGGACCAAATTCAGCCCAAAATTTGGGCTGAAATCGGACCTGAAATGGGGAACGGGAAGGCACTTGATCCCTACTGTGAGCCAAATGCGGCAATAGTGTGAACCCAGCCTGAGTTATCAGATTAACATCAGACAGATTAGGAGCTAAAGTGGATTTTCATAATTTAATTATGGTGAGTCTTGCAAGCTATTTATATATTGGCTACAATAGTCCTGTAATTTAGTGGGTATAGGTGAGTGCAGTTAAATTTCCTGTAAGGGACGCTATAAAGGAGGAGATTGTCTTCCAGAAATGAAATAAAGCTTTATAATCCCATAATGTATGTATTAAATTGCCAGTATGAGTATTAAACCTCCAGCACATGAAAGGTGAGAATGGGAATATCTGGATAGTCTGAATGGAGTCAAATACCAGCGATTTAATATTTTTTGAGAATGTTCCCAGCGTTCAATGCATGATGTTGCTGAGCTATTAATCATTAGGGCTTTCCGTCATGATTCCCCTGGGAAGGTTTGAGATAGGTCTTTCTCCCATTTAATCATATTGGTAGTTTTTTTTTTTGTGAGGAAAGGAGGAGTTTCTAAAAAAGGGAAATACATCTTCTATTCTTGACTTTATTAGTGGTGAAGAATTCCCAGATCATGCGAAGAATCTCCATATTCAAGTTTTAGTATTAAGCTTATTGCAAACTCAGATTTTATGAGCATCAGGCCGGTTAAGATAAAGTTTTTTTTTTTTTTTAATCAAAACCAAACTTCTACTTTAAAGCTTTGCTGTTTAATTCTGCGTGATAAACACAGAGTTAAACAGTAACTCCAGATATAATTAATATAGTAAACACGTATATGTATGTTTAAACACAGCAATTTTCTGCAATAAGAAACACAGACCTGTGTCTTTACTCATTTTAACTACAAAATTACATTTAGAAGAGCAGCTGTAGTCATTGTAAAACTACAGACTATAGGAAAATTAAAACTAGAACTAATGGAATATGTCAACAACAACCTATGAATTATGTAAACAGAGCAATAAGGGATTTTAGTGCATTCAGAACAGTTTTATATAACAGACAGTAGTAGAAAAAGAATTGTGAGGGTTAGGTTTTATCTGAGAAATGAGTAATGTGTTAAAATTATATTTTAGATAGAAATCAGTGAAGTGCAGGTAATGCAACCCTTGAGTAATAGAAAACAAATTTTAAAAAATATTTTTCAAAAGTGGGGCTTTAATAAATTCCTGTTCTCATCCATAAAGCAAAAAAAAGCATTAGGAAACTAAAATATTAACAAATGTTCTTTGAACACATACAGTACATTCAGTACTGTACAGTACCAAGTGTTAAATTACAATGGTAAATTGAGAACCCCTCACGAAAAAAGTTGCTGTGTGTGCAGGAAAAATAAATCCAACAAACATTTGCTTCTTAGTTCCACATGCCATATTTATGTTAATGCTCAACCTTCTGTGCTAGATCTCACAGAACTATTATCTATATGTTTGTCTTTTTTAAGGTGGATTGCATCAGGTTGCTCAGGATAAATGGTTACTAACTTTGAAGGTTCACAACAGAAATGTAAATCCATTTTTACTTTTTGCTGATATTCAGAGCAGTCACTCATGCTGTATTTCATACCCACCCTTCCTCCCTTGTGCTTTCCCACTCTTTCCACACTCACTCATCAGACATAACTCCTATATAAATATATTTCAGGGAAGCAAGACTTGGACATGCACTTAATTATGGTTCTGTGCTTTATTTCTACTTATAGCTACCATTATTCTGTTTTATGGACACCAAACGATAGGAAAGAAAACAAATATCTTTACTTTAATATCTATTTAATATCTTTAAACTGATATCTCACCTAGGATTCTGTGCAGAGACAGCTTCTCCTGCTTGGACCTGGTAGACCATGAGGATTTCTACAGTGCTTTAAATTTCTGTACTCTGATGTCTCCTCACTCACTATCCACCTTGCTAGCCTAAGGCGAATCAGTCTGGGCACTGGAGAGAACCAACCAAATGCAACATTGCATAGATCATTGCAAGCTTTGAAAGCAGGAATCTCCTTCGTAGTGGAGGTCATGGAGGATATGGAAGAGCTTTTAATGAATATGCTTAGGCGTTTTGGGATTTCAAGCAATGGAAATTATATTCCTGGGGCTTTCAGAGAGTGATGCTGTACAAAGTAAAAGACAAGGAGAACAGGAATAGAAAAAGCAACCTGTGGGTTCACAGTCTACCAGAGGCAACACATTATGAAAACCCAGGGGATACAAGGAAAGAGGTTTTCAACTCCCTACAGGGAGACATGGGACTTGCAATTTGACAGAATACACAGGATCCTGATACCTCCCAGGCTGAACCTACACATGATATATCATTGTAAAAATGTATTTTTATGAAGAAAATGCCATAGTGACAGAAAAACTATACAACTTTTCCTTCTTTGACTGAGCTACTTTACAGACCTTTCCAATTCAGGCTGTGGAATTGCTAGCATGTGGAAAAACAATTAAACCCCTTCTCCAATATACAGTATCACTGAGGTTTTCCAGAATGTTTAAAAGCAAAGAGAAATGGCTTGACAACAATCTTTAGCGTCCCAAAAGATCTGAGAGACTTCAGTGACAGCTGAACCTCTCTTCACTGGTTCTCACTGGATGCTTAGATATAGTTCCCAATGGTTGGCCTGAATGACCAACCAAAGAATAAAGCATCTACTGTGTAATGTATATTATGTTACAACAATAGCCGGATCCCAAGATGTCTAACCTTTCTAGCAGATCGGAAGATCCAGACATTCTTGCTCTAGAGCTTAGTGAATGCAGTGAAGTTTAATTTTGCAAATAATACCCATTTACATGCAAATACATTTTCTTTATTTTTACTTGCACGTGAATGGATGATGAGAGTTAGCAACGTTTCAATTAATTCACTAAGCTCTAGGGAAAAGTGCAACTTCCCCTGCAAAGTAAACCAAATTTTTTACTTTACTAAATTAACCCCAAAGTGTGCATTCACCTTGGTGTTCAGAACATCCTATAAAAAGGGTCACAAAACATAGTAAGCTTTTGGCAAAGGCATTATGTTTTAAATATTTAGGAACCATTCATAGCCAAAATTAAAGTAAGGGAAGCTTCAACGTACTCCTTATTGTAAGTTCAATAAGACATAGAGTCCAGGTGTATCCCGAATCCTTACTTGCACACATTACTGTACTTCTGAAAGGAGGCAAGGGCCCTATTGGGTTGATTTACAAAAGGCAAATATACTGTCCACTTTTCAAATGTAGTTACATAAATTTTCTCCAGAGCTTAGTGAATGTAATGAAGCTCTGCTGATCTCCATCATCCAACCATGTGCGAGCAAAAATGCTGTTTTATTTTCCTTGCATCTGACTAAGTATTCTCTACAAACTAAAGCTTCAAAGCATTTACTAAGCTCTGGGGAAAATTAGTGCAACTGCACTTGAAAAGTGTACAGTCTATTTGCTTTTAGTAAACCAATCCCTGTCTTGCACAAGTCGTAGACCAATTTCACATCTAAATATAGACAGGAATTGTATGCAAAGATCTTAACAATGAAATTGAGTTTCCTATTGTCCTCTTGGTCCTCCCCTGAGCAATTAATTGTATTATCTGTCCAAGAGGTGAAAGGCAATGCCCAAACAACGATTTCTCTCATCCACATAGCTAAAAAATTGCAGTTCCCCAGCTCTACTCCTGTTCACACGTAGACGATTCATTTATTCATTTTATACCTAAGTATAGACCCAAAAATGCTTGGTTCAGGGGACTGTATTTATGCCTGACAGCCAAAGTAAGGTTTAACAAATCTATGTCTCTGCCATTTAATCTATTAAAAGAGACATGGCAAAGGTGCCCATCATTGCCTTTATTATTCAGGCTTATTTAAGAACCCTACGATCATTATTTATAAAATTTGTATGGGTACACCAATGAGCCTGCCTACATTATAAAGTACCCATTAAATCTATATAAGAAAGAAGTTTGTTTCTTACTGATTTTAAAACATAAATAAGTCTTTATTAATAGCATAAATTGCAGATTTGGGTATATGGTGACCCAAATTGCTCCATATTAATGCCCCATTGGATTTAGTGATATAGATACTAGGCACATATAGGGACCTACTTGACAAATAATCCCCATCACCTTAACAACTTGGGAATCAATACATACACAATTTCCCCTTTACTGGGACAAATGTCTTCCCACCTGGGAAAACAGACTGGATGTTCCTCTGTTGGAACAAATAATAAACTATTTTACTCACACATAGATTTACTCAGAGATATTCAAAAAGTCCCAAACATTCAGTTTCTACAAACACATCTCACCAGGGCAGGACTTACCATTGGGCTTGACTGGGCTCAAGCCCATGGGCCCTGGCCAAATAGAGGGCGGAGATACATAGACGAGTGTACTCGGCTCAGCTCCGCTCACAGTCACGCCCAGTCCCGCCTTATGATGGACATAACACAGGGACTGGGCGTGAACGTGAGCAAAGCCGAGTACACTTGGATGCTAATAAGGGTGCATTGATGGGCATTTAAATGTAAGTTTTTTTCCTTAAAATCCCCTCCTAAACTTTGGGTGCGTGTTATACGCCGCTGCATGTTATACGCCGATAAATCCGATAAAGTGTAGAAGGTAGGGCCCAAAAATGACTCAAGCCCAGTGGCCCCCACCACCCTAAGTCCTGCCCTGCATCTCACATGGACCTTTGGAGATAATGACATCTCTTACAAATTATTTCAACCTTACCTCACCCACTACACTCTATGCATGATATTTAGTTAACTTACCAGATGTCCCAACTCACTGTATCTCACAGATCTAAAAAAAAATATTATAAAAAATGAAAAGTAGCATCTGATAGCTGACTGGCTAGTGAAATCTGATCATACGTGTTAGATGGAGGAACTGGCATATAATTACAGAGATACAGCTGATCAATACTAACAAATCTTGGCAGGATGGCTAGAATTCAAAGGAGCTCCACCCTATGCTAAATACATTAATTATGTTTCTGCACTGCTATACAAGAATAGCCAATAGGACCACAACCTCCCTTCCAAAACTTAGGGATGCTACTCCCCCCTTTACTGTGCTATTGACAAAATAAAATGTATTGTTTTTTTGTAATTTTGTTTTATAACAATAAAACATTTGTATGTTCAAAAATAGCTTGAAGCTTAATGTCAATCTCATAAACCCCCCAGCCCCCCCACCTTCTTACCTTACTTCCCAGTTCCCATGGCATGTCTACCTCTTCCTCTCGTCTACACCTTCCTCAAACCCTTTTAAACTATTTCTAAAATATGTCTGATACTGGAATGTCTGTGTACTATATGATTGATTGCAGAAATAAATAAATAAGTGAATAAATAAATAAAAAGGCGAATAAATAAATAAGTAATTTTCAGGAGCATGTTTACCATGTTTTGAGTGCACTAGAGCTGCAAAAGACACCTTAGTACAGCTAAAAGCCATCATCAATCTTAGTACATCTCACAGCATTATTTGTTTTATCATATTATTCATTTTGTGACATAATAACTCTCTGTTATTAGAATACAAAGAGATGTTAAATCCAAGAAAAAAGGTAATTTTAAATACAAATATTATCATAATGTTAAGCAGTTGCCCATACACACATTACAAGAAATCCAATACATTATACTCTAAACAGGGCGGTGACAAGTGTAAGGAGTAATAATAAATTCAAATGGCTTCAAACAATTCCCAAGTCCCAAACCTGTGCTGTGTAGTGATCACGTGCAAGGCAGGAGGTTTCATTGAGAAAAATTAAAGCCTTTAGCCTGCACATGAACAATGCCATCTTCAGACAGCAGTGTTTAGCTGCAGTGTCATATGTTTAAAGTGTACCTAAACAAAAAACAAAACATTTATAGTATTACAGCTTACCAGTCCATAGATGTGATGACAGCATTGGTTTTCTTTTTCAAGCCCTTTTCATTTATTTGAATTTAGTAATCCTGCCATTAACTCACCTCCTCTTTCAGGGTGACAACTGTACTGAGCAGTGTTGCCATACTATAACAAGAAGTGTGTTAGGACAACATAAAACTTTTTTAGGACTACATAACACGTCCTGCTCTTCTCCATGAAAGGTGGTGTGTTTTGTAGTCCTCTGAGATAGCAAGGTGGCAAAGAACAATATTAATTGTTAACAATTCAGAGAGTACAGGAAGTTGAGACCTCACACAGTTTCTGGCTGGATGAACAACTTTAGTTTTTTTGCTTTTATTGAACAAGTATAACAAAAACACTTTCAATGGTGTAGTTAACAGACCAAAAGGAAGCAAAAGGGAGGAGTTTATTGTTAATGTTTAATATACGTTACTGCTGTAATACAGAATACAGTATATAAAGAACATATCAAAATAGATACATTAAAATAGATTTTCTTTTTAATCCGCATTTATGAATTTGTCAGCCCATAATAAGAAAAAAAAAGTAAAAAAAAAAAAAAAGATTTTGGAGGAAAAGGGGTAATCCACCCATAAAGACATTCCTCCCCTTGACACACACCAGTCTATGACATCATCTAGCTTGGTGGGCTGGAATCCTCCTATACATGGCTAAATATCTCCAGCTACAGCAGCACGGTCTCCTTTGCAGCCTAGCCAGGCTTACATGCTTAGCTAGGCTCCCTCTCAGGGACCTGTGAAAGGATTGCATGCCTTTCTTCTTAAGTGTGTTTTGTGAGAGCATCTTTTTATAATGTATAACTTTTTAACTATTCTTTATATTTTAAATTGTATTTATTTTATATAACTTGTTATAATACATGAATCTGTTTTTAATTACTGCACCATAAGTCTCCACTGGATCCCTCTGTTTTATTTTTTACATGTGACAAATAAAAACCTAATATAGCCTTAAAAATATAAATACTACATTATTTCACCGACACTACTGACAGTGCTAAATGTGACCTGGACCTGGACATCTAGACATTAATGATCACTGGGTACTAAAGGGTTAATTGACATTTACATGTTGCTAGTTTTTAAGAAAAGAGCATGGCCTTGATGTAGATTGATAAAGACAAGAAAAAAAATGTTTAGTAATATTTTGTATCTAATTGATTAGAAAATAACAGATGTATCATGAAATTTACAGAAAAAAGAGTTAATGAGACGTTATATATTTTTCTTCAATTATCAAAGCAAACGAAATAGGGGCAAATTATATTAACATCTCAGATATAAAGTGATTTGAAATATCACATTTATTGCAAGTAGAATTTAATAATGTACCACATAAGGTTAATTTGTCAGTGTAAAGCAACAACCAAATCTCTTTAAAACTTCAAGTTGGAATATTTCACAAACAGGCATAATTTTAACATGACATTAATGCTGTTCCTTCTCCTCTGTACAAGGCTGCAACTCATCAAGCAATTTGGCCTGAGATGTATTTTTTTATTAGTATTGCCTGGTTTGAATTAATAATGCACTGCAACTTCTCATCAAGTAGTTTAACCTCTGGTTTATTTTTTTATTAGACTTGGATGGTAATAATTTTAAATTAATAGCAACTTCTCATCTCATCAAGTAGTTTAACCCAGGATACATTTTCATATTAGTTCTTGGCTGGTGTAAATTGTAAATCGACTGCAATTTACAGTTAAGGAATATCATAACCAACACTCATATAGTGATACCAATAAAAATTTGTACAGTACACAAGTGCTGTAGGAAATATAAAGTATCCCAACATTTGATTTATTTTTCAAAACTGCATTTCAAAAATTCTAATTTTGGCTTTTCTAATTGTTATAAGATACAAGTCCATCTAAAATTGAAAAGGAACCCATAAATATTCTATGCTTGTAGCTGAATTTTTTTCAAGCTTGGAAAACAGCTAAACACTGTATACCTAATAAACAAACAGAAGAGTTTGCAGCACACTTATCAACTAGCCTACAAAAAAAGAACAAATTCGCACTGCCTAACAATTTACCTTAAAAACAGAGGTTTTATATTTAGATTTTCAAATATATGTGAAAGCCGCACTGCTCCGTAAACCCCTGCAATCCTAACTCTTATATTTGAGAGTATCCTATTTGGAGCATAAGTAGCAGTGGATAAATTAAGGGCAAGTATTTCTGGAGAGAGCCCATAAACACATTAGAAGCCCAGCAAGAGCAAAATGGCAGATGAAGGCATCCAATGTATACCCACTGTTTTTAATGTATAGACAGTAGATAGTGCCGACTTGCAGGCTATCTAGTAAGTGTTCTGGGAAAGCATCTGTTTGTACTGCACAATTACCTTCCATGTGCACCTTACTTCCTTAGAAAGTTATATATTGGGGTGGTTGCCATTCTTGTATGGCATACTTAATAACTCTAGAACACCCACATATGCAATATGCCTAAAATTATAGCCCATACTACAAGCAAATTGTATAAGCAGTATATGTTTGAGAAAAATACTCCCTCCAAATCATAAGTACTAATATCATTGAAAAACAGACAAAACCTCAAATGCTCAGAATATTCCTCACTGATCCCAGCGCTCACAAAGGTAAGTCAAAAATAATAATAATTTCGAGCTGCTATCATATAAGAAATAAATCACAACATTATATAGTATATATCAACTATTAACCTATTATCCCATATATACCATATTGACAGCGCTTAATACCAAAAACAGAATAATATATTTGAGAGGGTGACAGTTCCGCAATTGAAACAGAAAACCACAGAAATGTTCATTAAAGTCCCAAATATATGGGAATAAGTTCTCAGTTAAAACATTCATATGCTGGGAAAGTAGAAAAGAAAGTCCATCTCCAAGATAGAGCCACCAGTGCGTAGAGACTTGACAGTCGGTGACACCCCTTATGGTAATGAACTCACCAGAACATTGAGGGTTAACAGGCCCATCATCACCAATAGTTATAATTATTTCACTGGTTCCTCTATGGAGAATCTTCTTATCACACCAGCAATGATAGCGATAACACAAGTTCCTTGATATCCTAATAGCAACACCTTTCTTGGCTTTTGGTACTTCACTCACAGTAGCAGGTTCACATGTAGGAAACGACAAAAAACATGTTGCATAGTGCAAACTGCTTTATTAATTTAAAATTCTCATGCGCATATAAAACATACGTACACAATCATCGTTTAATACGATCGGTCTCAAAGGTAACACCAACAGTGCGATCAGATTTGTCTCACCGCAGTCCTGAGCGTCTTAGATGGTATACAGGCTCAGCGTCCACGGCGGGTCCCGGGCGAACGTTCAAACTGACCGCTCTGTAGTGACGTATAGCTGCTTGATCACGCCTATACGCGTTTCGTCATCACGTCTTCGTCTGTGGGCGTGGTCAAGCAGCGCAGCTCATACATTTAAATATACAAAGGGGCGGAGAGCCGGCTCATAGGCACTCCTCCGTCCGGCCCCCTCCACTCCCTCATTTGTATCCAATACGAACATAATTAGGCCACGCCGTGCAAGCCATCACTATGCCAACGAGCCTAAACAAACAGTGTCCCAGAAGGACATTTCCTTCTCACATACTAGTGTGCCGATGGGTCACCGGTTACTATATATACATTGGACAGGCAATCTCATTATCTTAAAAACAACCAAACATCATCCAATGTAAACCTAGGTATTCTGAATACTATAAATATTCTCCTAAGTCAAGTATAAAATAAAATGTATAAAACCATACATTCCAAATGTGTATAATCCACAATAAAGTGAATTCATACAATATAAACTTTATGAATATATATCAATAATCATAATGCATATCCACATTATCAAGAGAAAATTATCTTATCTCGCAGATCTTATATAATCAATTAACTAAAAAGATTCTTCAAAGGGGTCCCACAGATCAACCTAAATAATAATAAATAAACCAAGTGATAATGAAAAGAAAAAAACAAAAATAAAGAAAAATAAATATAAATATAAAAACATAAAAATAAAATAAAAATAAAAATAAATATGAAAATAAAAATAAAAATAAATATAAAAACGAAAATAAAATAAAGAAAAACATAAAAATAAATAAAACAAATAAAAACAAAAATACTAAATATAAAAAACAAACAATGTAAAATAAATCCTACAACAAAATTGTACTAATAAGTCTAGTTAACTCAAATGACCTTGGTTAAAATAAAATACGTACATCCTAATATGCTGTACCTGAGATATTAACAGAATGAGTACTTATAGGCTAAACTAAAAAAAAAAAAAAAAAATGTTTTTTTTATTATTTAATATATATATATACTATATTTACACCACCCATATTCATAAAATAAAATAAATATGCTATATCAGGAATACTATAAACTAAAAAACGACATCTTCCTCAGTGCACTCAGCCTAAATGTCAGTAGTCACTGATGAAGCAATTAACGTCCACCTCTATATTTAGGCCATGGGGACTTAAAGTGTTAGTACGGAAAATCCATTCGGTTTCACGTTTTGAGATTTCCCAAACTAAATTACTACCCCTCCACGCAGGCAAAACCTTATCTACACCCCAAAATTTTAGGCCTGTTGGGTCTCTGTCATGTTTAAGTCTAAAATGCAGGGAGACACTATGGTCCCTATAACCAATAGATATATTATAAATGTGCTCTGCCACCCTCGTGCATAGTTTCCTTTTCGTTCGTCCTACATACTGAAGAACATACACCACATGTGTAGTGACACACGTGATGAATTGATCAATTTTAAAATTATGTCCATTACCGGTAGAAGTGAATTGATCAATACCCCGCATATGATTATGTACCGACTTGCAGGCTCTACACCTTCGACAGGCAAAAAAGCCAGCTCTATCCCAAAACATAAGAGGCCTAGAGGGAGGATCTAAAACCTTTTTAACAATTTTATCCCCAAAAGAAGAACTACGTCTGTATATAAACCTGGGATTCCCAGGAATTACTTCCTTAAGTGTCCTATCTAATTTAAGAATACTCCAGTATTTTTGGATAATCTCCTCTACCTCCTTATATTGACCATGCAGGGTACTAATAAAACCCCATTCATGTCCATTTCCCATTATCCTTTCTTTGGGTTGTAAACACTGTTCCTGGGGCATTTGCAGAATCTGATGTAGTTCCTGATCCAAAATCTCAGAAGCGTATCCCTTTTCCACAAATTTATCTCTAACCAGAGATGCCTGTACCAAATAATCATCATCAGAGGTGCAGTTTCTTCTAACGCGGAGAAACTGTCCCTTCGGTATACCGCGTAGCCACAGAGGATGATGTCCACTGTGAATCGGAATGAAACTATTTCTATCCGTTGGCTTGAAAAACACTTTTGTGGACAAATTAGTCGCTTCCCTCACTATTGTCACATCCAAAAAATGGATTGACTTTTTGCTCCAACTAAAATCTAATTTGATGTTATTATTATTGTTGTTCAAACCATCAGAATAACATTTTAAAGATTCCTCTGTGCCCTGCCAAATAAAAAACAAATCATCTATATACCTCTGGTAGAAAAGTAATTCACACCTCCGGTTCGCAAAAATATGTATATCCTCCCATTGGCTCATAAATAAATTAGCCAAACTTGGCGCAAACTTCGAACCCATCGCTACCCCTTTCTTTTGATTATAGAATTTGCCATCGTACCAAAAGTAGTTGTGCAAAAGGCAGAATTCCAAAGCCAGTCGCAAAAACTTCTTTTGGATGTAAGGCAGCTCGTCTCTCTGAGAGAATGCCCAGTTGAGAGCCAACAGGGCATCCTCATGTTGAATAATAGTGTAGAGAGACGACCAATCATAGTTTACAAAGAATGTAAAAGAAAACATTTTGCGTTAAATGATTTAAAGTGGAAGTGAAGACAAATATACATATCGTTTAAAATATTGCTTCCCCCTCCATTATACTCAAGCTGTCTACTGTTTGAAAAAAGCTCTGTGCAAATATTTTATTATGTCCTTTGGTGCAATTACATTTACACAGACCTAGTTTAAAAACTGTGGGGCAACATGGGTATAAGGCGGGGCCAAGCAATATTTAAAAGATTTTATATTTTTGCCCTTACTTCCATTTAAATGTATTATAGCAGTTTAATTACCTTTATACAGTTTAGGTCACATGATGCCGGGGAGCAACTCTACTCCTCAAAATATTGAGGTGTAGAGGGAGTATATTATAAGGAAAATATCTCTTGGTTGTGATGGCACTGCATTCTGGTCTTCTTTTTTTCAACTACCTTAACTCCCCATTCACACCTGGGCATTTTGTAGCTTGAAGCCTGAAGCAACAAAACGCTGGAGGGGAAAAAATCAATTATTCTCTATGGAGATGGTTCTCCACTCCAAAACGCTTTAAGCCATAAGCTCAAAAACGCCTGAAGCTCAAACAAGTGCTGGAACAATTTTTTTAGGCAGATTTGGGTGTTTTTTTGCTTTTTACATTGGTGACCTTTTGACCTGCACAAAATCGTGGCAAAGCTCAGTGAAAAATGGCACAAAAACACCATAAAAAAGCTGCAAAAATCATTGCAAATCGCGGTAAAATCGCACAATTTTCTGCCTGAAACTGCTACACACAGGTGTGAATGGGGTCTAATGGCAAACTGACCAGATGGTTTCATAAAGACATTCGCTTATTAGTAAAATTTGGGTGTAGATGTAAGCAGCAATAGAACTATACATGCCAGCATGTACAGTAACTGCCCAGACTCCATAAATCAATTAGTAGCTAGGGTAGTTAATAGTCAAGACAATACACAGCTCTTTACTCTGTCAACCAGAAACATAGGATGTGTGTTCAAGTTAAGTCAATTTGTGCAGAGAGACCAGAGGGATGACTATAGACCTGATCTGTAGATCTATTTGTTAAATGGACTGTATACACACAACTATATCTTACATTTTAAACTTTCTATTAGGTCCTTCCAAAGAAGCGTACAATACACAAATATAAGCTCAAATATCAAGAACCAACACATCACCAGTCATATGAAGGTAAAGTCTATACAAAAGTGTAGCGCTAAAACCAGGCATATTATAACATTCTTATGAAGAACAATAAACATTCATATATAAAACATATGCGTATGTGTATTAAACACTGATAACGTGAAAGAAAAAAACAACCTAAAGAGATACAAAGTCTCTTATAAATCAAAACCACGTGTATAGTAGTATATCTCTTTAGGTTGTTTAAATGAGAATGTTATAATATGCCTGGTTTTAGCACTACACTTTTGTATAGAATTTACACGTTACACTTCTAAATATCCTTGTGGTGTGTTAGCAGCTTTTATTATTTTGAGGATAGCGCAGTGTTCGTTATTGTTTGATAGTTTGTGACATATATGAAGGTAAAGAAAAATAAAATGAATAAATCAACAGTACAATCTCAAAGTAATTGCAACAAATATAACCAAAGGTTTACAGAAAGTACCCAGTAAAATTCTGAGACATAGTGCATATTAAAAACATCTTTTGGATCAATTCTGTAGAAGGACAAATAAGCTTATAACTAGAAATGGGGGGGAAGAAGAAGAGAAGAGAATAAAAAAATAAAATATATATGGCAGTAGAAGAGAAGGGAATAGTTAAGTACAAGGGTAAATGTGGACGCTACTCTGCTCCTGCATATAAGACTCCTGAAAAATCCCCCAAAAAATGGTGTGAAATGCAGAGTTCATTCAGCAAGGTAAGAGAGGTAGTCTTGGGATAACTGAAAAAAAATTTTTTTCATTTTATAGCATTTGTAAATTCCTCCATCTGTTGGATTTCACTGATCAGAGAGAACCATTGTCCCATGGAGGGGGATCAGTGCATTTCCACATTTAAGCTATACAGACCTTGGCTGCATTACTAACAGCAATTTCTTGTACTGACTCCTAGGTATTCGAGTTGAATGTAACAGAATTGCCTCAGGTTGGTTCTCAATTTTTTCATCAAAGTTCAAACACTACTTTCTGGACAAAGCATGTCTTAAGGTAAAGGCATCAGCACAGTATGTTCCAAAAAGAGAGCATGGCTCCAAAGAAACAGCATCAGGCTTGATAGTGGAAGGAATGTGTTTGATTTGGAGAGTCTGCTAGTATTTCAATGGAGGGGTTATCATAGATAGGTTTTCCGTAATGGATTCCATACCTACCTGCAACCATAACATTTTTAATCAAAGAGGTTTGTAGATATCTCCTATATCCCCATGGAGACATCAACAAGAGGAAGTGAGCATAAGGACTATTGCGGGGCACATGAAATATTTATCATACAAAAGAAATATTAATACCAAGGTAATAGGTCATGTTTAAAAGAGAAGATTTATTTAGAGAAAACAGAAAATAAATACATAAAATATCACAAGATTCCGTTGATAGAGACGAATGAGGTAATTATTCAACTAGTTTCGCTGTCATAGCTTCATCAGGATATTACATGAGTCTGAAAATATACAATTATTAGTGTAGCAATTCATTAATGTCAATAGTTGCAATATAAACATGACAAGTGAATACAATCATTTAGACATGGGAGACATTGTCATTACAATATATTAACATGAAAGTGGGATTCCTACCTCTCTATCAACCCCATTCCAGCTCCTAGACAAATTCAATGGTGTGGAGAGGGAGGAAAGATTCTTTCCCGGCGACTGGGAGAGGAATATTTCACAGCAGCGATAGTAGATCCATATATAAAGGATATTGACTAGATATGTAAAAGATATATAGAAAAAATGATATTTGATTCATCAGATATATACTAAAGAGAGTGAGGGCCACTGAAAGAGAAAAGAAGTGTGTGACTGCAGTGGATGAAATTAAATATTAGTCATCCAAGAATTGTGATGAAGCTAGTGGGTCTTTAATCCCCAATCCACCAATGAGATAGGTTCCGTGATGTAAAAACAAGTGTGTCCAAAATAACCAATTCGTGGACAAGTGAAACACCGAGAAAGAAAAAGAAAAGAAGGACCCAAAACCTGTAAAGTATAAGGAATAAGTGGTGTATCCAAGGAAATATATATGTGAATGATATAGTTACCCCTTGTTCAAAGGGAGAAAAAAGAATTTGAGGGATCCCGGAGATACCGAGGACGCTGATTTAGCTAAGGGTATCATATATCAGAGGTGTAGATGGTACAGGATCCAGAAATGATTAATGAGATGGTCTGCGCTGATAGGAGAGATAAGCATATTCAAAGCCATGTCTTAAGGAAAAAGGGGTTGTACGCTACGTATATTATCCTGTGGCATGGGTATTGTTACTCACCCTTGTGCCATTTATCCCCCGCCTCCACCGGGTCCCGTCGCTGCTGCAAACTGGCGTGTATAGCGCCATTTTTAAACCCCCCAACCCCGCCATAATCACAGCGCCGTGTCGCCGGCGCGTGATGTTGGAGGGGTCAGTGGTCCGGACATTGCGCGTATCTATGTCCACAACGCGCATGCGCCCGTCCCCGCCAGACTCCAAAAATATGGCCGCGCGTCTACTAGAGACGTTGGGCTCACGTGGCCCGTCCGGTCAACGGTGCATGCGCGTCGACTCGACGCAGCGCGCTAATGCACCTCGGCAAAGGGGGGGGAAACAAAACGGTCCCACCCCACATTACGTCGGCAAGAGCGGAGAGAGGGACGTCAGCCCAACACCAACACTAGGTGTGGGCGGGCGCCCTCCTCCACTCCCGAACCACACCAGCCGCCGGGAATAGAATCCCCCCCACACACCAGGGAATAGCTGGAGCAATCAGGAACCAGGGGCTGTGTTAGAGTAGACCAGAAGCCACATCCATGTCTAAACAAATAAAGTGTGTTAATAAGGAGTTAATATTAATAGCACATACCATAGATCAAATAAGATAAAAAACAAACATACATTTTTTATATAAACAATTAATAAAGAAAGCAATATAAATTTAAACAACGCAAAAAACAATTTTACTTCAACATTGTTAAGACACAATTAACCCATGTGTCAAAAGAGTCTATACAGGGGTGGGGATAGCAAATGAGGGCGGCACGTCCAGTGTCCCTCCAACAATTTTTTTAAAAAAAGGGTCATATTAGAACCAATGAATAAATTTAAGACGGAAATAGAGGCAGAGACCGGGATACCACACCTGAGGCATCATATGCAGCATAGCTACTCATAGGAAGGCTTTAAAGGAATTGGTTTCGTTGAGTCCAGGGGGGACAAGTGCGTTTAGTTTTTCTATCCATAGGGCCTCTTTCTGTAATAATAATTTGTCCCTGTTGCCACCCCTGATATCAACTGAGACCACTTCCAATGCCACAAATTTAATAATTCCTACTTCGTATCGATGGTACAATCCAATGTGTCGTCCAATGGATGTTAATTTTCCATTGGTTGTGTAGTAAATGTGGTCTCCCACTCTCTGCCTGAACTCACGGATAGTTTTACCGATATAAAATACACCACAATGGCACAGCATTAAATATACAATCCCAGTAGTGCCGCAATTGGCTCGGGATTGCAATTTATGCTTTTCTCCATTTGGGAGAGTCACTGATGTTCCGGAATATATCCATGGACACATGGAGCATTGGCCACAGGGAAAAGTGCCTTTCTGGCTGGGTCTCTGAATGGATTTCATCTGAAAGTGACTACTGGTGAGCCGATCTCTCAGTGATCTAGCCTTTTGAAACACTATTTCAGGAGTATCTTTTAAATATTGTGTAAGTATGTGGTTTTCTGTAAGTAAATGCCAATGTTTAGAAAGTATAGTTCTGAATGTGTCATGGTGAGCCGAAAATTGTGTGATAACCTTGACAGTCTCTGTTCCAGTTTTTTTTCTTTTTGGGATATAATAAAGATGTTCTTTTATGACCTATGGCCCTATTAAAGGCCTTTCGTAGATTCGTAGAAGAGTAGCCTCTGAGTAAGAGGCGTTCTCTAAGGGCTGCTGCCTGTGTATGAAAGTCTTCCTCCCGTGTGCAGTTTCGCCGGAGTTGTAAGTATTGTGCGAATGGGATACTGCGTAGCAGGGGTTGTGGGTGGGCGCTGGATGCGTGCAACAAAGTGTTGCCCGCTGTTGGTTTTCTATATAGGCTCGTTTCCAGAAGTCCATCTGGATTTTTTGAAATATAAACATCTAGGAAGGGAATCCTAGAGGAGTCAAAGGATACTGTAAATCGTAGGTTTAGATTGTTCCGATTGATTAACTTGACAAACTCCAAAAGTTGGTTATTTGAGCCCGTCCAGATGATGAATAAATCATCAATGAATCTAAACCAACATAAAATATACTCCAGATGGCCCTGAAACAGGTCACTTGAGGACAGGTCACTTGAGAACACCTGTCTTTTGTGGCATTGGAAGTGGTCTCAGTTGATATCAGGGGTGGCAACAGGGACAAATTATTATTACAGAAAGAGGCCCTATGGATAGAAAAACTAAACGCACTTGTCCCCCCTGGACTCAACGAAACCAATTCCTTTAAAGCCTTCCTATGAGTAGCTATGCTGCATATGATGCCTCAGGTGTGGTATCCCGGTCTCTGCCTCTATTTCCGTCTTAAATTTATTCATTGGTTCTAATATGACCCTTTTTTAAAAAAATTTGTTGGAGGGACACTGGACGTGCCGCCCTCATTTGCTATCCCCACCCCTGTATAGACTCTTTTGACACATGGGTTAATTGTGTCTTAACAATGTTGAAGTAAAATTGTTTTTTGCGTTGTTTAAATTTATATTGCTTTCTTTATTAATTGTTTATATAAAAAATGTATGTTTGTTTTTTATCTTATTTGATCTATGGTATGTGCTATTAATATTAACTCCTTATTAACACACTTTATATGTTTAGACATGGATGTGGCTTCTGGTCTACTCTAACACAGCCCCTGGTTCCTGATTGCTCCAGCTATTCCCTGGTGTGTGGGGGAGATTCTGTTCCCGGCGGCTGGTGTGGTTCGGGAGTGGAGGAGGGCGCCCGCCCACACCTAGTGTTGGTGTTGGGCTGACGTCCCTCTCTCCGCTCTTGCCGACGTAATGTGGGGTGGGACCGTTTTGTTCCCCCCCCCCTTTGCCGAGGTGCATTAGCGCGCTGCGTCGAGTCGACGCGCATGCGCCGTTGACCGGACGGGCCACGTGAGCCCAACGTCTCTCCTAGACGCGCGGCCATGTTTTTGGAGTCCGGCGGGGACGGGCGCATGCGCGTTGTGGACATAGATACGCGCAATGTCCGGACCACTGACCCCTCCAACGTCACGCGCCGGCGACACGGCGCTGTGATTATGGCGGGGTTGGGGGGTTTAAAAATGGCGCTATACACGCCAGTTTGCAGCAGCGACGGGACCCGGTGGAGGCGGGGGATAAATGGCACAAGGGTGAGTAACAATACCTATGCCACAGGATAATATACGTAGTGTACAACCCCTTTTTCCTTAAGACATGGCTTTGAATATGCTTATCTCTCCTATCAGCGCAGACCATCTCATTAATCATTTCTGGATCCTGTACCATCTACACCTCTGATATATAATACCCTTAGCTAAATCAGCGTCCTCGGTATCTCCGGGATCCCTCAAATTCTTTGTTCTCCCTTTGAACAAGGGGTAACTATATCATACACATATATATTTCCTTGGATACACCACTTATTCCTTATACTTTACAGGTTTTGGGTCCTTCTTTTCTTTTTCTTTCTCGGTGTTTCACTTGTCCACGAATTGGTTATTTTGGACACACTTGTTTTTACATCACGGAACCTATCTCATTGGTGGATTGGGGATTAAAGACCCACTAGCTTCATCACAATTCTTGGATGACTAATATTTAATTTCATCCACTGCAGTCACACACTTCTTTTCTCTTTCGGTGGCCCTCACTCTCTTTAGTATATATCTGATGAATCAAATATCATTTTTTCTATATATCTTTTACATATCTAGTCAATATCCTTTATATATGGATCTACTATCGCTGCTGTGAAATATTCCTCTCCCAGTCGCCGGGAAAGAATCTTTCCTCCCTCTCCACACCATTGAATTTGTCTAGGAGCTGGAATGGGGTTGATAGAGAGGTAGGAATCCCACTTTCATGTTAATATATTGTAATGACAATGTCTCCCATGTCTAAATGATTGTATTCACTTGTCATGTTTATATTGCAACTATTGACATTAATGAATTGCTACACTAATAATTGTATATTTTCAGACTCAGGTAATATCCTGATGAAGCTATGACAGCGAAACTAGTTGAATAATTACCTCATTCGTCTCTATCAACGGAATCTTGTGATATTTTATGTATTTATTTTCTGTTTTCTCTAAATAAATCTTCTCTTTTAAACATGACCTATTACCTTGGTATTAATATTTCTTTTGTATGATAAATATTTAATGTGCCCCGCAATAGTCCTTATGCACACTTCCTCTTGTTGATGTCTCCATGGGGAGATAGGAGATATCTACAAACCTCTTTGATCCAAACTATCGGGATGAGGTGCACACATGTAGTTGTACAACTATTGTATTTTCAAGCTATTTCTTTTCCATAACTTTTTTAAGTCATAATTGATTATTGGCGAGATAAGGTTTCATGGATCGCAAGTGCCAGGTGGGAAACCCATAGAGTCAATAATCGGCGACATTCCTGATGGAGGCAAAAGGAATGCAACCTGATTTTGAGAGCACTGTAATTGCCTATTAATGGGTGGAGTTTAAATGCAGAGGAATGTGTAGTGTATTGCTAAGTTTGTGAAGGAAGTGAGACCAAATCCTACTCCAAACCAACCCACAATATGAAGGCAGCCTGTCCAATCACAAACTCTATTCATGTGGATATTTAAAAGTGTCTGGAAATCCCAAGCCCCACCTCCATGTTTTGGCCAGAAATAGGAGTCAGTAAGGATCCTTCTAGATCACTGTTTTTCAACCTTTTTTTCAGTCAACATTCTGCACAATTTTGAGGCACCCATTTAGAAAATGTACAAAACAAAACTTCTAGTTTTACATTACACAGCAACATCTACACATGTAGGGCATCCAACGTTAGGGGTGATTTATTCTTCCACAGCGAATACACCTTGGTACACTGGTACTGACTAGTACTCAAATGTGTCTTTCCTCCCTCAGTTTCTCTCCCTCATTCAGTTAATGTGACTCCAGGGCCGGTGGAGAGGTGCAGGGGAGGAACAAACCAGGATGCTGTGTAGGCACTCAACATCCTCTTTATAAACCGATGACACCAATGGTTGTTACAACACCAGTGGCTAGAAGGTTGTAATAGTGCACAATAAAAACCTGAGGCTTGGTGTAACTATAAAAGGCAGGTTTGATCCATCTGCTGGCTTGTATATAACTTTGGCCAATTTGTAGGTGTTTTGACAAGGCAGCCCTGAAGACACCTGAAGACACCCTGGTTGAAAAAGGCTGTCTGAGATCCATATGACCAAAGAAATAATACTCAGTCTGAACTGAAGGATATTTCCATTCAAAACTTTGGTGGATTTACCCACATTTATTTTATAGTTTGAGAGTACCACATAACACTGCAGTTCGTTTAGCAGAATGGATATGGTACTTTCAGGTTGCATGACAAAGAGCAGGTCATCGATGTATGCTTCGAACTTGTGTGAGTCTCTATCACACTCTAAACTCTTGATATTTGGGTGTGCTCTGATTCATAGGGGGGTTCCAATGAGAGAATGAAAATTAAAAGGGAGAGGGGACACCTCCACCTGGTGCTTTTGCTGAAAGCAAAGTAAGGGGAGAAAGCCTTTAACTATGACATCTGCAGAGGGATGTGAGTAAAGTGTGTCTATCCATCCATGTGCATGTTATACACAGCTATAGGGATGAGCCAAACACCCCCCTGTTCGATTTGCAGCAGATTCAATTCGGTCCTGCCCCAGGGAACATGTATCAATGCAATACATTTTTTTCGGGAGCAGTGATTTTAATAATGCTGTGTGTTGAGTGATTTTGAGGGGACAGCAAATTGACACTGTTATAGAAGCTGCATATTCACTATTTTACATTGCAGCAAAGAGTCATTTCTTCAATGTTGTCACATGAAAAGATATACTAAAATATTTACAAACATGTGAGGGGTGTACTCATTTTTGTGAGCTACTTTAGATAAAAATAATAAAAATACAAAAAAAGTGGCGTGGATGTCCCCCCCAAAAAATCCATACCGGGGCCTTCATATCTGGTATGGCTATTATGGGGAGCCCCGCCGCCAGGTGCTATATACTCTGAACAGCAGTATATATACTATACGGTCTGCCCTATACTGTATACTCTGCAGAAAAACTGGGGCTTAGGTGTTGGTGGTATCAGAACACTGTAACCCCTCACAGTTACTCTTGTTGGGGGAAGGAATGGGTCCTTCTATGAAATATTGTTAAGCAGGGCAGAAAAATTGGGCCTTTGGTTTTGGTGGCGCCAGCACACTGTAACCCCTCACAGTTACTCTTGTGTGCAGGAACGGGCCCAGCTTAACTATTATTTCAAAAATAGTAATTACATGCCCCTGTTAAATAGGGGCATAAAAATTGGGCCTTTGGTTTTGATAGCGCCAGAACATTGTAAGCCCTCACAGTTACTCTTGTTTGGTGCAGGAATGGGCCCTGCTGTGAAATATTATATCTTAAACATGGACAGAAAAATTGGACCTTAGGTGGTGGTGCCACAACACTGTAACCCCTTTACAGATACTCTTGTTGGGTGCAGGAATGGACTCTGTTGTGAAATATGAGATCAAATATTGTAATTGCATGCCCCTGTTAAACAGGGGCAGAAAAATTGGGCCTTGGGTGGTGTTGGTGGTAACAAAAATATTGTTGGAAGTTAGCATCATCAAGATTGAGGAGGAATAGGATAGTCAGCATAGGCAGTCTTCAAGGGATCCCAGATCCATAGCAAATTCAATCAGTTACATCAGCATCAGGTGCTTGACAGCTGCTAATCCAAAACTGATTCATTTTTATGAATGTGAGCCTATCAACAGAGTCTATGGACATGCATACTCTTTGATCCGTTACAAAGCCCCCAGCAGCATTGAATATGCATTCAAAAAGCATGCTGGATGTAGGACAGGCCAGTAGCTCATTTGCATATTATGCAAATTCTGGCCAGTGGTCCTTCCTCAAGACCCAGTAACCCAGTGGATGCTGTGTTGGAAAGGTCTCCAAGTCTCTTGCCCCTAGATATCCCTGCACCATATAATGCAGACGCTGGTGATGGTTGCTTGAACTGATCAGACCTTGGCACTGAGGACTGAAAAAAATGTTTAAAGGCATCAGTCAGCCAGCCACCTTCTCCAACGCTCTTCCTCTGACTGAATGAAGTCTCAGCAATGCATTGTCCAGCACTAGGAAATGGTAACCTCCCAGGGTCTGGAAATGCGTTACACAAACTTTTCTTCAAGGCCTCCTGAAGATGTCTTATCCTCTGCTCACTCTGCAAAAGCAGGATGCGTTCTTCAACTTTACCCTTGTAACGTGGATCAAGAAGGGTTGCCAGCCAGTAATGATCCCTCTCCTTGATACCACGAATCCTAGGGTCCTTTTTGCAGGCTTTGCAGAATCAGGGAGGCCATGCAGCGTAAGTTTGCAGAGGCATTCGATTCTGAGTACTCTGGGTCACTAAGGATCATATTATCCATGACTACCTCCTCCCAGCCATGTACAACTCCTTGGTTTTCTGGAGACTGAAAACCATCCCTTGAAGACTGCTGCTGAGTGTTATCCACTGCATCCATGCTGACACAATCCTCCTCCTCTTCTTCCTGTGTGTTTGGCGGGCCTGCTATTTGGAAAGGAAGTCCTCCTCTTCTTCCTGCTGTTTTGCCTCATGTGCCCTGTCCATGATTCCATGAAGCATGTGCTCCAGCAGGAAGACTAGAGGGACAGTGTCACTGATGCATGCATTGTCACTGCTCACCATCCTTGTGGTGACAGGACAGTGCATGCATCCTTGATCAGTAGCCACTGGCATGGCAAAAAGAAGCAAAGCTTCCCTGACTCTGTCCTGGTGCCATACTCGCACAGGTACTCATTGATGGCCCCGTGCTGTCTGTGCAGCTGCTGTAGCATTGCCAACATTGAGTTCCACCTGGTGGGCATGTCACAAATGAGGCGGTTGGTGGGCAGGTTGCATTAACTTTGAATGTTAGCCAGCCAAGCACTGGCATTGTATGACTGGTGGAAGTTACCACAGACTTTTCTGGCCTGCCTCAGGGGATCTTGTAAGCCTGGGTACCTGCTCAAGAACCACTGTGCCACCAAATTCAGAACGTGTGCCAAACTTGGAAAATGGGTAAAGTGTCCATGTCAGAAGGTGGAGAGAAGGTAGGTACCATTAAGCAACAGAATTCTGTGAGCCTTAAATGCCTCCCACTGCCAATGTACCACTGTAAAGCTGCAAACATTAAACAAATCTCATACATTCGTGCACAATGTAAAATAGAATGAATATACGCTGCGCTAGAATGGTGCTACACTTAATAAGTCTGTGCCCTAGCTTATAATCATAAACCCACAGGCAAATAATAATGTGCATAAAATGTAAACACACAACTGGTATAAAGTGCAAGTGCAATATGTGGCAAAACAAATGATGTGCATAAAATGTAAACACACAACTGGTATAAAGTGCACTAGTGCAATATGTGCCAAAGAAAACTCAGTGGGGTTAAATTAACCCCTTAAAACTAAACAGTGCCACCGTATTCAAAATATAAATATATTAATCAAAAAGACAGAAAAACATGATGAGAAATTGTGATAGTAATTGGTACAAATTAGAATCAAAAAGTGCTTAGTGCATAAAAACTGTGACAGCAGAATTGCATAAATGGTATTAAAAAAGTGCATGTGCATACATCATATACATGTTCCTATATCACAAAAGGTAAGCAGTCCTTTGTAGCAGCCAACACTTTTGCTGATCATACTATTTTCCACTGATCATACTATTGACATGCTTCTATATCCATCCGTGATTCCAAATCATGCATAGGTGACCCCTTATGCTAATATGTTCACCTTAGAGCGTGTGACCAGATTTTACACAATACACACATATGAACCACTAAAGGGTTCTCAGTTGTTTGCCTAGATCAGAGGTTCCCCAATGCAGTGATCTTGGAAGTATATGAGAAAGGAAAAAAACTGATAGTGCAATATCATTTTTATACATTAATTAAACAAGTTAAAAACCGCTCCCCTGCCGGGGTACTCACATGTGCAAGGTGCATCAGTGCACCATACTTCATAAAGCTCAACAGATACTGCAAAAAGTATGGGTATGGAATGTATCACATCTAGGCAGGTGTACTGTCTCTGACTCCATCCTGGCCCCTCCCCTACACGTGCCAATACTAGGGTATGATGTATCTTCCTCAGGAAGATATATATATAACCTGGTCTCGGCCAGGACTAGTACTGTGGCCGAGTCTGCATCTGACATGTGGCCCAGAAGCCCTATGGCCAGTACAGGCCTATATATATATATATATATATATATATATATATATATATATATATATATATATATACTTACAGTTTTCTTTTAATCCCTCTGCAAAGTCCCACAAATACCTGAACCTCACCCTTGATCCTGGCAGTGAAGAAACCTAATTCAGCTTTCTTTGATGGGGGGCAATGATGCTGCACTGCTCCTATATCCAGAGCACATTTTCCATTATACAGGTTGAACATGCTTTCACTCCAGTGAAAAAATGTTGCAGGGTTAGCGGCAATCAGCATTGTCATTGATGAACAGGAATAAGCATTAGTTCAGAGGTTTGGATTCAAATACGAATTTTCAGGTCCTTCACTGGGAATCGTCCAGATGATCACCTCACAATGCCTTGCAAAAAAAAAACATTACTGGCCAAAGTCTTGCACCTTCATTCTGAACCCAATCTGAATATTTAGGACATTCGGAGGGATTTGCCTAATGGAAGCCTTGCACTAACCTTTGGTACAGTGCACAACTTCTGTCATTATGGTGTTTGGCTAAAGTGCCAGCCCACACACTATAAAAGACTGCTCCCAGCATCTTTTTTTTGTCAGTATGTTGTAAATTAGTGAGAGGTAAAGCTGATAGTGTTTATAGGGAAAGAGCTATTGCTAGTGCAGTGTGCAGAGCTACTGTATACTCTGTTGCTTTATACAGTACTGTATATTGCCACTGATGAATTGTAGTGAATTCCAATTAGCCACAATAGAGAGTAAGCGCACTTGCATTCACTGAAATAACATGTTTGTGGGGCAAGTTCTGTTGCTGTGTTGCTTCTGTTCCCCCATTTTTGTTTTAATTGGGTAATTTTTTTAACTCATTTTCTTTTGAATTCACATGTTTTTTTTTTTTCTTTAAAGTTTATAAAAAGAAGAGAAAGGGGGTTATTATGCTTTTAACATAATGGGGTTGGTGTTCTTATTTTATTTTATTATGTTTTTTCCTTGAGCTCTTTATTTCTGATTCATTTTGTTTGGGTAGCAGCAACATGAAGTTGTCTGGCAGACTGCAAATGCTGCCATCTGTTTGCTGTGGAGCTATGCATACAATTGTGGTGCAGTTTAGTACTCTAAAGCACCACATTCTCAAGTACACCAAAGCATCCCCCATTAAGCGCTTGCTGTAGCTGTTAATAAAACTAGGAAAAGCTCCCACATTGACATCATCCTGTTTGAGAGACCTAAAAGGAGAGGCAGAGGATTCCATGCAGCTATCCAGGGGCAATCAGCTTCTGTATCCACAGGCCCAAGTGGTGATTGAGGAGTAACATCAAATACGTGTGCCTTTCTTTTTCAACAGTGTACGTCCAGAGCATGCAGGGGGTGGTGGAGTGGTTAATCAAGCCTTTCTTCATCTTCCCCATCTGTCTCCTGTGTACAGAATAGCTTGAAGTCATCATAAGATGCAAAATTCTCCTGTTATTTCTCCTCATTCACAGCTACTCCTGCTGTTGCCCCACAAACTGGCATAAAACAGTCAGGTAAATTATTAAATAATTGCATCTGAGGTTCAGAGAGAAAGCAACAGGAGCAGGAGGGAAAACATGCAGTAAGAAACATTTGGTACTGAGCAGGGGTGTTTCTAGGTGGCAAAAAGACCAGGGGCTTCAGCTTGAAGCCCAAGGCTGGCATGGGGGGAGGGCTTGGCTGGGCAGTGGGATTGTGTGGCAGGGGGTAAGCTCACTTGCTGGTTGCTGCCTGGCTTACCGGTGCCCATCAATGCTGACCATTAAACCTGCCTGCCACACTGACCTACCTACCTGACACAAACTGACCTACCTGACATACATATACTGACCTACCTGACATACACTGACCTATCTGACATACATACACTGACCTACCTTACATACACTGACTAGGGATGAACCCGATGTTCATGGTCCCCACACGAGACTCAGGGCTTTTTCGGGACCCACTCGGGGCTTCAGCCATAGTAAGCCCCCCCTTCTGGTGCCACTGGTACTGATGTTCTTGCAGTTGCAGCTTACTGCCAAATTGGAAGGGTGATGATGAGGTCTCTGACTGGAGAAATATGAAAAATAACCACAATACCATCTCCCCAAGTACCAAAGCCAAAAGTCTCGGAGTCATCTTCGACTCAGAGATGTCTATGGATGCACAAATAGGATCAGTATTAAGTGGATCTCACCATCTTCTCCGCCTGCTACGTAGACTCATCCCCTTCATTACAGAAAAGGAGAAAGCAATAGTAGTTGGAACAATCATCAATTTGCGGCTCGACTATGCATATTCCCTCTACATAGGACTACCTAAATACCAGATTGCACGCCTACAAGTCATCCAAAACACGGCAGGAAGACTAGTCACTGGAAAAAAAACCCTGAGGATCCATCTCCCCATCCCTGAGGACCCTATGTTGGCTAACGGTAAAGGATAGGATCACATTCAAGACCCTCTGCCTCACCCACAAATGCACACAAGGAAGCGCTCCTCAATACCTATGTGAGAAAATAAACAATACACACCCAATCGCAACCTCCGATCAACTAACCAAAACCACCTTCTCATCCCCAAGTCCTGCTAAAAATCAAAGGGAGAACGAAGATTCACAGTCCAGGGACCACGGCTATGGAACACTCTACCCACGAACATCTGCATGGAAGAAAACCATTAGTCTTCAGAAAAAAACTCAAGACCCACCTCTTCTAAGAAGCAGGACAACACAGGACGGACCAAGCACCTTGAGGTGATTCAGTTCGCATTTGCAGCACTATACAAATCATTCATTCAGGAAAGTATGTAATCTGGGGGAAGCTCACAGAGGAGTAGAGGGAGCAGCGACCCTATTCTGCTGAACAGAGGTACATAAAGAAGAACATATTTTCAAGGAGTGTCTGAGGATTACCTTGTGGCACTATTAACATCAGGGAAGAGGGTCAGCATGAGGACATGCAGTGCAAGGATAGGTGCAGACTACAACCATGCACTGATTTAGTCAACACCACCTCCAGGTTTAGCACTGGATTTACAGTTTTTGCCATCTAGTAAAGTCTGTTGTCTTCTGTGAATTTGAGACCTGTGCTGTGCCCTAATGGCAAATTCTCGGTTGCCATGTAGAAGGTAATTTTTCCACATGGCTAGACAAGCGTGCTCGGATAAAGGGTCTGGTATGGATTTTTAGGGGGAACTCCATGCCATTTTTTTTTATTTAGCGTGGAGTTCCCCTTAAAATCCATACCAGACACGAAGGAACGGGAAACATGCGCCCCTTTACAGGCATATTATACACACTTCCCAGGTATGAAATTTAAAGGAATATTACACTTTTATTGTTTCACTTTAAGCATTATTAAAATCACTGCTCCCGAAAAAACAGCAGTTTTTAAAACTTTTTTCTACATTGATACATGTCCCCTGGGGCAGGACCCAGGTCCCCAAACACTTTTTATTACAATAACTTGCATATTAGCCATTAAAATGAGCACTTTAGATTTTGAACGTTCGAGTCCCATAGACTTAAATAGGGTTCTAAAGTTCACACGAAGTTTAGGTCTGTTCGCAGATTCTGGTGCGAACCGAACCGGGGGGTGTCCGGCTCATCCTTATTCCGGACCAATGGCTGCAAATAATGATCAATGTATTTGCCCACCCGGGACGTCACTGAGTCTATTCCACTCATTATTGGGCATCCCGGGGGGGAAAATTGCATTCTTATGCAGTTTGGGGAGGTAATAAATCACTAGTGTGCAGGGAGCGCAGGCGACCAAAAAGAGCCTCTCTTTCTCATCTACAATGCCATTATGGAAACCCCGATCAATGATCTTTTCAAGATCCTTCTTGTATTTCACGACAGGATCCCTATTCAAAATAGTGTAGGTATCTCTGTCGTCCACAATGCGATGCATTTCTTTCAAATAATCACATCAATCTAAAACTGCAATCCCCCGATCCTTATCTGCTGGTCTGAATACCAGTGATTTATTATTGCAAAGAGCATTGAGACCAATTTCCAAATCCTTAGATTTTTAGAATGCTGAAATTCCGACCTTCTTGATTCACTATCCCTGATAGGGTTACTGAGCATGTATTTCTTAATATTTAATCTACGGACGCTGCCCTCTTAATAAGGGACTGCGACATCATAATGGGCCTCTGGGACTGTGACATCATAATGGGCGGGGACATCATCCGGGATGTGCCCTATATAAGTCGCCGCACGCCGCATGTTCTGTCATAGTGAGCGGAGACAGCGACGAGGCAACATCTCCTGAAGAGAAGAACAGAAGAACAGAAGACGGCGACAGCGGCAGCGGTGACAGAAGACTGGGCCACCACTTGTAAAAGAGCTAGAAGAAGGTGCGGTGGCCCGGCAAGAAGAACCAAAGAGGGGGACAAGACCCCCGAAGTCGGAAGAAGAGGGCGGCAGTGAAGAAGAATGCTGGGCTCCTCCACTAGTGAAAGAGCTAGCAGAAGATAGCAGAGGAGTCCGGCAAGAAGACCCCCGAAGACGGAAGACCCCCGGAGCTGTGCAATAAACTATTTTAACCCTTGTGTGTAGTGTTTTTTTTGTACATTTTTTTCCACAGGTGAATTGGTAGGGGTACATTGTACCCCATACTCATTCACATAGGGTGGGGGGCCGGGTTCTGGGGCCCCCTTATTAAAGGGGGCTCCCGAATTCCGATAAGCCCCCCGCCCACAGACCCCGACAACCAACAGCCAGGGTTGTCGGGAAGAGGCCCTTGTCCTCATCAACATGGGGACAAGGTGCTTTGGGGTGGGGGGGCCACGCGGCCCCCCTTCCCCAAGGCACCCCCCATGTTGAGGGCACGCGGCCTGGTACAGCTCAGGAACTCGCTCGCCCCCACCCCCTTTCCTGGCTTTTTTTTTTATTTGGCATGGAGTTCCCCCTTGAGAGCTCATTCTCTGGTTGGCCACAGCAAAAGTTGCCTGGCCTGGGGCGACTTAAAGTCGTGTTGTAAGTTGCCCCAAGTCGTGTACAAGTCGTGTTCAAGTCATGTCCAAGTTGCCTCCAAAAGTCGGGTTGAAAGTCGTGTCGCCCCTGTGTGAACCGGCTCTAAGGGTTGCTGCGTGCAAATTGTTATATTATAATTGTTTGTGTTTATAATATACTAAGGGGTCTATTAATAAAAAAAATTAAATAGGCACACAAAGTGAGCAAAAATGAATATACTTCAAGCCATTTTCTCTTCTGAAGGAAAGTTCTACGGAACACTAGAGAGAATTAAATAATAAATATAACTTTTTTTTATAAATAGACCTCTAGGAGTGTTACTGAAGCAAAGCATAACAAAGTTGTTATAAAATAAATAAAGTTTTTTTAACTCCTTGTCTACAAGGTATATGCTCTCTTAGAGACTTACATTTTTGTACCTGCAGTGTCTGTGGCTCTCTGGTGGCTTAGTGGTGAGCGAAGAGTGAAGGCGGGGACAAAGGAGGTTGGAGCGGCTGCTACACGATGTTATCATTTTGGGCGCGTACCCCCGCGAGTTCGACCTAAGTCCTCCAAACCCTTGTCGGCATGCCGATTACAGACCCGACCTTTGCCGAGGATCTTGAGTAGCGCCGGAGGATCCCGAGCACGGCAGAGAGAGACGAGAGGTGCGGCAGATAGGTTGGCGGAAGATCGGTAGCCCCGCTGAGACCCGGGAACAACAGCTGATCGGGCAGACAGAGGGGTATTGAACCGGGGCTTTTCCCAGGTCGGCCCATTGCCCTGCTGGCCACAGAGGATCGGTGCTTTGCGGAGGGGGACATTTCTAAAGATACAGGTCTGGGGTTTTTTTTTTTTTTTTACTTATCTGCATAGACTGATACAGACCCGGATTAGTTACAGAGGAGTCTTGTTGAGATAACAAACAATAATAAGGCCCACTATTGAGACTGATAATATTTGAAATTTCTAATATGCCGCCTAAAAGCACCCACTCACAAAAGGCAAAAGGTCAATAGGAGGGACTTCGAAAAATCCCTCAAACCCCCCAAAACTTTCCTCTGCTCAAAAAACAGACATTAAAGGTTTTTTCAAGCACTCAAATCTGCTAACTCAATTAGAAAACTCAATAACAACTGAGATGGATTTTGGGACATCTACCAAAGATATGGAACACAGATTAAATGGTAGCCCGGAGAGCAATATAAAACAGAGTATAATAGACACGGAAGAAGCAGAAGGAGGGTCTGATTGGGATATGCGGTCATATATAAAATCATTATCAACAAAAGAGGATATGGATAAATATATATATAGACTGGAAACCTCCTATAAAGTGGAAATTCAGACACTGAAGATATCAGTAGCAGATACGCAAAATAAGGTTGATATTAAAGACTCTAAATTGGTGGACATAAATCAAAAGATTTCAGTATTGGAGGAAAAAAATCAAGAATCTGACAGATATATAAATCACCTGATGAATGTTACTGATGAATTGGAAAATAGAAGCAGACAAAATAATATTAGAGTTAGAGGTTTACCAGAAACAAAGGGACCAGAAGGGTTGAAAAGCGCATTACAAGAAATATTTAATATGGTATTAAAGCGACCCGGTATAACCGAAATAGAAATTGACTGAGCACATAGAGTACAGGGATTTAAAGATAAAGACCCATTGAAATCAAGGTATGTGATCTGTAGGATACATTTTTTTTCATGTTAAGGAAAGTATCATGGCAGCTGCACGGCAACAAAGAGACTTTGAGTTCGAAGGTTCCCCGTTGATTTTTTTTGCAGGATTAATTTAAATATACATTGGTCAAGAGGAAAGCTCTGAAGCCATTATTGGATGCATTAAGGGAAAGGCAAATTCTATATAAATGGGGATTTCCCTTACAGCTTATAGTTAATTAAAATGGACAAAATAATATTTTCCGAGA
Organism: Lithobates pipiens; assembly: GCF_037356315.1. Classification (NCBI taxonomy): domain Eukaryota; kingdom Metazoa; phylum Chordata; class Amphibia; order Anura; family Ranidae; genus Lithobates; species Lithobates pipiens. Next base: position 189,985,207 of record NW_027507903.1, read on the forward strand.
TCTGAGAGATCCCCCAGATTTTTTTAAAAAAATCTTCATCTGCCCTCAATTGATTTACCAGTCATATTGTGATATTTCATGGGGACTATATAGAAGGAGATAGGGGGACAGGAGGGAAATGGGGGAGGGGTGGGGGTTAGGGTGGGGATAGAGGGGAGTGAGGATTTTTTTGTTCTTTTTAAATGCTTTATTACACATGTTGGTTATGTTTACAAATGTAGATATATGTAGATATATGAAATATATATATTAACACAGTATAAAATAGAAATATTTACTTTTTTTCATTGTTTTTTATATTGTATAATGTCATAGCGTTATGCGGTCTGGTTAGTAAGATACGTAATACACTAAAATCACTATTAAATCACTTAGGGTACTTGGTATGATATAATGCACCATGGAGATTTTTAAACTCCCTGATTTTGGAAATGATAGAGGTCGGGAGGGAGGTGGGAGATATTTGTATTTTAAAAAAACTAATCTTTTTTTTTAATGGTTTATTACACATGTTGGTTATGTTTATAAAAGTAGATACACAAAATATTTATAATAACAGGATAAAAGGGAAAAGTTTTTTTTTTTAATATTGTATAATGTCATAACGTTATGCTGTTTTGTGTTATTAATTAAATGGTAGAGGTTGGGAGGGAGGTGAGGAAATGTCTTTTTTTTGTTTTCCCCCTTCCCTGCCCGACTCTTGGCCTCCTTATGTTTTTTCTTTTCTTTTCTTTTTTTTCTGTTTTTGCCTATACATGCTCTACTAAGGGGGAGATGTTATAATGCCTTGGTCGGACGCATCTTCTCGGAGGAAGGTTACCTTTAAACCCCCAAGTTAGGGACCTTACTAGTAAGGGTAGACTTAAAGAAGTCAAGTAGGTAGAAAGAGGTTGATATGGGTGGGTGTTTTGAGTTTGAGTGTGATTGAGAATAAGAGGGAGAACTGTGGAGTGGGTGAGTGTTGGGACGTTAGTATTTGATTTTTAGTTTTTAATTTTTCCCCCTTTTTTTTCCCCTCTCTTCTGAAGTCTTGCCAATATGGTAAAATATGTTCTTATAATATTAGAGGACTAAATGCAGCATCGAAAAGATCACAGGTCCTGCACTCTCTTCATAGACAAAATGTTGGTATCATCCTCTTTCAGGAGACTCATTTTCACTCAGATCATATACCCAATATACATAATGTATATTATACAACCTGGTATCATGATTCCTTTGCCTATTCAAAATCTAGGGGAGTCTCCATAGCAATACATAAATCCCATCAAGTAATTGAAACTTATAGGAATAGGGATGGTAGAGCACTTCTATTGAAAGTAGCCATCTATGTTAAAAAAATACCTTTAACAATATATATATATGCCCAATCAAGAGCAGATTAAAGTCGGAATGCAACTCTTAACAGATCAAATGGAAAAAGCAGAAGGGGTAACAATAATTGGCGGTGACTTTAATTTTGTTCTTGACCAGGAAATAGATACTACGGCACTCTCAATAAAATGGAGAAATAATGAGAAGAGGAAGTTTAAGGAGATGATGACTAGACACCATTTAGTCGATATATGGAGGGTTGCCCATCCACTCGAGAGGGACTATGCATTCCATTTGAAAGTTCATGGAACATATTACAGACTCGATTATTTTTTGATAAACCAATTGGGAATGACTACGGTCTCCTCTTCCGAAATTGTATATGGTCTGATCATGCATATCTGACAATGGCCATTGCTAACAAGAATAGGGTAAGGGCTCGTGGAAGTTAAATGATAATTTATTATTTGATGAGGTATGTACAACAGAGATTGGGCTAGCAATAACAAATTTTATGGGGGACCATTTGGAGGATACTACCTCCCTTCCTGTTCAATGGGAAACTCTGAAATGTATTGTATTGCTTGTTTATAAAACATGGGGCAGGACTAAAAAAGGTAAAGGGGAATAAAATAACGCAGCTTTCGAATGATATAAGTTAGCAGAGAAAGATTCTGAAGCATTTCAACAAAATGTACATCAATATATAAAGGACACTCCAATACCGACACTAACAAGGATAGATCCGGAGCATTTAGAGCAGGAATTTTCAGAGGGCGAAATACAAACGGTAATTGAATCATTAGTGTTAGGGAAAAGTCTGGGTCTGGACGGCTTTACTCCCCAGTTCTATAAAAAATGTAAAGATCTATTAATCCCATTTATGAAACGAACATTTAATGTAGTATCCGCCTCTCAACCTTTTGTTCCACAAGGAATGCAGGCATATATTTCTCTTATACCAAAACCTGAAAAGGATCATACCAACTGTGGAAATTATCGACCAATTTCTTTGAGAAATATTGATCTTCAAATCTATTCAAAGGTTGTAGCCAATAGGCTTACTCCGATACTTCCAGCCTATATACACCTAGATCAAGTGGGATTTGTAAAGGGAAGAGAGGCTAGAGATAACACTCTAAAGACATTGACACTTACAGAGTATGCCCAGAATCACACATCCTGTCTCTTGGCTGTAGATGCCGAGAACATTTTCGACAGGGTGAAATGGTGTTTTCTTAAATAGACATTGAAACAATGGGGAAAATAATGGTTCTGTATCAGAAACCTATAGCCAGAATACGAGCAAATGGTGAAATATCTGAACCAATAACTATAACCAATGGAACCCGGCAAGGGTGTCCCCTGTCCCCATTATTATATGTGCTTGTTATGGAACATCTAGCAATAGCCATTCAGAATAACAAAGATATACAGGGAATGAAAGTAGGGGAAAAGGAATATAAACTATCTATATATACAGATGACTTGTTGATATACATCACAAATCCACTAGTGACGCTACCAAATTTAATACACAAATGTAATTGTTTTTCTAAAGTGAGTCATTTTAAAGTAAATTATAATAAATCAGAGGTATTGAATGTTACACTACCTAGTAATATGGTGTAACTTATGAAGAACAATTTCTCCTTTAAATGGCAAGCTAATGCAATCAAATACCTGGGAACATACATCCCCAGTGTTCTGGATATACTTTATGAACTTAATTACCTTCCAATAACGCATAAAATAATAAAGACACTTCAACGATACGATAGGGGGATTTTTCCATGGATGGGTAGGAAAAATGGATATACTGCCTAAGATCTTATATATATTCCAAACCATACCAATATTTCCCTCAATAAATATTCTAAATCAATTACTAAAGGCAATAGGGAGCTTTGTTTGGGCAGGAAAGCCTGCCAGAATAAGTAGAGCTACGCTACCTCGCCCAAAGAAAGATGGGGGCTTGGCCCTTCCAGATATATCGGTGTACCTTAAAGCGGTGTTTATAACAAGGATTGTGGATTGGTTTCAAAATGTGGATTGTAAACAGTGGGTGAAACTAGAAGAGGAGGTCACAGCCATTAAATGAAAATCACTACCATGGATAAAGAAAGAAAAACGCCCTCCTGATCGCGAGATGTCTTTTTTGGTAGCATCAACACTGAAGGTATGGGATAGCCTGCTGAGCCAGTTGAAAGGGTAAACGTATGTGGCCCCAATGACCCCCCTCTTTGGTAACCCAGAATTCCCATTAGCAATGGAGGTAGGGACTTTCCTAAAATGGCATAGAAGAGAAGATACTAGGCTGATAGAGACAATAGAACATGATAGACTAATTCCATTTGACTCTCTAGGGGAGGAATATAAGGTTACATGGATACAATACTTGCAGCTTCAAAAATCAAAAATTCAAAAATTCAAGAAAACATAATTAACAGACCCTTGACTGATCTTGAAAACATATTTTATATATTATAAAAGAGCAAAAGTCGACACATACTCTGTCTAATATATATAGGTATTTAATCTTAGAGAATAAAAGACAGGAGATAACATATATAAACAAAGGGAGGAAGATCTGGGGATTGATATCCCCAAAGAAAAATGGGATAAAGCATTTAAAGTGGTACATAAATTATCAATATCTAGTAGACACCAAGAGTGGAATTATAAAATATTAATTTTAATATAATTTATTATATAAATAGAGATATAAACCTAGATCCATATAAAAAGGTAAATGAGATCTAGAAACAGATTAATGAAAGGATAGTAGAAGTTAATCCATATTTAGTGATTGTTAACCCCTTCCCGCCGAGCGTACGCAGATCTGCGTACTCGGCTTCCGGGGGTATACCGGGATGATGCCCGCACCTGCAGGCATCATCCTGGTACCGTTTTTTACAGCGGGCGATTGGCTTTCCAGCCATAACAACCGATGCGGCTAAAAGCCGCTCGGCTGTTATGCCGGAGGAGCGGGAGGGGACGTCCCCCCCTCCCGCCGCCTCTCGCCGCTGTTACCGGTGCTCCCGCTCGATCGGGAGCACCGATTAGCGATCCGTCGGCTCTGGCTGCTGGGGAGGAACTGGAACGAAGCCATAATCGGCTTCGTTCCAGTCTCCTCATCATAAACACGGAAGCGACGTCATGACGTCACTTCCCGTTTACTCGGCTGCCAATGGCGCCGGTTTAAAAAAAATATCCGGTATTCAGAATCGCCGTTTTCAGCGATCTGAATACATTGAAGTGTAAAGGAGGGGTGGGGGGTCTTTTAGACCCCCGATCCCTCCATAAAGAGTACCTGTCACCACCTATTACTGTCACAAGGGATGTTTACATTCCTTGTGACAGCAATAAAAGTGATCAAATTTTTATTTTTTTTTAAACAATTTAGTCATTTTAAAATAAATAAAATAAATAAAAAAATAAAAAAAAAATTTCCAAAGCGCCCGCCGTCCCCGCGAGCTCGCGAAGCAAAGAAAACGCATACGGAAGTCGCGCCCGCGTATGTAAACGGTGTTCAAATCACACATGTGAGGTATCGCCGCGATCGTCAGAGCGAGAGCAATAATTCTAGCAGTAGACCTCCTCTGTAACGCTAACCTGGTAACCGTAAAAAATTTTTAAAGCGTTGCCTATTGAGATTTTTAGGTACCGTACTTTGTCGTCAATCTACAAGTGCGCGCAATTATAAAGGGTGACATGTTTGGTATCTATTTACTTGGCGTAACATTATCTTTCACATTACGCAAAAAAATTGGGCTAATTTTACAGTTTTTTTTTTTTTTATTCATGAAAGTGTCCCTTTTCCCAAAAAGTTGCGTTTAAAACACCACTGCGCAAATACCGTGTGACATAAAATATTGCAACAATCGCCGTTTTATTCTCTAGAGCCTCTGCTAAAAAAATATATATAATGTTTGGGGGTTCCAAGTAATTTTCTAGCAAAAAATATGGATTTTAACTTGTAAACACCAAATTCCAAAAATAGGCTTAGTCATGAAAGGGTTAATATGTGAATGTGTACGTGATGTATAAATAATTTGTAAAAAATGTTCTGTTCAATAAAGAAAAATAAATAAATAAATAAAATAATATAACTAAAAAAAACCACTCCCATTACCCCTGTACACACATGAATACAAATGCACACATAGGCTGTGCATGTTTAAGTAAACATAAATTCCAAAACACATGTGATTATTTGTTCTCTTTCCAGTGACATACTTTATTAATGAGCCAAATAAAGCAATATTAATAAGGGTTCATAAGCAGCTAGCGCAGATGTTAACATTTGTAGAAACTATTTTTTATTATGTCACATGTGCTTCACCTATGGGTTAAATGAAATGTCACACAATGTAATATAGCTTATTAATTCATTTTTGAAAAACAATATTTGTGTTAGGATTCAGAAGCTATAAACAGTATTAGAATTGGTGTATATGTACTGTATTTAATTTTTAAGGTTGCACAAAGAATTAGAATGAACTCTGGTAGAAAAAAAGTCGACAAATAATGCAGCTAGGCAATAATGCATCAGGAAATGTATTTATTTATTTGGCTGGAGGGGGTCCAACATCCATTTACCATCCATTTACAGTCCATAGCTTGATTACATTAGGTTGGCCCAGATCAATGCCACACTCTTTCATGACCTTTCATCCCTGTTCCAGGTGTCTCAGAATTATACCCCTAGCAAATCCTTTGTCAACAGCTGTTTGTTCCTCTCTGCTGGCCATTCGGATATAAGCAAGACCTTGGCTTTTCTCTCTGATTCTGTCTGATGGCGATCTCTCAGGAAAGATGCTTATATCGGAGCATGCAGATATTTACCCAGGAAAGGAAGCCTTCATTCCTAGCCTGCTTTTACCACTACTTGTTTCTGAAAGTCTGTGGTCTCATCTCTTAATGGATTCTATTGTTCGTTTACCTGCATCTGAGAGCAAGACTATCATAGGGTGATGGTGGACAACTTTACCAAGATGATCCATTTTTTTTTTTTTTTTAAACATTTTATTGGGAGAAACCAGGGAAATAACATAAGCACATAGGAAAGTAAAGGACATTCCATCATATCCTACGGAAACTCATATCCAATGGCTGTAAAACAGTTAATATCATAAACAGTTATCGGAGTTAACATGTGAACACTTACATGCATAATCAAGGAAATAGATCTGAACCACAATTACCCTGGAGATGTGATGTAGCGAGATCATGTGTGGTACTCGAATAAGGTTGGATCTAGTCTCTCTTCGTAGTCGGAGTACCTTCCCCAGGCGACTTCCAAAGAGGCCCAGTATTATGATGACACGTAAAGAGTAAATAAAGACAGCAGGGTACAAAGTACACCTCCTATACTACTCCTGATAAGCTATCACATTGGGATTCATCAGACATACTTTGGTACAGTATTGTATCTGGTTCCCGTATTTTACACGTTGAGATGCATGTCTTCAAATTCTCAGGAATGACTATGCGTGGGAGAGGTGAGGGTATGGGGTAAACAAAGGGTCAGAGGTAGAGGAGGGGAAAAGGGAGAGAGAGAGAAAAGAAAAAAAAAAAAAACATACACACACACGAGGGGGCCAATATAAGAGTGGGGTATTAATCCCTTAGGGCATGGGGGAGAATGTCGCTCTCTGCTAAATCATCGAAGATGATCCATTTTTATGGAAAAAAACTGTCAGTCTTCATGGTGTTCTGGTAAAAAAAAAATTCAAACCTCAGAATTTCAGTTCTCTCCTTTTTGGAAGACCTTCTGTTCTCATTTGGGAATTGACCTATCTGTCTCTTCCACATATTTCCTGCAATAAAATGGGTAAACTGGCTACACAAATCAGACCATAGAAGGCTTCCTCCTCTGTTCATATCCAGCAGACAAAATAAATGAGCCTCTTTCTTACTGTGGGCAAAATTCACCTATAATGACTGGACACACTCCTTCTGTTTCTTTTTTGTCTTGCGGGTCTAACTTTTCAGAGGTAAAAAAGCTTTTGAAACCATAACAACCATGAGCATGCCTTTGCCTCACAGAAAGCCTTAGCTGATAACCATGTGTAGTACTCCCACCTGCAAGGTTGGTAATTTGGCATGGCTGTCCACCTGCCATGTTTCTCTCAAGGTTCACTCTCACAAACTAGCGCCAAGATTTATTAGACCTTTCAAAATGATCAAACAGATTAACCCTATCTGTTTATAGCTAAAACATATTCCCTCTGCGGAGATACCCAACCCTTTCCATGTTTTCTTGATGAATCCAGTCATCCCAGATACTCTTTTAAACATCCAATTATTGTCAATGGTCAGGAGGAGTTTGATGTAAAAGCCATATTAGACTCCAAGAAGATTAACTTCCTAACCCACTTAACTCATGTGTGTGGAGGCTAAGATGGTAGGCCAGCATGCCACAAATATGTGTCCATGGACTGTCAATGTTTCTGTTCTGAGAGCATGCTCCCTGTTTGCCCCCAAAAATAATTTTGTTGGGTGCCACTCTCCTCTGTTATTTCTGGTAAGTAGTTTCCACAACCTTTATCCTAATAAGCCTGCTCCTTTGGGCTGGAGGACCCTTCCTCAGGGAAGATACTGTTAGAAGCACCAGCATCAGACATTGCAGCTGACACTTCTTGTGTCCCTCTCTTCATAGCTTCTTTAGCGGCCACTTGGCAAATCTCCCTTCCTTGGCTGAAATATCTCTGTACTGCTGGCAATGCCCACTTCCATTGTCAGGTGGAGGCACTCCCCTTTGGTGGCATCCTTATTGATAGGTAGTGGGTTGACAGTGATGTCATAATTTAGTTAAACATCACAAGCTCTGGGCATGTTATAGCATTTGCCACATGGTACTTTTATCCTTGCCTTACTGTGTTGTCCTTGTCTGCCTTGCCTTGTCATCTCTTTACTAGTCTGTTACTGACCCCGAGCTTGGATAATGGATTACTCTTGTGATTGCCTCCTACCCTGACCCTTTGCCTGGATATTGATATCTCTCTGATTTCTGTCTGCCCTGACCCTTGCCTGAATAAGGGATATGATATTTCAGCTGGCTCTGACCCTTGCTTTGATTATGGACTCTAGTCAGTCTTGATCACTAAACACTTGGCAATCTGCCAGTTACATATTTACATTTAGGGGAAGCTGAAAGAAGACACAAGTCCATCAAGTCCAACCTATGAGTGTGATTTTATGACAGTATTACATTGTATATCCCTGTATGTTGTAGTCATTCAGGGTCTTATCTAATCATTTTTTGAAATTATCGATGCTCCCTGCTGAAACCACTACCTGCGCAAGAGAATTCCACATCCTTACCTCTCTTACAGTAAAAAACCCTCTATGCAGTTTAAGGTTAAACCCGCTTTTCTTCTAATTTTAGTGAATAGCCGTGGGATCATATTAAATTCTCTTTTTTGCAAAACAAACATTTTTACATTTAAATCATATCCCCTCTTAAGCGTCTCTTCTCCAGAGAGAATAAGTTCAGTGCTCGTAACCTTTCCTCATAATTAATGTCCTCCAGTCCCTACTATTAGTTTTGTTGCCCTTCTCTAGACTCTCTCCAGTTCCAGCACATCCTTTCTGACGACTGGTGCCCAGAACTGGACAGTATACTCCAGATGTGGCTGGACCAGAGTCTTGTTGAGTGGGAGAATTATTGTTTTATCTCTGGCGGTAATCCTCTTTTTAATGCATGCCAATATTCTGTTTACTTTGCTTGCAGCAGCTTGGCATTGCATGTCATTGCTGAGCCTGTCATCTACTAGGACCCCCAGATCCTTTATCCATCCTAGATTCCCCCAGAGGTTCTCCCCCCAGTAAGTAGATAACATTCATATTTTTGCCAACCAAATGCATTATTTTACATTTTTCTACATTAAACCTCATTTGTCATGTAGTTGCCCACCCCATTAATTTGTTCAGATCTTTTTGCAAGATAGAGAGAGAGAAGAAGTTATTGCCCTGCTTAGCTTAGTATCATCAGCAAATACAGAGATTGAGCTGTTTATCCCATCCTCCAGGTTGTTTATGAATAAATTAAATAGGATTGGTCCCAGGACATAACCCTGAGGGAACCCGCTTTCCAACATTTTGAGTATGCCTCATGTATCACTACCATCTGAACTCACCCCTGTAGCCAGTTTTCAATCCATGTACTTACCCTATGGTCCATGCCAATGGACCTTACTTTGTACATTAAACATTTATGGGGAACTGTATCAAATAGTTATTAGTCCTGATCACTCCTGTACACAATACCTGCTTTAAACGTTTCCACATTGTGAAGCCATATCACATAATATGTAAATTATCTCTCTGATGGTTTTTGGGGAGCACCCCAGTCCTGTGAATGTAGCACTGCCCCTTAAATCTTGGGGGCATCTAAGTACCAGTAAGAATACTAAGGACCAGACAGCCACTATAGGTGGACCTGGACACAAGCCTCGCTTTTTTCTAGAACAGAACGAAAATCAGTAAACCTTACACTTTGGAAGGTAAAACTCCCACATCTATTTAATATGTGTATCTAGCTATTTTCTAGTGGCTTTATTAAAACATTAATATACTACTAATAATGACATTGTTATTAATAACATATTCTAACATCTGTGTTCATTAATGAGAACATCTGATAGTGGGAAGCACTTGTTATCACCCTCTAGGGCAGTGATGGCGAACCTTGGCACTCCAGATGTTTTGGAACTACATTTCCCATGATGCTTAGGCACTCTACAGTGTAGTGGAGCATCATGGGAAATGTAGTTCCAAAACATCTGGGGTGCCAAGGTTCGCCATCACTGCTCTAGGGTAACTCTACATGATGTAATCCTTTCCAAGTTTTTCAATATAGGGAGCATCAATAAGGGAGTGATGTCAGGTTGTTTCTGACATCCTTAACTGCTTGATATCCGCGCTATAGCCAAATGACGGCTACAGTGTGGACCTGCTTTGCTGCGACTACGTCTATTGACGTCGTCCGGTGCACAAGAGGCCTGCGTGCCACCCATCCGTGCCTCCCATCCGTGCAACCCATCCATGCCATCTTATCTGTGCCCATCTTTGCCCATCAGTGCCACCTTATCTGTGCCCATCAGTGTTGCCTTATCTGTGCCTATCAGTACCGCTTTATCTGTGCCTATCAGTGCAAACCAGTGCAGCCTATCAGTGCCCACCAGTGCAGCCTATCAGTGCCCATCAGTGCCGCCTCATCAGCGCATTACAATGAAGGAGAAAAATGACCTGTTTGCAAAATTGTATAACAATCTATTAAACATGATTTTTATTTTTAGTTTATTTTTTGCATCTTTTTTGTTTGTTTAGCAAAAAATAAAACTCCCAGCTGTAATTAAATACCACCAAAAGAAAGCTCTATTTGTGGGAAAAAAATGATAAAATTTTTATTTGGGTACGGTGTTGTATGACCGCGTAATTGTCATTCAAAGTGCATCAGCGCTGAAAGCTGAAAATTGGTCTGGGCAGGAGGGGGGTTTAAGTGCCCAGTAAGCAAGTGGTTAAGGGTGCTCCTAAAAAAGATTTTAATTGCTGTAAATTGTGTTCATTAAAAACATGTGTCAGAGTAAAAGAGATAGCTATTACTTACCCATGGGCAATAAAAGATCAAGCTCTGAGTATGACTCAGAATTGTTTGTAAAATTTCTCCCAATTGTGTCAATAGATATACCATCATGTTATGTGTGTAATATAAGAAAAAAAGGGTTTCATGTTTATGTAGTGCTACCCCCCCCCCCCAAAGGAACCACTGGATAACTGGGCTCCCTGGTTACTGCTGATAACGACCCTTCAAGCAGTACCAAACTCTTTGGCACACCAAGGCTGAAGAAAAGAATATTTATTTAGGTAATACACCCATCAGAACAAATAACAGTAATAAGGGCACCAATACCAATTTACAAATGTCATATTACACGGGGTACCCAAAACTTGGCTCAAGGGGCAGAGTCTATGCCTCCTAGCCCTTGACTTGTGGGAGAGCCCTAAATATGGGCTATAGCTACTTAGGACCTAAAAGTCACAGTCCCTCCTTATCCTCTCCCACTTACCAGTGGTAAATATGTTAGTAGCTGGCATTAGCGCCCAAGATTGCATTGGAGCACTCTTAACCACTTTACGACCGGTGCACACTGATGTACGTCCATTTTTTGAAGAGGGATATCTTGGTAATAGCAACAGTTGCTGCCACAACTGAGATATCCATCTCTTCAGGCGCCGGTTGTTTGTGCGATAACGGTGGTCTCTGCAGCGGGTTCACCGCGAGAACCCGCTATCGGCGACGAGAAAGGTGCCACCCCCCTCCCGCTGCTCGGAGGCGAACGGGTCTTTTCCTGTGCTGGGTATAGAGACTAGTGAGGCTAGGATGGCCCCCACTCATCTCTATACCATAGGAGGGCGGAAGCGACGTCAAAACGTCACTTCTTCCCATACCTCTTAAAGGCACATTTTTTCGATGTCATTTTTTCAAAGGACATTTTTTTTTATTGCTTTTAAGTTCAAATATGAGATCTGAGGACTTTTTGACCCCAGATCTCATATTTAAGAGGACCTGTCATGCTTTTTTCTATTACAAGGGATGTTTACATTCCTTGTAATAGGAATAAAAGTGATCCATTTTAATGTATAAAAAAATGTGTAAAAATAAATAAAATCAATTAAAATAAATAAGAAAAAAAAAAGGTTTTTAAAAACACCCCGTACCGATGAGCTTGTGCGCAGAAGCGAGCGCATACGTGAGTAGCGCCCGCATATGTAAATGGTAGTCAAACCACACATGTGAGGTATTGCCACGATCGGTAGAGCGAGAGCAATACTTCTAGCCCTAGACCTCCTCTGTAATGCAAAAAATGCAACCTGTAGAGTTTTTTAAATGTCGCTTATGGAGATTTTTGAGGCTAAATGTTTGACGCCATTCCACGAGCGGGCGCAATTTTGAAGCGTGACATGTTAGGTATCAATTTGCTCGACTACTTCACAATATAAAAAAAAATTGGGCTAATTTTACTGTTGTCTTATTTTTTTATTCAAAAAAGTGTAAGACTGCTGCTCAAATATGGTGTGAAAAAAAAGTATTGCAATGACCGCCATTTTATTCTCTAGGGTGTTAGAAAAAAAACAATATAAAATGTTTGGGGGTTCTAAGTAATTTTCTAGCAAAAAAAAACATGTAAACACCAGGTCTGAAAAAGAGGCCTGGTCCTTAAGTGGTTAAATAGGGTTTTTGTAATCCCACTGCAAAGGGGAATAAACCCCAAAATAAATCCTTGGGAGCCCAAGTTTGAGTGGTGCTCAAATTTGAGACTCCAGAATGAAAAAAAGTTAATTCTTCAGTCTCCTCACTCTTGTGGGTGTCTGCGAAACTGGATATGCAATCAGTTTGTCTCCTGTGGTCTCCGAGGGTGATGGCAGCAGCTCTGAGCACTGTAGCTGCAATCTGGGGCAACACTAAAGACAATCTGGGTGCAGATGCCCTCTTCTGCAATTTCACTGGGTCTCTCCACTCCAGGACACAGCCCCCTGTGCACACTCAGCAGTCCCTCCAGTGTATGTGTGTCTGGCAGGTACAACAGTTTAGTCCCTCTTTACTAACACACGGAACACTGGCTCTCCACTTGGAAACTATTCATAGAACCTGAGCTTCCAGTCTTATTTCCCTTTCACTCACACCCAGTTTATGGAACTCTTTATGGCACTCTCCTTCCTGAGGACTATATCCTCATAAGCACTTGCAACTCCTGGGTTTTGGTGGGTGGGCTATCCCAGACTGCAGCTCTAGTTAATCACAGTTCCCTCTCTCCTAGTGATTAAGTGGGTGGGCGCTCCATAAGGGTGGTTGTAGGCATGCAGCCGGTGACAATGTCCTCTCTTTTCTCTCTGCACAGATCCTCTGGACACTTGTGGCATGGGAGAAGAGGAGGATAGCAGTAGCAGTGTGTGGCAGCTGTCAGTGTCTGAGCCATGCAGCTGCAAAGACACAAGCATGCTGACCAGGTTACCCTCAAATGTCTATTATATCCTGTAATTCATGTACTGTGGGTGGTAGGTCATTTTCACTGTGATATATCATGCAAACCCAATTTACTTGTTTCAAGAGTTAAGCTACTGCCCTAACAGGCAAACATTCTGTCTTTACAGTTGGGGTTTTACTGTGTTGAAGCAGTGTAATCACTGTACTACCCCAAGGAGTAGAAAGTATTAAGTAAAAAACATAACAGGAGGAACTAAAGGTGAAATAGAGGACGATAACAATTAACTAATTTAACCTAGCAGCTATGAAAAGGCTCATACTACTCTGTGGTTAACCATTCATGTAAAAGTAATTTAAATATTCTCTGCTTGAGTAGCAAAGCATTAAATCTAATAGCTTGCTAATAAATATAAATAATAATGAAGGGATTTAAAAATAGGTCAATTAAATTAGTGCTGAATGATCTAAATGCTGCTTATTAAAAAAAGGGGGGGGGGGGACTTGAAGATTTTAAACCACTTAACAACGTTATTTTAAAAGAAAAGTGCAGTGAGTAAAAGTTGCCAATTATGTAATATTTGATAAGCTAATTAATTCACCTCCTAATGCCTTAGTGTTGTTTTAAAAAATTTTGTTATCATTCTTTACAATGTTTTATCTACTATAAATACATGACAGAATGACACATTGCAAACTTTCAAGAATATATGTAACATCTACTGTATGTACTCTTTTATAGAATGGAATTAATTATAAAAAAATTGAAATGGTGCTTCACAATATTATTTTTGTCACACATAAATTGTGGAAATGTTCTCTTTAATTATCCATACATGTGCAGATGAAATGACTAAACAGGAAATTCTCTTGTCACATGAGTTGATGATTAAGGTGAAACCTTCACACTTTTTTTTTCTCAAATCCTTTAGTAATTCAGCCTACAAAGGCCCATATATCAGTTGATTGAGTGGGGTACAGGTTGCGCTATGGAACCTTAGAATTGAAGATGAATAAAAATGAATAAAAATGAAAATGAATACAAAGTAAATATGTTAGGGTAAGAGCAGCCTCTATTAATTTCCACCCGAGTGGGTGGAAAGATGCTAAAACAAGGAGAGGAAATAGATATGGCGCTATACCGGTAATACCAATTACGGCCCTCTCTGTGAGGACTCTATTGTATGTAATTCTCAGTATGCTGGCAAATAAAGTGTGGACATAAATGTGCTATGTTTTGTTAGTGAGCATCACATAGGTGGGATCACATATAATTCTCAGCGTGCTGGTTAATTTAGCACAAAGACACGTATTGCATATATTTCTCAGCGTGCTGGTTAATAAAACCCAAAACCACAGAAAATCATAAAATAAAAGTCAAAAAAATCACAGAACCTTGTGACCATATTATGAAATACTTATCTCTATATCATAACAGTATATGGTTATTAATAAGGTGCAAGTGCAAATAGATCCATATGTGCCTTACGATAATGAAAAATAAAGAAGAGAAGAAAAATGGACTGGATGTAATAACTGGTGAAATGACCGTGAGTGTGATACTAATATTTGAAAGTGAAATTAAAAGTGAATGTCACAGTGGTGGCACAATCTAATATTTAGTCCAATTGTGATGCTATATAAGATGAAAGAAATTTTTTTTTACAGAGAACATGGAAATACCATAAAACCTGAATACAATAAAATTTAAATGCAATAAAATAATGAAAAAATATAATACGAAAAAAATGGTAATAATAAAAAAATAAAAATAAAAAATAAAAAATGTGCAAAAATGCAGGTGAATTGTGAACGCTCCAGATGACGTCCGTGTGACGAAACGCGTAGGGCGTGGCCAGGCAACGTACACCTTGAGCTCAGGCGGAGATAACAAAGCGGGAATTTTAAAGTTACATGCACTACCGCAATTTTAAACATCTTGTTTGTAAGTAGTTTTAATCTATTTTCTGCAATAAAAGCAATGTTTTAAACGGTATCACACTATGGATGTGCCTCTTCTTCACCTTATATAAACGTGGCACATTGTACTCACGGAGGAACGAGGGATCCCTAACTTTTACATCTGAAGGAAGCCAGAGAGCGACACAATAGCTGATATTGTGAAGGTAATAAAATGTGCAAAAATGCAGGTGAATAAAAAAATAAAAAATGTGCAAAAATGCAGGTGAATTGTGAACGCTCCAGATGACGTCCGTGTGACGAAACGCGTAGGGCGTGGCCAGGCAACGTACACCTCGAGCTCAGGCGGAGATAACAAAGCGGGAATTTTAAAGTTACATGCACTACCGCAATTTTAAACATCTTGTTTGTAAGTAGTTTTAATCTATTTTCTGCAATAAAAGCAATGTTTTAAACGGTATCACACTATGGATGTGCCTCTTCTTCACCTTATATAAACGTGGCACATTGTACTCACGGAGGAACGAGGGATCCCTAACTTTTGCATCTGAAGGAAGCCAGAGAGCGACACAATAGCTGATATTGTGAAGGTGGATCCACCCCGGATGGGGTCTTTTTTCCGGTGAGAGCATAATAATATAACACACTAGTAGCCACCGAATGCGAAGAACACAACTGGAAACCATCACCTCCCCCCTTCACTTACGGAAGATTCCGTCACTTACTAGAGACTTGTTTCACTACGTTTAGCGTTCACAATTCACCTGCATTTTTGCACATTTTTTATTTTTATTTTTTTATTATTACCATTTTTTTTGTATTATATTTTTTCATTATTTTATTGCATTTAAATTTTATTGTATTCAGGTTTTATGGTATTTCCATGTTCTCTGTAAAAAAAAAATTCTTTCATCTTATATAGCATCACAATTGGACTAAATATTAGATTGTGCCCCCACTGTGACATTCACTTTTAATTTCACTTTCAAATATTAGTATCACACTCACGGTCATTTCACCAGTTATTACATCCAGTCCATTTTTCTTCTCTTCTTTATTTTTCATTATTGTAAGGCACATATGCATCTATTTGCACTTGCACCTTATTAATAACCATATACTGTTATGATATAGAGATAAGTATTTCATAATATGGTCACAAGGTTCTGTGATTTTTTGACTTTTATTTTATGATTTTCTGTGGTTTTGGGTTTTATTAACCAGCACGCTGAGAAATATATGCAATACGTGTCTTTGTGCTAAATTAACCAGCACGCTGAGAATTATATGTGCTCCCACCTATGTGATGCTCACTAACAAAACATAGCACATTTATGTCCACACTTTATTTGCCAGCATACTGAGAATTACATACAATAGAGTCCTCACACAGAGGTCCGTAATTGGTATTACCGGTATAGCGCCATATCTATTTCCTCTCCTTGTTTTAGCATATATCAGTTGAAACATACTTGTATACTTCTGGATTAAACGGCAGTCAAAAGATTAAACTGGTGGCGGCTTTCTCTATATATTGCAGAACTTGCCAGTTTGGATACTTTCTAAATATATCTTTAAGAGTATAGATCAGCTGGTTACCACTTTCCTGTGGCAGGGGCGACACCACAGGATCCAACTTCAGGTATTGCAATTGCCATGAAAACAGGGGGGTTGGCAGTTCCTGATTTCTATCATTATTTTCTGGTGGGCCAGTTGCTTTTCGCTCATGGGTGGCTTAGATTCCCAGATGATGATGCTGCCATTTTTCTAGAGGTGGCCATTGTCGGCTCCTATGAGGCACTGTTGCATCTATTGTTCCGGGGAAGCAGGGCTCTGTTTACTGTTACAATATCCATGAGTGTAACTGGAAGGGCATGGGCAGAGACTAATAAAGTAAGTGATGATGCAGTGATTTCCCCTCATACACCATTATGGAGATATCCTAACCTGACCAATTTTTTTGATTACCCTGATCCAATCATTCGGACTAAATTTGGTATTAAGAAACTTGGGGATATTGCGGGTAATGGAAAGCTCCTTCAGTTTGATACTCGGAAAACCAAGTTCCCTCTTTCCAACACCCACCTGCTTCGCTATCTGCAACTTAGACATGCGTATAATGCCCAATTTGGTAGTACCATTCTTAAGCCGCGTACACACGTAGCCGTCTGTCCGACGTACTTAGTCTGGCGGACTTCCCGCCAGACTGTCCGTCGGAATTTCCGAACGGGCTACTTGCCCACACACGTCACTTTTTCAGCGGACTAATACGGCGACTAAGTCCGCCGTACTAAGTCCGCCGTACTTTCGAAAATGAACGGACTCGCCCACACACGCGGAGGAAAGTCCGCTCATTTTGAGCGCGTCTCCAGGTAGGCGGGGCCCGCGAAGGAGACGTCGCTGGCCCCGCCGCCTGGTATGGACTTAAAGGGGAACCACAACGCCGAAAAAAAACGGCGTGGGGGTCCCCCTCAAGTCCACAACAGACCCTTGTTCGAGCACGCTACCCGGCCGGCCAGGAAAGGGGGGCGAGCGAGCGCCCCCCCTCCTGAGCCATACCAGGCCGCGTGCCCTCAACATGGGGGTGCCTTGGGGAAGGGGGGCCGCGCGCCCCCCCCACCCCCAAAGCACCTTGTCCCCATGTTGATGAGGACAAGGGCCTCTTCCCGACAACCCTGGCCGTTGGTTGTCAGGGTCTGCGGGTGGGGGGCTTATCGGAATCCGGGAGCCCCCTTTAATAAGGGGGCCCCCGGATACCGGCCCCCCACCCTATGTGAATGAGTATGGGGTACAATGTACCCCTACCCATTCACCTGTAAAATAAAAGTACAAAAAAAACACAACACACGAGATAAAATACTTTATTGCACAGCTCCGGGGGTCTTCCGTCTTCGGGGGTCTTCTCGCCGGACTCCTCCGCTATCTTCTTGTAGCTCTTTTGCTAGCGGAGGAGTCTGGCTTTTTTCCTCGCCACCGGCCTCTTCTTCCGACTTCGGGGGTCTTGTCCCCCTCTTCGGTTCTTCTGCCGGGCCACCGCGCCTTCTTATAGCTCTTTTACAGGCGGTGGCCCGGTCTTCTGTCGCCGCTGCCGCCGGCGCCGCCTTCCGTTCTTCTTCTTCTTCTTCTTCTTCTCCAGGAGATGTTGACTCGACGCTCTCTCCGGCCGCAATGCCAGGGAAGCGCTGCGCGGCCAGTTATATAGGGACAAGGGGCGGTGTCACATGGCTTTATGTCACATGGGTTGGTCACATGGGTTGATGTCACATGGGGACCCCATGTGACATCAACCCATGTGACCAACCCATGTGACATAAAGCCATGTGACACCGCCCCTTGTCCCTATATAAGTGGCAGCGCAGCGCTTCCCTGGCATTGCGGCCGGAGAGATCGTCGAGTCAACATCTCCTGGAGAAGAAGAAGAAGAAGAAGAAGAACGGAAGGTGGCGGCGGCGGCGGCGGCGACAGAAGACCCAAAGAAGAACCAAAGAGGGGGACAAGACCCCCGAAGTCGGAAGAAGAGGCCGGCGGCGAGGAAGAAAGCCGGACTCCTCCGCTAGCAAAAGAGCTACAAGAAGATAGCGGAGGAGTCCGGCGAGAAGACCCCCCCCGAAGACGGAAGACCCCCGGAGCCGTGCAATAAAGTATTTTATCTCGTGTGTTGGGTTTTTTTTGTACTTTTATTTTACAGGTGAATGGGTAGGGGTACATTGTACCCCATACTCATTCACATAGGTGGGGGGCCGGTATCCGGGGGCCCCCTTATTAAAGGGGGCTCCCGGATTCCGATAAGCCCCCCGCCCGCAGACCCCGACAACCAACGGCCAGGGTTGTCGGGAAGAGGCCCTTGTCCTCATCAACATGGGGACAAGGTGCTTTGGGGGTGGGGGGCCGCGCGGCCCCCCCTTCCCCAAGGCGCCCCCCTTTCCTGGCCGGCCGGGTAGCGTGCTCGGACAAGGGCCTGTTGTTGACTTGGGGGGCACCCCCACGCCGATTTTTTTTCAGGCGTTGGGGTTCCCCTTTAAGTCCATACCAGGAGGCGGGGCCAGCGAGGTCTCCTTCGCGGGCCCCGCCTACCTAGAGACCCGCTCGAAATTAGCGGACTTTTCTCCGGGCGGGAAAAGTCCGCTCATTTCAAAAGTACGGCGGACTGGCACACACACAGCCAGATTGTTCGCTGAAATGCGAGTCCGACGGATAGATTGGTGTGCAACACGGCATTCTAAGTCCGCCGTACTTTCGGGTCAAAAAAGTATGCCGGAGGCTACACACGGGGGGGATTGTTTGGCGGACTTGAGTTTGCCGGACTTTTCCACCGGATTGTTTGATCGTGTGTACGCGGCATTAGGATTCAAATGAGTGATCTTGAGTCTCTGCTTAGAGATGACTATTTGGATAAGGCCCTGTCTACTATCTACAAACAATTGTTTACTGATGTTGGTGAGCTTCTTGCATATTGGAGAGCGACCTGGGAGGCAGTGTTCCCTCAGTTAGACGGAGATGACTGGAATGATATTTGGGAAACTAACTTTAAAAGACTAGTATCGGCCAGGGATCATCTTATTCAATACAAATTTTTAGATTGCATCTACCTCACTCCCTCCAGATTGGCTAAATTTTCCCTGCCCAGTCGCCCTGTTGCTGGTGATGCACTTCATCCAATGCAGGCTTTTTACATATATTCTGGAATTGTGTGGCCATCCAAACTTTTTTCGGGGGTCACTGAGTGTGTAGAGGAGGTTACTGCCATCAGTGCACAGCCAAGGGTGGAGGTTTGTCACCTAGGACTTGTTGATGCCCTAGCTCCAAGGCGAGTGACACGTACTTTGTTTACCTTATTACTTTATTATGCTAGGAAGGTAACAGTGCTTTTCGGGATAAAGTCTTCCCCTCTGTCTAAGGCACTTGTTAACAAAGCCACCCCTTTATACAATGCTATATATGCTAGCAGAGTCATATCACTTATGTTTGATAAAATGTGGGGTAGTTGGATAAACAGTACATCCACGGTGTCTGATTGAATGGTTATCTCTACAGTGACTATGTGATGTAATGTATAATATGTGTGGAATCTGTTCTGGGGATATGGAAAAACTGCCTGTCTCTCTCCCTTTGGGGTGGATGTGGGCCTGTACATCATTCCATAGGCCTGTTGATTTATATTGAAGATAGGTGGTTTATACTAGGATGGGTGAAGCCAATATTTGCTCTTTCGTGACATTTTATGTGCCATACACATAGGTCTTTGATCTTGTTTGTACTATTCACATGTTTAGTCTCAGGGTTATACAGTGAGTCAAGTGCTGAAGAACCGTGTGTTATGTTGTAGTGTGTGGCCTGTTTCAGGGCTACATTCTTTCTGTTTTCTTTGTAAATGTTGTTACAAAATTTAATAAACAGAATTTTTTAAAATTAACTGACAGAGGCTAACTTTAAATTCCTACAGACTAAAATGACAGCAGAGCTTCAACATATCTCCAAATATGAATTGTCTAGGACAGACAGATTGGCCGCCTTCAGAATGCTTATTCTTCCTTAAACCCTATACTTTCACGCTCTCCCAATTCCCCTGAAGTCCTCCAACCTACTGTAATCTCCCTGACCTTGCACCTAAAACAGTACATATGGAAGAAGAAAGAGCTAGAGGCTCTTATGCCCAACTGATTAAACACAAATCAGTAAGTGGTATAGGCCTGGTGGATCTTAGGGTTTACTATACAGCTGTCATTTTAGACCAACTAAAATTCTGGTGTACCCCTATGTTGGACACTCTGTGGGTAGATATGGAGGCACATATGTCATCAGTAAGGATGAGTTGAACACCCCCCGATTCGGTTCGCACAAGAACCTGCAAACAGACCTAAACTTCGTGTGAACTTTAGAACCCTATTAAAGTCTATGGGACTGGAACGTTCAAAATCTAAAGTGCTAATTTTAAAGGCTAATATGCAAGTCATTGTCCTAAAAAGTGTTTGGGCACCTGGGTCCTGCCCCAGGGGACATGTATCAATGCAAAAAAAGTTTTAAAAACGTCAGTTTTTTCGGGAGCACTGATTGTAATAATGCTTAAAGTGAAACAATAAAAGTGTAATATTCCTTTAAATTTCGTACCTGGGTGTGTATATAGTATGCCTGTAAAGGGGCGCATGTTTCCTGTGCTTAGAACTGTCCCTGCACAAAGTTTCATTTCTGCAGGAAAAAAGTCATTTAAAATCACTTGTGGCTTTAATGAATTGTCGGCTCCCCATAATACAGAGAAGTCATTGAAAGTCATTTAAAAAAAAAAGTGTGGGGTTCCCCCAAATTCAATTACCAGGCCCTTCAGGTCTGGTATGGATATTAAGGGGAACCCCGTGTCAAATTTTTAAAAAATGACGTGGGGTTCCCCCTAAAAATCCATACCAGACCCTTTATCCAAGCACGCAACCTGTCAGGCTGCAGGAAAAGAGGGGGATGAGAGAGTGCCCCCCTCCTAAACCGTACCAGCCCACATCCATTGGGAGGATGCTTTGGGGGTCACAGACCCCTCAAAGCACCTTGTCCCCATGTTGATGAGGACAAGGGCCTCATCCTCACAACCCTGGCCGGTGGTTGTGGGGGTCTGCAATTGGGGGTCTTATCAGAATTTGGAAGCCCCGTTTAACAAAGGGACTCCCAGATCCCAGCCCCCCCGTTTAAAATGGTAAGGGGGTACAAAAGTACTCCTACCATTTCACAGGACCCAGGTCCCCAACCACTTTTTAAGACAGTAACTTGCATATTAGACTTTAAAATGAGCACTTTAGATTTCTCCCATAGAATTGTACAGGGTGTTCCGTGGCTTTTCGAATTTGCCGTGAACACCCCAAATTGTTCACTGTTCGCCGAACAGGCAAACAGGCAATGTTCAAGTCAAACTCATGTTCGACTCGAACTCGAAGCTCATCCCTAGTCATCAGTCTTTAATTTACACCTACCTGTGCTGGCTGACACCTGGTCTCCCAGGCCCCTAGACTCTTCCTTTTATTGTCATATCATGTCTACAGGCGTGAAGGGCAATTTGTAATTCTTAGCCCTTGTACACACGGTTGGATATTCCGTCGGAAAATATCCGATCGGACCATGTTGTCTGATAATCCGACCATGTGTGAGCTCCATCTGACTTTTTCCATTGGAGTGTCCAACCTACAAAGTTTGAGAGCTAAATCTAAAATTTTCCGACAACATGATCCGATGCGTGTCATGATCCGATCGTGTGTAGCCTAGTCCGACGGACAAAGTGCCATGCATGCTCCGTTGGAATGTCCAACCTACAAAGTTTGAGAGCTGGATCTAAAATATTCCGACAACATGATCCGATGCGTGTCATGATCTGATCGTGTGTAGCCTAGTCCGACGGACAAAGTGCAAATAAATTCTGAGATGGAAGCACTCGGTCAGGTAAAACTAGCATTCGTAATCGATATAGCACACTGCAATGTTAAAAATTGTTTAATGCAGCGCATTCTCTTTTTCTTTATAATGCTACAAGAATAATGTTGTTTTGCTGCTCATATTCACACACGCGTCTCCAAAATGTATTTCTTTATTCTTTTTCCTAATTTCATGAATACAATATTTTAATTCGACAGATCTCCCCAATTATTTATTGTTTTGTTTATATATTGTGTTTGTTTTTTTAATCAAGATCTCCTTTTTTAAATGTACGACAATAAATATGTTGAACAATGCTATACCTGTTTCAAGCTGGGCCCCTCCACATGTTGCTGCCTGGAAGGCCCAGGTTGGACAGGCTTCCGGCGGTGTGCTCGTGATGGCAGGGCAGCAAATTTAAAGGGACATAGAGGTATGC
Organism: Lithobates pipiens; assembly: GCF_037356315.1. Lineage (NCBI taxonomy): Eukaryota > Metazoa > Chordata > Amphibia > Anura > Ranidae > Lithobates > Lithobates pipiens. The sequence goes on from NW_027507903.1 coordinate 190,008,261, forward strand.
CCATTTGCCTGCCCGTGCCATTCTTCCAACGTACATCGGTGTGCGCCAGTCGGGAAGTGGTTAATGTTGTACAGTTTAAAATGGCCACTTTCATGTTCATGGGTTCAATCGTTCATAATAAACATTGTTTGTTAGCCAACTCCAAAGACAATGTTTTGGCAAGTTGCACTTGACTACATTTGTTCGCAAAACAGGTAAGTATTCCAGCTTTAGAAAGAAAGTGTCAAAAATAATGATTTCAGCTTTGAACTCAAAGCCAAAAAACACAATTGTATGACACTTCCAAGCAATGTTTCATATTCCTATTTCTGCCCTCAAATATCTGTGTGCTAAGTATTCCTTTTTTACATTCTCATAGGGAAGAGAAGACTTGGGACATCTGAGGACACCAGGGACCCCACACCTCCCAAAGAAGGGGAAATACCAACACCAGAAGCAGAGGAGGAGGAGGAAGGAGAGATTGTAGAGATTGGCGAAATTTGAACCACAACAGGTGAGTGTCTGAGACCACAGCTTTGGATAAGCTAATCAATGTATGCCTGCATATTTATAATACACAGTGTTTTTTTTTTGTTTATTCTTAAGTGATGTGGATGTTGTGGAAGAAGAATCGCATTTTACCAGTGAAAGTGCCCAGATCATCATTGGGGAGATAATGGGGTGCAATCGCGATTTATATAATCTCAAGAAAAACATCAATGAAGTTCAACAAAAAATGAAGAACATTATTGATGTTTTAGGGAGAATCTGAAACACCCAAAACTAGCTAGCATCCATTTTCATTTTTCAAAAACATGTGCTATCTCCAATCATGGGGGATCAATGTTCGCGTTTTGTGGGTGCAATCCCTTTCTTGCTACTAAAGTGGCTGAGATGAAGAGGTTGCACCCCCAAAACACGCACATCGATCCCCCATGATGGGAGATAGCACATGTTAACATTAGGCATTAGATCAGGAGGAAAATGCCCAGTTGGATTCACAATTTGTGTGCATCTTCCAAATTTGGCTTTTACAGGGGTGACACCCCATGTGATGAAGGCAATATCAACACAGTTTGTACATACTCATGTCTGATATTGTCTTCACTTTTCAAAGTTGAACTTTGTAAGTTCCTGTGTTCTGCATGTTATGCTTTGATACATGCCTGTTTACACAAAAACGCCAAGTTATATAAAAGTTACCAAAAATAATGTTTTATATACACCAAATATGTTGGTTTGTTGTAAAACCCTTTTCTAAACGCACATGTGAATGTGCTTTGAGTAAAAAGTTTAATTATGAACAATGTGTGGCTTCCTTTTTCAATGCGCAAAAGCAGTATTTGTAGTAAAGTTGTTGCTTTCTGTGACAATGGGTGTTATTTACTAAAGGCAAATCCAATTTGCACTCCAAGTGCAGTTTCAGGTACACTTTTGCAGTGTACTTGTAGTGCATAGTGGAGTTGCCTTTAGTAAATAACACCCACAGTGCTTTTTAAATTTCCCCAATCACGCCATTTTCATGACCCCACACATTTGCACTACATACATTTACAACAAAAACAAGGTGTGTATGTAGCAGACCCACAACATAATAATATTATCTGAAGAAGAGACTGTCACCTCATCTCGCACAGAAATTGGATTTGCACTGTTGTAGAAAAAGGCCCAAAAAAAAAACCTAGGAGACACCTAAAACAAAGCCAAGCAGTAAATGAAAACAAAAATTATTGGAGTTTGAAAGAAAAATTTATTAACAAAATGCCCCTCAGGGATTGTCTGGCATATCAATGGCCCCCCCTACCCACAAAGTACTCCATATATCTTGTTCTGACCTTGCAGGCATTTTGGGGGGGCAAACCAGAATGGCCAGCTTCAAGGGCTGTCAGGTTTGCATGTTCAGGCAAGTCTGCATCAGGCCCAACTGAGGCCACAGTGTTTGGTGAGTGTTTCTTCAAAAAATTGTTTATATTCCGCCATGTGGATTGGAGTCAAAAATAGGCGGAACCGGCTGGCTATTATCCCAAAAGTATTCTCCACTACTCTTCTGGCTCTGGCCAGCCGGAAATTAAAGATCTTTTGGTCAGGGGTGAGGGTCCTCATCGGCCGCATCAGATGGTTTGCCAGAGAAAATGCCTCATCAGCTACGAAAACGAAGGGGAGTCCACATTCTCCTCTGGAGGTGGCAAGCCCAGACTGCCACTCTGGAGACGCCAGTAGAACTCCGTCTGCATGAACACTCCACCATCCGACATCCGGCCATTTTTCCCCAAGTCCAAATACAGGAAGTCATATGTCTCTGACACCACCGCCAACATCACAATTCTATTACACCCCTTGTAATTATAATAGTAGGACCCCGAGTTGGGGGGGTGGGACGATGCAGACGTGTTTCCCATCAATTGCACCTCCACAATTGGCAAAGTCCCAACAGGTGGCAAAGTGGGAGGCCACAGTCTGCCATTCCTGTGGCATTGAAGGAAACTGTGGAGTCAAACAAGAAAAAAAATAGTCATTTTGCACATCAACATTGCAAGCAGATTAGACACAAACATTTTTTGCCAAGATCAGTATAACATTTTTGTAAATGAGTATTTAAAGCCAAAAGTATAAGGTCCCCTTATCAGATTCCTCACCCCCCCCCCCCCATTCGATGGCCCATTGCAAAAAATGAGGGGGGTGTTTTGGACAGGTAACCCGCTCCACTTCATTGAGAGCTGAATGCATAAATAATGTGTGATACTTTGGCCAGCCCCTCCTTACTTACACTATTGGCAGCCTACTGAACAGTTAAGAATTGTCATAATACAAAAAAAATGAACAAATGGAAGCACATTTTTACATTCTGCTATTACCTATCAAGATAATAATAGGATAAAAAAACTTTAAACAGTAGCATTTGAAAGTATTGAGGCAGGCCCTTGCACTACATGTTTTGGTGAATTTATCCATAAATCTGACCACAAAAGAGGTAGGTATAGTGTGTATTGGGTTTGGCAAAGTCAGCAGATAGAGGATTGCTATCAGCTGACCTAGCAGTTGGGGGAAGGGGGGTTCCTAATGAGTTTGGCCCACCAAAAAAAAAACCTCTGGCACTCTGCATGAATTTAAGCACACACATAACATTTGCACACATTTTAGGAAGTGTTTAGGGGAAAGCAATACTATGGAGCTGACAAAATACATTGCTAAGTGACTAGGCTATAGGTTTATGGGCCCAGAAGAGCATGCTGGTGAGGTTAGTGAAGGAAAATATGCATGAAGGACAAAAAAAGGAACTTTAAAAGCTTCCAGCATGCATAAGGACAAAGGGGCACAGCATATAAATTACAGCATATTGCAATCATGGTGATTAGGGAATGAGGAAAGAAATACAATACATTAGCAAACATTAAATACATAGAATGTGATGTTAAGGGAGAAAACTTACCTTAATATAGTCCTTCTGCAGGACCTATATGATGGCAGAACAGGTCTCTGGAATAATGATTACCAGAGCCTGGGGGAGATGCCTGTGGAGAACTTGAGGTCCTGAAGACTTCTCCCTGTCGCCAAGTACCGCAATGTGGCAATGAGCCTCTGCTCCAGAGTGATGGCTTGCCGCATGCAGGTATCCTGTCTGATTATATAAAGGGACAGCAAAGCCAGCAGATGGTGAAAAAAGGGGTCCGTCATCCGGAGATAATTCCTGAAATCATCAGGATTATTCTCCCGGATCTCACGAAGCAAAGTCACACTGGAGCAACCAATTCTCGCTCCATGAACTCCTCTTCACCCTGTTCATGGACTGGGCTTGTGTCAAAGCTAAAAACCCAACACCAAGCCCTTGCACAGCACGAACTCTACGCCGAGTACGTACACGAAACATGGCTTCAAAACGGTTGGCTGGTCAGAACGGACAACAGAAAGCACCGATAAACAGCAAGGCCTGAAAGAACGAACTGAAAACCAGAAACAAGCGGACAATAAGCACTGAAAATCAAAGCGGACTATACCAAGATATAGTCCGCAATGACCAACAAATGTGAACTGACTACACGCACTGATAAGCAGATAAAAAACCCACAAGCACAAACTAAAGAGCAGTAACGATCTGAAGCACAAATCTGAAAAGCGCGAATCGTCTCTAACCAAACTTCTACTAACACGCGATAAACATGTGATCAGCAGAAGGAGCCCAAAGGGTGCCACACGTGGTGCTGAACTCCCCTTTTCTAGTCCCACCGTATGCAGTTTATGTCACCGCGTTCTTGTCGAACGGAAATTCCGACAACTTTGTCCGACCGTGTGTAGGCAAATTATCTGACGGATTTGGTGATCGGAATGTCCGGCCATGTGTACAAGGGCTAAGGATCATATTTTGCCATGCTCTGAAATACAGATGCCCCTTGATCTATTCAATATCCTCATACCACACTTGTTCTCAACTAACTGGTCTTCATATGGCTTAAGCAATCTATCAGATCTCTGCGTTGGTGACAACATTGGAGGACCTGCATGGGAGGCATAATCTCCCCACGTCCGTTCTCTTTAAACTTTTTAGCATCAGACACTTAATGATGATTGATTCTCTTCCCAAAACCCAGGTTTTTTCTAAAGTCTGGCAGTTTTATCACAGCAAACCCCGTGCTCCAAAAGGTATCTCTTTCTTTTACAATTTACTGCAAAACAAATTGTTATTCGCTAAATTTTCCATGCATGGGAGCAAGATCTACAAAAGGCACATGAGCCACGTTAGTTGATTAGCATCCTGCTACACTCATTTGCTGTCTCGCACTGCATTAAGTACTGGGAAATTACTCAAAATGTATAACCTGGTGGTACCTTACACCATGCCATGTGGCTTTCTTTTCGCCAGGTGGATCTCCCTTGCGCTGGTGAGGTTATGGCCAATTTGGTAACCTCTTTCACATCCTCTGGGCATGTAAGAATTTGAGGATCTTCTGGTAGAGTGTGTTTCAGCTCTTCTCCAGTGTTATTGCCATCTAAACCAATCCTGCTCCTGACTTAGACTGGATTCACACCTATGCATTTTTAGTGCTTTTTCGTTTTGCAGATTTGCACTACAGTCCATTCAACATGGTTTCCTATGGAACATGTTCTGTAGTGCGAATCTGCAAAATACAAAAACCACTAAAAATGCATAGATGTGAACCCAGCCTTAGAGCTGCTTAATCTTGGGATAGATTAATTTCCTGTGGCATACAGCAAAGTCACCTCTGGCATTCTGGTAGCGTCTAGACTCAGAATTACCATGCACTGGAGGGGAGATCAGATACCTAATCTGTCAGAAGTTTCATCTATAGTCCATTCAATATACTTGTTTGAAAAGCTCATACCCTATCATCCTGATTCACATAGGAATTTTGAAAAAGCTTGGCAAAGTTGGTCAACTTGGTATTCTAAAACTATACTGATGTGATAATCTAATTCTAGTCAAAGATAGTTACGCTATAAAGTAATGTGTACTACTGACACCCAGGATTCCTTTGTAAATGTGTTGCTAGTATATCTCAGTTGGTATGAACATCTTGTTGCTCTGTGAGGCTAACCTATATGTATCACTTTTGTTTTTTTCTTAATTCTCTATTCCCACAGTTTTGGGTCTTTGTATTAAAATTTCACCATAAAAACACATTCAAATAAAAAAAGTCATTAGATAAGCAGTTAGATATCGAGGTATTCTCAGGCCTTGCAGATAGAGAATTCTAGTGTGAATGTTTTACTGTGTTTAATGTTTACTGTGTTTAGCCAAGTTTTATCAAAGCAACAGACTGCTCAAGAAATAACTACATAATACACCTCATCCACCCACAAATGCTAGGCATCGGGAGTGACTCATCGTAATCAGGACAACCACAAGGCATGATCAGCGATATAAGGCATATTAAGTACATAGTTGATGTATTCATAACTTGTACAAATATGTACAAACCAAAAGTGCAAATGTATGAATGAACTCACTGCACAGTATAATACCATAAGGATGTGGGAACCATAAGGATGTGAAGCTGCTGGTGTCATGGGGAGGTGGCTCCCAGGAATGGCCCGTTAACGGTGTATGAACCACACAGAAATTGCTCTAGGGAACAGAATGAACTTCTGCTGTCAGACCAATCTTCCAAACCACAGGTGGGCTGAAGTGTATATCTTTCTCAAACAAAGCTATTGCAGAGGGAAGCCAATTAACAGCGGATATATATAACAAATTTACAGACACACACAAGCAGAAATTATACCACATGAATATTCCTAAAAAACCTGTAAAGCAAAGCAATATTGAATAAATAAGAAAATGGCAGTACATAATGAGAAGAAAAAATAATATCAAAAATTACATACAGCTTTCATAGGGATCACTCAGGCATGAGATATGCATTCCATTCTTACTTTGGTGCAATCAAATTCAGATCTAAACTCCAGAATTTAGTATGTTCTTTGTCTATAATTGATTAATATACTAGGCAAAATAAATATTCATTGTTTTATAAATTTTAATATTAGATATACTGTGTTTGTTGGGGCATAATATTCTACACTCATAGCTTTGAACAGTGGCAGTGTATGAGTACACTTTGAAATGCAAATAATAGTCTATCAGGTCATATTTAATATATTGCAATATTTTTAGCTGACAAAGTAACATTCCCTAACGTTGCTGCTTTCTACACCCAATTACTATCTAATTTCTCTATTAAACTGATCACCTGTACAACTTTCATCCCATACCTTTGCTTGATTTTAATTAGCCATTTTGCATTAATAAAGGACTAACAATTATCCATCCTGGAGTTTAGTAATTTGATTCTTTAGCTGTTCAGATCATGCTGATTTTGGTTGTCACTTGCTGGTCAGTAATTTTTAATATGTTTTTGTTTTCAGAATTATTAGGACCTGTTCTATTAGAGCACATGTATGACATACAAATGCTAGTGTCATAGCTAGTGTAAAGCTAGCAGTAATATAGTTCTAAAGTAGAAGCAACAATATGTACACCATATTACTAAGCAGTATTCAGTGTTGTTCACAAAAATATGGATAATCTCAGTTTGCTGGGTTAAGTACCTTTGTTCGGTTTTGAGTAAGAACAAAATCTTAGAAATCAGTAATGGGCATTTTTCTTGGTTAACAGGCAAATAATTTTCAACAAATGGCATTGGGGGCTGGGCACTACCCCAGGGGACCAAAGTGAAAACTTTTTTAAATGTTTGTTTGATGGGAAGCAGTGAAACATAAAAAAATGCAAAATTCCTTTACATTGCATGTCTGTATGATGTCCTTAACCTCCCTCTGGTGCCTCTGCATGATGTATTCAACCTAAAAAAAGGCATGGGATTCCCCCTAAAAATGCATAGGAGACACTTTTCCTTGATGAAAAAAAAGAGTGGTTCCCCAAAATCTATACCACACCCTTTTCAGAGCACATAGCCTGGCTGGACAGGAAAGGGGATGATGGTTTTGCACCCTCCCAGTCCAGGCCACATGCCCTCAATATGGAGAGGGTACCTTGCCAGGAGGGGAGGAATAAGAACTTATACCTAGGGGGTGATAATGAGCACAAAAAACCTAGCCCAGTAGTTGTGGGGATCTTCAGGCAGGGGGCTTATCAAAGTCTGGAAGCTCTTGTTAAAAATAATAGGACCCCCAGATACCAGACCCTCCTACAGTGCCTTGAAAAAGTATTCACACCCCTTGAAATTTTGCACATTTTGTCATGTTACAACCAAAAACGTAAATGTATTTTATTGGGATTTTATGTGATAGACCAACACAAAGTGGCACATAATTGTGAAGAGGAAGGAAAATTATAAATGTTTTTCAAATTGTTTTACAAATAAATATCTGAAAAGTATGATGTTTTTTGTTGTAACGTGGCAAAATGTGGAACATTTAAGGGGTATGGATACTTTTTCAAGGCACTGTATGTCAAAAAGAAAGCTGTACATAATAACCTCACTCATTCACAAAAAAGTAAACACTAAAAAATAACTACACTAACACTTTTTGGCAAGCTCTTATGCCCTAATGCATCAGAATACTCCATTGCATTCTTATATGTAGCAAAGTCAACACAATGGGGTTGATTTACTAAAGGTAAATAGACTGTGCACTTGCCAAAGTGCAGTGGCACTCTGCAAATGCAGTTACTCCAGAGCTTAGTAAATGAGGTATATCTTCATTTTGCAAAGAATACCCAATCATGTACAAGGGAATTTAAAAAAAACAGTATTTTTGCTTACACATGATTGGATGGTGGAAGTCAGCAGAGCGTCTGCTCATTTATTAAGCTCTGGAGCAACTGCTCTTGCAGAGTGCACATCCCATTTGCCTTTAGTAAATCAACCCCAAAGTCTGAAAAAACTGCCTATATGGTCTGTTATCTTTTGCAATAAAATGATTGAAAAAAGTATGAAAAAGTCCCATAATGTAAATCCATCATCAATCACATCATCCAGTGATGCATATCTTCATCAATCATGATGAGCAATGCCTGCCAATCTGAGGAAAGAAAAAAAAAACACCAACTTGCAGACATTTCTGATCCCATAGCTCATTTGCCAAAAATGACAGCTCCTGGTTCCGGCAGTAGATTGCAAACAAAAAGTTGAGGTATCCAGAATGATGTCACTATCCATATATGGACATAAACACATTTGATGAATGACGTTTGATCTCATTGTTTTTCTTTTGTCTTTCATTTTATTTTGCCATTGCATTGTTTGAAAGAAAAAAAAAATTTGTGTGCACCTACACCACCTCACCTATACCACTCACATTTAATGCACCCCCTATCCACCTAGATAAAAACAAAGTTTCAGAATATACAGTACCAATTAGAGCAATTATCTCTGATCTATGTCCTATGGTTGGCCAATTTTACACTGCTGTATCCTCTGTGTGGTCTCTTATTCCTGGAGGTAGAACAACTGCCTGTAACTTTTTCTCTAGTGCATTTCAGCCAATTCTCTCTCATTAAAATTGTCCTGCTACTGGCCAATTTTACAATGCTATATCATCTTCAGTCTCCTATCTCCTAATGAGTACTTGATAGAAATTTGCTAGTGGCAGTTTTGCTTCAATGAGAAAAATTACATACACCGATAACTAGTGGTCAATATTTATCTGAAGTAAAGGTGGGTTTATTATCATTTGGTAAAGAACCATTATGTCACTGCTAATGCTACCTGAAAAAACATCTTTCTTTTCAAGCTGTTGTAATCAAAAGAGATCAAATTCACATATCAATATGCACTGCCAGTGTACACTGTCACTGAGACTGTCCATGAAAATCATACTATTCCCTAATACAACAAGCAGATTTAGGACATCCTCTAAGCATGTTATTAAAAGGATTTGGGAATTGTCAATGTTGTCCTCAAAGCCACAGCCTCAAAGATCCACTCCCTGCTGTACAGAATCATTTAGAAAAACAATTGTTACATTAGTCCAAGTATACAGCAAGTGGTCCAGTATACAGCAGAAATCTAAAACATTTCAGCTACCTCATAGTCAGTTTGTTATCAATAGAGATCTCATGTATAAGGTGCTCAGTCATTTCAGGCCTGGACATTGAAAACCAAAACTAATCACAGCTGTGTGCAATTAGCTTTCATCCAGTGGTTGGTGTAAGATTATGGCAAGCTCAATACAGAGGTTAAATATTTTTATCCTATACAGGTTAGAAATCCTTTCAAAACAAAGCAGAAAGGAACTTAACTATATTGAAAGCTAGAGGTATGAGACATAGAAGGAACAATTTAGCAAAAGAAAAATGTAATGCTATAAAAGTATAAATGAAAATGTAGTATTCAAAACTGAAGATAAATGAAGTTCAATGGAAGTCTTCAATGCAAGATATCATGAGCAGGAGGCTCCTCAACATCTCCAGGATCCATAGGAATATCAGGAATTAAAGAGGGACCCAACTACTTCTTTTAAAAACATCTTACCTGAACTTTTCAGTGTAGGTGAATGAATGGGGGCTATTAGTATTAAGATTTCTGAATATCTTTGGGTGGATGTTCACTTACAAGCACTTGTCCACAGATTTTCAGAATATATAAAAGATATGAGGTCTGTTCTTGCCAATGTGAGACATTTACAATGGAGAGAAGACTATGGGGGTTATTTACGAAAGGCAAATCCACTTTGCACTGCAAGTGCACTTGGAAGTGTAGTCGCTCTAAATCTAAGGGGTAGATCTGAAATGAGTGGAAGCTCTGCTGATTCTATCATTCAATCATGTGTAAGCTAAAATGCTGTTTTTTATTTTCCTTACATGTTCCCCTCGGATCTAACGTGACTTTACTTTCAAGTACACTTGCAGTGCAAAGTGGATTTTCCTTCAGTAAATAACCCCCTTTGTGTGGGTATAGGAAAAAATATGAAGTGATTATATTATTCAAGTCCATAGCACCTTGATTTTTATATTTTAGGGTATCATCTACTGTGATACAGTATTCAAAAACAGCAAGACAGAAAGCGGAGACTAAAAACGGGCTCCATAATGAAACTCACTGTGGTATATGTACAAAAAAGTTTATTGATACAAACCATAAAAATTCATTCAAAGTAACACAAAACACAACCCCTCATGGGGTCCCAGAATGAGTTCGTTCTGGAATAGCTGGAGTTTGCCCTCACCCACAACTGCTTTCAGTTCTCTGGTGCAAACTACCAGCAGATCAGTGGGATCTCGATGGGAGCCCCCTGGGCACCTGCATATTCTTGCCTTCACCTTGAGTGGTGGGAGGAGAGTCTACCATTTGTACCTCAGCCGCATAAGGTTGTGGCTGAGGTACATTGATGATATCCTGGTTGTTTCGAGTGGAACGGTGGACGAGCTGCATAAATTATTGTCTGAACTAAATGCCAATGATAGGAACATCAAACTCACCTATACTTGGCATTATGAGGGTATTTCCATCCTTGATCTCACCATTTCTGTCAAGAATGGCAGATTGGAGACAGGAACGTTTAGAAAAAAGACTGCAGCTAATGCTCTCCTACTGGCTTCCAGCCACCATCCTCCACCACTAATTAGGGGCATTCCAACTGGACAATTCCTCCACATTCAGAGGAACTGCTCCAGTGAAGCAAAACATAAAACTGAATCTGAGGAACTCTATAGGATATTCTGGGATAGGGGGTATACTTATAAGAATATCAGACATGCATGCAGAATGCATGCAGAAGGGCCTCTTCAGCCAAACATGAGGACCTTATTGTCATCAAATCTATGCAGGACTCTCCAGCTCAAATCTCCTCACTCCAACCTTTCCCAGTGCGCATTATTACTCGTTATGGCTCACATAATGGATGAGGTTCAATCAATACTAGCCAGAGACTGGCATGTTTTGACTCGATCTCCAGGATTATCTCAAATTGTAGGCCCAAGACCGTTTATAGTATGTAGAAGAGCTAGAAATTTAAAAGATAATCTAGTGTACTCTGAATTTGTACACACCATACCTAGGAAATATCTGACTGATATGCTACGCACAAATGGGATGTTTCCATGTGGTCATAGTCATATTTGTTGCATTGTAGAATGTACTGATACCTTCACTGATGCGGATGGGAACAAAACATACAGTATCAGGCAATTCATTAATTGTAGTACAGCCAAGGTGCTGTACATCCTTCAATGTCCCTGTAAGAAACGGTATGTTGGTAAGATCAAGCGTCAGATCTGCATCCGCATAGGGGAACATTTAAGCAACATTAGAAACATAAATAAAAATAAGAACAATTCCCCAAAAAGCCCCATTGCCCAACACTTTGAAATTTTTCCCAATTCTTCCCCTGACTGATTTATAGTAAGGGGTTTTTTGCTCTCATCTTGTCCAACCGCAGGGGTGATTATGACACAGCTTTGCTGCAAAAGGAAAAAGAATGGATTTATCGATTAAATACGATGACTCCTAAGAGGTTTAATACTGAACTTAGTTTTCAAGTATTTTTAGAACCCTAATCCTCTATATATAGCTATAGGGATAAACAATTGCCCTGAGAATGGAATCTCCATATTTGGAGTTTCCGTTTAAACATCTTCCCTAGACTAGGAATGATTAGAACGCCTCTGCTGAATTTGTATGCTTGAATGACTGGATGGACTGTCCAGCTGGATGAGATGAACTTGAAAGAGTTAATATCTATAACCTTAGACCCAGAATAAAAATACACCCACCAAATCTGTATTTAACTTGTTGACTTGTGATGTGGATTACACAATACAGTGGTACTCTATGGGTTAAGATCTGAAAAGGGAGGAACATCAAGACCCAATATAATCCCGTAACTTAATCACCACTGTGTCCTGATGAAGCTCACGGGACCATCTAGTGAGCGAAATGCATTGACTGTTTCACGTCATGTGATCCGGCTCTCTAGCATACCTCGTGGTTATACTCTCTCCACGCTGCGCCACATTGCTCTCAATGGAATTGGCAATAACGGGGAACTTCAGACCCCGACTCAGCTTCCCAAACACAGATAAAGGCGGCATTGAGGAGACAGCACTACAGGATACCAGCACAGTTATAGGATGGACCGCAGACTCAATTACAGTGTGGGTGATATCTCTGCATGACACATCAGTTCTCGCTAGTTTACGCTATACCTGTTTTTGTGACTCTGCTGGAGTGTGATTGGTCTCTGTCTTTTCCATCTTTCCTGGTAGTCTCATTGCCCCCGCCATCAGGATTAAAGTCTTGAGTTCTCCACTCTGAACTGTATCCTCGGGTGCTGATCCCCCCTCACTTGACCTTTTGTTTCCAGGCTATATGAATGAAATTTCCCATACCCTTTAGACTTTAGGTGTCAATTAATGCTATAACTTAGCCTTCAATTAAGGGTAAATTTATTTCTATTTAGGGTGTGTGTGTGTGTGTATGCTTGGGAGCCCTGGCTGTTTTTAATTAGTTTTCTTGGCAATGTTGTCATTAATTTTTTAATCATGGTATGGTGAAGGGTCTGTGTTTTTTGTGTTACTTTGAATTCATTTTTATGGTTTATATCAATTAACTTTTTTGAACATATACCGCAGTGAGTTTCATTATGGAGCCCCTTTTTAGTCTCTGCTTTCTGCCTTGCTGTTTTTGAATCTTGTAGTTTGGCTGTAGTCTTGTAGTTTAAATGGTCGGTGGTGTACACATTATTATTAATTTTCAGTGATGGTATTTTCCCCTACATTTTAAGCTTTGAGTACTGTAATACAGTGCCTTTAAAGAAGAATTACAAAATATTTGTTAGAGGCAGTAGAAATTCATAAGATACAAAGCTATTTTAACTTTAATGGGGTTTACTATCCTCAGAAAAGAGGGGCTTCTATGTGAGATAAGTTTTCTCCTTCCTTATAAAAACTATATATTGGATGATGGGAGGAATTTTGGATATTTCCCGAAAAGAATCCTTTCTTAAAAAATTTACAATGTCATTGGAGGTATATAGAGGACCTCTTATTAGTGTGGGAGGGGAGGTGTAGGAGGGGAACACTGACTTGTTGAAACGAGTTTTCAGTTATTTGAATAACAACAATTTGAATTTACACTTTAGGAGTACCTGGAAACCTTTCTAGTATAATAGTTACATAATAGATAGTATTTCCTAAAAATAATGTTAACAGCAGGTGAGGGAGAATATAGCTACACCTATATTTTCAGGAAATCGTGCACCGTAGAAATACTAAGCTGTGTGAAACAAGTTGTCACCAATCCCACACCATACAGGTAATCATTCTGAGGGAGTTCATAAGAGCATGAACTACTTGCTCAAGTGAGCAACTATATCTGAGGGAGTCACAAGTAATAGACAAAGGAATAGGGTTAATGTTGGATAAAAATGAGAAGAGAACAGAAAAGAGTGAGGATACACTAATGCCGCGTACACACGGGCGGACTGTATGGCGTACTTAGTCCGTCGAAACACATTTCAGCGGACAATCCGCTCGTGTGTGGGCTTCAGCGGACTTTTTCAGCGTGCAGTCCGGCGTACTAAGAATTTCGGATTTTTCGAAATTCTGTCCATCGCACTTTGGTTTCAGCAGACAATCCGCTCGTCAGTATGCTAGTTCGACGGACTAAGAATGGCGCATGCCCAGAAAGGATTTACACGGCGGAAGGGTGCTTTGCTGCGTATTGGACTTCCTATTTCTAGTCCCGTTGTACGTGCTGTACACGTCATCGCGCAAGCTTTCGACGGACTGTTTGTGCATCCGTGTGTGGTCAAGTCCGTTCAGTCGAAAGTACGTCGGACTGTCCGTCGGATTGTATGACGAACTAAGTACGCCATACAGTCCGCCCGTGTGTACGCGGCATTAGTCTTGTTACCACATGTAGTGTAGAGTTTCAGGATATAGTTGAAGTTGTTAAGAAAAATCCAACTATACTGTACAGTGACAGAGATCTGCAAGGTATAATAAAGTTTTTAGGTTCTCAAATCCAAATAACCGGGCTCCAACTCTTAGTTCTCCATTGGCTCCTAGTGTATTTTACAGTCAGAAATCAAATATTTAACCACTTGCTTACTGGGCACTTAAACCCCCTCCTGCCCAGACCAATTTTCAGCTTTCAGTGCTGATGCACTTTGAATGACAATTGCGCGGCTATACAACACTGTACCCAAATGAAATTTTTATCATTTTTTTCCCCACAAATAGAGCTTTCTTTTAGTGGTATTTAATTACAGCTGGGAGCTTTATTTTTTGCTAAACAAAGAAAGATGCAAAAAAAAAAATTAAAACTCATGTTTAATAGTTTGTTATAAAATTTTGCAAACGGGTCATTTTTCTCCTTCATTGAAATGCGCTGATGAGGCAGCTCTGGTGGGCACTGATAGGCTGCACTGGTGGGCACTGATAGGCTGCACTGGTGGGCACTGATAGGCACAGTTAAGGTGGCACCGATAGGCACAGATAAGATGGCACCGATAGGCACAGGTAAGGCAGTACTGATGGGCACAAATAAGGCGGCACTGATGGGCAAAGATGGGCACAGATAAGATGGCACTGATGGGTGGCATGGATGGGTGGCACGGATGGGTGGCACTAATGGGCACTGATAGGTACCACTGATAGATAGGACTGATGGGCACTGATAGGTGGCTCTGATAGGTGGCACTGCTGGGCACTGATGGGCGGCACTGATAGATGACACTGATGGGCCTGGATATGTGGCACTGAGGTGCAGCACTGTTGTTGTGGCAGATTGTGGGCACTGATAGGTGGCACTGTGGGCACTGATAGGTGGCACTATGGGCACTAATGGGTGGCACTATGGGCACTAATGGGTGGCACTTTGTCCTATACTTAGGTGGCACTGGCAGGGGGGCAGGTGGGCACTGATGAGCTGGCCCCAGCTCGCCGTGATCGAGACTGAAGTCCCTCTCACGGCCGCCGGTGATCGGCTTTTTTTTTCTCCTCGCGCTGTCAGAGCGAGGAGGAAAGATAGCCAATTACCGGCTCTGTTGTGATCACATGATCAGCTGTCATTGGCTGACAGCTGATCATGTGGTAAGGGGTCGGGATCGATCCCTTACTCCGATCTGTGATCAGGCGAGTCTCATAGACTCTCTGATCACAGGGCGCGCAGGCCGCTCGTGCACAGGACAACGTCAATAGACGTAGTCCCGGCAAAGCAGGTCTGCGCTGTAGCCGTCATTTGGCTATAGCGCGGATCTCTAGCGGTTAAACATGGATAATGATGGTTCTTATAAATGCAGTTACAGTATCTCACAAAAGTGAGTACACCCCACACATTATTTCCCATTATTTCTCACCATATTTATGGACAGAAGCAGATTGGAAAAATTGTTTATGACAATAAGAATTATTCTCATAGCAAAAGCATACTTCAAAATGAAATAGAAAAAAAAAGAAGGGGGCGTGGCTTGGAGCCGGGACGAGATGGCCGCATGTTAGATTAGCTCCGTCCGCGGGAGTCCTATTGCGCCTTATTTCTCGGAGCCATCGCCGCATTCCGATGGGGAAGTCACGGGGACAGCGCTCGCAGTCTCGCTCGCGCTCCCCGAGGAGCACCGAAGCCCCGACGGGACGAGGTATCCCGGAGCTGTTCCGTCCCCGATCACGCGAGGCCGAGGCTTCACCTCCGGCCTACCCGGAGGCCGCATCCTCACCCAGGAGCACACCGCCGGCAGACACCCCCCCACGACCGGATGGCATGCTGAGCCCACACTGCAGACAAACCCTCACTGTAGCGGACCTCCGAGATGTAGCCGCAGACATCAAGAACTCCCTCTCGGCGGCTATAGGAGAGCTCCGCAGGGACATACAGGCTATGCATACCAGAGTCACTGAGGTGGAGGAGGGAATGGCCCGCCATGACTCGGCCATCAGGCAGCTGCAGCATACCTCTTCATCATATAACGCACAGCTGAGGGATGTGAACAGATATATGGAAGATCTCGACAACAGGGGACGCCGTCACAACTTGAGGGTAAGAGGCATCCCCGAGAATGTTGACCCCGCTCATTTGACCCAGGCCACTACACAGGTCTTTAATGATGTCCTAGGCAGACCCCCAGACACCCCCCTGGAATTTGAACGTTTGCATAGAGCCTTGAAACCCAGGGGCAGGGACACAGACCCCCCTCGAGATGTTGTCTGCTGCCTAGTGAACTTTAAAACTAAAGAGGAAATTCTGAGAAGAGCCAGAGACAGACGGCAGCTGCTGTTCCAGGGCACAGAAGTAAAGATTTTCCAAAATCTATCGCCAGTAATTCTACAAAACAGGAGAGACCTACGTCCCCTCCTGGAGGTCCTGCGCCGTAAAGGCATTCCCTACAAGTGGAGATTCCCTTTTGGTCTCTCAGCGACTGTTGCGGGACGCACCGCCATCTTGAGAGTACCTGAAGAACTAGGAAGATTCTGCGATGCGCTTCAGTTACCTCCGGTTGCTTTACCTGACTGGTACAAAGCCTTCCGTACCGACCATCTTCGCAGATCTGATTCAATGGACACCATCCCTGAAAGAGATGATTTTCATATCAGACGGCGCAGATCATCTTCGCCAAGCCCGCATCAGCAAAGAGCACGCGGCGACAGGGCCTACGATAGCCCTACTGCCTCACCAGCCCACAGGCGAGCTCGACCTGACGACCCGTAACTCACCGCTACTTTTCACTTTTCCAGTTTGCAGGTTCCTGCACCTTTGTCTACTTTACTCAGGCTTCTGACTAGGTCCCGATGCATTTTGACAGATCCCCCCTCCCTCCCTCCCAATCTGGAAGACTGGGGGTACACTGGAACTGATTGACTATATTGTACACTATACCGTACACCCCCGTTTTTGGTTTTTGTTTTTGTTTTGTTTTTTCCCTTTTTCCTTTATTTTTTATTTTTTTCCTTCTTTTTTTTCTTTTTTTTTTTATGTCCCTATTTTTGCCTTGATTAGCGGGGTGCCCCTCTCTCCCCCCTCCCTAGGACTCACGGGTCCCTCTTGCCGTCAGCTACCTTTTTGTAATCACTAAGCCTGATCAGCGGCCATGATCGGATGGCGGTTATCGGGAAAAGTCCTCAGGCTGATTGGTTGGTTCTATCATTGGTACTGTTGGGGGGGGGGCGGTCCCCCACTCTGATGCAGCCCCCCTCTCCCCCTCGTCTCCCCCCCCTTTTTTTGTTGTTTTGTGATCCCTCTCTCTCTCACTCTCATAGCAGGACCCTTCCACAGATCAGGTTGATACATCCAGCCACCTCGAAGAGGTCCTCTCCCATGGTTCGGCCTGTGATTGGTTATCATATGACACTGTTTTGTGACTGCTATAGGCAATGGGATCTCTTTGAACTGCTTAGCTGATTCTGTGGGGGATGGGGGGGGGTGATGGGGGGGATGGGGGAGGGGAGGCGGGGGCATTCGATAGGTATATGTCAGGATGTGCATGAGACGGACCATTCTGTTATTAGAAACAAGGGGGATGGTTGGACATTTGTTAGCTTCTTACATGTTACATATTCCTCTTGGTTCCATTTTTTCGTATGTAGCACTGTTCCATGGCTTTGTACTATTATTGAACTTCCTTTGTTCGGTTTTCTTTATGCTGCCGTTTTACTTTTACTATTATGTTTATCTCAGGATATACAGTTGTGCTGTTATAATTCACCATCTTTCCCCTGCTTTTTCATGATAGCAGGCTCCTACTATACTTGCAGTCATCTCCCAAGGACTCCCGCTGGACTGACCCCGAAAGGACTACGACCCGGACACCCTTCCACGCACTCCCACAACGGACGGACTCTCCGACTGTTGACCCATTCCGGACTCACCGCATTAGGTTAGGGTAAGGTAGCTGTGCTACGCCACCCTCCGGCTTTTTCTTTTCTCTTCCTTGTTCCCTTTTCCTCCCCTTTTTTTTTATTATACATTCCCTTTCTCTATTTCTCCCCTTGTCCCTCCTCCCCATTCCCTCTCTTACCCACCCTTCACCCCCTCGTCCCCGGGTGTTTCTCTCCGTCCTCCCCTAAACCGCACATCCTCCTACGAGGGGAGGATCTCCTTCCTAGCGCTAGACCCACACTTCCTTGCTTGCACAGCCCCCCACTCGATCTCGATTTGGGGAGCCCGCATTGCCAAGCGCAAAGCCTGAACACAGCCTGAACACACTACTGCACGCAATCTTGCCTGCCTCTCCCCACACAATTATGTCCAACTCAACCCCTACCCCGGGCCCCTCCACTCTCAAAATCTGGTCGCAGAATGTGAAAGGCTTGAACATCCCCGAAAAACGTAGCCAAGTCTTAAACCTTATCTCCAAACAGAAAGTAGATGTGGCATTCCTACAGGAAACACACTTCCGCACGGGACAGATCCCTAACTTTATAAGCCGAAAATATCCTACAGCTTACCATTCTACAAACCCCTCTGCAAAAACCAAGGGGGTCTCAATTCTCATCGCTAGACACGTCCCATGGCAGCTAGAAGAATCTATTATTGACCCAGATGGAAGATACGTCTTCTTGAAGGGTACCATATATAACAAACCAGTTACTCTAGCAACCATATACAGCCCTAACACGGCTCAGGTGAGCTTTTTTCGAAAAGTCGCGGACCTTCTCACGAACTTTCAGGCGGGTTTGACAGTACTGGGCGGCGACTTTAATGTAGTGCTACAACCCCTCTTGGATTCCTCATCGGGGACGTCCTCCCTTCCCTACAGCTCTTTGCGGCAGGTCAGAACCTTATTGCAAGCTCTTGCACTACACGACGCTTGGCGCACTTTACATCCCTCCACGAAAGATTACACTTTTTTTTCCACACCACACAATAGATATTCCAGGTTAGATTATCTGTTCCTCTCCCAAAGAGATTTGCCTCTGCTCCAATCGGCTAGGATAGAACCAAGAAAAAAAAAGAATATATAGTAAATATACTCGCTGTCTCACAATATATACCACATATATTAATGATATTAATAGGTAGAATGAACCCAAAGATCAAAAAATTATGAAAGGGGAAAAGGGGGGGGGGGTGATATGGACACAGCCAATGGGGCCACAACAGTAATAGTGTAAATACTTGACCAAGCACAAATGCATGTGCATAGGTACAAACCAAAGGCCCAGATTGCAATCAGCAAATATTAATGAGACTATGACAGATTCACTAGTCCCACAGAGCACCCTGAAAAAGAGGAGAACAGTATAATATCAGGTTAATATAACCCAAAATAAAAGCCTATGAAGCTGCATATATTGTGTCAGTCACTGCTGCTTATGCTTACCATGGCCTGCAATAATATGTCCAGCGCCCCCCCCCCCCCCCCCAGGAAAAAAACCCACACGTCCACCACAGTAGGATGTAAGGGGGGGGTTATTTATAGCCCTCTAGGTATGGTTTATACCCAGAAACATTGCATTACACATGGCTAAAATAGCCTTTGTGTATTTGCTATTGAAAATGTGCATTTCATAAACATGTGTGGTAATATTATGTGAGATAAAACATGCAATTACCACCATTTTATTCTCCAGGGTGCTTTCAGAATATATATACTGTTTGGAGAGTTGAATCAATTTTCAGGCTTAAAGTGTACACTTCATTATGTATGCAATAACACAACAAAATGGCTGTTGTAGTGAGGTGATTAAAGTGGCTGCTACTTTTAATTGTAATGACAATGTACTTTTGGTGCTGCCACTTCATTGTAGTGACAAAGTACTTCTGATGATGCAAGAGAAGTAACGTTTTATTGTCATACAGCACAACCTATAAATAACCTAATAAAATGGAAAATGTATCAAATACTTACCGTAATTTTCCTTTCCTGATGGACTCCATGGCAGTCTACGTGTGGGTTAACCCCACCTCCTCTCCAATGCTATAGGACCCCATACCCATAAATTTGAACTCACCGCTAGGGGGGTTCAGTAACTAGCCAACTCTTTGATAAATGTGTGGGAACTCCATCTGCCATGGAGTCCATCGGGAAAGGAAAATTACAGTAAGTATTTGATAATAAATGTTTTACGTTTTCCTGACAGATTTCTACGTGTGGGATATAACTAGCCAGACCACACGGGGTGGGTATGCAGAACAAAAAAAGATTCAATTTGCCCCGTGAACTGACAGGATTCTCAAACCAAAGTTCACAGAAAATATAGAAGCAGGCTCTATGCAGTAATATGACATAAAGGTATTAATGGAGGCCCAGGATGCTGCTTTGCAGATGACATCTGGAGCCATCTGCCCATGAAGCTGCCATACCCCTGGTGGAATGTGCCATCACCACCTTTGGAGGAACCAAGCCCTTAGCTCTATAAGCCTGCTGGATGGACTGGACAATCCAGGCCGCAATCGTTCTGGTAGCGGCTCGCTTTCCTCTGTTACTGTTGGAGTACAGAACAAACAAGTAGTTGGAGCTTCTAAGGTAGGAAGTAGCTTGCAGGTATTCCTTCAGTACTATGCCTATATCCAGATGATGATCTTCAGTAGACCCTGAAGATCTGAATGTAGATAAGATGATTTCTTGGTTCTCATGGAACACCGAAGTGACTTTCGGATTTGAGTCGAGTATAGGGATGAAGACCACCCAGTCTGGGAAAAAGGTCAAGAATGGTTCTTTATGACCCAAGGAACCGATCTTGCAACTCTTTTGGCCGAAGTGATAACGACCAAGAAGGAAACTTTTGTAGAAAGGTCTTTGATAGAAAGCGGGGTAGACCCCATGATACTGAGTCCAGACAATGAGTCAAGAACGAGGGGAAGATCCCATTTGGAGAATCTTGGTCTTCTTTGGGGCTTGATACTTGACGCCCCATGGAAGAACTGCTGGATTAGCGGGTGAAGAGCCCATGATGTTCCGGAGAAGGCTGATAAGGCTGAGACTTGGACTCTAAGAGAGCTGATGGATAGAGACAGATCTAGGGCAGATTGAAGGAAGCTGAGGATATCCTGGATCTCTGGATCCCTAAATGATCTGCCCGTAGAGGATGAGAATGCGACAAACTTGGCCCATATTTTCTTATATACTTTATTCATGCTCGCTTTTCTTGAGCTCATGAGGGTGGAGATCACTCTTGAAACACACCCGAGACATTCCAGCCTCTCCCTCTCAAGACTGCCCCCTGAGAAAGAAGGTCCGGCCTGAGAGGAAGAGGCACCGGTTGCCGGAGGCTGAGCTGGGTCAGGAGGGGAATCCATGGCCTGTTCGGCCAATAAGGTGCAATTACAACCACCTCGACTTCTTCCACTTAAAGTCAAGTAAGAACTTGAGGATGATCGGGAGCGGGGGAAAGACGTATGCCTTTCTGAAGCTCCACTGATCTGTCAGGACATCTATTCCGAAGGCCTAGCTGCAACGGACCCGAGTTTAGTACTTCTTGATCTTGACGTTGCAGGGGGATGCAAATAGATCCAGTTTGGGATCTATTCCCAAGGACAGGATCCACTCAAACGTCTGGGCATGAAGAGACCACTCATTGTCTAATTGTGTGCAAATAAATCCAGTTTGGTATCTATTCCTAAGGACAGGATCCACTCAAACGTCTGGGCATGAAGAGACCACTCGTTGTCTAATTGTGTATGGGACAGGAAGTCCACCTGGATGTTCTGGGCTCTGGGAATGAAGACTGCTGAAATATTGGCCAGGCTTTTCTGGGCCCAAGACATGATGGGTTTGACTTCTTGGAGCAGGATGGAGCTTTGAGTGCCCCCTTATCCCCTCATATAGGAGACCGCTGTGATGTTGTCCATCTTTAGTACCACTGACTCCCCTTTCAGCAGATGAGTGAAGGATTGAAGGGCACACCAGGCCTGCCCAAAGTTCCAAGACATTTGAGTCTGGATTGTGGAGGTTTGAGCATCCCACTTGCCTTGTGCTAGTTCTGACCTGCAGAGCGCTCCCCATCCAGCACCACTGGCATTGGTCGTGAATGTGACCCCTGAGAGGGGATGATGGAGTGGCAAGTGAGCAAATTTTTGCACTGAAGCCACCAGAAGAGACTGTTGCTCATCACTGATGTTATGTGAATGGACTGATTGATGTCCCCCGATTTCCATTGCTGAAGGAACCCTGTCTGAAAGAGACATAACTTCCACAGAGTAATACTACAAAATAAGGTGCTAGTGCGCACAACCCATATAACTAAATAATAATAGATAATAAAATAAAAATACTAAAACACTCCACTAGTGATAATGAGAAAATCAATAAGGGGAAGCAGCCAGCATAAAAAGTGATCTCAACACCAAACTGAAATATATATAAAGTAATATGCAGCGCTACCCCACTTCCTCAAAAAACTAAAGTAATATGAAAAATAACAATAACCCTGATACAGAGAAAAAAATGTGCAAATCAGCAAAAAATTAAATAACTATCAAAAGTGATAAGTACAATACAATTCAGAGTGCAATAAAAACAATAAAAAATATAGAATCAAAGTGCAGTGTAGTCCATAATATCCACACAAATAATCAGTGCAGCAATATTCATAAAAGTGCAAAATGTGCAGATGGTTCATAAACCATACAAAAAATCAGTGCAATATAAATTCCAAAATGCTGTGATCATATAGTAAATCCATGCAGTGGAAAGTAAAACTGCTCCAAACAAACTGCTCAGAAAAAACGTGACAGTCCACCAATCCTTCAGTGCTTAAGCTTGTGCACCAACTATTTCCCCCAGCCTCTCACCTCCAATGAAGACCATTAATGATCAAATCCAGCGTAATGTGTGTGTCCCACTGGCTGCTTTCTCCTCTCCTCGTAGTGTCAGCCCATCAATGTATAAGGTCCACCAGACATACACCAGATAATAGAGAACACAAAAGGGGGGGCTCCCATGTGTAGAACGTTTTAAAAACACTTTATTAAAAAATATATCCACACTTACAATTATGTTGAAACACTTGCGAAATGGTAAACACAGGAACTTCCGGTCTCGGCCGCGACCGGAAGTGACGATCGTGACACCTGGCTCACCTCTGACGCGTTGCGTCACAGACACGTGACTTTTTCAAAGGACCCTTTGAAAAACCACGTGTCTGTGAACCATCTGCACATTTTGCACTTTTATGAATATTTCTGCTATTTGGACACTGTACTGCACTGATTATTTGTGTGGATATTATGGACTACACTGCACTTTGATTCTATATTTTTAATTGTTTTTATTGCATTTTGAATTGTATTTTACTTATCACTTTTGATAGTTATTTCATTTTTTGCTGATTTGCAAAATTTTTTATCTGTATCAGGGTTATTGTTATTTTTCATATTATTTTAGTTTTTTGAGGAAGTGGGGTAGCGCTGCATATTTCTTTATATAAACTTCCACAGAGACCACTTGACAATTGGGGTCGTGGAGACCATTGTGCCAATAATTTTTAGGCACTGTGAGGCCCTCAGGCGTGAGGAGTTCAGAGCTTCTGAAACTCTCTCTTGAATAACTGGGATCTTCTCCACAGGAAGAGAGATGGTGTTTTCCACTGTGTTGAACTGGGCCCCCAAGTATATCAGGTGCTGAACTGGAATTAGATGACTTTTTTCCAGGTTTATGAGTCACCGAATTCGAGTAATGTGGAGATAACCTGCTCCTTGTGGATCAATAATTGCTCCTTGTCCTGGGACAAGAACAGGAGGTCGCCGAGATAATGGTACAAGCATATCCCCCTTGTTCTGTTGAGGGCCACCATGGCCAGTAGAATTTTAGAAAAGACGCGGGGTGAGGTTGTCAGCCTAAAAACGGAGGCAGGTAAACTGCAGATGTTCTTACTCGACTTGGAACCAGAGGTATTTGCGGAACTCCTCTGCCACAGGCACATGGAAGTAAGCATCTTTTAGGATGAAATTAGCCAATCGCCTGGCTGCATGGCTTGCTGGATTAGACAGGGTCTCCATTTTGAACCTTTCATATTTTATGAATTTGTTTAGGTGAGTTAGATCTATCACCGGGCGCCATGAACAGTTTTTCTTCTGAACTAAGAAGAGAGGGGAGTACACCCCCTGGAACTCTTCGACTTTTGGGACAGGCACCACCACTCCCTCTGTTCTCAGCGAATCCACTTAGGATAGCACCACCTGCTTTTTTTCTTCAGACCGTGGTATCAGGGGGGAAATAAAATTGGAGGGAGCAATACCGGTGAAGGACGATGTGTGGCTTGAGGATACCGTCTTGGTCCAATAATTCGAGATTGAGGCAACCCAGACATGCTGGAAGAGAAGGAAATGAGCCCCCACCCGATCTGTCTGGGCAGGCCCAATCTCAAAATGACTTAGCCAGCTCATGCCCTCTGTTCCAATTCCTTCTGAAGTCCCAGCATGTAAGAGTATGCTTCTCTTGAACGCTCGGTACTGTGTCTTCTAAGCTAAGGTCCCTTCTGATTGAACAGATGCCTATCCTGGGGTAGGAATCCCGATTTCCCACCGGTGGCTATAGAGCTGTCCAGCCTGTTACCAAATAACGAGGAGCCCTTAAAGGGCATCCTACAAGCTTAAAAATATATTCTATCTGTTGGTTTTCTGTCTCTTTTTCTCCAATCGCCCAGGCATAACATAGGTTACACAGTGACTTGCTCTCCGGAACTCGTGTCCCACATCCCCAGCATGCTCTGCGATCAGAGTGGCTGTCATGGTGGTGGGTTTGGTGACTGGAGGAGGAATAGGAACATCTCTTCTGTTTGGAGGAGGAATGGGAACATCTCCTCTGCTGTTAGGTTCTGCTGTTAGGCTTCACTGGCATTGACACCCATTCTGTGTACAGGCCCATTTTGGTAATACACCTGCATCCACCTCTATAAGCTATTGCATGCATCTCAGGGTGGATGGAGGTGCAATAACAAATTCAGCCTGCAAGTAGTACAGGTGTCAACATTGGTCTGACTGAAGCCATATGCTGGTTGTCAGGAAGCCTAGCAAAATGGGAAACAACCCATCCCAGCCATTCAGTTGTCAGCCAGGGATTCATACAAGGAAACTAAATGTAAACAAAGTTGGGGTGTGACAGCTGAAACCACACTGACAAAATATAGCCATGGTCATATTTGGTCAATGATATTACCAACCATCTCCACTCGTTTGTTTACAAACCAGCTGTCAGCAGGGAGTCTGTCATTTGGTAATAGTAGTGACATGTTTCAGGTCAGTGTTTTTGTTTTTGTAGGTTTCATTCATCGTAATCGTCATGGATCAGCATCACTAGACAATGTGATTGATGATGGAGTTACATTGTTAGACTTTTTCTTATAAAGGACTTTGGCCCCTTTCACATGAGCGGTCTCAAAATTGTTATGAAAAATGGACATGCGGACTTGATCAGACCCTTTATGGAGCTGCGGAATGTAATCAAACTTGTATCTGTTTACGTCAGCCTATCTCCAATCTGATCTGATCTGCCAAAAACAGAGGGGATCCATTTTTCTTAATTTGGCCGGATAGGAGGGCAGTCGGATCTAAACAGACAGGGCTGTGTCTGTTCGGCATAAGTAGAGCAGACATGGACCAGTCATCTGCTTACTCTGCTCAACTCAGCAGGGGATAAGCGGACAGATCTGCTGGTGAGAAAACTTGGTCTGGTCCATGTGCAAGGGCCCTTTCAGATTCTGATAATTCTTCTGCTTGCAGACCCCCACAACCACTGGGCCAGGTTTGTGGGGAACAATCACTTATCCTCATCAACAGTGGACAAGGCGCTTTGCCCCCTGTCAAGATACCCTCCCCATGTTGAGGCATGTGGCCCGGTATGGTTCAGGAGGGGAATTGCATGCCTTTCCCCCAAGACCTTGATTAAAGAAAAAGATTCTGGCATTAATTTCATCGGGGGGGGGGGGGACACTTGTTTTTACATTCTTGCTGAAGACTGTACTAGAGCAAAAGTGACAGTTGTGAAAAAAAATATTTTCCTGTAATTTATATTTCCCTGTCTGCTTCTTTTTTGTAAAAAAAAAAAACTAATGCATGGGACACCCCTCAAAGGTCCCCCAAAAGTATTTTGTGGGATCCCCATGCCCCTTTTTTCAAATAAAACCAAGGTTACAGGGAGATTATATTTGGCAGCAATTGAAATGGTCTCCTGTTTTATATTGCAATAGTACATTGTAAGCGCACAATTTCACAAGCAGGTTTCATTTTTTTTCTAAAGTCACTAGTATGGTCACCTGAAATCAATCATGACATAAGTTGCACAAAGTTAAAGAAGACCCTGTAGCAAAATGCAAGGTCCACTTACACTGTCCAGTCCCCCTCTCCCGCCCCATATCACCAATAATTAGTAGGTGTAAAATTAATCTATGAGGAAAACAGATAGATACCTGTCCAGGCAGCTAGACACCTGTCCTCTGACTGCAGTGCCTAGGTGATGATTACATCACACTCCTGCTGGATAGATCCTGGAGATTACAGAGCAGCCAAAATTTACCAAAGGGATGCTCTAGGAATGGCCTGCAGAGTCTTTCCACAAGATTTCACCTGCTCTGCATTCTCAAGGAATCTTTTGAGAAGGGTGGCAATATCATGCCAAGCAATATAGAAGACAGGTGAATAAAAAATCTAACTTTTTATTTTACAGGGGCAATTTGCACCTTTACACAGTGAGTGGTTTGTAGAATGGAAGGGGGTTGGGCAATTTGAGCAGACTTGCATTGTACTGCAAGGTTCACTTTATGGAGCTCCGTGTTATTGCTTTACAGATTGTACTGTTGGACTTTAATAGGCAACAAGGAATGTTAGGCTAGCTTGCTTGTGGGATCCTAGTAACCAGAACCAGAGTTTAACCCTGAGCAAAATGTCCATATAGAACCTGTCACACAATGTAGGAGAAACTCTTCTGCTGGCTTGATGGAGCTTTTTATGTTGGTGCACATTGAAGGTGTAGCCCCATTTTTATAAGAAATTGCACTTCCCCAGAGATGGTGACACAGCAAGCAGAGTTTCCCTTTATTAAATGTGAGAAGATGGGAATTTACTGCAAAAATGTCAGGAGGTTATAATGGGTATTCAAGCTGAAGAAGTGTGAAATCAGAATTTAGCAGAAATGTGTCCCTTTAAGCACAAAACGTGGCTTGTGGAACTTCTTTGGATAGAGTAGGCATGTGCAATATGCAGTTACAGTTCCTGTCTATCAGGCAAAAAGAAAGTATTGATGCTGATATCCTGTGTGCAGTACTTCAATGGGTAACTAGTGTGGATAGGCTGCAGTAGTAATTGGGCTACAGAGTCTGTGTTACTATGTGGCAGTTTGTGCCATAAGAATTCTGAACTTAAGTAACCGGCAACAACAACAAATAAACTTGTAGCATGTGGTGGTATGGTATGGGTTAGGAATCCTCTCACCCGGCACCACTACATCTATGGGAGAACAATGAGAAATAGGGCCCCCCGGCAGGAGGTTATGAAATCCTTTCAAATCTGCTAAATCTTTCAAATGCTAATTCATAGTGCAGTCAGCAGGCTGGAGGTGAAGCAGTGACACAGGAAGGTTTTAAAAGCTTCTGAGTGTTGATATAGTGTTTGTCGGCACCAGAAAGGTTTTTTAACAAAAGGAGGTTGATTTACTAAAGGAATAGGGGTAGTTCACTTGGCAAAGTAAATGTTCACTGAGCTCAGTAAATAACATAAAGCTGCGTTCATTTCAGACAACCCATTGTGCGCTACTAAAAATTGAATGCTGTTTTTTTTTTTTAACGTACAATTGGGTCTTCAAAGTGAAAACTAGTTCACCTTTTATTACATACAGTTTCCAAAGTGAACAACCTCTACTTCTTTAGTAAATCAACTCAACTGTTTGATGTAGCCAAAAACAAAAATGGTCCAGTTACACAGATAGGGTCTCTAAAGACTGTGTTGTGATTTTAGAGAGAAAATGCAAGTTTGGATAGAGCACATCCATGTAATCTGATGTTGGTAAAATTTATAGTAACTTAACTAATGGGTGGATTGTAAAACTTCTTCAGCTGGTGCTTTCCTTACCTATAGCAGATTGGTGGCATGGGCCCCAGGGAAGGTGAGTATTTGATGTCTTCTTCAAAGACCTCTTTTGCTTTTATATGGAATAGGAGTAATGAAAAACAACTGCAAATTACAAAATATACATTAACACTTTAATAAAGATAAATTCTAATGGGGTATTGGAAGATATTATTTTTTAGGTCTCTAGTTGTCAGGTCACCTTGAGGCGAGGTGACAGATGCACACCGTAGAGATCAGGAGTGCACCGCAAGGTTGTGGACCCTACGGCTGACTGCTGCCGACGGGGAACAGATCCCACTGGGGTTAGAGCATAAGATTCCCTGGGGCGCGGAGTCTAAGAGCCAGCAGGTGTTCACCAGTGCCTCTAGTGGTGAGGATGGACTTGGCTACAACTGGCTTCAGGTCGCGACCCTCAGGGTCCCCCAGCTCACACCCACAGTAGGCAACAGGAGGATAGGGATAGTGAGGGACAAAGCCAAGGTCGGGCCACAAGGAATAGTCAGGGACACGCCAAAAGGTCAGGATCACAGGCAAACAGGGATAGTCAAGGACACGCCAAAGTCGGTAACTCAACAACAGAAGAGCACACGGCAGGTAACAGGAAGCTAACACACAAAGGTTGATCAGCCGCGTTGGCCTGCAGTGCACAGGTTAATATAGAGCTCCCTAATACGAGCTAGGGTGGAGCCATGCCAGAGGATGGATTACAAAAGCAGACAGGTGAGGGTCAGCTGGTCTCTAGATGAACACATGGGAACAGGTAAGCAGACAAACTATTACATAACCATGACACTAGTCAGAGTATCTATGAATTTGCAGGATACGAAAAAAAAATTTGACATTTCAGAGCTTGTATATTGAGGTATGCTGGCTTTTTTTTTTTAGCAGCCTTGTTAATATATAAACCAAATTCATCTCTACATTTCTTATAAGAACATTTTTTCTATTAATGGGATTATTATTTAAACCAGCAATGTGTTTAAATAAGGGCTCATGCTAATAGGAAAAGTTTTTCTGCATTTGAAACATGTTTGGGACATTGTCTTTAATTGGGCAGAATGCATGGCAGTCCAGAGGCTTCATTTTTGTTGTGCAGATTTTCTTCAGACACAACATGTCCCAATAAGGTATGTTTTAGCTCCAAGCAAGGCAGGTCAAATGCAGCCTTTTTTAATCCAATTAGGTGTTTTCCATTCATATGCAACTGCATGCCTTTAAAAGGAAAATTAATTGTTTAGCTATGTCCATCATCATGAACCCTATTATTCTCTAAATTTACAATCCATCAATCAACTATTTTAAAAATTGAAGGGTTGTGCCAAGACATCTAGGATTACTGGTCGATTCATACAAAAGTCTGTGCATACAGGTAGTGGAAGACAAGATTTCAGGTTTGGGTAACCTGTAAGATCCCAGTAGATGATAAGCTTTCTTGCACCCAACAACACATAGTTCAGGTAGCGTTTCCCTTTAACTTGACTAACACATTTCCAAGCAATTTATAACTATTCATAGATAACAGTATTAAACTGTAGACTGCCTACTTACATTTTCAAATTGGAAACTAATTTCCCTGAAAATAGTAAAGGTAGATTGCATGTGGGAACCTCATTAGATTGGATCACTATCGATATTAAGGAATGAACTTTACATTTTTTTTGATAAAAATAGTACTTGTCTGGTATATGGATTATTATCTTTGATAATAGAAGCTACAGTAGCTAATGCAGAAGTTATCAATTCTATTTAATTATAAAGAAGGGTATGATCCTCAAAATAGTTACAATTACTTTTGCAAAAGTTTAAAAATCGATAGAGATATTTAAAGTGAATAGATTGTTTCAAGAATAGAACTGAATACAAAAATAATCCATTCTCATGACAGAGATTATTAAGAGAACAGTAAATTGCCCCTTCTTAATCTATTTCCATGACAAAGATGGTAATGAGAATGGAAAAGGTTAAAGCAATTCATTCTAGTGACAGAAATTATAATGGAAATTTGATGGCCTTCAGATATTGCTAAACCACCATGTTTCTGTGGATACAAATTAATTATGTTTTTTTTTTTTAGGCTACATAATTAAGTTGAATGGTATATCAAATAGTTAAATTATTAGTGGTGAAAGTAAAAACTGTACCCAACCTGCATTAATCATGGGTCATGTTTGTTATATAGATAGATAGATAGATAGATAGATAGATAGATATAGATATAGCTATAGATATATATAAATATATATATATATATATATATACATACTAACAGGAGGGAGAGAGATGGGAAATAGAAACAAATACACAGGCTATAGCTTTAGAATTTTACATCTGTTTCTTTTGTATATTCTCAGGAACAACGACACATTTTCTTAACAAAGGCTATTTAGCTTTAAAATTTCTTCACACAGGAAGTTTAGAAAGCCTTTTTTAATGTCTGCTTTTTTGTCACATATAAAATGGTAGCTAGATTTTTTGGTAAATGCAGTATCTGACCACCACTGTGAAAGCTTGTTGCTTCAGTGCATGGCCATTTGCTTGAGGTGCCATTTAAGGTGCTTGTGCTAGCACATAATATTAGCTGTCACTACAGATTTTTTTTAAAGCTTGCTTTCTTTGCGTTATCTTTTTTAAGATGCAATGCAGTATAATTATTGATTTGTAACAAATATAGAATAAACTTAGTGATAGAAGCAATAGCAGCACCCATAATTGCTGGCTTTTCATAATATTTTTTCTTTGTTATTTTTTTTTCCCCCCCAAACAATTTCAGATAATGAAATATCACAAATTTGATTTTATAATCAAATTTGCAATCAAATCATCATACATTTTTGACCACAGTGGAAAAATTTTAAGGAACAGGATGGAAAATTTTTCACAAACAAATTCATTTCTAACAGTATATGCGGTTTAAATTCAGGAAATTACATTGGTTCTAAAAATGTTAACAACAAACACATTTTTTAAGTAGTTTAAACAACATTTGTTCAGTCTTCAAATGTACACAGAATTTTCGTACAATTGTTTATACAAATGTTCCCTTAAAAATCTACTAGTGTATAGCCAGCTTTATGGTATGCTAGGCAGAATTATATATAGACTTAATATATATAAAATAAAATTTTAACACTGGACTCATATATGTGTGGATTTTAATGGCTGTGGCCTTTTATTACAGGTATATAATATATAATATATCCAAATATATATTTAATTTGTTTATTACTAGAAATTGATATTAACATACCAACAATAACAACATTTCATAGCTTAGCTATTAAAGCTCAAGCTAATTAAACTACAAAACACAGTCCCTTTTCAAAGAAAAGGACAAAAACCTCATAATATAAGCTGCGACATGGGACAGGAAGGCGGGATGTGATCCCGTTGACTGCACTGTTGTGATGCACTTTTCTTTCTTTTATAGGCCTTTGACTCATGCCAGGACCGTTAAAAGCATCTTGAACCAATCAAATGTATAATAACTGAATTTAACTGTTTTTTAACATGCATTTTTTAAAACTTGTCTACCAGCATCCCATATGTGGTGGGCGGGGACATTTCTTGCACCTCCCACCACTTTTATTTTATCCTTATTTTAAATTTAAAACAAACAAAAACATGTCCCTTAAAGGCGGAGTTCCACCCAAAAGTGGAACTTCCGCTCTAAGTACTCCTCGCCCCCTTACATGCTACAATTGGCATGTCATTTTTTGGGGGGGAGCAGGTGCCTAGTTCTAAATGTGGGATTTTCTGTCCCACTTCCTGCTTCCGATTATGGGCTGCCTAGGCGACTCCTCCTCTCTCCCTAGGCGGCCCTTACCTCTCTGCAATCTTCTGGGACATGTCACAAGTCCCAGAAGATTGCCTGTCCAATCAGTAAGGAGAGAGCCACTCGCGCATTGGCAGTGGGTGCCCGGCCATGAAGACGCAAGCTGTCATAGTCGGATGCCCACAGTTTCAATGGAGGCGTCGCGGAGAGGAGGGGAAGAGGAGTGAGGCTCCGTGCAGCCTCGTCGCTGGATCGTGGGACAGGTGAGTGTCTGTTTATTAAAAGTCAGCAGCTACACTTTTTGTAGCTGCTGACTTTTAATAAACAAACAAAAGCCTGGAATTCAGCTTTAACTCTTGGTACACATGTCTATAGGGTGATGGTCCATATATCCTATTACTTGCAACAAAGGACAATAAAAAAAATGCAGGGTGTGACGTAAACAAAACAAAAAGAAAAGTATATTCCCCAAACATGCGCACATAATGCCGCTTACACACGATCAGTCTTTGCTGCAGACTTGGTTTCGGCGGACCGGAATCCGTCAGACAATTCAATCGTGTGGGGCCTCCAGCAGACTTTTTTTCCCAAAAGTCCAGCAGACCTAGAAATAAAACATGTTTCAAATCTATCCGATGGACAAAAAAATCAGGAAAACCGTTAGTCTGTGTGCTAGTTCGACGGACCAAATATGACGCAAGGGCAGCTATTGGCTACTGGCTATTAAACTTTCTTGTTCAGTCCCGTTGACGTCATCACGTTCAAAATGTACAGACTTTCGAACGGACTTAGTCTAGTCATGTGTGGCCAAGTCCATTTCGTTCAGAAAGTCCGTCGGACCTCCACCAAAAGTCCATTGAGAAGACCGTTGGACCTAGTCCGGTCGCGTGTACACCGCATTAGGCTAGCTAAGCTGTGTTATACCACTGAATGCCAACTTAAAGTAGTTGTAAACTCTTTAAGCCTACAGCTTCCAAGAAGCAAGCTCTGGAAAACTCTGAAACCAGCACCTAAGATGGCCAAGATTTATCTCTCTCAGCTCCTTAGATGTCTATGCTTACTTAGAGAATGGAGGCTGTCCGCTGCTGATAGATCCACTCATTAGGCCCAATGTCCTCTACAGAAGAAGCTAATGCGAAGTGAAGATCCTCCTTTAATGTTAAAAAAGTTTGCACTGCATGCCTTGGTCTATGCGAGGGACAGTGTGAATGTTCTTCTTCTAAGGTCCAAGCAGTGCCAATACACAAAGTTTTAGCAGAATGTTCAGTAAGGCTGTATTCAAACAGGAACAGACAACTGTCAGAGTGCTTTAACTTGTTGGACAACTGTCAATTCCTGACTGCTGTAGGGGGCAGTGTGGTGTGCGATTCAGTGCATCACACACAACTCCATTTTTATATCTGTACAAACTTTATTTGAAGTGTACAAAAGTACACTTAAGTCTCTGTACAGCACGATGTGCTATGGTGCTGTATAGTGTCATGCAATTCTGCATAGTGTTCTGCGATAAAATGTAGCATGTCTGAATTTTATTTCAGCATACTGCTGCACAGTTCTGGGCTGCGGTGTAAATTTAACACACAGGAAACAATTGTTGAAATGACAAGCGTTGTACAGAGCAGTAAAGCTTCTGTCACTCCTGTTCACTCTACCATTGTCTAAAGGCAAGTGAGATGTACATCCACTGTGTGGAACACATTTAGTAGCTGGAACGTTAATTTTAGGTACAAAAGCATAAACAGTTTGATATGTTGACACTGTATTATTCATGTGGTTTAAGATTGTGTTTTTGGAGTTTGCAATTGATATTGTTGTATTGGCTTTATACTCATGGCTTTGAAAAAAAATCTCTTCTAAATTATTATTTAATTTGTACTTTTTTTTTCCTTTATTAGGAGAACGTATAGTATATAGGCTAACCTAGGCAAAAACTAACCAGTGACTGCCCTTTGTGGTTATTTATAAATATTTATAAAACTCTATGAGAGGTGCCCCCAAAGCACTATTGTACCCTGATCTAAATGACTGTTAGACTCACATGCATGGCTGTTTTTAACACTGACTTTTTTGCTGATTCTAGCCACATGCTATTTAGTATTTTATATCTTTGGTTCTAGTTATTTCATCAGACATATGTAATGTGATATTCAGCCTTATTTATATTGGTCGAGCAGTACAATACATTGAGCCTGCTTGGACCTGGGGACTGCAGATGGTTGTTGCTTTCCTTACCCCTGGGGGGCATGTGTGTGTGTGTGTGCATATACACCTGTGATTACGCAATAATGTAAAGATTTCTGTTATGTTATATCTAATTTATGTTTCTTTTGCTAGGTTACTCTTCTTTAAAGCATATGAAGGGTCCTGAGGAAGCAATTCTGTGACACATGTTGGCCTATGAACATGCTTATTATAAAGAAATGTATCTACAATCTAAAGCATTTGTAATGGAAGATGTAATTGTATGATAGGTCAATGTGACATTCCCCAAATGTAACATTGCTAATTTAAGATTTTATAAATCAAGCTAATTGTATTTTAATACAATCTTGCATTCATTTGGTACTAGTCAAGTCCTGTTTGTCCCATTTTTTGGACTTCTTTTTCTCTTGGTATACAGATTTATGGGATGTGGTACCCTATCTGGGCAGCAAAATCTTTCCAGCTATAGAATATGTTTGTGTGAAGCCATTGACAGTAAACCACGTTATATTAGCTACCTAATGTAACAGTTTGTATAGTTACAGAATATATTTTATAGATTATTACAGGATATGAATATTCTGCTGCTGAATACTTTTGCTCTCCAGTAATTCAAAACAAAAACCAACTAGGTAAGCAGATGAAGACAGAGAAAAGCAAGGATGTATGTTTGCTTATGTGTTACCGTATTTATCAGCGTATAACACGCGCCGACATATAACACGCACCCCAAATTTAGGAGAGAATTTTAAGGAAAAAAACTTTTAGGAGGGAGGTTTAAGGAAAAAAACTTACATTTAAATGCCCATCAATGCAGCCTTATCAGTGTTCATCTGCAGCCTTGTCAGTGTCATTTGCAGCCTTGTCATTGCAGCCTTGTCAGTGTCATTTGCAGCCTTGTCACGCAGCCTTGTCAGTGTCATTTGCAGCCTTGTCATGCAACTTTGTCAGTGTCATTTGCAGTCTTGTCATGCAGCCTTGTCAGTGTCATTTGCAGCCTTGTTATGCAGCCTTGTCATGCAGCCTTGTCAGTGTCATTTGCAGCCTTGTCATGCAGCCTTGTCAGTGTCATATGCAGCCTTGTCAGTGTCATTTTTGGCTTTGGCATTTAAAAATGGCGCCACCGAGATACAGAGCTAGATGTCCTGTGTATCTCAGTGGCGCTCAGTAGCTCTCGGCCATTCTCGGAGGCTCTCGGTCGTTCTTGGCAGCTTTCGTCCGCACTCTGTGGGTTTTCGGGCACACTCGGCCACCGAGAACGGGCAAAAGCCGCCGAAAATGGGCAAAAGTGGCCGAAAGGCGACGAGAAAGGCTGAAAGCTGTCAAAAGCCTCTGAGAACGGCCGAAAGCAGGCGAAAGCTGCCGAGAATGTCCGAAAGCCACCGAAAGCCGCTCAGAGGCTCAAAATCGTCGGGGGGATTGGCGTATAACATGCACCTATGATATTCCCCTGATTTTAAGGGATAAAAGTGCATGTTATACGTGGATACATATGGTAATCAGATTCATATCTTATTATGACACTGTAAAATACAGCAAAACAGTTGAGTACTGGCTTTGATATTTTTTCTTCTTGCTAACATTTACATGTTTGTGGGTCTACCCCCGTCTTCTCAGTTCAAGCAGTACTGATGCACACAAATTTAGCAAAATCTTGTGCATCAGTACTGCCTGAAATAGAATAAAGAAGGTAGAACCCCAAAACCTTGTCCTCAAAATAAAACCGATAGTGTAAATAAAAATGTATCACAGACAGTGCTCAACTATGTTGCTAATGTGATCATAATTATCTTTAATAAAACACAGCAAAATAAATCATGTAACTATGCTAAGTTGGCGAATCCATCTGTTGAAAATGTACATAATACATCAATTATGTATAATTAGAATCGTGCACTTTAGCAAAGATGCATATGCCCTTTAAACATACTTTTGTAATACCTTTGGCATATAATAGAAAAATCAAACATCATGTAATGACGACATGTAATGTTTTAAGCACTTGCCCACTGGGCACTTATACCCCCTTCCTAACCAGGCCAATTTTCAGCTTTCAGTACTATCACATCTGGAATGCCAATTACTCAGTCATGCAACACTGTACCCATATGAAATTGTTGTCCTTTTTTCACACAAATAGAGCTTTCTTTTGGTATTATTTAATCACCGCTGTGTTTTTTTACTTTTTGCGCTATAAATTAAAAAAGACCGAACATTTAGTAAACAAATGCATTTTTCTTAATTTCTGTTAAAACATTTAGCTGTTTTGTAATTTGCCTTAACACATTTTGGTCAAAATGTATACTGCTACATATCTTTGGTAAAAATTAACGCAATTGTGTATATTATTTGGTCTTTGTGAAAGTCTACAAACTATAGTGCCAGTCATTGAAAATTGATCACGGCTGATGTACTGATCTCAGTTCTTTAGACACTAACAGGCCAGGAAAGTACAAATACACCACAAATGACCCATGTTTGGATAATAGACATTCCAATGTATTTAGTAAGAGGCATGGGGAGTTTTTGAAGTTGCAATTTTTTCCCCACAATTCTTTGCAAAATTAAGATTTTTGTTTTTCTTTTTACAAAATTGTCACTTTAGCAGTTTATTTCTATCACATGGTATATGCATACTTGCAACTATACTCCAAAACACATTCTGCTACTCCTCCTGTGTATTTATAGGGAAGGGATTGGTAGTGTGTGTGTAAACACCTGGTCCATCTGATCCAATAAAGACAACCAAAAAAGGAGAACCTAGTGTTCAAGGCATGGTAATACCTCTCCAGATTTTATAGGCAGACCAGGTAATGTAGTAAAAAAATAAATGTTATTATAATAAACATACAATAAAAATGCATAAGCAAAGACATAGAAATGACATCTTACATACAAAATGTGTATATAAAAAATGACAGTGTACTCAAAATGACAAGCTCAGCTGCCCGTAGACAGTATTGGGCTAGCAAGAACACATACTGCAAATGACACCTAACACGTTTTGGACCTTGTAGTTCTTCTTCAGAGGCTTATGTTATTTTTTGAGAGCCATAAGTATTCTATAATATAAGTGTAATAATACATTAGTAAAATAATAAACTAGTATATCAATTTATCGGTAATAGTTTCACAAGAAACAATTGTCAAAACAAATATGCATATCTAAACACGTTTGATAAAAAATGACAGCAACAGTGACTATACTTACATGGATGAGCAAATTATTGATAAAACCAACCAGGGAGCCAAAAAGCTGTATTCCCATAGATGGGGCCCACTATGGTTTTGCCCCCAAAATTTGCAACAGGGTAGGGGGGCATGCACGGAGAGGCGGCAGAGCAAAAAGGCGGCATTTGTCCCAACTACAAGGACCCTAGGCACATGGAGTCAAGCTCCTGCCAAAATTCTGACCAGCAATCGATAGAGTCTGGATGGGTACTACAGTAGAATTCTGGGGTGTATTTTTCTGTATATGTACAAGAGAAAAAAGGGGGAGATAGCATAAGGGGAAAAGCAAGCATGGTTCATTGCAAAGATGCAAATTAGTAAGTGTATAAACAAGGTATTAGTTACTTGTAGATCAAAATGTTTCATCTACAGCATAAATTTACTGAATAGGGTGGAACAGATGAAAGAAAGTACGTTTAAATTTAAAAAGTAAAGACGATGTTTACTGATCACATACTTCTACCCTGTGTTCTGTAGTGTATAATCCCGCCACCGCACCGCCATGGCATCACTCCGGATGTCTGGGGTGTGGGCTAATATACTCCTGGTTAGACTGATTGAAACCAATTGCATTTTCGTTGTATGTTTATTATAATAAAAACAATTTTACTACATTACCTGTTCTGCCAATAAAATCCAGAGAGGTATTACCGTGCCTTGAGCACTAGGTTCTCCTTTTTTAGTTCTCCTCCTGAGTAAGGCAATACCACTTGTGTGAGACATTTTTCACAGCCAGGCCACATACAGGGGCCCAACATGTAAAGTGTTCTAGGGACATAAATTACACATTTAATTTCTTGACTAATTATTACCCTTTTGAATTACCTGCATCAACAGGACAATGGAAACACCCACAAAATAACATAATTTGGGAAAGAAAAACACCCCAACATATAATATAGGAAGGATAATTAGTCTTTTGAACGTCATTTTTTTCCACCAGTTTTTAGAAAATGTGGAAATAAAATGAAAACGCATTTTTTTTTTTTTTTTTAACACTAAGTTTTAAATTTATAAGATATTTCAGACACATAGCATGTACAAAGCAAAAATGACACCCCAAAATACATTTTGCTACTCCTCCTGAGTAGGCGATACTACATGTGTGAGGCTTTTACACAGCCTGGCCACATACAGATGCCCAACATGCAAGTAGCACTGTCAGGATGAGCACTGATGTGGCATGGATGGGCAATGACGAGGCACGGATGGGCATGGATGAGGCATGAATGAGGCATGAATGAGGCACAGTTGAGGCATGGATGAGGCACGGATGAAGCATGGATTAGCATGGATGAGTCATGGATGTGGCATGGATGAGGCACGGATGAGCCCTAATGTGGCATGGATGGAGCACAAATGAGGTATGGATGAGTACGGATGAGGTATGGATGAGCACGGATTAGGCATGGATGGGCACAGATAAGGCATGGGTGAGGCATGGCTGGGCACTGATGAGGCACAGATGGGCACAGATGGGAATGTACGAAGGAATGGATGAGGCATGGATGGGCATGTATGAGGCACAAATGGGCATGGATGAGGCCCAGATGGGCATGGATGAGGCAAAAGTGAGACATGTAGGAGGCATGGATGGGCATGTATGAGGCATGGATGAGGCATGGATGGGCATGCATGAGGCATGAATGGGGATGTATGAGGCATGGATGAGGCATGGATGGACATGTATGAGTCACGGATGGACATGCATGAGGCACGGATGGGCATGGGTGGGCATGGATGGGCATGTATGAGGAATGGATTGCCATGTTTGAGGCATGGATGGACATGTTTGAGGCATGGATGAGGCATGTTTGAGGCATGGATGAGGCATGCATGTGGCACAAATGGACAAGGAGGGGCATGTATGTGGCACAGATGGGCATGTAGGAGGCATGGATTGACATGTTTGAGGCATGGATGAGGCATGGATGAGCATGTATGAGGCACGGATAATGTATGAATTGGCGCAGATCAGTGCTGTGGGCACTCCAGAGACATCCCACTCGTACTGTTGCACCTGCTCCCTCCTCTCCTCACACACTGTACCGATTACATGTGAGGAGAGAGCTCAACTGGACATGCAGCGTTTTTTTTACAAGTGATCGCTCAATCATTGGACGGAGTAATCACATGGTAAAAGGCCACTGTCATTGGCCTTTTACCCCAATCTGTGATGCGCCGGGTCTGGAGAACCGAGCGATCACGGGCACCTCCTGGTGCGCACTCCAGGGTGCATGAGAGAAGGGCGAGACTGGGAGGACATCAGAGTACTCCCTCCCAGAACTATCCGTCATTCAGCTATGGCCTGTTCAGCAAGTGGTTAAAGATGATCTTATCCTTTAAACCTATATGTTCTTCGTGTGGATAGAAACAGTAATTACTTTGAATGTCTAAAAAAGTCAGTATATAGTGATGTGTGCAAACCAAGAGAGGTAATTGCTAACACTACAGGTGGTATTATTAAAGGGGAGTTCCACTCATTTTTTCACTTTCAATAAATCCAATGCACATTCTCATTTCATTGTTAAATGGTAATTTTTTA
The DNA here is from genome assembly GCF_037356315.1 of Lithobates pipiens. NCBI lineage: Eukaryota > Metazoa > Chordata > Amphibia > Anura > Ranidae > Lithobates > Lithobates pipiens. Next base: position 190,048,408 of record NW_027507903.1, read on the forward strand.
AATTATTTTTTAAATACCTTTAATTAATTATCTTCTGGAGTACTTCTGTCTCCAGCCACCTAGGCGATGACAGAATTAGGTGCTTCCCATGGACACCTGGGATATCAGTGTCATGTATCCCAGGAGTCCATGGGAGCTATATTATAGCAACCTAGACGGGAACTGCCCAAAGTGAACATGGACACTGCTTGCTTCTGAGATCCAGGGAGTTTTATTTTATTTAAACCTAAATTAAAAGGACTAGACTAATAACTAAATGTTGTATATAAAGTAGACAAAATTACAGCAGTGTATTAAAAAAATTGGACTTGGGGGACTTGAACTCCGCTTTAATTACAAAGATAATGGTTACTTTGCATACATGAGCATAAAAACAGTGAACACTGCCATGTAAAATTAGGAGGGGTGACTGCTAAAGCCACAATTGTTTTGTATATGTGCATGTCACGTACCCTGTAGGAGACTAACTTGAGGAGGTTGACTTCTCTTTCATCCCCAACCCAGGCCCCATTGAAGGTGGAACAGGTGGTCCAGAGGGATAGGAGTGCCAGCAGATATTGATAGCTGAACTTGTGGTAGGAGACATAGACTCGGAAGGCCATGCAGGGCATCAGGTCAGGAACAGAGGCGATGCAGGGTAGACCAACTGAGACTAAAGGAATACTCCACAAATCCAAAAAAAACAGCACTTGGTTTTAAAGCTTTAAATAGTTAGCAAAAGGCCCATAGGTGTCCACAGGTAGGGGCAAGTGGGGGGTGAGTGACCCCCTCTGGAATCGGCAAGGGTTTACAATGGCTGCAGATCTGTAGCTGTGCTGGCTCTCTGGGTATGTGCGAGTCGGCTCCACAGCTGCTGCAGATCAGTGTCACTGAGCTTACAGAACTCTTTACTGCCACCTCTGTCTGCTTCCTGTATAGGCACCCCTTGTGTTTGCTTTGCTGCCTATTGTATTTTCACAGGGACATGTGGAAACATGACTTGGGAGAAGGAAGACCCCCTTACAAGTGGGAGCTGTAAGTACAAGTGAAGGGAGGAGTCTGTTTGTGTACAGGGGGCAGAGCTGTGTGTGTGTGCTTACAGTTTTGTGTGTTGCTGCCTATTGTATTTTCACAGGGACATGTGGAAACATGACTTAGGAGAAGGAAGACCCCCTTACAAGTGGGAGCTGTAAGTACAAGTGAAGGGAGGAGGCTGTTTGTGTACAGGGGGCAGAGCTGTGTGTGTGTGCTTACAGTTTTGTGTGTGGGGGCCTGAAATATATACAGATGAGGGGGGCAGCTGACTGCATACAGGTATGATCAGTGAAGGGGGTGCCAGATATAGAGATCAAATCATCTGCCCTGTCTTGTATACAGCTATATACACACATCTTCCTTCCTGTGTTCCTCCATCATCACTGACTGCAGATATACATCATCTGTATCATCTGTATATATAGCTGTATACAGGACAGATGGTGTATATCTGCAGTCAGTGATGATGGAGGAAGGTCTCTATATATAGGTAGCTGTATATACAGACCTTCCTTCCTGCACATAGAGACCTTCCTCCATCATGACCGACTGTAGATATACATCATCTGTCCTGAATACAGCTATATACACCCACCTTCCTTCCTGTATGTACTAATACCATCCATTCCCTATATATACACATACTGTACACCCTCAGTATTGTACAGGCAAAATTTGATGGGCACAACAATGAGGCTGCAATTGATGGGCACATGCCTGCGCTTTATGTGATAATGACTAAGCCCCTCCCCTTTATGCCAATGTTGAAAAGGGGCGGAACATGGGTGACCTAAAATGATGCCCCCCTGAAAAAAGTTCTGTGGATGCCCATGAAAAGGTCCAAAGATTGCTAATCTCAGGGAAACATCTTCATGTCTATGACTAACCGTACATGTCTAGCTATTCACTGCATATGTCAGCCCATGAAAATTTCACTTACCTGCTTGCATTAGGTGAGTGAAAATAAGCTGAGTGTGGAGCCACATCGGAGAGGGAGTGGGTGCCGCCGGCAGGCGATGTTGAACGGGAGCTAATTCTCCACCCCCTGTCATTCTCTTAGCAGGGCCTGGCATACAGCGGGAGTCGGCAAAGAACTAGATGAGAGGGGCAGGAAGGGAGGTTGGGTGGGAGCTGCCAAAGTTTACTTTTCCTATTAACAAGCTGGTGATTGGTTGCTCGGACCGTCTAACAGCCAATCACCAGCTTGTTAATAGGAAAAATCCTCCGCTCTAAGTCTCTCTGCATCCTAAATCAGTGTCATTCATTGGTTTTCATTTTTTAATGCTACATTTAATATAGCATTAAAATATTTACTTAACAAGACAGTAATAATGTGTACAGAGCCCATAGTAGCCAATCATATTTATCTTTATTTTATTTATCACAATCAGATCAAGGAAATATGCTTTATGTTAATATTGTTAAAGTTGTTGTCAATATTTAATTTGTAACCTATTTGTGCATAAAACATTTAACAGTCATTTCATGAGATGATTTACGATGATGTATTTAGGGGCGGAATTAGGGGTGGGGCAGGGTAGGGGCTGGGTGGGGCAACTGGTGGCGAGTAATTCTTCAGGCCTGTCTAGTAGCTCAGGACTTAAAATTTTGAGCTCTGGCAAATGTGGTCATAGAAATGTGGGATTTTTAAACTGTTTGGATAACATCATGCTTTATGATTTGTGCTGAAATGTATATAGTTGTCTATATTGTGTATATTATTTTATTCTTCTTTAAATTTTACTGTGAAAACTGTGAAAATTGTTAAAATACATATCACTGTTTAAAATAGCACTGTTTCAACAGTACAATAAGAACTGTAACACAAGAAAGAAAGAAAGATTTTTTTTTTAATGCTGAGAGAACCTGACTGGGTTTAATTTGTCTGAGATTAGGCAAATTCCATTTGAAATTTGAAAAGTCTGTGCATAGTAACAGATTCCAAGAAAGTCTATGACACTAAATTTGTAGGGTTTATAGCAATATAATTGTCAAAAAAGGCTTTGGAACCTGGGCTCAGCCATGTGGAACATGTTTCAATGCAAGAAATAAATGAAAAATAGTAAAAAATACACCTGGCAATGGAAAGAGGCTTCTTTTCATGCAATTTGAGGGCAATATGGGAAAAAACACAAATGATTTATATTTTAGGCTTGAGGGTTGCCTTAAAGCTGTACATGGTTTTGTAAAACAGTATTATTTTCCTGGACACCCTCAGTGCAGGTTTGGTTGTGGGTTTCTTTTTTCTTTTACAATTCACTTGATTTATATACAGCAGCAATGCCCCAATACGAATATTTTCAGTTTAGAAATAGACTTTTTTTTTTTAGGGGGGCGTGGCCAGCGCACGAGCTGAATGGAAGCTCTGTGAGAGAGCTCCGTGACACGAACTGGCATATTAGCGACAATTCACAGCGAATATCGGTAAAAAAGATACGAACAGACGACGGAAGAGTTCCTGAATCCAAAGGTGATGTCGAAAAAGCGGAAAGACGAACGGAAAATGAAAAAACTAACGACATTCTCCTCTCAGTCAGCGGGAGGGAGAAAAAAAGATGGCACAGATCTTCTCACAGCTGCTGTACCAGCAACAGCCTCCTCAGGGAGAGCGCACTACACTGACATGCCTGATGCTGCTCTAGAAGAATCACCTCACAAAACACATCTGGAATCTCCTCATGAGGAAGATTGCCTCAGCCCTACATGTCGCAGCCCGGCTAAAACTCGTATCAAACTGGATTTCACAGGCCAGGAGGTAAGCCATAAAATACCTCATATTAGTCAAGATAACACAGTCATAACTCCTATAGCTTCGCCTATAGCCGCATTCCCCACTAATAACCAGCCTATTCTGGACACCCAATTAAAAGAAATGCTATTAGCTTTACATACTTCGCTTCATACGGATATTTTACAACTCACAAATCAATTCTCCAAAGCAGTGAACTCCTTAGGTGAAAGAGTACACACTATTGAGAACTCTATGGGAGACATGACCAATACTATTAATGACTTAATAGATGCTCATGAAGAAAATAAAGCTGAAAAAGAGTGGCTTAAATTTAAAATCGCAGATTTAGAAGACCGCTCAAGGAAGAACAATCTCAAAATCAAGGGTATCCCTGAAAATATACAGCAGTCTGATCTTAAAAAAATATGCCACTGACTTATTCTCCAACTTGCTGCCAGCTATACCAGCCTTAGAGCTCACAATTGATCGTATCCATCGGATTCTGAAACCGTCATTTCTCCCTCCACAGATACCACGTGATGTACTACTTAGAGTACACTTCTACCATGTTAAAGAACAAATCCTATATAAAGTGTGACATCTAGGACAACTTCCACAACCATATAATACAATCCAGATTTATGCTGACTTGTCTAAACATACTCTAGATATGAGAAGACAACTTTCCACAATTACAAAAGCTCTGCATAATCATAAAATTTAATACCGTTGGAAACAACCATCTAAACTACTGATACAGAAAAACGACACCTACCATACAATCACTTCTGTGGAACAAGGCATTAAGTTACTTCACACATGGGGTATTATCCCCGAACCAACTCCACCTATCGGAGTTAAGAAGAATCCGGAGAAACTTACGCCACAATGGCATTAGCTTTCATTGACTAGATCCGGTCAAAATACAATCCTATCTATAGGAAACCGATCTATCAGCTTGCCCGCCGTGCCGTGCGATACTAAATCTTTGGAACAGCTGACCTTTGAACTAATTCCCCATTCTAATGTTGCAGTATGCATTGAAATGTTTACTACTGCAAGTTAAGTTTAATGTTTAGTTATATTTTTGTTTGTGCTTTTACTTTTATTTTTTTCTTCACAGTAACCTATACACAACTCATAGCATTCAAAGGGACAGGTATGTTGTGAACCTACAAAATTTGAATCAAAACTTTTCAGTCACTACATTTTTGGACATTCATAGTCATTTCAGACTACAGATTGTTCACATGGAAGTAGAATTTAAAGCTATTATCAGGCTAGTATGTACTTACTTTTTCCATCTTATTAATATCCTTTTATGAGTATAAAGTTAATATCTTTAAATACTAATGGTCTTAACCATCCAGCAAAAAGAGCGTCGATGTGGCAAATGGCTAACACCCAGCGATGTCAAATATTGTGTATACAAGAAACCCATTTCAAAACAGGCGCTATTCCCACTTGCACCCATAAGAACTTTCCTCACATATTTACAGCCTCAGGCCAACAGAAAAAAAGAGGAGTACTTATTGCCATACATCATTCAGTTAATTTTCAATTACATGAATCTATTGTAGATACCAATGGACGATACCTCATATTAATATGTACCATTGATAATACACTTACTACATTGGTAAATGTGTATGTGCCTAATAAAAGGCAATCCCATTTTCTGAATGGCCTGATGAGAAAAATAGGTAAATGCCGAAAAGGTGCCTTAATAATTTGTGGAGACTTCAACACAATACATGAACAAGAACTAGACACTTCTAATCCCAAAACCAGAACCAACTGTGCACTTAAATTTTTTTTGAATAAAAGCGATCTCTATGATGTATGGAGATGCCATCATCCTAGAGATCGTGAATACACATATCATTCCCTGGTACATAATACCTATACTCGTATTGATTATATTTTTACGGATAAGTGGTTATTGCAGCGGGTGAGGGAGTCTGACATTGCACCCATCACTTGGACTGATCATGCCCCAATTAGTATGACTATTCTACCTAAACACTCTCAAACGACCCATTTTCTATGGAGAACAAATGCATATCTTATCAAAATGCCTACCTATGCTACAGCTATACAAAACCAGATAACTGAATTCTTTAACTATAATGTGGGATCGGTGTCAGACTCCGCCACCCTATGGGGTGCTCATAAAGCATTTAGTAGGGGAATCCTAATGCAACTGAATGCTCAATTCAGGAAAAATAAAACGAAACTCATTGAGAAACTTACTGCTGACATTAAATCATTAGATTCCCAAAACCAATGTCACCCATCACAACTACTGAAAACGAAACTACAAATATTACGACAGGAACTCAGAACGACTTTATTGGATATATTTGAAAAACATACTAGAAAACTTAAAGCTAAATATTACCATACTAGCAACAAAGCAGGAAAAAACATGGCACTTCGGATCAAAGGCAGATATTCCAAATCAAAGATTCCATATCTATACCACCCTATTACTAGAGAAAAATTGCAAGACCCCCAAGACATAGCGAATGCATTTAGCTGTTATTATAGCTCCCTTTACAATCTTAAAGATGATTCTCAAACTCCCATACCTACCCCAAAGATAATAAGTGATTTCTTAGATACTATTAGTCTCCCATCATTAACTACTGATCAAATCTCTGATCTTAACGTCCCATTTTCAGTGGAAGAAATTGCTAGAACTATAGACTCCCTGCCCAACAATAAATCTCCGGGCCCAGACGGAATGATAGGAGAATACTATAAATTACTTAGAGATATACTGGCTCCCCACTTATGCTCCCTTTTTAACGAAGCGGCATCCAAATCAGAATTTCCGGCTGAGATGCTTCAGGCCTTGATCATAACACTGCCGAAAGCAGGCAAAGATCCCAACGCTCCCCAAAATTTCAGACCGATTTCATTATTGAACATTGAAATCAAAATATACGCCAAAGCAATAGCGAATCGACTGATGAACTACATACCAGACCTCATTCACAAAGATCAATCTGGCTTTACTAAAGGTCGACAATCTTCAGATGCAACAAGACGTCTGATTGATATTATACACTTCACTGAGAGACATCAAACGCCTTCTCTGCTCCTTTCTTTGGATGCAGAGAAGGCGTTTGATAGGGTCCATTGGGGCTATTTACAGTCAGTGCTTTTAAAATTCGGCTTTCATGGAAATATTTTATCAGCAATTTTTGCACTGTATAAGGGCCCCTCAGCGAGAGTATACACAAATTATATGATGACTAGGCCCTTTGGCATCTCGAATGGAACACGACAAGGTTGCCCCTTATCTCCTTTAATATTTAATTTAGCCATCGAACCTCTAGCAGAACGTATACGATCTGACACAAAACTATCTGGTATAAAAATTGGGCAAATAGATAATAAAATAAGTCTGTTCACAGATTACATAGTGCTTATAGTGTCTGATCCTATTTCATCTCTCCCGAATCTCCAAAATATACTAACGACATTTGGAGCAGCATCATATTATAAAATCAATGAAACCAAGTCCCATATTTTAGACCTAGGATTAGATAAAACAACCAGGCAGTTATTGTCTAATAAATACCCCTACCACTGTAAAGACGAGGGGATTTCTTACTTAGGAATCACTCTCACTAACAAAACAAAACATTTATTTAAAACAAACTTTTTACCATTTAAGAAACATTTTGAAACAGATCTGACAACACTTAGTAAATTCGAATTTACATGGGCTGGTCGCCTGGCAGCTTTCAAAATGATGACCTTACCAAAATTATTATATCAACTCAGGTCCCTTCCAATATGTATCCCTAAATACTACTTTAAATCCTTACAAAGCAATTTGGGAAAATATCTATGGAATGGCAAAAAATCCCGTTGCGCATACCATATACTAATTAAACATAGAAATATAGGTGGTGCGACCGTACCTGATCTACAGGATTATTATGACACAACTCTTTTGACCCAATTGCAAGAATGGTTCTTGCCTACTCCTAAAACTTTATGGGGACAAATTGAGAAAGACATCACACGACAGCCTAATATGCAATTCTGGTTACTTGGTAGGAAAATTAAGTCCACAATTACATCTCAATACCCACCAACGGTGAAAGCGACGCTACACTCTTGGCAGAGAATCATCACATACAAATGGGATAAAACTCCAATCACGGTGTTAAACCCTCCTCTAACAATCATACCAACATTAATTCCTGGCGTACAAATACACGACTGGAATTTGGGTCGGGATATCAAACTTGGTTCCTTCTTCCAACAGGGCTCATTAAAGTATTTTTCTCAGTTAAGTAATGAATTACAGCTTCCGAATTCTGAGCGATCTACATATATTCAAATAGAAAAGTGTCTGCTACACAATCCACAACTCAGAGCTTCAATCCCGGTTAAAATTGGTCTTTCCTCAATAACCATGCCACCACACAGAAAGGAGTAGCTACAATATACCCAATTCTAGGGGAAAAAAACATACCCAGCACACTACCTTCCTTCCTTAAATGGGAACAAGGTTTGGGGCAAGACTTTTCAATTAAACAATGGATGGCTTCCCTACGAAGCATATATAGGGCCACTGCATGTGTTACACTATGGGAATTGGCACAAAAAATTGTTCAAAGACAATACCTGACTCCACATATCCTAGCAAAATTCAAGGGGAACTCGTCACCTAATTGCTGGAGAAATTGTACCCAATTGGGGACCCTATTTCATATTATGTGGGACTGCCCAAGCTTACATAACTACTGGCAGGCAATCTCCCATTTACTCACTTCCGTAACAGGTATTGTCCTTCAACTTTCACCAGAATTAGCCATTCTGAATATGAACTTACATATGATTCCCAAACAATATCGTAAAGTAGTAACACATATACTTTTAGCTGCGAGACTATCCATAACTAGAAAATGGAAAACTGACTCTCTTCCTACTATGACAGAAGTTATAGAATTAACCCAACTTCACCACTCCTACGAATTGTTATTTCCTAATGACAAATCCCTATATATTAAGGAACAACAACTATGGGAACCTTGGAGTACATGGTACAAAAATTATACTTCCACAATTTAGATAATGCTGATTCTTTAATCATATAGCAGAAAGAACTCCTGTGCGTTTTAATATTTTTTGGATGGCTTTAAAAATAATTTCATAACAAAGTGACAAATATATCACATGTCTGTTTATCCGAATTGAGCTGCGGAGTAAGAATAGATCTTTATTTTCCTTCATAAAAGATAACTACTGTGTTTGAATTTCCTTTAGGATGTTGGCCTAGGTACTCCAAGACACAGATAGATCCCTGTGAGGGGTGTCTTGGGGTCCAGAAGTGGCCATTATCCATATCGCTATTTATAAATCTTACAATAATTATATTACGGACTTTATTATACAAGTTCTAAGAGACCTACTCTTGTTCGAGTCCCTTTATGACTATGAATATTAGATACTTAGGAATACTACTTTATTCTTTATTGTGGACTATTTGTTTCTATGCTATATTGTGCTGAGAAAAACCCTGTCACTACATTATACTGTGTTATGTTACGTTTATTACTATATATTATTATTTTTTGATTTGTAACCCTTGTTGTAACTAACTCTGCTAAAAATCTCAATAAAAACATTTTAAAAGAAATAGACTTTTTTAGGTGGTTTTAGTACTTGACATGTACTAATAAACTTTCTTTAAATGGTGGATAGAATTTAGCCATGGGTTTGCTAGGCTGCACCTGTTTTTGTTGATACAAAATTATCCAGCCACTGGCCATTTTTATCAAGCTGTGTTTAGAGATTGCAGATGATAAAGCAGTGTAAATATTGCCAAGTGGCAGAACATTTTTAATACAGGAATGTGGCTGAAATATTCTAGTCACAGAAATGTGTTTTTCTTCCAGAACTGACTGCAGATAATAAAGCAGGGATAGTAGGCCTACCTCGTGTATGCCTGACTTTTTTTTTTAACTATGGAGATAAGATAGAGCTGTGACTATAAGTTTTGGAATGTGAGTTGGTTTTCGTTCCCGCTGTTTTTACACTTGGTTTTTCTTTTCTTTTAAATGATGCAGATGCATACTGCAACTCACTTGAAATAAATATCCCCCCTCCCCCAATATACCACCCCCTTAAAGAAACACTCACTTTGTAAATGGAATGACTTGCAGTAGAGAAAAAAATAGCAGTTTGCTAGGGATGAGAAAACAGCTAAAAGTGACTGCTTTTGTGAAATCAACCACAAACTAAAATAAAAGACAAAAAGCCCAGAATAACAGGAACAAGAAAAAGAAGGCAACAAATGGGGTTATTGCCCAAGAACAATTACATTTGTTGCTGATACAAATGGTAGTCCTAATAAGGACTTTTTTGTTAAATTAAGAACTGTAAACAGATGAGGTATGGTGGGGGAACCACTGCAATTCAGTTAAGGTAACTGATGCTAATCTGTCCTTATTCAGTTGATCAGCTCTCACTAACCTTTCCTTAAAGCAGCTTACAGTATCCTGAAACAGTGGCTTCTTTCAGCCCCCCTTTTTAATAGCAGTGGTGACTTTGCTAAGACCACTCTTATTGGGCCTTCTAAGCTTGCTAAACATGCTGCAGGGGCCACATAAAACATTTTTTTAATCACTATCACCTAAATTCAGTCAAACAATGTACAAGGCGTCCATTTTTGAACTCACAGGATTTTCTCAGAAACCAAGGTTGTGGTGAAACCAAACCTCATACCTTTTCTTTTCCAACCACAATAACCATTTAGAGTCGGTTCACACAGGGGCGACCTGGGATCCGACTTCAAATCGCCCCAAGTCGCACGGTTGAGAAAATCAATAGAAGTGATTGGAGTCATCTTAATGTACACTACTGAAGTCGCTCCAACTTCAGAAAAGGTTCCTGTAGGACTTCAATCCGACTTATAGGTGACTTGTACCCATTAATTTCAATGGAAGTTGCCTCCAAGTCGGATCCCCTGTCTTAACTGAAGCAACTTTCCAGGAAGTAAAAATAGTTTTCTAGGCAAACCCCTCCTTCCCACAGAGCTGATTATTATGTGATTGGCCACTGGCAAAGTCCCCTGTCCTGGAGGCAACTTCAAGTTGTCTTGTAAGTTGCCTCAAATCGCCGTGTGATTCATACGTAAGTCGTGTCCAAGTTGCCTCCCAAAGTCGCGCTGGAAGTCGTGTTCCCCCTGTGTGAACCGGCTCTAACTGCAAAGTATGATTGTTTCTTTTTTTGCAGAAATCCTTTGGTTGTCTTTATGTTTAACTTCTTCTGGTTCTGCATTTTCTGACCATGCAGTGCTTTCACTAGGAGCCGCTGCCCTGTCACCTGACATATGCCTGAACTCCTGCACTGGCCAAATAGTGCTCACCATTTTGCGAACAGAGCTAATTGGCAATCACATCTGCTACATGCAGATATATTTTTAATCCATGTATGTCCTACATAAGGTTTCTTCTTTAAATGGTGCATATTTCATTACCTACCTGTAAGAGTTGTTGTGTTTAGTTGACACTGCTGAACTTGCATTACATAAAGCAAAGCCATGTTAAAAGGTAGTCTAACCTCATTGCACATTGTTTCCAAGATTACATCTAAGTTTAGTAATTAAAGCTTAAATTCACATACACATTTCCAGATGAACAGAAATGAATGTCCCTCACTAAACCATCATTACAGGCTTGTTGAGATAAAGCTAGTACTTTGAATCTATTAACCTTTCATTGTGTGGCACTATCACCCAGTACTGAAGATTAGCTACTGACACATTTAGCAAAGGATGATAAATGAGCTGTCCTTTTAGATGTCTGATTATTTGACCTTTATTCATTTAAAAGTAAAAGGGCTGACAATGTTAAGTAGTACAAGTTTTCTATGAAACTAAATCCAATAAATACATTCATACAAAAAAAAAAAAAAAGATGACACTGAATATATTTTGCTAAGAATTAAAAAACAAACAAACACATTAGAAGCAAATAAGGGTTTGCATTAGTTTGTAATATGCAAATACATTTAAATGCCACATATAAATGCCACAGAATAATGCATTAATGGAAGCATTTATATTAAGAAAGATGTATTGATTTCAATTCAGCTATACATATAATTACATATAATTAACTGTGTGTAAAAAGTACAAATTAAAGGAACATATATTTTTATATCTATAATTAGCACGTTATCATTTTTAACAGATGTCTATACTAGAACTTGGTGTTGGCACCTACACAAGTTTTCCACCCTGCAAACAATTTCTTCTCCACCCATGAGCCTCAAGATACGTATAAAATCCATAGGATGTGCGTTGCAGACTCTCTTGGCATGTACAGTATATTCATGGGAAAGAAGCTATATGAGGGGCAAAAATGAAAACCTAGTTGGCAGCTGTTACTCCCAAAGTTGATTACCTGATAGTGTCTGCTGATGCATGTGATAAACACAAGATAAAATGCGATAAAAGTAATTTCTCAGATCTACCAAATTCATAAGCAATTATCAATTCACCTCTATGATTAAAAAATAACCAAAACTTGTAATTGTATGCATCTAAGTGGTATGAAAACTGATTAAAATCAAAGTGCCACATAGTGGTATATAAAATTGCTGCCCCAATTTAACCACCTCAATACAGGGCACTTACACTTCCTGCCCAGGCCATTTTTCATCTTTCAGCACTGTCGCAATTTGAATGACAACTGCATGGTCATGCTACACTGTAACCATGTGAAAATTTTATAATTTTCTTCATGCAAATAGAGCTTTATTTTGGCAGTATTTAATCACTCCTGGGTTTTTTATTTTTTCCTTAAAAAAACCCCCAAAAATGTTGTTTCTGTCAGTAAATTTTGTAAATAAGTAATATTTCTCCTTCACTGATGGGCATTTATGAGGCAGCACTGATGGACACTGCTAGGCTTCACTGATGGGCACTGATGAGGTGGCACTTATGGGCATGGATTAGGTGGCACTGATATGTGGCACTGATGAGCACTGATAGAAGACACTGATGGGTGGCACTGGTGGGCACTGGGCACAGATAGGCAGCACTGAGGGGCACAGATAGGTGGCACTGGTGGGCACAGATAGGCAGCATGGATAGGCAGCACTAATGGGTGGCACTGATGGGCAATGATGGGTTGTATTGATGGGCAATGGTGATAAGCATTGATGGGAAGCAGTGATGGGCATTTATGGGCAGCACTGATAGCCAGCACTGACTGGCATTACTAATGGCCACTGATTGCTGGCACTTTTGGGCACTGATTACTGGCGCTTGTGGGCACAGATTGGTGGCAATTGTGGGCACTGGTTGGCAATGATTGCTGGCAGTGGTAGACAATCATTGCTGGCACTGGTGGGCACTAACTTGTAATCAGGGCAGTGATGATCAGTGCCCTGATTACATACCTAGCTGTCCTCTGTGAGGAGATGCCGCTGATCGGCTCTCCTCTCCTCATACTCTGTCAGTGTGAGGAGAGGAACGCCGATTACCGGCATCTCCATGTTTACATGTGACTGGATGTGATTGGACACAGCTGATCACATGGGTGAAGAGCCATGGCTCTTACCCAGGGGTGTGTGAGAGTGGTCACTCTGGGAAGCCATTATATTACGTCCACCTAGAACGAGAACTGCACCGCCCAGCCGTCATTTGAGTGGTTAAACCTCAGTTCAGAGTTTGAAATGTGTGTATAAATTTACATTCCTATTTCAAACTCTCTTTTTATGATTTGAAGTTGTCCATCAGTGCCATAGTGAAAGCCTAAGTTGACCTTTATTAAAGAAAATAATGAATGCACTTAATTTTGCAGGTAAAAAAAAATGTGCATTTATTATTTGTTTACACTGGAGCCTGCAAAGCATTGCACCTGTGATCAGTGGATCATGGGTGCAATGTTGGGCCCCTGCAGACACTGCCAAGAGCTCTCTGTACCAACAGACAGTTACTTGAAAATGTCAGTGAACTACTAGGGTGCTGATTAGTGCCCTGGTAGTTCACTTAGAACTACAAGCCATCTTCGATACATGATGTTTTTACTTCCGGTGGATATCTCACCTTGTATCATGCAAATAACTCAATGTGCTCATGTATGTACTACTGTTTTGCCCATGTTGGCCTATATTATTTTTTATGTACCATGTATATATTTTTTCAATAAAGTTGGTTTTCCAATTTAAAAAAAAAGTAATGAAGAACCGACCTGATACGGGTCAGTTTGTCGGGCGGCAAGCTGGCCTGAATGGAGCGAGTGTCTAGGTTGACCCCGAGGAAGATGATAGAGTGTGCTGGGCCTTCCACTTTTGTTCTGCTATGGGCACATTGAGATACCCAAACACCACTCTTAACCTATCTAGGTCTACTGCGGGTACACAGGGCTGTTCGCTTAGCAGGAAGTCATCCAGATATGAAATGACCATCTGGCACTGGGCTTGGTGCGACAGGTGAGGGACTGTGTGAAGGTGTCAAAGAGCCACAGGCTGATTTTAGAGCCAAAGGTCAGTTTAGTTACAAAGTAATATGACTCTTTCTATTTAATGCCATACCAGCACCAGAGTTATGGTTGGATGAGTAGAAGCTTAAATGCGTCTGATATGTCGGCTTTAGAGGGCCAGGCACTTGTGCCTATTTTGATAATGGCCCGGATCACCATGCCAACCGAGACATATTTCAGGGAGAATTCCTCTGAAGAAATTATGGAATTCAAACTCGGGATGAGGGAAGAATGAGGCACAGATAGGTCATACGCCAAACAAATTTTATGTGAAGCTGAGAAATGGCCGAGGACATGGACTGAAGACATGCCTGCTGAGTGCTGGGCCCGTCTGTTGCTGCGGATGGGAAGAGGAGGCTGAAGAGCTCGGCTTTCCTGGCTGTAGCTGGCAAGGGCACGCCTCTGCGGCCTAGTTCCACTGTAACTTGGGGACGGTCCATCCCTGAGGAACTGCATGCTGCCGCTCTCTGAAACCAAAGAGGGTGACAGAGGGGCAGATGTGAGGTCTTCCCTTTTGGCCTGTGACATGGCTATTGGCTGGCTTGTGCCCTAGTTGCAAAGTCCTGGTTTTTGAGGTCTAAAGCTCAGTCGACCGGAAAACTGGGGGAATAATGTTCAACCTGGTGCAGGATAGAACTACCTGAACTTAACTGACTTAGAGGAGAAATGACAGATGGACAACAGTGAGTGGCTTAATTACATGCCATTAAGAGGTAAATGAATTATTGCCATGATAGGGACACAAATCGTTATGTCGCAATATTGACCGACAGTGAACTTGTCTGAGGAACAGGAAATAACAATGGCTAACACAGGTCGACGTGAATTAGTACATCACAAACATGACTGAATTTGAATCGGAGTGAAGGCTATGTGAAATAAAATTAATGAAATGTTTGCCATGACAGTGGCACAAATTGGTGTGCTGCAATTTGCAACTGATAACGAACCGGACTGTGGAGCATGGAATGGAATGAGATGGAATGACTAGAATGAGCCGACACAAAGTGGTGCATCGCACATGCGATTGGTTCGAATCGGAGTGACGGGTATGCGAAATGTAACAAATGAAATTATTTGCCATGACAGAAGCATGACTCGGTGTGCTGCAATTTCAACTGACAATGAACCGGACTGTAGAGCATGGAAATGTATGAGACGGAATGACTAGAACGAGCTGGCACAAATAAGTGCATCGCAGATGCGACTGGATTCAAATCGGAGTGAAGGGTATGTGAAATGTAATAAATTATAACGACCTGGACTGCGGAGCGTGAAATGCATGAGATGTAATCACTAGCACGAGTCGGCATGAATCGTTGTGTTGCAGACGCGACTGGATTCTAATCAGAGTGAAGGGTATGCGAAATGTAACAAATAAAATGACTTGCCTTGACAGAGGCACGGATCAGTGTGTTGCAATTTGCGACTGACAACTAATCGGACTATGGGGCATGGCATGAAATGAGATGACAAAACTAGCCAAGAAGAACCGGTGAGTTGCTGATGCAACTAGATTCGGACCGGAGTGTAATGCAAAATAAAATAACTGAAATGATAGGCAGTGTGTTTCTTAAGTGAAATGGGCCTACTACATCGCATGAAACAAGGTACGAGAATGTACAAATGAAACCAATGAAAAACAGCTCTGTGTCACGGACTGAGCCACAAGTGTGTGGTTTGCACAAGGCTAAAATAAGGCTGGCTACGGAGACTTAAGGAATGACTCGCAAGTTCCGTAGTGGGGTTAAGGTGACACGGGATACCTGGCAAACAACAATTGTGAAATGAAGAAATTATATAAGTTTCCTACCTGCGACAGTTTGATACACTCGATCTATGAAAAAACACGAACGGAGAACCAAAAACCTCTGAAAGTTCGGACAAGCAGCTCATGAACACCGAGTGAGTTGGAAGAGTCGGCCTATTGATGTAATGTATCGCGCACCAGAACCGGCAAAGACCCAAATGAGTGGGCTGCTTAACCACAAATGAGTGGGCTGCTTAAATACCCCCCGGACTCCTCCCATAAATTCAGGCCACCATACTGGCCTTCTTATACAGTATATAAATATATATATATATTAACCATTGTGCATGTAAGCAGTCTATATTTATGAAATTCCCAATCCACTTCAATAAACATATTTTTTATGGATCCAGCATAATATTTTAATGGACAACATGGTCTTTGCTAGCACCCCCACACTTTCCTGCTATGCAGGAGTCCCTGCATGTTGCATATCCTGCAACCCACCTCTATGCAGGGACTCCTGTAGGGCAACAAAGTACCTGACCCCATGTCAGACCTTCAGATCAGAGCAGGAGTGTAGAGAACTCCTAGGCTCCTTCTCGACTCTGACATGACATATGACACCATCGAAACACAGGTGCCACTCTGTATAAGATCTGGTGAGTACTTGGAAGGTGAATGACGGAGAGATGGGGATCTTTGATCGTAGGTAATTTTTGCAGACCGGGGTGTACGGGAGTGTTCTTAGGGAGGGCAATTTTGGCTGATGGGGTAGAAGGTTTTTTTGGAGGTAGGGGTTTCTTTCTAATAGGGTTGTGGAAAATTTTCTTGGGAAGAGTGGGGCTTTTGTTCAGGGGTTTTCCTAGGAGGGGGGAATATTTTTGGTGATGTGGGTGAGTGGGGTTTTCTTGATGAGAAGGCGTTTACTTAAGAGGGAAAACATTTTTGCTAGTAGGATTTTTGCTTAGGAAGGGGAAGATTTATTAGGAAGCGGGGGATTTGTGTTTGCGAGAAGTATACATGCTCCCGACCCTGACTCTGTACATTGCATATTCTTTTTTTTTTTTTGTAAATAGTCTTTATTAAATTTTTAGTGTACAAAAATACAGGATACATAGGGCGAAAAGAAAATACATTGCCCAGCAATTAACAGATGCCGATCTCCACATTGCATTAGACATACTGGCAAGAAAGGAAATAAAAGAGAAAAAAGAGAAAATAAACAACATCAGGAGAAAAAAACAAAAAAAACAAAAACAAAAACAAAACACAAAACAGAAACCCCAGTTACAGGATATCGGTACAGTGATGTGAATAAACCAACAGATGCAAATCGCAACAGATACGCGGACCAGGGAGTATCAGGATGTGAATCATATATATATATTGACCCATACGTAAAGCTAACCATCCGACATCCCTGGGCTGCGGAAACACGGTCATATCAGTATTCAGCTATAACATTATTCCACCGAATAGTATGTACACAAAAAATTGTAATAGGGGGCGTAAGGAAGGGAGTCAGAGAAGGGACGGGTAGGATATAGTCGGTCCGGTCCAGTCTACTCGGCTGGGGGTAACCCCTCAGTTCTTACATTTATACCAAGTAGTCCAACATTTCCATCTGTTATCAAAACATTTTTTGTTTCCCCCTGCTGCTGCTATTAGTGACTCATAAGTATAATGGGTCTGCATAGTAAGAAAAACCTCGGCTACATCTGGGGCTTTGTTGCTCTTCCAATGTCTTGTGATTAGAGACCTGGCAATTATCAACACGTGGGTAACCACTACTCTAAATTCTGGTGGGAAAGAATCTATTCCCAAATTTAGTATGGCCAGGGCCGGGCTGGGGGGAGTGATAATTCCCGTGATGCTGGAGAGTGAGCGGAATATGGAATTCCAGTAGCTAGTGAGATGTTTACAAGTCCAAAACATGTGGAGTAAGTTGCCTACTTCCCCACATCCTCTCCAGCATAACGGTGAGCCATCCCTACCAAACTGGGCAATCCTGTATGGGGTAAGATACCACCTCAGGGCAATCTTTTGTGACAGCTCCCAATGGTTTACACACTTGGAGGCCCTGTATAGCCACTTGAAAGCCTCCTTCCACTGTGGAATAGTGAAGGTCGTCCGCAGGTCGGCTTCCCATTTGAGATAGGGGGGTGATTTAACAAAGTCCATTTTAGATTGGAATAGATTATAAAATAAGGAGATACCTTTAACAGATGTAGGGGTGGTATTATAAAATTGCCAGACCTCTTTTGAAAGGCGAATGGTGGGTGTAGCGATGGATCTGCAAAAGTGATGAATTTGGTTATATTTATATTTGTCAAAAGATGATAAATTAAAACGGAGTTGGAGAGTGTCAAACGGGATAAGGGAGTTCCCATCATACAGGTCAGAGATAAGTTGAAGTCCCTTCTCCTGCCAGCTCGTGAGTGACAAGTTGGGTATGGCCTGTTGTAGGGTCGATAAGGGTGTTGGGATGGTAGTCAGTCTGTCAGATGGGAGAGGGAATTTTAAAAAAGTCCTCCAGGTATCCAGGGAGGCACGGAGAGTGGGAGGTAAGCTATGTGTGGGAGTTGGGTGCAGGGAGTCGACCAACAGAAGCTGTTTAAGATCTTTGGTCGGACTCAGGGCACGTTCGACACTGCACCAAGGGGTGTCCGCCGGTTGGCGGAACCACTTCCGCAGTTGAGTAAGGATAGAAGCTCTGTAGTAGTCCTGTATGTCAACCAGACCCATCCCTCCCGCCGACCTATGTTTGGTCAGCAAAGGTTTTGCGCATCTGGGCCTCGAATCTTTCCAAATGAAATTTTTAAGTAGAGAATTGAGGGCTTTGATATGTTTCGATTTAACCGGGATAGGCAGGGTCCGGAAGACATACAGCACTTGAGGAAGAAGTAGCATTTTAAATGTAGCAAGTCTGCCCGACCAGGTCAATTCAGTAGTAGCCAAGCGTTTGGCTTCTTTAGTAAGTTTGTCTATGAGGGGCCCGTAATTAGCGTCCGCTATCTTCTTGATATCAGTAATTTTTAGACCAAGGTATGTTATACCATCTTTGTTCCAGGTGTAGGGAAAAGCTTTCTGTAAAGATTCACAAATGGGGGGGGGGGGGGGGGAGTCCTAACGGGAAAATAAGCGATTTCGTGCAGTTGACCTTATAGTAGGATACATTACTAAATTCTATAAGTGTGCTATGGGCGTAGGGAAGGGAGGTTCGTGGTGAGGTTAGAAACAGAATGATATCATCCGCGAATAAATTGATAACATGTGAACCATGTGGAAGGTCAAAGTCGGCAATATTAGGGTGAGTCCTAATTCTTTCCGCTAGGGGCTCTATGAGTAAGTTAAAGATAGAAGGGGATAGGGGGCACCCCTGTCTGGTACCATTAGAAATGGTAAACGTGGTCGACAGCATATTAGATGTATAGACTTGCGCACAGGGGGACGAGTAGAGGGCCATTATGGCCGATAGGATAGGGCCTGTAAATCCATATTTTTGTAATGTGAGTCTCATATAACCCCAATGAATCCTGTCGAATGCCTTCTCCGCATCCAAAGAGAGGAGCAGAGAAGGCATCCGACAGGCCCCGGCGTATTGCATAATGTCAATGACTCTTCTCGTGGCGTCAGAAGCTTGCCTGCCCGGAGTGAAGCCAGCCTGGTCAGCACCCACCAGTCCAGGCAGGATCGTGAGAAGTCTGTGTGCGAGGATTTTCGCATATAGCTTAACATCAGAGTTAAGCAAAGAGATTGGCCTAAAGTTGGCAGGTGAAGTGGGTTCTTTTCCCGGTTTCGGGATGGTAACTACATATGCTTTAAGCATTTCTGCAGGAAACGAGGCAGAGGACATTGCTGTTGAATATACATTTATAAGTGTCGGGATAAGATTGTCTTGAAAAGATCTATAATAGTCATTGGGGAGCCCATCTGGGCCTGGAGATTTCCCCAGAGGGAGGGTTCTAACGATTCTTCTAATCTCAGGCTCCGTAATAGGGGAGTTCAAAGAGTTAAGTTGATCAGGGGTAAGGGAGGGTAAATGAATTTTCGCTAAGAACTCCTTTATAGTATGCTCATCCGGTTGAGGGGTGTTGGGGTCATTTTTTAGATTGTAGAGCGAGGCATAGTACTCAACAAAGGAGTTTGCTATTTCCTTGGGGTTATAGATTTTCCGTTTAGTTGGAGGATGTAGAAGGTACGAACTTTTTTACTTAATTCTTGCTGCTCTAAGCCTTTGGGCAAGAAACTTGCCTGCCCGATTCCCGGAAGAGTAGTGGGACAGTTTGAAATATCTGACATGTTTGTCATATTGTTCTATCAAAAGAAGTCTGAGATCAGAGCGATATTGGGCAAGACTTTGCGCAAGTTGCAAAGTCGCACATGTCTTATTAAGTGATTCTAACGATCTAATCTTATGGATAATTTGGTCAAGTTTTTGTGTCCTCTGCCTTTTTTCTCTTGCACATATTTGTAACATAACACCTCTTATATATGCTTTGTGTGCACACCATAACAACATTGGATCCGAAACCGACTGGTCATTTAAGGAGAAAAATTCAGAGAGGTTAGCGGCTACACTCGTAGAGTGTTCTGGTTTTTGAAAAATACGAGGGTTAGCCCTCCATAAATACGCAGGGCCCGGAGTGTGCCCCTCCATCACCACGACAG
Organism: Lithobates pipiens; assembly: GCF_037356315.1. Classification (NCBI taxonomy): domain Eukaryota; kingdom Metazoa; phylum Chordata; class Amphibia; order Anura; family Ranidae; genus Lithobates; species Lithobates pipiens. The sequence continues at coordinate 190,069,094 of NW_027507903.1, forward strand.
AAACCGGAGCATGATCAGACCATGTGATGTCATGTATGGTGGAGGAGGACACTGCCTGCAAGAGATGTTTATTAACTAAAATTAAATCAATTCTAGAATATGATTTATGCCTTAAAGAGTGATAGGAATAATCACGCTCGTTTGCGTGCTGACACCTCCAAACATCAAACAAGTCCTCTGCATGTAGAAGAGGTTGAAGTGAGGATGGTTGTTGTCTAGCTGTGGAGGTAGTGTCCATAGTGCAATCTGGCGTCAGATTGTGATCTCCACATATCACCACCGATCCCTTCTTGTTGGTACAAATTTTCTTGTGAAGGCGTTTCAAAAAGCGTAGTTGGTGAGAGTTGGGTGCGTACAGGTTTACTACAGTGTAGGGTTTGTTGTTGAGTTCGCAGACCAGGATAAGATAACGACCCTCCTGGTCAGCCATAAGGTCCTTCATGGTGAACGCGACTGAATCCTTGATAGCGATTAGGACTCCTTTTTGCTTCCTGGCACAAGAAGCCATGAAAATGTGCGGCAGCGAAGTGGGTCTCCTGGATGCAGAGGACATCGGCATTTAATTTAACCGCTTTTTTCCAAAGAGAAGACCTCTTAGCAGGGTGGTTGAGACAATTAACATTAAACGAAACTATATTAATAGCCATCATTAGTCATCAAAGATGAATAAAAAGGTAATGAGGGTACCGCAGGCATGATTCCAAAGTGTCCCAAAGGTCTTCTTCTGCTATTCCAAGGAGACTTGCTAGGAGATTGGTGAATGGGAAGACAGGTAGACCGACCAGATCCTTTAAGAAGAGATTAAAGGGGGGGGAGAGAAAAAAAATAAAAAGAAAAACAAGCAAACGAAGTTCTGTAAAAAAGTAGGTGCAAACCTGCACGTAGAGGCATAATAGCTGCCCATATTCAAGGGGGGGGGGAATAAACACACTGAGTTGGGGGACTCAGTGCAACGGGAACATTATATTGAGAAAAGAACATAGACACATCTACAGACGTGTATCCAAGGCTGACTTCATTTATTTTTCTTCTTGCGCACCACCTTTTGCCAGTCCATCGGTAAATGGTCATTGGAGGAGGGGGAAACGCCATCTGAAGACGGGGCAGGAAGAATGTCCAATGATCGCAACAATGCGAGGCCCTCATCAATGGAGGTGACCACAGTAGCTTTGCCTTCGTGGGTGACCGTCAGTTTAACTGGGTAACCCCATCTGTACTGAATATTGTGGTTACGCAGGGCCTTAGTTACAGACAGAAGGGATTTGCGCTTCTGCATAGTAAACTGTGAGAGGTCGGCAAACAGTTGGATGCGAGCATATTCTGCAGGGGGGTTCTGTTGTTTGCGGAAAGCAGACATGAGTTGCTCCTTCGTTTGAAAAAAGTGAACTCTCATTAAGACATCACAAGGTATATTGTCAGGGAGAAAAGCAGGTTTGGGCAGCCGGTGAATACGGTCTATTTGCAGCTCCATTTGGGGCAGGGAGGGGAGGAATGTCTTCATAAGGTCCTGGGCATACTGCTGAAGTTGTGCAGGGAGGACATCCTCCGGGACCCCCCGCACCTTAATATTATTTCTGCGGGACCTGTCTTCTAGGTCTGCGACTTTAGCTTTGAGCCATGCGACTTCTTCGGCTTGGTCGCTGTGCGCGTCAATCAGGGTATTATGTGAAGCGGCAAAGTCTTCCATTTTAGATTCAATATGATCAACTCTTGAGCCCAGTTCTCCTACCTCAGTTTTAAAGTTATTAAGGCAATGAAGCATGTCATTGTGCATAGAGGTGCGGAGTGAGAGAAGCATCTCTTTCAGGTTGTGTCAGAAATAGGCCCATCCGTGGTAGGGAAGGCAGTGAAAGGGTCAATGAGTTCCCTCGTGTCTTCTAATGGATCCCGGCCCTTGCTCACCTGTATGTTGTCCGATGCCATTCGTGGCTTGGATTTGGCCGGGCTACGAGACAGCGGCGTGGAGACCTCCGGGGAGCGACGGTAATCTCCCTCTCCATTCTCCGGGCTGGTTGTTGCAGAGCCGTCTGAGGCGGAGGCCGCCCGTGAGCATGGGCCGGCGCCATCTTGCCGCGGGTCGCGGCCTGCTCGTCGGAAGAAATCATCCAGTTTCTTCGGAGCCACCGCTCCTCTCCGCTTCCTGGACATTCCACCTGGGTGTCCGGGTCTTCAGATGTCCGGTAAGGTGTCTAAAAGTCAGCCGTGGCGAGTATATGTCGCTCGGTTCCCGTTGCTGGAGCGGAGCTGTGCTAGCAGACGTCCATCCAGCAGCGCGGTAGCCACACCCCCCCCCCTACATTGCATATTCTTGATCCTTGTACATTACATACTACTAAAGCCCTGCCCTCTGTATGTTACTTATTACAGACCTATGCACTTTATTATATTCCCTGACTCCTAATCTCTGTACATTACATACTACTGACCCCTGCCATCTGTGAGTTACATACCCCCAATCCTTGAGCTCTGTGCTTTTTATAATACTGGCCCCTGTGCTCCGTGCGTTACATACTAATGACTCCTGAACATCATGTGTTACAAACCCCTGACTACTGTACACTGTGCCTTACATACTCCTGACTCCTGCCTGCTGTGCACTACATACCTTTAACCCCTGAACTCTGTATATGATGTACTCCTCACTACATATTTATACCTCACATATCCGTTGATTCAGCTGACTACTGCATTGAAATAAATGTATTACTCCCGTGCCAAATTTCTCTGTTTGTTGTTAAGCTAGCCATACACAATTCAATTTCGCTCAGTTAGCCAGTGGGTTGAACAAGAGAGAAATATTTGATTTCACAATCCACACTAAACAACTTGCATGAAAGAATCTCCACTGCCAGCTATTATAATATAATTGAACAGTGACTGCATCTGACATGATGCAGTCACTGTTTGGCTTTTCATTCTCTCAGGCAATATTTTAAATCACATTTTGTCAAGTGATTTTTGTAGGTCCACCCACAGCTTGAATTTTGGTCAATTTAGTTACAATTGCCTGAAATTTGAGTCGTCTGTGGCCAGCTTTAGTGTGGAATGTAGCCATTAACCAAATGTTTAGTGGGAGATCACTGTGAAATGTAGGTTAATAAAAATGAGTAAAAGATTTCATAATTAATATAATCTATTAAATTAAGGTAACGTTTGGTGAATATTTTAATTACGTAACCCTATAAACATATACAAGTAACAGCCTTACTAGGTGTCTCTTTATGAGGCTTGGTTACTGTAGGTCAATTCTGGATGCTTGGTTACTGCACATTACTTAGGATTTTTACTTTTCTCAGCAATGGAAAGCATGCAGGCTCTGGGGACAATCACAGCAGAGCTATGGGATCCCCCTGTGTGATTTATGCGTTTCCAAGTAACCATAAGTTTGGAAAAAAAAAGAGTCATGGAGAGCAGAGGCAATGTTGAAGAATCCCCAACAGACATGTAATACCTAAACCAAGCAGCTTTTTTTATTTTTATTAAAAAGGTCCACTATGTCTGGGGAGTGTGTTGCAGCATGGGGGAGAGCACCGACAGCACCTTTAATACATGTGCTAAGCACGGGGGTGGGGGGGGGGGGTTAATTTACCAGAAAACAATTTTGCCAGAAAACAAACAACATAAAGGGCAAAAAATACCCAATGTTTTAGTTGTCTTTTACAATATATATTAAAACAGAACCTTTGGCCACTCTTATAGTAAATCTACTTTCCTGTGGAGGCAAAACATTTAATTTTAGATATTCTAGTTTGAATGTTTTTTTTTTTTGTTATAGATGAATAAAAATGTGGATACATTTTAAGCTTTATGTTGTATTTTTCCTGGGGTACCAATAAAGTCCATCATCTTTTAGGATTATGTTTATAGATGTCGGACAACTGTATTTTATGGAAAAAAAATCATTAGTGATCCCTAATAAACCTATCTGTAGCATATACTCACCTTTCATAGGCAATGGAACAGTGCCCAAATTTAGAAGAGATACATCAGAAGAATATTGTATAGTTCTATCAACATAGGATGTTTACGTATATTATAAACGAGTCTTTAGATTCCATCCCTATACTGTTCACATGATCATTTAACAACTTTATTAGGTAGTAATTAACTGGAGTAAGGAGAAATCCCTAGATTCCCTACCAAACCTTGGAATACTAATACTTGGAAACATAATATATATATATTTTTTTTACTTTTTTTCCCGAAGGTAAACAACTATGAATTTTTCTTCTTATTTAGCAGCTTTTTTACATGCACAGTGTGGTTTTTCACATTTCAGTAAATCTGTAGATAAACTTTTGTCCTCCTGAAAAGCTGACAATGCAATACATTTAATGATCATTATTTTTCATGTAGGAAAGTTTAAAATAACTTATCTTTTGCTCAGTAGGTTATAGCCTTAAACACAAAACTTAAACCATTACATTGTTCTACTGATGCCATAACAGGCATTCAACTGTTATCAAATGAGCAGCAATGAAATGCTTTAAAGGATTCTGAAGTCTGAAATCCTTGGCTTAGAAAAAGTTTAACTGTTTGTTTATTATTAGAGCAGAAGACACTTCTTAAGATCTGTTCTATAGATGATTCACCTGTTTGCCTCTATGATCTATGACATGCAAGATCTTTTCCATTATAGGCAGACCTGAAAACCCAGATAAAAATTCCAAGGGAAATGTGTTTAACTAAGGCTAGGTTCACACATACACAGTGCCAGAGACGCAATGATCCCAGACCTGAAAACCCAGATAAAAATTCCAAGGGAAATGTGTTTAACTAAGGCTAGGTTCACACATACACAGTGCCAGAGACGCAATGATCCCAGTGCATTTCCCGCACCTCAATACAAAGTTAATGACACCCTATACACATTGCAAATGCAGTGCAGTTTGCCTGCACCGGATTAAATGGTACAAAACAACCATTCGATCCGGTTGGGGTGCAGCTCCAAAAAAAAAAAAAAAGTGCCTGTAACTATACTAGTTGGTAGTACTGGCTTGGGTGGATTACTATTGCTTTATATTTATGATTCTGTTCTTGGTAGATTTCTTGGGTGCTTCAGATTATTTAGACTCATCTAGTGACTCTGCATTATTAGACTTTCTTTTCTTTGCCCTTTTTGTCTCTGTTTTAGTGCTCTGATAGCCTTTCATATCTTGTATTGTTACTTAACCACTTCAGCCCCAGACCATTTTGCGCGGTCATGCGACGTGGCTCCCAAACAAAATTGACGTCCTTTTTTTCCCACAAATAAAGCTTTCTTTTGGTGGTATTTGATCACCCCTGCAGTTTTTATTTTTGCACTATAAACAAAAATAGAGCTACAATTTTGAAAAAAACACATTATTTTTTACTTTTTGTTATAATAAATATGCCCCAAAAATATATAAAAAAACATTTTTTCCCTCAGTTTAGGCCGATACGTATTCTTATACATATTTTTGGTTAAAAAAATCGCAATAAGCGATTATTGATTGGTTTGCGCAAAAGTTATAGCATTTACAAAATAGGGGATAGTTTAATGGCATTTTTATAAAAAAAAATGTGTTACTAGTAATGGCAGCGATCAGCAATTTTTATTGTGACTGCGACATTATGGCAGACATATCCGAAATTTTTGACACATTTTTGGGACCATTGTCATTTATACAGCAACCACTGCTATACAAATGCAGTGATTCCTGTGTAAATGACACTGGCAGTGAAGGGGTTAACCAGTGGGTGGCAGTGTAGGGGTTAAGTGTTCTTAGGGTTGTGTTACTAACTGTTGGGGGCTGGGCTTTCTTTTAGTTAACACTGATCTCTGCTCCAATCACATGGAGCAGGGATCAGCGTCACTTGTTACTGGGCAGAACGGGAAGATGCTATTTACAACGGCATCTCCCAGTTCAGCCGCCCCGTGAGACGAACGCGGGTATGCCCGCGGCAATCGAGTCCGCGGGTCCTGCGACCGGACTCACGGGGGTCCCAACCAGCGGCATTTAAGATTGGACGTACCTGTACGCCAATATGCCTGCCTGTGCCATTCTGCCGACGAACATCGGCGTGCACTGGTTGAGAAGTGGTTAAAGAGAAGCTCCAGTCTCCCCTCAAAAAAATAAAAGTCAGCAGCTACAAATACTGATGTTTCTTATTTCATTATTCCCCTGTACCTCACCACAAATGTTGGTGATTTGTTTGGATAGAGTTAGAGCATCAGAGATCACTCTTAGCCAAGCCTGATGAAGGAACATGCATGCGTCGAATGAGCGTTATGCCCACTGTACCTGGAAGTGACATAATCAATGCCCCTGAGTGTCTCCAAGTGTCTCCGAGTTCACCAGGTAGCGATGGGAGCCATCATCACTCCTGGACCTCTGGCCACTGATACACTAGTGGCTACCAACCAAGAGTAGGGCAGATGAACACCATATGCATCATTCATGCTGGAATTACTTTTAACCTTGTGAGTGTAATTCTTACTTTTTATACATTGTGGTCATACTGCACTTAGATGGCACTACTCTTCCTTCCCTTTTTGAACATTAATTTGTACGGTTTTGTTTTTTATGTTTAAAATTGTTTTGCAATTTGTGCAATTTGGTTGTTTTACCCTTTTAACCACTTAAGGACCGGAAGGATTTTCCCCCTTAATGACCAGGCCATTTTTTGTGATACGGCTCTGGGTCACTTTAACTGAAAATTGCACGGTCATGCAATGCCGTACCCAAAAAATATGTATGTCCTTTTTTTCCCACAAATAGAGATTTCCTTTGGTGGTATTTCATCACCTCTGTGTTTTTTATGTTTTGCGCTATAAAGAAATAAAGAGTGTAGATTTTGAAAAAAAAAACATTTATTTTCTTACATCAGGGGACACAGAACCGTAGTACTTACCACGTGGGTTATATCGGCGTATCAGGTGCTGGACACTGGCACGTCCCTTAAGGCTTGAACTTCCCCCATATAACCCCTCCCACTACTGGGAGTCCTCCATTTTTTCGCTAGTGTCTAAGGTGTTGGGCAAGTGTAAGGATGTGTGTACTGAGCTCCACGGGCAGTAATCCTTTGATGAGAGCCAGCCATCCTGACCGGATCCGTTCTGATGTCTCCATAATGGACTAAATGAATGGTACCCGGGCCAAGACACAAGGTTTTGCTTGCGAATGCTTTTAAAGCTGGGCCCTGGGATCCAGTACTTTTTGGTAGTAAGGCCAATAAAAGTCTACTGGCAGGGTCTTCTTGCAGGTCCAGGATTGCGGGATTACCTGAGTGTACCCCTGTTCCTGAAGGTTTCCTTTCAAGGTCTCGGAGGCTACCGTGAAGGGCAAAGATTGTGTTTTTTATCTCTGATAAAACCCTGCGGCGAGGAAAGGTAGAGGAGATTTTCTCAGAAATCTCTCCTTCCATATATTGTGTTGTCATGTCATGTCTATGTGTCACCACTGGAGGCTGTATTGAGCACTCACCATTCTGACGCTGGAAACAGCAGAAGCTTTCACTCTCCTCTCCGTTCAAGCCCGCTCAGACCCTCAGGTATGAAGGGGGTTCTGATCACTTCCTGGGCCCCCAGATTGGTGTTTTTTGACTCTTTGAATGACAGCCAGCTGCCTCTTTTTTCTTATAAAAAAGTTTTTTTGGGCAAATTGTGGCCATTTTATCCCGCTGTTTTTGCCTAAAGGCATCAGGCGCTGGTCACACGTGGAGGAAGTAATTTAAGCTACACAGGCAGAGCTGAAGTCTGGCGGTGGAGGGACAGAGCAGAGTGGTTGCTGGTCAGGTTTGGTGACACAGGCATCCCCCTTTTGTTGACAACATTGTACTGTATAGCTAGGACTAATAGCAGCTTTGTACTGTACTATAGCCTAGCAAGTGTAACATTCTTTTGCTGGTAGTGCCTCTGCTTTGTACTGTAAGCTATGAGTGGCAAAGGGACCAGGAACTCCTGTAAGGGTTCTAAGGGATCACAACAAACTCTGTCCAAAAGAATTTCATCCTCCTCTGAGAGTGTTGCGACCAGTCAGATTGAGCCGCCAGGGGAAGCTATTATTGCAGTCGCTCAAGACGCTTCAGCCCATGAGTATGTTACACGTGAAGTGTTGTCCTCTACCATTGCTGGCTTAGAGAAATAGCTTGATGCGATTTTATCCCTTCAGAGCGGTGTTAAACATAGTAGATCCCCTTCAAGTGCTGAAGATCCTCCTCTGGAGGTTCAGGATGCCGGGGATCAGGCAGATCTTCCTAAAGATATGGAAGATACTGGCTTATCCTCTTCTGAGGATCCTAACACAAAAGGAGTATCACCGCAAGAGAGCTTGCTTGTGCACGCTCTCACTAAATTGGTTCGTTCAAATTTTTTGCTACCTGAAGCGCAGGCTTCTGATGATCCCATTTCTAAGTTAGGATCATTAAAACCTCCTCTGGCTGGGGATGCCTATCCTATCCATGCGTGGCTAAGAAAGCTAATGTACGCAGAGTGGGAGCATACAGATAAGCAGTTTTATCCTCCTAAGAGATTTGCCAAACTGTATCCTATGGAAGAGGATTTCTATAAGAAATGGGGGATTCCAGCAGTTGATGCTGTGATTACCTCTGTAAATAAGAACCTCACATGTCTGGTTGAATATGCACTCATGTTGAAGGACTCAACAGATAAGAAGCTGAAGCACCTTTCTAAGAACCAGATGGCTTTAGCAGGTTCAGTAGTGCAGCCGGTTCTGGCCGCAATGGGTGTATCCCAGGTCATTAAGGAACAATTTGAGGAGATGCTTACATTTTTAACTGTTGAACAGGTTCAGCAGTACGCTGAATTAGCAGACACACTGTGTTTCACAGTAGATGCTATGAGAGATGCATCCATTCAGATCTCACGTCTGATGTTGGGACAGGTGCATTCTCGCAGAGTTCTTTGTCTTAAGAGTGTAAGAAGCTTCTAGCCAGTTTCCCTTTTCATGGTGAATGGCTATTTGGAGAAGATTTGGATAAATACTTACAAAAGATTTCCAACGGCAAAAGCTCTCTGTTGCCAGTAAAGAAGAAATTTAGACATTTCTCATTTAAGCGGGCCTCTTCTCCTGTATCAGGGACATCAGCCTCTAGGCAGTCTCGATGGCCTCAGCCCTCAGGTTCAAGGCAGAAACCCCAAGGACAGCACTAAGGTCAGAAAAGATCTTGGGGAAAGAAGCCCACCAAGCAGAGTACTAAAGCCTCCTTATGAAGGGGCGCCCCCGCTCGCTCGGGTGGGGGGAAGGCTCCTGCAATTTTCAAAAATCTGGCAGGAGCAATATCAGGACAAATGGGTGGCTTCTGCAATGTCTCTAGGCTACAAACTAGAGTTCAGAGTTTTGACGTCTCATCGGTTTCTAAGGTCAGGGGTTTCCAAGGACCCAGAAAAGAAGAAGGCTCTCCTTCTAGCACTGGACTATCTGCTAGCCAAGGCAGTCATGTCAAAGGTTCCCTTAGAGGAACAGGGCACAAGTTTTTATTCAAACCTCTTCATGGTTCTGAAACCAAATGGGGAAGTAACACCTATCTTAGATCTCAGAGATCTAAATCGGCACTTGAGCATCCGATCCTTCCGTATGGAGTAATTTCGGTCGGTAGTAGCCATCCTCCAAGGAGAAGAATTTTTGATTTCAATCGATATCAAGGATGCCTATCTTCATTTGCCAATATTTCCCACTCACCAGAGGTTTCTACGCTTCGAAGTAGAAAACCATCACTTTCAGTTTGTGGCCCTGCCATTCGGTCTAGCCACAGCTCCTCGAGTATTCTCAAAGATTCTGGCTCCTGATTTAGCCAGAGTAAGGGCTCAGGGCATAATGGTCCTAGCCTATTTGGACGATCTACTCTTAGTAGATCATTCGGTTTACGGGTTAGACCACGGTCTGGTAACAACGGTAAACTACCTGGAATCTCTAGACTGGGTTCTCAACCTAGAAAAATCCTCCTTGAGGCCATCAAGGAGAGTGCAGTACCTGGGACTAATCATAAATACCAGGCAGGGAAAGGTATTTTTACCTCCAAAGAGAATCAGTTCCATTGTAGAACTAATTCATCACATCAAGGCAAAGAAAAAGTCTTCCATTCGGTTGTGCATGAGATTATAGGGGAAGATGGTGGCCTCCTTCAAGGCCGTCCCAGTTTCATTCAAGATTGCTACAAAACGCAATCCTGTCAGCCTGGAACAAAAAGGTTCAGGCCTTAGATTTTCCGATTCAGCTTGCTCCCGAAGTACGTCAGAGCCTGAGATGGTGGCTGATATCCAGCAATCTTCAAAAGGGAAGGACATTTCTACCTTCCACCTGGAAGGTAGTAACCATGGATGCCAGTCTTTTAGGCTGGGGAGTGGTCCTGGAATTCTGTCCAGGGAAAGTGGTCCAGGTTGGAAAGGACCTTGCCTATCAATATTTTGGAAATTCGGGCAAACCGTCTGGCTTTAAGAGCCTGGATGGTCAGACTGAAGGGCTGTCCGGTCAGGATTCAGTCCAACAACACCCGGCTGTGGCTTACATCAATCACCAAGGGGGCACGAGGAGTCGTGCAGCCCAGAGAGAGGTTAATCACGTTTTGTCTTGGGCAGAACACAACGTCCCTTGCCTATCGGCAGTTTTCATTCCCGGGATAGAGAATTGGCAGGCGGACTACTTGAGCTGCCAACAATTGTTTCCAGGAGAGTGGTCTCTTCACCCCAACATCTATCTTGCGATATGTCAGAGATGGGGTACTCCGGACGTGGACCTTTTTGCGTCCAGATTCAACAACAAGGTCGTCAACTTTGTGTCAAGGACAAGGGATCCGCTAGCTTGCTGAACAGATGCATTAGTCTTGCCATGGGATCAGCTTTCTCTGATCTATGCATTTCCTCCAGTTCTGCTACTTCCGCGTCTTCTTCGCAGGATCAGGCAGGGACAAAAGGAGGTGATTCTCGTGGCCCCAGCATGGCCCAGAAGGCCTTGGTTCGCAGAGATCATAAGGATGGCAGTAGGAGTTCCCTGGACTTCTTTCGCAGGGTCCGGTATTCCATCCTACCTTACAGACGCTAAATTTGATGGTCTGGCTATTGAGACCCACATCCTAAGGGGTCGTGGGTTATCTCATTCAGTCATATTTACCTTGATTAATGCCAGGAGCCAGCTTCCAGGATCATTTACTATAGAGTCTGGAAGGCATATATTGCCTGGTGCGGGTCCAGGGGTTGGCACCCCAGGAAATATGTTATAGGTAGAATCCTTGAATTCCTACAGATGGGATTAGAGATGAATCTGGCCTTGAATACCATCAAGGGCCAGATCTCAGCCTTGTCAGTGTTCTTTCAGTGGCCTTTAGCTTCTCACTCTTTTGTGCGTAGCTTTGTGCAGGGGGTAACACGGATCAGTCCTCCGATCAAGACACCCCTAAATCCTTGGGATTTGAATTTGGTTCTGTCAGCTTTACAAAAGAAGCCTTTTGAACCTTTACGGGAAATTCCCTTGGTTCTGTTGACCAGAAAGATAATCTTTCTGGTTGCCATTTCTTCTGCCAGAGGAGTTTCTGAACTAGCGGCTCTATCTTGTAAGGAGTCATATCTGATTATGCATAAGGATAAGGTGGTTTTATGCCCTCATCCTGAATTCCTGCCAAAGATAGTGACAGGTTTTCACTTAAACCAAGATATTGTTCTTCCTTCATTCTTCCCAGAGCCTCAATCTAGGGAAGAGAGTTTACGACATTCTCTTGGTGTAGTAAGGGCGGTCAGAGTGTATTTAAGAGTGACGTAAGTTCGTGAGACAGATATTTTGTTTGTTCTGCCGGATGGTCCAAGGAGAGGACAGGCAGCATCTAGATCCACTATTGCTAAGTGGATTTGTCAAGTCATTGTGCAGGCTTATGGTTTAAAGAGGAAAGTTCCTCCTTTTCATATTAAGGCACACTCTACTAGGGAGATTAGTACCTCCTGGGCGGTGCATCATCAGGCCTCTGCGGCTCAGATCTGTAAAGCCGAAACATGGTCTTCAGTTCATACATTTAACAGATTTCATCAAATCGATGTTAAGGGTCAGGAGGATTCTGCCTTTGGGCGCAGCGTACTGCAGGCTGCAGTATAAGTCCTCTGACTTTTGTTGTGTCTCCTCCCCTTCAGTTGCCATTGCTATGGGACATCCCACGTAGTAAGTACTATGGCTCTGTGTCCCCTGATGTAAGAAAAGAAAATAGGATTTTTAAAACGGCTTACCTGTAAAATCCTTTTCTTTGATGTACATCAGGGGACACAGAGGTCCCTCCCTTCTTCTCCTTATACACTTTGATTGCTTGGCTACAAAACTGAGGACTCCCAGTAGTGGGAGGGGTTATATGGGCCAAGTTCATGCCTTAAGGGGCGGGCCAGTGTCCAGCACCTGATACGCTGATATAACCCATGTAGTAAGTACTACGGCTCTGTGTCCCCTGATGTACATCAAAGAAAAGGATTTTACAGGTAAGCTGTTTTAAAAATCCTATTTTCTTTTTACTTTTTCTATAATACATATTCTAAAATATATATTAAAAAAATTATTTATTCATCAGTTTAGGCCAATATATATTCTTCTACATATTTTTGGTAAAAAAAATTGCAATAGGTGTATATTGATTGTTTTGCGCAAAGTTTACAAACTATGGGATAGATTTAGGGACTTTTATTTTTTTTATTGTTTTTACTTGTAAATGGCAGGACTGCGACATTGCGACAGTCAAATCTGACCCCAAATAACACTTTTTGGAACCAGTGACATTATTACATTGATCGGTGCTATAAAAATGCTGTAAGGGGGATGGGTTGCCTGGGACATGACAGGGATCACTGTTGCTGATCACTGGGAACAGCAGATCTCTGTCATGTCATCTGTTAGAATGGTGACCCGCCTTGTTTACAAAGGCAGATCCCCATTTTGCCTCTGTACTAGGCGATCGCAAGTCTTCATTGGACATCGAGTCCACTCGACCTGCGGGCACTCTCCCGCAGCGGCAAGCGCATGCCTGCAACTGCGCAAGCCAATGTACAATGACGGCAATTCACACAGAGGAGCCAACCTGCTGCAGTACAACTGCGGCGGCTGGTCCTTAAGTGGTTAATAAATGCTTATAACAAACGATTGGGAGTTTTCTTTTATCTTTTCTTGATCGGAAGAATATTGGTTATTGAGGATTGTTATGTGAAGAGACATGGCTAGGAAAAAGACAAGTCATTTGAGACTATATGGCGCTTAAAGTTATACATTACTGGTGAGTTATTCTGGCACACACAGGGAGGAAGGTGATTGTTTGCACAGTGGTGTTTTATTTGGAGAACAGAGAATACACTGTTTCTGGAAGTGAATTTTCACAGCGGGGATTATAAAGTTACAATCACAGTTGGAAACTTTTCGTTTTACTGAAGATTCTTTATATGGACACCTTTTTTAAGGTTGGACTTTATTTACTAATATCTTTTATGTTACAGATTTACACGGTTTGCGCTTTATGTGTGATTTACAGTATTGTTTTAAATGTGTTTTGTGCACTTTTCACTAAGCTGTGTTTTTTTTTTTTTTTAAGTGTGAAAATTATATATTTATAAGTATTTCACATAAATGCTTAAAGTCAAAGCTGATTCAAATTCTAACTAAGGCTAAACCTACTCTTACTTCCATTATAAGATTATTCTATCTACCCTGTGAAAGAAAAAATTTTTTATACTTACCTATTCTGAAGCAGCTACACTCTGGTCCAGTCACATGATCTCTCCAGCAACAGCTTCAGTGTAGAGGAGAGATTGTTGACAATGGCTTCAAATGCCTGTGCAGTGATGTCACCTATGGGCTTATTATGGGGCATCCATTGTTGGCTGTCCCTCCTCTAAACTGAAGCTGGAACTGGAACCTAACCATGTGACAGGACTAGAGCGGCTTCAGAATGGGTACTGTAAGTATAAGCATCTTTTCTTTCATGAGGTAGATAGAATAGTCTTAGAATAGGGGTCAGAATGGGACGAGTTCTGCCAGTCACAGGCTGTTTGATGCCCATTCAGCCTGTGTCTCAGAATAACAGGGCCTCAGTCAATCAAGATGTAATATCCCACCCCCATTATGTTTAACTGGTTGGTAGACATGGAGGAGGAGTGAGGGAGTGGGCTTTTACTTATCACTGTGTATACGCCCACATGTATAGTCACATGGGCTTCTCAGAGATGATTACAGAAAATTGTTATCAAATACTTACCGTAATTTTCCTTTCCTGGCTTATCCTCACGTCAGCACACAAAAGGGCTCCAGGGGAGGTGTTAACCCATTGTGTGCTGACACAAGTTAAGGCCAGGAATGCGGAAAATTGTTATCAAATACTTAGCGTAATTTTTCCTTTCCTGGCTTATCCTCACGTCAGCACACAATAGCTTAACGCCTCATCTGGAGCTGACGTGAGGTAGGACCAGGAAAGGGAGGAAAAGCTCATCATAGAAACTCACAGAAAACTGAGCATGTGCAGTTACTGCCAACACTGCTATGCAAAATCCCCAACTGCATTGGGGACACAAAAAGAAGGTGGTATTAGAGAACAGCAGAATAAACCTGTGTAGCGGGTGTCTTACTCTATAACCCACAATCGCGTCAAGCTGGCCAGAACGACATACACAGGCTTTCCAGCTTGAGTTAGGGAGAGCTGCCTGCTAGCAGTTGTAAGGGGGATTTTTCACCCCCTTCTCCTTCTTCCTGTTTTCAATGACTGAGTTAATGTAATGGGACCTGACACACACAGAGCTCTGTATTCAGTGGCCTCTCTTGTGCCCCTATTGGCCGGAAGAGGAAAACCAATTAAAGGCACAGTTACAACAGCCAATGGAAAATATTGTACTGAACTGCAGGGAGAGCTGCAATGGATTCTGGGACATGCAGTTCCCACACAAAATGGCCCCATAGACTGGTATATGGGGAGAAATACAAATCCCAGGAGCCTTTGCTGACAAGAAAGTAAAAGACTCAATTTTGTGAGGAAACCAGACATGAGGGAGAGGTGCTGTCTCTCAGATGATCTCTCTGCGCGATCCCAGCCTCTGCTGTCAGTTGGGACATCCAGCCTGAGAGAGGGGGCTCCCAGGTGAATATTGAGGTGCATCTCCACCAACGGTGAACCGTTCCAGTGTGAGGGGACCAATGGGATCGCCATGAAAGCCTGTCTGTTCTGGCACGTTTGTTTGGGTCCTGATTGCAGCATTTGGTGAGAGGGCATTTCTGTCCATCTGCAGGGAACAGAGACACTGCACTACAGGAAGAGTTATTTGAACACTGTATACAAACATAATTTCCAGTAGTCATCTTGCAGACACTACAGGGTACTACAGGAATAAAGGATAAGGCTATCCATTTCTGGGACGTTGTATACAGACATCATTGTCCTCCCACCTTGTTCAACAAAATCCTGTCTGTTTCACTTGATAAGCTTGGCCAGTTATATTTTGCCCTGCTACTCATGAGTTAAAGTGCACCAACAAAAGTGGTTAGTGTGACGGACTGGGGTTTATATGGTCACAAAACAGACACCCCAAAGCAAAGTACATATTCATTTTTTTTTTATATATTTCTAAACATCTCCCTTCTATTCTATTAATAACCAGTAGATGGCAGAGAAGGTACACAAACAGAGTCTATATAAGGCCACACACCATGTGACTGGAAATTAAACTACTTCCAGCCATAAAGTCAGTGGTCATATCTCATGCTGTTTGTGTGATTCTTTGCAGGTATGTACTCTAAATTGATCCTAATCTGTATTAACCTGTGATAGAAAGATTCCTAAACATCTTGAGCAGATGCAGAAAAAGTCTCAGCAGATTTTATGCTATAGTTTTGCTGTAATTAGAAGTTTAGAACAGCATGTGTCAGAAACAAGTGAAAAGTGCATAAGAACATGAAAATACTGCATTAGTCAGAACAAATGTCTATGATAAACACTAAACCTTTCTAAATAGGTATATTTAAACCTGATTTATTGGAAATTGCATAGATTTATAGAAGCACATGTTTTCTGTTATTTAATATAGAAAAAAACCTATTGTATGTAAAGCTTATGTATTGCATCATACAGACATGCAATGTGCACCATCTAGTGGTTAAAAAAGAGTACTACCATGAAAATATTTGTATTAAAGCAATGCATTGCTAGTATGATTATTGCACACTTAAAGTGTACCAGAGAGATAAAGATAATTATCTATAACACTGAATAACAGGGATATATATGTTATTAAAATATAGTAATGTTCATTGTTATAACTACGTTTTAAAATACTTTAGTTAAAATCTGTATTATATATATTGTTAATGTTTATAAACATGTGACTATAAAAATGTAAAAGATGTATTGTTATGTAAAAATTAAACTACTTCCAGCCATAAAGTCAGTGGTCATATCTCATGCTGTTTGTGTGATTCTTTGCAGTCCACGCCAAGCTGATCACCTTATCTCATCGCGTCTACAACCATCGGCTCTCTTAATTCACATTTTGAGGCCGGTAACATTTTGGGGGCTCGTGTGCCGGGATTCGTTGGGTTACCAGTGAGAGGGAAGCGCGAGACAAGCGTGAGCCTGCTACAGAGCTACAAGGAGAGTCGTGAGTGTCATCTGCCTCGTGAGTGCAAGTCTTCAGATTGCAACAGAGATGGCGTCTCCTCGTCGTGCGCTGATGTGGGATATCCGGAAACAAATTCATCTGCTTAATGAAGAACAGCTGCATAGCCTCGCTATTACGCTGGAAGATGAAAGAGACGTGGACGTTCCATCAGTGACTGGTACCAACGAA
This sequence comes from Lithobates pipiens, assembly GCF_037356315.1. Classification (NCBI taxonomy): domain Eukaryota; kingdom Metazoa; phylum Chordata; class Amphibia; order Anura; family Ranidae; genus Lithobates; species Lithobates pipiens. Next base: position 190,085,865 of record NW_027507903.1, read on the forward strand.
ATGGAACTTGTTGAATTTATTAAAGACTACTTGAGAAGTGATCAGCTGGAAAAGTTGGAAGATCAAGGTATGTCTTACCTACTCATTATCCAAGACAAGATCAATGAACTAAAACTCAAAAAGGAAAGTACACCAACTGTGGACATTGCAACCGCTGCAAAAAAAATAAGTAGTGGGACTGCAAGGACTGAACAGGTATCGGAGGTGGTGAGATTAACTGATGTTGTTGCTTTATTGCCACGTAGAGAATTTAAAATGCATGGTGGTGTAATTTCAGATCATGGTTCGGACATGAGTTACAGTAGTGTGTGCAGACAAATTGACGAGGGTCTAACAGAAAAATTCCCTGAATCTGAAATTATACGCACAGTGTTGAGAATAATCAAACCTGGTAATTTTAAAGATATGTTGACTGACAAAGATGATCTTACTGTTGCTGAATTGAAAAGGTTTTTGAAGTCACATATGAGAGAACGAAGTGGTAATGAGTTATTTCAGGACCTTAGCAATGCTACCCAGCAAGAAAGAGAAACAGCACAACAATTTGTTTACAGACTAGTGGGGTTAAAACAAAAAGTTCTGTCTACATCACAACATGATAGGCAAGAGCTTAGCTATGACAAAAAGCTGGTGCAAGGCATATTCCTTCATACACTGTATCAGGGACTAAATGAGAAAAATTCTAATGTTAGACGAGATATCAAGCCTTACGTGTCTAATTTGACAGTAACGGATGACTTTATCATAGAGCAGGTCACCAGATCAGTTGATGAGGAAACAGAAAGGCAGAGACGCGTAAACAGTGCTCCTAAACATAAACCTATTACTGTTCATTCATCACAGACACCAGGGAATAGTGAAAAAGACACCTTGCAAAAGAGAGTTGAGGGAGATGTTAGAGCAAATCACACTGCATTAATGGAACTAACAACACAGGTCTCTGCTCTCACAAAGAACCTGGAAAAGATGATGAAACTAACTCCTCTTGTTGGAAACCAAATGACTAAGCCACTAACCAATGTTCAAGTTCCAGATACAACTCACTGCAAGCCCAGGTGTGATGATTGCATTAAACGAGAGAGTCAGAACTGCTACCATTGTTTCTACTGTGGTTGGACAGGACACAGAGCGGTTGATTGCTTGAAGAAAAGAAGGCAGTCGGGAAACGACAGACGGTCACTGGGAAAGGGACAACCAGTGACCACCTCAAATGATCTGTCCCATGCTAAGGTAAACAGGGTATTCACCCACCGGTCAACTAGAACACTCCCAAAAGAGAATGGATTCTCCAAACAACACGTAGCACAATTAATTGGAGGAAAATGCCTACTGTCATGTCAGATGAATGGTGTACCGGTTGACATGTTGATGGATACAGGAGCTCAGGTCAGCATTGTCGGGAAGGCATGGTTAGAAAAGTTTCTACCCAGCGTCTCCATTAGGCACATACAAGATTTACTTTGTGATGACAACTTATCCATTACAGCTGCAAATGGTTCTATCATTCCATTCATCGGGTGGATTGAAGTCTGCCTGGAATTCGAAAGTAGTGGACATGGAAACTTAGCCATTTATGTGCCAATGCTGGTGAGTGACTGCTGTAATGACAATCCAATTCTTGGGTTTAATGTTATCGAAGAATTGATCAGAGAAAACCGTGACCGACCAAACAGCACCCAAAACCTGACTATCTTGCTGAGTGAAGCTATGAAAGTAAGACAGAGTGTAGCGAATAACATTGTCAATGCTGTCAGTCAAGCAACTGACCCAGGAGAAATATTCGATAGTCGTATGGTCAAAGTGGGGAAGAAGGGACTCCAGATTAAAGGAGGCGAGCTCTGTGAAGTCAAATGCAGAATTAGAGCGTGGCCGAAAGGAGGAATCATGTCATTTGAACCACTTCCCGAATATCCAGTTGAGGAAGGACTTGAACTATTTCCTTCAGTGGTAGATGTGCCAGATAGTGATGGACGAACTTCCGACGGGACGTTTCGCGAACGCGAAACGCGAACGGACACAAACGTTCGCGAAAACGACCGTTCGCCGCGGGCTCCATTGACTTCAATGGGAGGCGAATTTCGCAAACCTTTAGGTCGAATTTGCGGCCACGGGGTAATTATTAGGGGGTAGCACGTAGTCCCACCACCTGGACAATAGCATAATACATGTATGAGGTGAATTTGGGATCGATAACTACAAGCATTTTTTTTTTATTTGGGAAATTGTTCTGACAATTCAGGACTATGGAGCTAATGAAGGCAATGGAGGAGAGGGAAGGTCAGGGACCAGGGTAGGCAAACAAGAGGGTGCAGGAGATACAGAGCACTGACAGCAGCACCGTAATACAGAGCACTGACATCAGCACCGTGACATACAGCGCTGACAGCAGCTCCGTGACATACAGCGCTGACAGCAGCTCCGTGACATACAGCGCTGACAGCAGCTCCGTGACATACAGCGCTGACAGCAGCTCCGTGACATACAGCGCTGACAGCAGCTCCGTGACATACAGCGCTGACAGCAGCACCGTGACATACAGCGCTGACAGCAGCTCCGTGACATACAGCGCTGACAGCAGCTCCGTGACATACAGCGCTGACAGCAGCTCCGTGACATACAGCACTGACAGCAGCTCCGTGACATACAGCGCTGACAGCAGCTCCGTGACATACAGCGCTGACAGCAGCACCGTGACATACAGCGCTGACAGCAGCTCCGTGACATACAGCGCTGACAGCAGCTCCGTGACATACAGCGCTGACAGCAGCTCCGTGACATACAGCGCTGACAGCAGCTCCGTGACATACAGCGCTGACAGCAGCTCCGTGACATACAGCGCTGACAGCAGCTCCGTGACATACAGCGCTGACAGCAGCTCCGTGACATACAGCGCTGACAGCAGCTCCGTGACATACAGCGCTGACAGCAGCTCCGTGACATACAGCGCTGACAGCAGCTCCGTGACATACAGCGCTGACAGCAGCACCGTAAGCAGCCCCAGGAGGAAGTCAGCACAGCACAGGGATGGTGTGATCCCCTCATAATAAGAACCCCCAGGAGGAAGTCAGCACAGCACAGGGATGGTGGGAGCCCCTCATAATAAGAACACCCAGGAGGAAGTCAGCACAGCACAGGGATGGTGGGAACCCCTCATAATAAGCAGCCCCAGTAGAAATATGACACCGCTCAACCTCTTCAAAGAGGAGGGTAGGGGCATATAGTACGGTGTGCTTTTTTGGGTCAGGGAAGTGAGCCAAATGAATTAAGAAGGTCTGTGTGCTTGATTCCAAAAATTGTTTATAGACATATACATGGTCTACTGATCACATGTGTTGAATTCCTCCGAGATCCATGCCTCATTCATTTTTAGAAATGTGAGGTAGTTAACACTGTGGTGAGCTAGGCGAGTACGCTTATCGGTCACAATCCCCCCTGCTGCGCTGAACGTCCTTTCGGACAGGACACTGGATGAGGGGCAAGCCAACAGTTCGATTGCAAATTGGGCAAGCTCTGGCCAGAGGTCAAGCCTGCCCACCCAGTAGTCTAGGGGTTCATCACTCCTCAGAGCGTCCACATCGGCCGTTAACCCAATGTAGTCGGACACCTGACGGTCTAGGCGTTCCCTGATGCTGGATCCGGATGACACCTGTCGATGGGTCGGCTGAAAGAATGACCTCATATCCGAAGTCACCAACACATCTTCAAACCGGCCTCTTCTTGCAGGCGCTGTTGGATTGGTACCCGCAAATCCTTCTCTGGGAGTGGGAATTGCTCCTCTGCCAGCGCACGCAAAAGCAGAATGCAGCATTTCTCGAAGCAAGGCCTGGAAGTGCTGCATTCTGACAGCCCTCTGCGACGGCGGTAACATTTCCGCCATTTTGTGTTTGTACCGGGGGTCTAAGTACGTTGCCACCCAGTACTGGTCCTTGACCCTCATGCTTTTTATACGGGGGTCCCTATTAAAACACTGGAGCATGAAGGCCCCCATTTGCACTAAAGTGGAAGCGGTGTGGTGGCCTGGCTCCTGCTCATCATCCAGGATAATGTCGTCCTCTTCATTCTCCTCTCCCCATCCTCGCACAACAGGGATCCCAGAAAGGTTTAAAGCATGCTCTTCTTGCTCCTGCTCATCCGCCCCGGCACCATCCTCCTCTGACTCCTCATCAGACTCCTGTTGTTGACTTGTCTCAGATAGAGTAGCCCCCCCTGGGAATTCATCCAGCATTGCGACTTCCTCATCTTCCCGCTCCTGCTCCTCCACAGCCTGATCAATGACACGACGCAATGCACGCTCCAGAAAGAAGGCATAAGGTACCATGTCACTGATGGCGCCATGGCTGCGACTGACCAGTTTGGTGATCTCCTCAAATGGCCGCAGAAGTCTGCATGTGTCGCGCATGAGCAGCCACTGGCGCGGTGAAAAAAAACCCAGCTCCCCAGAACCGTTTCTTTCGCAGAGTTCATACAGGTAGACGTTAACTGCACGTTTCTGCTGGAGCAGCCTATCAAGCATATAGAAGGTTGAGTTCCATCGCGTCGGGCAATCGCAAATAAGACGTCTGACCGGCAGATGGTGTCGCCGCTGAATGTCAGCAAGGCGAGCCATGGCCGTGTAAGATCTTCTGAAATGGGCCGAGATTTTCCTTGCCTGCCGCAAGATGTCCTGGACCCCAGGGTATTTGACAAGGAATCGCTGCACGACCAAGTTTAAGACGTGTGCCATGCACGGCACGTGCGTGATTTTGCCCTGTTTCAATGCGCTAAGCAGATTGGCACCGTTGTCACACACCACTTTACCAACTGTCAAATTGAGCGGTGTTAGCCACTCATCTGCCTGTGAACGCAAAGCTGAAAGGAGTGCCGGGCCAGTGTGGCTCTTTGCTTCCAGGCACAACAGACGCAGCACGGCATGGCAACGTCTCACCTGGCATGTGGAATAGGTTCTGGGGAGCTTGGGCGGTGCAGTGGAAGAGACGCTAGCAGCGGAAAAGGAGGAGGCAGCTGAGGAGGAGAGGGAGGAGGATGGAGTAGGAGGAGGAGAAGAAGAGTCAGGCCTGCATGCAATCCGTGGCGGTAAAACCAAATCTACACGGGTGCCACGGGTTACATGCTTGACGGCCGTCAGAAGGTTCACCCAGTGGGCAGTAAAACTGATATACCTTCCCTGCCCGTGTTTGCTAGACCACGTGTCTGTGGTCAGATGTATCTTGGCACCGACACTGTGTGCCAGAGATACATTCACTTGCCGCTGAACATGGCCATATAGCTCTGGGATGCCCTTCTCTGAGAAATACTTCCTTCCTGGGACCTTCCATTGTGGTGTTCCAATGGCCACAAATTTGCGAAAGGCCTCCGAGTCCACCAGTTTATATGGCAGTAGTTGGCGGGCTATGAGTTCTGACAAGCCAGCCGCCAACCGTTGGGCAAGAGGGTTATCCGGCGTCATCATTTTTTTACGCTCAAACATTAGGCCCACGGAAGCCTGCCTTTTTGCAGAAAAATGTGAGCTTGGCGTGATGGAAGGTGGAGTGGAGGACAATTGTGAGGAGAGAGGAGAAGGAGAAGTAGAAGACGAGGCTGGACGGTGAGAGCCTGCAGTGTGGCTTTGTGTGTTCCGTTGCTCCCACTGGGCTCGGTGATGGCTGCTCATGTGCCTTCTTAAGGCGGTCGTCCCTAGGTGAGTATTGGGCTTACCGCGACTAACGCGTTGACTGCAAAGATTGCAGATGGCAACGCTATTGTCAGCAGCGGACACGTTAAAAAAAGCCCACACTGCGGAGCCATGTGCCGGTGTCCTGGGAGCGCCAGATGTGACCGTACATGGTCGATGACTCGCTCCTGATACATTTGCAGTCTGCTTTGTCCCTGCTGTGCAATGTAAGTCATTGCTGCTTCTCCTCCCTATCTGCTGGTCCATATCTCCCTCTGAACTCCCCTCCTCTTCCTCTCTTGTGGGCACCCACGTGACATCACTAGACACGTCATCATCAACGTCACCTTCCCCACCGCTATAAGTAGAGTAGGCAGCAACACCGGGGACCAACCTCCTCCTTGGGCTGATCTGGGTACTGGCGTCAGACTGCTGAGTAGCGCTTGTTGCTACCTCCTCTTCCTGATCCAATACCAAGAGTGGCTGCGCATCAGAAATGTCCTCTTGATATGGATCGGAAAATAATTCCAGTGACTCAAGCGGAAGGTATGTGGTGGTGGTGGTGGTGGTCGTGTTGTTGGTGGTAGTGTCTTTGGGGGTGCACATAGCAGAGAGTGAAGAAGAGGGTGCAGATCGAGAGGATGAGGAGGGTGCAGAAGAGTAAGGCTGAGCGAGCCACTCAACCAAGTCTGGTGCATCCTTTAAAGTAATTGAACGCACCTTCTGCAACTTCCCACTTTGGCTCAAGCCTGTTGCTCCTGCCCTACCCCTACCACCCCTGCGGAAGGGCCTGCCTCTTCCTCTGCATGTCATTTTTTAAATGACCCTGTGACAAAACTCTTAGTCCCTATACCGCTGAAGGACTGCTGCAGTATAGGTGAGCGGTCAGCAGTGGTGCACGTCAACCCTATCTATTGTGGACCTATAGCGGTCCTTACAGAACAGCAGACTGTACCGCACTCAAGCCTATGTACCGTAGCACCCTATACCAAGTTACCAGTCCTTATAAGAACTTTTGTGGACCAAGCAGGTTGTGTATTAGTGTTTAGCAGACTGTACGTCAGTCCCTATACCGCTGAAGGACTGCTGCAGTATAGGGCAGCGGTCAGCAGTGGTGCACGTCAACCCTATCTATTGTGGACCGATAGCGGTCCTTACAGAACAGCAGACTGTACCGCACTCAAGCCTATGTACCGTAGCACCCTATACCAAGTTACCAGTCCTTATAAGAACTTTTGTGGACCAAGCAGGTTGTGTATTAGTGTTTAGCAGACTGTACGTCAGTCCCTATACCGCTGAAGGACTGCTGCAGTATAGGGCAGCGGTCAGCAGTGGTGCACGTCAACCCTATCTATTGTGGACCGATAGCGGTCCTTACAGAACAGCAGACTGTACCGCACTCAAGCCTATGTACCGTAGCACCCTATACCAAGTTACCAGTCCTTATAAGAACTTTTGTGGAACAAGCAGGTTGTGTGTTAGTGATTAGCAGACTGTACGTCAGTCCCTATACCGCTGAAGGACTGCTGCAGTATAGGTGAGCGGTCAGCAGTGGTGCACGTCAACCCTATCTATTGTGGACCGATAGCGGTCCTTACAGAACAGCAGACTGTACCGCACTCAAGCCTATGTACCGTAGCACCCTATACCAAGTTACCAGTCCTTATAAGAACTTTTGTGGAACAAGCAGGTTGTGTGTTAGTGATTAGCAGACTGTACGTCAGTCCCTATACCGCTGAAGGACTGCTGCAGTATAGGTGAGCGGTCAGCAGTGGTGCACGTCAACCCTATCTATTGTGGACCGATAGCGGTCCTTACAGAACAGCAGACTGTACCGCACTCAAGCCTATGTACCGTAGCACCCTATACCAAGTTACCAGTCCTTATAAGAACTTTTGTGGAACAAGCAGGTTGTGTGTTAGTGATTAGCAGACTGTACGTCAGTCCCTATACCGCTGAAGGACTGCTGCAGTATAGGTGAGCGGTCAGCAGTGGTGCACGTCAACCCTATCTATTGTGGACCGATAGCGGTCCTTACAGAACAGCAGACTGTACCGCACTCAAGCCTATGTACCGTAGCACCCTATACCAAGTTACCAGTCCTTATAAGAACTTTTGTGGACCAAGCAGGTTGTGTATTAGTGTTTAGCAGACTGTACGTCAGTCCCTATACCGCTGAAGGACTGCTGCAGTATAGGGCAGCGGTCAGCAGTGGTGCACGTCAACCCTATCTATTGTGGACCGATAGCGGTCCTTACAGAACAGCAGACTGTACCGCACTCAAGCCTATGTACCGTAGCACCCTATACCAAGTTACCAGTCCTTATAAGAACTTTTGTGGACCAAGCAGGTTGTGTGTTAGTGTTTAGCAGACTGTACGTCAGTCCCTATACCGCTGAAGGACTGCTGCAGTATAGGGCAGCGGTCAGCAGTGGTGCACGTCAACCCTATCTATTGTGGACCGATAGCGGTCCTTACAGAACAGCAGACTGTACCGCACTCAAGCCTATGTACCGTAGCACCCTATACCAAGTTACCAGTCCTTATAAGAACTTTTGTGGAACAAGCAGGTTGTGTGTTAGTGATTAGCAGACTGTACGTCAGTCCCTATACCGCTGAAGGACTGCTGCAGTATAGGTGAGCGGTCAGCAGTGGTGCACGTCAACCCTATCTATTGTGGACCGATAGCGGTCCTTACAGAACAGCAGACTGTACCGCACTCAAGCCTATGTACCGTAGCACCCTATACCAAGTTACCAGTCCTTATAAGAACTTTTGTGGACCAAGCAGGTTGTGTATTAGTGTTTAGCAGACTGTACGTCAGTCCCTATACCGCTGAAGGACTGCTGCAGTATAGGGCAGCGGTCAGCAGTGGTGCACGTCAACCCTATCTATTGTGGACCGATAGCGGTCCTTACAGAACAGCAGACTGTACCGCACTCAAGCCTATGTACCGTAGCACCCTATACCAAGTTACCAGTCCTTATAAGAACTTTTGTGGAACAAGCAGGTTGTGTGTTAGTGATTAGCAGACTGTACGTCAGTCCCTATACCGCTGAAGGACTGCTGCAGTATAGGGCAGCGGTCAGCAGTGGTGCACGTCAACCCTATCTATTGTGGACCGATAGCGGTCCTTACAGAACAGCAGACTGTACCGCACTCAAGCCTATGTACCGTAGCACCCTATACCAAGTTACCAGTCCTTATAAGAACTTTTGTGGAACAAGTGAGTTGTGAATGTTTAGCAGACTGCAGCAGAAGGGCAGCAGTCAAGTATAATATCCTTTCTATATTTGGAAGAAAGAATATTATACATGTACAAGCCTATTACTGTACCACTGATACCAGTCCTGAAAAGAACCTTTGTGGAACTAATAATAACAGCAAGTCTTTAAAATTACCCTCACTGCCTGACAACACTGCTTCCTTCCTGTCCCTATACAAATTGGCAAAAAAAGAGAACGATTAGTGGTTACTGGAACAGCTCTTTTGTGGACCTTGATAGTAACAGCTAATGATGATGATGATGATGATGATGATGAAAGACTAATCTGGCTGTCCCTGTAGCATACACCGTCCTTTCCCTTTCTCTAAACTAACAAAAGACACTCAGGCTGCTGCAAGAATCAGCAGCACAGCAAACCTATCAACACCTAACACCTATACCAGTCCTGAAAAGAACTTTTGTGTACCAAATAGCTAGTGGTTTATCTCTCCCTACTCCACACAGGAACCTGTCCCTATCTTAACAGAAGAAAGAATGTAAAATGGCCACCGGATCGGGTGTATTTATAGGTTAGGGGGAATGTACAAGTGTCCATGTGCTGTCATGTCTCAATTGGCTGTCCTGTATCACATGATAAACGTGTCACCAAAGGTTAAAGTTCTTGTATACATTAAACACGTAAGTCCGCCGCGGCGAACGACGGAAAAAGGCGTTCGAACGTGCGGACCGCGAATGTCGGAAATTCGCCGCGAAACGACCGCCGGGCGAACCGTTCGGCCATCACTAGTGCCAGATGGGTTCTCTAAACTGGTGAAGATACCTATACTGAACCGTGCTCAACATGACATCTACCTTCCACCCAGAACAGTATTGGGTACCATTTCTCCAGCAGCTGAGATTCTACCATTGTCTCCAAACAAAGACAATGGAAAGGGAATTGACCAGAAGAAAAGGGTGTTTCATGTAAACCAGTTGAATCAAGTGGAAACTGGAAATCAGCTACCCACTAACAAATCTGTTAAGTGGCACCCACCTGTCAATTTGGAAGATCTCTCAGAAGAAGAACAGGAGATAGCGAGACAAATGTTATATGATGAATCAGATGTCTTTGCTTGAGATGAGGGAGACATAGGATGTATCCCTAACCTGAAACTGAGGATAAATCTGAAAGATGAAACTCCTGTCCAGAAACGCTACAATTCGATACCGAAACCCCTATACAAAGAAGTGAAAGAATATATCCAAAACCTTCTTGACCGAGGTTGGGTAACAAAATCTTCTTCCGCATACTCATCAGCAGTTGTTTGTGTTCGAAAGAAGGACAGTAGCCTACGACTATGTGTTGACTTTAGGGAGTTAAACCGAAAGACTATCCCAGATACACATCCACTACCCAGAATACAAGATCTGCTGGATAGCTTAGGAGGATTTACGTGGTTCTCAATCCTGGACCAGGGTAGTGCGTATCATCAAGGCTTTGTGCATGAAGACTCCAGACATCTGATGGCTTTCAGCACCCCCTGGGGACTCCTGGAGTGGAACCGTATTCCATTTGGATTAACGAATGCCCCAGCAGCTTTTCAGAGATGCATGGAGAATGTATTAGAGGGCATCAGAGACAAATGTTGTTCTCCATACTTGGATGACGTACTTTGCTACTCCAAAACTTTTCAGGAGCATGTCAATGATATTAGGCAAGTGCTTAGTCGAATGCGTGAGCATGGTATCAAACTTAGACCGAAGAAGTGTGAACTCTTTAAACGACAGATTCGATACCTTGGACGAATGGTGTCAGAAGAAGGCATAAAAATTGACCCAAAAGATCTTGAAGCGGTATTACATTTGAAAAGGAAAGAACCAAAAACAGTGGGAGAAGTCAGATATTTGTTAGGATTCCTGAGCTACTACAGGTCCTTCATTCAAGATTTCTCTCGACTTGCTAAACCACTGTATGAACTTTTGCAGAACACTGAGAAAGAATCTGCTACATCCATCCCCAAAAACAATCGGAGGGAATCTACAAAGAAAAACGGGAACAAAGCACAAGTGCCATCTAAAACACCGATTCAATGGACACCCAAACATCAAGCTGTAGTATCCAGACTGGTGGACATGCTAACCAATCCACCAATTCTAGCATACCCTGATTTTGACTTACCCTTCGTCTTACACACTGATGCTTCCAATGAAGGCCTAGGTGCTGTACTATACCAACGACAAGGAGAAAAACTTCGTGTTATTGGGCTTGGCTCCAGAACATTGACTCCAGCAGAGCGCAATTACCATCTTCACTCTGGTAAACGAGTTTTTAGCTCTCAAATGGGCAGTCTGTGACAAATTCAGAGATTACTTGTACTACGCTCCAACATTCACCGTTTACACAGACAACAACCCATTGACATATGTATTGAGTACTGCCAGACTGAATGCTGTGGGTCATCTCTGGGTTGGCGAGTTGGCCGATTTCCACTTCGATATCAAGTACAGGCCAGGTAAACAGAATGCAGACGCAGATACACTGTCACGATTTCCGGTGGAACTCACGAAGAATCTGAGTGAGTACACAGAGCTTGTACCATCTGAGGTTGTGTCAGCTATGTGGCAAGGGAGCAAAGCTGTTGACGAAGAAGAGGCATTATGGGTGGCTTCATTGACTCTTCACTCAGAAAGTGATGTGGCCGAAGAATTGCTGAAAGGACAGACAATCTGCCCAATGACTCAGGAGAATATCAGAGCATTACAACAAGACGATACCAACATTAGAGAAGTGGTCTGGCTTAAGGAGAACGACTGGATTCCAAACCACAAAGAAAAGGAGAGTATGACCAGCAAAACAAGACGTTTGATACATGAATGGAATAAACTCAGAGTCGATGAAGGAATCCTCTACCGACACTCTGGAACCCGAAAACAGCTAGTTCTACCAGAAAAGTTAAAACCATTGGTCTTAAAAAATCTTCATGATGACATGGGTCACATTGGTACTGACAAGGTAACCCACCTAGCACGTGAACGATTTTACTGGCCATTTATGCAAAAAGACATTGATGAATATGTGCTGAAGAAGTGCAGCTGCATCAAACAAAAGCGTCCAAATATCACCGAAAGAGCACCTATGGGTTCGATTACTACCAGTTCACCTTTGGAGTTAGTATCCATTGATTATCTTCACTTGGAGAAAAGCAAAGGAGGATATGAGTATATACTTGTAATAGTTGACCATTTCACACGCTTTGCACAAGCGTATCCAACTAAGAACAAATCTGGAAAAACGGCGGCAGAAAAGATCTTTCAAGATTTCATACCACGTTTTGGCTATCCAGAGAAACTCCACCATGACCAAGGAAGAGAATTTGAAAACAACTTATTTCAGACATTGCAACGATTGGCAGGGATTTCTCATTCAAGAACTACTCCATACCATCCACAGGGTAACCCAGTGGAGAGACTGAACCGTACTTTGTTACAGATGCTTCGCACCTTAGAGGAAGAGAAAAAGTCAGATTGGAAAGAACATCTTCCACATATGGTTCATGCATACAATTGCACCAGGCATGAAGCCACAGGATACTCGCCATTCTTTCTATTGTATGGAAGATCTCCTCGTTTGCCAATTGACCTAATGCTCAACCTAAATTTGGAAAAGGAATCAGAAAGTCAACCAATATTTACTCAGAAATGGGCATCTAGAATGCAAGAAGCTTACAAAATCGCATCCGAGAATAGCAAAAAATCATCTGCTAAAGGGAAGAAGTACTATGACAAACAGATAAAAGGAGCACCTCTTCAACCGGGTGATCGGGTCTTAGTACAAAATCTCTCTGAAAGAGGAGGACCTGGTAAACTTCGTTCATACTGGGAAGAATCAGTACACAAAGTGGTAGAAAGAATCAAAGATGGGCCTGTGTACAAAAATCAGCCTGAAAGTGGTAAAAAGACTATTCGAGTACTGCACAGAAATCTTTTACTACCAGTAAATGACCTACCAATTGAAGGACACATTCCAAGAGTACCGATAAAACAAAGACAATCAAGTAACAGAAAGGATACCAGAATGGATCTGGACCAGGAGGAGGAATGTTCAGATGAAGAAAGATGGTATTATCCTTATATACCAGAGACTACAGAAAGTCATGATTGTGTTGTGTCTCAACCAAACTCTCAAAACGTACAGAAAATCCCATTAAGAGTTTCTGCTGAAGAGTTTTATCCTACAACTACCACACCCAATCTTGAACAAGAACAAAATGATGGAACAGTAGTTGGCGACCAAATCTGGGCTACAGACATGGTGGGACTAGACACTGCAGAATTACCCTCATTAAGTCAAGACTTACCTGTGAACCAAGATATGCAAATGGAAAATGATGTTGATGGAGAATACTCAACTCCTGTCAGAAGATCTACCAGACAAGTTAAGCCTAAAGAGATCTTTACATATGACACACTAGGTCAGCCAAGATACATACCAAGTCAGATTCACACCATACAAACTCCTACAATGCTAGCTACTCCCAGGACATGCCAGGTAGTTAACGTAGCTCCTTGGTGGCAACAAGTACCTATTTGGGTTACTTAAATCACTAAATAGTGTTCAGATACCAATTGAGTTTAATGTCGGGAGCCATTAACTGAAGGAGGGGAGAGTGTGACGGACTGGGGTTTATATGGTCACAAAACAGACACCCCAAAGCAAAGTACATATTCATTTTTTTTTTATATATTTCTAAACATCTCCCTTCTATTCTATTAATAACCAGTAGATGGCAGAGAAGGTACACAAACAGAGTCTATATAAGGCCACACACCATGTGACTGGAAATTAAACTACTTCCAGCCATAAAGTCAGTGGTCATATTGGGGTTTATATGGTCACAAAACAGACACCCCAAAGCAAAGTACATATTCATTTTTTTTATATATATTTCTAAACATCTCCCTTCTATTCTATTAATAACCAGTAGATGGCAGAGAAGGTACACAAACAGAGTCTATATAAGGCCACACACCATGTGACTGGAAATTAAACTACTTCCAGCCATAAAGTCAGTGGTCATATCTCATGCTGTTTGTGTGATTCTTTGCAGGTATGTACTCTAGATTGTTCCTAATCTGTATTAACCTGTGATAGAAAGATTCCTAAACATCTTGAGCAGATGCAGAAAAAGTCTCAGCAGATTTTATGCTATAGTTTTGCTGTAATTAGAAGTTTAGAACAGCATGTGTCAGAAACAAGTGAAAAGTGCATAAGAACATGAAAATACTGCATTAGTCAGAACAAATGTCTATGATAAACACTAAACCTTTCTAAATAGGTATATTTAAACCTGATTTATTGGAAATTGCATAGATTTATAGAAGCACATGTTTTCTGTTATTTAATATAGAAAAAAACCTATTGTATGTAAAGCTTATGTATTGCATCATACAGACATGCAATGTGCACCATCTAGTGGTTAAAAAAGAGTACTACCATGAAAATATTTGTATTAAAGCAATGCATTGCTAGTATGATTATTGCACACTTAAAGTGTACCAGAGAGATAAAGATAATTATCTATAACACTGAATAACAGGGATATATATGTTATTAAAATATAGTAATGTTCATTGTTATAACTACGTTTTAAAATACTTTAGTTAAAATCTGTATTATATATATTGTTAATGTTTATAAACATGTGACTATAAAAATGTAAAAGATGTATTGTTATGTAAAAATTAAACTACTTCCAGCCATAAAGTCAGTGGTCATATCTCATGCTGTTTGTGTGATTCTTTGCAGTCCACGCCAAGCTGATCACCTTATCTCATCGCGTCTACAACCATCGGCTCTTTTGACATTCACATTTTGAGGCCGGTAACATTAGCTCAAGACACCAAAGCTTATCTTTGCTTGAAAAAAGGGACTGAAACTACTAGTGCTTACGGATCCACACAAATATTCAGGGCTTTGCATATGTATTGGGTGTGTGGGATAGTTTATCTATAAAGTTAAACCATTATTTATTGACTTGTATAGAGCATGTAAAGTTGGGCCTATGGTGTCAGGGGACAGAAGACAGAGGCCTGACACAAAGGCAGTTATTCCTCTGCTCTCCTCCTGCCTGGACTCATAGAGCCAATCTGAGTAAAGGTAGCAAACCTAATTTGAAGTGCCATATTGTGCTTTATTTACCATTTAAGTGTACTTCTGCTCTTGGGGACATTCTAGTGCAGGGATATGCAATTAGCGGACCTCCAGCTGTTGCAGAACTACAAATCCCATGAGGCATAGCAAGACTCTGACAGCCACAAGCATGACAACCAAAGGCAGAGGCATGATGGGACTTGTCGTTTTGCAACAGCTGGAGGTCCGCTAATTGCAGATCCCTGTTCTAGTGTTTGGAAATAGACATGTGCAGAGTAAAATATTTCGTTTCGGAATTTCGTTTTCGTCTGAAAACTTAATTTATTTAGTTACTCCCGAAATTCGTTTTTATTTATTTCGTTTTTCGTTCAAAAATTGCATTCGTCCGAAAATCCACATGAATCACGGTCGAATCTGTCTTTGAAGGCTTATGGTGTCTGTCGAATGTATAAAGAAGATTCGACGGAGCTAGTATATAGCATACTTTAGAACCCTATTAAAGTCTATGCGACTCCAACGTTCAAAATCTAAAGTGCTAATTTTAAAGGCTAATTTGCAAGTTACTGTCCTAAAAAGTGTTTGGGGACCTGGGTCCTGCCCCAGGGGACATGGATCAATGCAAAAAAAAGTTTTAAAAACGGCCGTTTTTTCGGGAGCAGTGATTTTAATAATGATTAAAGTGAAACAATAAAAGTGTAATATTCCTTACATTTCGTAGGGGACCCCCCACCTGTCTATAGTATGCCTGTGAAGGGGCGCGTGTTTCCCGTGCTTAGAACTGTCCCTGCACAAAGTGTCATTTATGCAGGAAAAAAAGTCCTTTAAAATCACTCGCAGCTATTATGAATTGTCGGCTCCCGTAATACAGAGAACACTCATTGAAAGTCATTGATAAAAAAAGAAATAAATTAAAAAAAAAGCGTGGGGGTCCCCCAAATTCAATTACCAGGCCCTTCAGGTCTGGTATGGATATTAAGGGGAACCCTGCCTCAAATTTAAGAAAAAATTTGACGTGGGGTTCCCCCTAAATATCCATAACCAGACCCTTCAGGTCTGGTATGGATATTAAGGGGAACCCCGCGTCAAATTAAAAAAAAAATTGACATGGGGTTCCCCCTAAAAATCCATACCAGACCCTTTATCCGAGCATGCAACCTGGCAGGCCGCAGAAAAAGAGGGGGGGGCGAGAGAGCGGCCCCCCCTCCCTCCTGAACCGTACCAGGCCACATGCCCTCAACATTGGGAGGATGCTTTGGGGGTCTGTGACCCCTCAAAGCACCTTGTCCCCATGTTGATGAGGACAAGGGTCTCATCCCCACAACCCTGGCCGGTGGTTGTGGAGGTCTGCGGGCGGGGGGCTTATCAGAATCTGGAAGCCCCCTTTAACAAGGGGACCCCCAGATCCCAGCCCCCCCCTGTTTGAAATGGTAAGGGGGTACAAAAGTACCCCTACCATTTCACAAAGAAAGTGTAAAAAATGGTTAAATAAAACAAACACACTTTTGAAAAATTCCTTTATTAAAAATAAAAAAATAAAAAAAAGATTCCAGCGGCAGTAATCCACTCTTGCTATTCAGCGACGGACAATCATCTCTCCAGCGATGTCTCATCTCATCCAGCGCAGCGATCCATCCTTCTGTCTCCGTGGAGGAGACCCTGCAAGGATTCCGGCTGCTGACGTTTCTTATATACGGAGGGCGGGACCACCCGTCACCTGACCCCGCCCCCCTCTGACGCAAGGGGAAACCCGGGGTTCCCCGTGACGTATGGGTGACCCCGCCCCCCTCTGGTGTAACGGAAACCTGCCTGTGTTACATCAGAGGGGTGCGGGTCACCCATACGTCACAGGGAACCCCGGGTTTCCCCTTGCTTCAGAGGGGGGCGGGGTCAGGTGACGGGTGGCCCCGCCCTCCGTATATAAGAAACGTCAGCCACCAGAATGCCTGCAGTGTCTCCTACACGGAGACAGAAGAAGGATGGATTCGCTGCGCTGGATGAGATGAGACATCGCTGGAGAGATGACCGTCCGTCGCTGCATAGCAAGAGTGGATTACCGCCGCTGGAATCTTTTCTTTATTTTTTTATTTTTAATAAAGGAATTTTTCAAAAGTGTGTTTGTTTTATTTAACCATTTTTTACACTTTCTTTGTGAAATGGTAGGGGTACTTTTGTACCCCCTTACCATTTCAAACAGGGGGGGGGCGGGATCTGGGGGTCCCCTTGTTAAAGGGGGCTTCCAGATTCTGATAAACCCCCCGCCCGCAGACCTCCACAACCACCGGCCAGGGTTGTGGGGATGAGGCCCTTGTCCTCATCAACATGGGGACAAGGTGCTTTGAGGGGTCACAGACCCCCAAAACATCCTCCCAATGTTGAGGGCATGTGGCCTGGTACGGTTCAGGAGGGAGGGGGGGCCGCTCTCTCGTCCCCCCTCTTTTCCTGCGGCCTGCCAGGTTGCGTGCTCGGATAAAGGGTCTGGTATGGATTTTTAGGGGGAACCCCACGTCAATTTTTTTTTAAATTTGACGCGGGGTTCCCCTTAATATCCATACCAGACCTGAAGGGTCTGGTTATGCATATTTAGGGGGAACCCCACGTCAAATTTTTTCTTAAATTTGAGGCAGGGTTCCCCTTAATATCCATACCAGACCTGAAGGGCCTGGTAATTGAATTTGGGGGACCCCCACGCTTTTTATTTATTTATTTATTTATTTTTTTATCAATGACTTTCAATGAGTGTTCTCTGTATTACGGGAGCCGACAATTCATAATAGCTGCGAGTGATTTTAAAGGACTTTTTTTCCTGCATAAATGACACTTTGTGCAGGGACAGTTCTAAGCATGGGAAACATGCGCCCCTTCACAGGCATACTATAGACAACCCCCCCCCCTACGAAATTTAAAGGAATATTACACTTTTATTGTTTCACTTTAATCATTATTAAAATCACTGCTCCTGAAAAAACGGCCGTTTTTAAAACTTTTTTTTGCATTGATCCATGTCCCCTGGGGCAGGACCCGGGTCCCCAAACACTTTTTAGGACAGTAACTTGCAGAATCTTTTCTCTCTGTCAAATCTTTTTTCTCTGTCGAATATTTTCTCTATATAATCTTGGACTAATAGAGGTAAGGTTAGGCACATTCGACCACAGGTTCTATAGACACAGATTGTTGTCAGAGTCATGTCGAATCTCCTATTCTATATCGAACTGTTGTAACAATGAAAACGAAAATAAAGCATTTATTTATGTCAGATCTTTCGTTTTTCGGATTTTGTGCTTTCGTTATCGTTTGTCAAAACGAAAACGAAAATAGCTGAAATTCGGACGAAAATGCATTCGGACGAAAACGAATGCACATGTCTATTTGGAAACCTCTGAAAGCAGCTTGAGAGCTATATTGCTCTTAATTCTCAGTTATTGCTCTCTATGTTGATTGCTGAAATATACATTGTTACTGTCTGTTATTCTTCCACAGAAATATTGCAGTGAAGACAATTTCTGTGTTTTATCACAACATGTGTGTTTCTCATTGGTCATTGCACTTACACTATTGCCAAGTGTGCCAGAAGGGGCTGAAACTGTAACTGAGTTTGAGAGGCAGAGTAAGGCTGCTTTCACACTGGGGCGGGAGCGGCGTCGGCGGTAAAGTGCCGCTATTTTTAGCGGCGCTTTACCGTCGTTTTAGCGGCGGTCTGCGGGCGCTAGTGGGGTGGTTTTAACCCCTGCTAGCGGCCGAAAAAGGGTTAAACCTGCCCGCAAAGCGCCGCTGCAGCAGCGCTTTGCCGGCGGTATTACCGCGGTGTCCCATTGATTTCAATGGGTAGGAGCGGTTTAGGAGCGGTGAATACACCGCTCCTTCACCGCTCCAAAGATGCGGCTAGCAGGACTTTTTTCACCGTCCTGCCAGCGCATCGCTCCAGTGTGAAAGCCCTCCGGCATTCACACTGGAGTGAAAGGGGCCGGTTTTTTTCAGGCGCTACACAGGCGCTATTTTTAGCGCTGTAACGCCTGAATACCGCCCCAGTGTGAAAGCAGCCTTATGGACGGAACTAACTTAAGTAGCTCCTGAGAGGGTATCGCTACACCTGTTTTTTTGTTTTGTTTTTAATACAGAAAAACAATCTCAGAGTGAGTAGGAACAGCATGTAATACAGCATTTATTAATTGCTTTTTATGATGTGGGTTTAGTGACACGTTAAGCTTTCTTTCTAATTAACCTTTCAAAGCTGACCATCTTAACTCTGTGGAACTTTCTAAATCATGCATCAAGCCTGGTCTTTGGATAAATCCCACCGAATGGTAACGTAAATTACACAGCATATAACTGATCACAGAGGGTAAAATAGTAACCACTATCAAAACTCAGGCAGCTGTAAATTGTCCTATTTGTCCAAAGAACTGCTGCATGATTCATTTAAGTACTACTAATAAAACTGTATTTACAGTGTCTGCAAATTCTACAAATTATTTGCTCCTCTTACAGTCTTTTTTGCATCATTTTGGTTGCCTTAAAAAAGTGACTGTAACATGACTGATGATATTTATAAATAGATATGATGTAATATCATAGCGCCCTTCTAATAACAAAACCACCCTGGAATACTAAATATACAGATTGATATCTCTGAACCAAGTGGTCTTACTATACTGATATAAACTTGTGTAGCCTTAAACATCAGGAAGGTACATGATTAGATGGCCTCCATAAATTCCCATGAACAAACAGCACTTGCTGTTTACATGTGATAACAAACCTCACATAATAAATGTGAAAACATACAAAACAAACTAATATAAATCAATTATTAAGCATATGTATACAATATTCATAAGTTCATAAACAGTGATGAAAATCCTTTTTGCCAAAAGAGAAAAGAAAAATGCATGTTCTCCATTGAAATCCCACACAATAGGGATTTACACTTGAAAGTGCTCCCAAAGCTACTTGTAGAAATGAGGTGAAGATCCGTACTCATCAAATGTAGTTGACCCTCAGTATCATACGACAAGAGAGGTCAAATTAGCTTTTGCGGTCTCAGTGACCACAACATCAATGAACCAGCTCCAATCCTTCTCACCTCACTGTGATCCGTAATTCAAGGGTTAACCTTGTGGCAATCAAAAAGAAAACAGGCTCCACATAGCTTAAAAAAGTTATTGCTCTTTATTTAAAAACTTTTAAATACAGGTGCAATTTCCAACCAGGATTAGTGTAAACCTTTCCCGTACAGGCATTTGTAGCATCAAATAAACCATACAAAGGCTTGAAGGCTCAGGTGTATTGGCTTGCGTTCCACTTACAGCCATACACAGAGCACTGTGCATCCTAACTTGATGTGTTTCGTCATCAGAAATTACATCATCAGAAGATGATGAATGATGTCATTTTTGGTGTCAAGTTTGGAGATTGGAGCTGGTTTGTGGATTTTCTGGTCACTGAGACCGCAAAAGCTCATTTGACCTCTCCTGTCATATGACACTGAGGATCAACTACATTTGGCGAGTACGGATGTTCACCTTATTTCTACGAGTCACATTGGCAGCACTTTCAACTGTAAATCCCTATTGTGTGGGATTTCAATGGAGAGCACGTCTTTTTCTTTTCTTTTTTTTTTTACCAAAAATATAATTTTTTCACCGTTTATGGACTGATGAATATTATATACATATGCCTAATAATTAATTTATATTAGTTTGTTATTGTGCTTGCACATTTATCATGTGAGGTTTGTTATCACTTGTAAACAGCAAGCGCTATTTGTTCATGGGAAATTTGATTCTTGTGACACCACTATTTATCACTAAAGACACGATTTGAAACAGCTGCTGCACTTAACTCTTTTAGATATTGGTTTTAAGATTATAATCTATGCATGAGTGTTTACTCATCATCTTTAAATTCCAACCTAGTGCAGACAAACATTGGGCACTTTTGCACCTCATGGACCTCAGGGAATACCGACACTATTGAACTGTTGACAATATTATTTTACCCTTAACCCCCTCAAAGGAACATTAAGTAGAAAAAGTAGAAACGAATCCAATAATTCCCCTCTCCCGATACTCCTCTGCGGCTATTGAATCAGATTGCAGATCGCAACATCCGATGGTTCGGTCGTCCGATGCTCCGGGATTCAAAATACAGCTATGTGCCATTCCAATCCAGTTGCAATAGCTCAGAACCAACACCAGGCAGGCTGTATGTAAGTTCAAACAGGAATCTCACTTTTATTGGATGCACACAACACACTTTTATACATAGCATTTTGAACACCCCGCCCCCCAACAACCACGTTCCTATTGGTCAATTGTAAAGTACACTCTAGTCCTCACTCAAGTCCTCTTGGCCATCCAAATGAGGACTTGAAACAGGGTTAGCAAGGATTGGTCCGATAGATTGAAGAGGACGACTGATATGTGTAATGACACAGAGAAGCACCAGGAGGTAATTAAAATGCTTAAACAAACGGTCAAACACAGAACAATGCATTCCTTCCAAACCATGGAGCCGTCTGGAGGGGGTTAGCCTTAAGACAGGGCGGAAGAACCACCACTGTGTAATAGAATAAAAGGAGAAATACTTCACTATTCCAAGGTTCATGACACCATCTATCTAGAGTTAAGTTTGAACAGTAAACACTTTCTAATTTAACAACCTAACATACCTAGCCCACATATAATAAGTCTTGAAGAAATTAATTGTAGGGTCTTGATCCTGCCTTGTGCTGTCATCCTGAATTACATAATATAGTAGAAAACATTGTTTACAAAGTGAGGACAAAGTTTAATTTCCTTTCTGATCTTTTAGGCCCCTTTCACACGGGCGGATAGAATGGTGCTTTTAGCTGCGAATTTTCTAGTTTTCCACCGCAGCCAAAGGCACACAATGCTTTCCTATGGCCCTGTTCACACACAGCGTTTAACTGCGATTTCGTTACGTGCGGTTCGGTGCGAATAGAAAAAATAGAATTGTATGCGTCCAGGTGCGATGTAGCGCAGCTATAAGCACATAACCGCAGGTAATCGCAGTCTTTTGTGTCAATTGCGGCCAGCAGCGTGAAAGAAGAAAAAAAACACCCGGAAGCACATCCTAATCAGCAGGTGTACCTGGGAAATGACACAGGAAGTTGAGAGGGATGAAAGGGGAGAAGACAGCATGGCGGCAAGAGATATCTCGCACGAGGCCATCATCGCACTGGTGCATGCCCGACCAGAGTTATGGGACTCAGAATGCCCAGGATATGCAGACCGAGTGCTGAAGAGAGCAAAGTGGGAGGAAGTCTACAAATATGTCACACCGAACTGGGACGAGATGTCTGCAACTGAACAGGATAACCGAGGTGAGTGCAAGGTTTGTTGTGTCTATGCAGCAGGGTACACATGCATCCTAGTAAAGATTTTACCCCCTAATGACCAGGCCATTTTATAGCAATACAGCACTTTGTCACTGACAATGCTGCAAATTCCACAAAATTAGACATGCTATCTGCCAATAGAACTTTACCAAAAAGTGCATTCTATGTTTTTTATATATTGCAGGAAAGGAGGTTTATACACGTTGGAGGTCCCTGCGCGACCGTTACAAAAAAGAAGTCAACGAAGAGAAGGCTGCGGAGAGAAGCGGAGCACCCTCAACTCGTCGCAGGCCTAACCCCCATGCAGAGGCTTTGTCATTTTTGAGGCGCACCACTGAGATGCGCGCGTAAGTATATCCATTTATTTTACTTAGCAATTTGTGACCAGTAAAGGCTTATTCATGTTTTTTAAACGTGTAATCTTTATTGTTACCTAGAACTGTGTCAAGTGTCCCTGTGAGAGCAAGCGCAAGGCACGAAAGTTCGTCGCCATCACCATCAGGAGACGCTGACACCAGTCAAGAAACCACAGAGACAGTGTCATCCCAAGAATATCATCCATCCACTCAAGAACCTGCGGTATGTATTTTAAAAATGTCACAATTTCTGTCCACAAAAAAACGTATTACTTACATTTTGAAAAGGCAGCTGGTGTTGGCACAAATGTTGGAGAAACAACAACAGCTTATTTTTGTGCAAGGTGTGACTTGTTGTTCTGGCTTTGGAGGTCTTCAGTGAGATCAGGTTTTTGCGGCAAAACAAGTACCTGTGTGTGATCTATTCTAAACAGGTGCTGCAATATTTGTACAAGCCTTATCATCATCATATGATGTTCACTAAAGTGTGACCTCAGTATCAGATGCATAATCTATATATTATAACTATTGCAGGCAAATCCAGATAGGAGAGTCCGGTCTACTTCCACCACCCGTCGAACACGTACTCAACAAGAGACACCTTTTGAGGAATATTTCAACCGTATCATTGAAGAAATTAGAAAACAATCACAAAACCAGGTCAAAGATGATGAATTCCTCAACATGTCAGACCCAGATGTTATGTTCTTGAGAATGTTGTTTTGTGTAATCAGGGGTTTCCTGCAGATAAGCGCACTGAGGTCAGGGGTGATATACATGCCTATTTAACGTATATTGTGTCCGCTTGCAAAGAGCAACGCCCATATCCTAAATTTCAGCCATGGGCTATGGGTTTTAATTCACCTAGTGGCTCTTTCAGTAGACCAATGCCCAGTCAGCAGTGCCATGACACAACATCTGCCATTAACCCTTATGCAGGACCCCCACCACTGTATACGCCTTACCTGTCTAATCCTGGTTACCAAAGGATGCATGTGCAGCCACACCCAGTGTCTTCACCCTCATCTTCCCATTCAGGATCACCCGTAGATGTTGGCAGTGAACCAAGCCATTCTTCCCTGCGGAACCCTAATTATCCAATTTATGAAAACTTATAGTATTCCTATGGCAGTGATATGACAGTTTTATTTTTCTTGTTGTGTAATGTTACTTTTAATGTTTTACCTACACTACTTAATGTTTTACCTACACGAACTAATGTTTACAACCAACCCCAGATTCCTCCATGTACACTGAACTGTACGCATAGAAGAATCTCCCACTGTCCCAAGCTTATATATGTTGCTACTTGGCCCCACTTGCTCTCACAATACCTGAACTTTCTGATTGGGTGCTAGCATTGTTTAGGTTGAGAGCCTTGGCCCAGTGGGAGATTACCCCATCTACACAGTGGAGTGTACATGGAGACATCTTTTGCACTTTCTCCATCTAGCCAAATATTTCAGAACTGTTTGCCACACTCAGTGCCCATCTTTGGCCCCTTTCACACGGGGCGGATCAGTAATGATCTGCCCCGTGATGATCCGCTCGCTCAGCGGGGATTGCTCCGTTGTCCCCGCTGAGCCGGCTGCGGACAGGGCGGTCTCCGCACACTGTGCAGGGACCGCACTGTCAGCTCTCCGCTCTCCTCTATGGTGATCGGACGAGCACGGACCGTCTGTCCGTGTCCATCTGATCCGCTCTGCAGACGGATAGAATAGGATTTTCCTCCGTCTGCAGAATCGGACTGTTGCGGAGGCGGACGATATCGGGTGCCACCGCAATTATCCGATTCTGTAGATGGAGGGAAATCCAATTTTTTTTCTAGCCGTCTGCAGAGCGGATTGGATGAACACGGACAGATGGTCCGTGCTCTTCCGATCCCCATAGAAGAGAACAGAGAGCTCACAGGGCGGTCCCTGCACAGTGTGCCGGGACAGCACTGTCTGCCACCGGCTCAGTGGGGACAATGGACAATGGAACGATCCCTGCCGACCGAGCGGATCATCACGGGACGGATCATTACTGATCTGCCCTGTGTGAAAGGGGCCTTACAGCACTTCAGGAATACTGTAACCTTTTTTTTTTTTTTTAGGGGGGTAGTGGGGGATATTTTGTGGACTCGTTATCTGTTGCACTTGAAATTCAATACTTGAAACTAAAAGGAGATTTTATATATATATATTCCAAAGGAATTAAAAAACATTTTTCTATACTTGCAAGCATTCAATGTTTTTGTAAGGTTTGTCTATTTTTTATATACCCTGTGCATAGCAAAAGATAGAAATAAAAACAATTTAAATTGTTGAAAATTGTTGACTACTTTATTTAAGGCAAACGTGAAAACTGACACAAAAACTTGAAAACTGTGATGAAAAAACTTTGACATGTAAGGTCCATGCAACACCGGTTAAAAATTTACACATAGTCCAATTGCCATGGCAGCTGTCCATCTTCACTCAAAAAGTAATCAGTGAAATGTTCACGGACTTGTAGGGCCTGATTACTTGGACGAGTGCCAGTAACATGACCTATGGGATCCTCAGAAACTGGGGTTTCGGTGGCCACGATCTCCTTACCCCTCAAAAAATTGTGGAGAACACAACATGCTAGAACCACATTGATGGCATGATCAACTTCTAGATGCATGGCTGTCATCAAAACACGCCATTTGGCAGTGCAAATGCCAAATGCGCACTCAACCATTCTTCTAGCTCTGCTGAGTCGATAGTTAAAAATTCGCCTCCTGGCAGTGAGACCATGCCTGGTATAGGGCCTTAGCAGGTGAGTAGATAAGGCAAATGCCTCATCTCCCAGCACTACAAATGGAAGATCTGGTCCAGTAGTACCAGGGAGAGGCCTTGACTGTGGCACCTGAAATTCGCCATATTGAAACCGCTGCCCCATTACGGAATTTCTGAAAATTCTATAATCTCCAGAACTCCCATATGCTCCAACATCCACAGCGATGAACTTCATATTTGCATCGCTGAGTCCCAGAAGCACAATGGAAAAGTATTTCTTATAGTTGAAAAAGCGGGAACCGGATTTTGGAGGCTTGATGAGCCGGATGTGTTTCCCATCTAATGCCCCAATGCAGTTTGGGAAGTTGGTCTTCTCCCAAAATTCCTCCGCTATTTCCTCCCACAGACTGGATGTTGGCTCCGGCATGACTGATGTTCTCAGTTCTTCCCAGATAATATGACAGGTATCATGCACAATGGTGGATACGGTGGAAATTCCCATCAGAAATTGGTGATGGAGGGAGGTGAAACTGGCACCAGTGGCAAGGTATCTGCAATACAAAATTGATAACAATTCAGAAAATATAAAATATAGTAAAATAAATAAAATTCAATAAAAAAAAATCAATATACATATGGAGTTCTACATGGTAACAAATAAACATCAGCATCTATATAAGCTGATGACTTTTAACACATTGCAGCCCAAAGATGAAACATCCCTCGGCTCTGGTAGTAGGTGCTGGCATCCAAACAGGAAGCCTGGTGGTGGGTTGGTCTAGTACAAAATATTATTTGGTGGTACCTTGCTTGTTAATGCAAAATTATGCCTTTGTGTTCAGAGCTCACCTACATAATAAGAAACTACTGAAATTTGATGACGTTTCCTATTTGCAAAAAATAAAACTGACTGTGCAAGGCACGATAGATAGTTTTCAAGGATAAAAAATAATGGTAAAGATGGTAGGACACTGCGACCTATACCAGCTAGATGAGCTGTGGCACATCAATGAATGATTGATATGAGGGATGTGTCTGAGCATATTCCTGTCTTTTAAAGAGGATCTCCACCGTGGATTATACAGGTATTCACCTGTGATATATAGTAACCGATATTTGTACAATATCACTATATCA
The DNA here is from genome assembly GCF_037356315.1 of Lithobates pipiens. NCBI lineage: Eukaryota > Metazoa > Chordata > Amphibia > Anura > Ranidae > Lithobates > Lithobates pipiens. Next base: position 190,112,465 of record NW_027507903.1, read on the forward strand.
GACATTCACTCTGTCTATAGTAGGTTACCTTCAATATATCATAATGTATGGATATATATTTATGTGTGTCCACTCTTTTACAATAGATAAACCTTCTGAAGAAGACCCCTGAGTGGGTCGAAACGCGTAAAGGATTACTTTTATCTATGTTTTACTGTGTATACAGATGTAATAGGGTTCATATGATGTAATTTCCCTGTCTATACATGTACCATTATTCACCAAGTGGAGTTCAATTTCCTGACCACCGTGTCACCCATTTAATTCTTTTATCAATAAATAATTGTATTACAAACTTTCCGCGTCATCTCAGTAGTTATTCCTACTGTGTATATATATCAGTCCTCACAGGTAATATATGCTGTTAAAAACCCCACCCAGGGGATATCTTTTTGTTTTTTCTTTACTTATTAGGGGTGACCAGCGCCCTCTGACCCTTTATTGGGGTGTTACTGCCTTTTCTCTTTTTTCTAGTACGAAACCGGGTGGTTAAACACCCTTCCCCATTCGGTAACACAAGAGGTTCGAGATATGAGTTCAACTTGGTGTAATACTGTTTGAATTGGCACTCATTCGGTAATTGTTGTGTTGTTTATTAACCACAACGAATAGTTTTCAAGGTGATGACTGGAATAACACAATGTCCAGTTTTGAGACTGAGTTTGATACTTTGCGGCTTTGCGATTTAGTCGCCATTTAGGAATTTCCTTGTATTCCTCAAGAGTAGATACATGACTCATTATATATTTACGTATACATTTATGGAAATTGGGCTGCTTACTTACCCAGTCATCTATCTATTTATATTTTATTTTTATCTTTATACATTTTTTCATTTATATTCAATGCCTTAGAGAAATATGTAACATTCCCTTGTGATTGTGCCACATTAGAAACATTGTGTTATGTCCAGTTATACACCATTAAGTAGATGTTGTTCTCTTGTATGCTCTGATTACCTGTAATATATATTTACTATTTAGCGGTTGTCTTTATTTGATATAGTTTCATTTAACATGTGCTCTTTTTACTTGCTGACAGGATGTCCAGACGCACCTCTCCTTTCTTTCCTCTAGATGGTGCCACCTGTTGTGCTCTCTTGGCGTCGCTTATAGGGCGGACCCCTTCGGCATGGCTTCCCGGCCAGAGAAGGGGCGGGGCATATTGTGCGCGCATGCCCCTCCCCTGTGATCCCAGGTATGAGCGGGGTGATCCCACCCGCCCCCCTGGGGGATTGTATCTGGCCGGCGGCATTCTGGGACAGCTTTGGACGCGGCGCTTCACTGCGAACGCGCATTTTGCGCATGCGAAGTGACGTGCCGACGTCACGCCGGTGCGACAAAGCTGGGTACCCTTCCGCCATGTTGGAAGGGTCATTTCCAGAACGCCGGGGGGACCACATCTGGTCGCCCAAGATGGCGACCGAATTATTAGACTGACAGAAGGGCAGGACTCCCTGATAGGGCTTACAACTGATTCAGCTGGGCTTGTAATGGAGCCAGCTGAACCAATTAGATACAAGGTATTTATACCTCACCTTCATGTATAAGGAATTCATTCCATCTGTGACAGGACACCTGATACACTGACATTATGCTTGAGGGTAAGCTACTGGTCTGTCTTTGCTGACACTGCAACTTCTTTCTGATACAATTGGGTTGTTGTATTGCTCACTCTTTATTATTTTTTTTATTTGTAGACGAAAGTCTCCCTCTTTTTTTGCACGGTTTCTGAATAGAAAGGGGTGGACCTGCGCAAATTCGCAGGACCTCTTCCTCCTGTTTTAATATATTGCCTTTTTTTGGGCTCATCCAACACATGAGCACGTATTGCAAGATTACATAGGTAATTACACAGACAGCTTCACCATTTCATTCAGCCTTTTCTGATCTGTGCTCACTGTGGCATGTGATGTATTTGGTTTTTCTTTTTCTTTCCTTTCCTTTTTCTCATTTTTTTTTGTTTTTTCTTTCCCTTGTTTTGTTTCTTTACTCTCACGGTTATAGATTCTTCACACTTCCGTGTCATTCACAGGTGTTTTTTTCTATGATTTTTTCTATGGTTGTTCACTCTTTTTGGTTTCATAGTGTGCTGATCTATCTGGGAATCCATACACAAGTTTCCCTATTTATACACTATTCTGGTGGGACCTGTGTTCTCCATTTATAGACCAGATAGTACCCAATTAGTGTACTTTATATACACTTATACATATAAAAACTGTTTTATTACCTCTATATTTTGTCCTACTGCAGGGTGTCGCCCTTGACCCTGGGCTGTCCACGTCTATACTCCCCTCCAACCTACACACAGGAGGTGGAATTAGGGATGTGATCCCTCGCAAGCCATCCCGTTTGTTGGATTCCGTTTTCCCTGCCCACCTTTGATGGTAGGACACAGCGACCTATACCAGCTAGATGAGCTGTGGCACATCAATGAATGATTGATATGAGGGATGTGTCTGAGCATATTCCTGTCTTTTAAAGAGGATCTCCACCGTGGATTATACAGGTATTCACCTGTGATATATAGTAACCGATATTTGTACAATATCACTATATCAGACATTCACTCTGTCTATAGTAGGTTACCTTCAATATATCATAATGTATGGATATATATTTATGTTTGTCCTCTCTTTTACAATAGATAAACCTTCTGAAGAAGACCCCTGAGTGGGTCGAAACGCGTAAAGGATTACTTTTATCTATGTTTTACTGTGTATACAGATGTAATAGGGTTCATGTGATGTAATTTCCCTGTCTATACATGTACCATTATTCACCAAGTGGAGTTCAATTTCCTGACCACCGTGTCACCCATTTAATTCTTTTATCAATAAATAATTGTATTACAAACTTTCCGTGTCATCTCAGTAGTTATTCCTACTGTGTATATATATCAGCCCTCACAGGTAATATATGCTGTTAAAAACCCCACCCAGGGGATATCTTTTTGTTTTTTCTTTACTTATTAGGGGTGACCAGCGCCCTCTGACCCTTTATTGGGGTGTTACTGCCTTTTCTCTTTTTTCTAAAAAATAATGGTAATGGTAGTAATGTGCGAAAAATCGCTGTTGTGATTAGGGATGAGCTTCGTGTTCGAGTCGAACGCATGTTCGACTCGAACATCGGTCGTTCGTGCGTTCGCCGAATTCCGAACGTTTGGGCCGTTCGCGGCAAAATTCGTGTGGCCCACAATGCACTGCGATGGCGCAATGCATTGCTGTCTCACGATTGGCCAAGCATGCACTGTGACCCCGCATGCTTGGCCAATCGCAGCGCCAGTAGCGGGAAGAGCAATGGTTGGTCACAGGCATCCTGCCTGTGGCCAATCATAGCTCAGACAGTGTAGTGCACGCCCCACACTATATAAAGCTGCCTTTCAGGCGGCCTCGTGTAGTGTTTGTTAGCATCTGAAGCAGTGGGTGTTCTGTGTACCTTCAACACAGTTACACACCAATCGTTTTTGGCTGATTTACTATTTTGCTCTTGTGTAGTGGTTACTGTCTGTGCCCTGACCGCAGTATACACCACTATATTCACCTCACCTATATAGCTAGTGATCTAGCTTTAATAATAGAGCTTGCAGTCAGTAGTGTTAGTGCGTGCTGTCTGCGTGCTCTGTACCCAGTACATACCACTATATACACCTACATAGCTGTTCTCTATTTGAGCCTGATTGTCATTTGCTGGAGTTATTGGAAGTTGTGTGTGCCTCCAGCACAGCACAGTATACAGCTGTATATGCCCCTTTAACTCTGCTGTTTTCTTGTTATTGTCTGCGTGCCCTGACCGCAGTATACACCGTGATATTCACCTCACCTATATAGCTAGTGGTCCATCTTTAACAATAGAGCTTGCAGTCAGCAGTGTCACTCAGGAGATAGTGCGTGCTGTGTGCCTGCTCTGTACCCAGTACATACCGCTATTATCCACCTACATAGCTGTTCTCTATTTGGGCCCGATTGACATCTGCTGGAGTTATTGGAAGTTGTGTGTGCCTCCAGCACAGCACAGTATACAGCTGTATATACCCCTTTAACTCTGCTGTTTTCTTGTTATTGTCTGCGTGCCCTGACCGCAGTATACACCGTGATATTCACCTCACCTATATAGCTAGTGGTCCATCTTTAACAATAGAGCTTGCAGTCAGCAGTGTCACTCAGGAGATAGTGCGTGCTGTGTGCCTGCTCTGTACCCAGTACATACCGCTATTATCCACCTACATAGCTGTTCTCTATTTGGGCCCGATTGACATCTGCTGGAGTTATTGGAAGTTGTGTGTGCCTCCAGCACAGCACAGTATACAGCTGTATATACCCCTTTAACTCTGCTGTTTTCTTGTTATTGTCTGCGTGCCCTGACCGCAGTATACACCGTGATATTCACCTCACCTATATAGCTAGTGGTCCATCTTTAACAATAGAGCTTGCAGTCAGCAGTGTCACTCAGGAGATAGTGCGTGCTGTGTGCCTGCTCTGTACCCAGTACATACCGCTATTATCCACCTACATAGCTGTTCTCTATTTGGGCCCGATTGACATCTGCTGGAGTTATTGGAAGTTGTGTGTGCCTCCAGCACAGCACAGTATACAGCTGTATATACCCCTTTAACTCTGCTGTTTTCTTGTTATTGTCTGCGTGCCCTGACCGCAGTATACACCGTGATATTCACCTCACCTATATAGCTAGTGGTCCATCTTTAACAATAGAGCTTGCAGTCAGCAGTGTCACTCAGGAGATAGTGCGTGCTGTGTGCCTGCTCTGTACCCAGTACATACCGCTATTATCCACCTACATAGCTGTTCTCTATTTGGGCCCGATTGACATCTGCTGGAGTTATTGGAAGTTGTGTGTGCCTCCAGCACAGCACAGTATACAGCTGTATATACCCCTTTAACTCTGCTGTTTTCTTGTTATTGTCTGCGTGCCCTGACCGCAGTATACACCGTGATATTCACCTCACCTATATAGCTAGTGGTCCATCTTTAACAATAGAGCTTGCAGTCAGCAGTGTCACTCAGGAGATAGTGCGTGCTGTGTGCCTGCTCTGTACCCAGTACATACCGCTATTATCCACCTACATAGCTGTTCTCTATTTGGGCCCGATTGACATCTGCTGGAGTTATTGGAAGTTGTGTGTGCCTCCAGCACAGCACAGTATACAGCTGTATATACCCCTTTAACTCTGCTGTTTTCTTGTTATTGTCTGCGTGCCCTGACCGCAGTATACACCGTGATATTCACCTCACCTATATAGCTAGTGGTCCATCTTTAACAATAGAGCTTGCAGTCAGCAGTGTCACTCAGGAGATAGTGCGTGCTGTGTGCCTGCTCTGTACCCAGTACATACCGCTATTATCCACCTACATAGCTGTTCTGTATTTGGGCCCGATTGGCATCTGCTGGAGTTATTGGAAGTTGTGTGTGCTTCCAGCACAGCACAGTATACATCTGTATATACCCCTTTAACTCTGCTGTTCTATAAAAAAGGCATCTGCAGGAGTTAGTGGGTGTTGTGTGCCTCCAGCACAATATAAACTACCCAACTACTGTTTTACCCAACTCCCTTCAGGCCATTACCATGTCTGGAAGGCCAGCAAGGAGAGGCAGACAGGCGCGAGCCGATAAAAGAGGGCAAGCAGGCTCTGTGTCTAGAGACAACAGTGCTGGTCGGGGACGCGGTGCATTGTCATCAGCACGTGGCCATGGGACATGCTTGTCCTTCTTTTCTGCAGCTGGACATGTTGAACCGCAACATGCCAACGACTTGGTAGAGTGGATGACCAAGCCCTCTTCATCCTCCTCATCCTCTCTCACCCAGTCTCAGGGTAGTAGAAAAGCAGCTGCCAACACATCGTCGTCCCTCCTCTCAATGTCATCATCAGTGACTCCTTCCCTAGACCCACCACGTCCTCCTGAGGAGTCTCCTGAACTCTTTGAGCACAGTGTTGGGTACATGCTCCAGGAGGATGCCCAGTGTTTGGTGGGCTCTGATGATGACACTCAGCTAGAGGAAGGCAGTAGCGTGAGCACAGAGAGAGGGGATGCTCAAGAAGGACAGCAATCTGGCAGTAATGTTCCACAAGCTGCAGCATACTGCCAGGTTTGCTACAGCGATGAAGAGGGAGGGGATGATGAGGGCACTGACTCCACGTGGGTGCCTGGAAGGAGGGAGGAGGAGGAGGAGGAGGAGGAGGAGGAGGAGGAGGCACATGTCCAACGAGGCAGGATGCCCTCCGGGGGCCAGCTTAGGGGCAGCACACCGACTGAATCACACCGCAGAGCTCCGCCTGCGCAGAGCGCTTCCTCTGCGCAGAGCGCTTCCTCTGCGCGTTATTCTAAAAGTTCTTTGGTGTGGGCCTTTTTTGAGACGAGTGCATCAGATCGCACCGCTGCTATTTGCAACATATGTCTCAAGCGTATCTCACGTGGCCAAAACATCAGCCGCTTGGGCACCACATGCTTGACCAGACATATGTTGACCTGCCATGCAGCTCGTTGGCAAGCATACCTCAAAGACCCACACCAAAGAACAAAGCGGACCTCTCCTTGCTCCTCATCAGCTGGCATCTCCAACCCCACTAGACCTTCAGTCCTCTCTGAAACCTGCTCTGAGAGGAATGAAGGTGTAGAATTAGGTGTGTCACAGCCAAGTGCTTCCGGGAACTCTGCTAGTGGTACATCCACGTCCGATTATAGCAGACAAATGTCCCTGCCCCAGCTGCTGGACCGGCGGAAGAAATTTACTCCCAGCCATCCACATGCCCAGCGGTTGAATGCTAGCTTGGCTAAATTGCTAGCACTTCAACTGCTGCCTTTTCAGTTGGTAGATTCGGCCCCTTTCCGTGAGTTTGTACAATGTGCGGTTCCTCAGTGGCAGGTCCCCAAACGCCACTTTTTCTCACGGAAGGCAATTCCGGCTCTCTACCGGCATGTGGAAGGCAATGTCCTTGCCTCGCTGGACAGGGCGGTCAGCGGTAAGGTGCATATTACCGCTGACTCATGGTCCAGCAGGCATGGACAGGGACGTTACCTGTCTTTCACGGCCCATTGGGTCACTCTTCTGGCTGCTGGGAAGGATGCAGGACAAGGTGCAGTAGTATTGGAGGTTGTTCCGCCACCACGCCTCCAAAATGCTACTATTGGTTGTGACACACCTCTCTCCTCCACCCCCTCCTCTTCTTCTTCCTCCACGGCCTCTTCCAGTGCTCTGTCCTCAGAACCAGCGGTGCTCCGTAGGCGTTGCAGGGGCTACGCAAGTACGCAGGCAAAACGATGCCATGCCGTGCTTGCGCTGGTTTGTTTGGGGGACAGGAGCCACACTGGGGCGGATGTTTTGTCAGCTCTGCAGGGGCAGGCCGAGAGGTGGTTGACGCCACGCCAGCTTAAGCCAGGAATGGTGGTTTGCGACAATGGCACCAACCTCCTCTCCGCCCTCCGACAGGGACAACTGACCCATGTGCCCTGTGTAGCTCACGTCCTTAACCTGGTGGTGCAGCGGTTCTTGGGCAGGTACCCCGGCTTACAGGATGTCCTGAAACAGGCCAGGAGAGTCTGTGTGCATTTCCGCCGATCATTTAATGCCTGTGCTCGGCTGGCTGAGCTCCAAAAGGAGTTGAACCTGCCCAAGAACCGCCTTATATGTGACATGCCCACCAGATGGAACTCAACATTGGCCATGCTGCAGCGGCTGCACACGCAGCAGAGGGCCATCAATGAGTACCTGTGCGACTACGGCACCAGGACAGGGTCAGGAGAGCTTGGTTTTTTCTCACCACGCCAGTGGGGCATGATCAGGGATGCATGCACTGTCCTGTCATCGTTTGAGGAGGCCACAAGGATGGTGAGCAGTGACAGTGCATGCATCAGTGACACTATACCTCTTGTCCACCTCTTGGAGCATACGCTGCGTGGAATAATGGACAGGGCACTTGAGGCAGAACAGAGGCAGGAAGAGGAGGACTTCCTTGCCTCTCAAGGCCCCCTTTATCCAGACAGTGTTCCTGCTGTGCCACCCATCACACAGGAAGAGGGTGAGGAGGAGGAAGAGGAGGAGGAGGATGATTGTGTCAGCATGGAGGTGGAGGCTGGCACTCAGCATCAGCAGCAGCAGTCTTATAGGGATGATTTACAGTCCCAAGAAACACGTGGACTTGTACGTGGCTGGGAGGAGGTAGCTGCGGATCATGTTGTCCTTAGTGACCCAGAGGACTCCGGACCGAATGCCTCAGCTAACCTACGCTGCATGGCCTCCCTGATCCTGCAAAGCCTGCGGAAGGATCCTCGTATTCTTCGGATCAAGGAGAGGGACCATTACTGGCTGGCCACTCTCCTTGATCCACGGTACAAGGGTAAGGTTGCCGACCTTATCTTGCCATCGCAGAGGGAGCAGAGGATGAGACATCTCCGGGAGGCCTTGCAGAAAGCTCTGTGCAACGCGTTCCCAGAGACTGGGAGGTCACAAACTCCTGGTCCTGGACAACGTGTTGCTGAGGCATCAGTCAGAAGGAGCGGTGGAGAAGGTGGCCGTCTGACTGATGCGTTCAGACAATTTTTTAGTCCGCAGCCCCAAGGTATGATTGGTTCCAGCACCCATCGCCAGCGTCTAATTTACATGGTGCAGGAATACCTAGGGGCAAGGTCAGACTTGGACACCTTTCCCACTGAAAATCCTCTGGCTTACTGGGTCTTGAGGATGGATCACTGGCCAGTGCTTGCACAGTATGCAATTGAGCTCCTGGCCTGTCCTGCATCCAGCGTTCTTTCGGAACGCACCTTCAGTGCTGCTGGTGGCTTCGTTACCGATCACAGGGTGCGCCTGTCCACCGAATCAGTTGATCGACTGACCTTCATCAAGATGAATCAGTCTTGGATCACCCACAGCTACCAAGCACCTGAAGCTGATGTAACCGAATAATTTTTTTTGAAATACCACATCCCTTCAAGACTGCCTATGCTGATGCTGAGTGACTGTCCTGTTATGTTGATTGTCTATCCTCTTCCTCCTCCGCTGATATGTTGGAAGAACATTTTTGGTTCTGGGTGATGCCAGCAGCCCAATTTTTCTGCCCCTGTTTAACAGGGGTGTTTAAGTACAATTTTTGATGCAATGCTTTGCAGCAGGGCTAATTCCTGCAAAAAAACTAGAGTGTATGGCAGAGGTTGCAGTGTGATGGCACCAGTGCCTAAGGCCCAATTTTTCTGCCCCTGTTTAACAGGGGCGTTTAAGTACAATTTTTGATGCAATGCTTTGCAGCAGGGCTAATTCCTGCAATAAAACTAGAGTGTATGGCAGAGGTTGCAGTGTGATGGCACCAGTGCCTAAGGCCCAATTTTTCTGCCCCTGTTTAACAGGGACATGTAATTACAATTCTTGATATAATATTTCACAGGAGGGCCCCTTCCTGTGCCCACCCAGAGTAACTGTGAGGACTTATAGTGTTGTGGCACCAGCACCACAACCACCAAAGGTCAATTTTTCTACCACTGTTCAACAATGGCATGTAATTACAATTCTTGATATAATCGTTCACAGCAGGGCGCTCCAGCGGCCACCAAGAGTCACTTTGAGGGCTTACAATGTTGTTGCAAAACCAACACCTTGTTCCGCCATTTCTGCAGAGCATATAGGGCAGGCCCCTACTTTCAAACATCCAATTTACAAACATCTCCTACTTGCAAACGGAAGGAGACAACAGCAAGTGAGATGAAAAAAGATGGACGACAAAACAAATTATACAGGGGTGATAACCCTTCCCTATGTTTTCCAAAAAGCTTAAAGATATTTTTTTTGACTGGAGCTACACTTTAAAAATGTACCGCTTGAAAATGACAAACAGATTCAACTTAACACAACAAACCTACACAGTCCCTGTCTTGTTTGCACCGCCTGTATACTGCTGTTCTGAGTATATAGGGCCTGGGGGCCACACGCATTTCCTTTTTTTAATATGGGTACGGGGTTCCCCTTAATATGCGTACAAGACCCAAATAGGCTGGTAATGGGCAGGGAGGGCTACCCATGCCATTTTTCTGAATGATTTTCAACCATATTACAGGAACCAGATATAACATTAAAACCGCAAGCAGTTTTAAATGGTGTTATTTCCGTTTAATGTCATTTTGTGCAGGGACTGTTCTAAACACGGGAAACACGTGGCACTTCACAGGCATACTATAGACACCCCCCAGGCACCATATTTAAAGGAATATTTCACTTTTTTTTTTTCACTTTAATCGTCATTAAAATCAGTGCTCCCGCCAAAACGGTAGTTTTTAAAACTTTTTTTTGCAGTGACCCATGTCCCCTGAGGCAGGAGGCAGATCGCCAAACCCTTTTTAGCACACTATCTTGCATATTAGCCGTTAAAATTAGCACTTTCCAATTCGAACGTTCGAGTCCCATAGACTTCAATGGGGTTCTAACGTTCGTGCCGAACGCGGGGGTCGTTCGCAAGTTCTGGTGCGAACCGAACCGGGGGGTGTTCGGCTCATCCCTAGTTGTGATATAGATTAGGTCATAGATTCATCTATCTATCTATCTATCTATATATATATATATACACACACATACACACTATTGTCAATATTGCCTAAGCCTGCATGTACATGAATTTAAGCATTTGTTCAACATATGGAAAACCTACCTTAAAGTAAGTAACAGCCGTTCTTCTGGACTAATGCTTCTTCGCATATTGGTCGTGGTTCTGGTCAGGTGTCCTCTAACAAGTACCAACAGCTCATCGAAGCACGCCACCGACATCCTTGTGTAATTATGGAACTTGTCCCCATGAGTCCTCAGCTCACCGAACATGAGGGCAAAGTAGCCGATCGATAGGCGCTGGGACGTTAAGGGATGGACCCAGTAACGACGAGGACGTTGCCTACTCTGGATCGCTCTTCTTGTCTTCATCCTCATCATCAGCAAAATGAGCATTGCAAGCAAACTACCCATATTTGCATTCATTTTTCAAAAAACTCTGGCACAAAACTGAGCACTCCTCTCCCTGCAAAACTCCAACACACACTCAGCCAGAGAACAAAGAAACAGGTTTAAATACAGAGGACCGCAATGCATCATGGGTACATTCCAGGGAACAAAAATATAAATAAATAAAAGGGTTGCTATGGGAATAAAAACTGCAGTTAAACGCAACCGCAATAAAACGCACGTAAACGCAGGTAAGCGCACTGTGCAAACGCAGCTGATCACTGTGCCTGGAGCCTTGAATTTTGTAGAAAAAAATAAACACGATAAACTGCGGCAGAACAGCCGCCCGTGTGAAAGGGGCCTTAAGTTAATAATGAGTAGATTTAGCGTAGGATGGGAAAACAGAAGACTTTATTTTTATGCTCTTCCTTCCTTACTCTGGAAGGGATGTTTTTTGATGTTAATAAAAAATTTAAAAGCCAATTGTTTTTTTTAATGGAGTAGGGAGTCCAAAGGACCCCTGATCAGTTCAGGGGTAAACATAGCAACCTTTACTCATACTGAGATAGATCAGCAGAGCTTAACCTAGAAATAAAGGATTTCTAGAGGTAATTGGGCAATTCTCCAATAAATTTAATCATAAAAATGTTCTTATATGTTTAATTTTCTTATCTATATATGCTAAACCAGTGCAAATGACATGTCTAAACTAAATATATAGCATATATATATATATATATATATATATATATATATATATATATATATATATATATATATATCATACTATATATATAATTATATATATATATATATATATATATATATATATATATATATATATATATATATATATATATATATATATATAGTTTTTACATATATATCAAATATTTTCTGATACTTACAAATTAAATTTTAAGAATATTTAAAACATTTTTCTACAAGATTAACAACACTCCACTAAAACAATTTAACATGCATTCAGAATACCCTTTAAAACTGTTGTCAGCGCAGCAGCACGCTACACATAAAACTCAAAGGCAATAGCCTTGCTACTTTGGTCTAACTTAAAAAGCAGAATTCTAATGGTACTGTATAACCCTCCCTAGATTTCTAAATCTGTCTAGTGCAAGAAGGCATGAAATGGAACACTCTGGTATATCATTGATTTGTTGCCAGCATAATCTGCTTTATTCAAGTCACAGTCCAACTGTTTTTTATCACAGCCACCCTATTTCCCAATTTCTCTTCCCCAAAGCTGACCATGCATTATGAACAAGTCAGATGTGTTCATTCAACTTTGATTTTTATACCTCTTTCAAATCAATACCTTGTGATTGATCCTCTAAAATGTGAGACACACTGAGCTGTGTTAAAGAAAAGAATTAAAGGTAGGTGGTGAGCTTTCTGTTTCACTGAAATGAACAGCAGGTGCTATATTAGGCTTCTAATGGCTCACAAAACAAATGTGTTGCAGGATAATTTGTTAATGTGCATTCTGCACCTGTTTAAAGAGTAAATCATGTCAATTGCATTCCTATGTCAAAGACATTTAGCAACAAAGCTTGATGTAAGCTATATCTGCACTGTTTAACACAAGCACTGTAAAGGCATTGCCATTATATGCTGAAACATTTTAATATTTTTCATTTAAACAACAAATATCTCCAGTTAAACTTTTACACAATTGAATGTTCACTATATGTCACCAATTTGTTTGTGTTTACTCGTATGAAATTATATTGCAGATTAGGTTTCTCTAAAAGTGTATACTTTCAGATAAATTGTTTTTTTCATAAGATTTCATCTATTAACAAATATCAACTATGAAATCGTAAAAGGTGTCAGTATAGTGGAACCTATTATATTAGTCTCTAACAATCATTTTTCTTCTTTCTTATGAATACTTCTAAAATCCTTTGTGAATATGAAAATCTTGCATGGAGAAATTTAATGAATGCTTAATGTATTCATGGGATTTTGTGCCACCTTCAATAGCATAAAGAATATTGACAATTTTGAACACTGACAGAAAATAAAAAATAAAAAAAAGTCATTAAATAGTACTGCATTCCCATTTATAAACAATCAATAAAAATGAATAAGAAACATGGTCCAACAAATAAAGCACAAGCAAAAAAAAAAGAAGAAGTAATTTACATATCGCCCCACTGTAATTTGGATATTTTTTTTATCAATATAAGTGTTGAAGCATTTTGTGTATTCATTGGCCCTGATTTATCATAGGCATGGTTGATAACTTTTGTGTTTCAAAAAAAAAATCATCAGTGCTGTGAGAAATCACAGGCAATTGCTAGTGCTGAGACACAAGCTTATTGTAAAAGGCTGTGCGGTAATGCTACACACCAAACACTTGTAAGTGTCTCACCAGTATAGATGATGTGTGCTGAATATCACTGGTTGCTCCAAAGTGGAGCTCAAAATGTTTGTATGTAGAAGGGGATTTTGTGCAACTTTTTTGTGATGGTTTTTCAAAGGGACTGGTATTGAGATATGCACTTCCACATTTGGAATATTATAGCACGGTCCATGATTGGACAATCTGTGAAATAATTTTAACAGGTCACATAACTAGGCATTCCTTTAACTAGGGATTATCAAATCTATCTGGCTCATTTATTTTGAAATTAGTGGACCTTTTGCCCATTAAAGTTTATTGGAGCAAATATGGTTAAATAAGTAATTTCACCCGGGATGTCCCACCAAATGGTTAATTAAGTACTCAGAATCTGTCATTTAGCAGTAGGGTTGTAGAAATTAAAGATCAGCACTTGAATGATGTGATTGACACTGGAATACAATGTGGGACTTTGTCAAGATATTACCATGCTCAATTTGCCCTTTTTAACAGTAGTGGGCCTATTACCTTTGACAACAATGTCCAGAAGTGAATTACAACATTCATCTATCAAAGACTGCAAAGCTGGCCCTGCTAAGTTTGGGTTTAGCAAACCACATAGCGCATGAACTTCATGCTTAACAAACCTCAAAGCATACTAAGCTTCGATTTGCCAAGCGTGAACTTGAGGTTTGGGCTGATTGGCTCATCCCCATTCATTATAAAAAAGGCCAGGGAACATGCCACATAAAATGTAGAAACATCTATAGTGATAGAAAAAGATAAGATTCATTTGAATTAAAGTTGAGTTTATTGTAAGCTTAAACAAAGTTAAATTGTTGGCCAACCATTTTTTTCCCCCCACACATGTGTGAATATTAGGGATGGTTCCATTGTTTGAGACAAAGGTAAATTTGAATTGAACCTCTGGTGTTCATTTATTCCTAAAACGAATGAACATATGGGGCGCTTGCAGGAAGTTCGCCAGCCACTGAGCACCCCATAATACACTGCAAGATCGCTGCTGATTGGCCAAAGCATGCACCTGATCTGTATGCTTTGTCCAATCACAGCATGATGTGCTGTGAGAGCCATGATTGGCCAAAGGCATATTGCCTTAATCCAATCATGGCTCAGGGGCTAATTCCACGCTCTACACTATATAAGGATTCTGCTTACACGGCGGCCGTGTATAGTGAATGAATAGAGGTATAATACAGTTCAGAGTATATTGTGCATTCAGTGTAGTATATATAATACAGTTCAGAGTATATAGTGAAGTTAGTGTAGTATATAAAATACAGTTCAGTGTATATAATGCAGTCAGTGTAGTATATATAATACAGTGGAGAGGATATAATGCAGTCAATGTAGTATATATAATACAGTTCAGAGTATATAGTGCAGTCACTGTAGTATATATAATACAGGGCAGGGTATATAGCGCAGTGCACAGTATATAATACAGTGTATTGAAGTGGTTAAGGGGGACCCTATGACAGAATTAAGAAAAAATGTTGTGAGGTCCCCCCAAAATCCATACCAGGCCCTTATCCAAGCATGCACCCCCCATCCTGAACCATGCCAGGCCACTTGCGCTCAACATGTGGAGGGTGCTTTGGGGATGGGACAAGGACCTCTTCCCGACAACCCTGGCTAGTAGTTGTTGGGGGCTGTGGGCAGGGGGGCTTATCAGAATCTTGAAACCAAGATTTAACAAGGGGGTCCCCAGATTCTGCTCCCCTATGTGAATGGGTATCGGGTACATTGTACCCAATACCTATTCACCAAAAAAAATAGCAAAAACGAAGAACTGCAGGAGACAGTTTTTGACAATTCCTTTATTAAATAACATGGGAACAAGTAGACATGTGCAGAGTAAAATATTTCGTTTCGGAATTTCGTTTTCGTCCGAAAACTTAATTTATTTAGTTACTCCCGAAATTCGTTTTTATTTATTTCGTTTTTCGTTCAAAAATTGCATTCGTCCGAAAATCCACATGAATTACGGTCGAATCTGTCTTTGAAGGCTTATGGTGTCTGTCGAATGTATAAAGAAGATTCGACGGAGCTAGTATATAGCATACTTTAGAACCCTATTAAAGTCTATGGGACTCCAACGTTCAAAATCTAAAGTGCTAATTTTAAAGGCTAATTTGCAAGTTACTGTCCTAAAAAGTGTTTGGGGACCCGGGTCCTGCCCCAGGGGACATGTATCAATGCAAAAAAAAGTTTTAAAAACGGCCGTTTTTTCAGGAGCAGTGATTTTAATAATGATTAAAGTGAAACAATAAAAGTGTAATATTCCTTTAAATTTCGTAGGGGGGGGGGGGTTGTCTATAGTATGCCTGTGAAGGGGCGCATGTTTCTGGTGCTTAGAACTGTCCCTGCACAAAGTGTCATTTAGGCAGGAAAAAAAGTCCTTTAAAATCACTCGCAGCTATTATGAATTGTCGGCTCCCGTAATACAGAGAACACTCATTGAAAGTCATTGATAAAAAAAAAAAAAAATAAATAAAAAAGCGTGGGGGTCCCCCAAATTCAATTACCAGGCCCTTCAGGTCTGGTATGGATATTAAGGGGAACCCTGCCTCAAATTTAAGAAAAAATTTGACGTGGGGTTCCCCCTAAATATCCATAACCAGACCCTTCAGGTCTGGTATGGATATTAAGGGGAACCCCACGTCAAATTTAAAAAAAATTGACGTGGGGTTCCCCCTAAAAATCCATACCAGACCCTTTATCCGAGCACGCAACCTGGCAGGCCGCAGGAAAAGAGGGGGGGACGAGAGAGCGGCCCCCCCTCCCTCCTGAACCGTACCAGGCCACATGCCCTCAACATTGGGAGGATGCTTTGGGGGTCTGTGACCCCTCAAAGCACCTTGTCCCCATGTTGATGGGGACAAGGGCCTCATCCCCACAACCGTGGCCGGTGGTTGTGGAGGTCTGCGGGCGGGGGGCTTATCAGAATCTGGAAGCCCCCTTTAACAAGGGGACCCCCAGATCCTGGCCCCCCCCTGTTTGAAATGGTAAGGGGGTACAAAAGTACCCCTACCATTTCACAAAGAAAGTGTAAAAAATGGTTAAATAAAACAAACACACTTTTGAAAAATTCCTTTATTAAAAATAAAAAAATTTAAAAAAGATTCCAGCGGCGGTAATCCACTCTTGCTATCCAGTGACGGACGGTCATCTCTCCAGCGATGGCTCATCTCATCCAGCGCAGCGAATACATCCTTCTGTCTCCGTGGAGGAGACACTGCAAGGATTCCGGCGGCCTGGCGTTTCTTATATACGGTGGGCGGGGCCACCCGTCACCTGACCCCGCCCCCCTCTGACGCAAGGGGAAACCCGGGGTTCCCCGTGACGTATGGGTGACCCCGCCCCCCTCTGATGTAACGGAAACCTGCCTGTGTTACATCAGAGGGGTGCGGGGTCACCCATACGTCACAGGGAACCCCGGGTTTCCCCTTGCGTCAGAGGGGGGCGGGGTCAGGTGACGGGTGGCCCCGCCCTCCATATATGAGAAACGTCAGGCCGCCGGAATCCTTGCAGTGTCTCCTCCACGGAGACAGAAGGATGTATTCGCTGCACTGGATGAGATGAGACATCGCTGGAGAGATGACCGTCCGTCGCTGGATAGCAAGAGTGGATTACCGCCACTGGAATCTTTTTTTATTTTTTTATTTTTAATAAAGGAATTTTTCAAAAGTGTGTTTGTTTTATTTAACCATTTTTTACACTTTCTTTGTGAAATGGTAGGGGTACTTTTGTACCCCCTTACCATTTCAAACAGGGGGCGGGCCGGGATCTGGGGGTCCCCTTGTTAAAGGGGGCTTCCAGATTCTGATAAGCCCCCCGCCCGCAGACCTCCACAACCACCGGCCACGGTTGTGGGGATGAGGCCCTTGTCCTCATCAACATGGGGACAAGGTGCTTTGAGGGGTCACAGACCCCCAAAACATCCTCCCAATGTTGAGGGCATGTGGCCTGGTACGGTTCAGGAGGGAGGGGGGGCGCTCTCTCGTCCCCCCCTCTTTTCCTGCGGCCTGCCAGGTTGCGTGCTCGGATAAAGGGTCTGGTATGGATTTTTAGGGGGAACCCCACGTCAATTTTTTTTTTAAATTTGACGCGGGGTTCCCCTTAATATCCATACCAGACCTGAAGGGCCTGGTAATTGAATTTGGGGGACCCCCACGCTTTTTTATTTATTTATTTTTTTATTTTTTTATTAATGACTTTCAATGAGTGTTCTCTGTATTACGGAGCCGACAATTCATAATAGCTGCGAGTGATTTTAAAGGACTTTTTTTCCTGCATAAATGACACCTTGTGCAGGGACAGTTCTAAGCACCAGAAACATGAGCCCCTTCACAGGCATACTATAGACAACCCCCCCCCCCCCTATGAAATTTAAAGGGATATTACACTTTTATTGTTTCACTTTAATCATTATTAAAATCACTGCTCCCGAAAAAACGGCCGTTTTTAAAACTTTTTTTTGCATTGATCCATGTCCCCTGGGGCAGGACCCGGGTCCCCAAACACTTTTTAGGACAGTAACTTGCAGAATCTTTTCTCTCTGTCAAATCTTTTTTCTCTGTTGAATATTTTCTCTATATAATCTTGGACTAATAGAGGTAAGGTTAGGCACATTCGACCACAGGTTCTATAGACAGATTGTTATTGTCAGAGTCATGTCGAATCTCCTATTCTATATCGAACTGTTGTAACAATGAAAACGAAAATAAAGCATTTATTTATGTCGGATCTTTCGTTTTTCGGATTTTGTGCTTTCATTATCGTTTGCCAAAACGAAAACGAAAATAGCTGAAATTCGGACGAAAATGCATTCGGACGAAAACGAATGCACATGTCTAGGAACAAGGTGCTTTGCTCTCCCTGCCCTAAAGCACCCACCCTCTATATTGAGGGCATGTGGCCTGGTATGTTTCAGGAGAGGGGACCCTCACTCGTCCCCCTTATCCTGACCTGCCAGGCTGCATGCTCAGATAAGGGTCTGGTATGGATTTTGGTGGGGGACCTCACAACACTTCTTTTTTTTTTAATTTTGGAGTGGAGTTACCCTGAAAATCCATAGCAGACCCGTCGAGTTTGGTATGGACTGGGGGGAACCCTCATCTATATTGTCGGGAGCAGGCAATACATTACAGCTGCGAGCAAGTTTAAATTAAATTTTTTCCTTTAGAAATGTCATTATTGCTGTGGCATGTTATACACATTGCTTATATGCGCTTTACAGGCAGACTAAGAGGACCCACAATGTCCGATTTTTAAAGGAATATTTAATTTTTATTGTTTCACTTTAAGCATCATTAAAATCGCTGCTCTTGAAAAAACGATTGTTTTAAAAACTTTTTTTGCATTGATACATGTCTACTATTGTAGTACACGGGTCCCCATACACTTTTTATGGCCATTAAAATTAGGACTTTTGATTTTTCATGTTCGTGTCCTATAGACTTTAATAGCGTTTGCATGTTTGCTAGAACTTTTTGCCTGGTCGAGATGTTCTGGTGGACTTGGACATGGATTGGGTGCCACTATTGGGCTGCTTTGTAAGTTATAGACCTTTTTTTTTAAGATGGTTCTTCATTTAAAGGGTTTCCTATATTTATAGATATATTATTGATTTAATTTCAGAGCATTTTGGTGATTGACATCGCTGTGAAGGTATGTGACTCTTAAAACAGTTAAGGCCTGAAGGCCTGCCCAGGTCCTGGCTGGGTGTTACTGCGTGGAGACTCTAGTTTGTTTGACCTACCTTCTTCTGATGGCCCTACATCATCTTGGGCCCCCCCCCCCCCCCACCCAGCTTCTCCTTCCCTTTATTTTTCCCTACTGCCGGGGAAAACTGATCTTTTTGTTGAGTGAGGATCTTATCAGTGACATTCAATTCTACGACCACCCCTTTCTGTATACGTTTTCTTTTTTCGGGGCAGTATTTTTCATTTTTCATTTTTCTGGGAGAATGCTGCACACCAAAGTTGGCCGCCAGTTAGGCCGCAATGTAGCGAACAAGTTTGCCCTGTTGGCTGAGTTGGTCCGGAGACCTGAATCTATGCAGACTATTTGGCGGCATTATGTTGAAGGTGTTTTTTGGGAGTCATTGACCCCCCACGCCGCCTGTGACAGTCCCAATGTGCCTTATTACAACATGCAGTATGGAATATCATGCAGTACAAATTACTTTAGTAGTTGGCTTTATGGAAGTCCTGAGGACATGATGTTTTACCCGATTTCTGCCTTCCCCTCTCCTAAGGGTTATCTATCACCTGGGGGGTGTGGGGGCCCTGTTTGGCTTACACTCTTCCCTCCATGATGGCGGGGGTAGCAATAGTTTCATGGAATATTAGGGGCATGAACTCCCCACTGAAGCGCACCATGATATTTACCTGTTTAAAGAAGTTTCACCCTGCTATTTTATGTTTACAGGAAACGCACCTTACTAGTGCTACCTGGGGTTGTTTGAGATACCCGTCGATTGGCTGGGCATACCACTCCACTCACACCTCCTTTTCCCAGGGGGTGAGTGTGGTGGTACATAGGTCCCTGGATTATGAGGAATATGCCTCCAAAATAGATTCAGAGGGGAGATTTGTATTTTTACATTGTCAGATTGGTTTCCTGCACTGTGTACTGGCTTGTGTGTATATACTTCCTCCCTTTGACGCACGGGTGCTTTGGCTGCTCCTAGAATTTTTAGGGGGCGCCTGGACCGCCCGTTACTGATAGTGGGGGACTTTAACAGTTGGTTGAATACGGGTTTGGATAAACATCCGGCTCTGGGGCCGCATAACCCTCTGAAATTAACTGCTTTGGCCAGGTTATTGCAGGAGATGGGCTGGGTGGACATATGGAGGCAGCAAAATCCCTTTAGTAGACAATTCTCCTGCTTCTCAAAAACTCACGGGTCTTTTTCTAGGATAGACTTGGCAGTGGGGAACTCAACCATGCTCCCTTCTGTTCTGGATGTTACTTATAAACCTAGATGTGTTTTGGACCACTCGTATTTAGTGGTCAATCTGCTAGTCCCCCAACCTTCCTCCCTTTCTAGGGCCCCCTGGAAATTCAATGCCTTTTGGCTTCAGCTTTTTATAGCACCCGAGGTGACGGAGGGGAGCATCAGAGAGTTTTTCACTCAGCAGCCTGATGCATTGTCAATACTTACTGAATGGGAAGAGTTTAAGACATTTCCGCGGAGGCTGCTTAGTAAGGAGGTTACTAAGGTTAAGAAGCGGTCGGAGTCTCTCAGTGAGGCACTTGAGGCACAGGTACATTCTCTGGAGGTGCAATATATTCAGGACCCAACAGAGGCTGCAAAGGGGGCTTGGTAGTCGGCTCAATCTGCGTACGACCGCCTGTTGGCCTCCTCTGCAGAGAAAAAGAGATTTTTCTCGAGGACAGATTTCTTTGAGGAGGGGGAGGTCACGGGCAGGCTTTTAGCCAGGATAGCTAACTCTGAGCAGAGATCTCCGGTTATTGGTAGTATACGCACGAAGGAGGGGAGAATAGTTCGCTCCCCTGATGAAGTGATACAGACACTAGCTGCAAATTATGAGGACCTATACCGCCCTTCTGCACAGTGTGGCTCTGCGGAGCTGAAGGCCTATTTAGATGAGATACCGTTCCCGCAACTCTCGGAGTCCCAATGTGCGGCATTAGACGCCCCACTCACTCTTGAGGAGTTGCAGACTGCAGTGGCGGGGTTCCCCAACTGTAAGGCCCAGGGGGGTGATGGGATCCCTATTGAAATCTACAAGCACTTTTCGGAGATACTGCTGAACGTGTTCAAGGCTGCCAGGGAGGCGGAGACTCTGCCCCCCTCGATGTCTGAAGCATATATTGTTCTAATTTTGAAACCTGATAAAGATCCGGTAGACCCGGCCTCTTACAGGCCGATCTACCTGCTGCAATCTGATATTAAAATCTTGGCCAAGGTGTTAGCTCTCCGTTTAAATAAAGTAATCTCCTCGGTAATACACGCAGAGCAGGCAGGGTTTATGCCAAATAAGTCCACAGCGGTGAATCTCCGGAGATTGTTCCTTAATATACAGTCAGTGGTTGACAATGTGGGCAGGAGAGCTCTCCTGTCCCTTGATGCTATGAAAGCATTTGATAGTGTGGAGTGGCCATACCTTTGGGAGACACTGAGGCGGTTTGGCTTTGGAGCTGGGTTCATAGCCTGGGTACGGCTGCTTTATTACCACCCTAGCGTGGTCATTAGGGAGGCCGGTAGGCTATCCTTGCCATTCTGTCTTGGTCGGGGCACTCGGCAGGGGTGTCCTTTATCTCCCCTGCTGTTTGCCCTGGCAATAGAACCACTGGCTATCAGGATCAGGGAGCACAGAGGCATCACAGGTTTCTGCTATGGGGATAGACAGGAAAAGGTGATGCTTTATGCCGATGATACTATGATTTTGCTGGGGGACTCGGCACAGTCTCTGGAGAACACGTTAGATACAGTGACCTGCTTCGGGGAGTTCTCTGGTCTTAGGATAAACTGGTCCAAATCCGCACTTATGCCTATAGATGAGCCAAATTTACAGCAGAGGGGTTGGGTGGGAGAGATCCCTATCGCCCTCCGGTTTAAATATTTGGGGATACAGGTGGCGCCACAAATTAGAGACTATGTTGCGTTAAATATTGCACCGCTGCTGACCAGGTTTCGCTCCAGGACTAAGACTTGGAATCTGTTGTGTATGTCGGCTGCAGGCAAAGTGAATCTTATTAAAATTATTCTTATGCCCCAACTGTTATACATGCTGCACAACTCTCCAGTGGTGATCCCGCTGAAGACTTTTAGGATAGTGAATTCAATCTTTCGCAAGCTAATATGGGAAGGCAGACCCCCTAGGATTAAATTAGAGCATCTCCAACGCCCAAAGGGGAACGGAGGGCTTGCGCTGCCGAACCCCTGGCTGTACTATTTAGCCTCTCAACTACAACATTTAATAGGCACTATGGTCCCTGAGGGTGACCCCTCTGACAGAGTCCCTACTGCTTCTGAGGCCCTTATGTTGTACACGGTGTGCGGGAGATCTGTTCCGACTGCCCTGGAGGCTCTGGCCTTCGGCAAACCCCCCCAAAAAAGTTTCCCCACATACAACTTAATACAGAAAATATGGAACAAAACCAAGTACTTGCAGGGTGCTACGGGAATCAGTGAATATAGCCCTATATGGGCTAATAAGTCGTATCCTGAATTAGCGAAGCTGCAGCATAAGGAGAGGTGGCAGAGGAGGGGAGTGTTTTATCTTACGCAGATAATCAGTAATGGGCAACTGTTACCCTTTGATACCCTGAGAGCTAGATATCAACTCCCGGCACATATGTACTTTTATTATATGCAACTTAGGCACGCCTTTCTGGCCCAATCGAAGGTTTCGGATTGGCAGCTGGAGGGACTGCCTCTTGTTTCCCAGCTTAAGTCAGCTGACAGCTCGAAAGACTTTATTTCGCAGGGCTATGCTACACTTTTAAGCAGATTCTTGTTGAAACACCCCCTGACGTTTAAAAGGAAATGGGAATTAGATGTGGGGCCCCTGGAGGATGAGCAGTGGGAGGAGGTGTTGCAGTCGGTGGCGGTCTGCTCGCTGAATGTGACGCACAGACTTACTCAACTGTACACCATACTGAGAATTTACTACACTCCCCATAGGCTACACTCTATGGGCCTAGCACTGACACCGACGTGTACCAGCTGTGAAAGGGATCACGGTGATTTAATACACATGCTATGGCGATGCCCCAAACT
This sequence comes from Lithobates pipiens, assembly GCF_037356315.1. Taxonomy (NCBI): domain Eukaryota; kingdom Metazoa; phylum Chordata; class Amphibia; order Anura; family Ranidae; genus Lithobates; species Lithobates pipiens. The sequence continues at coordinate 190,135,540 of NW_027507903.1, forward strand.
CCATGTTTATTGGAGGGGGGTGACAGGCACTCTGAGCACGATGTTTCAGGTGTCCGTCCCCTGGGACCCTCGGTGTTGCATTCTGAACTTGCTAGAGGAGCTAGACTGGGAATCGCACACTAGAGAGGCCCTGACCAGGGCACTCTTTACTGCCCGCAAGTTTATAATGCTCCACTGGAAATCGGACTCACCTCCATCGGTCCAGGAATGGACCACCACTGTTGGTAATACGCTGAGAATGGAAAAAATTGTTTATCAGCATAGAGGTTGCCCTGATAAATTTGAAAAACTATGGGGGCCGTGGCTGGATACTCCGGATCTTGCCCCGGATGATTTAGTTATGGACCGGCTGCTCGGACCGGGGTTGCCCTAAGCGCTACAACTTACATTTATTTCTATCTGCCTGGCTACGGACTGTTGTTTTGCTGTATTACCGATTATTAACATCACTGTGATATAGATTGGAGGGGGGAGGGGGACCCGTCTGTTCTCATGTACTGTATGTTCTCGGGCTAATTATGTACTGTACTGCATTGTTCTGCACTGTCTGTATTTACCTGGACTGTATGTGAATACTATTGAATAAAGTTTTCTTTCTGGATAAAAAAAATAAAAATTTCAGAGCATTTTACCCCTGATGATTGGTGTGAGCCATGAGTCGCGTGTCGAGTATACATCGAACTGATGCTCAGACAAGTTTGGCTCACTAAGAACAATTGCTTATGTTTATTTAACTATTATCAATGGATGAATGTTTTATGGAATTGTACTTCTAATCATGTTGTATTTAACTTTGAATAATATTTGTATTAATTCATACAAGTGAACTGTTATTTACAGTATATTGTGTCTTTTACTAAAAATTATTGATACTTTTTAACTTGGTTTGTAATCAATAAACAATTCAAAGATCAATATGAACAAGGTATTAATCAATTTAGTGACATGCCTCATACAAAATCCTATTCCTTCCTCCTTTATTTTTTGTCCAACTTATTAAATGCACAACTTAATCCCCCCCCAAAATTCACTTTACATTGACAGGAATCAACCGGAGCGCACAGGAATTGCCTTTGGTAGCCCTCTCCTCCCCAGCCTGTCATTTAATACTGAAGCCAGTAGAGATAGTTTTCTGCACACCTCACTTCCTCTACTGGCTGCTGCCCTCCATCACTGGTCAAGTCCCAACCTTCAGCTGCTGCAGTGATTCGGGAGGAAGCTTCCATCCCTGCTTGCCGCCGCTACTCAGACTTTCTAGCACGGAGCACGGAGCCGAGGAGCCCTGAAACAACTCCTCAGCTCTGTGCTACAGAAGGGGGAGCTCTCTGGTCCACTGCACTGGGCAGAAAAAAAAGCCTGCACATACCATGGAGAGCGGTGACAGTGGAAGAGGTGAGGGATCTGTCACTGTGAACTTTGAACTCTGAACTGAACTCAGGGAGAACTTTGCATAGACTGAGTTCATTCAGAGATGAGTGCACTGTGAAGTGTGTGGGAGGGGAATATGTACAGAGAGGTAAAGTGCGTGTGTGTGTTTAGCAGAGGGGAGAACAATGTACACAGATGAGAGCTTGGGGAGCTTGAGGGGGATTTGTGCAGAGAGGAAACCTGAGGAAGTATGTGTATGTGTGTGTGTGTGGGGGGAGGGGATTTGTGGTGAAAGGGGAGTTGGGGGTATTTGTGATGAGAGGAGAGCTGGGGGGATTTGTGCTGAGAGGAGAGCTGGGGGGATTTGTGATGAGAAGAAACTGGAGGATTTGTGATGAGAGGAGAGCTGGGGGGATTTGTGATGAGAGGAGAGCTGGGGGGATTTCGGTGAATTCGCCTTATGTAATACACAGTTCTAAGCCTTAACTCCAAGTTACAATTTTTTTGCGCCACTGTAATTCTCTCCTCTAAGGAAGGTGTAGCTGGAGGTGGAGTTTTGGCATGGTTGGGGCGAAGAGTTGGACAGAGAGGGTGAGTTCCTGCACCTTTTCTCTGACAGACATATGTCAAACATGTTGTCAATGTGTGTAAATAAGTTTAGAACTGTTTTAAGGTATTTACCAAGCAAAGTAAGCATTCATTCTATTAGGTGATTTTTATTAGTTAGGCAATGAAAAGAATTTGAAACTCCTAATAATTTGTATACTGTATCTCCTCTTTATTATTTGAAGCTCAAAACCCAAAAATTAGCTCTATCAACAAGCTGGCCATAGAACATTTGTTCTGCAAAATTTTGATAAATAACTGTTCAACAAATGATGTATGTGTAATAACATGAGCCTGGGAAATCAAAATGCATATTCATACTTCTCTGTCTGGCATCACAGACTAGTTTCACACTGAGGGATCGGTACTTCTTGCAGTGGACTTACAATGGACTTTCCATTCTCTGGGTGCCCGCAAAGTCACATGTGTGTAGTAGATGGCAGTCAGGACATTCATTGAGCCATATAACTGGTAAAAAAAAGTTTCAAACTGTCATGCTTTTAAACATAGGCACGCACACAGGGTGTGCCGGATGTGCCTGAGCACACCCTAATCACCCCATGCGGTACCAATTCCGCCTGTATCCTGGCACCCCCTGTCTACCCCGCTGCAATGCTGCCAGCTTCTGTCCTCTCCTTCCGTATAAATGTGGGGGATGTTTCAGAATGGAGAGCAAAGAAAGGGGCCAGTAAATATTTTAGTTACCGGCTCTTCCTTTTCTGAATGAACACAGTGAGTCATCTGTACAAATTACTCCTGTGTTCATTCTTAACTGAAGCATAGTAAACTATGCCGCTCAGCACATAGCACTTTCCTTCACTTTCCAGTGCAGCCAAGGCTGCAGAGAAAGGGACTGGGGAAGCTCTGTCTTCAGTCCCTTTCTCTATGTCAAAAGTGAGACTTCAGGGGTCTGTTTATCCATTTCACAAGGGTGGTAAAATGAATACGGCTTAGAACCCCCTGCGTATTTTCTATAGCTCTATGAGGCATCATTACAGAGATTTTGCCTCACTCTCTGTCTAGTTGGAAATATTGTAACAAAAAGAAAAAAGAGTTTAAAACTCTTTAGGCAGAGTAGAGGTGACTAGAAGCCCTGTCAGATTTTTATTGCTATCTGTTTGATCCAAGTCCTGTTTGGTGAAACCATTGTCTACAGAACAGAAAGTCATGCTAATGAAGCCAGTGATATTTGTAGGAAGCACGTACTCCAAACAACAGAAAATATTTGTCCTTGACATTCACTTGAAGTCCCACCCTGTTCTTGATTATCTTGGTGGATGATGAATTAATATCAGTGTTCCCTGGATGTAGCTGAAACAATGGGGATGTTATTCTGTGGTGTTTGAGACAATTGCAGGGATGTTATGATGGAGAATGTGACCCATCCACTTGTACCAGTGTTGGATTTGTTTCTTCGCTCACATTGGATGCAGCTGGATCTGCTCACTAAAGTGTGCATGACAGTGGCGCAATGGATAACGCGTCTGACTACGGATCAGAAGATTGTAGGTTCGACTCCTACCTGGCTCGTTGACAATGCCGTGATCGTATAGTGGTTAGTACTCTGCGTTGTGGCCGCAGCAACCCCGGTTCGAATCCGGGTCACGGCATCTTTAAATTGTATAATAAAGCAAGGGAAGGTAGAAAACAGCAATATTATGTACTGACAAAATAAAATAAGAAAGAGTGCTTCTAGTCCACGAGAAAGAGCCCACTTAACACATAACACAGTCACAAGAAAAGGATGGATGAGCAGCCATGGTGTCCAGATCACTGTGTGGCCAGCTGACAGGTTGCGTCTTCCTGCCAGAATGCATCGGCTTGCTTATACAAGATACAGTGAAACTCATGCTTTCAGGGTTTTACTGGAAAGAGAATAGAAGATGATTAGAACTGCTTGGACATACAGTTCTGCATATGTGTATGCAGCTATTAGAACTGCTGGGACTTGATGTTCCTTAGTACCATTGAGCTGCTGTCTGTGCACCATTTTTTTCTCCCTGCTTACCTTTACTGTGCCCAGATTGCTGAACTGGGACTCGAGAATATTGCTGCTGTGCCATATTGCTACCCTGTGACCCTACTATGTATCCTCGCTGCACCTGGAATACTGTACTAGCATTCTCTCTGTGGTACCCCTGTAGGAGACCATTGCCCTTTTTGGCTCTGAAGAAAGGGGGTCACTCCCGAAACGCGTTAGCCATTTCCATAGAGGTATTCACCAAATTCCTCGGACATCTGGTCTGGATTCGCCAAACGTTTGGTGCGATGGATCTATTTGTATTGATTTTGCCTGTGATCAATACTCGTTTGTGAGTAGCCATTTTGCTATTTGATTTAATTTTAAATAAAGCTGGTTTATGGTAATGCACTAGGTCAGTGCGCCTTCCCCTCTTTTGTATTTTCTCTTTTTAGTATTTGAACACCCAATGTTCTAAAGGAGGGCTGCAAGACCTAGTGACTACACCATTTCAAACTGTATATATCACATTTCAAAGACCAAGAAAGCAGAGCGCAGGAGAATTTGCTGTTTTGGTACCCCTGTACATGCCATTCTATTACCATTTCCCTATTGCCATCCCTCAGTTCTGAACAGTCTCCCTGGCTTTACCAAACTATTATCTTGCCCCACTCTTGTTTACTGTAAATACCCTATAAACATCCTGCTTTTCTGCTCATGTGATTTAGCTACATATGCTTTTCTTCTGCATGCCTACTTCATCACATTGTCACTTGTCAAAATGATGTTTTAAAAAAAGGTGCACAAATGATGGGTACAGATTTTGGATCCTAGCCAGGTTACAATCTCTGCTACTTGGTGTATTCAGTGCGCCACTTTGCAGATTACTTGAAAAGCACAGAAACTCCACATTTTACTGTTGTGTTGTGAGGAAAATTGTCCCCCTCAACCTTTACATTTTCATCTGTCAGCCTGCTCCTCCTGCATTGTGGGCTGGAGTATGAACAAAAACCAGGGCAAGGGGAAGACAGCGCAGATCTCTAGTGTAGTAAGAAGCTCCTTGGCTTTATCTAAAAAAATATATATTTATATTTATATAAATAAAAAATTATACTCACAAAAGTATTGGTAAAAGCACATGTAGTGAAAGGAGAGCAAGCCCCTACATTTCACAACAGTCCAGAGAAGAGTGGGTGGATGAGCAGCCACAGCGCCTGGACCACTTTTTAGCCAACTGAAAAGTGAAGAGCTGCACAGGCTGCCTGGCATCTCCAATTCCCTGTGGCTTCCTTACTCCCATAAAGAGCACCTGGTGGACAGTGATCCCCTCAGACATGCAGGGTCGCAGGATATGTTTCATGGACTCTTCCTCTTCTTCAGTGGTGTGGACGCTGTGGCTACTCATCCACCCACCCTTCTCAGGACTGTTATGTGATGTAGTGGGTGATGTCCGCCAGCCACCCGCGATTGCTCCCCACAGAGATAGAACGGCGGTCTGCCGATGTAAACAAGGCAGACCGCTGTGCTGTCAGGCATGGACACTGTGATCTTGTGCTCCTGCTAATCAGGAATGTGGATCACTGTGATTTTGTGTTCCTGCTAATCAGGAACACAGATCACTGTGTCCATGCATTGAGCCCATCCCCCACACAGTAAGAAAGCACAAACAGGGAACAAACTTAACCCTTTGATCGCCCCCTGATGTTAACCCCCTTCCCTGCCAATGTTATTTATACAATGTCAGTGTGTATTTATAGCACTGATCACTGTAATAATGTCACTGGTTCCAAAAAAAGTAGCAGTTACGTGTCCGATCTGGCCACCGCAATGTCACAGTCTTACTAAAAACTCTGATCGCCGCCATTACAAGCAAAAAAAAAATTCCAAAAGTGTATCCCCCTTTTTTGCAGATGCTATAACTTTTGTGCAAAACCAGTCAATATACGCTTATTGGGATATTTTACCAAAAATTTGTATCAGAATACATATTGGCCTAAACTCATGAAGAAATTACATTTTTTTGAAAAAAAATATTGGGTATGCTTTATAGCAGAAAGTTGAAAACATTTTTTTTTCAAAATTGGCACTATTTATGACCACAGAGGTGATGAAATACCACCAAAATAAAGCTAAGGTAACGCAGTGCCATATCGAAAAAATGGCCTGGTCAGGAAGGGGGTAAAACCTTCCAGGGCTGAAGTGGTTAAACAGAGAGTCAGTAGTAGATTTCAGAAGAGTTCAGAACACTAACAGCTACTTGCACTTATCCTTATAAATAGCATCCCTCATAATAATGTCCATAGTAACTCTGGTAACATAGGGGAGCAGCTGGAGGAATCACAGGCCTGAGAACCCATGAGGCCTACCTCACATATAACTAGCATACACTGGTAGCAACTGAGGGGATGTTCTACACAGTAGCTGGGTCTTCTTAAGAAGCTTCATGCTAGTAGGTCTTGACCCAGCTGCCCACTCACCAATTCCAACAGATGAAGGCCACCTAACAGACTGCATATCCCTCATGCATTTGCCTCATCAGGTGTAGCCTTTCTGAGCTTTTGATGGAGGAAAGCAGATAAACATCTCTTTCTTGTGCATGTCCAGGAACCAAGGAATATGAGTATGTGGAGTTAAAGGGGTTTGCACCTACATCTGAGTATAGTGAGTAAATAGTCACTGCATTTCCAAGTAATCCCCACTAATCACCTTTTCTCAATGGTGAATAAAAGAAATAGGGTAAATCCCTTCTAGCTGAAGTCCTGTATGTACTTTACTGGGTTTTATACTTTTCATTGTGCTTTTTCCAGGTCCTCAACATCCTTTTTATGTTTTCATAGAGTGAAGAATATTATGTTAGGTTTTAGGCTGAGTTTACACTTATGCTGGATGTAGCTCGCAGCAAGGGTCCAGTGTGTCCCTGTTATCCATTTCAGGGATGAATCAGCCTGAATTTTTGGCTGAATTTGGACCTGAAACTGAGCCAAAGACACACAGGACCCCTGTGCAATTCGCTCCACAGCCGTTCTTGAGATGTATGAACCGCCTCCATTGAGAGACGGTCACAATCTCCTGTAATGCGAATTGGATGCGAGAATAAGTGTGAAACCAGTCTTAAATGCTGTGTGTGTCTATAAAGATTGCTGTTCCCTTCTTTTTTTGCATAAGCCCTTGTACACACGGTCGGAGATTCTGACAGAATGTGTCCTATCGGACCGTTTTGTCGGATAATCCGACTGTGTGTGGTCTCTATCGGACTGTTTCCGTCGGAGTATCCAACGGACCAAGTTTTCCAACTTGTCTGTAAAATTTTCCGACAAAATGCTCCGATCGGACATACTCCGATCATGTGTAGCCTACTCCGACGGACAAAGTGCCACGCATGCTCAGATCAAATTCCTAGACCAAAGCTATTGGCTACTAGCCTGAACGTCATCACGTTATGTACAATCGGATTTTCCGACAACTTTGTCCGACCGTGTGTATGCAACAGTTTCGGACAAAATCCATCAGAAAAAATCCATCAGACAAAATCCATCGGACAAAATCCAACGGATTTGGTTGTCAGAATGTCCGACCGTGTGTACAAGGGCTGAAACTCATAATCAGAAAGTGAGGAGAAAATCTCTTTTATGGGGACACATTCAGTATTGAAATCCCGATAAAGGATGCAATCTTTCCTCACCCCACTATACATTTGTTTTATTACTGTCTGTGTGTCAATTTTGAATTTTCCCTCACTTCCTGTTCTGTCTTACACCTGTCAAATATATAGGAAGAATTACATTTTTTTTTCCATTTTCCTCTTCTGTCTCACATTAAATTGTAGGAACATATAAATCACAGACAGCAATAAAAAGCTGACAGTGGTTAAGATCAACAGTCATGACCAACCCTTCTGTTGGTAGAACCGAGCTACCTATTTAAAAAGTCCTAAGGCTGTTACATGGAGAATTAATACATAGTCTGACAAGGAAAGTACTAGAACTGTTTATTAATGTATAGTAAGTAAATGGTGTTAACCAATGTTCTTCTGTTGCCTGTGTTTTGTTTCCCTCTAAAGCATTTTTTTTTTCTATGAAGTATGTTTTTTATTAAATGTTTTACTTTATATTTACATTTTTGCTAACCTCTTCTGTACTTGTTGCAATGTACAATCATTCTAGCTTGCTAGCGCCTTGGTGAATTAGTGACGTAAGAGAAAATGAACTGCAAATAAAAAAATAAACAGCAAAATGTAATATAAATAAAAGGACACAATGATAAGAAAAAAATATGATGAACAACATCACCCTCTAACAGAAAGTGCTTGAAAAATAGGAAGTAATTTGTTAAAAGCTGCAGACAAATATAATAAGCTAAATCAGTTGAAAGCTGAAGACAAGTATAATAAGCTAAAAGTTTCCACTGTACAGCTTATTAGTGGACAAATGTGTACACTGAATATTTAATGGTAGAAAGAACTTTTGAACTTTCCAGTACATATGCGTTTAATCAAAATCAAATTTATAACCGTGGGGAAAACACATTACAGAATGTACTTGTATTTTCAAAGGCTTAAACTTTTGAATAAACATGCTTTTACTTTTAACGTATATATTCAAAAGTTAATTATACACAGTGAATTTTACAAATAGAGCAAAAAAAAAAAAAAATAACTTCAGCACTTAAAACAATAGGTTAACCAATTATGACACATGTAGGTGCCAAATAGAAAGGGACGACTGAAGTTAAACAGCTTTCACAAAATGAATTGTTGTTTGTAGTTTTTTTTAAAGCAGGAACTTCAGTGGGATAGCTATATCAAAGCTTTAACACATACTTTACAGCTTGTGTACTATTTGGGAGATTTCCCTTCACTTGCTGTCCAGGAGATACAACAGAAAGTAATATGCAGTCCTTGCTTAGACAGTGATCACAGGCCTTTTCATTGGAAGATTTCCCCTTACCTTTTGTTTTGGTGACGGATGTAAAAGTTTGCATTTCCTATCACTTTCTGAGCCAGCAACAATGTGTGTGAATCTCCCAAAGACACAGATAGCAAGGAGAACCTGACAAATGTGCTAATCCTTCCCACTCTATCCAAAACGAAAACAGTTAGGATTGTGACACACTTTACCCACTTGAGAACCAGCCTCTAAAACCACTTTATTACTAGGCCATCTTTCAGTTTTCCCACTGTAGTTATTTGACTGACAATTACTCTCTCATGCAACACTGTACTCAAATTAATTATATACCATTGTTTCAAAACAAATGCATTTGGTTAACCACCTCGCGCCCGCCCTATAGCCGAATGACGGCCGTAGAGCAGGCGCGTTCGTCCGGGAGGCCGTCCCTGGATGTCCTAATGTTTACTTCCGCAATGCGCGCCGCGGGCGCGCATCGCGGAAGTTCTGTGTTCGCCGTGTCCCCCGGGGACAGGCAAACACAGAACGCTGTAAACGGCCAATCACAGCGGCCGTTTACAGCGTGATCGGTGTGTCCAATGGGAGATGATCTCATATGTAAACATATGAGATCATCTCTCAACGCCGCTCTCCCTCCTCACACAGACAGTGTGAGAGGGGAGAGATGAACGGCTGCAGCGGCAGCCATTCTGCCTTGAGTTGATAAAAAAAAAGTTAAAAAAAAAAGTGCCATCCTCCCCCAGCATTGCCATCCTCCCCCAGCAGTGCCATCCTCCCCCAGCAGTGCCATCCGCCCCAGTGCCACCCCCCCAGTGCCATCCACCCCAGTGTCATCCACCCCAGTGCTACCTGCCCCCAGTGCCATCCACCCCAGTGCTACCTGCCCCCAGTGCTACCTGCCCCCAGTGCCACCTGCCCCCAGTGCCACCTGTTGTCAGTGCCATTTGTCCCCAGTGCCATCTGTCATCAGTGCCATGTATAAGTGCCATCTGTCATCAGTGCCACGTGTCATCAGTGCCACATAGTGCCATCTGTCATCAGTGCCACGTATCAGTGCCATTTGTCATCAGTGCCACCTGTCAGTGTCACGTGCCATCTGTTGTCAGTGTCACGTGTCATCAATGCCACTTATCAGTGCCATCTGTCATCAGTGTCACGCGTCATCGGTGCCATGTATTAGTGCCATCTGTCATCGGTGGCACGTATTAGTGCCATCTGTCATCAGTGCCACATATTAGTGCCATGTGTCTTCAGTGCCACGTATTAGTGCCACGTGTCATCAGTGCCACGTATAAGTGCCACGTGTCATCAGTGCCACATATTAGTGCCATCTGTCATCAGTGCCACATATTAGTGCCATCTGTCATCAGTGCCACGTGTCATCAGTGCCACGTATAAGTGTCATCATTGCCACGTATCAGTGAAATCTGTCATCAGTGTCACGTGTCATTGTCCTGGTGCTTCAAAAGTGTAATAAATAGTCAACAAGTTAGATGTGTAATTTATGTTCCTAGAACACATGATGGCGCTACCTGCATGTTGGGTCTCTCTATGTGGCCAGGCTGTGAAAAAGTCCCACACATGTGGTATTGTAATACTCAGGAGGAGTAGCAGAATTTTTTGGGGGGTGTCATTTGTGGTATACACATGCCACGTGAGAGAAATGACCTATTACAATGACAATTTTGTGGAGAAAAAAAAACTTTCACAAAGACCAAATAATATCCACTAATTTGGGTTATTTTTACCAAAGATATGTAGCAGTATAAATTGTGGCCAAAATTTATGAAGAAAAATTTATAATTTGCATAATTCTGTCACAGAAACAAAGAAATATGCGTTTTTTTTTTTCAAAATTTTCGGTCTTTTTTCATTTATAGTGCAAAAAATAAAAACCCCAGAGGTGATCAAATACCACCAAAAGAAAGCTTTATTTGTGGGAAAAAAAGGACAAAAAATTTATTTGAGTACAGTGTTGCATGACTCAGTAATTGTCATTCAAAGTGTGAGAGCACCGAAAGCTGAAAATTGGTCTGGGCAGGAAGGGTGTTTAAGTGCCCAGTAAGCAAGTGGTTAATAACCATAGTGTTTTTTGTATTATTTGTTTACTACAAAAAAGTTTTCCTTACTTTCTGTTATAAAACATAGAAAATAAAGATGTCAAGACAGTAGGAAAAAACAAAAAATGGCCCCTTTTTGGAACATAGAAACTTTAAGTTGATCTTATCCGTAGCTGCTGATCCATTCACTCCTTCATCATTCACAAGGTACTACAATCTCTCCTTTACTCTGTTGTAAGAGGAAGGGGCGAGATTAGTCATGTAAACAATTGCATGTAATCGCTGTGATGACAAATCACAGCAATCACATGGTACCATGCCCATTGGATCAGTTTGGTACAGTGTCTATTGTTGTCCTGTATATTTGGTTTGGTGCCACACTCCATACACCCTTCTCCTCCACACAGAGTTTAGGCATATTTGTTGTCACATTTATATAACTACAGTGGTGTGAAAAAGTGTTTGCCCCCTTCCTCATTTCCTGTTCCTTTGCATGTTTGTCACACTTAAGTGTTTCGGAACATCAAACCAATTTAAACAATAGTCAAGGACAACACAAGTAAACACAAAATGCAATTTGTGAATGAAGGTGTTTATTATTAAAGGTGAAAAAAAATCCAAACCATCATGGCCCTGTGTGAAAAAGTGATTGCCCCCTAAACCTAATAACTGATTGGGCCACCCTTAGCAGCAACAACTGCAACCAAGCGTTTGCGATAACGTGCAATGAGGCTTTTACAGCGTCCTGGAGGAATTTTGGCCCACTCATCTTTGCAGAATTGTCCTAATTCAGTTACATTAGAGGGTTTTCGAGCATGAACGGCCTTTTTAAGGTCATACCACAACATCTCAATAGGATTCAGGTCAGGACTTTGGCTAGGCCACTCCAAAGTCTTCATTTTGTTTTTCTTCAGCCATTCGGTGGTGGACTTGCTGGTGTGTTTAGGATCATTGTCCTGATGCAGAACCCAAGTTCGTTTCAGCTTGAGTACACGAACAGATGGTCGGACATTCTCCTTCAGGATCTCTTGGTAGACAGCAGAATTCATAGTTCCTTTTATCACGGCAAGTCTTCCTGGTCCTGAAGCAGCAAAACAGCCCCAGACCATCACACTACCACCACCATATTTTACTGTTGGTATAATGTTCTTTTTCTGAAATGCAGTGTTCCTTCTACGCCAGATATACTTGGACACACACCTTCCAAAGAGTTCCACTTTTGTCTCATCGGTCCACAGAATGTTGTCCCAAAAGTCTTGGGGATCATCACGATGTGTTGTGGAGAAATTGAGACGAGCTTTGATGTTCTTTTTGCTCAGCAGTGGTTTTCTCCTTGGAACTCTGCCATGCAGGCCATTTTTGCCCAGTCTTTTCCTGATGGTGGAGGCATGAACGCTGACCTTAACTGAGGCAAGTGAGGCCTGCAGTTCCTTGGACGTTGTTGTGGGGTCTTTTGTGACCTCTTGGATGAGTCGTCGCTGCGCTCTTGGGGTAATTTTGGGCGGCCGGCCACTCCTGGGAAGGTTCACCACTGTTCCATGTCTTCGCCATTTGTGGATAATGGCTCTCACTGTGGTTCGCTGGATTCCCAAAGCTTTGGAAATGGCTTTATAACCCTTTCCAGACTGATAGATCTCAATTACTTTCTTTCTCAATTGTTCCTGAATTTCTTTGGGTCTCGACATGATGTGTAGCTTTGAAGGATCTTCTGGTGGACCTTACTGTGTCAAGTAGCTCCTATTTAAGTGATGCCTTGATTGTGAACAGGTGTGGCAATAATCAGGCCTGAAAGTATAAAAGTGGTGTTGCGCTCCTTAATTAACTAAATCAATAAATATGTGAAGTACACAGTGTACAAAAAATTAAAAGTGAATATTCCTACAGATACTTAACTATAAACAAATAATTTAACATCCAAAAAGTGCATTAAATAAAGTGCATTTAGGTGCCAGGGTAGATATATAATATATCCAAAGTGCACAGAATCACAGTGATAACAGGATCTACAGCGTGACTAAGAACACTTGATAGTGTAATATCCAAAAGGTGCAACAAGGAAAAAAATATATATATAGCAATAAAGATATAAAAAGTATAAAAAATTAAATATATAAAAAATATAATAAAAAATATATTATATAAAGTATGTTCCACAGTCCATATTGAATCATGCACTGAAAGAAATCCACTCTGTGTGCAAATATCTGATAATCCCGTGAGTGAATCGTTATTCCATAGGTGATAGCGTGCAAGGTGTCCACACACTGGTAGCAATGGCTACCTTACCTTACTGCTGTAAGGTAACAGCATATATCCTTTTGAGCAGATGGTAGATGTAAACAACAATGGGTGCCCCCCTCTCTAGGTCCTCAGTCACAGGTAGCATATACATCCATAGGAGAAGAGAAAGTGCCAATAGTGAAGTATGTAATGCAATCCGAACTTTATTTTTAAAAAGGACACAGTCCAGGGTACTCACATTTTAGCATAAACCATAAATGCAAAAAACTTTACACGAAGCGACAGCATCAAACGAACGAGCAGGTAGTGTGTACTACGACCGTCACTTCCGGTATCCTCCTAGTCCAATCCTACGCGTATAGTCACTTGGACATGTGACTTCATCAGGGAATAAACTATAGGAGGACGCTGCCCCTTAAATACCAAGTACAGATCGCGACCATTTTCTTGTAGCCCGCTAACTACTATAATTGCATTTGAATGGCAAACACCTTCGGCCATCTTGCTATAGTCAGTGTATATTTGAAAAAATACGAACGCTTTGGTCGTCGTTTCCCAAGACCCAATACGTATTACCAAGTAGAGGGGGAAAAAATACATCACGACAAACCTCATATGATTTACCACTAAGTGCAGTCCGAGCCTTTCGGAAAAAACGAGCGTTTTAGTAGCCATCTTTCCGAAGCCCGCTCCGTCTTGTTATGAGTCGTGGCGGCCATCTTCCCATAGCTCAAAGGACAGAAATACAAACCACTAACTATACTCGTAACAGCGGACGGAACAGAATATAAGCTATCAAACGTAGACCCCATTGCTACTTCAATAGCCTAAATAAATAAAATAAACTATACAGCCACAAGAATATCCATATGGTTACATATGGTTACAATAATATGACAGGACCTTGCTCTATAACACTTATGGCTTTTTACAAACCAAAGAGTAATCAGAGGGAAGCGCATTTTCCCAAAGCTTATATCCAAGAAACGCTCAAGGCTAAAAAACAGAGCAATAAATAATACGGCCAAACTGCCAAGAATAATATATTGCGTTAAGATTAAAATATTATAAAATAACAGTGGCTCTGGATTATATGCACATATGCAGCTATTGGGGTCACCCTTATTAAAGGGGGGAAATAAAATAATGGCATAAAAATAGGATATAAAAAAAACTAAAAGTTAGAACATATATTAAGTCACAAGACTTACCAGAGATTTTTTAAAAATACCCAAAAGACCATATCTAAAACCTATCGTCCATCAATAAACAGGGGTTCCAGACCTAGAGTAGATTAAACTATTAAACTAAAAAGCCCTATCCTAATTTAAGATGGTAGTATCAATATTCAAGATCAATAAAATCAATAATGATTACAGGGAAGATAACCCAAAAAAGGCCATATCTAGAACCTATCGTCCATCAATAGGTGGTTCCAAGCCTAAACTAGATAAAAAATATTGAGCCTTATCCTGATATAAGATGGTAATATCAATATTCAACATCAATTCAATAATGATTACGGGAAGGGAGCTAGCCCAGACAGGAAGAAATAATAAAATATTCTACCTCAAAGAGGGAGATGGGAGAGTAGCTTAGTAATACGAGAAAATTTCATGGCAGATACCGGAAGAGAGGTCAAACAGTACCCACTATGACATTCACTAATAAACGGTATTAAAAAACTTAAAAATTATTATTAAAAGCCATCAGAATGGACCCCTAAAAGTATTTAAAATACTAAAAATCGCTAATAAAACAGTTAAGATCGAAGTCCACATTCAAGCCCTGAGGTACAAAAGTGTCTAACGTGAATATCCACTTGGATTCTAATTGGCTGAGTGTTCTAACCTTATGGCCTCCCCGCCAGTGCTTCTTATAGGGCTCAATTCCCCAAAACGTGAGGTGAGTTGGGTCTTTATTGTGATGTGTGCAGAAATGTCTTGATACACTATGTTTATCGAACCCATTGATAATATTCTTAACGTGTTCTTTGATACGCACTCTTAGGGGTCTCTTAGTACGGCCTACATACTGTAGGCCACAACTACACTGTAAAGCATACACAGCGCCTTCTGTGTTACAGCATATGAAGTCTTTCACCTTATAAGAGTTCCCTGTACTTGTAGATTGGAAACTAAACTTCTTTTCAGGTGGACATCTCGTTTTCTTACATGCGTAACACCGCTTACAAGGAAAGAAGCCTTTTCCCGTAAAAAAGGTCAGCCCATTGAATGGTGGATCGGGGATATTTTTTACAACCTTATCTCTTAAAGTTGGTGCCCTCTTATACACAAATTTAGGGCATCGCGGCAAAACACATTTTTTAGATGCACATCTAGACATAGAATGTGCCAGTGTCTCCTAATGATCTTTTCAAACTTCTTGTGTTGTGCATTATAATTCAGAACAAGGGGCACCTTATTATCTCCTGCCTTCACAGTTTGTTTATCTCTAATAAGATCTATCCTATTCAGTCTTTCAACTTCCGTGATCTTTGTTTCAATCTCTTCCTTCTTATAGCCTTTGTTCATAAATCTCTCTCCCATCCTTCTAGCTTGTGTCCGATAGTCTTCCGTATCTGTACAGTTTCTTCTCAAACGCATAAATTGACCTTTAGGTATGTTACATAGCCAGTTGCGGTGGTGACAGCTTTCTACTGGTAGATAACTATTCTTATCCACATTTTTAAAGTGCGTCTTAGTGCGTAGTCTGTCATTCTCTTGTACAATCTCCAAATCCAGAAAGGATATAGACTTACTACTGACTTGCCAAGATAGGCTAATATTCCTATTGTTTAGGTTCAGATTTTCAAGAAACGTAACTAGACTATTGGTATCTCCCTTCCAGAATATAATAATATCATCAATGTACCTTTTAAATAATATTAATTCTTCAGGTCTATCATGGTATATGGCTTCCTCTTCCCATTGGGCCATAAACAAACATGCCACACTCGGCGCAAACTTAGCGCCCATCGCTACTCCAGTGATTTGATGATAATACTCTCTATCATACCAGAAATAGCTATTTTTTAGACAAAAATCTAGACACTTGACAAGATATTTGCGTTGGAAACATGGTAGGGTACTGTACTTTCTTAAGCCCCATTTTACAGCTTCACAAGCTTGATGGTGTTTTATTATTGTGTATAAAGACGAAACATCGGCTGATGCCATATTCCAAGGTCCTTCTTTTTCCGAGAGGTCTTCTATACTTTGCAATATTTGTTTAGTATCCCTTAGGTAGGCTCTTGTTTGTTTAACCACCGGTTGTAGGTACCTATCTATATATTCGCCCATTCTTGAGATTAGGGAATCAATCCCATTAACTATGGGTCTGGGGGGAGGGTTTGTTTTATCTTTGTGTATCTTAGGTAGTGAGTAGATAATCGGGGTCCTGCATGCCTCCGGGATTAAATACTTCGCTTCCTTTTTATTCAGGATGTTTCTCTTCAACCCTAGGTGTACCACCTGCTCCAATTCCTTTCTACATTTGAAGACAGGATTCCTTGGTAGCTTTGTGTATGTGGTACTATCTTCCAATAAATTTTTCATACTCTCCTTATATTGGGTTTTCGAAAGAATTACAATACCCCCTCCCTTATCTGCCGGGCGAATTACAATATCTTTCCTCTTCGTCAGCTTCATAATGCCATTCTTTAAAAACTTCGGTTCATCTTTTTTCTTAATTTTCAGATCTTTCAAATCTTCTATAACCGCTTTTTTAAACACCTCAATATGCTTGTTATTCGAAACAGGTGGGTTAAAAACCGATTTGTTCCTCAAATCACTATGTATAATACCTCCATCTTCTACTGATACCTGCTTTTTAAATGGATTGCTAGCTAGGTATTTTTTAATATTTAATGTCCTAACATATTTCTGTATACTCACATAGGTCTCAAATTTGTCTAGATTTTTTGTAGGGGCATATTTCAGCCCTTTGTCTAGCACACCCAGTTCTTCTTGGGACAGGGGTAGGCCACTGATGTTGAAAATCCCTTCACCTTTTATTCTCTTCTTGGCCTGTATTCGTTTTCCGGCCCTCTTTCCTCTCTTCTTAATGGACTTCTTCTTGGGTCTCTTTGATCGTTCGGATATCTCTGAGGTTGATTTTCCATACCTCTCCCTAAAAAATGCCTATTATGGTAAGAGTCCTGATATTGATTTTGAGTTCTGCCATCCCTATTCTCTTCATCATACTCTCTCAATGGAGCATATTGGTTATATGTTGGTATTGGGTATTGCTCATACGGGTAATCACGGGGTGGGCCCCAGTTTCCCATATGTCCATTCCCATAATTATATGCTGGGCTCCTTCCATATTGCCCGTGTGCACCTAATGGTGGGCCTCTTTTATCCCTTTGGTCATAGGGTGGCCTATTATTATTCCCATTATGCGCCCTTTTGTTTTTCCAAAAAGGTTTCTTTCCTCCATTGTGTGGAGTATGATTAGGGTAGGGTGGCCTCCTATCAGTTTTGTATGGAGTGGAATAGTTGTGGTCATTATTTCTTTCATATTCCCTTGATTGCCTCATAGGCTCATTGACATCCCTATTCTGTGGTTGGTACGCTTGTGGTCTTTGCTGGGTATTTTCTGGTTGTGTGGTTCTCTCTGGTGTAGAGAATGCAGAGATTGGATCTGGATTACTTCCTTGTTTCTGCCATTTAAAAACTTCATCGTTTTTAAAATCATTGGTATCCCTAGTGTATTTCTTGCTTTTCCTGGTCTGTACTTCCTTGTCTTTCTTGACAAGGTCTTTATTAAGCTGGGCCATAAGTGTAAATAAATTCAGGTTTTTCCTTATGTGTTTCTAGTTCTCCTTTAATCTCTCCTATGGTTTGGTCTATTCTTTTCAGTTTCCTCTGTTTCCTCTCTATAAGGAACTCCAAAAGTTCCAGACCCTTCGTATTGAAAAAGGCAAACCATTCATCCATCGACTCCTGATCTATCAGACCATCGTTAGGTGTAACATCCCACCTGAGACGTCTAGGTACTATCTTATCCTTCAAATACTGCTCAAAGGTGGTGATATCCCACCAGAGGCTCACCTTTTTCTCCATACTGTGGCCCAGTTTACGCATCAAGGTCTCGAGTCCTCCACTTTTTATGCTACCCGAGTCTGAACTATTAAACACCTGCTCTAAATTAATCTTCCTTTTTTCCATAAAGGAGAACACCTCCATTGTGGCAGCAAGGATGGAAGGGTAAAATGAATTATATGTAAAGAAAGATTACCCTCGCGCCACAGTAATTATAGAAAAAAGGAAAGTACACAAAATTAATAAAAGGGTAATCTTTCTTTACAAATAATCAGGCCTGGGTGTGTCTAGAGAAATTGAACTCAGGTGTGGACAACCACAGTTATAGTATGTTTTAACAAGGGGGGCAATCACTTTTTCACACAGGGCCATGATGGTTTGGATTTTTTTTCACCTTTAATAATAAACACCTTCATTTACAAATTGCATTTTGTGTTTACTTGTGTTGTCCTTGACTATTGTTTAAATTGGTTTGATGTTCCGAAACACTTAAGTGTGACAAACATGCAAAGGAACAGGAAATGAGGAAGGGGGCAAACACTTTTTCACACCACTGTATTTCCTCACTTTGGTGTAGGGCTCCATTTTTCTTAGGTTTTTTTTTGGTCACACTTTTTTTCTTTTTTTTTTAGTACTTATAGTTATCAACAATTTTCTTTGGATTCTACATAAATAGAGCCTACATAGATATTCTTTTGGACGATCCTTTTCTCTCTCTAATTGGGGTTTACATGTGTGCGGTTTTTTCCTTTGCGAGTCCCTTCCACAGCTCCCGGACTGGATACCTCAGACAGCCTCCAATTTTGATTTAACATGTTCCCCAATTCATTTAAATGTGAGTATATGAAGGGATAGGTGTATATGTGTATATGTAAGACTATTTTGATTTACTTATATCCGTTTTGCAGATATGAATGTACCCAAAGAAGTGGTTGATCCATGAAAGAAGGGGTTGATCCATGAAACGAATTGGGAATATCTGGATGCACCTTATTTTCATGTAGATGATCCATTGCAGTCAAAACGATTTTGATTTTATATCATTACCCTCTTCTGTAGATGATCTTAGAATATGGAGAATACGATCCTATACCATTGAATGCATTATAATGTATTATAATCCCTTCTCATGAATATAGTTTGCAATATGTTTTTGAAATTTGTGTATGGAACTATGGCATCATGCTATGTCATCCACTGTGTAGACAATAAACATATTTTTTTTATTTGACTCATATTTATTCAGATTTTACATGCCTTATTTAAAGTCCCAACTTCCATCTCTTTTTTGTTATATATACATTGAATCAGGAGACATATAATTCTATGTGTCTCATTTAAAGTCCCACTCATTTAAAGTCCCACCAAGTCTGGTGCTGGGTGCAAGGTGTTGTGTATAAAAGCTGGGACTCATCCATCCAATGAGAAAGCAGCTGTCATGACAGGAAATGTCCTCCTCTGCCTGGTGCCAATGTCACTCAAGGAGCATGCACAATCAATGAACACATTTCAAGGCGAATCTGCTAATGCTGATGATGAGGCAGATATGCCTAGAAATGCATTCACTCGGCGCACAACACCATATCTTTGGCTATCACCTGTCAGCTTCCCTCATGTTGAGCCCCGGTCCTGTGAATGTTGTTACTTCAATTAACAAATAAAAAAATAATATATATTATCATCCTACAAACCTAACAGCAAACTGCGACATATAGTTCTGTTTGGAGATTCTTTAATCCTCGTATCACATCACTTTTACAGTGGTCACAAAATGGAGTGAATCCAATTTAAAATAAAGTGCCAAGTGCACCTTAGTTTAAAATGATCAATTATAATATTTAGCTATTGTATTAGATATGCTATAAACATAGAAAAGCATATCTATGATGACCTAAAATATATGAAAAGTATCAATAAAACATTGACACTGGTATTTATACTGGTATATTTTAGAAAGAAAATTAGATATGAACATCAGGGGGTATGACTATATTACCAAAAGTGTTTAGCTAAACAGATGAGTATTTCTCTTTGACAGGACATAACTCAAACTATTCACAGTTTCATCTTATCGATTCAATCAACAACTGAAAGATGTAACAGTATACAATTAAAGTTTAGGCACGACAAGACAAGGGACATCAATAAACTGGATGCTGGCCTGCTCAAGGAATGACTGATTGGTTCTATTGTGTAAGCTCTGTATCACAGCCTTAATACAATAATCCCTTGAAGAGATTACATTAAACACATTGTGTTCTTTACAATAAATTTTAATTTTTTAGCAATATTCTTTCCATCTGTAATTCAGATCACAACAAGTGCTTAATAGGATATATTAAAAATGAAAGATAATTCAAGAAAAAATAAATATTAACGTGTCGTTTGAAGGCAAGGATGTAGTAAAATGTCAGATTTAACTTAATGCTAATAAAAGGGAAACTGCTTTTTTTATAGATGTATGTGTATGTGATAAGATTAACATAAATGATATTGTTATGTTGCTGTACGTATTAATATGTTGCAAATAAAATGGGCTTGGGTTGTGACTCTTTCTGTTATTGGGTTTCTCACAGCACTTAATAGTGGTGAAAATGTTTGATGTACGGATATTGAGTCCTTTTAGTGACAACGCAGATGCAAGTGTATAAGCATATTTAATAAAAACAAAATAATCTAGGATTCATACTAAATTATACAAGTTTCATGCCACTGTCCTGAAACTAGTGTTAGGCCGGAGAGTTGGAGAATGACTGCTATAATTATAGGCTGAGGCTGCTTTTCATAGTGGTAGCTTTCTTCATGTCAGGCTTTTTGTTTTAAGTTATATTAAAGGGATTATTCAGGTTTCTATATAATTTACACATTGGCTTCAAATGCTAGAAGAAGTTTACAGAAAAAAAAAAATACAAATTCTAAAAGACTTTCAAGACCTATTTGTATCCTTTAACTTTCTCAAGGCTCAGAACATCTTGTAAGTTTAAAGTGGATGTAAACCCATTCTGTAGGCTTTTACCGCTGAAAATACTGAAGCTGGCAGAGGGCATGGCCCTGTAAGTAAGTCAATATAGTCTCTCAACATTATGAAATCATACTGAAACACCTCTGTATATATATATATATATATATATATATATATATATATATATATATATATATATTTATTTACACACATGCATACGAGACTGTCTGTCATGCATTTACTATCTTTCAGTGTGACACCAGCTTTACAGTGTTTTTCATCATCTTCTCAACAATTAACTTTTATTATTGAGTGCAGGTAGAATACATACATATATACAGTATTCTCGTGTATTTTATACACGTTTTTTTTTTTTCATTTTTGCACCATTACAGTAATATTTCTGTGTGTATTTTGCTTCACAGCTTTTGTAAATCCTTCTATAGGAATGATGCAGGCTAGTTGAATTTGCTTAGTCAATACGCCCCTCATTATAATCTATTACTTCTTACTTACAGGACCACGTCCTCTGCTGGCTTCAGTATTTTCAGCGGTTCAATGTCTTTCATGTTAGTTCGGCTGTACTCAATCTTCAAACTGATGGTATATCTAAATATGCTGTAAAAGACAAACTACCTTCACAGGCAGGTGTCTGGAGACACACTTCTGGTTATATTCCTTGTTTTTAAATAGCTTTTTTGGAATGTTTCTCCCACGATATCTCCACTTAATATGTGAGTCTATACATCTTTAATTATTGTTGCAATATACATGTTGTAAACAATAATGTTCATCATACTATTGTATACTCTGTATTTGAGCTTTTGTTATTACTACAATTTAGATGTATGATTGACCCTCCTATAAACATCCCTGAAGAAGGAGACATAGATACTCTGAAATGTGTCGGGTGAATTACAACTTTATAATCAATCATTGTGGTGATTCTGTATCTAGCACACAGTCAGTGCAACCATTCCAATAGACGCTGCTGTTTTTATCGTACTTACTGTTTTTAATAAAATAAAACAAACTTGGAATTGCAAGTGATACATTTTTTAATTGGGTATTGTTTAAATGTTTGATACAACATAAAGCTGGTTTCTGGGCATTTTCCTGGTATGTTTACATCTACCACATGAGTAGAAACCTCCTTCAGAAAAAAGAGTAGGCTCCCTTTTTGGGAGGATCTGGGATATTATCCACTATTCTTGTTCTGGGTCCAGGGGCCCTCCTGTAAATAAAATACTTTTTCTTGCAATATTTTTTATAAAGTTGGATCCCTACATACAATGGGCCAGTGTTTTTTTAACACACTTTCTACCTCATTATGTTGATTTTTGAACCCAGTAAAAAAAACAATGTCATATGTTTTATTTTATTTTTTCCTGGGCTCCAATAATTGAGCCCTGTTTATTCACCTACCTGTTCCCTAGTCTTAAGCAATTCATAATCTTTATAATCCTTTTAGCAAATTTTGTATGCTTATTCACTGTAAATTTAAAACTGTAGGCATTACAATTTATATGTTGAATGAACCTATTCATGGTGTCTTCTGTGCTTTGTCACACAATCAAACTATTATCTATATACAGTATATGTTGTATAGACACAGGGCAGGCCAAGCTCTACATTAAATTTCTACTTGTTCTATTCAGAAAAATATTTGTAACGCTGGGGACATACTTCAAATCTCCTCTAGCTCAGTGTCAGCTTCCAAGTAAGCCAATAAACATATAGAGATAGGAATAAAATACAGCCAATTTAGTGCTCTCTGTTTTGAATATTTGTTAAAAATTGCATTGGGTCCCCCCATAATCCATATCAGACCCTTATCCAAGCATGCAGCCTGGCAGTCCAGAAAAGGGGGGACGAGTGAGCTCCCCCCGCTCCTGAACCTTACCAGGCTACATGCCCCCAACATGGGGTGCTTTGGGGTAGGAGGGATCCCCCAAATAACCTTGTCCCCATGTTGATGAGGCACTATAACCCAATGTACTCCATACTCATTCACATGGGGGGGGGGGGGGGCAGGATCTGGGGTCGGCTGATGGTATTTTGTTTTCATTTGGATCAGAGGTTTTATGTTTTTTTTAAATAAAGGACTTGTCAAAAACTGATGTTGTGTTTTTATTAATCTTGATTTTTTTTTCCAAAATTAGAAAGAGGTACTGGCTTCTGGCTCCCAGTAGCAATCACAGACACAGACTGGAGCTTCTATTTGACCTCCTCCCCTCCGTGAGACATGTGATCATGCAAAAGGAATAAAATCCATAGTGCTTTCCATACGTTTTATAACAATTTAATAAAATCCAAAATGGGACACTCACAAACAAATGCACTATCAGGGCCATGTTATGTGCATAGTATTAAAAGTAAACCATCTTCTCACCTCAGGGTCTCCCCATTGCCCAGTGGTGTCATCAAATGTACTGACTTGACTCCATTCCTATACACTTCACACCTCCAAAGGCTTCCTCAGTAGGATGAAAACAGGCCAGCACAACCTGTTTATATAAAATACTGGCTGGCTCTGAGCTCCACAGCAATCAAGCCAGACCAGAAGTGATGTCGCAGGTGACATGACTAACCCGGAAGTGAGGTAATGCTCAGCCATCTTGCCCTTTGTGTCCCCAAATGGCAAAAAATACAGAGCACGTTCTGGCAAGGCCACTCCAAACCAAGTGGGAAAACTACCAACATAACAGGCAACCACCTGGCTTTGATCAGCTCTCCAGCAACATCAGATACACATAAATGCAACTTCCATATTCGTAAAACCAGCCAGCCCTGACCTCTACAATGGCCCAGGATAAACAGGAAATTACATCACAGATAACCTGACCTATCCAAAACGAAGCAATTTTTTCAATTTTTTCCATTTTACGCATGTCTATAATATAACAAATGAATCAGAAATTTTTCCTGTTTTGTTATGTACTTTTAGATGCATGTGATTCCAGTCGATTTTCCAATCAGCTCATTCCATTCCTCTTTGTGGGTTGGATTAGTAAGAATGACTTATGCCGCATACACACGATCAAACTATCTGGCGGACTTGGTCCGGCAGACCAGACTTTTTTTTCCCAAAAGTCCGGCGGACTTAGAAAGTAGTTTTGACTCAAAAATTGTACACTGGACTGCGAGTCCGGCAGACAATCCGGCCGTGTGTGTGCTAGTCCGCCGGACTTTTGAAATGAGCGGACTTTCCCGCACACAGAGAAAAGTCAGTTCATTTTGAACGTGGCTCCAGGTAGACGGGACTAGCGAGGAAGGTCACTGGTCCCATCACCTGGTATGGACTTAAAGGGGACGCCCTACGCTGAAAAAACAGCATGAGGGTCCTCCCCAGAGTCCATATCAGACCCTTATCAGACCCCCAGACAGTCTGATCGTGTGTACGCGGAATAAGAGTGCATAAATAATCCCCTGAAATAAGGAATTAACATGTTAAAACAAATGTAACCAATCTTGCAAAATAACAAAAGACTAATGCCTCGTACACACGATCCAACTATCCAGCAGACTTAGTCCGGCGCACTAGAGTCCTCCAGACAATCTGCCCGTGTGTGGGCTCCGGTGGACTTTTTTTCCCCAACAGTCCGGCGGACTTAGAAAGTAGTTTTGACTCAAAAATTGTCCCCCGGACTGCGAGTACGGCGGACAATCCAGCCGTGTGTGTGCTATTTCCACCGGACTTTTGAAATTAATGGATTTTCCCGCACACGGAGGAAAGTCCGTTCATTTTGAACGCATCTCCAGGTAGCCGGGACTAGCGAAGGAAGTCAATGTCACCACCTTTGGCAGCGAGATTGACACATCGCTGGCCCTGTTACCTGGTATGGACTTAAAGGGGAAGCCCTACGCCGAAAAAACGGTGTGGGGGTCCCCCCAAGGTCCATATCAGACCCTTATCCGAGCATGCAGCCCGGACAGTCAGGAAGGGGGTTGGGGATGAGCGAGCGCCCCCCCCCCCTCCTGAGCCATACCAGGCTGCGTGCCCTCAACATGGGGGGGTGCTTTGGGGAAGGGGAGCCGTGCAGCCCCCTCACCCCAAAGCACCTTGTCCCCATGTTACATAGTTACATAGTTAGTAAGGTTGAATAAAGACACCAGTCCATCCAGTTCAACCTGAGTGAGTGTCTACAATTGTCCCCATCCCTGTACATTGCACACTCACATCAGTCCTTACCCTCAAGGAGTCCACAATCCAAGGTCCCTTTTCATATACTAGGGCCAATTTGGGACAGAAGCCAATTAACCTACCTGCATGTCTTTGGAGTGTGGGAGGAAACCGGAGTACCCGGAGGAAACCCACGCAGGCACAGGGAGAACATGCAAGCTCCAGGCAGGTAGTGTCGTGGTTGGGATTCAAACCAGCGACCCTTTTTACTGCTAGGTGAGAGTGCTAACCACTACACCACTGTGCCGCCCTAATGTTGATGAGGACAAGGGCCTCTTCCCGGCAACCCTGGCCGTTGGTTGTCGGGGTCTGAGGGCAGGGGGCTTATCTGAATCCAGGAGCCCCCTTTAATAAGGGGGCCCCAGATATTGGCTCCTCACCCTATGTGAATGAGTATGGGGGACAATGTACCCCTACCCATTCACCTGTGAAAAAATGTAAATAAAACACAACACACAAGGGTTAAAAATAATTTATTGCACAGCTCCGGGGGTCTTCTTCCATCTTGGGGGGTCTTCTCACCGGACTCCTCTGCTATCTTCTGCTAGCTCTTTTACTAGTGGAGGAGCCGGGCTTTCTTCTTCGCCGACGCCCGGGGGTCTTCTTCCGACTTCGGGGGTCTTGTCCCCCTCTTTGGCTCTTCTTGCCGGACCTCCGCTTTCTTCCTTTAGCTCTTTTACTAGCGGTGGCCCGGTCTTATGTCACCACCGCCGCCTCTTCTTCCGACTTCGGGGGTCTTGTCCCCCTCTTCATTTATTCTTGCCGGGCCTCCGCTCCTTCTTCCAGCTCTTTTACTGGCGGTGGCCCGGTCTTCTGTCGCCGCTGTCTTCGCCACCTTCTGTTCTTCTTCCTTGAGATGTTGACTTGTTGCTGTCTCTGGCCGCGCAACACGTCCCTGTCATTACGGCCAGAGACAGCAACAAGTCAACATCTCAAGGAAGAAGAAGAGAAGAACAGAAGGTGGCGAAGACAGCGGCGACAGAAGACCAGGCCACCGCCAGTAAAACGTGTTGCGCAGCGACTTATATAGGGACAATGGGCGGGGTCACCGTGATGTCCCCGCCCATTATGATGTCACAGTCCCAGCATCCTCTGAGAAGAAGAGAAGAACAGAACGCAGCGAAGACAGTGGCGACAGAAGACCGGGCCACCGGCAGTAAAAGAGCTGGAAGAAGGAGCGGAGGCCCGGCAAGAAGAACCAAAGAGGAGGACAAGACCCCGAAGTCGGAAGAAGACCCCTGGGTGGCAGCGAAGAAGAAAGCCGGGGTCCTCCGCTAGTAAAAGAGCTAGCAGAAGATAGCGAAGGAAATTATTTTTAACCCTTGTGTGTTGTGTTTTATTTACATTATTTACAGGTGAATGGGTAGGGGTACATTGTACCCCATACTCATTCACATAGGGTGGGGGGCCAGTATCTGGGGGCCCCCTTATTAAAGGGGCTCCCGGATTCCGATAAGCCCCCCCGCCTGCAGACCCCGACAACCAATGGGCATGGTTGTCGGGAAGAGGCCCTTGTCCTCCTCAACATGGGGACAAGGTGCTTCGGGGTGGGGGGGCCGCGCTGCCCCACCTTCCCCAAAGCACCCCCCCCATGTTGAGGACACATGGCCTGGTATGGCTCCGGAGGGGGGCGCTCGCTCGTCCCCACCCCCTTTCCTGACCGGCCAGGCTGCGTGCTCGAATAAGGGTCTGATATGGACCTGGGGGGACCCCCACGCTGTTTTTTTGGCGTAGGGCTTCCCCTTTAAGTCCATACCAGTTGACGGGGCCAGCAATGTGTCAATCTCGCTGCTGAAGGCGGTGATATTGACTTCCTTCGCTAGTCCCGGCTACCTGGAGATGCCTTCAAAATGAACGGACTTTCCTCCGTGTGTAGGCAAGTCCGTTCATTTCAAAAGTACGGCAGACTCCCACCATAGTCCGCTGTAAAAGTCCGGTCGTGTGTGGGCAGGTCCGCTCATTCGGAAAGTCCGGCGGACTTTCCGGCGGTTTGTCCGCCAGACTAAGTCTGCTGGATAGTTTGATCGTGTGTACGCGGCATAACAGAACTTCTGAAAATCCAGATCAATTGAGAACAACAAATACAGTATCTCAGAAAAGTGATTATGCCACTCACATCTTTTCATGTAACAACACTGAAGAAATTACATTTTGCTACAAAGTACTGAGTGTACAGCTTGTATAATAGTGTATATTTGATGTCCCCGAAAATAACTCAACACACAGCCATTAATGTCTATTAATGTCACTGCCAACAAAAGTGAGTATACCTGTAAGTTAAAATGTCCAAATTGCGCTCAAAGTGTCAATATTTTGTGTGGCCACCATTATTTTCCAGCACTGCCTTAACCCTCTTGGGCAGTTCACCAGAGCTTTACAGGTTGCCACTGGCATCCTCTTCCACTCCTCCATGATGACATCACAGAGCTGGTACATGTTAGAAACCTTGCACTCCTCCACCTTCTGTTTGAGGATGCCCCACAGATGCTCAATAGGGTTTAGGTCTAGAGGCTTGCTTGGCCAGTCCATCACCTTTACCCACAGCTACTTTAGCAAGGCAGGGGTCGTCTTGGAGGTGTGTTTGTGATCATTATCATTTTGAAATACTGCCCTGCGGCCCTGTCTCTGAAGAGAGGGTATCATGCTCTGCTTCAGTATGTCAAAGTACATGTTTGCATTCATGGTTCCCTCATTGAACTGTAGCACCCCAGTGCCGGCAGCACTCATGCAGCCCCAGACCATGACACTCCCACCACCATGCTTGACTGTAGGCAAGACACACTTGTCTTTGTACTCCTCACCTAGTTGCTGCCACACACGCTAGACACCATCGGAACCAAATAAGTTTATCTTGGTCTCATCAGACCACAGGACATGGTTCCAGTAATCCATGTCCTTAGTCTGCTTGTCTTCAGCAAACTGTTTTCAGGCTTCCTTGTGCATCATCTTTAGAAGAGGCTTCCTTCTGGGATAACAGCTATGCAGACCAATTTGATGCAGTGTGCAACGTATGGTCTGAACACTGACAGGCTGACCCCCCATTCCTTCAACCTCTACAGCAATGCTGGCAGCACTCATACGTCAATTTCCCAAAGCCAACCTCTGGATATGGTGCTGAAAATGTGCACTCAACTTTGGTCAGCCATGGTGAGGTCAGTTCTGAGTGAAACCTGTCACAATTTTGAAACAAAATACAATATTTTGTACTTTTTGCTATAATAAATATCCCCAATTTTTTTTAAAAAGCTAATTTTTCCTCAGTTTAGGCTGATATGTATTCCTCAACATATTTTTGGTAATAAAAATCTAAAAAAGCTCTTCTAAGGAGCAAGGTCATCTGACTGCTCAAATATTATTTTCTTTTTTTGCAGGTCCCAACTTACTATCTTGTGTTGAGGACATTTTTCCGTGATTCTTTCCATTTCCAGAGTAACTATCGACAGTCACCTGGTACCACAGTGTAAGTTCTGGTAATATTCGTGACACTATTCACCTTATAACAACATTATGTTCATATATCTCTTCTAAGGAGTGAGACCACCTGACTGCTCAAATATTACTCTTTTTTGGACCCACATACAATCTTGCCTTGTATGAAGCAAAATCCCTTCCAACAACAGCAAACAGTATACAAGGCAACCAACAACTCCATTGTAACAAGATAATCAATGTTATTGACTTAACATGTCAGTCGTCATAAAGTTATGGCTGATCCTTATATATACAATGGGAAAAAAACAACGGGTAAAATAAGTATTGAGCACGTCATCATTTTTCTAGGTAAATATATTTCTAAAGGTGCTATTCACATGAAAATTTCACCACATGTCTGTAACAACCCATGCAATCCATACATACAAATAAACCAAAACAAATACATTTAGAAATTAACTCAGGTGTAATAAAATGGAATGACACAGGCAAACACATGAAGTAAGGGAGGTGCATAAAGGCATGGAAAACCAAGACACCAGCTGAAATATATCAATAATTAGAAAGTAATCCTGCCCCTTTTCAGTGAAAATTAATTTCTGAATTATATTTACCTAGAAAAATGGTGACATGTTCAATACTTATGTATTTTACACACTGTATATACAAGGATCAGCCATAACTTTATGACCAATGACATGTTAAGTAGAGATGGACGAACTTCCGACGGGACGTTTCGCGAACGCGGCCAAAAGTTTGCGAACCACAAAGTTTGCGGCAGGCCCCATTGACTTCAATGACAGGCGAACTTTAAAAACCTATTTCCAGCCACAAAGTACTTACTAGCTGTGCACACATAGTCCCACCACATGGCCACTGACATAACACATGTATGAAGTGAATCTGGGATCGACAACTACAAGCATTCTTTTTTTATCTGTGACATTTTGACAATTCAGGACTCAGGAGCGCATGAAGGCAATGGAGGAGAGGAACGGTCAGGGTAGGCTATGAAGAGGGTGCAGGAGATGATCACCAGCACTGTGATATAGAGCACTGACACCAGCACAGTGATAAAGTGCACTGACACCAGCACTGTGATATAGAGCACTGACACCAGCACCATGATAGAGTGCACTGACACCAGCACAGTGATATAGAGCACTGACACCAGCACCGTGATAGCGTGCACTGACACCAGCACAGTGATATAGAGCACTGACACAGCACCATGATAGAGTCCACTGACACCAGCACCATGATAGAGTGCACTGACACCAGCACCGTGATATAGAGCACTGACACCAGCACACCAGCACCGTGATAGAGTGCGCTGACACCAGCACCGTGATAGAGTACACTGACACCAGCACTGTGATAGAGTGCACTGACACCAGCACCGTGATAGAGTACACTGACACCAGCACTGTGATAGAGTGCACTGACACCAGCACCGTGATATAGCTCACTGACACCAGCACCGTGATAGAGTACACTGACACCAGCACCGTGATATAGAGCACTGACACCAGCACCGTGATATAGTGCACTGACACCAGCACCGTGATATAGAGCACTGACACCAGCACTGTGATAGAGTACACTGACACCAGCACCGTGATATAGAGCACTGACACCAGCACCGTGATATAGTGCACTGACACCAGCACTGTGATATAGAGCACTGACACCAGCACCATGATAGAGTGCACTGACACCAGCACAGTGATATAGAGCACTGACACCAGCACCTTGATAGAGTGCACTGACACCAGCACAGTGATATAGAGCACTGACACCAGCACCGTGATAGAGTGCACTGACACCAGCACCGTGATAGAGTACGCTGACACCAGCACCGTGATAGAGTGCACTGACACCAGCACCATGATATAGAGCACTGACACCAGCACCGTGATAGAGTCCACTGACACCAGCACCGTGATATAGAGCACTGACACCAGCACCGTGATAGAGTGCACTGACACCAGCACCGTGATATAGAGCACTGACACCAGCACCGTGATAGAGTGCACTGACACCAGCACCGTGATAGAGTACACTGACACCAGCACCGTTATAGAGTGCACTGACACCAGCACCATGATATAGAGCACTGACACCAGCACCGTGATAGAGTACACTGACACCAGCACCATGATAGAGTGCACTGACACCAGCACTGTGATAGAGTGCACTGACACCAGCACCATGATATAGAGCACTGACACCAGCACCGTGATAGAGTGCACTGACACCAGCACCGTGATAGAGTACACTGACACCAGCACCGTGATAGAGTGCACTGACACCAGCACCATGATATAGAGCACTGACACCAGCACCGTGATAGAGTGCACTGACACCAGCACCGTGATATAGAGCACTGACACCAGCACCGTGATAGAGTGCACTGACACCAGCACCGTGATAGAGTGCACTGACACCATCACCGTGATATAGAGCACTGACACCAGCACCGTGATAGAGTGCAGTGACACCAGCACCGTGATAGAGTACACTGACACCAGCACCGTTATAGAGTGCACTGACACCAGCACCATGATATAGAGCACTGACACCAGCACCGTGATAGAGTACACTGACACCAGCACCATGATAGAGTGCACTGACACCAGCACCATGATATAGAGCACTGACACCAGCACCGTGATAGAGTGCACTGACACTAGCACTGTGATAGAGTACACTGACACCAGCACCGTGATAGAGTGCACTGACACCAGCACCGTGATAGAGTACACTGACACCAGCACCATGATAGAGTACACTGACACCAGCACCGTGATAGAGTACACTGACACCAGCACCGTGATATAGAGCACTGACACCAGCACCGTGATATAGTGCACTGAAACCAGCACCGTGATATAGAGCACTGACACCAGCACCATGATATAGAGCACTGACACCAGCAGTCAGTCTGCTGAGTGGCGGTTGTTGCTACCTCCTCTTCCTGATCCAATGCCAAGAGTGACTGCACATCGGAAATGTCTTGATATGGATCGGAAAATAATTCCTGTGACTCAAGCGGAAGGTATATGGTGGTGGTGGTGGTGTTGGTGGTAGTGTATTTGTGGGTGCACACAGCAGAGAGTGAAGAAGAGGGTGCAGATCGAGAGGATGAGGAGGGTGCAGAAGAGTAAGGCTGAGTGAGCCACTCAACTAAGTCTGGTGCGTCCGTTGACGTAATCGCACGCACCTTCTGCAAATTGTCACTTTGGCTCAAGCCTGTTGCTCCTGCCCTACCCCTACCACCACTGCGGAAGGGCCTGCCTCTTCCCGTGCCTGTCATTTTTTAAATGACCCTGTGACAAATGTCTCTAGAGAAGTGCAGTATGTATGTGGAAGAAGGTATATAACACCCCGCTTCAATCTGTCGTTTTTGGGGGCCACTGGTCTATCACACCAGTCATAATACTTTTTTGTTATTGTGTTTGTCACTCTTTGTAGTATCGCTGCAGAACCACTCAGCAGTCACAATGCTGCAAAGTGGAAACGCACTATACTATGCTTTCTATATGTGCAAGTATTTTATCCGTGTATTACACACCTATATACTGCACACCAAATAGTACACCTATACCAGTCCTTAAAAGGACCTTTGTGGACCTAGTAGCTAGTGATTTGCAGACTGTCCCTCAGTCACTACACTGATAAAGGACTGCTGCAGAATAGGGCAGTAATCTGCAGCACAGCCCTGCACCAGCACCCTATATATTGTACACCTATACCAGTCCTTACAAGGACCTTTGTGGACCTAGTAGCTAGTGATTTGAAGACTGTCCCTCAGTCACTACACTGATAAAGGACTGCTGCAGTATAGGGCAGCAGTCAGCAGCAGTGCACCAGCACCCTATATATTGTACACCTATACCAGTCCTTACAAGGACCTTTGTGGACCTAGTAGCTAGTGATGTGCAGACTGTCTCTCAGTCACTACACTGATAAAATGACTGCTGCAGAATAGGGCAGTAATCTGCAGCACAGCCCTGCACCAGAACCCTATATATTGTACACCTATACCAGTCCTTACAAGGATCTTTGTGGACCTAGTAGCTAGTAATTTGGAGACTGTCCCTCAGTCCCAACACTGATAAAAGATAGCTGCAGAATCGGGCAGCAGTCAAGTATAATATTCTTTCTATATTTGGAAGAAAGTATATTATACGTGTACAACCCTATATACTGTACACCTATACCAGTCCTTAAAAGGACCTTTGTGGACCTAATAGTAACAGCTAGTGATTAAACTGACTGTCCCTGCTCCACACAGCATCCTGTCCCTACACTGACAAAAGACAGCTGCAGAATCAGTCAGCAGTGCACTCAGCAATCAACAGCACAGCAGTGCACCAGAACCCTATATACTGTACACCTATACCAGTCCTTAAAAGGACCATTGTGGACCTAATAGTAATAGCTAGCTAGTGATTAAACTGACTGTCCCTGCTGACCACAGCGTCCTGTCCCTCCCTACACTGACAAAAGACAGGCTGCTGCAATCACCAGCACAGCAGTGCACCGAACCCTATATACTGTACTACACCTATACCAGTCCTTAAAAGAACTTTTGTGGGCCTAATAGCTAGCGATTTGTGTCACTACAGTCTCTCCCTGCTCCACACAGCATCCTGTCCCTAAACTGACATAAGACAGATTGTAAAATGGCCGCCAGATCAGGTCTATTTATTAGGTTGGGGAAATGTCCAATTGTCCATGTGCTGAAATGTCTCAATTGGCTGCCCTGTACCCCATGATGGATGTTTCATCATGGGTCAAAGTTCTTTCACACTGTAAACACATATGTCCGCCGGGCGAACAGCGGCAATAGTCCGCCGAAATGGGCGAATCACGAACACACAAAATTCGCTGCGAACCGACCGCTGGGTGAACAGTTCGGCCATCCCTAATGTTAGGTGAATAACATTGATTATCTTGTTGCATTGAGTTGTTGGTTGCCTGGTATACTGTTTGCTGTTGGATGGGAATTTACTTCAATAATAATAAAATCTTACTTTAATCATGATGTGTTTAATACTTATTTTACCCAATATATCTATATATATAACTATATATTTATCTATACACAGTATATATATATATATATATGTATATATATATATATATATATATATATATATATATATATATATATATAGATATAGATATATAGATATATAGATATAGATATATAGATATATAGATAGATAGATACAATTGTGCTCATAAGTTTACATACCCTGGCAGAATTTATGATTTCTTGTGCATTTTTCAGAGAACATGAATGATAAAACACAAATATTTCTTTCACTCATGGTTAGTGTTTGGCTGAAGCCATTTATTATCAATCAACTGTGTTTATTTATTTTTTAGAACATAATGGCAACAGAAACTACCCAAATGACACTGATCAAAAGTTGACATACCCTGGTGATTTTGGCCTGATAACATGAACACATTGGCTACAAAGGGGTTTGAATGACTATTTAAGGTAACCATCCTCACCTGTGATCTGTTTGTTTGTAATTAGTGTGTGTGTATAAAAGGCCAATGAGTTTTTTGCATCCTTCATCCAGTGCTGCACTGATGTTTCTGGATTCTGAGTCACGGACAAAGCAAAAGAATTTTCAAAGGATCTGCGGGAAAAGGTAATTGAACTGTATACAACAGGAAAGGGATATAATAAGATATCCAAGGAATTGAGCAGTGTCAGCAGTGTTCATACTCTAATCAAGAAGTGGAAAATGAGGGGTTCTGCTGAAACCAAACCAAGGTCAGGTGGACCAACTAAAATTTCAGCCACAACTGCCAGGAAAATTGTTTGGGATGCAAAGAAAAACCCACAAATAACTTCAAGTGAAATACAGGACTGTCTGAAAACATGTGGTGTGGCTGTTTCAAGATGCACAATAAGGAGGCACTTGAAGAAAGATGGGTTGCAAGGTCGAGTCACCAGAAGAAAGCCATTACTATGCAAATGCCACAAAGTATCCCACTTATAATACACAAAACAGCACAGAGACAAGCCTCAAACCTTCTGGCACAAAGTCATTTGGCGTGATGAGTCCAAAATTGAGCTTTTTGGCCACAACCATAAACGCTACATTTGGAGAGGAGTCAACAAGGCCTATGATGAAAGGTACACCATTCCTATTGTGAAACATGGAGGTGGATCACTGATGTTTTGGGGATGTGTGAGCTACAAAGGCACAGGAAATTTGATCAAAATTGATGGAAAGATGAATGCAGTATGTTATCAAAAAATACTGGAGGAACATCTGCATTCATTATCCAGGAAGCTACACATGGGATGTACCTGGACAGTCCAACATGACAATGATCCAAAACACAAGCCCAAGTTGGCTACAGCGGAATAAAGTGAAGGTTCTGGAGTGGCCATCTCAGTCTCCTGACCTCAATATCATTGAGCCACTCTGGGGAGATCTCAAACGTGCAGTTCATGCAAGACAGCCCATTAATTTACAGGAACTGGAAGCTTTTTTCCAAGAGGAATGGGCAGCTTTACCATCTGAGAAGATAAAGAGCCTCATCCACAAATACCACAAAAGACTTCAAGCTGTCATTATTGTTAAAGGGAGCAATACACAGTTTTAAGAACTGGGGTATGTAAACATTTGATCAGGGTCATTTGGGTAGTTTCTGTTGCCATTATCATTTAAAAAGAGTAAACACAGTTGATTGATAATAAATGGTTTCATATATATAGATAGATATATATAGTTATATATCTAGATATATCGGGTAAAATAAGTATAGAACACGTAAGATTTTATTATTAGTGAAGCAAAATCCCATCCAACAACAGCAATCAGTATACAAGGCAACCAACAACTCCATTGTAGCAAGATAATCAAATTTTTTTATATATATAATAACATTTTACCTAATTTTCAAAGCTGGAGATTACTTCACTCAAAACCAAAACACATTGGGGCAGATTTACTAAAACTGGAGCACTCAGAATCTGGTGCAGCTGTGCATGGTAGCCAATCATCTTCTAAATTCAGCTTGTTCAATTAAGCTTCGACAATAAAACATGGAAGCTGATTGGTTTCTTTGCAGAGCTGCACCAGATTTTGCACTCTCCAACTTTAGTAGATCTCTCCCTCTGTGTTTAAAAAAAGTTTATCATTCACATAAACAGGGCATTCTCATAAGTATTATTCATGGGCATCTGAAATCATCTTTAATGAAAGACACATTTGCCAGTGGTCGAATGAACATGTCAAAAACATTTGCATTAGTTGACATTTATCTGGATTTGTGGGCCCCTTAAGACATTTCTAAAGTCTTTGGCACGTTGTGTCCCCTGTCTTCTACCAAACTGTCAGAGAGTTTGTAGCCTAGCTTGGAGCAAGTTGTCACAAAACTATAGCACCTACATCCCCTCCCATAAATACCCCAGCGATGGATTAGCCCACATTTGCTACTTAATATTTAACCTCAATGACATTGTAGGCTTGTATGAAAATTACATACGTATGCATGTACTGTACATGCATACATTTAAAGCCTATATGGAAGAAATATTTAATATGGACATTAAACCAAATACCTGTTAAAAACATTATTTTTTTTTCTCCTTGGACACATTACTTTTTAAAATAATATTTTACAGCTATTATGACAATTATGGCTACTGAAAGAGCAAGAATTGTATCTAAATGCAGAACTTTGAACTATCATTTGGCTTCTCCTCAGCTAAAATTATCATAGCTTTAATTTAGCTTATAAATGTAACAGAATTTGTTTCATCCCATTATCACTGTTTAGAAAGAAACATCTATTTAGTGTATTGTTTATACTACCGTATTCATAAGGAAATAGAAAGGAGAAGACATCTAGAAAATATTATATCTGCAAATATACACCCTCTTCTTCTCTTCTGATATGAGTAAATCTAGGTGTTGACCTTAGACCTTCCTGAAAATTGAGCTGACCTAAAATCATTGGCAGGTAAAGCGTAGTAATAATAGAAGTTGAAAATCAATACACTCTTCTTTACAGGGTCAATCTAAAGACATTTCAGTTTCAATGACAAAATGTTATTTGTCACCAAATACAATTCTAGTATTTCGGTGCAATACATCAAAGCTTGTATTATAGTATACGAGCAGTATAATGCTCCTAGCTGAAGCATGATTTCACTGGATGAGATATACAAAAATAAAATAATTCAATAAAGATTGAAAGTGGTATGATTTTACATCCAAATAAAAACAATGTAAGTTGCACACAGCAGTGAATGAACACTGAAAATTGAATGTGACTAGTAATATGTACCAGTTGTGGTAAGAAAGCATAAAATAGTTTAACAGCTTTATCAGAGCTTTAAAGGTAATGTGTGCTGTTTTTGTATAGTTTCATAATTTATGTTTTATCGTGGTATTAAACCCAAAAAACAAACATTTATTGTATGGCAGCTTACTAAATCTCAGATGTGATGACTGCATTTGTTTATAATGCTTTCTTATCTTTATTTTCACCTGGTGATTCAGCTAGTAAGTCTGTTATTTTTCAACAAAACCAGCTGCAGATGTAGTGGTTACAAGCCATGTACCACTGACAGGGGTGCTTTCAGTGATTTGCTTTAATTTATTTATGTAACTTCTTTCATCCCAAAAGGAACAAAACTGTTGCTGTAACTGCTTAACCACATCAATACCGGGCCT
Organism: Lithobates pipiens; assembly: GCF_037356315.1. Taxonomy (NCBI): domain Eukaryota; kingdom Metazoa; phylum Chordata; class Amphibia; order Anura; family Ranidae; genus Lithobates; species Lithobates pipiens. The sequence goes on from NW_027507903.1 coordinate 190,173,021, forward strand.
ATTCTGGCACTCCTCTCCTACACAGAAAAATAATTTGTTTGCTAGAAAATTACTCAGAACCCCCAAACATTATATATTTTTTTTTAGTATACACCCTAGAGAATAAAATGGCGGTCATTGCAACTTTTTATCTCACACAGTATTTGCGCAATAATTTTTCAAACGCATTTTTTTGGTAAAACAAAAAGGTTTCATGATTTAAAAAATAACAAAACAGTAAAGTTAGCCCAATTTTTTTGTATAATGTGAAAGATGATGTTACGCCGAGTAAATAGATACCTAACATGTCACGCTTTAAAATTGCGCACACTCATGGAATGACGCCAAACTTCAGTACTTAAAAATCTCCATAGGCGACGCTTTAAATTTTTTTACAGGTTACATATTGAGAGTTACAGAGGAGGTCTAGAGCTAGAATTGTTGCTTGTGCTTTAACACACTTGGCGATACCTCACATGTGTAGTTTGAATGGCGGTTACATATGTGGGCGGGACTAACGTGTGCGTTCGCTTCTGAGCGCGAGCTACTGGGGACAGGGGCATTTTAAAAAACATTTTTTTATTTATTTTTTATTTTACTTTATTTTTTTTAGTTTTACTTTAATTTTACAATTTTTTTGATCACTTTTATTCCTATTACAAGGAATGTAAACATCCCTTGTAATAGGAATCTATGTGACTGGTCCTCTTTATGGAGAGATATGGGGACCCCACATCTCTCCTCCAGGCTGGAAAGCATGAGATCGTGAAAAAAATTTCACCGATCCCATGCTGACAGCCGTGACTGCGGCTTTGTTTACTTCTGGGAACTCGGGTGTGACATCATAACATCGCGCCCGGGCCTCCGACGGTCATAGAGATGACTGGTAACCATCTGGTCACCGGAAATCTCTATCGCCATCATCCGGCGCTGGACGATTCTTTCTCCGGGTCTCCGATGGCACGGGAGAGCCCGGAGAAGCACTGGATGGCGGCGGGAGGGGGGGATGTCCCCTCCCATCGCCTGTAAGAACGATCAAGCGGCAGAACTGCCACTACGATTGTTCTTATGGTGCACAGAATCGCCAGCAGCCTGTGGCTGCTAGCATCATTCAGATATTCCCACTGAAATTCCAGGATGTCATATGACATCGTGAGCGGGAAGTGGTTAAAACATGGTTAGCTGGAGTTTTGCGTCAGTTTATTGAGTGTATCTAAGTTTGCTAGTCCTTCTAACACTCCCCTCCCCCAGACTGGCATTGCTGCTGTCTGCTGTGTCCCTGTGCTCCTTCATCCAGAGTGAAGGGCACTTTAATACAGGAGGTGTGTTATTGACCAGATCACCAGGTGAAAACATAGAGGGGGAAAAAGCTTAAAACAGGAAAGCTAATGCAGCCAGCATAGCTAATGATTGGTAAGCTGCAAAATATTATCTTTTTTGGTATATTTTTGGTTTTGATTTTATACTACTTCAAGTGTGTAACACGAAATGTTAACCACTTGACCAGCAGGCACTTAAACCCCATTCCTAATCAGACCAATTTTCAGCTTTCGGTGCTCTCACAATTTGAAGGACAATTACTCAGTCATGCAACACTGTACCTATATGAACTTTTTGTCCTTTTTTTCACACAAATAGAGCTTTCTTATGAGGGTTTTTAATCACCACTGGGTTTTTTATTTTTTGCGCCATAAAAGAAAAAAGAACGAAAATCCTGTAAAAAAAAAAAAAATGCAGTTTTCTTTGTTTCTGTTCTAAAATTTAGCAAATTTGTAATTTTTTTTCATATTTTTTGGCCAAAATGTATACCGCTACATATCTTTGGTAAAAATAACCCAAATTGGTGTATATTATTTGGTCTTTGTGAAAGTTATAGAGTCCAAAAGCTATGGTACCAATCTCTGAAAATTGATCATACCTGAATTACTGCCAGCCTATCTCATTTCTTGAGACCCTTTTTGGAAAGTAGACATTCCAATGTATTTAGTAAGAGGCATAATGAGTTTTTTTAAGTTGTATTTTTTTCCCACAATTCTTTAATAGATAGATAGAAATAGATAGATAGATAGAAATACATATATATATATATATATATATATATATATATATATATATATATATATATTTATTTAAATATCTTAATAGTATGAAAATACTAAGGTATCCATTTAAGAAGCACTGCTTCATTCTCCGGCATTCTCAGAGGAGATCTTTCTCCTCTGGGTGCCAGTTTATGAAGCTTTGTAGATCGCTTCTCCATTGGAGGAGTGAACTGATCTACAAACGCTTCAAACAGTGGAGAGCAGCCCCTGATACTGGAAACAGAGAGATGTCAGTTTATTAAGCAGTGATAAATTATCACTACTCCATACATGGATAGACGGCATGGTTAATGCTAAAAAAAATAAAGAGTCCCCCTACATTATATATATATATATATATATATATATATATATATATATACATATACAAATACACAGTATACACATAAATATGACAGGGGTGCATGATTACTGTGTTAGGGGGTCTGATCAAGGTAGAAAGAAATTAATAATCTTCCTTCTTCCTTCTCAGATCCCCCGGGATTCTCTCTTCACTCCCTGATTCTCCACCTCTGAGCTGGTGAATCAGGGAGGGTGAATTTTGACACAGATCGCCAGTGAAGTGTTGAGATTGCAGCTTCATAAACTGGCCGTTTCTGTGTCAGTCAATGAGGATTCTCAGTGTGCGGAGATCATCCAATTTTCTCGGTTTCATAAACTGTTTATGGACTGTGATCAGTGGCAATCCTCGGGATCACCGCTCTTCACTGCTTCATAAACGGACACCTAAGTCTCAAATAAAGATTTGATTCAAAACATATTTTTTTATTTACAAGCAGTATTTTTCTGTGCTTCAACATAAACAACAAAATGCTAATTTAAAGCTTAAAGCTATTTAAATAGTCCTAGGTATAGAACCATCAAGGCACAGTTACTAAAATATTTCATTGCTTGGGAACAGAATCTTTAAACAACCTTCACCAGCAACACAGATATGTTAATTTTTTTTAAATCTAGCACAAACTGCTATTTCTAGATAAGCAAAGGCCAGGCTCTGCCTATAATATTTATTTACTTTAACCCTTACATATTCCTCAAAGATGTGTACATTTGTTAAAAGCAGATTTAAACCCATCAATTTGAAAGTTTGCCAAAACAGTTACAGTCAAGGTATGCCCTGAGTGATAACTTTCATAACGGCTTACACTCAACCAAACTATCAAGCCATCAAATGGTTGGTGTCATAACTGATCACATGTATAGCATCATGGAAACTCCAGATCAAATAGAGGCTAAGATGGCAGCTTCCTTGTCTGTAAATGATAGGAGGGGTTAGTTCTGCTTTAAGTCTTGAATCACCAGACCCACCAAAAATATGTTTAACCATTTGCCGATCAGCCGTCGTCATTATACTGTGGCAGGTCGGCACGATCTGTGAACTGTCGTAGCTATACGTCGGTCCCTTTTAATGGGTTAGCAGGTGTGCGGGCAGAAGGGGTGCTGATGCTCTTGACCGGCAGTCGCAATGACCGCCGGCCATGAGCAATCGCGAGCACGAGAGGCAGAACAAGGTCAGATGTGAGTAAACACACAAATCCCTGTTCTGTGAGGAGAAGAGAGAGAGATTGTGAGTTCCTAGGGCCTGGGAATCACGATCTCTCATCACCTATAGTCAGTCCCCTCCCCCTACAGTTAGAACACATACATAGGGAACACAGTTAACCCCTTGACCCCTAGTGTTAACCCCTTCTCTGCCAGTGACATTTATATAGTAATCAGCCCATTTTATAGCACTGATCGCTGTATGATTGTCAATCGACCCAAAAATGTGTCAAAAGTGTCCGATGTGTCCGCCATAATATTGCAGTCTTGATAAAAATCGCAGATTGCCGCCATTACTAGTAAAAAAATAATAATAATAATAAAAATGCCATAAATCTCCTATTTTGTAGACACTATAACTTTTGCGCAAACCAATCAATATATGCTTTTTGTGATTTTTATTACCAAAAATATGTAGCAGAATACATATCAGCCTAAACTGGGGAAAAAAATTGTTTTTTTAAAAAAATAAATTGGGCTATTTATTACAGCAAAATGTACAAAATATTGTTATTAATAATGTAATTATTAATATACATAATTTATATGCAGCCAACAGTTACCTAGGAGCTTACAATCTAATAGGGAAGGGCAAGTGGAGAAAAAGGTAATAACTCTGAGGGATGAACTGATGGGAGAAATAGAGGACTCAGCTATTAGCTGAAGGCAGGATATGCTTTCCTGAAGAGATGCTTTTTCACAAATCTCCTAAAGAGTAGGAGATAACTGGAAAGATTGGGGTAGGGAGTTCCAGAGCATGAGAGAGGCTCTGGAGAAGTCCAGAAGATGAGAATGGGAGGAGGAGACAAGGGAGCTAGAGAGCAGGAGGTATTGGGATGAGCAGAGAGTTACATAGTTACATAGAGGGAGATTTACTAAAACTGGAACACTCAGAGTCTGGTGCAGCTGTGCATGGTAGCCAATTAGCTTCTAACTTCAGCTTGCTCAAGTAAGCTTTGACAATAAACCTGGAAGATGATTGGTTTCTATGCACAGCTGCATCAGATTTTGCACTCTCCAGTTTTAGTAAATAACCCCTATTGCTGCATAGTTAGTCAGGCTGAAAAAGACACTTAGTTCAACCAAAAAAATTAAAATAATAATAATACAATCCCATATACACAATCCTTCACCCACAGTTTATGCAGATACAGTTGATCCAGAGAAAGGCGAAAAACCCCAGCAAAGCATGCTCCAATTTGCTACAGCAGGGGAAAAATACTTCCTGATCCCCTGAGAGGCAATCAGATTTTCCCTGGATCAACTTTAACTATAAAAATGAGCACGCCGCGGTCAACGGCGATATGCCGTGAGTGGCGGCTCCCGTACGCATGCGCAGGAGTGACATCATCGCGGCTTCGCCGAATGACAGCGGCGGAGCAGCGAGACCAACCAAGAAGATGGATGCGCCGGACTACAGGGTCCTGTGTCAGGGTCCTGTGGCTCCTGTGTCAGGTAAGTGACACATAATGGACTACTATGCGATGCATAGTAGTCCATTATGCTTTACCTTTGCAGGAAATGAAAGAGGAAGTAAACTCATCAGGGTTTACTTCCTCTTTAATCTTCTCTTCTCAAGAGGAATTAGATTCAGTTCCTCTTAGCTGAGTTCCTCCATGCCTCTTATCAGTTTAGTTGCCCTTCTCTGCACTTTCTCCAGTTCCCCGATATCCTTTTTGAGAACTGGTGCCCAAAACTGAACTGCATATACCAGATGAGGTCTTACTAATGATTTGTACAGGGGTAAAATTATATCTCTCTCTCTATGGAGTCCATACTATTGAGCTTATCATCTACCAAAACCCCCAGATCCTTCTCCACTACGGATTCCTCCAGGTGTACTCCCCTTAGTATGTATGATGCATGCATATTCTTGACCCCCAAGTGTATAACTTTACATTTATCAACATTAAACCTCATTTGCAACTTAGTTGCCCAATTAGACAGTGCATTGAGGTCGGCTTGTAAATTGGAGACATCCTGTAAGGACGTTATTCCCCTGCATAGCTTAGTGTAATCTGCAAAGACAGAAATGCTACTTTTAATCCCAGACCCTATATCATTTATGAAGATATTAAAAAGTTAAGGTCCCAGCACTGAACCTTGAGGTACACCACTGATAACCTTAGACCACTCAGAGTAAAGCCTCATGCACATGATCAGATTGTTGGCCAACAAAACTGTGGAATTTTGTCCAAAGGGCGTTGGCCCAAACTTGTCTTGCATGCGCATGGCCACACAATTGTTGCCCAACATTTGGCTACTGGCTATTGAACTTCTTTTTTCTAGTCCCGTCATACATCATCGCATTCTAAACGAATGGACTGTGGTGTGATCGTGTGTAGGCAAGTCTGTTTCAGCGGAACTTCGTCGGAAAGACTGTCAGAGTTTATTCTGCCGGAAAGTCCGGTCATGTGTGCGCGGCATTAGAGTCATTAACCACCACTATATGAATTCTGGATTGAGAAGGGAGAAAAAAACTGCTGGTTATACATACTTTTATTTAACCACTTCAGATCCGCGCTATTGCCAAATGACGGCATTAGCGCGGACCTACATTTCCGGGACTACGTCTATTGACGTAGTCCCGGTTACGAGCGGCCTGCGCGCCCCCTGAGGGGCGCGCGCGGCGCGCTCTGTGATCGGCGAGTCCGTGAGACTCGCCTGATCACCGATCCGTGTAAGGGGTCGATCCCGACCCCTTATCACGTGATCAGCTGTCAGCCAATGACAGCTGATCATGTGATAGAACGGAGCCGGTAATCGGCTATTATTCCTCCTCGCGCTGACAGCGCGAGGAGAGAAAAAAAAAGCCGATCACCGGCGGCCGTGATCGGGACATCAGTCCCGATCACGGCCATCAATACAAGGGACCACCTGCCACCTGCCTGTGCCCACCTGCCTCCCGCAGTGCCATCCTGAAATTAAATAAAAGCAAAAGTAAGTGCCCCCCGTCAGTGCCCCCCGTCAGTGCCCATAGTGCCCACAGTGCCACCCACAGTGCCACCCACAGTGCCACCCACAGTGCCACCCCACAGTGCCACCCACAGTGCCACCCAATCTGCTCAAAGGTGCTGCACCCCAGTGCCGCCCATCAGTGCCCAGCAGTGCCGCCCATCAGTGCCCAGCAGTGCCGCCCATCAGTGCCCAGCAGTGCCACCTATCAGAGCCACCTATCAGTGCCACCTATCAGTGCCCATCAGTCCCATCTATCTGTGGTACCTATCAGTGCCCATCCGTGCCACCCATCTGTGCCACTTATCCGTGCCACCCATCCGTGCCATCTTATCTGTGCCCATCTTTGCCCATCAGTGCCGCCTTATCTGTGCCCATCGGTGCCGCCTTATCTGTGCCTATTAGTGCCGCCTTAACTATGCCTATCAGTGCCCACCGGTGCAGCCTATCAGTGCCCACCAATGCAGCCCATCAGTGCCCACCAATGCAGCCCATCAGTGCCCACCAATGCAGCCTATCAGTGCCGCCTAATCAGCGCACTTCAATGAAGGAGAAAAATGACCCGTTTGCAAAATTTTATAACAAACTATTAAAACATGATTTTTTTTTTTTTTTTTGCATCTTTTTTTGTTTGTTTAGCAAAAAATAAAACTCCGAGCTGTAACTAAATACCACCAAAAGAAAGCTCTATTTGTGGGAAAAAAATGATAAAAATTTCATTTGGGTACAGTGTTGTATGCCCGCGTAATTGTCACTCAAAGTGCATCAGCGCTGAAAGCTGAAAATTTGTCTGGGACTGAGGGGGGTTTAAGTGCCCAGTAAGCAAGTGGTTAATTACTACTGTATGTACATCTATATTTTTTATTTTATTCCTCCCCTGTAGTATAATATAATGTATATACTGTATATATAGGTGGATAAAATGTTGACAATTGCATTTGATTAATAGTTGGATACTAGGAACAATTTGCACTGTAATTAATAGCAGCCAGTCAAGTGCCACCTTGAGTATTGTGCTGTCAAATAAATTATAGTTGACATAATTCGTTATCTGGAGCTTGGCTGGAGGTGGCAGGAGAAATATACAGAGTTAAGCTATTTAAAAAGATGTACAAATCTGTAAATGTAAAGCTGTGCTATTTATTAGTTAGTGACATGGCATTCCTACTTTTGCACCAGTAAAAATGTATTATACATCTAATTTATAGCTCTCGCAATGAGTAGTAATTACAATAGGTTGCACAAGTATTTTCCATATTCAGAGATAGATTGCTGGATATGTCAATGTAAACAAAGTTGTTCCCTCGTTCATGTTTCATGTTTATAACCATAAGCAAACATGCTTTAGCAACATTTGCCACTTTGAGTATTGTGCTGTCAAATAAATTTTATTTAACATAATTTGTTATTTGGAGCTTGGCTGGAGGTGGCTGGAGAACTATACTGAGATAAGCTATACCAAGTTGTTTCAGGGAGTAAATAAATGGTCATTTTTATTATAGCCAAAAGCTAACATGCTGACAGTGAAAAATATCGGATTAACTATTTGAATGCATTCAAAATAATTGCATCTCTAGAAGAAATGCACCCTCAACCTGACCCTCAAAAGTAAAAGGACCTTTATTTATCAAAGTAGGGAACCAACCATGTATTTGGTTGTTCTGCTTTTGAACGGTATATAAATGATTGGGTTGTGTTTTCTAATGTTTATATGGGAGCCTATACATGTATTACTATATGCAAAAATGGAAAATAAAAATGTGGTCAAATAAATCCACAGTTATACAAAGGCAGAATGACCAAACATTACCTCAATAAAGAACACCTATACTAAGAAAAACACATAGGCTATGATTGGTAATCTCTTTATGAAACCCTAATTACCTGACTGTCTCTGTTTTTTGTTTTGGTTTTTTATACTGATCATGAACAAGTGAAGTAATCGCAAGCTCAGAACTCCTAACTTGCATAAAGCTTTGTATCTGCATAGAAGCATGGCAACTAGCATTTTAGAAGGTCAGGTCAGCAATGGCAGTCTACTCTACAGGTTCACTCTGTATATACAGTGGATATAAAAAGTCTACAAATCCCTGTTAAAATGTCAGGTTTATGTGGTGTAAAAAAAACGAGACAAAGATAAATCATTTCAGAACTTTTCCCACCTTTAATGTGACCTATAAACTGTACTCAGTTGAACAACAAACTGAAATCTTTTAGGGAAGTAAAAATAAAAAAATAAAATAACATGGTTGCATAAGTGTGCACACCCTTAACCACTTCAATACCGGGCACTTATACACCTTCCTTCCCAGACCAATTTTCAGCACTGTCACAATTTGAATGACAATTGCGCGACCATGCTACACTGTACGCAAATTACATTTTTATCATTTTGTTCCCACAAATAGAGCTTTCTTTTGGTGGTATTTGATAGCCTTAATTAAAAAAAAGACAGAAATTTTTTTTTAAAAAAAGTTTTTTTTGTTTCAGTTACAAAACTTTGTAAATAAGTAAGTTTTCTCCTTTGCAGATGGGCACTGATGGGGCTGTACTGACAGGTACTGATAAGGTGGCACTGATGGGCACTGATGAGGTAGCACCAATGAGGTGGAACTGATGAGGTGGCATTGATGGGCATTGATGATGGGCACTAATATGCAGCACTGATGGAGCACTGATAGGCAGCACTGATGGGCACTGATAGGTGGCACTGATATGCGGCACGGATGGGCACTGATAGGTGGCATGAATGGGCACTGATAGGCGGCATGGATGGGCATCAATAGGCAGCATGGATGGGCACTGATAAGTGGCACAGGTGGGCACTGATAAGCAGCATGGATCAGTACTGATAGGTGGCATGGATGGGCATGGATGGGCACTGATAGGTGGCACTCATTTTCTGTAATCTATAGTACTGATGGATGCCAATCAGTGCCAAACAATAATTCTGGCCAATCAGTAAAGCCCTTTGGCATCCCTGGTGGCCTAGGGTGGTGTACCTGGTGGTGGGCATCCCTGGTGGTCTGGTGGCATCCCTGGTGGTCCAGTGTGGGCATCCTCGGGGGGCTGCACTGATAATCAATCAGCACAGACTCCTCTGTCAGAGAGGCAGCTGATCGGGTCTCCCCTACTCACGTCTGACAGACACAAGGGAGGAAAAGTTGATCACTGGCTCTTCCTGTTTACATCGTGATCAGCCATGATTGGACACGGCTGATCACATGGTAAAGAGTCTCCGTCAGAGACTCTTTACCTAGATCGGAGTTGCGGTGTTTCAGACTGACGCATCGCAGCAAAGATCGCCACAATGCGTGCCCATCCATCATATGACGTCCGGTCAGGATCTTGAAACCACTTTACTGCCATCATTTTGCTATACAGCGGGCGGAAAGTGGTTACACTAATACTTTGTTGAAATACCTTTTTATTTTATTACAGCACAGTCTTTTTGGGTATGAGTCTATCAACAAAGCACATGTTGACTTGGCAATATTTGCCCACTCTACTTTGCAAAAATACTCCAAATCTGTCAGATTGCAAGGGCATCTCCTGTATACAGCCCTCTTCAGACCACACCACATATTTTCAATGGGATTCAGGTCTGGGCTCTGGCTGGGCCATTTCAAAACTGTAATCTTCTTCTGGTGAAGCCATTCCTTTGTTGATTTGGATGTATGCTTTGGGTCATTGTCATGATGAAGATAAAGTTCCTCTTCATGTTGATCTTTCTAGAAAAAGCCTCAAGGTTTTTTGCCAATATTGACTGGTATTTGAAACTGTTCATAATTTCTTCTACCTTGACTAAGGCCCTTGTTCCATGCTTCACTGTGGGTATGTCGCTCTTTTGTTGATGTGCAGTGTTGTTTTTGCGCCAAACATATCTTTTGGAATTATGGCCAAAAAGTTCAACCTTGGTTTCATAAAACCTAACACATTTTCCCACATGCTTTTGGGAGGCTTCAGATGTGTTTTTGCAAAATTTAGCCAGGGTTGGATGTTTTTCTTCCTAAGAAAAGGCTTCCATCTTCCCATTTTACCCCATAGCCCAGACATTTGAAAAATATGGGAGATTGTTGTCACATGTACCACACAGCCAGTACTTGCCAGATATCCCTGCAGCTCCTTAAATGTTTCCTCTTGGCAGTCTCCCTGACCAGTTTTCTTCTTGTCTTTTCATAAATTTTGGAGGAACATCCAGTTCTTGGTAATGTTACTGCCATTTTCTCCACTTGATGATGACTGTCTTCACTGTGTTCCGTGGTATATCTAAAGCCTTGGAAATTCTTTTGTACCCTTCTCCTGACTGATACCTTTTAACAATGAGATCCCTCTGATGTGTTGGAAGCTCTCTGCAGACCATGGCTTTTGCTATAGGGTGCGACTAAGAATATGTTAGGAAAGACCTACTAGAACAGGTGAACCTTATTTGGAGTTAATCAAAGTCGCTTTAAATGATGGCAGGTGTGTACTGACTCCTATTTAACATGAGTTTGAATGTCATTGCTTAAAGTGATTGTAAACCTTTGTGTTTTTTTTTTAAATAACAAACATGTCATACTTACCTCCACTGTTCAGCTCGTTTTGCACAGAGTGACCCCGATCCTCGTCTTCTGGGGTCCCTTGGTGGCTCTCGCGGCTCCTCCTCGCATAAGACAAACCCCTAGGAGAAGCACTCTCCTAGGGGATTACTGCGCAGGCATGCTCCTGAGTCCAGCATTTGCATCCATAGACACGAATGCCGGATTCGGCCCCACCCCCCGGTGCCCGCGTCATTGGATTTGATTGATAGCAGTGGGAGCCAATGGCTGCTCTGCTATCAATCTATACAATCAAGAGCAAGGACCCCCTCAAAAGATTTCAGTTTGTTGTTCAAATGAGTTGTACAGTTTATAGGTCACATTAAAGGTGGAAAAAGTTCTGAATTTTTTTATCTTGGTCTCATAGCCTAAAAGCCAAACAATTGTCAAAAAGAAATAGACAATGACAATTAAAATATGAGCTGTGGTACATGAGATATGAAGACAACCAAATGCGACTAAATATAATAATACACAACATTTAAGCCTAAAAATGTTGATTTTTTTAAAATGTTTTTTTAAATCTCAAGTATTATTTTTCCATCCATTTGCTGCCTTAATTTGTGTCTGTTATATTTTCCTGGAATTTCGTTTTAATCCTTAGAATCAGATCATGCGACTGACTTTAGAAATGGTCAGCAATGTAATTTCTTTTAATTATGCACACATGCCTAGTTTTGGAATGTCGCTGTGTGATATTTACTTTTGGGCCGCAAGATGCTTTAAGGTCATGTATTACAAAATAGTCTGAGCTAGGAGATCAGGGATTCAGCAGGGGGAGCTAAAAATATGTTTCTATCGATGTGATAGTTATTTATATCATGGCAGTAATCATGTAATACTAACATGGCAGCGGTATTTTGGTAGTACTCTATGACAATGCAGCAGCAATCTTTTTTCAGAATTTAGTATATGTGTGTGCTTTCATGCTTCATGGCAGAGGGGCCAATTCACACCATAGCAATGCTGTCTGGATGCGTTCCGAATGCTTTTCTGCATACACATTTTTGGTGCTTTTTTAATGCATTGCAGTTCATTTTTCCCCCTCTTTTTTCGTCACCTTAAATAAGGACATATGTGTTTCAGTGCATTTTTGGTGCGTTTTTGGTGTGTTTAGGTACATCCCGGTGCATTTTTGATGGGTTTTACTGCGTTCCAATACAGTCCAGTGCAGAAAAAATTCAGCATGTTCTTCTTTTATTTTCTGGAACTGGCACGTAGTGGAACTGACTGCACTGGTGTAAACTATGCCACTGGCCATATATACCCTACTATCCATGCATTTTTGATGCAGAAAAAATGCACTGGACTGCATGTGATGTGAACTGGCCCCATGTCTGTGTCATGCATTTAAATCATTGTATGAGTAGGTATGGATGCGGTCAAATGAACTGTGGGGATGCACCTACCCGGAAGTTGCCAAATAATCACAATCTTTTTAGAGCAAGTCTCAGCTCTACATAAAGGTTCTCCAACCCCATAGAGTTAATAGCAAATATTTGTAAGGCTTATACTACCAGAATCAATAATTGTTCTGCACTTATGAACTTACATTTCAGTTTATATCCAATGTCCAATTTATCTTTATTTTAAGGAAAATTCCTAATAAATCTCAACTCAATTATCTCTCTCTAAAGTCTGAAGAAAAAAAAACTAAATGAAAATGCTTCTTCAAATACACTACAATTTATGCAAATGTTAACTGGAATTCATTCTAAAGAAGATTTCAAAATCAATTCAATAAGTTGCATAAACAGGATAATTTGAAATAAATTGTTTCCAGGTAATAGGTGCTGTAGTTGTTTCTAATTATGTTCCCTGAACCAACAGATAAAATACAAATCAGTGATGAAAATGTCAATCCAATACCCATAAAAAAATGTAATATCTTTCACCTAAAGTTGATGGGAAGCAAGTGCTGCACCTGTATCAGAAGACACATTTTAAGCTCCACTTTGAATACAAGTGTAATAAGCATATTTTTTTTTTCTTTGCTTGTTTTATGGATGAGGAAGAAAATGTCCAAATTAGACTCCAACCCAACCAGCCACACTTTTCATGTGCTGCAGCCATGCAAAGGGGTTAATTTACTAAAACCGGAGAGTACAAAATCTGGTGCCGCTTTGCATAGAAACCAATCAGCTTACAGGTTTTTTGTAAAATCTTAATTGAACACGCTGAAATTAGAAGCTGATTGGGTACCATGTACAGCTGCACCAGATTTTACACTATCCAGTTTTAGTAAATTAATCCCAAAGCCTTGCAGGTCCCAATTAGGGAATAGGATGAGCTGAATGTGTGTGGGTTCCATCCAATGCAGTTTTAGAACAAGTTCTGCAAATGTTACTGAAGTTTGTATTCTAAATTCAAACCCCATAGCTATCAATAAAAGCTAATTCATGAAAATAAGCAATGCTAATTTTAGGCTAATAGGCAAATGATTGACAATACATAGAGCATGGGGTGCTTATAAGTGGACTGGTATACATTCATCAATGCAAAATATATTTTTAATAATCTATATTCAGCAGTTAGAAGGTCTTTTTAGGCAGCTGAAAGGGTACATTGAAATTAGAAAACTAAAAATAAAATTAGAGGACGCCTTAAAGTATACCCGCACAAAAACAAAACAAAACAAAAAAAACCTGTAAGGCAAAGGCATAATGAGCTAGTATGCAACTTATTATAGGCTGACCTGTAGGTAAAAATATAAAAAAAAGGGTATACAACCACTTTAAAATGTCTTTATTTGTTTTCACAGAACATTACAATTCTCAGGGACAGCATCAGCCAATAGCAGAGGCAACTCAATATACTTGATTTCCATAAAAAAAGTCTTTATCTGGTTATTTTATTGAAGATGTTATTTTTTTTGGTGTAGATAGGTCATAAATGAGAGCTGAAAGTAGCAGGTTGCTAAAAAATCTAGTGAAAATATATGTATTAAAATAATAATGTTTATTTAATCAACTTCATGATTCGGCATATATGCTCTTTTTTTTCTGTGATGGTGAAATCACCTTCTAAAGCGCTGGAGTCACTGATTTACGTATTGTGGGAGAAAACAATGTTGTTGTCAAGATAGGTAAATCAGTGCTGCAGCTGAATGGTGTACCTGAAAACAAAAAAATGGTTAACAATAAAACACAGTAAACAGTAATGTATAAAAGAATTACACATCTGAAAAGAAAACATGATAAAACATAGTAACAATAAAACATTGCATTGTAGAATACAGTAAAAAATAGCAGAATAATAGAGAATAGAGAGAGAGAACAATAAAAAGACAACTATTTTTGCTAAACTTTTTTTTGTTACACTTTTATTTGTAACTGTAATGGTTTGCTTCCAGGTTCGGGTCTCCCAAAATGCGATGGCATCTTTGGAGAGCCTGTGAAAGTGTGTCCTAGTCTGTGCAGTGCTGTACCCTATGCTAATACTCCACTAGTGTGTGGTAGCGTTCAAAACATCCACCAATGCAAAGATTAGGATGATTAGGACAGGAGGGGCAATAATAGAAGATGTCACGCCTATATCTGCGCTTTCTACAGACATAACATTTTCTTTGGGGGGCTTGTTGGAAGGGAGGGTGCCAGGCAGGACATACAGAAAATGCACATAATTATTCAGCAGAGCCAATTGAAAATAAGTATACAGACACATTTGTACCAGCATCTGGCCTTACAGGCAACTAGGTACAGCGCCAACAACTGGTCGTTGAGGTCCACCCCTCCCATATTAAGGTTATGTTCGTGGACACAGAGGGTTTCTCGACAACACCAGTTGCTGATGCTGTAGGAATTTGGACCGTCATGTCTGTGTGAAGGGAGGACAGAACAAAAACATTCAGATTATCCTTTCACTTCACAGTGAGCAAATTATTACACTGCAAGCAGGCTTTCTCTCCCAGCCTAAGATGGGAATCTACAAGCCGCTGGGGTAAACCCCAGCGATTAGATCACATGGTACCAAATGTGCTAATTCCATGATCAAACAAGTGAATAAAAAGTGTCATGCTAGTGTAATAATTGTCCACATACAAGTGGTATCCCTTTCTGAATAAGAGTGACACCAATTCCCGCACAATCTTACCAGCGAGCCCTATGTAATCTGGGCATTTATCCGGCTCTACGTGACTATCTCTTCCCTCGTAAACCATAAAACTATATGTATAGCATGTGGCCCTGTCACAGAGCTTTTACACCTTGACCCCATATCTGGCACACTTGCTGGGAAGATTCTGTTTGAAACATAAGCGGCCAGAAACTTAATCAGGGACTCATCAATGGCAGACAACTTGATGGGGGAGTAAACAAGACTGCAAACTGTTGGTTGAAGTGGTTTACAAGAGGCCAAAATTCTGTATAGCCGATCATATCCAAGGTCACCCCCAGGACGACAGAGTTCATTGTCATTGAAGTGCATGAACCACAAGTTCTGCTCATATTGTGCCCTGGCCATGGAGGCAGAGAACAGAGGCATATGGTGAATTGGGTCAGTGGACCAATATTACCACAACTCACTCCTTTTTAGTTATGCCCATGAGGAGGGATATGCCCAGAAAGGTTTTAAATTCAGAAACTATAATAGTTTTACAATCTCTGGCAAAGGTCAAATGGGTATTAGTGGCGATGAATTGACCAGCACACAAATTTCTTTGGTCCACAATAGATCTATAGGGATCTTCAGTGAAAAACATCAAATTAAAATCAAGTGACATAAAATCAACTGTTTCCACCTGAATTCTGGGTTGGCTAGTGAATGGGGGAAGTACTGGTGCTGCAGAAGTGGTGGGCTCCCAATTAGAATTGGGAAATGCAGCAGGAAGGGCACTATGGGCTGGATGGGCCTTTCTTTGGCTTCTTGGTGTCGACGGGACGCTAGGTGTGTTAGCCACCTCACCAGCTTGAACTGCACTTATGGGACCCGCCATGTCCCCACGTGTTACTGCAGTGCTGGTTTGACTACAACCAGGATGTACTAATTCACCAGAAAGATGAGCGACACTAGTACTTCTCTGCTCCATACGAGAGCCCTGCGGTTCTTTCATCTCAACGACAGCAGAAGAATGGGGTCGGGTGCGCCTGACCTTGGCAGGGACCACAACTCCATCGTCAGAGCTATCTGTCAGAGTGTGGCTGCTGTCTACAAGATTGTATTCTGAGCCTAAATCTGACAGATGAGTGACTTCCTCTTCACTATCTGTCATGCTCAGAAACGTGTAGGCCTCTTTACTAGTGTACCTTTGATTTGACATTTTGGTCTCTAAATTTACTGGCACACTAGTGAGACTCACAGGAAAAAGAGCTCCTGGCTGTCAGCAACTGATTCAAATGCTACTGAAAAAACTGTTACCGTTCGCAGGGATCAGGCCTGACTCTGTGAACACTGCAGTTATGTGTGTTGTGTTTTTGTAAGGGACAGTGATTGATTGATACTGCACTTGGGGACGCTAGTATAGATCTGATCAGATCAGATATTGATCCGGTCAGACACTATACTACTAAGGGAGGTGTATGGTGCGTACATGGGTGTTAGCGCCACTGGCACTAATCTGATGCTGCCTGGGGTGACACAGACCTTATCTGACACTAAAACCTAACTGATATCACCCACTGGGAAATCAGGGGGTTAAACCTTTATGTTTAATATACTGCAGGTGCCCTGATGCTATAAAAAGCAAACAACTACCCAGCGTCACCCATAACACTATTACAATATGATGATCACTGGTGACAGGGGGTGAAAGGGTTAACTAGGGGGCAAGCAGGGGGTTAAAACTTTTATTAGGTGGGTTTAAGGGGGTAACCTAGACCTAACGAGGCCTAACTGCCCTAACATTTATTTTAGTCTCAAATGACACCAATGCAGTGATCACTGAAAAATCTGAAAACTGCAATTGGTGAAACAGTGGCAGGGAGTGAAGGAGTTAACTGGGGAGGGGGAGATCGAGGGGTGATTGAGGGGTGGCAAGTGTACCTGTGTGTACTGGTGTTAGTGTAGTTTTGGTGCAACTCACTGTTAAATGTTATCTCTCCTCTCACTGGAATCGAAAAGAATCCATAAGGAGAGATGAAATCACTTCCTCCTGTCTGTGTTTACACTTACACAGATAGGGGAAGGTTTCCATTCGTTAGGACCGATCAGTAAGTCCAGACCATAAATCGTTTGTCTGGCCCTGGGGACTGATCGGTCCTCTAACAAATCCAACTGCTGTGCCCACGGGAAGGGAGGGATGTACAGGTATGCCTATTTACCCACCTGTGCCATTCTGCCGACATACATCGGCGTGCGGTGGTCGGAAACTGGTTAATAAAAGCTAATTTGGGAGGCAGGGAGTAGGCATTTATCAGACTGAAAAAAATGTTTCTCAAACATTAATAAAAATTGAACAATTTTGATGCACTGAATCACATCTTTTTTTAATACAAATACATTTCAGATGCAGGGAGAAGTCATATTTCAGACAGAAAAAAAAATCAATGAAGACACTATATTATAGTTTTCTCATATACTGCACTTTACAGAATCTCTATTTTTTTTTAGGAAACAGTTTAAAAAGAAAAGGATTTTACTGAATGGCCAGAATATCATGCTTTGAAGTAGGATTACATTTTGTAAGCAAAAATAACTCGCATTTCAGCTCCAAATATAAAATTTTACTGTTATTTTTTAAGAAGCATAATTTATAAATTATACAGATCAGCTGCACAGAATCAAATCATATTCCATAGAAGACCATTGAGAAAGGGTAAGAGCAGACAGACTGCATCTTTCAAAATTTCAGAGCTAGGGAATGAGAATGGGATTTTTCTATTTAAAGAATCACTGTTAAACCATACTACATTAAAAATTCTCAGTCATGCTAGTGTACTCAAGTACTCAAAAGATTGATACAAATAGCTTTCCAATAGACTGCATGAAAGCCCAAACTTTTTCCAAAACAAACCAAATAAAATATGTTTTGCATAAACATAAAATATTGCCAATTGTAAATGGCAATGCACCCATAAAAAATGCAAACATTGATGGCTAACAGATTAGTTAGCTGGCCAAAAGAAAAAAATAGGTTTTGAGTATTATTAATGCCAGCACACCATAAGCAAACAGAAATATTAATGTAGAGCACAGTAGTTTACCTGACAAAAAAAAATAAATGATTTTCAACTGCGAAACAGCTTCAGAAAAATTATTTTTGTCCTGTCAGTGGTGCAAACACACTGTAGCCCTACAGAAGTAATCATAGAAAACAGGATGTTACTTGACCAAAAAATTTAATTCTTTAATTCTATAAACTGTAAAATAACTGCAGAAAAATTGGGTGTGCAAAAACAATAACAATAGGCCTGGCAAGAGACCAGCAGTTCTAGAAGGAAGTGTTATTGATGGCTGGGTGTGCTCATGGGACAAAATATGACAATGGTGGCAGGTGGTGGAATATTTTTTTCAGACCTGCAATGATGAAAGGAGAGACCTAGGCCGTACAAAATATATCAATCAGGGGCTTGGTAGTTGTTGTGGATCCAGAACTGGTTCATTTTACCAAATGTCAGTTGGTCAGCGTGGTTGCATACTAGGCAAGGTCTGTCCAGTGGTCTATCCTCCTTACCAATAATTAAAGGGGTCATTCATTGGAGGGTTGTCAACATCTACCCTTTACCCTGTGTAGTCCCCCACCATATGATGCAGCCAATAGCTGCTGACAACTGACAGCCCTGAGTGCTGGCTAAAGAAAAATGTTTTGAACACCTGGTTTAGGCAGTCACCCCCTCTGCCCCTTCTTTCAGCATAACAGCAGGCTCCAATCACATTGC
The DNA here is from genome assembly GCF_037356315.1 of Lithobates pipiens. NCBI lineage: Eukaryota > Metazoa > Chordata > Amphibia > Anura > Ranidae > Lithobates > Lithobates pipiens. Next base: position 190,191,993 of record NW_027507903.1, read on the forward strand.
TGCAGTACAGCTTTGGCTGAGGGAGCTGAGTCCACTAGCTTGAAAGGCAGGGCACTGTTGTAGACATATTTTGAGCACAATATGGTGGACATTTTGATGAGAGATTAGCGTTATTGTGATGTAATCAGCCAATGATTTTATTCATGCTTTTACCTTTGAAACAATACATTTATGTACTGTACTTATATTTTTTGTTGTTCATATTGGGGCCTAAAAAGTCCTAGCTACCCAATGTATATTTTGTGTCATAATTACATTTTTAGGGATGTTGGTACCTTCACAGTCCTAACTCACATCTCAGTTCACAGATTATATTTAATAAACTGCTGGAATAAATTATACTGTATTAATTTCAAAAGGTAGGATTATCATTTGGGGGCCTATTTAAAATGGAGCTTAAGCCCAAATAAATTAATACTTGCAATAAATGATACTATAATGTTGATTTCCATTTTTACAAATGGTTGGTGGTGTTGCTATTCAAAATGGGGATTGAGCTCCCATATTAAAGCAGACCTGCACTCTAATGCCCTGTACACACGGTCGGACATTCCAACGACAAAATCCGTCTGATTTTTTCCTGACAGATTTGGACCCAAACTTGTCTTGCATACACACGGTCGCAACAAAGTTGTCGGAAAATCCGATCATTCAGAACGCGGTGACGTAGAACATGTACGATGGGACTATAAAGAGGGCAGTAGGCAATAGCTTTTGTCTCATAATTTATTCTGAGCATGCGTGGCACTTTGTCCATCGGAATTGTCTACACACGATCGGAATTTAAACGATCAAATTTTTTTGGCAGAAATTTTTAGATCCTGCTCTCAAACTTGGGTGTCAGAAATTCCAATGGAAAAAGTCAGATGGAGCCCACTCACGATCGGATTTTCCGACAAAAAGATCTGATCGCACATTTTCCATTGGAAAGTTCAACTGTGTGTACAGGGCATTACTGTGAAGTTGTCCAGCTCGGCTACCACCCAACCATCTCTTAGCAAAGGATGTTCTTTTTTTTTCAAAGCACTTTATTTGTCCATTTTAAATCGGGAGGGGGGGGGGGGGGAACTGGGTGTTTTGATCCAAGAATATATTATATGTTTGTGTTTGATCAGACATTTTGAAGGGCATGGGAGACATTGAGAGTCTAAGCCCCTGTACACACTGGACGGAGATTTCGACAACCAAATCCGTCGGATTTTGTCCGTCGGATTTTGTCCGTCGGATATTGTCCGAAACTGTTGCATACACACGGTCAGACAAAGTTTTAGAAAAATCCGATCTTTCAGAACGTGATGACGTAATTTCGTTACGATGGGACTACATTCAGGCTAGTAGCCAATAGCTTTGATGTAGGAATTTGATCTGAGCATGCATGGCACTTGGTCCGATCAAAATTCTCTACACATGATCGGAGTATGTGCGATCGGCCCAGTTGGTCGGGAAATATTTCCAACAAGTTGGAAAATTGGGTCCGACGGATATTCGGACGGAATCAGTCCGATGCATACCACACACAGTCGGATTATCCGACAACACGGTCCGATAGGACACATTCCGATGGATTCTCAGACCGTGTGTACAAGGGCTAATAGACTCCTGGTGTCCCTAATTATCTAAAGCTAACATCAGGGGCTTGTTCACCTCTTGTAATAGCAAAACATTTAAATAATAAAAGTAAAAAATTATGAAATAAAAATAATTAAAACAAAATGTAAAAGCACACCCATCCTCCAATGCTTGCACTAAAATGCAAACATGCATGTAGGTCCCACACGCACATATAAACAGTAATTGAACCACACATGTGAAATATCATCACGAATGCCAGAGTAAGAACAGTAATTCCAGAACCATAGCTCATGTTTAATGCTTTTCTAAAGGCTCAAGGTTTTTTACTTTCATGCATTGTATGTGAACAGGCAAAAACTTTGTTCGAACGCACAAACACCGTTAAAGTCTATTGGACACGAACATGAAAAATCAAAAATACTAATTTTAAAGGCTTACATGCATGGCATTGTCATAAAAAAGGTTTGGGGACCTGTGTTTTCAGGAGCAGTGATTTTAATCATTCTTAAAGGGAAACAATAAAAGTGTAATATTCCTTTAAATTTTGTACCTGGGGGGTGTCTATAGTATGACTGTAAAGTGGTGCATGTTTCCTGTGTTTAGAACAGTCTGACAGCAAAATGAAATTTCTGGCAATACACATAGAAGTTCATTGATAAAAATGGCATGGGATCCCTGAACCAAATTTTTTTTTTAAATGCGTGGGGGTCCCTCTAAATTCCATACCAGGCCCTTCATGTCTTGTATGGCTATTAAGGGCAACCCCATGGCAATTTTTTTTTTAATGGCGTGGTGATCCCCCTCAAAATCCATACCAGACCCTTCAGGTCTATTATGGATTTTAAGGGGAACCCTGTGCCAAAATGTAAAAAAAAATTGGTGCGGTTTCCCCCCAAAAATCCATACCAGACCCTTATCCGAGCACGCAACCTAGCAGGCTGCAGGAAAAGAGGGGGGAGACAAGAGAGCGCCCCCCTCCATAACCGTACCAGACCACATGCCCTCAACATTGGGAGGGTGCTTTGGGGTAGCAGCCCCCCCAAAGCACCTTGTCCCCATGTTGATGGGGAGAAAGGCCTCATCCCCACAACCCTTGCTCAGTGGTTGTGGGGGTCTGCGGGTGGGGGGCTTATCGGGTGCCCCAAAGCACCCTCCGAATGTTGAGGGCATGTGGCCTGGTACGGTTCAGGAGGGGGAGTGCTCTCTGGTCCCCCCTCTTTTCTTGCGGCCTACCAGATTGCCTGCTCGGATAAGGGTCTGGTATAGATTTTTGGGAGGACCCCACGCCATTTTTTTAAAATTTTGGCATGGGGTTCCCCTTAAAATCCATACCAGACCTGAAGGGTCTGGTATGGATTTTTAGGGGGACCCAACGCCATTTTTATTTTAAATTTTGTCACGGGGTTCCCCTAAATATCCATACCAGACCTAAAGGGCCTGGTATGGAATTTAGGGGGACCCCCACAAATTTTTTACATTTTGGTTCAGGGCTCTCCTGTGGGGAAATTCCATGCTATTTTTATCAAGGAACTTTTATGTGTATTGCTGGACTGACAATTCATTATAGCCGCGAGTAGTTTTAAATGACTTTTTTCCTTTAGAAATTCAGTTTTGCTGTTCTAAACACAAGAAACATGTGCCACTTTACAGATATACTATAGACACCCCCCAGGTATGAAATGTAAATAAATATTACACTTTTTATGTTTCACTTTAAGTACTATTAAAATCACTGCTCCTGAAAAAACTGCAGTTTTTTTAAACTTTTTTTTTGCATTGACACATGTCCCCTGGGGCAGGGCCCAGGTCCCCAAACACTTTGTATGACAATACCATGCATATAAGCCTTTAATGTTAGCACTTTTGATTTCTCCCATAGACTTTTAAAGGGTGTTTTCGCGGCTTTCGAATCACCCCAAATTGTTCGCTATTCGTCGAATGGGCAAACAGCCAATGTTCAAGTCAAACTCATGTTCGACATGAACATAAAGCCCATCCCTGCTCATGATATCATTTTCTGATGTTTTCAATTTGTTTTGGTATTTTATGTTAGTTTCTAATCTTTTGGTCCAGACAGGAATATATTGCAACATTAAAAAAAGCCTTAATATTCCTTGATATGTTTATGGCTCATGCTGACAATATAGCATATACCTAGTGTAGCACCCTCTAGTGTGTGCTGGAAGTAGTGTGTAGAATAGGCAAACCATACTCTGACTCATACTGTACTTTTGTGAGTCTGTAATTGGCTCAGAAATCTTTCTCGGAAGAGCCTCCTACCTGGACCATGTAAAAGACTCTGCCAGACACTTTCGTGCTCTCTGTGTAAACAGTACACCAAGTCTGGTTTTCCCAGAGCCCAGTCTTCCAATAGGAGAGGACTTACAGGCCAAACCTCGTTTCTTCGGCTGAGGAGGCCTGGGTACCATACCATCTTGGGAGTCAAATATGTTGTAGCCCTTAGGCCCCCGCAGGGACCTGCACAGAGCTTTCTTCATAGCACATGTTTTACGTGACCAACCACCATAGACACTGGCGAAAAAACTGAGGTGCCTCCTATATGGGAGGGGTTATATAGGGGAGGAATTCTCCTTAATTGGGGTTGACCAGTGTCCAATCACCAGAGGTGCCTATAACCCACTATGTAATGAAGCTCCTGTGTCACGTGATGTATGATCAAGAAAATGTAATTTGGGTAGTGTTACATGACCACACAATTGTCATTAAAAGTGCAACAGCACTAAAATCTGAAAACTGACCTGGGCAGGAAGGGGGTGAAAGTCCCCTGTGTTGAAGTGGTTAAAGCGCTGGACATGGAGGTATACGTTTTTAGGAAGAAGGAGGATTGTTTTATTCACAGTCTTCTATGGACTTTCATTGGTTACAGTGATTTCAAATGGAATTAAAGTTCTGCCGTTACATACTGTAAGGAGGCAACAGGTTTTTATTGCAGAAGAGCATGCACAGCTCAGTTTACAGCCCAATCCCCATGCCAGAATGATAGGTTCAATGTCATCTGGTGCCAATGAAGATGGATGAAAACCAACACACAGGAGAAGTTGCCAGCGATGCACCATTGGAAAGGTGAATATTTATCCCTTTACTTCCGCTTTAAGGAATATATGTTATTTGGAAGATTTTATATTATAAGTTAATGCATTCACTTTGAATGGTGGGGAATGTTGTGGTGTGTGGTGTGGTGTTGGTGTTGATGTTAATCTCACTTACAAGACTGAGGTATTTATGATGTTAATTTTTAACATGAAGTCACAATTGATTTAAAAGTTTTATTCAAGAGGATATACAGCACTGGTATTTTTATATGATTTTGTGTATTATTCTGGAGGATATGATATTTTCTCCAGCTGCTTGGGTATAGGGGTGAAATGTATTAACTGTAAGTTTATATTTATTAATACGCCCCCTTTGATTGTAGTTTTTTTTATTGTTTGCATTGGTATAATTTTTTTAATATATTTTTCCTTATATATTGCTCCGTTTTCTTTTTTCCATACCTATTATAATTTTTTTACGTTTTTACTTCTTTCAAGTTTATATTTCTTCCTCTTTTTCTCTTTCCCTCATTTTTCTTTTTTCTCTATTACCAAGTTGTACCCTCTTGACTGATTTTGTACTTTATTTACTTTGGATTTCCATGTGTCATTTTGTTGATATCACTTTTCATTGCTCATTTTCCTCCGCTTGTGACTTTACCATTATCATTGTCTTGCATAGTTTTTCTGTGACTAACAGGCATAGAAACTTCCTTTTCTCGATTTGTGGTGTTGCCTGCAGTGTCAGCTGCCTGGGACCTGTAGTCTGGGGTAAGTGCATTATAGATCTGTATTCTTTATTTTTATCTTTATGTAGAGCAAATGCCATTTGAATGAGTCATGTATGGTTTTTATTTTTGAGGAATATTATGGTGAATACTTGTGTTGGGGATATATATCATACAGTGTACATATTTTCTATGGTTTATCCATGGATTTTTAGGGGTTGGATCCCATGTGGATATTTTGGTGTCTTTTTCTTGCACATTTATGTTGTACTAGTTGCCTTTAGAAATATATATATACCGATAAGGGGGTACAACTAGCCCTCACATACCAGCCACATCAGGTCACCAAGGGGCCACCCCACAACTTTTTTGCTGACAAAACATTTACAAATATTTTTCTTTTTTAGATATTCTCTCCGTTTTAAGACTGAATCATCACTTTTCTTGTCCCTTTTACCATCATCTGCTTTTTTGGCTTTTGCATAAACAATTACTTTGTTTTCCTATACATCCATATGATTAATATTAGTACTATATTTAGCTATACAATACCTAAATCAATCCCTGTAGTTAATAAATTTAAAAATCCACTGATTTTCCTTGATAAGAGAAATGCACATGACAGCTTGTCTAGAAAATAGTTGTTCACTTTCCCACAAAAAGAAACTGCAATCATTTTTTCTATTCCCAGAGGCTTACCTTAAAAATAGCAAAGAAAAAAAGATTTATCCCACACCATTGTCACTGTTGTTGTTCATGATGGCAATCAAAACACATGCAGTACATTTTTGGCAAAATCAAAACAATAGTGTTTGTGTCCTTCGCAGAGAATTCAAAGTAAGGCGGTATACAGATGATTCTTTTTAACTCGTTTAAAGCCACTGGCCTTCTTTTCTAAACATATTCAATTCTAGTTCATATTTTGAAAGATATACTTTATATAGTAAGACCTAGCTTCAACTAGAAGCACATTACGGACATAGCTACTCACTTCAATCCTCTCTTTAGGATGTTTCATGCCCAATTTTTAAGACAAAGTTTCCATTGCAGGCTTTTACAAAATGACTAATTATCAGCCTCCTAGCCTTACACATGCAGCACTGCTGCTCTGGCTTTACACTTCAGGCCTTTGTCTGGCACCTACAGATAGTTTTCTTGCACAAGCTTGGTCCATCCACTTAGCAGCCCCATGCTGCTCTGGGTCCCACCGCAGAAAACACAGACCCAGGATTGAAGACTTCATCTCATCCAAGTCTCTATGATGCCTCTGGTCTCCAGGCAATGCTAGGACAAGGGGTTGTGGCTGCCCTGGGCACAATGGTTTACTGTAAGGATAGTGGTGCCCTTCTTTTGTTACATGGCTGACAGGAGTAGTGACAGCAGTTGTGCCCTGTCACAGTGTAAAAAGGTTTCTGTATAACCCAGTATTCTCATCCAGGCAAGTTGAAGGGCTCCAGGGTGCTTGTGTCCTTCAGAGGAAACGTTTGTCTGGTAAAACCCTGTTTGAGACCTGGAGTCAGTGCTGGGACCAGGTCATCCAGCGACTAGGGCAAAGATGACAAACTGCACCTCCCTCCCCCGTTAATGTTGTGCAACCCTAGGTAATCCTACGCCCAGCAGTCACTTGCTGGTCAAAATCACAGCTGCTGTATTTTTCTTTCAAGAATTCACAAAGGGAATATTGGATGACACAAATGTCATCCTTGATCATGATTGTCCTGCACATAATTAGTGTTATGCATTAAAAGAGGAAAATGGGGGAATTCAATAAAGATGTAAGGCCTGTTTTTTGGCACCATTGCCCTTTAACCACTTGCCGCCCACCTACCGTCAAATGACTAGGTGGACATGCGTGCTAGGGCTGTGTCCAATCACATGCGGTCACATGTAAACATGGAGATGCCAATAATCGGCGCTCCTCACCTCAAACTACCCACAAGTGCCAGTCAGTGCTGGCTATCACTGCTGCCCATCAATTGTCATCACTGCTGCCTATCAATGCTCATCACTGCTGCCCATCTGTGCCCACCAGTGCCACCTATCTGTGCCCACCAGTGCCGCCTATCTGTGCTGCCTCATCAGCACCCATCAGTGAAGGAGAAAAATTACTTATTTACAAAATTTACTGACAAAATATGAAATACTTTTTTTTCTTCAAAATTTTTGGTCTTCTTATTTTTTCCTAAAAAAACAAACAAAAAGAAAACCCAGGAGTGATTAAATACCACTAAAAGAAAGTTCTAGTTGTGTGAAGAAAATTATAACAATTTCACATGGTTACAGCATTAAATGTCATTCAAAGTGTGACAGCGCTAAAAGCTGAAAAATAACCTGGGCAGGAAGGGGGTGTAGGTGCCCAGTTTTGGTAACTTTACTGATGCATGTAGCAGATTCAGTTAGTTCTTAGTTCCACTTTTGCAAAGTGGCACTATTAATGCACCAAATTAAAACAATTATTACCTCCAGTTCCAGATAACTAGGACCTTCTCTTACTTGGTATACAGAAAAAGGCAGAGTGTCTGCCTCTGTCTGTAGTGTAGCAGAGCTGTATTTTCACAGCTGCTACTACTTTTCTGCCACTGGTTGTTAAAGACACTGTCAGCTTCACACCTGACAACCTCTTAACAACCAATGATGCTGCCATGGGCAGATTCTGATGGGAAAGCTGAGATACTAGTTCCTATCAGGTCCACACTCGCCTTGTAATTGGCAGCGGGCAGTTGCTGGATTCTTTAGCCAAATGCAGGCTGTCTATTGGCTAAAGATGCACTCACTGCCTGGTTTGAATCACAAGGGGAGTAAACCTGATGGGGGAGTAGTGTCTGTAAATTACCATCGGGCTCTGACCCCCAGGTTAAAAAATCTTTCTTCACTTCCCTGTCTGTGTGATGGCTTCAATGATGGAGAGGGAGCAGCACTGTGCTGAGGTTGGAGTGCCCATATGGACACTCCATTCTCATTGCCCCCACCGACATTTGTCATGTGGAAGTGAATTTGAATTCTATATAGTGTCTTATGCCACGTACAAAAGTGGAATGTCCGACAGAAAAAGTCAGATGGAAGCTTTTCATCATATATTTCGATCGTGTGTATGCCTCATCAGACTTTTTTTTTACGGAAATTCTGATGGACCTAGAAATAGAACATGTTTTAAATATTTCTGATGGTACCAATTCCTATAGGGAAAACCTATATCTGTATGCTGTTCCAACGGACCAAAAACGACGCATGCTCTGAAGCAAGTATGAGACGGAAGCGCTCTGTGTGGTTAAACTAGCATTCGTATTGGAGACATTCCTCAAGCTGCTAATTCTGTGATCTTTTAATGCAGCGCATTATTTTCTTTTTTAGAATCCTGGAAGAATGAATTTGTTTTGCTGCTCCTATTCACACAGAGTTCTCACAAACTTATTTCTTCATTATTTTTTTTTTATTTCTATTTTTTAAAAGCCCGATCTCCATAATAATGTTTAAAATAATTTTTTATACTCATCTTTTATAATTTTTTATTTCATCAAGATATATTTTACGATTACTTAAAAATTATTTTCTGGTGATCTCCATATAATTCGTTTTTTTGGAGTGTCAAGTTATCCCAATAACATTAGTATCTTATATTTTTTATTAACCTCAAGGAGGTTGGAGGTTGGTGTCCCTTGTTATTTTGACATTGTCTTTTTTAAATGTACCTGCCTATTCACAAACAAACTGTCCTTTTTGAATAATAACACATAGGAAAGTATTTTGTGAAAATAAAATATAAATTTATTCTGGGTAACAAAATAAAGAGGAAGTCAGCGCTGGACAAACTTTTTGAAAACACCGGTCATATGATTGCGTAATTGACCTTTAACTTGGTGTCATACCCCCTCATTCCCGGGTTTACCCTTTGTCAGTCTTGGGGGATAAGGCCATGGAGGAGTATGTTGCAGATGCACTTTCTCCAGATTTCATCTGCAAATCCTCGTCTCCCTCTGGTGCTGGTTTCTTCTTTGTGAGGAAGAAGAGGGGGGAACTAAGAGCTTGTATTGATTATAGAGGTCTCAATTGTTTCACGATTAAGAATGCCTATCTGGGGGGGGGCGCATGCGCGAGGCTCTGCATGGAGGACGTGTTCCACTAGAGCTCCGCACTCCCCGCCACAACATCGGACTTTTATTACGGGTTTGAGCCACCCCGCAGCCCCGTTTTTTCAACATATCGCCTCCGGAACGCATACTGACCGTTACGGTATGGTCCTAACAAGTCAGCGAGGCAAGAACAAGCCTAAACGATTAAGGAAGCTCTAGCCCGCGCCTCGTCCAAGATGGCGGCGAAGGCCCTAGCTCTGCAACGTGCTGCTTCCCCAGACGGTACAGGCCATACTGATAGTGATGAGGAGGATGACCACGCTGAGGGCCCCCCCGCTATTCCACCCTCAGGACTATCTCAGGCGGACTTCTTATCCCTGATGGAGACCATGCTCCATAAGGCACTTAAATCCACCTCGGATCAGATCACCACTAACTTGACCAGAGAGATCAGGGAATTGGGCCAACGTACGTCGGATCTGGAAACCAGAGTTGATGATATTGAACTTACATTACAAGAGCAGGTCCGGGAGCAAGCAGCCCTGCGAGATGAGAATACCACCCTTCTCTCTCGCCTAGAAGACGCGGAGAACCGATCCCGTAGATCCAACCTGCGCTTGAGAGGTATACCAGAAGCAATTGACGATATAAAATCTTTTGTCACTGCCCTCTTCCAAGAATTGTCGCCTTCTATACCGATCGAACGATTGGAATTCGATCGGATACATAGGGCCCTCACCCGACGACAGCCTGATGGCCCTCCGCGGGATATCATCATTAAACTCCATTTCTTTCGTACGAAAGAACAATTACTGGCTGCCGCACGTCTTTCAAGGCCATACCTACCAATTCTTCTCCGATTTAGCCCCTCTAACGATCGCAAAACGCCGCGCGATGAAACCACAGCTACAGGTTCTGCAACAACATCAGGTGAAATATACGTGGCGATTTCCCTTCGCTTTACAGTTCTCGTACCAAGGGCAGCAACACACCTGTACCTCTCCTGAAGCCCTCCAGAGTCTCCTGGAATCCCTTCGCTTGGCTGTTCCACCTCAACCGTCTGAGGTGGCCTTACCTCGCACCCCAGCCCGGAGCTCGAACCACCCCTACGCTGCAACTCCGAGAAGACCCCCACCAGCTCCTTCTTCTGTACGAAAAGGGACCCCAGCTCGTCCGCCTCGTGAGACTGCTTCTGACCGCTCGTTCTACTCACCACGCTGAATCCTGTCGTTCTCTTTTATACTGAGTGCTACCGGAGGTACCCTGGTGTGAGGCCCCGACACGTTCGTATTTTCATTGCCTAATCCCTCCACCAGGGCCTAAGGAGACTGTCCTGTGATGGGCTTTCCCCTTTTCTCTGTGTGTTTTGGGGGGAGCTCATCCAGTCTCCTATCACCCTCTGGGGTTGCACAGGCTCGAACCCTGTTATTTCCGAACGTTTCCTTTTTTTATATTATTTTTTTTCTTTCATATATATTATTTGTGCTGTTGTTTGCCTAATTTGGTTCTCTTCCTGTTATATGTGCACTGTTATATGGTCTAAACGACTTGCTCCTTTACTCAGCATACGCTTACTCTTGCCCACACAGTGAGTCTGCCTGTACGAGTGCTTAGCTAGTCACACTAATGTTCATTGCTTGTTACTAGAGGCTACCCTAGTGTGATGTCTTATTGCTGTTTAAAGACCTCTTAGACCTGTTTTCAATAGATTCCGTTTGTGGCGGGGAACTGTCATTGCTTCCCCCTAGTATGGTGTGCAGACCCTTCGGTTGGCTGGCCGGCTGGCCGGCTGGGGAGTCTGTACACTACTTGGTCGGGCAACAGATTTCTGTTTTCCCCACCATATGTTACCCGTGTCTTTGCCTTACAAATCCAACTTCTCTATCCCTATTTCTCTATTCTTCTTCCCTCCTTTCCTTTCTCCCCCTGTGGTCGTGTGTCGTGGGACGGCGGGGTCCTGGAGGCGCCCCTTAATATTTTTCCAATACCCTCCCGATGGCCCCCATAAACATTATTTCATTGAATGTTAAGGGATTAAACTCCCCTAACAAACGGGTCAAGGCTTTCAAGACTTTTGCGTCCCTGAAGGCTGGCATAGTAGCTCTCCAGGAAACCCATTTTTCCTCTAACGCAACCCCAAAATATTTTCATTTCAGATATCCCCAGGTTTTTACAGCATCCGCAGCCACGAAACAGCGTGGTGTGCTGATAGCTATCCACCATACCCTCCCCTTTTCGGTACTCTCAGAAATTAAAGACCCTGAGGGGCGATATATTATTCTAGTAGGCCTACTCCAAGATGTAGAAACTACTTTGGTCTCCTATTATGCCCCCAATAACAACCCCATCCCCTTCTTTTCACATCTGCTCCAGGTCTTACGGACCCATTGTAAAGGCCCCCTGCTTTTATGTGGGGATTCTAATCTAGTTCTGCAACCCCATCTGGACAAATCCCCATATGCCCCGGAACAGTACGCTCTGTCCCTACGGTTTCGGAAACTACTGCAGCAAGCCTCCCTGCTTGATACTTGGCGTGAATGTCACCCGTCCAGGAAAAATTACACTTTTTATTCCTATCCCCATAATTCCTTATCCAGAATTGATCATATCTTCCTGTCAGTTGCTTCCTCCCCGATTTTGATTGATTCCTCTATTCACCCCATATCGTGGTCGGACCACTGCGCAGTAATAACCTCTATATCTTCTCTGATTCCACAATCCCGGGATCGCTCATGGTGCATTAATGAAGCTCATCTCACCAATCAGTCTTTCCTTTTAGATATACAAGTTGCCCTTAGGGACTATATAAGAAATAATTCCACCCCTGAAATCTCCCCTACTTTACTTTGGGAAGCACATACAGTGGTGTGAAAAAGTGTTTGCCCCCTTCCTCATTTCCTGTTCCTTTGCATGTTTGTCACACTTAAGTGTTTCGGAACATCAAACCAATTTAAACAATAGTCAAGGACAACACAAGTAAACACAAAATGCAATTTGTAAATGAAGGTGTTTATTATTAAAGGTGAAAAAAAATCCAAACCATCATGGCCCTGTGTGAAAAAGTGATTGCCCCCCTTGTTAAAACATACTATAACTGTGGTTGTCCACACCTGAGTTCAATTTCTCTAGCTACACCCAGGCCTGATTATTGCCACACCTGTTCACAATCAAGGCATCACTTAAATAGGAGCTGCTTGACACAGTAAGGTCCACCAGAAGATCCTTAAAAGCCGCACATCATGCCGAGACCCAAAGAAATTCAGGAACAATTGAGAAAGAAAGTAATTGAGATCTATCAGTCTGGAAAGGGTTATAAAGCCATTTCCAACGCTTTGGGAATCCAGCAAACCACAGTGAGAGCCATTATCCACAAATGGCGAAGACATGGAACAGTGGTGAACCTTCCCAGGAGTGGCCGGCCGCCCAAAATTACCCCAAGAGTGCAGCGACGACTCATCCAAGAGGTCACAAAAGACCCCACAACAACGTCCAAGGAACTGCAGGCCTCACTTGCCTCAGTTAAGGTCAGCGTTCATGCCTCCACCATCAGGAAAAGACTGGGCAAAAATGGCCTGCATGGCAGAGTTCCAAGGAGAAAACCACTGCTGAGCAAAAAGAACATCAAAGCTCGTCTCAATTTCTCCACAACACATCTTGATGATCCCCAAGACTTTTGGGACAACATTCTGTGGACCGATGAGACAAAAGTGGAACTCTTTGGAAGGTGTGTGTCCAAGTATATCTGGCGTAGAAGGAACACTGCATTTCATAAAAAGAACATTATACCAACAGTAAAATATGGTGGTGGTAGTGTGATGGTCTGGGGCTGTTTTGCTGCTTTAGGACCTGGAAGACTTGCCGTGATAAAAGGAACTATGAATTCTGCTGTCTACCAAGAGATCCTGAAGGAGAATGTCCGACCATCTGTTCGTGTACTCAAGCTGAAACGAACTTGGGTTCTGCAGCAGGACAATGATCCTAAACACACCAGCAAGTCCACCACCGAATGGCTGAAGAAAAACAAAATGAAGACTTTGGAGTGGCCTAGGCAAAGTCCTGACCTGAATCCTATTGAGATGTTGTGGTATGACCTTAAAAAGGCCGTTCATGCTCGAAAACCCTCTAATGTAACTGAATTAGGACAATTCTGCAAAGATGAGTGGGCCAAAATTCCTCCAGGACACTGTAAAAGCCTCATTGCACGTTATCGCAAACGCTTGGTTGCAGTTGTTGCTGCTAAGGGTGGCCCAACCAGTTATTAGGTTTAGGGGGCAATCACTTTTTCACACAGGGCCATGATGGTTTGGATTTTTTTTCACCTTTAATAATAAACACCTTCATTTACAAATTGCATTTTGTGTCTACTTGTGTTGTCCTTGACTATTGTTTAAATTGGTTTGATGTTCCGAAACACTTAAGTGTGACAAACATGCAAAGGAACAGGAAATGAGGAAGGGGGCAAACACTTTTTCACACCACTGTATGCCCACTTAACCAATTCCTCTGCTACCCTTCCCTCTTATGCTGCGCAGTGGTCCAAGGACCTGCAACTGACCCTTGATATGGAGAGCTGGTCCCATGTGTGGGCCATGACTAAATCATCTACTCAAAACATAGTAGCCTTGGAGGCTAATTACAAAGTGCTTATGCGGTGGTATCTGGTCCCTGCCAGGATCTCCAAATTTTTGCCCAACTACTCTCCAGTGTGTTTCCGAGGCTGTGGGGAAAGGGGCACACATGCTCATATATGGTGGACGTGCCCGATAGTACAACGCTTCTGGTTGGCAGTTTTCCAAATTGCTTCAACATTGCTTCATGATACCCTAGCCCCCGACCCGGCTATAGCGCTTCTAAATCATATCCCGGGAGACTGTACCAAATCGCAATGCCGTCTTCTCCTTCAATTGACTACGGCTGCAAAACAGACTATAGCTAAAGCCTGGAAGACCCCGAATCTTCATATAACCGAAACTAAACATAGAATGACTCGTGCTATGATCCATAGCAAGATTGAAGCGACATTACTAGACCGTGTCCCTCAACATACTCAAATTTGGGCTCCATGGGTGGATAACTTTCTTCCCCAAGATTTTGATTCTACCCTTCTTGTACCATAAACTGTGCTCACACTTTAATTGGTTAATCTGATGGCCGTCTGGGGCTCCGAGTGCTCCTACCGACACCGACCACCCCTCCCCCCCCCTCTCCCCCACTTCTACTCTGTCTCCCCTTTACATGCTACCTTCTCCCTTCCTAATCTGTCTCCCCCCCCTTTGGTTTTTCTCTTTTTCTTTCTCTTTTTCTTAGCCTATGGCTGCATACGGTATACTTATGTTTCTTGAACCATGAACAAGGCCTGTCTACTGACGACTTGACTGTTCTTATGTTCTCCCCTAACCCGACATAGTAATTTTGCTGTTTTATGCTGAAGTTAGGTGGGGGGTCCTTCCCCCCTTCCGGATTTCATTATATGGAATTTTTAAATCTCCTTGTTCTAACTTGAAGAGCGCTAACATTATACCCCCTGTTATGTATACTTTGTGACTTATAAGCTATGTTTTCTTTTTTTTTGTTTTTTTTTCTTTTATCCCTGCTGAATTGATGTCATGCGCTGTACTTACGACCTCGAATGTGTTTGCCTGTAACCTTTATCCTTATGTTTCTACAAAATAAAAAATTTGAACAGAAGAATGCCTATCTGATTCCGTTGATTACAGAGTAATTTGACCACCTCAAGGGAGCAGCAATTTTCATGAAGCTTGATTTAAGAGGTGTCAGAAACCATGAAATCAGAACAAAAGTACAGTTAAATCACACTTGTTTAATAATAACAGTAAAAACATAGCCAAAGTTCATTAACCGGAACGGATAGTCAGCCAAGCCAGAAGTCAGGGATCAATATAGTGGAACAACAAGCAGGATCTGGAGCCAGAAGGGATGTCAGCAAAGCTAGTCTTTAAACAGGAACGCAGGCGATAGTTTCTTGTGATGTCAACAAGGCGAAGGCGGAGCTCCTCTGGACTGGACGGCTTAAGTAGACAGGATCATCAACAGCTGAGTAACTGTGGAGAGAGATTGGAGCTGGAAATTAGCCGACAGCTGAGCGGCCAGCCCAGACAAGGAAGGGCTGAGCCCAGCCCTGACAAGAGGGGCATACAATCTTGTGAGGATTAAGGAGAGCGACTAGAGGAAAACTGCATTTTTTTACCAGAACAGGCCATTATGAGTACCTCATAATGCCTTTTGGCCATTGCAACACCCGGCAGTTTTCCAGAAATTTATTAACGATGTCCTCTTTGATTTGTTGCAGTTATGTGTGATGGTTTATCTCCATGAGCTCCTTTCCGTGTCCCTGGAGAGCCACCACACAGATGTCTGTCGTGCGCTTCAGAAACTAAGAGAGAACAATCTCTATTGTAAACTGGAGAGGTGCGAGTTCCATCATGAACAGGTTAAATTCCTGGGCTATGTCATTTCCACTGCTGGTTTTTTGATGGACCCAGAGAAACTTTCGGCACTCCTACAGTGGCCTAGACCCATGGGTTTATGTCCTCTGCAGCATTTCCTGCGCTTTGCCAACTATTATCAGAAGTTTATTCGTAACTTCTCATATCTGGTTAAGCCCCTGACTGATATGACCAGAAAGGACGGTAACCCCCAGAGTTGGTCTCCGGAGTCCATTAAGGCCTTTGAGAGTCTCAAGGCTGCCTTTGTTTTTGCTCCTGTGTTGGCACATCCTGATCCTATGTTACCTTTTATCCCTGATGTTGATGCTTCTGAGACTGGAGTTGTTGCCCTTCTGTCTCAATGTCCTACCTCTGGGAGTGCTATGCATCCTTGTGGCTACTTTTCCAAGAAATTATCACCTGTGGAGTGCAATTACGAGACTGGTGACAGAGAGCTGTTAGCGGTCATTTTAGCCCTGAAAGAATGGAGACATCTCCTCGAGGGTACCACTGTCCCGGTTCTCATTCTTACTGACCATAAGAATCTCTTTTCAATTCGTTTTTATTAGGTATTTAACAATACAACATTAAGACGGTACAATTGAGAGTTACAGAATATTGCACAATATGCATTGCCCCATCAGTAGGGAAGGCAATAAAATATCAAGTAAGTATGAGGGACAAAGGATTCCACCATTTTGTAAGTCAAATGATCACGTAGACCTTAGAACATTCCTAGGTAAAAGATGTCGATGCCATGCTCCCGGCACCCCATTGGGATTTAACTGTGCCATGGACCACAGAACCGCACCCTCATATATTGCCATTCACGTTACCATATGACTATTATACACAATATTTTTGTTCATATTGCTCCCCTTTTGACCAGTTATAGATTAAGGCATAACTCCCACAAAACAGAAAGAAGAGAAAGAAAAATATAATATCAATAACATAAGTAACATTAATAAGTTATATGTACCACATATAGATGAAATTGAACAACCTATCATGAATCAGTGGGATAGGACGCAACCCATGTCTCCCAGCAGAAATTGTGTCTAGATATAGTAGAAATAAGTTGGTCCACACTATCCCAGAGACACATTCATGTTATAGGTACCTCATCCCCTAATAATTCTGCAAATATTGTATCCAGGAAAAGGGAGAGATGGAGCAGGGGATTTTTATACGGTACAATTTATAGAAAAACAAGAATTTCTTTTAAAAGAATTCATAAATTTTTATTAGAAATATATTAAAAATATTTTATAAAGACATTAGTAGCAAATACACTAATTGTACAAGAAATGCATAGCTATGGGGTATGGGGGATCCTGAAAGTATTAGTTAGTGAAACTGATCGCACTTCTTCCCGACATGTTTCGCATTTGTGCTTCTTCAGGGGAGTGTGCAACTAACAATAACACAAAGAAAAAAGTTTAAAAATATACATATAAGATGTACATTTGTGCAGTGCAAGCAAATGCATATACAAGTGCAATACAGGAAATTTATAATATGAAAATAGTCTCAGTGTGCTTGGTCCAAAGAGGAGCAATGCTTACCCAGGTGTGTAAATTCCAAGCACCGCAACACAGGAGCCGATAAATTGTGGAATAGATGGTAGAAATTATGGGACAGGATCAAATGGAAAACCCCCCTAGCCCAATGTAGGGCACAGATGGAGGTAAGCAAGCGCTACAAAAGTCAAAAACAAAATTAAAAATAGATTTTGCAATACAAAATAGAAAGTTTTATTGAAATAATGAAAAGTGTTTGATTGTAATAAAAAAGTAAACAATATAGTTCCCTCAATTATGTGAGGGAGTTGGGGCAAGAAGGAGGGCCTCCATACCAAGACAAAAAGTACTAATTATTTAAGAAGTAAGACAGTTAATTATCATTATAATTAAAATTGGACCTGGTTGATGTATGAATTGTCAAGAGTAAGTGTTTAGAATATGTAACTAATACACTATAAAATAAATAGAAAAGTAATTACAATTGATTTTACCTGCAAAAATGATAAGAGATGAAAGGATTTGTTCCATATAATGATGTTGATGCAATACATATGCAACAGATCACCATGAACAAATTGGCCAATTCATTACACTGCTCTTTGTAAGCTAAAGAGTGCAGCGCTGTGCTGCCCCTCTAAGCTTGCTGAACCTAGAAGCAAATAAGAGGAAGGGTAAATAAATATATAGGAATGAAAAAAGGTGTTGAGACACTGTTGAGTTAAAATAAATAACTATGTTTACCAGAGCGCGAAGATTCAGCGTAGCAGTGATGCCTGTGTCATACCTGCAGTGTAAATGAAATGACAGCGCTGCTTTTTAAATCCTCCATCCATCGAGCCGGCGTCTGACGTCACCGGCTCGATGCGGACAACCAGAGGGGGAGATAGTGAGCATGCGCAAAGCCCGTCGTGTCGACGTCTAAACTGCAATCCCCATAATTCCTCAGTGCTGACGCAGAGGTCAGTTTAGATGGATACTGACGGAGATGGGGCTGCGCAGGCTCTCCGCCCTGAAAGGGGGCGGGAAGGAAAAGCCATCACAGAAGCAGATAGTGGACGTGAGCATACAATCCCTATGGGTTAGAAGCCTTGAGGATCGTCTTCCTATCTGCTTCTGTGATGGCTTTTCCTTCCCACCCCCTTTCAGGGCGGAGAGCCTGCGCAGCCCCATCTCCGTCAGTATCCATCTAAACTGACCTCTGCGTCAGCACTGAGGAATTATGGGGATTGCAGTTTAGACGTCGACACGACGGGCTTTGCGCATGCTCACTATCTCCCCCTCTGGTTGTCCGCATCGAGCCGGTGACGTCAGACGCCGGCTCGATGGATGGAGGATTTAAAAAGCAGCGCTGTCATTTCATTTACACTGCAGGTATGACACAGGCATCGCTGCTACGCTGAATCTTCGCGCTCTGGTAAACATAGTTATTTATTTTAACTCAACAGTGTCTCAACACCTTTTTTCATTCCTATATATTTATTTACCCTTCCTCTTATTTGCTTCTAGGTTCAGCAAGCTTAGAGGGGCAGCACAGCGCTGCACTCTTTAGCTTACAAAGAGCAGTGTAATGAATTGGCCAATTTGTTCATGGTGATCTGTTGCATATGTATTGCATCAACATCATTATATGGAACAAATCCTTTCATCTCTTATCATTTTTGCAGGTAAAATCAATTGTAATTACTTTTCTATTTATTTTATAGTGTATTAGTTACATATTCTAAACACTTACTCTTGACAATTCATACATCAACCAGGTCCAATTTGAATTATAACGATAATTAACTGTCTTACTTCTTAAATAATTAGTACTTTTTGTCTTGGTATGGAGGCCCTCCTTCTTGCCCCAACTCCCTCACATAATTGAGGGAACTATATTGTTTACTTTTTTATTACAATCAAACACTTTTCATTATTTCAATAAAACTTTCTATTTTGTATTGCAAAATCTATTTTTAATTTTGTTTTTGACTTTTGTAGCGCTTGCTTACCTCCATCTGTGCCCTACATTGGGCTAGGGGGGTTTTCTATTTGATCCTGTCCCATAATTTCTACCATCTATTCCACAATTTATCGGCTCCTGTGTTGCGGTGCTTGGAATTTACACACCTGGGTAAGCATTGCTCCTCCTTGGACCAAGCACACTGAGACTATTTTCATATTATAAATTTCCTGTATTGCACTTGTATATGCATTTGCTTGCACTGCACAAATGTACATCTTATATGTATATTTTTAAACTTTTTTCTTTGTGTTATTGTTAGTTGCACACTCCCCTGAAGAAGCACAAATGCGAAACATGTCGGGAAGAAGTGCGATCAGTTTCACTAACTAATACTTTCAGGATCCCCCATACCCCATAGCTATGCATTTCTTGTACAATTAGTGTATTTGCTACTAATGTCTTTATAAAATATTTTTAATATATTTCTAATAAAAATTTATGAATTCTTTTAAAAGAAATTCTTGTTTTTCTATAAATTGTACCGTATAAAAATCCCCTGCTCCATCTCTCCCTTTTCCCTTTTCCTGGATACAATATTTGTGTCTAGATATAGTTTGATTCCTTGTGGCAAATAATTGTTCATACATATATTGTGTCTTGACTCTATAAATAACTTCAGACAGAATAGGGACCTCTATAGACCTCCATTTAGAAGTTATAGTTAGTTTTGTTGAAATTAGAATGTGTGTAACTAGGGGTCTATATTTGGTCCGGACTAAGTATATCCCTATGTTGAGAATGACCAACTGTGGCTTGGGTGGGATAATGATTCCCGTGACTTTATTGATGAGGGAAAAATCTTCTTTCCAAAAACTTTTCACTGCCTTGCAATTCTATAGTATGTATAGGATGCCGCCTCTTCCCCCACACTCCCTCCAGCAATTGGGAGAAGAGTCCGGGTAAATGCGCACCAGCCTTACTGGAGTTAAATAAGTCTTGTACAATATTTTCAACATCAATTCCCAGTGATTCACACAGTGAAAGTAATGAAAGTGGGATTGAATGGCTGTTTGCCATTCTTTCTGTGTCTAGAGGGTTCCCAACTCTCTTTCCCAATTTTGCATGTTCGAAGATTTTTGGAAACCTCCACTATATTGTAGCTTGTTGTAACCACAACAGTCCCTTTGTACCATCACGGTCAGACTTCAAGTGTGACCAAGTTTCCCTGTGGGCACTATAGTGTATGTTCAGATTATTTTTGTGAAAATAAGTGAGTTGAATATAAGAGAATGAAGTGGGTCTAGGATTTTGGGAAATTTCACCATAAGAATCTCACATTCTTGTCTGAGGCTTTGTCACAACAATTTTCCTCCACTTTCAAGATGGAGTCGGTTCCGGTTCCTGTGTTTCCTCCTGATCATATTCTGGCTATGGTTCGCACCAGTCTCACTTCTCCTTTGGGTGACAAAATTCTTGCTGCTCAGGTCCATGCTCCTCCTGAGAAACTTTGTGACCACTGCTTTGTCCCAGAGAGTCTACATACTGCCATTCTCCACCCTGGGAAGAATCAACTCTTTTAGGCCATTCCCAACAATTCTGGTGGCCTAGTCTATGTGCTGATATAACCGCCTTCATAACTGCCTGTTCAGTGTGTGCTCAGAGTAAGACTCCATGACACCTTCCAGTGGGTCTCCTACAACCCATACCCAATGGAGAGAGGCTATAGTTTCATAGTTAGTAAGGTTGAATAAAGACACCAGTCCATCCAGTTCAACCTGAGTGAGTGTCTACAATTGCCCCTATCCCTGTACATTGCACACTCACATCACACATCCCTACCCTCAAGGAGCCCACAAACCAAGGTCACCATTCAAATACTAGGGCCAATTTTAGACAGAAGCCAATTAACCTACCTGCATGTCTTTGGATTGTGGGAGGAAACCGCAGTACCCAGAGGAAACCCACGCAGGCACATAGAGAACATGCAAACTCCAGGCAGGGTCATGGTTGGGATTTGAACCAGCGACCCTTCTTACTGCTAGGCGAGTTTGCTAACCACTGCACCACAGTGCCACCCATAAACCACTACACCACTGTGCCGCCCATAAAGGCGTCTATGGATTTTATTGTGGAGTTACCCAACTCCCAGGGCAACACAGTTATCATTATGGTGGTTGATCGGTTCTCAAAAATGTCTCTGTTGTATTCCACTTAAGAAGTTGACTACTTCTAAGGAACTGACTTCCATTTTTTGCTCGGGAGATCTTTCGTTTACATGGGCTACCCAAGGTGATTGTCAGGGGAAGTCAGTTTGTGTCCCGGTTCTGGTGAGCCTTTTGTGCACAGTTGGGAATTCAGCTTCCTTTCTCCTCTGCAAATCACCCGCAGTCTAATAGGGCCACAGAACGAGCCAATCAGTCCTTGGAGCAATTCCTACATTGCTATATTTCTGACCATCATAACAACTCATCAGACCTCCTACTGTGGGCAGAGTTTGCTCACAATAGTGCCTTGAATTCTGCTTCCCAATTGTCCCCATTTATGTCGAACTATGGTTTCAAACCTTCCATGTTGCCTGACTCATTTGTTCTGCAGAGTATTCCTGCATTATAGGAGCATCTCCGTGGTCTTCCTTCCACTTGGGCACAAGTCCAGAAGGCTTTGCGACATGCTAATGATAGGTACAGACTCCATGATGACCGAAGATGCCTGCTAGTGCCTTCCTACCAGGTTGGGGATAGGGTCTGGCTGTCATCTCACAACCTTCGACTTCGTCTTCCCTCTCTGAAGTTTGCACCTCGGTTTATTGGGCCTTTCCATATTCTTCGCAGGATTAACCCAGTGGCTTACGCATTAGACCTTCCTTCTAATATGTGTATCTCAAATGTATTTCATGTCTCCTTATTAAAACCTTTGGTCTGCAATCACTTTACCACCTTGGTGCCTTGTCCTCACCCATTTCAGGTTGAGAACCATGAGGAGTATAAAGTACAGTCCATTGTTGACTCCCATAGGTTCCGTGGGAGGGATCGATGCTCACAGCTGTCCCATCGCACCGACTGGACAATGTGTAGTTGTGACAGGGGGCCGTGAGTGCGCTCTGCTTTTACCCAGAATGCGCTCTGCCTCTCCTGCACGCTATCTGTTTCACTCCCTCCCACGGCATTTACTTGAAAAGACACGCAGGGGGAGATCGGTGCTCACAGCTGTCCCATCGCACCAATCATCCCCCACTGTCCTCAGTGTCCTCCCCCGTCCCTCTCTGCAGTGTGTACATAACATCCCCCCACTGTCTTTCTCCTCCACCCCCCGTGTGTCTTCCTCCTCCTCTCCTCTACCGCGGGCTGCGAGGGGGGCGTGCGGGGGAACCTGTCAGGATGGAGAGCGGAGAAAGGGGCCAGTATGTCAATTACCAGCCCCTTTCTTTTCTGAATGGGACACATAGTGTTCGTTACCGATCGCTCTGTGTCCTGTGATAACTGAGCAGAGTAACCTGTGTGTTACTCTGCTTCAGTGTATGAATGGAGAGGAGCCGCTGTCTCGTCTCCATTCAATTTCAATGCAGAGAAAGGGACTGGGAGTCCCTTTCTCTGTCTCAAATGGGAGATGTCAGGGGTCTCTGTTTAGACCCCTGACATGTCACCAAAGCCCCCAACAGGCCCCACTGACACCGACCACTGCCCCACTGACACCATCCACTGCCCCCTGACACCGACCACTGTCCCACTGACACCTTCCACTGCCCCACTGACACCGTCCGCTGCCACTGACATGACTACTGCCCCACTGACCCCGTCCACTGCCCCACTGACACCGTCCACTGCTCTACTGACACCGTCCACTGCCCCCTGACACCGATCACTGCCCCCCTGACATGACCACTACCCCACTGACACCGACCACTACCCCACTGACACCGTCCACTGACACGACCACTGACACTGACCACTACCCCACTGACACCAACCACTACCCCATTGACACTGACACCGTCCACTGCCCCACTGACACCATTCACTGCCCCACTGACACTAACACTATCCACTGCCCCACTGACACCGTCCACTGCCCCACTGACACCATCCACTGCCCCACTGACACTGTCCACTGCCCCACTGACACTGACACCTTCCACTTCCCCACTGACACCAATCTTTACCCCACTGACACCGTTCACTGCCCCACTGACACCGTCCACTACCCCACTGACACTGACTCCGTCCACTGCCCCGCTGACACCGTCCACTGCCCCACTGACACTGACTCCATCCACTGCCCCACTGACACCGTCCACTGCCCCACTGACACCAACCACTTGCCCACTGACACTGACCACCCCCTTTCCCAAACTGTGAAAAAATGTATTTAAAAAATAAAACCCCACCCTCCCATCATTGTTAGAATAGTACAAAAATAAATTGTAATAAAAAAAATTTATTGTAAAAATTAATAAAAATAAAAGAAATCCACTGGTCCCAAAAAAACTTTTGAAAAAAAATTTAATTGTAAAATAAAAAAATAATCTGACACTGTCCACTATCCTGACACAATCCTGCATGTACTACCCACCACTGTACACTCCGCATCCCTGTGATTTGCACCGCATTGCAGTTCAGATCACATGCGATATGTATGAGATGCGATTTCAGTTCGCAGTGCGATATGCGAGCTGAAATGGGGGAGTCATTAACATTATACGACACTCCCCAGCAGATCGCATATACCAGTGTGAACTGCCGTGCGAGTCAGATGCGATGTGGATTCGCAGGGTTCCCGAATTGCAGCCTTGGTGGGAGCAGTCAGGTGACATTTGTAGGCTGTATGCTTTGAGGCTCGGTTCACACTCGTGTGATTCCGGAACCCTGCAAATCCACTGCGGCTTCCCACATTGCATCTGACTCGCACGGCTGTTCACACTGCCATATGCGAACTGCTGGTGAGTGTCATACAATGTTAACGACACCCCCATTTCAGCTTGTATATTGCACTGCGAACTGACAGGACATGAATCGGATCGCATAGGTGTGAACACCCATGCGATTCTGGCGCAGACCAAAAAAGGGTCATGGGCGAGTTTGGTCGGAATGCATTGCGATATCATCCATACCATCTGTATGGCTGAAATCGCACTGCGTGGACATCACATGTGATTTGTACTGCAGTACGGTGGGAATCACATGTGATCTTGTACAGCACACTGGTGTGAACTGGCCCTAAGCTCATTCAGCCTTACTGGGTGTAATTATATAAAGTGAGAAATCCATGCCTCCTCCACATAAAAAATCCTGGGGACGGAAAGGAATGTTGCAACTGTGATCAGGTGACCTCAGACACACACTGCACAATAACAATCATCAGATCACTGGATGTTCTACTCTGCCTAGCTCTGACTACATACAACTCCCTTAAATCACTTGTCTGTATATATTCTTCTCCTTGTTCACTACATCCCATGACAAGAAACATCCAGTCAAAACACAGTAAGTGCCCGTTCACATTACCGCGACTTGTCAGGCGACTTAGCCGCCTGACAAGTCGCGCTCCGTTCTGTACTACGGAACCGTTCTAATAGGAGCGACTCAAGTCGCTCCGACTTAGAAAAAGGTTCCTGTAGTATTTTCGGGGCGACTTCAGGCGACTTGCATTGGCTTCTATACAGAAGTCATTTTGCAAGTCGCCGCTGAAATCGTGTGCAGGTCGCGTCTGTGAGACGCGCTGCAAGTCACGTCGCCCCTGTGTGAACGGGCACTTAAGGCAGTCAATCCTGGGAGAGCTGGAGGAGAGGGGAGGGGGATGTGAATTGTGAACTTTTTACACAGGATATGCCTGTCTCAGGCTAGTGCATGAGATATGTAAATAACCTGTCACTCACAGCAAGGGGGAGGTTTTGACAAAGTTTTAGAGACTTTGTCAAGATTTCTCTAACTGAACAATAAAAGACGATTGGTCAGGACTGGAGTAAATGTGTGTGACAAGACTGGGCTCAAATGATAGAAAATCATATTCTCTACATTATGAAATGTAAAAAAAATCAGATTTACATCCACTTTAAGGCTGGCTATACACTAGTAGGTTTTTGAACAATTGTTTGTACTAATATTCGTAAGAACATTTGTATAAAAATTCTTTGTGCATTTGTTGACTGGATGAATGTCATTTGAAACTACTTCAAAATTTGCTTTTAACACTCAATTTTGGAATGAATGGACTTTCCCAAACAAAAACCACATTCACTGTAAGAAATTTGTTCATTCGAGAAAAAAAAACGTCATCTGACTCCATTGACTTTTATCATTACTGTAGTTGTAATGCCCTAGTCCTTTGTCAAATCTCAGTTGTTTAGCCAGCACAATTAGGGAAGCTTCGAAGACCAGTGTACATTTAGAAATCCTTCTAACATAAGCAATTCAATTAACTGGAAGACCTTTTCCAGAGTAAATGATAAAGTGTAAATCATTTCTTAATATTTCATTAAATCTTCAATGAAATGGTTTTAAATAGCTTAGATCTCTATTAATTATAAGGGTTATTGGTGCATGATCAAACCAAGTTATTGAATTAATTACAGCTCGATCAACTTGAAGAAGGAGACTGAGGCAATCGAAAAAATAATGAAATCTAGTATATCTTTTATGTTGTGTCAAATAATTAATTTCATTTTTTTTTCTTGGGAGGTAGGTGTTTTATCAGCTATAGATTAAATAGCTTATAATTGTATGAAAGCTTTTGGCACTGTGCGAAAATTCTTAGAGCGAGGCTTAAAATCCTCAGAACATTTGTTAGTCATTCAAAAGATGGACTTTGCTGAATGAAAACCACATACACTGTTATAAATTCATTCATGTGAGAAAAGTTTTCCATCCTACTCCTTCGAATTGTCTAATCATTGCAGTTCAAAATTAATATTGATTTGACCCCACTAACGATTAGAAAAATGAACAAAGTCTCATAGAACCTTTTTTTTTAAACAGCCCATACATACCAATACCTTTTTTTCTGAAACCTGGCCAATCTGGTGGCGTCACAGATCATTCATTTTTTTCCTCATAGGCATCAGTGGGAAGTGGGAGTGAGCCCCATTCAGTCTAAGCCCTTGTACACACGATCGGACATTCCGCCAACCAAATCCGTCGGATTTTGTCCGACGGATTTTGTCCGACGGATTTTGTCCGAAACTGGTGTTGCATACACGTGGTCGGAAAAATCCGATTGTTCGTAATGTGATGACGTAATTTAGTTACGATGGGACCACGTTCAGGCTAGTAGCCAATAGCTTTGGTCTAGGAATTTGATCTGAGCATGCGTGGCACTTTGTCCGACCGGAATTCTCTACAAACGATTGGACAAAGTCTGATCGGATCATGTTGTCGTAAAATTTTTATATCCAGCTCTCAAACTTTGTTGGTTGGACATTCCAACAGAAAAAGTCAGATGAAGCCCACACACGGTCGGATTATCCGACAACATGGTCCGATCTGACATTTTCCGTCGGAATGTCCGACCGTGTGTACAAGGGCTTAGAGTGTGAGCAAAAGATGTTTCTTTCTGCATCCCCCAGGATCTGTTGCCATAGTGCTGGCTGTCATTCAGCCTGGAAGCTCAATGTTGCTGGACATTATAAGAAGAAAGACTATAAGAAACAGCACTTGATGAAAGATGGGTATTGCAGAAAAGTTTACTTTATTTATGTGCAAGTCAGCACATTTAAAAAAAGAAAACAAAATGGAGTTCTACTTTAATCTTTGTACATTGGTTATATCTCCTAATAGTAAAGTTTAGGCTTTTTACATTAATTTACACCACTGAGACCACTACAACCTGAAATTCAAAAGAT
Organism: Lithobates pipiens; assembly: GCF_037356315.1. Taxonomy (NCBI): domain Eukaryota; kingdom Metazoa; phylum Chordata; class Amphibia; order Anura; family Ranidae; genus Lithobates; species Lithobates pipiens. The sequence goes on from NW_027507903.1 coordinate 190,219,167, forward strand.
TGCTGATTTTTTTTTTACCTACTATAAAATCCTTTTCCTTGAGTTAATGGACAATTTACAAGCCACAGAAATCAGAGACTATACTATCACCCACAAGAGAACTCGGACATTAGCAAACAAAAATACAGTGTTCAGCTTGGTATAACCCTTCCCATTCTCATAATGCCTCGGTACCAAGAGCAAGACCATAAATACAGAAAGCTGGGACCAGTGTCCCCCAAATAATTCCTAGAAAAGTATTTTATGGTAAGTCCTCAATGAATTCCAAGGAAATTAGTTTATTGGTATGTCTAAAAGCAGTCCAATTGAAGGGTGGGAGCAGCTAAAAAACAAACTTGGTGCTTCCCTGTAGCTCAAAGTGCAGCCTGAAGAACCTTACCACAGAAGCTGGCAATGAGGCAAGAACATCTACTTGGTAAAACTTGTGAACAAAAGACAATGGCAAATCTGGGAAAAGGTCTTCTGATAATCAAACATTCAAAAAGCATTCACAGACCTTGTAGTATGTGCTTTTAGTAGTATATATTGCCTTTCAAGTTTCTCTCTCCACCTCAACTTGCTAATAAAAGTATTAAATAAACGCTCACATATCTTGAGGCGATTCAGTTTGCAGTTGTAGCGCTATATAAATCATGAATTCATTCATTCATCTTATTTTACACTCAGTGATGTCATCACTGGGTTTCTGTATTCTGTACTACTTCATACAAAGTAGGCAGAATATGGTTGGTGGGAGAGGCTGAGAAGATGTGATACATTGTGCGGTACATTGCTTCTTAAAAACATCACAGCACTCTGTCCGCAATGCTTCCCCAATATCCCCCAGTCCTGATGCAAGCAGTGTGCTGACACTTGGCTAGAGGTATAAAAATATAAAAACATCTTGGTGCGCTGATGTCAGTCTAAAGGAATAGATGGTCGTAGATATTTGCATGCAGACTATCTTGGTTACACAAACTGAAATCCAAAGAATTAATTGGGTGGGCCAGGAGCAGTAAAGCTGGGGAGGAAAGGTCTAGGTGATATTGAATCTTCCAGTCAGGAAATGAAGACGTCTCTATCTAACTAGCGTCAGCTTTTAATGCACACTGTGAGAAGCTTGCAGTGTGTAGTGGGAACAGAGTAAGTCATTTCAGTACAGGAGAAAAGCCTATACAACAAGCCTGAAGTGATGGCTGGGATTCAGCTTCAAGACCACAAGCTTTAATGCTAATATTTAAGCCTAAGTTAGCCACCGATAATGGCGGAATGAGAAGTCAGTTCCTCTTGTGGGGGACCATCAGCAATGACAATAGAGAAAATCAATGTTTCCAATAGAGAGATTGGCTGTGAGAAAAACACTCACAGCTGAAACTACATCCAGATAATGAAAGAAAATTCCAATCTGATGTACTAAGGCCAGGCAGAGGTATGGTATGAAATAGAGGTGTTATACAAAGCATTGAAGGCTAGCAGTCTCTGAAACAAGATTGCAAGTGCTAGTATTTGACCTTTGGTGGGCCAAATGTTGATCCACATCTAATTGCAAAAATATCAGGAATTGTCCATCTGTTTCCTTGCAACAACCAAAGTATGCCCCCCTAGTGCAATGATAGCCCGTTTAGGAACTGGACCCTGTCCCTTAAGATTTGGGCTTTAATAGCCATGCCGTTAAAAGCAGTGACCATGAAGCAGGATGATAAACCAGTCCTTCTGCCAGAAGATCCTTACAGCATTTCAGAGGAAAAAAAAACTGTACTGATCTCATAGACCCACCAGTTCACCCACTGCTTCAGCCAGAGGATATCTGTACCAGGAGAATACCTATCCAGTACATTGCCTTGAGGCCGGGAGGTCCACATCTGGTGTTCACCATCTATAACACAGACTCTGAAACACCTCCACGTGTGGGGCCCATTCCCCCAGATCCTGGTTTTGTCAGCTGAGAAAGCATGACTGCCAATTATCCATGTCTGGAATGTAAATGTCAGTTTAATGTCAGTAAAGGTTTAGCCCAGGACAGAATACTTTCTAAATGTCTTGGAAAGACTTTTGGTTTCTTCCTTATACTTAAGGCAAGTCACTGCTATGGTATTGTCCATGTTGGACAATTGGATGACCTATCAGTTGGGATATCTTGAATTGTAGGGAAATCACTCAGAGATCCAGAATTGTATTTAGGAGGCAGGATTCCTCCTACATGCAAGTGCCTTGCAGCAACAGGGTGACTAGGACAAAACCTTAATGTGTTCCTGGATGACCTGAAGAAGGGCCACACCCCGATACGCATAGTCAAGGTGACAGATATCTTCCCTCTCTACTCTTCTCAGCTTGCTCTCCACCTGTTGTGCTTCAAGCTTCATTTTGGATCTGAGTTCCCCGATCGTATGACATCACCTTCAGGTGTTACCGTCCACCAGCTCTGGTTGGTGGCTGCCTCTTGGTCCCTCCTTTGCTTCCTGGCTGCCCCATCATTCTGCCACACATCATTGGGAATCCGATCGGGGCTCCACACTGTCCATCCAGCTCTGCACACCCTGGCTTCCCTCTTCCTAGTGACATCCAGGAACACATGAAGGTTTTGTCATCGTAGCACTGCCCCACCAAGCCAGTCCACCACTGACTGTTGCTTAAGGTACTGTTACAGTGAGGAGCATGCTTTGCAGTTGTCCCATCTATGCAAGGAGATGTCTAGATAATTGTTCATCCAATCATATGTTATTATCACATCGCAACATGCTTTTATCTCATTGAACATTTTAATTATTTGACTGTTTGTCCTTTAAAGACTGTCCCGATCCGCACTTTCAATTGTGGTTGCTCCTGAATGTTTTTACTTGTATTCACACCCCTCCTAGTGTGCTCTTCCACACAGCTGCTCTTTGGGCTCTTGCAGGACATTCACAAGGTTCTTAGTGCAATAGATGTCCCAGTTTACTGGTGCCAGACTGTTTTTGTCTGTTCAAGGTGATTAGGACTCCAACCCAACATGTTAGGCCAACGTCTGTTTGAAAGGAAAGATTTAATCAACTTCAGAGCTGGATTCCTTAGCCATCAGGCCACACACAATCTGGTCCTTAGTGTCATGTAAATTGGTTTGTCCATACATTGAACTGATGTATCCCACAATGTCAGTATATTGAGTTGAATGGGTCTAGAGTAAAACTAAACAAACAGAACAGCCTCAAAGGATGCAAACGCCAATCTCAGGACTCCCATGCAGAAGCAAAGAGTCAGCCACTCCTGGACTGAAGAGTCCAGGTCTTGGAAAATTTTAAGTTTCTCTAGGGATAGAAAAAGGGGAAGAAACAATGAGGATATGCATATACAGTACAAATCCTTGATGTTCACAAAGGCGACAAAATCTCCCTAATGGAGATAATATTACAGATCCTGGTAAATCCATGTGGAGTTTATAGGCTAGAATGGAAACATTTATGCCCTTCAGATCCAAGATGGGGAAGATGGGGGACAGTTTGGATACAGTGAAAAAGTTTAAGCAAAACCCTGTTGATAGAACTGGGGTAATAAGTCCTTGATCCAGAAAACTTGCATAAACTGCATTTATATCAGCTAGTCTGTGTGGTGTCACAGGCAAGTTGGAAGACATGATTCAGGGAGGGGACCGAGAGCAGAATTCTAGCCTAGAGGCGATTCAGTTCGCATTGTGCGCTATACAAGTATTTCATTCATTCATTCATTCATTGTAGCCCTTGGAAAACACCTCCCATACCCAGGCATTTGGGATGCTTTCCCTTCAGGAATCTGCAAAGGCTAGACGTTGCCCTCCCAAGGTTTGAAAATAAACTAGGTACCTAGCTTGGGTCTGGCTTTACATGTTGAAGCCTGATAATCATGAAAGGAATGCTTCTTACCTTTGGGTGGGGCTGGGGTTCTTATCCACTATGCTAAAAAATTTATTTTTTGTTTGCTCTCTCTTTTTTCAAAAATGATTATAGTCCTTCTGAACCTTGTTCACTGTGACAGGAAGGTAGCAGAAATGTCTGCAATGGAGATACAGACACCAACAAAATCAAGAAAACCCCCACAGTATCCCCCCCCCCCCCTAAAAAACACAACTCTTGGCTGGGGTTACATTTTATGACAAATCCTTTTGGGCAAAATAAAATGAATACTTGGTTTTGTCTATTAGTAAGTTTTACAGTGATGGAATTGAAAAAAAAATGTTGCATTGTTTTTGTTTGCACTAAGACTAATACAATGCTGCAGTTATTGTAGGGTCATAATTGAGTTTGTTATTCAGATAATAAAAAAGACTGTACAACATATGTTTACCTTTGACTGACCATGCATTATCTTGTAATGAAATTACTGGGCTAACCATCACAATGATGTAAATGTAATGAGGACTAATATCATAATTGAATGCAATAAATGGGAAAATATTACTTTGACTTTTCTTTAAAGGAAGACATTTTGAAAAGAGTCTGAGAAGAATCATACCTAATTGTAGAACAACTATGCAGTGTATCTGAAAGGAAGCAAATCTGATTAACTGTGGCAGGTCTCATGTGTTCTGCTCATAAATCTCACACCTGCTAATGCATTAGAGATGGCAGGTGTAAACATGATGAAAAAGTGCAATTTCATAATGTCATGTGAGATTAAGATATGCAAATTAAATCTGGTCTTGTACCCAGTAAAATAAAATGTAGTCGGACACAGGGTTATTCCAGAATTAATTTCTTCCTGCTAATAATGATTTTTTTTAGAACTAAGTTCAGTTGCTAAAGTTCACCTCAAAATCACGAAAGCAATAGAAAGTGGTTCCAAAGTGAACATACAGTACAAACCATTCAGAATAATATTACTGTACCAAGAAAGTCAAAAAATTAAAAGACTACATCATAATGTACCCAGTATCAGGATACACTTATTATTGCAGTCAGTTTTAGCAGTATTGGTATTTGCAAAAGATAATGTGCAACTCAGACAGCATTACAAAAATAAATACAGCAAGGTCTATAAAAGTAAATGTTTTCAGACTAGCAAAAACTTACTACTAAAAACAAGTCAACTCATAAATGTTTATGGCTAATTGGGTTGCACATAAATAATGGTTAGCCCACAACACCATTACGTGGATGTTTGTGTGGCCATATGTGTATTTTAACATTATTAGTCATCCTATCATTCCCCCAGAATCCATTATGACTCAGGTAACTTTCCACTTTCTGCAGAAATCAGCAGTAGGGATGGGTGAATGGTTCAGCCCAAGCATGAGTTCGGGCCGAACGTTTGCCTGTTCACCCTGATAAACACCCTGTAATGCACTGAACAAAGCACAATGCATTCTGCGACCTGATTGGGCAAAGCTTTGCCCAATCAGATGCAGTGTAAGCTGGTTGTTAAGAAGTGGGGCCAGGAAGCTGGCTGCGGCCTCCTTAACAACCGATCATCAGCTGCCAATGGGTTTCTGCGTTGACAGCTAGATAACAAAAAAAAGTGGCAGTTAAATAATAAAAAATAAAATTGCGGGAGGTTCCCCTCCAAGTCCATACCAGGCCCTTCAGGTTTGGTATGGCTTTTTGGGGGAACCCCACGCCAATTAACAAAAAAAATTACATGGGGTCCCCATAATCCTATACCAATAAAAGAATATATAGAAGAGCGCCAAATCAGTAAAATGTGCATTTATTTTATACAATCAATAAAAGTCTCACTTACATCCATAATTATTATTGTCCTCCGTTTGATAGTCAAATCACTGTTCCCTTTCGCTGGTGCTGTTACTGGATCAATCCTCCTCCACAGCGCGCTAGGGGAAGCTCCGCTGTGTTCTGTGATGCACAGAGACACAGAGTGGCTTGTAGACAGCGTGTGACGTTAGCCGGGGGTACCCGAGAGCACAACGTGTTTCTGAGCTTGCACAAACCTCGTTCGGGCATGCGCGCTCCTTTCTCAAGTGCAGGTATAGGCAATGCTGCAGTGGACTGCACTTAAATAGGAGAGTGAATAGATAATGACAGACAAGATAGCAATTAACCATATAATCGATGCAAGCAGGTTGAGAGGGTTATACTAATGATAATACTATGGCAAGTGAATATTTTAAAGTGCTAGTATCTTGTGTTGTTTTTTATAATCCTATACCAGACCCTTATCTGGGCATGCAGCATGGCATTTCAGGAAAGGGGGGCGTGTGAACGCCCCCCCTCCTGAACCATAGCAGTCAACATGCCCTCAACATAGGGTGTGGGTGCTTTGGGGCAGGGCACCCCAAAGTACCTTGTCCTCATGTTGATGGGGGCAAGGGCCTTATCCCCACAACCATGGTTGTGGGGGTCTGTGGGTAGGGGGCTTATCGGAATCTTGAAGCCCCCTTTAACAAGAAAGGCCCCAGATCCTGCCTGCCCCTATGTGAATAAGTATTGGGTACATAGTACCCCTACCCATTCACCAAAAAGGTGTACTAAAAGTAATAAAAAAAGGGACAAGTTTTTGACAAATCCTTAAATAAATAAAAAATAGTGTCCCTCAATATATACCCATCGTGAATCACAAAACCCAAAAAAGAAAAAAACGTTCCATCTCCTGGGATGGCCTCCCGTTGAATGCCTGCTTTGTGCTTTGACAGTTCTTATATAGGTATGAAGCGGGGCCACCTGGCAATGTCACATCTGGTGGCCCGGCCCCCTTGCGACATCACAGGCATAACATGCACCAGTCCGTGACATCAGAAGGGTGGCCCTGCCCATTACCTTTATAAGAAATCTCAAAGAGCAGTGCAGGCATTCAGCGGTATGCTGTCCCAGGAGACGGAGAGTTTTTTTCTTAAAATATTTTGGGTCGGTGGGTGGCACGATTGACGATAGATTTACATCAAGGGATACTATTTTTATTTTTTAATAAAGGATTTAATTAAAGCGGGAGTCCGCTGGGACTCCGCGTTTTTTTTTTTTTAAAGCCAGCAGCTACAAATACTGCAGCTGCTGACTTTTAAAATAGTGACACTTACCTGTCCAGCGCGCCCGCGATGTCGGCACCCGAAGCCGATCGTCTGTCGGGTGCTCCCGCCGCCACCTTGGGTATGGGAATCAGGAAATGGAGCCTTTCGGCTTCATTTCCCGGTTCCCTACTGCGCATGCGCGAATCGCGCTGCGCAATAAGGACGGTCCCTGCCTCTGGGATCTGTGTGTTTCCCAGCAGGCAGCGGGGCACTTGCGGAAAGGGACGGGCACTTGAGAGAGCTATCCCGGAAGTGGGTGCAGAATACCTGTACTGTACAGGTATCTGCACCCCCCTCCCCCCTGAAAGGTGCCAATTGTGGCGCCGGAGGGGGGGAGGGTTCCGATGAGCAGAGGTCCACTTTAGGGTGGACCTCCGCTTTAAGGAATTGTCAAAAACATGTTTATTGTTTTGATAACTTTTGAACAATTTTTTGGTAAATGGTTAGGTACCCGATACTCATTCACATGGGGGGGAGGGATCTGGGAGCCCCCTTGCTTTGAGATTCTGATAAGCCCCCTGCAACCACCGGCTACAGTTGAGTTGGGGATGAGTAGTATAGCTCACAAAGTAGACTTGATTGCTAGATAGGCAAGGTAGATCACTTACAATATAGGACTGTCTGTTAGCTGCTGTACTGTATCTGCTATAAGTGCTTAGAGTAATTTCTTTATTCAATTCTTTAAGGCTGGCCAGCTTGCTGATCGATGAAAACATATATTCCACCTTCTGCACAAGCAAGGTTGATAGAGAAATCCCCACTGTGGTGCTATTGTCTTTTGGGCAGGGGCTCCTCCAATGTCTGAAGACACTTATCAGCGCTGCAGTTGCTGATTGAATGAAATTTTCCAACATGCCCGTTACGCAAAACTCAGTCATTAGAGAGGCCATAGATAAATCAAAATTCTGCAGGTCCATGCTGAAGAGGTTCACTCTCATTAGCATCTCAGGCAATAGTATTCCCATCAGGACACTAGCAGCCTGATAACAGGCATTGCACTATTGTTTAGCCAGGTGTTAGGCTTTTCCTGCAACCATGGGTGTGTTCACAGGGGAATCAGTAATGGTCTTCTCCCAGCTGGAGTGGCAGGGACAGATGGCCTATAGCTATAGCAGCCGCTAACAATAATCACAAGAGAATTTGGCAGGCTGGTTGTTCCCGAGTTAATCTATCTTATCAAACTGGTACATTCAACCTGCCCCCTTGACAGTTCTTGCTGTACCAGCCGAGATTCGAACCAAGTATGGCCGGCCTTATTATGCACTGTATTTTTTTAATTGGCTGAAAAGTAACCTCTTTAAAATGTTGAGGCTGATAAAAAAAAAATATGTAGCTATTACCTGAGACAGGTGTAACAGTTTGCATTGCATTTTATTACTTTATTATATACATAGAATTCCACTCGAATACATATATCATTTACACTGCTCAGTCATAACTTTATGACCACCCACCTAAAACTGAATAGGCCCCCTTTCCATCATAAAAACAGCCCCAATTGCCCCCAAAATAGCCCTGACCTATACAGGGATGGACACCACTAGACCTCTAAAGGCATGTTGTGTTATCTGGCACCAAGCCATCAGTAGCAGATTCTTTAAGTCTTGTAAGTTATGAGGTGGAGTCTGCATAGATCAGAGTTATTTTTCCAGAACATCCCACAGATACTCATTTGGATTGAGAGCTGGAGAAGTTAGAGGCCTTGTCAACACCTCAAAATATTTCTGTGTTGCTCAAACCATTCTTGAACCATTTTTGCAATGTGGTAGGGAGCATTCGGCTGCTCAAAAAGGCCACTGCCATCACCAACAATTTTAGGTATGTGGTACATATCAAGTAACATCCCCATGAATATCAGAACCAAGGTTTCTGAGGAGAATATTGCCCAAATCATCACAGTGCCACTGCCAGCTTGCCTTCTTCCCATACTGCAACTTGGTGCCGGCAAAAATATTTGCGAAAAAAAACGGCGAGCGACCGCCCCCCTCTTGAACCATACCAGACCATGCCCTCAACATGGAGGGATGGGTGCAGTTGCTCTGCGCCCCTCCAATCCAAAGCACCTTGCCCCCATGTTGATGAGGACAAGGCCCTCTCCCCAACAACCCTGGCCGGTGGTTTTCAGGGTCTGTGGGCGGGGGGGCTCAACAAGGCATTACCTGGGGGCCCCTAGATCCGCCCCCCCATGTAAATGGGTATTGGGTACATCATACCCATTCACCAAAAAAACTGTGAAATGTTAACAAAAAACAGCGAGAGTTGGATTTTGACAAATCCTTTATTAAATAAGAGGCCCGGAGCCATCATCTCCTAGAACCGTTATCTCCCGGTGCTGTCATCTCCCGGTGTCTTCTTCTTCTTGTGCTATCTTCTCCCATGGAGCTGTCTTCTTCCTCGCCACCACCATTTTCTTCTACCTCGCCGCCACCATCTTCTTCATCACCGGTTACCCGCTAAAAAACAAAACCGGACTTGTGCTAAGGCTGTCTTTCTCCATTGTGATGTTCCCGCTGTCCGCCACCTCTTATATAGGCATGGGGCATGGCCATTTAATGACATCGCCCTGTATGATGCCTTGTGATGCCACAAGATGGTGGTGCCAAAGAAGAGACGGTGGCTACGAGGAAGAAGAAGATAGAGGTGACGAGAAAGAAGACGTGGCGGCGAGGAAGAAGACAGCTCCATGGGAGAAGACAACACCAGAAGTAGAAGAAACCCAGGGAGATGACAGTACAGTGAGATGACGGTTCTGTGGGATGATGGCTCTGGGAGAAGATGGCTCCAGACATCTTATTTAATACTTAATTTCACAGTTTTTTGGTGAACAATGTACCCCTACCACATAGTGGGGGCCCCTTGTTAATGGAGGCTTTCAGATTTGGATAAGCCACCTGCCCGCAGACCCAGACAGCCACCGGCCAAGGTTGTCTGGAAGAGGTCCTTGTCCTCATCAACATGGTGGCAAGGTGCTTTGGGGTGGGGGGCACAGAGCAAAGCAAAGCACCCACCCTCCCATGTTGAGGGCATGGGGCCTGGTATGGTTCAGGGGGGGGTGCTCGCTCACCCTCTCCCTTTCCTGACCTACCATGCGACATGCTCGGATAAGGATTTTGGGGGGCCCCCCGCCATTTTTTTATTTTGGCATGGTGGTATCTCCTCCGAATCCATATTAGACCCAAAGGACCTGGTGTAGACCTGGGGGGAACCCCACGCCATTTTTTTTGCAATTTTTTTTTTTTGCCAGGGCAATTTCTTTTCTACATTCAGCTTTCAGCGAGGAAGCCCGCTGACAGCTGATGACTCATTGGTTGTTAAGGACATGGTGGCCAGATTCCCGGCCCCCTGTTTAGTAACCAGCTATATACAGTGTTAAAATAAAAACCGCAAAACACATCAAAAATCACATCACAAACACAACACTTACGTTTCTGGTGCAGTTCTACTGAAGTCTATTACTCACAAATTGCAGGAAAAAAGTGCCCCCAACCCTTTCCAAAAATGCACCGGCCGTAGAACACATAGATATGAACTTGTAACATAGGAAACCATGTTAAATGGACTGTAGTATGTTTCTGTAAACTGCAAAATGCACTAAAAAATGCATAGGTGTGAACCTATGGAAAGGGAGGGTTATAACACTAAAAGTTTTATTTTTGCCTTCTTTGTCCCATTGGGGAGATTTACCTTCACTTCCTTTCCCATAGCCAAAACAGGAAGTGAGAGAAAATCCCTGCAAATAAAGGGAATCTATAGGGGACCCCCAGGCCCCAGAACAAGTGTCCCCATTGAAAGATTTCCCGTCTATTACTTTTCTGAGGGTAACCCAAAATTTGGATTTTCTTTCACTTTCAATTATAATGGTAAACAGAACAAAGAGAGAGGGTGAATATCCCTAAGGGGACACAGAGAGTGGTAAAAACTGACAGGTGTTCTAGTCCCTCTCCCCTCTATACAAAAAAATGCTATACTTTAACCTGTGAATGCCCATGAAGTTATAGCAGAGCAGTGTATGCTATTGCACATAATGGTGAACAGTGATAAAATCATGCATGCAAAGATCCCTTGTCTCTGGAAATCAATTGTTTATCTTTCAGGGGCCACTATATAAGAAATATAAATAAATGGACTGCCCTCACAGAACATGCAAAATTTCTTGTATACTCATCATTTATAAAAGTCCACCAACCATTAGTGCCATGCAGAATAGATAAGCCAGATGGATGTTCAAGCACCACACCAGACCTTGCCTGCTGCATCAATATATATATATGCAGGTTGCATGTTGCATGTTGCAGATTTAAAAATGTGTGGCACCATCTTTTCATTGCAATAAGTTTTTATTAAATTTTTTATAAGATAACATGTGTATACCTACATACATACAATTGCAATAGTCCGGTTTACAGTATATAATAGTAGTATATGACGACTAACATGGGATATATAATGTAAAGAAAGATACAGAAAGAACAGAACCGCATCACACTTGTTTTACCAGTACAGTAGTCAGGGGGTAACATGGATTACCTGTGTATCCAGTAGGTTCCCCATTATGAAGAGGAGACCCTCCCTCTGGCACCCCTAGTGGGTACTCGCTGTGCCTAGAGAGGGAAAACCTCCACCTTCCCCTGGTTCGGCAATCAAATCTGGTGAAGCTTGTTGTACTGCATCAGTATTTGAATAATACGTCTTGTAGGCAATTGAGAAAAAATGACGGATGTTTAACATAAGAGAGTTTTAGAGAGTAAAGATTAAAACAAAGATAAAATCAATAAAGGATAAATATAACAAAGGAAATAATAAAGTGATAGAATAAAAATAAAGAAAAGAAAAGCTAGAGGTTCGGAGTTTCAACACAGTTTGCCTTATGTCCTTTCACAGGTCTTGGTTATTATAGAGCAATAATCATATCAGTTTAGTATTTGTAAACCAGTCAGTCCACCTTTTCCAACTTGCTCTGGCCACGATAAGCTTGCCCTGGGTTGACGCAAACAGGGTTTCATACATGGCATGCGTGTCAGTAATCATGATAACTTCTCTTAACGTTGGTGCGTTATGATCTTTCCAGTGGCGCGTTAGAGCCAGTTTGGTACTCAACATAATATGGGAAATAATCATTCTGGCGGGTTTGGGTATTTGATCTATGTTTAGGAATAAGATGGCCAGTGCCGGATCAGCGGGGATGTGAATCTGCGCTATTTGTGAGCATAAGTGAAATACCTTGTTCCAAAGTGTTTGTATTTTAGGACATTCCCAGAGGCTATGATACAGGGTGCCGGGGTGGTTACACTGCCTCCAACAGAGTGGAGAGGCATTGGGAACAAATTTGGAAATCCTATATGGAGTAATGTACCAGCGTCGCAGTATTTTTTGCGTCAATTCCCAAAGGTTGATACACTTAGTGGATGCGTAGGCTGTTCGCAGCGCTGTTTGCCATTGGTCTTCCGTGAACGTCTCACCTAAATCTTTTTCCCAAGCACTAATATTAGATGTCTTGCGGAATGTCAGTTTGTCATTAAGGGCATTATAGAATAGAGAGATCCCCTTTAAATTAGTAGAGGGTTTGGTGAGATATAAAACAATCTTCCAGGGGAGCTGTATGTCGGAGAGATTATGTGATTTGAGAAGATGCTTAATTTGGATGTATCTGTAGTTATCAGAATCTGTCAGTCCATATTCAATTTGTAATGTGCGAAATGTTTTCATTGCTGGTCCTATCCTAAGATCCTCAATAAATGTGATACCCTTTTCCTGCCAGTGAGATATTTGCAGATTGGGGATGAGTCCAATAAGACTGCTAAGAGGAATTCTTAAGGTAGAAGTAGGGGTGGTAAAAGCTTGTGTAAGGAGTATCCTCCAAGCTCGTAGGGACGCTACGATAGAGGGAGCCAAAGCTGTGATGCGGGAAGCATTGCTTACGTGTGTCAGTAAGTAATTGTATAAGCTAGTGTTGGGGATTTGGCTTTCTTCAAGTTCCCGCCATCTCGTTTGGGGCGAATCTGGGAACCACGTCCTCAGTTGCGCTAGTATGGAGGCTATGTAATAGTTATAGATCAGTACATTTCCCACCCCCCCGGCCGTTCTCGCTGTCAGCGAGCTTTTAAAGGCCCACCTAGCCTTTTTCCCTTTCCATAGAAAGTTGTTTATTACAGCTTGTACCTTAGTAAAGTATTTAATGGGGATGGGGATAGGCAGGGACCTGAATAAGTTGAGTAGTTGGGGTAAAATTATCATCTTTATCGCTGCTAATCTACCGGACCAGATAAGTTCTGTTTTATCAAGGGTTTGTAGCTTGGACGGTAGGGATTTGAGAAAGGGAATGTAGTTGTTGGTGTATAAGCCACCAGTGGTGGGGGTCAAGGTGATTCCCAAGTACTCTATGCCATTCTCACTCCATTTATAGGGAAACCGCGCACTAATTCTCGACTGCAAGTCCCCGTCCACACCCAATCCCAAGATATAAGGTTTTTTATCCTCATTAATTTTATAATAAGACAACGTATTAAATAGTCTCAGAGTGTCATGAACCGAAGCCAAGGAATTTTCGGGGTCTGTAAGCATCAGGATAATGTCATCTGCGAACAGGCTGATCGTGTGTTCCGATGTCTGGGTCTTAAACCCAGTAATATTGGGGTGGGATCGTATACATTCCGCCAGGGGTTCTAAAATTAGATTAAAAATTAGTGGGGAGAGTGGACAACCCTGACGCGTCCCATTCGATATTAGGAAGGGAGTAGAGAGTACACCCGAAGTGTATACCTTAGCTGAAGGGTTCGAGTATAAAGCCATTATAGCTGATAGGATCATACCGGAGAATCCAAATTTGGTTAGGACTGCATTCATATACCCCCAGTGAACCCTGTCGAAGGCCTTCTCCGCGTCCAATGCGAGGAGCAGAGAAGGCCCCCGTCCAGCGCCGGCCAGATGAATGATATTTGTCAATCTCCTCGTGGCATCAGAGGTCTGACGCCCCTTTGTAAACCCAGTTTGGTCGGGGTGTATTAGGCAGGGTAGAATAGTTATCAGCTGGTTTGCTATTAGCTTAGCATAGACTTTCACGTCCGTGTTTAGTAAGGATATGGGACGGAAATTGGCCGGTGTGTCTGGAGTTTTTCCTGGCTTCGGCAAAGTCACTATGACAGCGCTCAACATTTCATGTGGGAAGGAGGAAGAAGCGGCGGCAGCATTAAACACTTCAGTTAGACAAGGTAGTAGATATGATTTAAACACCTTATAGTATTCCCCAGAGAATCCGTCGGGACCAGGGGATTTTGAGCCGGGGAGTGAGTCAATTGTTTTGAGAATTTCTTCTAAAGTAAAAGGTGTATTGAGTCGGTCCAGATGTTGTGGGGAAAGAGTAGGCAAGGATAGCTGTTGTAGAAAGTCATTGATCAGGGAGGGAGTGGGCTGGGCAGTGGCAGTATCGTCTTTTAAGTTATAGAGGGAACCATAATAGTTACTAAATGCGTTGGCAATGTCTTGAGGATGCAACATTTTTTGTTTGTTATCGGGATGAAGGATGTAAGGGATCTTTGATTTTAATCTATGACCTTTAAGTTGGTGTGCAAGTAATTTCCCTGCCCTATTGCCCTGTGTATAGTATGTCATCTTTAGTCTTTTTGTCTGTTTTTCAAAAGAATCCAGTAGAAGGAGTCTCATGTCATGTCTCAGTCTGTTGAGCTGTTCAGTCAGAGATTGGGATGTGTCTCGTTTATTTTGAGATTCTAGGTCGCGGATCTTGTTAGTAACTTCACGTATCCTCTGCTGCCGCCGCCTCCCCTCCCCAGCTCCCAATTTTATAAAAATTCCCCGAATATATGCCTTATGGGCATTCCAAAGCACAAATTTGTTAGGCATCGAGGGCCCGTTGAGGGAGAAAAATTCCCCCAAATGGTCCTCGATTTGCGACTTATATTCTGGTAATTGCATAAGGTAAGAGTTCGCCCTCCAAAGAGGAATGGATTCAAATGTAGAAGAGTTTTTCAACGATAGCGTAATAGACGCGTGGTCTGACCACGTGATGGTGTTGATAGATGCCGATATTGCTTTGGATAGTGTGTGTTGGTCGACCAAGAATAAGTCTATTCTCGAATACGTATGATGAGGGGCAGAAAAAAAAGTAAAGTCTCGTTCAGCTACATGTAGGCATCTCCACACATCATAAACATCTTCCCTGTGCAATGTACTGCCCAGAGATGTTGTTAGGCTTTTAGAGTTGGATGTTGTGTCAATGGACGGATCGGGTACGACATTAAAGTCACCACATAGCACCAGCGAACCTCTGCTGCATTTTCGGGCCTTCTTCATAATTTTGTGAAAGAAACAAACTTGCCGGGTATTAGGAGCGTAGACATTTACAATGGTGTAAGTCGTTTGATTAATATTGCATACCAAAATCAAATAGCGACCTTGAGTGTCTGCAATTACCGTATGTAGATTGAAAGTAACAGAGTCCTTGATCGCTATCATAACTCCTTTCGTTTTAGAGGTGGCATTCGCAAAAAAGGTGTGTGGGAAATTTTTATGTTTGCAGACTGGTGCCGCATGTTGACAAAAGTGGGTTTCTTGGGCGCAGAGAATATCTGACCCATTAGATAATGCTTCCTTCCACATGGACTTCCTTTTCATGGGGTGGTTGAGCCCCTTGGTGTTGATAGATAAAAAGTTAATGGCCATGGGGATGGACGGAGGTTGAGATTAGTGTAGGCTCTGTATACATAAAGAGAAGGCAGAAATTTCCCCCTAGAAATGTCAGCAGGGGTGAGGTGGCCATTCCGTGGAATGGGTACTCACAGTTAAGCCGGGGTTGAGTCCGTTCTGTGGGCTGCGTTTGAAGCTGTTCGTGGAAGCTGCTATCCGTGCGTTGAACAAGCACTCTCAAGGTGAACTGCCGATCCTGCAGGTACTGGCAAAACTCCGGAAGAAAAAATAAAGGTAGATTAAGTGAAAGAAAAAAACAAAGAAGTTCCAACTTTTACAAACATAACTGAGAAAAAGGAAACCATTATACATGGTAAGTTCCAACATAGGTTAAGACACCCCTCAAAAGGGAAGGGGTGGATCGTATGCAACCAAATGTTGCTCAGGTGGATCGGGGTAAAAGTTCAGGCCTAACGGTTGTCCTGCTTCCCCGTCGGGAGGAAAGATGACCCCGTTAGCATATAGTCAAGTATGTGAGCTGGCATTTTGTGGTGTCACTGTCTTCCAGTCTGGGCTGGGCAGCCGGCGAGTGGAGGCATCCGCATTATTATCCTTAGCGTCAGGAAGGATCTTCCAATCCCTTAGCAAGGCAAGACCTATCCAAGGAGTCTACGACAAACGGACGGTCCTGGTAAGTGATCGTGATTTTGGTGGGATAACCCCAACGATAGGGGATTTGGTGGTTCCTTAAGATTTTTGTGATCGTGTTCAGGTTTCTCCGCTTTTGCAATGTATGCTGGGACAGGTCAGCATAGAACTGCAGATGTTGGTATTGGGGTGGAAGCTGCTCCTGTTTGCGAACGTATTGCATCAGTTGTTCTTTTGAGTAGTAAAAATGCATACGGAGGATCACATCCCTGGGGATTTTGTCTGGGAGGTAGGCCGGTTTTGGTAACCGGTGTATCCTGTCAATAGTCAGTTCAATGGCAGAAAGATTGGGTAGAAGAGAGGCAAACAAGTCAGCGGCATAGGAGCGTAATTCTGAGGTTTGGATGGATTCGGGAATACCTCTAATCTTGAGGTTGTTCCTCCTAGACCTGTCCTCGATGTCGGCCAGCTTGTCTCTTACCCATGACGATTCCCCTTCCTGCAGTTCGTGGGCATCAACCAAGTCATTTATGGTGGAAGCAAATTCCCCCATCTTGCCTTCTAGGTGATCTACTCTGTCTTCCACTTTCCTCACAGCTCCACTAAGCCTGTTCATGCAGCCCATCATGTCAGCCTGGAGTGTGCTCCTCAGTGAGACTAGCATGTCCTTCAGTACTGTATCCAGCACTGGCTGATTAGTAGTAGGATAATTGGAAATAGAATCATGGAGCTCCCTGGTGTCATCCTCAGAGTCTGCCGCCGGGCTCAGCGCGGGGCTGCATCCAGAGCCATCCAGCTTTAACTTTGCTTTAGCTGGGCTCCCCGAGGGAGAGGATGCTGATGGGGAGGCCTGGTCACTATAAGAGTCCAGATTTTTAGGGGATGAGGTGTTAGTGGGCAGTTTCAGCTTGTGTTTGGCAGTCAGTGAGGATGGATGGTCAGCGCCATCTTGCCTACCGTTATGGCGCGGCTGTAGGAAGAAGTCCGTTAGCCGTTGTGGCTTCGACGAGCCTTTTCGTTTGCCCATCATGCTCTCCGGGTATGCCCCTCTCAAAACGCCAGGTATATGGGGGTTAAACGGGGTCCTGTTAGCCGCTTGTCGCCGTTGTATCCGCGGGGAAGCAGGAGCTCTGGAATCAGACGTCCATTCGGTTCCACTGCAGGCCACGCCCCCCCCCCCCCCCCCCCCCGTGGCACCATCTTTTCAATGGCTGAAAATGAATTAGGTGGCATTCTGCCAAAAGATGTGGCTTAGAAGGAAGAGTCTGAGGAAGAAATATTGGGGTTGATTTGCTAAAGGTAAGCAGGCTGTTAGCTTTGTAATAGAATTTGCAAGGGAAATATTCTTTAGCTTAGTGAATGAGGCAAAACTTAACTGATTTACATCATTCATAAAATGTGCCACCAATAATACTGTTTTTTTTTCTTGCAAATGAATGGGTATTCATTGCAGAGTGAATTTTCACCTCATTTCCTAAGCTTACAAAAAATTATTTAGCAAAAGTGCAAATTTTCTTGAAAAGTTACTAGCCAATTTTCCTTTAGTAAATAAACCTCAAAGTGTCTTGAAAAGCTGCTAAAATATGAAAAGTACACATATCAGACATGTTCCAAAATACGTCTAAAGAACAATAAGATAAAGAAACAAGACAAAAAGAGAGATGCACTTTTTGAAGAAATTCTGTTTCTAATGTTTGGTATGAAAAAAGACTGGCATACCCTTGGCAAATATATTTTTTTTGCATATCTCTTGAAATGTTACTGTTTAGTAACAGCCAAGGTTTCTGTAGACAGTATGTTGAAATCAAATAACTGTCAAAATGTTATGCTGTATATGATATTGTCTGTTGTTGAGTACCTAATGATTATAATTAAATTTCATTTACCTTTATTTTCCATTTTTTATGTTTTCATTTGTATATTTCATTAAAAAAAAGCAAGAACGAGAAAGCCATCATAGATCAACGCAGACATAATGAAATAATGTACTTGTTGTTTAGCATTATCAAAAGAGGAATTATCATCTCAATTCATTTTATTAGAGACAACCGGGTCAATACATCAATTTTCAAAATGATTATTTTATTTCTACAATCACCTTATCTTAACTTATACAATAATGATGTTGTCAAGATAATAAACACAGTATTGTGTACCAGCTCAAATAGCTTTTCTTAATTGAATCCCTCAGGGCCTAGGCTGATCACACTGCACACTAATCAGATTACTGTCATAAGACAAGGCAGATACAAAACAAATTAAAAAATATCTAGAAGACTTGTGCCTTCTTTTCATGTATTGTTATACTAAAGATAAATGCAAGAATCCAGATTCAACCCTGCCTGCACCAGCTTGACTGAACATCCAAAAAAATGCAGTCCATCTCAGTTCCTGGTGGCAATTGTTGGCCTTTCATGAACTCCTTTTCTTTCTCCAACCTACCCAACACTCCATAACCATCAGACAAGTTGTGTAAGCATTGCAGGTGCACAGAAGTGCTGTGCCACGTGCACTGGAGCTGATCACTGCTTCCAGTACCTGGTCAGGCACAGGACAGCTCACAGAGCTGGTACAAGGATTTTAGTCTACACAGGCAAAGGGGGTGGGATAATGCATTTCCTGTTTCCCCTCACTGGACGGCAGGTGACACAAAATAAAACTCCCTTTCTGCACCCACTAGGAGAGAGGGAACAGCATTAGGGATCGTAAGACAGGAAGAATTTCCCCTTCCAGCACAACCTCCCCTCCATCCTGAAAGGAATTCACTCCCCACCCTCTATCCTCTCCAGCACAAATTCTCTTAACCCCCCCAAAATTCCCTTTCCCTGCAATCCTGGTACAAATCCTCCCTTTCCCCCCAATTTTCTCCAGTGCAGAGCCTCCTTCTCTTCCCCCAAGTACCCCCCACCAGCACAAATCCTCTACATAGTTCTATCACAAATTGTTCCCACCTAAAAACAACTCCCAGTACAAACTCTCCCCAAAACACAAATCCTCTGCCTTCTTCTAGTACAAATCCATAACACTTAACTGGGCACCTAGGGCAATTGCCCTGCATCTCTTGCTGGGTTCCCAGAGTTCTAGATGCTGCAATTGTCCCCTCTGGCAGCTGGCATCACTGTGATTTAGGGAAGGGGGATACAATAATATGTATGGGGTGCTTTGGGAGAGGAGAGGACCTTTGTTAGAAGGTGGGGAGGGGGGAGGGTATGAACACAACCCCCTTAGTACAAATAAATATCTCCTAACTGTCCCAGTCTTGGAGGGACCTTCTTGAGATTTGAACAAAATCTTAGTGTCCCATGAAGCTGGGCTGAGTCCTGGAGCTCAGTGCTAAAACAAGTTCTGGCACTTGACTCCAGTAACTTGCCTGACAAGGACTAACAACAACAGTTATTAGCAAGCATGTCCCTTTTCACCTCTAGTAGATTTAAAATGGTCACTGAGGCTAACAACCATAATATCGCCTCAATAAGCTATGATGCCACTAGTAGTCCTCTTTCCTTGACATTACTATAAAAATTCTAACGTTGTACTGAACTTCAATTTTTTTGCTGCATCTGTATATGTAATTTCATTCTAGTAAAAAGTGGAACTTTCATTATTTCATAAAATACAGTTTTACTTCTGCATTTACTTATACAATTATTTTCAAGTGCTTTTACTCCTTTGTCTTTAGACCATTATGTCTATCAGCAATAACAGCAGTTCTAGCATCATTATCCAATGTACCAATCTACTGCCTAAGCAATTTATGAAAGAAGATAAGGTCACACTGTGTGAAATCTCAACATTAAATCATTACCCAAAGCAAAAAATAGCTACCTTGATTACTAAGGAGCCACCTTTTTCAACCTGGTAAGAAATACACACCTAATTGCCCTACTGCTGATAGACATTCCTTTATTGGGAATGTCATATGTATAAAAAGAAAAGGCTTGCCTTATTACTGGCTAGCTGTTTTAGATAACAAAGTGGGGTTTTTTTTTGTTTTTTTTAAGGAAAACTATAATGACTGTTAAGTCTTTGAGATTTACAACATGTCATTTCACCTATTTCTATTTACAGTAAGCTAGGAAGGGTTCAGCTTTGAGGTTTTTTTTTTTTTTTTTTTTGGTTTTTTTGGTTTGGAGCTGTCAAAATCCCAGAAGCGCAGATTATATTATACCCCTGTTGTGTCAATAAAAAAACAACTGTTTCTATATTTTAATAATCCCACTTTTTGCCATAATAATATTGCATTATTTCATTTTTAAAAACGATGCAAAATATAGTAATATATATATATATATATATATATATATATATATATATATATATATTTTTTTTTTTTTGTCTGAAGTCTAAAATATATAATATTGCGTATTAAAACTGTATTTTATAGCCAGCAGATGGAGCATTAGTGTTTATTTCACTTCAGAAATTGCTCAACACTCATTGTAAATAGCTTTTTGTTTAGAAAGCTGGGTAAATCAAGTTGCGATTACACACAGAAGTGAATGACTAATCAGTAGTGATCACAAAGCTCAATCAGACAAAGCCAGCTGGGAGGCAGGCTGCTCTGTTGTACTGTCTGTTTTAAACAATAATGATATGGGAATCCTTCATCGTGTGTTAAATATTTATACGTAAAACAAAGATTGTTCACACATAAGTAAATGCACATCAAAAACATAGTTTAAGAACTTGAAAGCAAATAATAATAATAATAATAATTAAAAAAAAATACAATTAACCAAAACCATTTATAGTTTCCCAATAAAATACCCAAAAGGTACCTTTTAAAGACAAGAGCAAACACTCATGAATCATTTATTTGAGATTAAGACTAGATATTTGTGCATAATAATGAATGCACCCATACACAACAGAAGCCTTACTGAGTTATTGGTGGTAAGACATTCATCAGCCCTCAAAAAAGTTATGTGGCCCTAGGACTGACCATCACATTCCTTCTGATTTGCAGATTTGGCAGGTGTTCCACTGTAAGCAATTTCAGCCAAGTAGTAGGTCAGTAAGGCCGCGTACACACGGGCGGACTGTCTGCCCAACTTAGTCCGCTGAACAGTGTTTCAGCGGACAATCCGCTCGTGTGTGGGCTTCAGCGGACTTTTTCAGCGGACAGTCTGACGAACAAAGTCTTACGGAATTTCCATAAGACAGTCCGTTCAAACTTGGTTTTGTCCGTCCAAACTTGGTTTCAGCGGACAGTCCGCTCGTGTGTAGGCAAGTTGGACGGACTAAGCATGCTCAGAAAGGGTTTACACGGCCGAAGGTTGCATTGCAGTGTATAGGACGTCGTTTTTCTAGTCCCGTCGTACGTGCTGTACACGTCATCACGCACGCTTTCAGCGGACTGTCTGCTCATCGTGTGTGGTCAAGTCCGTTCATGCTAATTTTGAACGGACTGTCTGTCGGATTGTCTGCCGAACTTAGTTGGGCAGACAATCCGCCCGTGTGTACGCGGCCTCAGAATCACAATGTTCTACAAAATTATCTGAATGTGTATCCTGATCATCCGTTTGATCATCCGTTTCAGCAAGTCTAATTAAAAAAAAAAAGAGGTAGCTGAAATTATTATATGTCATCACATGCAAAAATTCATTGCTTTGGTTATCAGTGTGTCTAATTTTAAGTCACCAAGAACAGACCTAATAATAAATTGCAGCTGTCCAGTTTTAGAATTGTAATTATACTTTATTTCATAGTCTGCTATACTAAATTTTAAAATACTACTACTGAGCTTCACATTACCTTACAAAACATGCCCATTGTGCCATTTAAAGTACCTTTCGATCACTGTGTCTCTGCTAGCAAGACCTCTATAGTTCAACATAATTTGTTCTCCTTATTCTTCTCCTCTGAAAATCTTGCAATAATTATAATGAAGTTTTGTTCCATGTTTTCACAAATCTTGCTGGAAATGTACTTCTTAAAAGAATGATCTTTTCTGACTGAAGCTGAAGTGCAATAACATGACTAGCAAGAAGGAGCAAAGACAGTACAAACTTTCTACCAAAGTAGCCTTTCTTCTCCCAATCACTTTAAAGTGCTATCATTTTTTTGCTACAATGCGAATTGTATTTTAAATATAAATACATACTGTATGTATTGGCGTATAACATTCACTTTTTCACCATGAAAATCGGGTGCAAATAGCGTGTGCGTGTTATACGCCAATACTTCAATTTTAGCTGCCTTATTTAAAATTAATGTGCATATTATACACCTGTGCGTGTTATACGCCGATAAATACAATATATATAGGAGGATTTAATTCATTCTTTAAAGTTGGCACATAGTTGAATATGAGAATTAATTTTAGGGTCTATGATTTTCTCATTGCCAAAGGTTCTCTACCCAAATGTATTACGCTGGGATTCTGGCATCAAAAACTAGCATAGCAAACTAGAAAGATCTCACTTGGCTTTGTTACAGTATAGTTAAAAATATATCTTGATTATCTCCCTGCCCTGTTCAGTTTATTAGACAATAAAGGAAACAAAACTCTAATAATGAGATCAACTCTGTGCTATCCTTTCTTGTATACAGGAACCCAGTGTCAAGCTGGATTACTGATTGCCAATCTGTATGATTTTTTTAATGATATTCTTAGTCCACAGTTAAATAACTGTTGAGAAATCAACTAATCTCTGCTTTTTAAGAGCTCCAGGTTATAATAAAGTAGACCTATTTTGTTGGGGTACTAAACTACAACAGGAGGCTTGCTGCCTAGCAAGGTTTAATTTAGTACCACCAGGAATGTTGTGCTTGCTACAGTCTGATTCCAGAGCATGTGTTATGTGCATTCATATTCAATTGTATATGATCGACTAAGGTGACAAAAAAGGATAACACATTTGGCACTTATTTCAGTGCAATGATGAAAACAACCATGTGAAAACAAGCAATGCATATTAATTAAATCATTATTTACTCCAGCCTTAACTGTAAGTATGTTCAAATCACAGCACATATGTGCTGGCATACACTGGTGATGTGTGATGCATTGTGTTTTCTTACATGTGTTGGGATGCAGGGTGTTTTTGTGACACATTCAGGGAGTCAGGCATTGCCCACTGTCAGCATCACTGGTTGCTGGAAGCTGTCTGTTGTAAGTGAGATGCATCAGAACTGGGGGGGATGGATCATTTCTAAAGTAAACTAACAAGTAGGGATGAACCCGATGTTCGAGTCAAAAGCCATGGAACACCCTTTAAAAGTCTATGGGAGAAATCAAAAATGCAAATTTTTAAGGCTTACATCCATGGTATTGTCATAAGAACTGTTTGGGGATCTGGGTCCTGCCCCAGGGGACATGTATGAATGCAAAAAAAGTTTTAAAAATGGCAGTTTTTTCGGGAGCAGTGATTTTAATAATGCTTAAAGTGAAACAATAAAAGTGAAATATTCCTTTAAATTTCATACCTGGGGGGTGTCTATAGTATGCCTGTACAGGGGCACATGTTTCCCGTGTTTAGAACAGTCTGAGAGAAAAATTATATTTCTAAAGGAAAAGGTCATTTAAAAGTACTTGCAGCTATAATGAATTGTCGGTCCTGGAAATACGCATAAAAGTAATTGAAAAAAACCAGCATGGGATTCCCCCACAATCCATTACCAGGCCCTTTGGGTTGGGTATGAATATTAAGGGGAACCCCGAACCAAAATTTTCCCAAAAAATTGCGTGGGGTCCCTCCAAATTCCATACCAGGCCCATCAAGTCTGGTATGGATATTAAGAGGAACCCCCAAGCCACATTTTTTTTTTAAATGGCGTGGGGTCCCCCCAAAAATCCATACCAGACCCTTATCTGAGCACGCAACCTGGCAGGCCACAGGAAAAGAGGGGGTGAGAGCGTGCCATACCAGGCTACAAGCCCTCAACATGGGGAGGGTGCTTTGGGATAGCCCCCCAAAGCACCGTGTCCCCATGTTGATGGGGACAAAGGCCTCATCCCCACAACCCTTGCCCGATGGTTGTGAGGGTCTGTAGGTGGGGGGGCTTATCGGAATCTGGAACCCCCTTTAACAAGGGGACCCCAAGATCCTGACCTCCCCCTTGTGTGAAATGGTATCGGGTACAAATGTACCCCTACCATTTCACAAAAAAAGTGTGAAAATTGTAAAAATGACATGACCCGCCTTGGGAGTCCTTTATTAAAAAATAAAAAAATATAAATGTCCCACTAAGTCTTCTTCTTCTTCTGTTGCTCTGTCGATGGACCGAAAAAGAAAAAGAAATTTGACTGACCCGCCTCCGCGGGAGGCACCCGCCATATGATGCATCTTCGCTATGACAGTCCTTTTATAACTGAGGGTGGGGACACACCGTAATGTTTCCGGGTAACCCCGCCCCCCTCTGACACACGGGGACTTCCCAATGGAAGGGTTTTGGGGGGACCCCCACGCCATTCATTTTTTAATTTTGGGGCGGGGTTCTCCTTAATATCCATACCAGACCTGAAGGGCCTGGTATGGAACTTGGGGGGATCCCCACGCAATTTTTTTTTAAATTTTGGTTCGTAGTTCCCCTTAATATTCATACCAGACCCAAAGGGCCTGGTAATGGACTGTGGAGGAATCCCATGCCTTTTTTTTCCAATGACTTTTATGTGTATTGCCGGGACCAACAATTCATTATAGCCGTGAGTACTTTTAAATTCCTTTTTTTTCCTTTAGAAATGTCATTTTGTGCAGGGACTATTCTAAACATGGGAAACATGTGCCACTTTATAGGCATACTATAGATACCCCCCAGGTACGAAATGTAAAGGAATATTTCACTTTTATTGTTTCACTTTAAGCATTATTAAAATCACTGCTCCCGAAAAAACGGCAATTTTTAAAACTTTTTCTTGCATTCATACATGTCCCCTGGGGCAGGTCCCAGGGCCCCAAATACTTTTTATGAGAATACCTTGGTGATCCCATGGTGATCCCCCTAAAAATACATACCAGACCCTTAATTAAAGAAGTCAACCTCTCTGGCGGGAAATGGCATCCCCCTCTTGAACCAAACCAGACCACATGCACTCAGCATGGAGGGGAACTCCTCTGGCATTTCCAATATTGATGAAACAAGAATTTCTTTCCCACAACCCTGACCAGTGGTTGTGGGGGTCTGCAGGCAGGCAGCGATTCAGGTCCATTTCAGTCACAATGACTGTTGCCTGCAGACCCACTGAAAGAAAAAAATGCCATATGTGGACCAATGATGTCATTGACCATGTATGGTCATGTCCATATATGATCAATGATGTCACCCAGGAGACCTCACCCCATTGTATATAACAGCTGTGATCCACTGAACTTATAAATGGGTGAGTGTTGAGCAAACTTACTCGTAACTTAGCAAAGACACTTTCTTTTCTTTTGGTGGGTTGGCAACAGTCAGCCATGATGATTGACATGGATCTGCATCACTGGGCAATATGATTGATGATGAATTTACAATGAGGTTTTCAAATAAAGGATTTGTCAAATGTCTAGGTGTCTTTTTTTTCTAGGCTATAACTTTTTTTGTCAATGAATGAATACTGTTGTCATGAACCCTATACTCATTCACATAGGGGGCTTTTACATTCTGAGTTTTGGGAAGAGACCCTTGTCCTCTTCAACATGGGGACAAGGTACTTTGCCAGGTGCCTAGCTAGGTATCCCCCATGTTGTGGGAATGTGGCCTGCTATGCTTCAGGAGGTGAAAGTTGCCCCTTGCCCCCCCCTTTTCTGGACAGACAGGCAGCATGCTTTGGTAAGGATTTTTAGGGGGGCCCCCACTCAATATTTTGTCCTAAAGCCACCCTAAATTCATATCACACCAGAAGACTGTGGTATAGATTTCCCAGGGACCTCACACTTTTTTTTTTTTTTTTTGCAAAGGGCATCCCTTAAAATCCACAAATAAAGGGCCTAGTGTGAATATTGTGGAACCCCACACCATCTTTTTTTATTAATCTATACCTTTCCCTTTGCTTATATTGCTGGTAATACTCGGACATGTACGTGAATAGGGCCATTGACATCACTGGTTGTTAAGGACATAGTGGTACCTGTATCTGCCGGCATCCTTATCAACCATTGGCGGAAGTAATACTGCTATCATACATTGTGTTCAGCTCTTGCCATAAGGGTAAATATTCAGTATTTAGGGGCTGTATTTTATTTTTACTGGTTTTCATTGCAAAAGCCTTGTGCCAAGACCTACCGAGGTGGGTTTCCAGAGCCAAAAATTGATTTATCTCAATATTAAAGGGTTACTAAACCCTTGTGTTAAAAAAAAATATGTCATACTCACCTCCACTGTGCAGTTTGTTTTGCACAGAGTGGCCCCGATCCTCCTCTTATGGGGTCCCTCATTGGTGCTAGTAGCTCCTCCCTGTATCGAGTGCCCACTTCGGGGAATCAATCTCCTTGGTGGACACCTGTGCATGGGCGTGCTCCCGTGTCCTGCTCTTGCATCCGTTGACACAGAAAGCAGGACTCGGCCCCGGCGTCCGCATCATTGGATTTGATTGCCAATGGCTGCACTGCTATAAATCTATCCAATCAGTAAACAAGACACCAGCTAGAGCTGATGTGCTCATCCCTGAGGAGAAGAAAACTGGGCTTGGGTAAGTAAAACAGGGGCACTGGGGTGCGCAGCACTACTGAAGGTTTTCTCACCTTAATGCATAGAATAAAAAAGGTGAAAAACCATGAGGGTTTCCACCCCCTTTAACTATGGGTTCCTTTTGTGAGGAATTTGCAAATAATAGCGCTTTAGCGGAACTTTTTTTAAAACTTGGCATGTCTCTTCAGATCTTAACATCAGTTATGCAGTATAAGCAGAGCTATTATTAGTGCAGCATAGGCACTATTACTGTAGGGTGCCATGGCAAAAACATGATGGGGTGTGGCAAGTCCATCCTCCAAGTTGTTAGAGGATTGCCACTAATGGGTAACTTTGGGAATCCTTGCAATTAGCTTGGGAAATGGTGCTCAGTAGACATAGGAGATCAATTTAGTCACTGAAGATTTTTTTTTTACATCTCCAGACATGCTGTTAATTAGGGAAGAGGGCAGTATAAAATCTCCATCAGAGAGATTGCATCATATACCATATTTATTGGCGTATAGCATGCACAGGCGTATAAGGGAAGTTTCAGGAAAAATAAATAAATGTGTTTCCGTCTGCAGCCTCACCATTGCCATTAATGCAGCCTAATCAATGCCAATCTGCAGCCTCACAAGTGCCATCAATGCAGCCTCATTAGTCCACATCAATGCAGCAGCCTTACCATTGCCATCAATGCAGCAGCCTCACCATTGCCAACAATGCACCAGCCTCACCATTGCCATCAGTGCAGCGCCTGATCGATGCCCATCTGCAGCCTAGAGGGAGCGGGGGGGCGTGGGGGCACGAACGCCAACAGATTACATACAGTGAGAATCTCCTATGATAGACAGAACAGTGGTCCAATGGCGGCCCAGGAGACGAGACTTCCTATTACAGAGGCCACCAAGTAGACAGGAGATTCTCACTGTATGTAATCTGATGGCGTTTATCCCGCCCCCTCCCTGTCCCCTCTGAGGCAGCTAAAATGTAAGTATTGGCGTATAACACGCACATGCTTTTTGCACCAGATTTTCATGGTGAAAAAGTGAGTGTTATACGCCAATAGATACAGTATATGTCATGTTTTATTTTGCCCAGAGTTTCACTTTCAGGATACAGTGTTACAGGGGGCATTGGAAGAAAACTGAGAAATGCCTCCACAGGTTCTCTGAAATGTATTGTAAAGCAATTATTTGGTACAGTTTGTCAACAATTGGCTTTAAAAAACACACTGGTAGCAATTTACAATAATGAGGCAAAGGGACATTTTTATTTTTTGTTTTTTAAAACCGAAAGGTTCTGAGTAGAGAGAAGAATCTCAATAACCTCTGTCATGGTTACAAAACTTGGCTATAGAGTAATTCTTAAGCAGTATGTCCTTAAAAGTAAAGGGACAAGTAATTTGTTTTCTTTCAACATAAATTCCAGTGTTCAATTTTTTATGTAACATCATTACGCACAAGTGCAGTTTTGTCAGTTCTACATTTTGTGGATATAAATTGTTGAGAAGAATTACTTCAAGTGATGCTAAAACATCTGCTACAACATACAAAACCTGGACCGTCCTACATAGGTTTGAAATTCTATCTCGAAGTAAGAATGATGAGAAGATAATACAAACCCAGATATTTATAAGTTCTTTCAGCCCTTATATAGGGCAATGTAGTCTGCAAAGCTTGTTACATGAAAGAATTGATATGCGACTATATAATGAGATATCACAAAAAAAGCCTCCACTAAATGCCCTATAACTAGGGACATCCATGATTGTATGTATGTTATTAGGAATTTTATAGTGGACTATTCCTGATGTCCTCACACCCAGAGCAGGCTCCATAGACCAGGGATAGCATTTCCTGTGGAGCACCCCATTTTCCAGAGGTTCGAAGGATCACCTGAGTATAAGCTTTCAGCTCAACCCTAGACAAAATGAGCAGTTGACAGGTTCAATGCAGGCATAGCTCCACTGAATGGGAAAGAAACTTTTGCCCAGAGTTCAGATTTAATAATGTCAACTAATGGAATGCAGCATTAATAAACTTCAAGTATGAATGAGTTTAGGAAAGTAAAAGGTATTAAGAAAAGTGTTAATGGCTTCCATAAATGGCTGAGGGGTAAAATTACTAAATGAGAGTACTATGTTTTATTAGATTGGGATAAAGTAGATAATGGTTAAAAACCCTATTTTTTACGTTTTGTTTTGCTCTCTATGTACTATATAATGAAAGTTTACTTTCACAAGAGTAAGGTAGAAGAAAGCTTCCAAAGTGATGGGAGTTCCCCTCTTAGAGAGTTGCCCTTTGGACATGTGTCCACATTGGAAAAATTTCCCTTACCTATTGTTCTGGAGCAACTGCAAAAACTTTCGATTTTCCCTCACTTTCTTTCTTGGTGGTCAGCAGGACAAATAGGGTGATTAATCTACTCAATTGAGACACAGCCATAAATGTAAAAAAAAAAATTGCCAGAGGGTCTAACTCATCTCTATCAAAAAAAAAAAGGTTTTGCCTGCAGTTACATTTATGTTCATATTTATTGTTTTTTTTAGATCTAAAAGCTATACTATTACAGATTTAGTAGGCTGAACTCTCACCTGTTTTGCCACAGAAAACCCAGCTGTATTTTCATAAAGCACGGTAGGAAAATTGTGATATTTTGTTTGGTTAGAAAACAATAAGCAGAAACACAGCTCCTGACAACATTGCAGAATTTTTGTGCCAAGAGATGGTCACACTTGCACCCTATTAATAAAATATTAAGAGGTAATTTTGCCTAAAGGTAAGACATCTGTTCTATCCTGTTTCTTTTATCCCGAGAACACATTTTCATCAGTAAATCTCTAAAATATTCTTATAAGCATTCCACACAGGAAATGTGTGGAATGCTTTAGTATCTTTAGTGTCATTACATTTTAAGTAATTCAAGTCAAGTGCCATAGAAGTTGTTTATTATATAATGGATGTGTCAAAATGTAAGTATTGTTAAACAACAAGACAGAAAGCTTGTTATAACAGTCTTCAAGTAATATTATCAAGATGAATATTTGGACAGATCACTTAATTGTGTCTATAGTGGAGTTCGGGACTTTTTAAATGAGCCTTTTATCTGTCAGAAACTTGTCTTAAATAAAACAGGAAAAAAATTTGAAAAAAAAATCTTTTGGCTTGCATCTTTTTTCAAGGTGAAAAATTATAAAGCAGTGAATATGACATTCACGGACAATTCAATGAAGGGGAATCAATCGCTGTAATTTATTTATAAATGTATACTTATAAATATTCACCTGCAATTAATATTATGATTCAACATTCATAAAATGTAAAGCCATTCTAAGTCCTTTAAGTCCAGGAAAAAAAAGTGGGAAAAATATCAACATGACAAATGTTAGACACCAGGTTACAGTGTAATTTATTCTTTAACCACTTGAGGACCGCCGTATTGCCATTGTACGTCAGCACAATGGCACAGGCAGGCATAATCACGTACATCCACGTGATTGCCTTCCAGCGGGTGGGGGGTCCGATCGGACCCCCTCCCGCTGGTTACGGCGGTCCGATTCGGTCCAGGAGCGCTCCGTGATGAGGGGATGGCCGTTGGTTTTCGGCCACCCCCTTTGGATCGCTCCTGGCCAATGAGAAGCTTCCTCCCCTGTGTATTGTTTACACAGGAAGGAGGAAGTGATGTCATTCTCCTCGGGGCGGTCTTTTTGACCGGACTACGAGGAGAACAGTAAAAGTAAGTGTGCACCAACACTACACTGACATGTAGGTACACACAGGCACACAAACCCCCCCCGATCCCCCCCCGATCGCCCCCCAATCCCCCCCCCGCCCCCCCTCCCCCCCCAGTCACAGTGTCACTGATTGCATTGATCATTTCTTTACTGATCAATGCATTCAGTGTCAGTTGTGACAGTAAAAACTGTCAGGACAGTTAGTGTTAGGTCCAGGGTAGCCCCCTATCACCCCCCAATAAAGATTTAACCCCCTGATTGCCCCTAGAGTTAACCCTTTCACCCCCTTTTGCCAGTGTCACTAAGCGATCATTTTTCTGATCGCTGCATGTGTCGCTAGTGTCGCTAGGTAGCTAGTTATTTTTTTAGGTTCACCGCCAGGTTTTTATAGCGCTAGGTACCCCGATATACTACCCAATAATGTTTTTAACCCCCTGATTGCCGCTAGTTAACCCTTTCACCCCCTTTTGCCAGTGTCACTAAGCGATCGTTTTTCTGATCGCTGCATTAGTGTCGCTACAGTCGCTAGGTAGCTAGTTATTTTTTTAGGTTCACCGCCAGGTTTTTATAGCGCTAGGTACCCCGATATACTACCCAATAATGTTTTTAACCCCCTGATTGCCGCTAGTTAACCCTTTCACCCCCTTTTGCCAGTGTCACTAAGCGATCATTTTTCTGATCGCTGCATGTGTCGCTAGGTAGCTAGTTATTTTTTTAGGTTCACCGCCAGGTTTTTATAGCGCTAGGTACCCCGATATACTACCCAATAATGGTTTTAACCCCCTGATTGCTGCTAGTTAACCCTTTCACCCCCTTTCACCAGCGATCACAGTATAAGTGTCACTGGTGACGCTGGTTAGCCAGTTAGTTATTTAGGTTCCCCGTCAGGTTTTTATATAGCGCCAGGGACCCCCATATACTACCTAATAAAAATTTGAACCCCCTGATTGCCCCTAGTTAACCCTTTCACCACTGATCACC
Organism: Lithobates pipiens; assembly: GCF_037356315.1. Lineage (NCBI taxonomy): Eukaryota > Metazoa > Chordata > Amphibia > Anura > Ranidae > Lithobates > Lithobates pipiens. Next base: position 190,250,714 of record NW_027507903.1, read on the forward strand.
GTATAAGTGTTACGGGTGACTCTGGTTAGTTTGTTTTTTATAGCATTTTATATTCAAATCCGGAAGGCAGTGCTTGGTTTTCGGGGTCCCGTACGTGGCTAGGCTCCCAAAAAGTCCCCCACATGTGGTATCTCCGTACTCGGGAGAAGCAGCAGAATTTATTTTGGGGTGTAATTTGACTTCTGCACATAGCATGTGTGAGCAATATATCATTTAGTGACAACTTTGTGCAAAAAAAAAAAAAGTTTGTAATATTCCCGCAACTTTTGGCAAAATATAAAATATTCCATGGACTCAACATGCCTCTCAGTAAATAGCTTGGGGTGTCTACTTTCCAAAATGGGGTCATTTGGGGGGGTTTTGTGCTATTTTGGCATTTTATGGCCTTCGAAACTGTGATAGGTAGTGAGGAGTTAAATCAAAAATTTGCACCCTTAGAAATCCTGAAGGTGGTGATTGGTTTTCGGGGTGCCGTGCGCGACTAGACTCCCAAAAAGTCCCACACATGTGGTATCCCCGTACTCGGGAGAAGCAGCAGAATGTATTTTGGGGTGTCATTTCACATATGCCCATAGCATGTGTGAGCAATATATCATTTAGTGACAACTTTTTGTAAAAAAAATTTTTTTTTTTTTTTTTTGTCATTATTCAATCCCTTAGGACAAAAAAAATAAATATTCAATGGGCTCAACATACCCATCAGCAATTTCCTTGGGGTGTCTACTTTCCAAAATGGGGTCATTTTGGGGGGATTTGTACTGCCCTGCCATTTTAGCACCTCAAGAAATGAGATCGGCAGTCATAAATTAAAAGCTGTGTAAATTCCAGAAAATGTACTCTAGTTTGTAGACGCTATAACTTTTGCGCAAACCAAAAAATATACGCTTATTGACATTTTTTTTACTAAAGACATGTGGCTAAATAAATTTTGCCCTCAATGTATGACTAAAATTTAGTTTATTCGATTTTTCTTATAACAAAAAGAAGAAAATATCATTTTTTTTCAAAATTTTCGCTCTTTTTCCATTTATATCGCAAAAAAAAAAAATCGCAGAGGCAATCAAATACCATCAAAAGAAAGCTCTATTTGTGGGAAGAAAAGGACGCAAATTTCGTTTGGGTGCAATATTGCATGACCGCGCAATTACCAGTTAAAGCACCGCAGTGCGAAATTGCAAAAAGACCTCTGGTCCTTAAGGTGTTTATTGGTCCGGAGCTGAAGTGGTTAAATAACTCTTTCAGGTTATTTATGCACCTCTTCTATCATATAAAAAATGGAAATAACAAAAACAGACAAAAATTGGAAAAGAAAACACAAAAGGCAAACTTTTTAGAAAGTATATGAGAGGTGTGGGTTGAGTGACAGTATGCCCCCTGTGGGCATACGAGTGTTACTTTCCCTTGCCGTGTTTGTTGGGCTGTCCAAACGCGTGTCCTCTTGTGGGGGTCCCCTTGGTAAGTTGGGCGGGATTTGTGGGGTGGTACAGTCTATGAGCCATGACACATTTCATATATACGATTTATTTGCATGTAATTTTTCTGGTATTATTGTATTCTATGCTATATTAAGGTTTTTATTTATTTTACTATATTATGTTTTATATTTATTTTTCAATATTGCATTGATTAATTCATGTGTTTATTATCATTAAAGCTACTGTTGAACACTTATGATCATATAATCCCCTAAAGAAAGAATTGTTTGGCAAAACTTGTAACTTGCATCAGTGACCATTTCAAACATATCAATACTTTGGCCAGTATTACTGTCTGTAAATTACTGTAAATATTGTATAGTTTATCCACTCTATGTTTGTTGCCTTTTGTATATCTTTATGATAAAATTTACATTTTCTAAGTAAAATACAGCAATCTTCTATATATAAAGCACTACTATAATCCCTGTTCAATTCCCTTTTTGTACTTTTTAGAAAGTAATTTTTGGCATCTTTTATATTTTTTTTACACTTGCTGCATGTTTTAATTTACTGACATACACCATTCATGATCACATACCCTCACTTGATCTGGTAATTATGAAATTCCAATGTATCAAAGCAGAAAAAATTTATAAAAATGTTGTTTGGTAGGGAGCAGTGATTTTAGTAATGTTTAAAGTGATGCATTAAAAATCCAAAACGCCAATAAATAATATGCCTGGGGGATGCCCTGACCTTGGCTGTGAAGTGGTGCCTATGTTCAATATACACAACCTGTTAGAGAAAAAAAATATATTTACAAAGAAAAAATGTGTGTTTAACTTGCCAGAAAGTGACAGTTCCCGGCAGCTACATTATGTTTGTAAACAAAGCAGCTGGTACTTCCTTTTATCTATATTAGTCCTTTATCCTAGATTAGCCTGATCCTGGCCCGGTGGTTGTGGGGGTTTGCTGGTTGAGTTCTTATTGGAATCGGCAAGCAGTCTTTAACAACTAGGGCCCCCCTCAGATACTGGGATCCTGTCATGTAAATGAGTAAGGGGTACACAGTACCCATACACATTCACAAAAAATTTAAACATAGAGACATCCTCCAGCGATGTAGATTATCATCAATCACAATGCCTGATGCCCACCGACACATGTCTAGTCCCATCTTCTGACTCCCACCAAATGAGAGCTGATGATAGCTGATATACACAAAGGGGTAAGGTCTCCCTGGTGATTCCATTGACCAAGATCTTGTGATGTCATTGACCATGTATGTACATATATTGTATATATCAGCTGTAATTTGCCAGACGTGTCATTATGAGGAAGTGTGGTGAAGGAACTGGACATGTGTCAGTGGCCAGTGTTTTTTTTTCTTTTGGTGCCATATAGGCTGCGAGGTAGCTTATTTCAGCTAAAACGTTGCTAGACTTACTGAAACGTCTCCTGCACACAGTAATACCAATCGACATAAGATACTGTTGCAGCACCTACTGACATTATACATGCCTGCCCACATATCAATTATAAAATATATATAATATATAAAAATAAAAAACAATTAATTTTGAAAAAGTTGTCCTCTTAACCACTTCCTGACCGCCTCATGCCAATATACGTCAGCAGAAGGGCACGTACAGGCAGAATCATGTGCCCGCGGGAAGCACTGTGAGTCTGGTCGCGGGTCCCACAGACTCAATCACCGCGGAGAGGAAGAACGGGGAGATGCTAAAGTAAACAAGCATCTCCCTGTTCTGCCTAGCAACAGTGAAACTGATCTCGGCTCCCTGTGATTGGAGCAGAGATCAGTGATCTGTAAAATATAGCCACGACCCCCACAGTTAGAAACACACCCTTAGGACACACTTAACCCCTACACTGCCACCTAGTGGTTAACCCCTTCACTGCCAGTGTCATTTATACAGGAATAAGTGCATTTGTATAGCACTGATTGCTGTATAAATGACAATGGTCTCAAAAAATTGAGTCAAAAATGTCTGATGTGTCTGCCATAATGTCACAGTCATGATAAAAATGCAGATCGCCGCCATTTAAAAAAAATATATATATATATTTATAAGAATGCCATAAAATTATCCCTTATTTTGTAAACGCTATAACTTTTACACAAACCAATCAATAATCGCTTATTGCGATTTTTTTTACCAAAAATATGTAGAAGAATACATATCGGCCTAAACTGATGAAAAAAATTGTTTATTTTATATATTTTTTGGGGATATTTATTATAGCAAAAAGTAAAAAATGTTTTTTTTTCAAGATTGACGCTCTTATTTTGTTTATAGCGCAAAAAAAAACACAGGGGTGATCAAATACCACCAAAAGAAAGCTATATTTGTGGAAAAAAATGGACGTCAATTTTGTTTGGGAGCCACGTTGCATGACCGCGCAATTGTCAGTTAAAGCGGCGCAGTGCCAAATCGCAAATAGTGCTCTGGTCAGGAAGGGGGTAAATTCTTCCGGGGCTGAAGTGGTTAATATACTGTATCATTAGGCTCAGTGTGAAATTAACATTTTAACAATGTTAGTATGTTATATATATTAAGACTGTCTTTTAGACAACTGAGTTCAACTGCAAAGAACGTTTAAGACCACAGCACTCTGTTTTTATGTTACATTTATATTGTTTTGAATTTAGTGAAATGATATTTATGAACTTAAAAATAACTAACTCTAAAATCTAAAGTAACTAAAAGCACAACGATTTTCACAAAATTGCTGTAATATTGCTTATTTCTGCGATACTGCTATAATGTGGGTCATTCATTTAGCTTTTTGACATTTCGGATAGATCATTTCAACAGCCTAACATATAATTTAAGGAAAGCTTCAAAAGTTGTGATTGGATGCAAAAATAATAGCGCAGTGTCAGTCATGCTTCCTGTAAATGTTATTCCAATTTATAAACTGTCAGCAATATTTGGTCACATACTGATAGTAACAATGCAATTTGTGTGAACATATTTTCAATATAGTTAATTGTAAATGCACTAAAGTGCTGATGAGACAAAGTCTCTCCGCTTATATAAAGCATTCGTACTTTTAAAGGAAACCTAAAGAAATAAATCTGGAAGCTGTGATTGTTCACTTGATTTTAAAGCGCAAAAAGATTAGCAGAGGCGCCAACATTGTTTTTTTAAGCATAGGCATGAGTGGTCTGCTTTATTAAAACATCCAATTTCTTTATTTTACCGAATAAAACAAATTTTGTGGTTTTAACTTGCCACTTCCTCTGTTCAAAGTAATAAAACTGATGTCTGTGGGTTAAAGTTGTCATAGGGTACAATAGGTATTTAACATAACATACCTGTTGTACCCTATGACAATGATGTATACATGTACAGGGATGAGCTGCATTTCGGGTTGACCCCAAGTTCAATCCAAGCATTTTCAGGTTACTGAATGGGCAAACTAAATGGCCAGATCTGGCAAGCTTGGCTGTCCTAACCTCCAGCTGCAGCAGCATCACTATTCCAATTGTAAACAAGTAGACAGGTAGCCTGGGCTATGTGCCTGTCTACTTGTTTACAGGCACATATACGGTAATGACCCTATATGTGCCTGTCTACTTGTTTACAGGCACATATAAGGTAATGACCCTATATGTGCCTGTCTACTTGTTTACTTGTTTTTTTAGAGTCTGCGGTTGGCTTTTTAGTGATAACCTACAAGCCAAGCTAAAAACTGTTCGGCTTCTATCTTAAAGGAGCGGGAGGGGATGTCCCCCCTGCCGCCTCTCACTGCTCTTCCCGGGCCTCATGTCCTACCGGGAGACCCAAACCACGATCTGGCACTTCTGCCGGCTAGGCTGAGACTGGAACAAAGCCGGAAATGGCTTTGATCTAGCCTCCTATATAAAAACATAGAAGCAACATCACAACCTCACTTCCGGTTTTTCTTGGCTGCCAATGGCACTGATTTTTAAAAAAATGACAGTATTCAGAATCACAGTTTTTGGAGATCTGAATACTTTTAAATGCAAAGGAGGGATTTAGGGTCTTTTAAAAATAGGTAAGTACACAGATCTTTTTTATACAGGGTAGGCACAATAGATAAGAAAAGGTTGAAGGGACCATTTTTGGAAAAGCTATAGTTAGCTTTTTTTCCCCACTTTAATAAAAAAGATACTATCCACAACAAGCAATTCATCTAAATGTAATATAGCTAAGGTCTTCTCTTGACCCTTACCCCAATGTAGCTTTCTCTCAATGAACCAAAACATCTCAAGCAATATGTACTATCAGAGGGGGAACGTGATACTGATAAGCTTTTCAATATTAAATACCATGTATAAGAATAGGAAAAGTCTGCTTCCTTATTCACCAAGATATTTACCTAAATAGTACAATCTAGTAGCTACCCTCCAAATGGTGACTCTCCCTTGGCAAATAAACTATATATTAGACAATGTGATATTTCTAGGGAGAATCAGATCACTTCATCAGTTCCACCCAAGTGCTAATAATCTATCAGAAATGAACACATATTTTCAAGAAAACACAAACCTTTACATATACCCAGCGAAGTGATTTGCCTCAGGTGATACACAGGAATGAAACAAATCCTCCTACATAAGTTGTAACTGTTTATCTGCAGTATTCTCTTCTCTAAAGCCATTCAAATACTTAATTTATAAAGCTTGTCTGAGAGTTCAGAAAAAAGGGGGCGGAGAGATGAAATTACACACTTCAGAGCTCAGTGAGGAGAGATGTGAGAGATGATTGGAGAAAAGGGCACACACGCTGTTCACACAGCACACAGGGACAGAGCTGAGGTTGTCAATCAGCTGGAGATCCCTCCCCTGACACTAATTTGCTCTTGGTGCCAGGAAAACTTGTCAGAAGTGATTCTTCTAGATAGCAGAGGAGCAAAACAGCAGATAAAAATGAGAATTAGTGCTTTGGATTGAGACAAGTACACACTATAGAGGGATATACATTACTCATTTTTTTCATGTTGGAGGTTTACAACCACTTTAAATTGCATATGCTGCACCACAATATACTCCCATACTCCCAATATAGGAGAAAAAATACCACACGTGAAGAGCTATTAAACTCAAAGCAAACTGATGTGTGCTGTGGGTCCCCACAGAAAGATACAAAGACAGGATTTTTTTAGTTTATTTTGTGGATTCTTTGTGAACTATGGTGGCGTAAATGGACGTACAGTCATCTGTAGTGTGTAGTGGTACCAACCAATCTTACTAGACAATACAGCTGCTGGTGTGAATGTATCCTTAGTGTCTTATTGATAACATGGGTCATCTTTCTGACAGATTAGTGTCCACTAGAGAACTGCTGGAAATTTGCCCTTTAAGCCTTATTGAAAGACTCACTTGAATCAGAATTTTTAAAAACCGGGTAAAATAGGTACTAAACACAACATGATTTTTCTATGTAAATATATTTCTAAAGGTGCATGAAAATATCACCACATGTCGGTAACAACCCATGCAGTCCATACATACAAAGAAACCAAAACAAATATGTTCAAGAATTAAGTTATGTGTAATAAAATTGAAAAACACAGGGAAAAAGTATTGAATACATGAAAAGGGGGGTACAAAAAGGCATCAGAAAGCCAAGACACCAGCTGAAATCTATCAGTAATTAGAAAGCAATCCTGCCCCTTGTCAGTGCAAGATAATATCAGCTGGTTCAGTCTAAACTGATGGCCTATAAAAAGGTGTCTCATTACTAAGGTTTCACACAAGAAACATCTCATGATGAGTAAAAGCAAAGAGCTCTTTCAAGACGTTCTCAACCTTATTGTTGCAAAACATATTGATGGCATTGGTTACAGGAGGATTTTTAAACTTCTGAATGTTCCAGTGAGCACTGTTGGGGCTATAATGTGGAAGTGGAAAGAACATGATTTCATCATAAATTGGCCACGACCAGGTGCTACTCGCAAGATTTCTGACAGAGGAGTGAAAAGAATTATCAGAATGGTCCAAGAGCCAAGGACCCCTTGTGTAGAGCTTCAGAAAGTCCTGGAGATAGCAAGTGTTCACAATTACAATTACAATTGTTTTGAAGAAAATAAATATTGCACCCAATCTCCATGGCCAGATTCCATTGCTGAGGAAAAAGCATGTTAAAACTCATTTAAAGTTTGCTGCACAACATTTAGACCAGCCTGTGAAATACTGGGAGAATATGGTCTGGTCAGATGAGACCAAAATTGAACTCTTTGAATGTCATAATACACACCATATTTTGGAGGTCTAAAGGCAAACACATCACCCCAAAAATACCATACCAACAGTGAAGTTTTGAAATGGGAACATCATGGTGTGGGGCTCTTATTCAGGCTACAGTATTGGCAAACTTCATATTTATCAAGTATGTTCAATACTTTTTCCATGTGTCATTATGTTTTTATTACACATAACTTTATTTCTGAACTTATTTGTTTTGTATGTATGCGTGGATTGCATGTTTTTTTTGCCAATTTGTGGTGAACATTTAATGTCAATAACACCTTTAGAAATATATGTACGTCGAAAAATGGTGACGTGTTCAATACTTACTTTACCCGCTGTGTTAAAACATTAGGCAAGATCACCGTTTAGCTGAGAAGAATGAAAATAAATTGCTTTTAATTAACATTTATGCTGCTAGTGTACAGAGGGGTGGAAAATCGATGTTGCCTCTTTTCATTAAAGCTGGGTACATGCTATTAGTCACCTCCGGTCGGAGCCACTGTACTAACCACACAAGATCAATTCAGCAATGTCCCCTGTGGAGCTGTTGTGTTCTGACAGGGGAATGGCCTCCCATCCAGAACACTCTGATCAGTATCCTCTGCCATTGGCTGAGAGTGCTGATCGGGGGGCGGCCCGATGCTAGTTTTTCAGCATGCACAAATGGCCAGCTTCTGTTGGACAGACCAACATACACACTGGCAGAATGTCGGCAGGTTTTTTTTTCAAACCGACAAATGTTTCCTGACATTCTGCTCATGTGCCCTCATTATACTGCAGCAGGTCGGCACGATCCCACGAGCTGTCGTAGCTATACTTCGGCTCCTTTAAGTGGGATAGCAGGCTCTGGCACAACCGCTGCACTGCAAGGGTGCCAACAGTTTTGATGACTGCCGCCCATGAGCGATCACAAATCCCTGTTCTGTTCTGTTCTGTGAGGAGAAAAAGATTGCGAGTTCCTAATAGCTAGGAATCACAGTCTGTCATTCTCCTCCCCCCACAGTTAGAAAAACAAACCGGGAACACAGTTAGCCCCTTGATCGCCCCCTATTGTTAACCCCTTCCCTGCCAGTGACATTTTTTACAGTAATAAGTGCATTTTTATAGCATTGATCGCTGTATGAATGGCAAGGGTCCCAAAAATGTGTCAAAAGTGTCTGATGTGTTTTCCGCCATAATGTTGCAGTCCCGATAAAAATCGCAGATCATCAACATTACAAGTAAAAAAATAATAATAATAAAAATGCTATAAATCTATCCCTGTCAGGAACTTACCAGCAATAGACAGGTACAGCTGCGTGCACACAGGCGTCGGCGTGTGTCTTCTGCGCGTTCGTGTACGTGTTCGCGTACGCGTTCGTTTACGCGTTAGTGTGCACGTTCGCGAGTGGCGATTCGTACGCGCGCTCGTTCACGTGGTCGTGCGTGGCGTGCGTGGCGTGCGTGCGCTCCTTCCCGCCACTGAGCGTTTAAAGGACCCTCAAGTGCGCCGGTGCGGCGCTGTTTCGTCTCAGCTTCCGTGTGTCTGAATATCTGATCCTGAACCCGGTTACCTTTGAATACCTGATCCTGAACCTGATTACCTGCTACCGTTATCGACCCGGCTTGCTTGACTTCTCTGCCTTCTCCAATCCCGACCCGGCCTGCCTGACCTCGAAACCTCTTCTGCTTGTGATTCCGTTGCCGACCTCTGCCTGCTTACCGACACCTCTTCTGCCTTCCGTTACCACCAGTCTGCTTACCTTCTGACCCGGACCGTCTGACTCTTCTCCAGCCTGCTGCCAGTTCCAATCTTCGGCTTCTGAAGCTACTGCCTGCTTCCAGCAAACCGCAGTCCACTCAGCCTTCAGAGGGATCTCCGCTCTTCTACCAGCTCCAGCGGCCCTATCCAGCAGGCCCTCCTACCCACTGCGCTCTCGAGACCGCTGTTCCCATTCCAGCGGCTCCTGAACCAGCGCTGTAAGAGAGGTCTCCTCCTACAAGTCGGGCTCCACATCTGGACTCTAACAATCCCCTATTTTGTAAAAGCTATAACTTTTATGAAACCAATCAATATACGCTTATTGCAATTTTTATTACTAAAAATATGTAGAAGAATACATATTGGCCTAAACTGAGAAATGTTATTTATTATCGCAAAAAGTACAAAATATTGTGTTTTTTTCAAAATTGATGCTCTTTTCTTGTTTATAGCGCAAAAAATAAAAATTGCAGAGATTATCAAATACCACCAAAGGAAAGGAAAAAAATATGTCAATTTTGTTTGGGTACAGTGCCGCACAACCGTGCAATTGTCAGTTAAAGCGACACAGTGCCGAAAAGTGGCCTGGTCGTTCAGCAGCCAAATCTCCCGGGGGCTGAAGTGGTTAAGTAGATCTTATATTTAAAAGAAGCGAGTTTTACACTAGTATGGGCCAACCTGTATACCTGTATACCTGTAAAGTGGCACAGTTTTCCTGTGTTAAGAACAGTACCACAGCAAAATTATATTTCTAAAGGAAAAAAGTAATTTAAAACTGATTGTGGCTGTAATGAATTGTTGGGTCTCCACAATATAGATAATACTCATTGAAAAAAACAGGATGGGTTCCCCTTAGTCCATTACCAGACCCTTTCGGTCTGGTATGAATATTAAGGGGAACCCCAAACCAATTTTTTTTTTAAATGTCGTAGGGGTCCCCCCAAAATCCATACCAGACCCTTCAGGTATTTTAAGGGGAACCCTGCACCAAAATTGTACATACATTAACGACTACATCCTCTCTCCTATCCATTTTCACTGGAATACTTTGGTAGAAAATGTAGTCCTAAAAAATGTATGTTCTTTACTAAAACAATAGTTATGTAATCTCTGTTTAAAAACAAAGAGGGAATCATTATGGCCATACTTTGCAAACAACTCCAGTGCATTTCTTTTTATATTGTATCACTTTCTTAATAATTGCTTAACAGAAACCTCAGAGGATGCCTTATCTAGGCAGAATGCCAGCAATGTACTTTTCAGGTAATTATATAGTGAAGAAAGAAAACATTTGATTTGTTGGAAGGCCTAAGCTGGCTCCTAATATTTCCTACAGAAGGAGAGCCATGGTGATATGTATCTAAACACATAAAAGCAAAAAAAGAAAAAAATTCACGCACACAGTGGAACACTGACATGAAAGCCTGTATTAAAATGTGTGGCAAGTAAGACAAAAACTCACAACAATAGGAAAACTAGAAAAGTCCAAAAATAGAAAAACAGGAGCCACAAGAGTATGCTTACCCGCAGTTTTTGTTTTTAAGTGCAATGTGTTTAAATACATACTTGAAATCAAACAGTGGCTTACCCTTTAAGCACATCTCTAGACAAAAGTTTTTCCTTTTTTTGGATAAAGCTGGGTGACTTTTATCAGGGTATATTTTTGTTCAGGCCCCTACTGCAGAAATTCCCTCATGATTTCTCTTTTCGTGATATCAAGACAAGAAACCTGAGAACCTGTCTTTTTTTGAAGAAGAAGAAGGAAAAAGTGTTTTTGCTGCTTTCGCTGTCCCATTGGAGAGATATGTCCACATAACAACTGGTCATCAGGACAGGGGATGAGAGGAAATCTACCTAATAGGAACAAAGACAGCACTGAAAATAGGAAAATATGATTGTAAAGCAACATAGAAAGTTCCTCTTAAAAATATAATTTTTCCAAGGAAATCTTACTTATGCAGAAGATACAGTGACGTTCAAGTCTACATTTAGGTACAATCTCTGCCATTTGTAAGATTGTGGACAGATTTTGAACAGAGCTTCAAAGCCTGTTTGCAGCTGCAAAAAAGTGGCAGTGAGATTTCAGCATGTTTGTGCCAAACTCTGACACTAAAATATAGTTTTGGTTTAACATGTTTATATAATAGAGCCCCAGCCATTTTATTAACCACTTGCTTACTGGGCACTTAAACCCCCCTCCTGCCCAGACCAATTTTCAGCTTTCAGCGCTGATGCACTTTGAATGACAATTGCGCGGCCATACAACACTGTACCCAAATGAAATTTTTATCATTTTTTTCCGAAAAAAAGAGAGCTTTCTTTTGGTGGTATTTAATTACAGCTGGGAGTTTTATTTTTTGCTAAACAAACAAAAAAAGATGCAAAAAAAAAATCATGTTTAATAGTTTGTTATAAAATTTTGCAAACAGGTCATTTTTCTCCTTCATTGAAGTGCGCTGATGAGGCGGCACTGATAGGCTGCACTGGTGGGCACTAATAGGCTGCACTGGTGGGCACTGATAGGCATAGTTAAGGTGGCACCAATAGGCATAGATAAGGTGGCACCGATAGGCACAGATAAGGTAGTACTGATGGGCACAGATAAGGCAGCACTGATGGGCACAGATGGGCACAGATAAGATGGCACGGATGGGTGGCACGAATGGGTGGCATGGATGGGTTGCACTAAGGGGCACTGATAGGTACCACTGATAGATGGGACTGATGGGCACTGATAGGTGGCACTGATAGGTGGCTCTGATAGGTGGCACTGCTGGGCACTGATGGGCGGCACTGATGGGCACTGATGGGCACTGGTAGATGACACTGATGGGCACGGATATGTGGCACTGGGGTGCAGCACCGTTGTTGAGGCAGATTGCGGGCACTGATGGGTGGCACTGTGGGCACTGCTGGGTGGCACTGACGGGGGGCACTTATTTATTGATTAGGTGGCACTGGCAGGGGGCAGGTGGGCACCGGCAGGGCTGTCCGTGATCGGGACTGATGTTCCGATCACGGCCGCCAGTGATCGGCTCTTTTTTTTTCTCCTCGCGCTGTCAGCGCGAGGAGGAATAATAGCTGATTACCGACTCCATTGTATCACATGATCAGCTGTCATTGGCTGACAGCTGATCATGTGGTAAGGGGTCGGGATCGACCCCTTGCTCGGATCCGTGATCAGGCGAGTCTCATAGACTCACAGGGGGCACGCAGGCCACTCGTGCACGGGACGACATCAATAGACGTAGTCCCGGCAAAGGAGGTCCGCGCTGTAGCCGTCATTTGGCTATAGCGCGGATCTCAACTGGTTAATAATATATCTACACAAAACACAAAAAAGTAATAGAGGATTATCTGTGCATTCTGTAAACATCAAACATGTATTTACTCTTACATACAGTGCCTAATACTCTCTATTATACAATATACCCAACACACAAGTCTAAAAAATGTTATAGTTAGGTCCATATATATTTGGACACAGGCACAATTTGTTTATTTTTTTCAGGCATTTACTAAAACATATTCAAGCTATAGTTACACAATTGTCTTTGTACTCCTCACCTGGTTGCCACCACACACACTTGACAACATCTGAACCAAATAAGTTTATCTTGGTCTCATCAGACCACAGAACATGGCTCCAGTAATCCATGCCCTTAGTCTGCTTGTCTTCTGAAAAATGTTTTCAGGCTTTCTTGTGCATCATCTTTAGAAGAGGCTTCCTTCTGGGACAACAGCCATGCAGACCAATTTGATGCAGTGCGTGGCATATGGTGTGAGCACTGACAGGCTGACTGAACCGATCCCACCCTCCGATTGAGTGCTTCCATCAGTATACCGCTTCCTAAGTCTGAATATAGAGATCAGATATTCCAACTGCTCATAAGCACAAAGCAAGACGACACTTGCTTAGCTGCTCAACATGGATTAATTTATTAGAACCAAAATGCCAAGTATTTATAATCTAGTAGAAGACTAAAATCTAACCTAATTAGCATGAGCTAATTATCTAAATCCACACTCAGACTAGTTGACTGAGGGATAATACTTTTCGGCTCCTAGCTCACTAACAATTCAATAAACATTACCATAAACATAAACACAGGGTTAATTAGCACAAACAACAATGTGTGAATACTCCTAAAAGCCAGACTAGACTTTACACAACAGACAGGTGGCTGGAGCTGATGACATTAGCATCTAACAGTCTGTGTCCCAACAGCAAGAGGTAACACACATTATATATACATATATACATATATACAGCATTGAATCTGAATAGCACAGATTATAGTGGGGCTCTCATTCACCCTGTGCTCCTTAAAATCCAGGGCCCATAATCAGTCGTCAAGAGGCTCGCATTCAGTCCTCTCAAAAAGCCTGTGTCCCGGCTAGGTCTGTCACACTGACCCCCCACCCCTTCAACCTCTTCAGCAATGCTGGCAGCACTCATACGTCTATTTCCCAAAGACAAACTTTGGATGTGACACTGAGCACGTGCACTCAACTTCTTTGGTGGGCCATGGAAAGGCCTGTTCTGAGTGGAACCTGTCCTGTTATACCATTATATGGTCTTGGCCACTATGCTGCAGCTCAGTTTCAGGGTCTTGGCAATCTTCTTACAGCCTAGGCCATCTTTATGTAGAGCAACAAGATCCTCAGAGAGTTCTTTGCCATGAAGTGCCATGTTGAACTTCCAGTGACCAGTGTGAGAGAGTGAGAGCGATAACACCAAATTTAACACACCTGCTCCAGATTCATACCCAAGACCTTGTAACACTAATGGGTCACATGACACCGGGGAGGGAAAATGGGTAATTGGGCCCAATTTGGGCATTTTCACGTAGGGGTGTACTCATTTTTCTTGCCAGCGGTTATGGCTGTGTTTTGAGTTATTTTGAGGGGACAGCAAATATACACTGTTATACAAGCTGTACACTCACTACTTTAAATTGTAGCAAAGTGTCATTTCTTCGGTGTTGTCACATGAAAAAATATAATAAACTATTTACAAAAATGTGAGGGGTGTACTCACTTTTGTGAGATACTGTATATTATGGCTATGTCCTGAAAGTGAACAATCCCAGGTTTAATTTGAGGGTGCATCCAAATCGGAGGAAGTGTTTAGGAATTACAGCTCTTAAGAATAGCCATCCCCCTTTTTAAAGGGACCAAAAGTAATTGGACAATTGAATCAAAAGCTATTTAATGGCTGGGTGTAGGCTGCTCCTTCACTATTTCTTCATCAATTAAGCAGGTAAAAGGTCTGGAGGTGATTCTAAGTGTGGTATTTGCATTTGGAATCTATTGCTGTGAAGTGTTCTTCTGGAGAACACTCCATTTCTCTCCAGAGGAATCTTCTGTAAAGTATGTGGGTCAGGCCCTGGAGGACAGGCAGTGTGTATGGGTCTTTATCCAATCGTTAATTTTTTTAACATGTTCCCTAGGGAGTTGGAGATAGGAAGAGAACTAATCCACATAGGCAGAAAGATGTGACGTTAAGGCCAAGGGCTGGAAGGCTTGGAAGTTCAGAGATTCCAGTGCTGGAAAGCCACAGATCTTCGCCGGAAGGTGATGGAGGTTCAGAGACTCCAGAGCTGGAAGGTTTTCATCAAGTAAGAAGTAGCTGCAAACCGACCGGAGTGAACCAGGGTTGGCCTGGACCTTTCCTGAGCTGGACTGGGAAGAAAAGGGCAGGAAGAGAAGGCAGGTGAGGCCTGGGACTGTTAGCGTTTCAAAGTACCACATGCTTTTCAGAGGGGCATGCGTGTCAGCTCACTAAAGGAGAGGGACTATCACTCACACATTCCAATCCAGAGACAACTCCTATTCTGTGCATCACTGATGTGATAGTACCCGCCAGAATCTGGAATAAATCTGAAGTTTATACATCTCAATCCAGAGGCAATGTATATCTGTGCATCACTGAGGTGATGGTACCTGCCGGAATCTGGAATAAAGTTAAAGTTTTGAACTGTTCTAAATATGTCTGTGCTTTACTGCAGCGGGGGTTAAACCAGCCGTACTGTGTGAACTATTAGCAGCTCCCAAGGGAGTAGTGTGCTTCACTAGAATAGCCATGGATGCATAATTTCAGCACAATGGAGCCTTACAAATGAGGAAAGTGGAAAAATAGTGCTGTACCTGTAGTGTTATTTCACTTTTATTAATGTCTTAAAGTATTGATGTTGATGTAAAAAAAATCTGGTTCCCAGGAAGAGGACATCTACACTCAAGGGGATCTCCACAGTCTTCTTGACTTGTAGTGTAATGTAACAACAATGGAAATGTAAGCACCACACCACTGCTAAGAAGTCAAGATACAAGGAGACAATCCAAAAAGTAGCCAATGCTTTTTGCATTGTCCCCTTGACTTTTTTTTGGAATAAATCTGTATCTGGATTATTTTAGCAGTGGTAATGTGGTGCTTCAATTTTTTTTTTGGGAATTTTACAAATGACAACCATTAGACCTAAATTTTGACTCTAATTTTATGATAGGCCTGGGTAGTGATCAAATAGAAGATTTCAAGCCTTAATTATATTTGTTTAAATTCTGTTATTTTACTGATTATTTATATATTAATGCAGTAGTTGGATTATACACAGCAGAGGCCATGCACCTCTGAAATGACTCTGCTTTGCCAGCTTAAAGTGTTTTTTCATCTTAATGCATTAAGATGAAAAACCTTCTTTGTGCAACTCCCCCATCAGCCCCCTAATACTTACCTGATCCCCATCTCTATCCAGAGATGTTGCACGAGAGACTTAGCCGTCTCCCCCTTCTGATTAGCTGAGACACACCATTGGCTCCTGTCAATCAAAGTCAGTGAGTCAATTAGGAGAGAGAGGGTGGGGTCAAGCCGTGGCTCCATGTCTGAATGGACAGACAGAGCAGCCGCTCGGCTTGGGTGCCCCCATAGCAAGCTGCTTGCTGTGGAGGCACTCAGCAGGAGGCAGGGGTCAGGAACCAGAGAAGAGTAGGATCTTGGCTGCTCTGTGTAAAGCCACTGCTGCACAGAGCAGGTAAGTATGCATGTTTGTTATTTTAAAACAAAAAAACAAGACTTTAGTATCACTTTAATACTTCTCCTCTCAAACACTCAGCAGCCATTTGTAAAAAAAAATGTGGTATATGTATTTATTTCATCATAGTATATAATGATATAATGATATAATGATAGCTATAGGCTGCCTGCCCTTCCACAATGCAAGGGGAAGGGCAAGCAGCAGCAAATAAAGGGGGAAATTGTATGGTCGGGGAAAGGGTAGGCAGCAGCAAAAACCAGGTGCAGAATCCTACTACCACAGACTGCCACCCACCCCTAAATCATCTTTTGTGGAGGGAGGGATATTGTTTTTCTTGTTTCTATAGCCTTTTTTATTGGGGCCTGACACAGGCAAAGCTGCACTTTGTTTGCGCATTATCAGCATATACTTGTGCTATAATATAATATGTACCAAGTGCCTCACATTTATCATCCCGTTTTCATAGTGCCATTAAATTTAGGCAAAAAAGAAGAAGGAAGCCATAGACCCTTGTCTCTATTCAAAACAAAAAAGGTACCATGCAAGGTCAGGCTGCTAGTTCAGACTCTCACCTACAAGGTTTCACCTATTGGGGAGGGTGGAATGTCTCTAATGTGTTTAACCACCTCAATACAGTGCACTTACACCCCCTGCCTGCCCAGACCAATTTTCAGCTTTCAGCGCTCTCATACTTTGAATGACAATTACTCAGTCATGCAACACTGTACCCATATGAAATTTGCGTCCTTTTTTCATACAAATAGAGCTTTCTTTTGGTAGTATTTAATCACTATTGGGTTTTTTATTTTTTGTGCTATAAATAAAAAAAGACTGTAAATTTTGTGAAAAAAATGCCTTTTTCTTTGTTTCTGTCATAAAATTTTGCAAATTAGTAATTTTTCTTCATAAATTTTGGCCAAAATTTATACTGCTACATAGCTTTGGTAAAAAATAACCCAAATTAGTGTATATTATTTGGTCATTGTGAAAGTTATAGAGTCTACAAACTATGGTGCCAATCACTGAAAATTGATCACATCTGATCAGGCCTTCAGTATATCAGGTGTATCTCATTTCTTGAGACACTAAGGCTGCTTTCACACTGGGGCGGTATTCAGGCGTTACAGTGCTAAAAATAGCGCCTGTGTAACGCCTGAAAAAAACAGGCCCCTTTAACTCCAGTGTGAAAGCCGGAGGGCTTTCACACTGGAGCGATGCGCTGGCAGGACGGTGAAAAAAGTCCTGCTAGCCGCATCTTTGCAGCGGTGAAGGAGCGGTGTATTCACCGCTCCTATACCACTCCTACCCATTGAAATCAATGGGACACCGCGGCAATACCGCCGGCAAAGCGCCGCTGCAGCGGCGCTTTGCGGGGCGGGTTTAACCCCCTTTCGGCCGCTAGCGGGGGTTAAAACCACCCCGCTAGCGCCCGCACACCGCCGCTAAAACGACGGTAAAGCGCCGCTAAAAATAGCGGCGCTTTACCGCCGACGCTGCTCCCGCCCCAGTGTGAAAGCAGCCTTACAGGTCAGGAAAGTACAAATACCCCCAAATGACCCCTTTTTAGAAAGTAGACATTCCAAGGTATTAAGTAAATAGCATGGTCAGTTTTTCTAAATTGTATTTTTTTCCCACAATTCTTTGCAAAATTAAGATTTTTTTTTTTTTACAAAATTGTCATATTATCAGGTTATTTCTCACACACAACATATGCATATGCAAATTACACACCAAAATACATGTGATACCACATGTGTGAGACTTTTATACAGCCTGGCCACATACAGAGGCCCAATATTGAAGTAATACCTTCAGGCATTCTAGGAGCATACATTACACATCTCATTTCATTCCTACCTATCACACCTTTGAGCACCAGGACAGTGGAATTACCCACAAAATGACCCCAAACACCCCAACGTATATTCTATGAGGCATGGGCTGGAGATAGGTACTTGGGTACTCTGATGGGCTACAGATAGGTACTCCGGTAACTTGACGAATTTCAGTCAGGTACTCTGGTACTCTGATGGGCTGGTGACAGATACTCGGGTGATCTGATAGCCTGGTGAAAGGTACTCAGGTACTCTGATGGGCTACAGGTAGGTACTCGGGGACTCTGATGGGTTGGTGACAGGTACTCAGGTTCTCTGAAGGGCGGTGACAGGTACTCAGGTACTCGGTACTCATATGAACTGTGACAGGTATTCAGGTACTCAGATGGACTGTGACAGGTACCCGAGTACTCAGATGAACTGTGACAGGTACTCAGGTACTTGGGTACTTAGATGAACTGTGACAGGTACTTGGGTACTCAGATGGACTGTGACAGATACTCAGGTACTCATAGGGACTGTGACAGGTACTCAGGTACTCGGGTACTCAGGTGAACTGTGGCAGGTACTCGGGTACTCGGATGAACTTTGACAGGTACTCGGGTAATCAGATGGACTGTGACAGGTACTCGGGTACTCAGATGGACTGTGACAGGTACTCGGTACTCTGGTACTCATATGAACTGTGACAGGTACTCGGGTACTTGGATGAACTGTGACAGGTACTCGGGTACTCAGATGGACTGTGACAGGTACTTGGGTACTTGGATGAACTGTGACAGGTACTCGGGTACTCAGATGGACTGTGTGTAACAGGTACTTTGATGGGTGCTGACAGTTACTTTGATGGGTGATGACAGGTCCTCTTTATTGGGGGGAATCAGTGTGTGTTTGTGTGTACTGTAAGTGGTAACTAGATGTTACCACAATCTCCTTTTCACACATGATCGGTGTGTGAGAAGGAGAACCCGTAACATCTCATTACCGCTCTATGTTTACATTTAGTGATCGGCTGTGAAAGGATCACAGCTAATCACGTGGTAAACAACCACCGGCCAATGGCTGTTTACCAGTGTCGGTGACGAGCAGTGGTCACAGGAACGTGCCGCCATTGACGTGCACGCGCATGATCGCGATCACTAGCATGCACTGTGCTAAGTGGGGTGGCACCATCTGTGATCGGCCGTGACTTCATCATGGCTGATCATGTGGTAAACAGCCATGCCCAATGGTTGTTCACCCCCCTCGGTGGCGAGCCATGTCTCCATGACACGTCACCACCAAAGGTACAGGGCTGCGCGCACACGATCGCACGCATTCCCTGTTTAAATGGATGGACATCATATGATGCCCGCCCAGAACAAGAGCCGCTATGATGGCCGATGGGCGGCAAATGGTTAAAAAGGACATTTTGAAAGAGAACCAAATTTGCTCTTACTCAAGAAGCAGGGCCATCTTAATTGCCCCCATACTGTACCCTTTGTGTTGATTAGCCTTTGATTTATGGCATGTTTTCTTATTGTTTAAAATAAATTTTATTGAAAGTACTAATAAATATGTTTAATTCTATCAGCTAGTTATACTTTAGCTATTGACAGTAGGTGTGAAAATTGGGGTAGGGGCCCAGTATATTGCTTTGCCCAGGGGCCCATGATGCTATTAAGAGGGTCAGTAAGTGTTGGCCAACGGTCTCTGAAACAAGACAGAAAGGACAGAAACCAAACACTGCTCCAGACCCAGCCATCAGCAGGACAATTTTTAATTAGCAAGGGCCCAATTTATTAGAGATAAAGAGCACAGGTTGGCGATTTACTACAAGAATTGAAATACTGTAGAAAATACATGAATGGAAAAGTGAGGGAATGGGAAGTGACGTAAATGTGAATGAGTCACTCTCCCCATGCCCTTATCTTTTGTTCTATACTATATTTATATACTTTTTTTTATCTTACAGAGAGCTCTTATTTTTTTTCCCTCCTCATTTTAACCATGCATCATTTTTAGCATTCCTTTAGGAAAGTTTAATTTCTCTTCATAAAACAAACAAATGTTATTATGCAACAGTTAATTACTTTATTAGATAACTGCTAAATGCATTCAATAAAGAGAACTTTTTTCATTCACTTATGTTTATTTTTTCTATAAACTTATTTGAAATGTCCTTTCTTGGTTTCCAGGTATAAAAAGATCAAGTAATCTAAGTGAATCACCAAAATTAATTCCGTCAGCTTTTACTGTGTCAATAGCATCATCCATCCATGTCTTTCTTGGTCAGTGTCTTGATTTTCTTTCTTCGTCAGAAGTGCATCATCTATCTTAGGCCTTGTATTTTACCCATTTTTCAAACAAAGCTTTAGCAGCTAGGACTCTATACACTGGCTTTCTCAATGGTATTTCCAACACCAGCTGTTTCATTACTGCTGACTCCCTCTGTTCACTGTATCCTGTGGGTTGTCGCATTTATCATTCTAAAAGTTTCCTTTTTGCTGTTTCAAGGTTTCTTATAACCTGTCGTTTCTACAATACAACTCTCTATGTTGGTAGTCCTTTAACACTTTAAAATACACTCACTGGCCACTTTATTAGGTACACCCGTTCAATTGCTTGTAACACAAATTTCTAATCAGCCAATCACATGGCAGCAGCTCAATGCATTTAGGCATGTAGACATGGTGAGAACGACTTGCTGAATTTAAAACGGAGCATCAGGATGGGGGAAAAGGGGG
The DNA here is from genome assembly GCF_037356315.1 of Lithobates pipiens. Lineage (NCBI taxonomy): Eukaryota > Metazoa > Chordata > Amphibia > Anura > Ranidae > Lithobates > Lithobates pipiens. Next base: position 190,271,709 of record NW_027507903.1, read on the forward strand.
ATTTAAATGACTTTGAACGCGGCATGGTTGTTGGTGCCAGACGGGCTGATCTGAGTATTTCAATGCTGATCTATGGATATTTTCATGCACAACTAGGGTTTACAGAGAATTGTCTGAAAAGGATAAATATCCAGTGAGCAGCAGTTGGATGGACAAAAATGCCTCATTGATGTCAGAGGTCAGAGGATGGGCAGACTGGTTTGAGATGATAGAAAGGCAACAGTAACTCAAATAACCACTCGTTATAACCAAGGTATGCAGATTACCATCTCTGAATGCACAACACATCAAACCTTGAAGCAGATGGGCTACAGCAGCAGAAGACCACACCGGGTGCCATTCCTGTCAGCTAAGAACAGGAAACTGAGGCTGCAATATGCACAGCCTCACTAAATTGGACAATAGAACATGGAAAAACATTGCCTGGTCTGATGAGTCTCAATTTCAGCTGCAACATTAAGATGGTAGGGTCAGAATTTGGTGTAAACAAAAGGAAAGCATGGATCCATCCTGCCTAGTATCAATGGTTTAGGCTAGTAGTAGTGGTGTGATGGTGTGAGGGAAAATTTCTTTGCACACTTTGGGCCCCTTGAGCACCAATTGAGCATTGTTTAAATGCCATGGCCTACCTGAGTATTGTTGCTGACCATGTCCATTCCTTTTTAACTACAGTGTACCCATCATCTGATGTACTTCCAGCAGGATGATGCACCATGTCACAAAGCTCAAATCATCTCAAACTGGTTTCTCAAACATCATAATGAGTTCACTGTACTCCAATAGTCTCCACAGTCACCAGATTTTTTGGGATCCCAAACACCTTTGGAATGTGGTGGAAAAGGAGATTCACGTCATGGCTGTGCAGCTGACAAATCTGCAGCAACTGTGTGATGCTATCATTTTAATATGTTCAAGATGGACGCATAAGAGCCAAGCTCCCGCTCCACGAGGTCCAGCCTTACTAGTACACAGCGGCTTACCAGGTCAGTTATGGTGAGAACCGCCCGCAGTACCTCCGCCACCCATTCCCGATCCCCGCTGGGTCCCGACTCTGCTCAAGGCCGCCGTATCCCTGCACTCTTCGGACCGCGGCCCAGAGACAACACGCAAGCCTCCCTGTCACAGGCCTCACAGACAGCTCCACCTCAGAGCGCGTGCGCTTCCAGCTGCAGCCCGCTCCGCTCTGGTGCTCGTAGATCCCTGGGAGCAGAGATGGAAGCTCCTCACCCACCAGCTGTCAACATAGAGGATCTCCGCAGTGTAGCGGCGGACATTAAATCCACCCTAATGGCAGCCATCACGAACATGAGAGCTGATATGCAAGCCATAGCCATCAGGGTGGAAGAGGTGGAGGCCGCACAATACCGCCACGATACCGCGCTGTGTCAGGTACAACAACTGACTGAATCTCACTCCATCCATCTGAGAGAGATTAACCGCCACATGGAAGATCTCGATAACCGCGGGAGACGACAAAATCTTAGGGTAAGAGGCATCCCAGAAACCATTGATCCCACGCAGCTGTCACAGTCAGTCACTGCCATATTTAATGAGCTTTTAGAAAGACCCCTTGAAACACCAGTCTCATTCGAATGAATCCACAGAGCCTTGCGCCCGCGTGGTAGAGACTCTGATCCACCTAGAGATACTGTTTGCTGCCTTATAGATTACCCTCTCAAGGAGGAAATACTCCGTAAAGCAAGAAGCCGCAATCCGATATCCTTTCAAGGGGCTTCCATTAAAATCTACCAGGATCTCTCCAGCATTACCCTGCAGCGCAGAAGAGAACTGAAGCCTCTCCTAGAAGTTCTACGGGCCAAATCCATTGTTTATTGCTGGAAATTCCCTTTCTGCCTGTCAGTGACACACCAAGGCCGCACTGCAAACCTGAAAGTACCGGAAGACATCAACCATTTCTGCGAGGTAGTGGGCATACCACCTGTTGAACTACCAGACTGGTATAGTGATTTCCGCCTACCTGTACCCAGGAGAGCTGCTTCTATGATAGGTATTCACGAGGAGGGCAACACCAATGGCGGGCGTAGAAGATCCCACCCTCCACTGCCCCACATGCCACCGAAGGATTTGAGTGCACCAAGAAATGGCAGTCCCTTTGCCTCACCAGCGCATCGTAGAGCACGTCTCCACTAACCGAACATATGGATCCACCTAATCCAGGGAAGTACCCATTATCCACGACTTGACACCTAACTACTGACCACCTATCTACCATGGAACCGGGTTAAATCGAGATGTCTTGACCCCCGTATTGTCTCTGTCCTTTACCACACCAATGCCGTATAATGTCTTCTCCCTACGTAGGTTTTAATTGCGCTTGTTTTAGAAGAAATAACTTTTAGCTATACCCCCTGTCGACAAGACTTTGTCCTAGGGGCCCGCTATTGCCGCCTTGACAGGATAGAACTGCTTCCCCTGAGCCCCATGATGTGCTTCCTTCAGACACTTGCTAACATTGCTTTGCTTTAAGCAAACTCTTTTTTCTCCAGATCTGGATCCGCACATCCGTAGCGGAGAACTTATGTCTAAGTCAATCCAATTGGTTGACCCCCCCTTTTTCTTGAAGTGTTAGTCCACGATATTGAGACTCAAAGTCGATTAAGGCATTGGTAATTCATAAGCCCTTCAGATGCAAACCGTACAATCCGCTTCACTTAGTGATCACAGGTTCTCTTCTGAGCAGGTTCCCATACCCGTAACTCCTTTGCTAATTGGGTACTTCCCTCCTCTCTGTTCTTTCTCTTCTTCTCTCTTAAACCCCTTTTGCTCATGCTCTCCTGATACCCACTTCCTCTCTACACTCAAATTCTTTTGCTCTTCTTACTTGTAAGATTGGTAACACACCTTTAAACAAGATATTTCTAAGCACGCCATATCCTTTAGCACCATATGTATATGACTCCACGTTAGCGGATGTAACAAAACCTATGGCGAACTATCACTGTTTTTTTTATTTATTTTTTTCGGCCTAGACTCGGTTGATGGGAGGTGATTTCCTAGGGCAGTTACGTTTGCCCTTCTGATTGGACATGTCCCTTTCCACATGGAGTGGGCCTCCCTACTTTACCCCGAAAGGACCTCCCATCATCCGATCCTACCATCATTGAGGCCGACTGTTTATTGTTATTATAACTGATGCACCTCTCCACAGGTTCGCACACCCTTCAGTAGAAACTTAAAATGTTATGACTGTTTTCACCTTTTATGTGTTTGGCCTGTTCCGTTATGTACCCTAGTTTACAGGTATTTAAATGTTTCATGAATGTTTGCAACATACTATTGCCTTCACTGGTTTGTGAAATTATCATATATTACATTACATAACGTCAACAGTTCCTAGCTGTCACAAATGTCCTTATTTGAGATCCCATACACGCTGACTGGCCCCCTCATACGTTATGCTGGTAGATCCACATGGTTTAATAGAGATCTACACTACCACACCAGGACCATCCACATTCTCCCAAACTATTGCCTCCACCCTGAAACATATCCCCTCACCGCTCACCCCACACCTCTACCATGACCCCTCAGTTTCTCACCATGACTGTACCTTCTCGACATGCTTCAAGGCAAGCCAGCCGCAGGGTTTAGCTCTCGATTGGCTCCTAACCAGACTAGTATACCATTCCATTTCATAAACACCTTGACCTCACAGGAACATGGAATTCACCCATCTTGTAGGGCGTATCCTACCACTCTCCCACAAAGCGGTCTCTACGGAAACCCCTGCCCTCATCGGCACCCCATTAATATATAGTGGGGTTGCAGGTCAACTCCCACTTCTGATTCCTCCTGTGCTTCCCCAACCCGGGAAGGACTCCCTACCACTCTCCCCTTACACCACTTACCTTTCCTTCTCTGCATACCCATCTCATCTCCTGACCTCATCCACTCCCCCTTTTCTTTTTTCTTTTTTTACTTTTTTTCTTTTTTTTTTTGTTTTGTCTCTGGCTCCCTCCAACTCCACTCCTTACTAATAATCAAATACATTCCTCGCAAGCATGCCACCACAGACGACTAAGACTCTAAACCAATCTCTGAAAATACTATCGCTTAACACCAAAGGACTGAATACACCCGAAAAACACTCGCAATTGTTCTCGCTTCTACGCTGTAAAAAAGCTGACGTGGTTTTCCTACAAGAGACCCACTTCAACTCCAAGAAAATCCCTAACATCACTAACAACCTTTACCCTCACGGGTTTCATGCAACCTCACCCATCTCTAAATCTAAGGGAGTTTCCATCCTCATTTCCAAACAAATTCCGGTGCAGATATCAGACACACTGATTGATGATCAAGGCAGGTTTCTCTTCCTTAAAGGCCATATTGGCAACAAACCAATTACGTTAGCGAATATATACAGCCCAAATTCTGGCCAAGTTTCTTTCTTTCGTGACGTCACACGTAAATTACTATCCTTTCAAGAAGGAATCCTGATTTTTGGTGGAGACCTGAACGTCCCTCTTGACCCTCTGCTGGACACGTCTTCTGGCAGCTCACACCTACCTTACAGGGCACTCAAACAAATTAAGAAATGCCTCTGGGAGTTACTGCTACATGACTCCTGGCGAACCATTCACCCTACTGTAAAAGACTATACCTACTTTTCTACACCCCACAGCAAATATTCGCGTTTAGACTACCTTTTTGTCACACAACAAGACCTACCATCTTTGTCAAAGGCCACTATCGAACCGATGACTTTTTCTGATCATCATCCTGTCACTATGACACTCACCTTCCCTGAAAAACTGGAGCATTCATACTTCTGGAGACTTGACCCGACTATTCTCACAGATCCCTCGTTAGAGCAACAGATTCGTGATTGCCTCACAAACTACTTTAAAGAAAATGACAACCCTGACACATCTAAACTTACCCAATGGGAGGCCCACAAATGTGTGATTAGGGGCAAAATGATTTCCCTAACTGCCTCCCTCAAAAAGGAAAGAAAAGCCAAACTTGCAGCCTTGTTCACAAAATTAGCTAAACTTGAATCTTGACATAAGCGTTCCCTAGCTCAAAAAATCCTTCTAGACCTGACTGAAACCCGCCAACTCATACGAGATGAATTGAATAGCTCCATTAAGAAAAATTATGCTCTCTCCCAAAAATTGTTTTATGCGTTCTGCAATAAAAGCAGCCATCTTCTCGCGCTACGCAAAAAAAGAGCCAACAACACAATCCATCATCTTCAATCCCCTACAGGTAGCCAATTGACCCATAATAAAGACATAGCTACAGAATACTCCTCGCTGTATAACCTAAATCGTTCTGAACCTAAAATGCATTCAAATTCTCAACGAAATTCGGCTATAAACTCGTTCCTAGAACGCTTTGCCCCAGGTAAAATCTCAGCTGATGCTGCCACAAGCCTTGACTCGCCGATCACAGAACAGGAATGGAAAAACGCCCTAAAACAATCGAAAGCAGGCAAGAGCCAGGGCCCAGATGGCCTCCCTTCCACTTATTACAAAACCTTTTCAGAAATTTTACAAACTCCATTTCTGCAAGCTTTCAACTCCATCTCCCCCTCCAACCCCTTCACGCAAGGTATGCTAGAGGCCCATGTTGTTGTTATCCCTAAAGAAGATAAAGACCCCACCCTCCCATGTAACTACCGCCCGATTTCACTTTTGAATATGGACTTAAAAATAATCTCAAAAATATTAGCCAACAGACTACTTCCCTACCTTCCCTCTCTCATATCACAAGACCAAGTAGGCTTTGTCCCTGGTCGAGAGGCCAGGGATAAAACTGTTAAAGCCATCAACCTACACCATCTTGTCTCCCGAACCAAACAGAAGAGCCTTTTTCTTTCGCTGGATGCAGAGAAGGCATTCGACAGGGTAGCATGGGATTATATGGCAACAGTGCTTGAAGCGATAAGCCTTGGACCGCACATGACAGAAATGATTCTCTCTCTATACACGAACCCAACTGCTAAGGTAAGAGTCAATCGCACCCTGTCGAATGACTTCCATATCGGTAATGGAACGAGACAAGGCTGCCCACTATCCCCCATTCTTTTTATCCTCACACTTGAGCCTCTTCTCAGACAGCTTACACTCAATACGGACATCCAAGGCATCCAGGCACCCACCAAAGAATATAAATACGCCGCATTCGCAGACGACATATTACTATTCTTAACAAACCCAATAACCTCCCTTCCTATCCTATTACAGACGTTCCAAAAATTCCATGATCTGTCCAATCTGAAAATCAACTTTTCAAAGTCCTTTGCCCTCAACATATCCCTCCCGCAACACATTGTAGAACAATGCAAGGCTAATTTCCCCTTCCTATGGAAACAGGAAGCAATCACCTATTTAGGGATTCAACTCCCCGCGCAACTTTCAGACCTATATACCAAAAACCACCTTCCCCTCCTTTACAAATTAGAATCTGACTTCAAATTATGGAATAAATCAACAATCTCTTGGTTCGGTAGGGCCGCTGTCCTAAAAATGAATGCATTACCTAGATTATTGTATATCTTGCAAACTATCCCCATAAAGATTCCCCCCTCCTATTTCCGAACATATAACAGAATCTGCTCCAAATTCCTCTGGGGTGGCCGCTCACCTAGAATACATTTTCTCACGCTTACTCGTCTGAAACATCTCGGAGGAATAGGACTTCCTAATCTCTCTAACTATAACATAGCGGTACATCTCACAAGAATTCTTGATTGGAATCTCCATTCAGCTCGAAAAGACTGGGTCAATCTAAAAGCATCCTTCACTGACCTACACTTGAATGCCCTCCCTTGTATACCCCAAACCGCATCCCAGGGGAAGTTTACAAACACCCCTTGATTGGTCCAACCTTAACGTATTTTCACCAAACATGTCGAAAAACGCTTCTATCCTCGACTCCAGGTCCTATGACACCAATAAAAATAAACCCTGACTTTCCCCCGGGCATGCACAAACGCTACCGGACTAACTACTGGCCAGAAATGTGCCCTAGAGCACATCAAATGTACCGTCGAGGCAAACTCCTTTCAGCTCATCAATTCTCTCTGACAGTGGAACGCCGCCCATCCCCCGTGGGACTACCTTCTCCTCACACAATACCTTAAATCCACAGAAAAAGATGCACAATACCCAAGACAACTATCTCCTTTCGAAAGACTATGTATGCAAAGAACGTCCCAATCTCATCTTATCTCTCTCACCCGCAATCTCTTGTATGAGAGCTTAAAAGCTAACGACAGTAAAGCATGCAAGCAATGGGAAAAGGATCTAGCGATCCCGATCTCAGAAGAGAACTGGGAGAAGATTTTCCTGAAAATCCACAAAGGCTCGAGAAATGTGTATGCACAGGAAAATGGATATAAAACGCAATCCAGATGGTATCGCACACCGTCTCGCCTTAACAAATTTAACCCGACGGTTTCTGCTGCTTGCTGGCGTTGCCAGCAGTCGAAAGGCACCCTACTTCACATATAGTAGGAGTGTACATCCCTTCAGACATTTTGGAAAGCTGTCCATCAAACTATCTCCACAATTGCCTGTCATGACATCCCGTTCACACCGGCACAATTTCTCCTTCACCACTGGACACTTCCTCATAAGAAGTATCATAAGTCCCTAACAATGCATCTAATAAATGCGGCGAAACAATGTATACCCCTACACTGGAAATCCTCGCGCACCCCATCACTCAAAGAATGGATCAACAGAGTCCAGAAAATTGCTGACTTAGAAAAGCTTATACATACTGCCCAAGATACCCCTACCAAATTTAGCAAAAAATGGGCTGGTTGGATATCCTTCCAAACAACGACAGCATTTGACACTCTAAGTAACCCTACCACTTAGTTCAATTGGACCACTTAGGATATAATGGATAGACCATCAAAAACTTGTATGATCCATCTCATTAACAACACCCATAATATGCAGATCTCCTTCTCTCCATACCCATCTCATTCTAACGGACCTCCAGGCATTCGGTCCCGAAACGTATTCCTTTAGTTAACCGAATAAAAGAATCTATCATTTGAGAGCAGTTAACAGGGAGTCAGAGACAAACACCATCATTTCCCCCCCTTGACCATTTTTTTTCTTTTCCCTTTCCCCCCTTTTCCCATCCCTCCCCCTCCCAATCCGACTGAACTGAATACTCACCATTCTCGCTTCTATACTTTCCACCAGATTACCTACACACAACCTCAAATGTTGAGTTTGAACCACGAGTCATCGACATCACCATCTCCACATACACCTAAACGCTTAATTTCGCCAACTATTGCTGCAAAACGCATACTCGAGACTCTATACCATACACGACCACCATATGAGAGACCACTTGATTCTCGAGTCCACACATTTAAGTAACAGGAGATGTGCTTACTGATCAGTATGGGCTTCGTTTTGTTACTTATACTATTACAATGCTGACCAGGATTTTTGGTTTATGTACTCGTGTCAGTTTTCTGTGTTTGTTATCCCATGTATTAACTGTTTCTATTAATAAAAGAAATTTTATGGAAAAAAAAATTTGTAAATTGTAATTAAACCTATAGATGAAATATCAATAAGTAAAACTAGTAGCGCTAATGTGATAAATCACAGAAATAAAAATCACAGAAATAAATATAATAATAAAGCAAAAGCACTCAGTGATAAGTGACAAAATGCAAAAAATAAATCAAAACAGTCCTAAATTGATAGTATAATTCAAACGCTCTTCTCAAATTCTTGAGAATCACCAACTTTCAATGCCTTCGTGTTTAAGCCAAACTCGAGAGTGGGAGGCATTGCAAGTCGGTGAGTGTGCTCTTCAGAGGGAGTGGTGTCACAAGCACACGGTGAGGTGGAAGATTCAAGAATTTGAGAAGAGTGTTTGGATTATACTACCAATTTAGGACTGTTTTGATTTATTTTTTGAATTTTGTCACTTATCACTGGGTGCTTTTGCTTTATTATCATATTTATTTCTGTGATTTATCACATTAGTACTACTAGTTTTACTTATTGATATTTCATCTATAGGATTAATTACAGTCTCCAAATATCTTAGCAACACAAATATAAAAAATTTTGTGGTTGAACTGGATGGACTTGTGTCTTTTTTCAACCTGACTAACTATGTAACTATGTAACTATAGCCCAAAGTGAAAAACAAATAGTCGAAATACAGTGATACCAAGTGGTACTAATATCTGCAATAGAAAATACAACTATAACTATATAGATCCTTTATAGTAACATAATCAAAGTTGTAAAGCATAAGCTTATATTCAAAATCAACATTCAAATGAAACAACCATAACAACTATCCAATCATGCATAATATTGATAATCTTTGTGCAGTGAAAACCATAACATCCAGTCCATTTGGTTAGTGCATAGGCCCATAAACGCTGTGCAAGTGATTAAAGATCCAATAGCAAGCTTCAGTGACGTGTGTGTACTTGTTTAATATAAATAACCAAAGTGCAGTGCCCTCCTCCAGTCAAACTATGCTCTCACCCCTAGGGAGACCCTGTCAGGGGTCTGAACTCCCCTTCCCCTTAGGGGTAAAAAAAACAGGGGTTTGCAACTTCCCTGATGGCTCTTGGGCTCTTGTTCCCTTAGATGGTATAACTCATTCACAGGTTTGTTATAAGCAGAAGAAAAACTAACATAGTGTATAACTGTATAAAAAGGTGATTTTTATTTAAATAAATAATCACACTCACATTTGCAGGTGCACTATCTCTGGTGCACACAGGTGGCTCGCTAAGTACAACTGGGGTGTAGGATCCCCTTGATAGCATTTAGATATTCGCAGATACTCCAGTGGCTGCCAGTCTGCTTCCTGTAGGCCGCGATGACATCACAGGGTCAGTCCAGGCATGTTTCGTCACTAATCATGTGACTTTTTCAAGAGACTTTTTCAAGAGTGTGTGATATCCCCATAGAATCTGGAAATCATTGTGGTAGGCACTGCTACTACAGTGAGCTCCCCTAGCTTCCTCATCCTGTGCCGAGCAGCCTCCCTAAATTGTGAACACAGGAGGTCGCTTCGCTTGGCAATGACACCATTCAGAAAACAATTAGCATTTTCTCAATGAAAACAAAGCACTCTATGATTGAACAAGGTGCAGAGGCAGGGTGGTGATGTCAAAATCTTCACCTTAGCCAAGCAAAAAACCTAAAAAGCTGCTGCAAACACGAAATATGTCCCCACAATAAAGAGTGCTAATTATAAAATAATCTTAATTGAGTGTGTATTATTAACATATGAATGACAACATCAAATGATAATCATAAACATGATATAATGAAATCCCACGTGAATCCATAGGGTGCATGTGACAAAACAATTTTTTAAAAATATTTAAGTACAATAAAATAAATCCCAAAAAGGGGAAAAAATTATGCTATCATTCATATATAAATAATACACACTCAATTAAGATATTATTAGGGGGCGTGGCCTGGACAGGATCCGAGATGGCTGTTTGAACAGGGCTCTCCCACAGACCGAGGACTAAGCAACTTTTCCCGACACCTGACACCACTCATTCCATCATGGGTAAGCCACACAGGAGCGCCTCTATCCCGCGCATGGGGAAAGGGACTGACCTGCAGCTCAGCCATAGTATTCCGGACATATTCCGGTCACCGAATTCAGGAAATTTTGCGGCTTCACAGGCGTCACAGGCCTCAGCCCCACACTCCCTGAGCAGTGGATCTGACACACAGGCAGACGGGGGGCACAGACATCCCCCGCTTTCTCCCGCCTGTAAGCCTCCCCAAATTACAGTCTGTGGCCCTGGATATTAAAAACTCTTTAGCAGCAGCAATTTCTGATCCTAAAACAGATGTTCAGGCGATAGCTCACCGCCTTGATACAGTGGAACAGACCTCACAGCTACATGAGGCAGCCATTAAACAGGTACAGTGCACATATGACACTCAGCTGCCAAACTTGCTGGAATTGCATCGCCATGTGGAGGATCTCGATAACTATGGCCGCAGGCACAACATAAGAGTAAGGGGAGTCCCTGAGGTGATTGACCCGGTAGCCATACCACAAGCCATATGCTCAATTTTCAATGACCTCCTAGGCCATCCAGCAGTCTCCCCCATTGAAATGGAGAGAGCCCATCATGCATGGTGACCCCCACCCAAGGATTCGGAACCCTCAAGATAAGTTATTTGTTGTTTTTGTGAACTTCCCATTTAAAGAAGAGATTCTCCACAAGGCAAGAGAAAAAAGGTGCATTATGTACAACGACACTGAAATCAAATTATTCCAAGACTTATCCCAAATCACATTGCAAAACAGGCATGCATTGCTCTCCACTCCCGCAAAATACAGTATAGGTGGAAGATCCCTTTTGGGCTATCAGCCTCTGCCAGGGGTCGCTCTGCACTGCTACATACACTGGAAGATCTGCAATTCTTCTGTGACCAACTTAACATCCCTCACGTTTAATTACCGGACTGGTATGCATTCTACTTCCCAAATGAACCATGGTGTCAAGTCTCTTCTAACCCATCACCAAAAGCCCAGAGACATCACTCGAGGTGCCAGCAATTGGATCCCATCTCACCTGAACCTCACACTCTGAGTAGAGATCCTGACCAGCGAAGCCCTGGAATTGTAGGAACTCCACTTAGAGACCGGCTGGAAACCTAGACCGACACAGAGATGCAAGTATCACTCTTTGTGTATCATTATTGCCTGCTGGCACACTCTCTTTATGCTGTACCTGTTGTACATACTTAACGTCACCAGCACAATTTGACGTTCTCCTGCACTGTTGCAGGATTTATATTGGATGACTTTTTTATTTACTGGCTACATAATCTGTATACTAGACAGACCCAGTGAGATGGAATGGAAAGGGTCAATTCGACCATACAGAAACTCCGAATTGAGGCACTCTATTCAGCGGTCTTGACAACTAAACTGGAACATTTCCACAGACATGGATCTCACGGCTAAAGTCCAGTAGGAGGTGCCTTAACACATACAGTGTGTTTGAAGATATTAATATGACCTGGTTATTTTCATTTTAATATGTTTACTTTTTTCCCTAAGGTTTCAGATCCCTAAGTTCCAGACCCAGTAAGATGGTTATAATCCTTTAAACCAGTTTGTTATTAATGCTCATTGAATATAATGAACATAATGTGTTTGTTTCTGGTGGGGAGATTTTGGGAGATGGCGCAGCCTCAAACCAGAGAGTACGGCATTATTAAGCATTTAAGTTCTCCGTGACACAACATAGCAAATGTTAGCTCAGTTTAACAGGCAATTGTGGTCTTACGCTTATGGCTTCATTTAGCTTCTTTACCAATTTTCTTTATCACACCCCTATCAGGGGCCTTTTGTGCACTTGTGTCGTGGAGAATGCAGGCCTATGATACCACCGGGCAGGATGCTGGGCTGCACTCCCTCCCTCTGGCAAATTTCAGAATTTTACACCTATTCAAACTAAGGTACACTTTATATCAATATGTTATCTCTCATGTCTGTTTTCTCGCTAGCAGTTATAGGGGAACACTGACATTATGACAGGCTAATACCCTGTTCCTAAGGAGTAGTGCTCACACAATGGTTGACTACATTATGGTTTAAATACAAAAAAGAGAAAAAAAAAAATAAGTTACTCTGGTTTCTGGGTCTTAACATAGACATGATATGTAACTTAAGCACATGATGCAGGTTATTAACATTTCTTTCTCCTTGGTGCTCTTGGAGAGATATATTTAAATTCTTGCATGATCAAAAATTTTATGTTGCTGATTTACTATCTTAAGGTTCAAAATTCCAAGATTTGCCGTTACATTATAGGCTCATGGAAGTCCTACCCCACGAGCAGTAGTATTTATACTATATCTGCTAACCTACCGGCTCTACTTCCTTCCCAATTCTTTCTATTCTCCTCCCTCTCCCTTTTTTCCTTTCTTTTCTTCTGATAGGTGATATAGAATCGCTATCTTCACCTCCGGTATCTACCCTTACACATAGCGTGTGACCCTCACACAAGCTTCCCAAACTCCTTTCTCTGTCTCTGTCCCTACGTTTCCTCTCTCCCTTCCTTTCTTCCCCTCCTCACCCCCTTTTCTTCTTTTTTCTATCTCCTCCTCTTTCTTTCTCCTCCTCCCTTTTTTTTTGTTTTTGCAAAAAATGTTCTCCCCTTTACTTGGAACATCCTGTGTGTCTCTGCTCCCCCTTCGGTCAGCCCTCAACTGGGGTTTGGAGTTCCCCCCGTACATTAAGTCGCCAGGCATCATTAAGCCCACGTCTCAGTAAACCATGCAAAATATACCAAAAAAAAATAATGGTTTCTTACCTTCAAATGCATTTGGCTTAACGTAAAAGGGTTAAACACCCCAGAAAAAAGATTGCAGGTCTTGCCTGCACTCTCCAAACATAAAGCTCAGTTTCTCTTCCTACAAGAGACCCACTTTAGATTGGACTATATACCCAAACTTTCCAATCACCTATACCAGACAGCGATTCATTCCATTAATTCCGCTGCTAAAACTAAGGGAGTATCCATTTTAATATCCAAAAATGCACAATTCACTATGAAAGATTCCCTCATAGAACCAGATGGTAGATTTTTTTTTCATAAAAGACCAATTTGCCTCCAAACCAATAACACTGGCTAACATATATTATCCAAATGAACACCAAGTTTCCTTTAAGAGGAAGATAGTTGATTTACTGTCCACCTTTACAGAGGGAATAATCATCCTGGGAGGGAACTTTAATGTGCCACTGAATCCTGACATAGACACTTCATCAGGTACATCTAGTTTGGCATACTGGGCCTCACACCAAATCAAACCGCAATTACAGAATCTAACTTTGCGCGATACTTGGCGCACTCTATTCTAAACAGGACAAGACTACACGTTCTATTCAACCCCATTCCAAAAATATTCCAGAGTTGATTATTTTTTCCTCTCCCAGAGACTTAACCCACCTCACTCAAGCAACGATAGAGCCAATGTACTTGGAGTTTAAATCCTTCTTTATTGAAGGACCCAGGCAACCTCTCTAGACTTCACACATTCACAAATTCAGCTATACTTTGAGGAAAATGACACACTGGATATCTCCCCAATCTCACTATGGAAGGCCGTCAAGTGTGTGATCCCAGGATAATTATTGGCTCTGGCAGCAGCTACTAAAAGAAAATGTAATGAAATGGTCGATAGGCTAATAGACAAAATCCATTGACTAGAAATTCTTCACAAACAATAACAAGCACAAAAATCTTTGCAGGACCTACTACACACATACTCACTTCTGCTGCCATAATTGGGAAAGCGTACAAAACAACCAAGGAGTCCAGATAGGGGATAGGGAATTTAAAGTAGCTGCCTATGCAGATGATATTCTGTTATCACTGAGGTCACCTCCCATTAACCTACCAAACTTGTTGAAAGATATAGAATATTTTGGCACCCTATCAAACGTTAAAGTGAATTATGAGAAATTACATGCATTAAATATTTTGCTTACCCCTCAGGACAAAGACCGTTGTCTACATTCCTTTTCATTTCAATGGAAGTGGGATGCAAACACATACCTGAGTATACAGATCACTACTAAACTGTCCGACTTATACAAACATCATTTTCATGTAATCCTGAACAAAACAAAATCAGATCTAAAAGACTGGGCAGGTTTAAATGTCTCATGGTTTGGCCGTTCAGCCTTGCTCAAAATGACTATTCTCCCACGCTTTTTATACTTGATGCAGACCATTCCAAATCATCGTCTGACAGCCTTTTTTTCCATGTATAGACAGGCCTGCTCAAGTTTCATCTGGAAGGATTCCCCACCATGTATCAAATATACCCCGTTGACCCGCACCAAAATTAAGGGAGGGATAGGTTTGCCTGACCTTTATAAATACTATTTAGCTTGCCATCTCACCAGAATCGCTGACTGGAATATTCATTACGATAAAAAGTTATGGGTATATATTGAAAACTCCTTTTCACATCAAAAGCTTTTATTGTAAAATAAAGACAAGTGTCTTACAAAACACAAGACAAGAGTACAATGGCATGGTTCACAATAATTCTACTAAAAGATATATGTGATACATAACTGGAATCATTCCTTACCACGGATCTCTCTGTCCACACGTATTCAGTTCGCTTTAGTTGTTTTACATTGACATTTAGAGCATGTTGAGCCAACCAGAACCACAAGCTATCATCAAAGCATAACTTTTAGAAGGATCCAATCTAATTGTACCATATGGTATAATAAACTGTGTAGTCGGAGTAGGTCCGACCACTTCTTTGATCAGAAAGGATAGTGTAAATAGAAGGAGAGTAGTGTGGGACAGGGATAGAAGAACAGAAGGAAAAAAGGATGAAAGAGTAATAGGGAGTTAAAAGGAAGCAAGGGTAATCTGCTGAGCATAAATGAAGATAACAAAGGACTGCTTAGTGAACCTGAAGCATTTCGGTATATTGCCTGGTGTATCTGAACACGATCCAGGGAGTCCAGATAGCATGAAATAAATCTACATTCTCGTGAGCTTGTGCTACTGTTTCTTCCATTATGTACAGATCCGTCACTCTTTTTAGCCAATCTGATACTGTGGGGACTCTGGGAGAGCGCCAGTGCAGCGGCACCAACGCCTTTGCTGCATTTAAAATATGCTTGAGAAGAGAATTTTTATATCTCTTTCTTGGTGTATCGGTAATGTGTAGGAGGCAACAAGCTGCATCTAGCGTGATGGAGGTGTCCGTGATTTGCTTAATTGTGGATCGCACTGCGTCCCAAAACGGTGTTATTTTAGGGCAACTCCACCAAATGTGTGTTAGTGTCCCCACCTCGCTTAGGCACCTCCAGCAGTGTTCTGGCACCTGCGGAAACCACCTGTGAAGCCTGTCTGGTGTATGATACCACCTGATCAGTAGTTTGTAACCCAACTCTTGCGTGTTGGTGTTAACCGAGCATCGGTGCGCCAGTGCACAAGCGCTCCCCCATTGTGAGTCCGTAATCTGTCTACCGAGCTCTCGAGACCACTTACTCCTAGAGTCGTCCCCAGGGAGCCCCGAAAGGTTTTGTAGCCAAGAATAGGCCATCGAGGTAGTTTTAACCTGTTTCTCGCCAGACGCACACACCTCCTCAAAGTCTGTTAATGGTCTTGTAAAGTCCCCCTTATGTCGTGAAGAGGTGACAAAACTCCTGAGTTGGAAATACGTCCAAAGAGGAAGGTCGGGTATTCCCCAGTCTCTCTTGATAACAGATAGGTCTTTGAGTCTGCCCCCAGTGAAGCAATTTTTAGCCACTCTTGGTGAGTCTGACTGCCGATCGGTGAAGATAGCATTACCCATTCCCGGCAGGAATTCAGGGTTGTCCCTTAGCGGAGTCAGTGGGCTATTCTGGGTCGTCACTGCTGTGTGTTTCATAGTTATGTGAAGTAATGAGAGTGTGGTCTCGGTAAGGGGATTTAAGCTGAACCCCTCCCTCAGCATGGTCAAGGGGATCCAGGGGGTGAAGTGCAACCTGCGTCCGAGTAACCTCTCTTCCAAACGTATCCAGTCTTTGTCATCTCTGTGGCAATGCCAGTCAACTATTCTGGTCAGGTGTGCCGCTATCTGGTAGTTCTTGAAGTTTGGCAGGCCCATCCCTCCCTTATCTTTAGGTGTCGACAACAGCGTAAATTTGATCCTAGCCCTCTTTTTGTTCCACAAGAAATTCAACGCCAGCGAGTTCAATTTATTGAAAAAGCTTCTCGGGATCCTAACTGGTAGTGCCCGAAATAGGTATATTAGTCTAGGTAAGACAGACATCTTCAGGATTGCTGCGCGCCCAAACCAAGAAAACCATCCCGCCCCCCATTTGCGTAGGTCATCTTCTATCTGTCTTAACAAGGGGGGAAAGTTGAGATCATATATTGTAGCTACGTTCGGGGCAACCCATACACCCAGGTATTTTAACGCCTTTTCCTCCCAGCGAAACGGGCAACTCCCCTTGATCCTATCAAATTCTTCGGTGGTGAGACCTATGTTCAGGGCTTCCGATTTAGTATAGTTGATTTTTAAATTGGATATGTACCCAAAGATCTTAAAAGCGTTGAGTAGGTTAGGGAATGTCGTGTGTGGGTCAACTAGGTAGAACATCAGGTCATCGGCGTAAGCTGCCACCTTGAACTCTCTATCTTGTACCCTGAATCCTCTGATCGATTCCTCTCCCTTCACCATTCTAATGAATGGCTCTAGAGATAAAATAAACAAAAGTGGGGATAGAGGGCAGCCCTGCCTGGTCCCGTTCGAGATCTTCACCGGGTCGGAGAGGGAGCCATTAATCCTAACTCTAGCTGATGGACTCTGGTAAATTGCCGAGATCCAAGACAGCAATCTCGGTCCCATCCCCACCCTACTGCATGTGGCCAGCATATAGTCCCACGCTACCCGATCGAAGGCCTTCTCCACGTCCGTGGACAGGAGAAGGCCTCCGATCTTCCTTGCTTTAGCAGTCTGAGCCAGCAGGAGTGTTTTAAGTATATTGTCCTTGGCCTCCCTTCCCGGCATGAATCCCACTTGTTCCGGCCCTATCAGTCCCGGCAGCAATGGACCCAATCTATTGGCCAAAATTTTTGTTAAAATTTTTAAATCTAAATTTAGCAATGATATAGGTCTGTAGTTTGAGCAGATAGAGGGATCTTTGTTGGGTTTAAGCAACACTGTTATATGTGCCGAAAGGAAATCTGGAGTAACTTGTCTAGGCGCAGACAGAGAGTTCAAGGCTTTCTTGAGCGGGCTCACTATAATGTCACGGAAGGTTTTGTAATAGATAGCCGTGTAGCCATCGGGCCCAGGGCTCTTCCCGGGTTTCAGTTCGTTAATAGCCCGCTTCACTTCATCATCAGAGATCTGTTCATCAAGGGCACCCCAGTCATTCTCCTCAAGAGTTGGGAGTCCGCTTTTTTCTAGGAAGTCTGCAATGATCTGACGTCGGCCTCCAGTCAAGTCAGGGGGTTTGTGTTGAAGAGGTAGGTTGTATAATTCCGTGTAGTATTTATGGAAGTGGGCCGCGATGAAGTCGTTGTCAACCTCGAGGGTGCCGTCCGAAGTCCTAATCCCATTGATAACCTGACTTGAGTGGTGTTCCCGAAGGGCCCTCGCTAGTAGTCTACCAGTTTTGTTGCCCCCCTCATAATATACCCTTTTCTTAAAAAATAATAGGCGTTTGGTTTTATTGTGGAGAAGGTCATGTAATTGTTTTCTGGTTACCAGTAAGTCAGAGGCCGTCTGAGTGCACAATGTGCGTTTATGTAGGGTCTCAAGTCTGTTAATTTTGTGCATGAGTTCTCTCACCACTCTTTCCTGCTCCCGTTTACGTTTCGCTCCCAGACTAATGAGCACTCCCCTGATGGAGCATTTCTGTGCTTCCCATAGCACCAAAGGATCTGTGCCTGGTAAGTCATTGAGTAAGAGGTATGTTTTTAATGCTTCTTCAATTAGAGGCAGGGTGGTCGGGTCCGTCAATAAAGAGGAATTTAGTCTCCAGGAAGCCGAATGTCGTTTGAGCAAGCTAAAGTCCATTGACACTGCAATCGGTGCATGATCTGAGATCACAAGGGAGCCTATCCTGGCCTCATTGATCGCCTGTAAGTCCCTTTGTGTCACAAACAGATAATCGATACGGGAATATTTGTTGTGTGGTTTAGAGAAATGTGTAAAATCTCTGCCCTCTGGGTGCAGTAGGCGCCAGGAGTCAATTAGCTGCATAGATTGCAATAGCTTTTTGATCTGCCTCAGTATCTGAAATGTGACACAAGATTTCCCCGTGGAGGTATCTGTCAACGGATCTAGAGGAATGTTAAAGTCCCCGCCCAATATTATACACCCTTCTGCAAACCCCTGCAACTCTCTAATAAGACGTTTACAAAATTGCAAGTGGTTCCTGTTGGGGAAGTAAGCATTGGCCAAGGTTAGAGGTCTGCCCCTGTAGGAACCCCTCAAGAACAGATAGCGGCCGCCCGGGTCAGAAAGGGTCTCAGAGACCTCGAACGGTGTGTCCTTGCCCAGGAGTATGGAGACTCCCTTTGTTTTGGACTCGTCGTTAGTCGCATGAAATGATTTCGTAAAGTATCTGTCGGTCAATCTATGCGTCTGGCGAGTAACAAAATGCGTCTCCTGAAGGAAGACACATTGCGGCCTACCTTTCCGTAGCTCCCTGAGGACTGTGGATCTCTTTTCTGGAATGTTCAGCCCCTGCACATTATGCGATAGCACGAAGGGTGCAGCACCCAGCTCTTTGTATACCATGGTATGAGTACTTCGAAAAGAGAAGAGAAACAAAATATGACAAGCAGTAAGTGATTAGAATAGGTTCTGCAGAACCATTAACCTCCAAATCAATTCAAACCAGTATGCAAGCTTCTCAGGTGTCTATGACAGAGGAGGTGGGTAAAGGAAGGGGGACGAGGATAGGGGAACAGGAAGAAAGAAAAGATAGAGATAAAGAAAAAGAGAGAATGAAGAAAAAACTCTAGAAAAGAGGAAATGAGATCAGGAAGCAACGGAAAGAAGAAGCTGCTTCCGAGAGATAAGTATTTAGAGATAAAACCTCAGTAAACCAAACAAAGCCTACCGGGTTGTAAAGTAGCCCTTCCCGAGATCAGGTAAACTACCCGGTCTGGAAAAGCTTGGTGGGGCCGTGGGGTGATCCGTCAAGCGGCTCGCTTTGTTTGCGGATCCGACCCAGGCGTGTGTTGAACAGTGACATCGTGTAGTCCCTATCAAAACGAAATAGAGAAAGCTATCACGGTGTAAATAAAAAACTTAAACAAATATAAGTAATTTAACAAGTAACATAGAGAGATGGGATAGAGAGTCAGCAAAAAAAAGAAAAAATCAATGAAATGTGAAAAGTCTGTCTTCTTCAGCTCTGTAAAACGAATCTTAAAGGACAAGGGCACAAACCCCCCTATGTAGTCGCCCCCAGGCCATCCGCCATCTGTGTCTGTGGTGACGAGCTGCAGCTAGTATGTAGGCCAAGTGGGAAGAGTGGTAGCCAAGTCTCGGTAGCTCCAAAGTATACCGGGGCCTAACGCAGGTAATGTACCATGAGAAAGCAGAACAACATTCCCCGGCGTGGGCCAGTCTCAGTACCTCTGCAGGTGGTGCATAGTCTCGCTCCAATAGTACAGCAAGAGGGATGTAGCCAGACTAATCCTGTATTTGGTGGGATATAAAATCCGGGGTCAATCTGCAGAGGTTCTGGCAAAGAACACAAAAGCTCCATAATCACTATTCCCGACTACCCGCAGAGGCCGTGTCCCAGCCCGCCCCGTAGCATAATAGTTCACATGTACAAAAGTTGAACAAGGCTCCCACAGGGCGAGGTGCCCATGTGTAAGCAACATCCTACATCCGTTTGCAATAGTGCGAACCACACATTTAGCCCTGTAGTAGGAAAGGCAGGTCTGGGGTAGCATAGCGTCTCTCCCTCATTGCGGGTGAATAGTCAGTTCCCACCGCTGTCCCCTCCAGATAGGCCAGGACTTCCCTCTATGTAAGCTAGCAGTTACACAATCAGCACACAATATGGCCTGGGAACATCACACAGAGTGGTGGAGCATCAGTAGATTAGTCCCGGTCACCCCCCCGGTTCCTGGAGGGAGTAGGTCTGGGATTAGGGGTATCCATGATGGAATGACTCCCCCTGTTGCTTCTCATGCGTTTTGGCAGTTGTTTCTCCGGAGTCGAGCAGGCTGAACCATGAGTTTCCCGGTGGTTCACCGGTAGGGCAAATTCTTGATACCACTCCGGTAAGGCTGGTGGCTCCAGACGCAGGGCGGTGCAAAACTCTGGTAGGTCACTTGGAGTGCGCAAAGACAACTGTTTACCCCCATGTGATACCACAAGCGCAAAGGGGAAGCGCCAGGTGTACCTGATTTCATGCTCTCTGAGAATATCCAGCAACGGGCGTAGAGCTCTCCGGTTGTGCAATGTAATTTGAGACAGGTCCTGAAAAAGCATAATGGCTGCTCCATTAAAGACAATGCGGTCATTTCCCCTTGCTCTTCTCATGATGTCCTCTTTTAGAGGGAAGTTCTGGAGACAGCAAATAATGTCCCTAGGGGGTGCAGAATCCGGGCCTCTTGCTCTAAGCGCTCTGTGGGCGCGCACAAATTCTATGGCCGTGTCTTCCTGTCTATCAAGGAGGCTGTTAAAGAGTCTTTGCAGTGCAGGAATGATCTGATCAGGTTCCACGGATTCGGGGATCCCCCTCACCCTGATGTTATTCCTCCTCCCCCTATTGTCCAAATCCTCTAAATGGCGGTTCATTTCTATGAAATGTGCGGAGTGGGCCTCTGCCACTGACTCCAATGCGTGTATGTCTCTGTCCCTCCTTCTCCCTGCGGCCTCCACCGCTGTGAGTTTTTCAGTCAGAACAAGCAGATTAGTCTTTAGATCTGTTATTGCTGCTGAGAACGTGGACTTTATGTCCGCCGCAAATCCTGACATGTGGTCATAGGTGAGGGGTTTAGAGGAGTGAGAGAGACCCTTACCCGTGTCCTCCGAGGCAGATTGGGAGTCCTCGCTGAAATCTTCCTCCTCGCCATGCGGTCGCGCCATCTTGTCAGGTCCGTTCGCCCGCTGTACAGACTGGGATTTAAAGATCTCGTTAATATTCCGGGCCGCTCCGCCGCTCGGATTCCTCCGGGCACTGGCGTGGGGTGTTAGCTGACTTTTCTTGCCCATGTTTCGCGGTGTAAGAAGGACAGATAAGGCTGTTTGCTGACTCTCTTCCCGGAGCTCTGTTAATGCGCCGCCATCCTCTCCGCCGGCCAAGCCACGCCCCTGAAAACTCCTTTTCATGATTCCCAATTCACAATCTCCCCTCACTCCGGCCTAGACACTGGCCAACAGAGTCTTTGACACACCCACTCAATCATACATCGCTGGGGGCCTTCACACGGGCAGCTAAATCTACAGCCCTTTCCTCTGTTCCAGGGCCTCTAACCACACTAATAGGAAACCACCGACTTCCCACCAGGGAATATAGGCTCATTTCTAAGTCACGAATGGCCCTACAAAGATATGACGGCGCAACACTTTTTTTTTGAAAGACGCCCCTTGCTCTTATGAACATTTGATAGGCATTTCACTAACCAAATCCTTCCCCTTTTGGACATATAGACCGGTACGTAACTTCTTGTTTACACAACCAACACCATCTACATGGACAAGACAGCTTACACCATTTGAATCTCTTTGCACAAGAAAAACACAACAAAGGCATTTAATATCCTTTATCTACACATTGCTGCTAGAAGTGCCTTACACTACTAATGAGCCCACACGCAACGCATGGGATAGGGAATTACATACTTCCTTATCCGATGAGGAATGGCAAACCATACATGCAGGGCTCAAGTCCTGCCGGAACGCATGGGAACGGAGTTCCTGTACTTTTTCCACAACAGGAACTCAGTTCCCATTAGCATTCCCATTAGTCCTGCAAGACTTTGAAGTATGTGAGCTGTGTGGCAGGTGATACACCAGCAGCCACCGACACAGCTTGCAATAGTAAGTACCGCACACCTGACCATTCAGGCATTGCCAGTAGGGGGCCCCATGACAGTTTCCGCTTCGGTCTACCTGTCAATCACAGATAGGTGATGGGTAGAACAAGTCCCTACTGCAAAGAGATGGTATTTAGTCAGACCTCTCGTGATGCGTTCCTCCCCGCCGGCCCCTCCTGATTTTCTGTCTCCTCACCTCCCCCCCCCCCCCAGTCTCCTACATACTTGCTCTGTGTGTCCCGCTGAATCCCCCCCTCCTCTATCTTCAGTGCCATATGATGAGAGAACCCAGAGGAGGAGCACAGCTATTCTGCTCATAGGACATGCAGGGAGAGATGTGATCTGAGGGAGGAACATCAGTTTGGGGTGGTAAGCTGAGCACAATACCTGGCAAAGTTTCATGCCAGGAGGGAAGTTTATTTGGAAATATGTGAAGGGTTGGAATAGCAGC
Organism: Lithobates pipiens; assembly: GCF_037356315.1. NCBI lineage: Eukaryota > Metazoa > Chordata > Amphibia > Anura > Ranidae > Lithobates > Lithobates pipiens. The sequence goes on from NW_027507903.1 coordinate 190,294,715, forward strand.
GAGTGTGTGTTGGAGCCCTGCAGAGTTTTCAGCCCCCCAAGCTAACATACATCTCCTAAGCAGGAACACATCACTATCTACCTAAGAATTCTGTCCAGATAATGTGCAGTTAATTTATGATCTTTCCGTTTAACCCTGTGTTATCCAGGGGGAAGCAGAGATGACAGGGCATATTTTTTTACCCCTCTAATTCATACCATGCTGACTTTTTCTTGGGGCCCTCCTCCGTTTTCTTCCCCCACCCTTTTTCTTACAGTTATCCTTGGCCCTCCTCCCCCCTTTTTTTTCTATATCTTCATTTATTTCCTTCTTCCCTCCTTCCCTTTATCGTTATTGAAATCTGGTTCTTGATAATATTAATGTACCTAATATAACAGGGTTGTTGATCATTTGCATAAAGATGCAAAAAAATTATGAGGTCTATAACCAATTTGCTTAATGAAAAAAATTTCATATGATTCCCTACAGTAACTGTTTTGCATTTGTTTTTTCTCTCTGGTACATAATATGACCTGAAGAACATTTTTAGTTCACAAAACCTTTTGTACGATGTTCCTGATGTTTGATTTGTAACATTTTTCTGTTATTGACTTTAATAAAAATTTTATGAAAAAAAAAAAGATATTATTAGGATGTTTTTCAGCGCAAGCACAGCTTTTATTTTATAACTTGCTGGAAAAGCAACCTCCTGTGTTCAGTAAGCAACAGGACAATCGCTTGGCACAGGATCTAGAAGGTAGCAGCAATCACTGTAGTAGCAGTGCATACTACAGTGATTTCTAGCTTCTGCAGGGACCCCACAGGTATGGATCATACTGTACATACTGTATGTACGTTAATCAAAGCTGGGCTAATATAGCTATATAAAAATTGCCATACTTAAACTTCAACTTTAAAGAAATGTACATTTTTTTTACACTTTTCTACCTTGTTATTGGCATCCTCCAGCCTGCTCTTCCAATTTAACTCACCATAGACATCAGGACCAAATCTGTTGCACAACACTTAAATTTCCTGCTAGGGTTCTGGAAAGGCATCTAAAATTTCAAAGCTTTCAAGTACCTTATAAGTCATACAAGTCAAAAGCATGATTGACCCTCCTGATAATAAGAAAAATATGGGGGCCTGGCCTGGTGCACGGAGGAGATGGATGCCTAAAGACAGAGCTCCGGAGCGGGTAGAAAAGCTCCTCTCCACCGCGATCGCTCGAGCAGAGAATGGGCAGACTTTCCAAAGGGGGAACACACTACAACCACCCGCACACACCGGGATCCTCCAGAGTTAAACAGTTACCAGAGATATTCATGGCACAGGCACAGGGAAGGAGAGGCCCAGTGGGAGACAAGATGGCACGTTCTCACACGCGAGAGGAGGAGGAAGACTTTGATACAGAGTCCCTGATGAGCTCAGAGGACCTGGTAAGAGACACCTCACCTCCCGATCATCCGCTCACACATGCAGCTATGATGAAAATTGCAGCAGATATAAAAAGCTCCCTTTCTACTGCTATCACTGATTTAAAGGCTGACATTTTAATGCTAACTGAGCAAATGGCGGCAGGGGAGAGAGCAGGCAGACACAGAGACAAAGCTATCCAAAGGCTGGAGGATGTCTCTCACCCACTCACAGCACCTAATCGCCATTAACAGACATTTAGAGGACTTGGACAATAGGGGCAGAAGGTGTAACATCAGGATTAGAGGAATCCCAGAGTCAGTGTCTGCTGAATAGATTAGACCTGTACTCTGTTCTGTATTTAACAAGTTACTGGAGAGACTACAAGAGTCACCCATAGACTTTGACAGAGTGCACAGGGCACTGAGACCTAGAGCCCCAGACCCAGCCTCAGCATGTGATATTATCTGCTGTCTTACCAGCTTTACCTTAAAAGAGGAAACCCTGCAGAAAACAAGGCAGAACGATCAAATCCTCTTTAACGAGGCTACCATCCAATTGTTCCAGGACCTCTCCCCCATAACCCTCAAGAACAGGAGAGCAATTAAACCTCTCCTGGACTCCCTAAGGGAGAAAGGGTTACCGTACAAGTGGAAATTTCCATTTAACGGCAAGCAGCATCTTCTGCGCACCCCAGATGAGCTACCTGCATTTTGCAGCAACATCCAAATTGACCTGGTGGAATTGCCAGAAAGGTACCAGGAATTCCGGCTTTGACCATCAGTGACCCACCAACTCCTCCCCACCACGTATCTCTCCATGTAAGTCGCTGTATGTCAAAGGTGTAGGTGGGAAAAAGCAAAAGCTATATGAAAGATACCAGCCGCCTACACCGCCGCAAAAATCAAGCAAAACAAAAGACAACCACTAAACCACTTGGCCTTTAACAAAGGCTGTTATGACAGAAGAAGACCATGACCTTCCTGTGTCCCGAGACAAGCTAAGCCCATTCCTTGGTTCAACATGTTGTTCTTAATCTAGCACCCGAAGGTGTTTTACTTTGTTTATCAGTTCTGATGTTGAATGTCTTTAACCACTTGCTTACTGGGCACTTAAACCCCCCTCCTGCCCAGACCAATTTCCAGCTTTCAGCACTGATGCACTTTGAATGACAATTGCGCGGCCATACAACACTGTACCCAAATGCAATTTTTATCATTTTTTTCCCACAAATAGAGCTTTCTTTTGGTGGTATTTAATTACAGCTGGGAGTTTTATTTTTTGCTAAACAAACAAAAAAGATGCAAAATAAAAAAAATATAAAAAAATCATGTTTAATAGTTTGTTATAAAATTTTGCAAACAGGTCATTTTTCTCCTTCATTGATGAGGCAGCACTGGTGGGCACTGATAGGCTGCACTGGTGGGCACTGATAGGCTGCACTGGTGGGCATTGATAGGCAAAGTTAAGGCGGCACCAATAGGCACAGATAAGTTGGCACCGATAGGCACAGATAAGGCAGTACTGATGGGCACAGATAAGGCGGCACTGATGGGCAAAGATGGGCACAGATAAGGTGGCACGGATGGGTGGCACGGATGGGTGGCACTAAGGGGCACTGATAGGTACCACTGAGAGATGGGACTGATGGGCACTGATAGGTGGCACTGATAGGTGGCTCTGATAGGTGGCACTGCTGGGCACTGATGGGCGGCACTGATGGGCACTGGTAGATGACACTAATGGGCACGGATATGTGGCACTGGGGTGCAGCACCGTTGCTGAGGCAGATTGTGGGCACTGATGGGTGGCACTGTGGGCACTGATGGGTGGCACTGTGGGCACTGATGTGTGGCACTGTGGGCACTGATGGGTGGCACTATGGGCACTGATGGGGGGCATTTCTTTTATTTCTGAGGTGGCACTGGCAGGGGGCAGGTGGGCACTGGTAAGCCGGTGATCGGCTCTTCTTTTTTCTGTCTCCGATTACTGGCTCCGTTGTATCACATGATCAGCTGTCATTGGCTGACAGCTGATCCCGTGGTAAGGGGTCGGGATCGACCCCTTGCTCCGACCCGTGATCAGGCGAGTCTCATAGACTCGCTGATCACAGAGCGCGCCGTGCGGGCCCCTCAGGGGGCGTGCAGGCCGCTCTTGCACGGGACGACGTCAATAGACGTAGTCCCGGCAAAGGAGGTCCGCGCTGTAGCCGTCATTTGGCCATAGCGCGGATCCCTAGTGGTTGATAAGGTTCACCTACTAATATATATTAGCTACTATCTTCAACCGTCCACTAGATGGAGGCGGTGTGCAGCTTAATATCTAATGATCACTATTTGACACTCTTTCACAGTGCAACTTGAACTGCTCCACAACAGACCATACTGAACTCAGGTTATGAACCCTTTATATACGGTCTGCTATATTTCAGCTGTTTATTCTACACTATAAACCTGCGACTACAAAAATTCTCCACAAAACTTTTAAAAGAAAAAAGTCTACCACAGAAGACTCTTGTGAGACCAGATGACACTTAAAGGAAAAAAGACCCTTAACAATTGCCCTCCCATTGACACGCTTTGGGTTCATTAACCCGACCTATAATTCCTTATCCAAGATTCTTTGAACATTTGCCATCATATAAGGGTCTTCTAAGACACCTTACAGGTCTAAGATAGCAGAGTTTACAAAGGAGCTATGCGTCACTAATTGTGACTTAGTTTAGAACACTAGAGGGTTCACCAGAGGTGTGCTGGTTGAGAGAGGGGCTGACTACCACAAACTGAGATAGCCTTATCCCACTGCCTATTATGACCCCTCTGGGTTGTCAGGTTTATATTAATATACTGTTAGCATGTATAAAATCCGCAACCATCTCAGCTTGATTTCATGCCAATTTGAGACGCCTTTTCTCTCTCAGCTACACACTGAACATGACCACCCTCTTCCCACCCCTAGGGTTCAATAATATTTTTGTATTTTTTTTTTGCATGCTCAATGTTTCCTGACTAATACTTATGAGTAAGAAATGTAGCCTATACCCTATGGGAACGTATCTCATACTTAACATGATACTCAGAATATCATACAAGCCACATATAAGATTAAGAATTTTCGATAACTGTTCACCAGACAAATAGCACTACAGTTTCTGAAGTTTATATTTACGTTACTGAATGCTATGTTTTATTTTAAGTGACTTAATCTTGCTCATGTGCTAGATGTAATTGTAAGACAATGCACCTATCTCGGTACACATACTAGATAAGAGTAAAATTGAACCAACTTCTTGAGAAACATAACCGATCACTTTTCAAAATAATCTTTTTGAACTTGATTCAAATTAAGGAGTTTTCACCCCTCCACATTGATAGACTTGAATAACTTTTTGTTAAATTCCCATATAATCTTATATCAGATTATATCATCATTCTCGTGTCCACCACACCACTAACCCCCCCCCCCCCCCCCCAGAACTTATCCCGAGCAAAACAAAAGACTACAATAATCCTTTCTAATCAGTCATACGTTGATGGGGATAGACTGATTCCCACCAGCGTGACATATTACCTATCTTATCTTTCCCCTTTGATACCTTATCTCCCCTCTTAGATCTTCTCCTACCCTCCCCCCCCTTTTTTCTCTTCTCTCTTCTTCTTCCTCTTCTTCCCTTCCCTCCTTTCTCTCGCTTTTCTGCTGACCCCCCCCCCCCCCCCACTTATATTTCGGAAAATATGGCATATGCAAACCTAGGAAGATCACCCACGATCATCTTGCATAATATAAATGGCTTAAATACACCGGAAAAAAGAAACAAATTACTTAGCGAACTCAAAAAGAGTAGACCACAAATCGTTTTTATCCAAGAAACCCATTTCAAAGGAAACCAGATACCCAAACTAACAAATAACTTTTTTACAGAGGTTTTCCACGCCACAAATCCACAAGCAAAAACCAAGGGAGTCTCAATTGTCTTAAGCAAAGAGTCACCCTTTGTCACCCAACATCAACTAATCAACCCAGATGGCAGATATATCTTTTTAAAAGGCTCTATGAACAGTAAGACAGTGACCCTGGAAAAAGTCTATTTTCCGAACAAATCCCATGCCACCTTTTGCCAACTGATGGATGCATTATCCTCGGTGGAGACTTTAATATTCCTCTTGACCCAAATCAAGACACTTCAACGGGCAAATCTTGTATTTCATACAACATGTTAAGAAAAATAAAAACTTTGCTAAAATCTCTGACACTAATTGCAACATGGAGAACGTTGCACCCTACTGAAAGGGATTTTACTTTTTATTCCAATGCCCACAATCACTACACACGAATAGACCACCTCTTCATCACCCAAAGAGATCTGACTGATCTTATAAAGGCAGAGATTGGCTCCATTAACCTCAGATCATGCCCCCATTTCCATTAAATTACACATAAATAGCCAGAAAAAAAATGGAACATATTGCTGGAAATTGAATGCTTCTTTCCTTACAGACCCCAACATACAAGCTCAGATTCACAAAGCCCTCACGGATTATTTCACTACAAACAACAGGCAGGGTGCTTCCCCTCTGACAATTTGGGAAGCACATAAAAGTGTAATCAGAGGCGAGTTAATTAGGTGGGGTTCTAGGAAGAAAAAAGAAAAAGAAAAACATATCAATGAGTTAGATCAAAAAATCTCAAAGCTAGAATTCGTACACAAACAGTCCCTCGCCCAAACGTCCAACATAGAACTCACACAAGCCAGGAAGGCCTTACGGGAGTTTCTGGACAACAAAACAAAGAGACTATTATTCCTAAAGAAATCTATTTATTATGAACAAGGAGATAAGGGGGGTAAGATTCTGGCGAAAGCCTTAAAAGAAACAATCCTTTCCAACAATATCCACGGAATACGCTCCAAAGACGGCACTTTGACACACGACTCTTCCAAAATAGCTGAAACTTTCCACTCTTTTTATTTCTCGTTATATAACATCCCTTCGCAAAAAAGACCCCTGCAGGCCACAGGAGTTTAGAAACAGGCTATTTCCTTCTACTTGACTAATTGCAATATGCCTTCGCTCTCGCAGGAAGACTCAGCCTTCCTAAACCACCAAATCTCCAAGTCAGAAGTTACAAAAGCCATTAAAGACTTAGCCACAGGAAAAAGTCCTGGACCCGACGGGTTCACGTCTCAATATTATAAATTATATGAAAGTACCCTGGCGGAACCCCTGACTAACGCTTTAAATGCTATTACGACAGGCCACAAAGCTTCTAACGAGTTTCTGCTTGCATACATCACTGTAATCCCCAAACCTAATAAGGACCCCACCGAATGCACAAATTATAGACCCATATCGCTTCTAAATTTAGACTTAAAAATTCTGGCAAAAATCATAGCGAATAGACTTAGACCCTTACTAGAAAAACAGGTCAGTTTTATGCCAAATCGCGAAGCCAAAGACAATACTACTAAAACCCTCAACCTAAGGCATAGAATCCGACAGAATGACACTGAAGGCCTCCTGTTGTCTACAGACGCAGAGAAGGCCTTTGACCGGGTCGCATGGGACTACATGCGAGCATGTGGGATTTGGTTCCAACCTGATGGATTGGATAAAATCATTATATGCCAACCCATGCGCTAAAATAAAAATCAACGAGATCCTATCCAATTCTATAGAAATGCAAAACGGAACAAGACAAGGATGCCCTCTATCACCCCTTCTATTTATTTTATCTATAGAACCTCTGATTAGAACTATCAACTTCCAACAAGCTATACATGGCTTGGAACTCGATGGGAGAGAATATAAGACAGCAGCCTATGCAGACGACCTGCTTTTCTACATTACACAGCCACATGTCACTATTCCTAATCTCATCAAGGCTTTCCAAGATTTTAACTACCTTTCGAATTTCAAAATTAATCACAAAAAATGTGAAGATATGGGACTTACTATATCCCAAAAAACAGAAATACTAACACAATCTAATTGTCCATTTAAGTGGGAACATACCTCTTTAAAATACCTAGGTATTCACCTAACCCCGAAAATAGAATCCCTATATGAACTAAATTTCCAACCCTTATCCACAAAAATAGAAGCGGACCTCAAAAAATGGAATGCGGGTAGGTTTTCGTGGTTTGGCAGGGCCGCCATACTAAAGATGGCGGTGTTGCCGAGACTGTTGTACCTGTTTCACACCCTTCCTATCGACATCCCAGACTTTTTCAAACAACTTGAATTCAGGGAAACTTTCTATGGGCCAATAAAAAATCCGGCATCCAGCTCAATCTTTTACAAGGACCCAAACAAAAGGGTGGAATAGGTCTTCCAGACTTCAGGAAATACTATTATGCAACACATCTATCCAGAATTATAGACTGGCACTGCCATGAACACTGTAAGGACTGGGTAAGCTTGGAAAAATCTTGTTCAAACATGGCCATACACCACTTACCCTGGTCAAGTTATACCCACCTTCCACTCAACATTAAGAGACACCCTATTATAAACACCACCCTAAAGATCTTTCATAAAACTGCTGCGAGACATGGGATATCCTCAACTCCCAGCCTTCTTTCTGCACTAGCCAACAACTCTGACTTCCCCCCAGGACTAGACAATAAAAAAAATGTTCAAAGAATACCCCACCAACCCTTTACTAACCTATCACTGCCTCCAAAACAACAAATTGAAAACTTTTTCAGAACTCAGTCGAGAAATGGAACCAAACCCCCTTTGTTTTTGGTCCTATATACAAATTCACAACTTCATTTCGAATAACAAAAACAAAGATGACCTTTTCAGACCACTTACCAATTTCGAACTCATTTGCTCCAAACGTAAGCCGATTAAAAAAACACATCTCTGTTGTACAGATGGCTGGCGCAGCCAGTGTCGGACATCCCAGACAAACATAAAGCATTGTGGGAAAAGTATCTTAAAATGCAATTCTCTGATGCACAATGGGAAAAGGCAAATGTCTTTACACACAAATGCTCTTTGAGCACACACATGCAGGAAACTTCCTATAAGATCCACTCCCAATGGTACATCACGCCAATAAAAAAGAAACATTGGTTTTCCGGGGAGACTGACACCTGCTGTAGATGCGTGGAGGAAAGGGGATCCTTTCTTCATCTCTGGTGGGGTTGCACTAATATACAACCTTTCTGGACATAGGTGAGGCACTGGATAAAACACATCACTGGTTATAAAAAAGACCTTAACGCTGCTTGGTGTCTCCTACACATAAATGACCTATCCTACAGAGTCTATAAAAAATCTCTCGTGAGACACCTGCTTAATACGGCAAAAAGTCTAATTCCCCTTAAAGTGGAAGTAAACTCTCCTATCGTTTTCAGCCAAGGAAGCTGCCATCTTTGCCTCTGTTTAATCTTCAACTGCTATGGTGCTGCACATGTGATTCGTTTTGACACCAGCCATTGGATGGTTTGATAGTTTGGCTGAGAGCACAGCCAATGTGCAGTTAGCATTCCCGGCATGCCTTTTTTTTTAACTATTTAAATCGATGGGTTTATTTCCACGTTAACTGGAAATCTCAAAACATCCCATCCTTCAAAGAATGGCTCACAAAAATAAATTCTATATATGATATGGAAGAAATTATTGCTATTAAGAAAGAAAACACTTTGCAGCTCCAGCAGAGGTGGAAACCCTGGCTCACCTTCATAAATTCAGAAACCTACAGAAAACTAATGGCTTAAGGAATCCACTTCAGCCCCTTCTTTCCTTACCTGTACCAGACTAAAGAACGCCATTTGGCCCTCAAATCCAGCACCTGATCCCCTTTGAGTCCACACGGCCTTTAATTAGAGTCTGAATTGGAATAGAAACACTAACCATAACACCTCAACATTTTCATGCACAATACTTTTACTACTTTCTGGTATCTGCTGATGTCGATCTACAACGATTTTGTGTTACTCACTGAATTATACCTGCAACATAATGTTTTATTACATGTGTCTTTGTATAACAGTTCTATACTTATGAAACTCTGTTACACTATTTGTTATATATCTTCTGAAACTAAAACTTTTACTTGTATTATGTAATACGCCATGTTATGTTCTGTACTTATTCTATTTGTACAATAAACTTTATTGTGAAAAAAAAAAGAAAAATATGATCCTTCTTTGAAAGAAAAGGCCTTTGTCCATGTAAAAGATGCTACACTTGCAATAACACTAATAAAAATGGAAGAAAATGTGATAAGTTCATCTCTAAATCTGCTGAAAGCGAATACAGCATTCAGGATTTTATTTCTTGCTGGAGTGAAGGAGTATTCTATGTACTCCAATGTACGTGTAACTTACAATATGTAGGTAGGAAGAAAAGAGCTATGTATAATGCATTAGAGAGCATATCCAGAACATCTGCAATGGATTTAAAAAAACATAGTATATCCAAATATTTTTCTCAATTTTATGATAAAAAGCCAATTCTATTACATTATGGGGTATTGATCATTCAAATCTCATTTGAGAGGAAGCAATGAACTCAGTGAACTGAGCAACAGTGAATCTAAATGGATATTTGATAGACTCCTTCCTGGAAGATCAGTCATTTTCTTCTTCTGGCCACCCAATAGTGGTCCTCTCGTAATTGACCCAAATCCTGAGGTCATTGTGCAGACAATTTAATATAAAAAGACCCCATTAATCACAAATTGACTGAACCTGAGAGCAACACTGTCCTCAACATTCTCACCATACCCATGCACAGCTTTTTATGATGGACGATATTTGGTCCTGAAGTGTGCCCCATTTGCTTCTCACTGTCAGCACCCCAACCTTCCTCTTCTTCATATTACTTCTCTACTTCATGCTGCCTCTTCCTCACAGGGATAGAATTCATACAGTAGGCAAAGGATCCTTCTGTCTTGGGGGCAGCATCAAGTTGTCTTTCTCCTACAGCTGCGGCTTCAGTGCCTAGTATATTAAGCCATAGAGTGTGTGCTCTAAGCGTAACACAAGAAAGATTGATTTAACCCTTGTTGGATGAAAGACATTCAAATGGGAGGTGTACAGGCAAGACTATATGTTGTGAATCCTCTGTTTATTACATTAATAATAGTTTTACACCAATGAGGGCATCAATGTGCAGCCAGTTCACTTCTACTTGACAAGAGAGATTGTATCAAGTTACGTGTGTGATTCTTCCCAGGTGAAGGGTGGCCAGTAGGTTAGCGTCATTGTCACAAATGGAATTGCTTGGCTGAAGATGACATGGGGTCAGTCCCCTCTCAGCCTGGGCCTTGAGAGCTGCTAGCTGATCTTCTTCAATGTGGCTCCTATTCCGAGCATAAAAGCACCAATCCAACATGGCAGCATTTAGTCTAGAATGTTGTATATGTTCTGGGGCACTTTTGGAGGACTTTTGGTTGTAAAGAATCAGAGGCTAGGGGTAGTGTGGAGGTACAGGTGATTGTGCCGTCTCCATTGAACAAGACACCACTAGCTCCAGCAGTGTGTTCCATCATGCATCCCTCCCGTCTACCACAACACCAATCTGGTGTGCCATGAAGACAGCTGCCTCTGAACACAAAGCCAATGCTAAGGACTTCTAACAGTCCAGATGTATGTGCCAAAGGCACTGTCCACCAGGATCATCCCACAACTATTTTTGCTAGCAACCCTGATGAAGGGGGAGTCTTTAGTCCCCCAAAATGCGTTGGCCTCTTTTTATTGCTGAAACTTCAAATATAATAGCAATTACTTACCTCTTTGATCACCGGGCGCTCCTTTATCCTCATATGTTCTACAGTACATGCAGAGTTGACCATAAGGATGCACACAGAGGTAGTAGCCCAAGCCCTAACAGGGCTCATCGCCACTATTTTCCAAACTGGCCACGAACCTGTGGAAACAAATTATTTCCATCTGCCCACACCCTACTAACTTACAACACTTACTGATAAAGTCAGTCCAGCACAATCCACACCCATTCTTCTCAACCATTTTTAAGATGCAAGGCATGGAAGTGACATTAGCAGTTATGGAAGAGACATCTTCCTTGGGAAAGATATGGTGGAAACAGTAGGGTGGGTGTAGGAGAATTCTGCAGAAGTTCAAGTCTTTGTGTTAGCCTCCTTATTGTGACCCCATGACCCTTTTCCCCCTTATTGCATGGAATGTCTTAAGTCTCTAAAATGTCTTGTGGAACTTCCCTCCCTTTAATTGGATTAATTGATTGTAAAAATGTTGTGCTTCTATATATGACAGCTTCCTACTGTCACTGGTTCCTAAGGATGCAGAAGATGCTCACATCCATTGCATCCCTAGCAATCACCGCTGTCACCAGCACATTGCTTACAAAGCCATAAATCAGTATCCATCTAAGCCCCCTTGTCGAAATAAGCCATGCATCATAAACCGCTTCTATATATGATAGCTTCCCACTGTCACTGGTTCCTAAGAAAGACATAGGTGGGGCAGGGATAACAGTGGCATCACTGTCCCATATTTGTTCAATCATGACACCACTATTCCCACCCCTTCCCTTATATATGAGGTTCAGAAAACTGTTATTCGGCTAGTGTTATCATCAGGAACATCCATTGGGTTTGTTTGGCAAATTGACAGGTGTCAGGCTTCATGGTTGCAATGGATTTTTAGTGAGGGACTTTTTTGGGGGATTTGTATTTTTTAAAAGGGGTCTTGTTGAACATTTGTACTTGTTACTTTGTAACCTATATCAGTATCTGGCAGCCCCCTTATTATTAAAGGGACTTCCAAACTCTCACGCCCGCAGAACCCCACAAGCACTCTGCAAGGGTTGTGAGGAAGAGGCCCTTCTCCTTATCAACACAGTCAGTCACCCTACCCATGTTGATGGTATGTGGCCTGGTAAAGTTCAGGGGGTGTATGTTCTTCCCCTCACCTTTCTTGACCAGCCATGCTGCGTACTCTGATTAAGAGATTGGTAATTTAAGAGGGTCTCATGCACTTTTTTGTAGAGTTCCCCTTAAAATTGGATCTGGTATGGATTTCCTGGAGGACCTAATGCAGGGGTCTCAAACTGGAGTCCCTCCAGGTGTTGTGGAACTACAAGTCCCATCATGCCTCTGTCTGTGGGAGTTATGCTTGTAACTGTCAGCCTTGCAATGAATGCCTCATGGGGCTGGAGGGCCGCCAGTTTGAGACACGTGACCTAATGCCCATTAAAATCTATACTAGACTCAAAAGATCTGTTATATTATTTGGTGGAGACTGAAAACAATTAGCATTTTTTTCATTCTTGCTGTAGGATGTGCTACAGGAAAAATGTCATTTACAAAATAAAAAAAGATAGAGTTTAAATTTCTGGTAAATTACATTAATTTCCAATCTCTTTAACCACTTAAGCCCCGGACCATTTTGCAGCTAAAGGACCAGGCCCCTTTTTGCGATTCGGCACTGCGTCGCTTTAACTGACAATTGCGTGGTCGTGCAACGTGGCTCCCAAACAAAATTGCCACCCTTTTTTCCCACAAATAGAGCTTTCTTTTGGTGGTACTTGATCACCTCTGCAGTTTTTATTTTTTGCGCTATAAGCTAAAATAGAGCGACAATTTTAAAAAAAGCAATATTTTTTACTTTTTGCTATAATAAATATCCCCAAAAATATATATAAAAAAAATTTCCTCAGTTTAGGCTGATACGTATTCTTCTACATATTTTTGGTAAAAAAAAAAAAAAAATCGCAATAAGCGTGTATTGATTGGTTTGAGTAAAAGTTATAGCGTCTACAAAATAGGGGATAGTTTTATGGCATTTTTATTAATAATTTTTTTTTTTACTAGTAATGGCAGCGATCAGTGACTTTTATTGTGACTGTGACATTATGGTGGACACTTCAGACAATTTTGACACATTTTTGGGACCATTGACCATTGATACACCAATCAGTGCGAAAAATGCATTGATTACTGTATAAATGTCACTGGCAGTGAAGAGGTTAACACTAGGGGGCAGTGTAGGGGTTAAGTGAGACCTAATGTGTGTTTTTTTACTGTAGGGGGCATGGCTTGGCTGTGACATCACTGATCGTCGTTCCCTATGACAGGGAACAGACGATCAGTGACAAGCTCACTAGGAAGCACGGGGAGAGGTTTGTTTACACTTACCTCTCCCCGTTCTTCAGCTCTGTGACCCGATCACGAGACATCGGCGGCGATCGGGTCCACGGGTCCTGCGGCCAAGAAGCTCAGGACCGGGATGCGAGTGCGCTGCTGGAGGCGCCTGCATGACCCACGGCTGGGCCATTAAAGGGCAATGTATCTGTATGTGCTTGTGCCCAGCCGTGCCATTCTGATGACGTATATTGGCGTGAGGCGGCCCTTAAGTGGTTAAAAAGCACATAAACCCCTTTAAAGGTCCCCAAAAATATATATTTTTTTGTATTGGTACATTTTCCCCAGTTTAGAGCAGCTCTTGGTCAGCAAGGGCAAGGGCAAATATTGGCTTGGTATGATTTTTAGGGGTCTGGTGTCATTTTGGTTCCCAGATATTTGAGGCTAGTACGCAACCAATTAAAAGGGTAAGCCTTCCTTATCATTCCTCTCTATCTAACAAAATGTTGACATTGAGTGCTTCAGATTTGTTATAATTGATTATAAAGTTGGACAGGTCCCAATTTGTTTAAAGAGCTCTGAGAGAGTTGGGATAATAGTTTCAAGGTTGGATATAAAAAAGAGGAGATCGTTGGTGTATGCTGCTACGTTACATTTCATGTTAACTGTCCACAGGCTAGACAGATAGACACAAAACAAATACTCTTACGCACAAGTGTGTTAATCGGGCTGATCTAGTGTTCAAAAGGATAATTTCTCATTCTTTGCTGCCCTCCAGGACAGGGACATCCTAACAGTCAAGAGAAGAAAATAGAAAAAGCGGGCGCACCGACCTTGTGCATTATCCTCAGTAATTTTATTTATAAAAACAGATTAAAAACTACTTACAAACATATGAAGGAAAACTGCTTCATGAAGGCCTTCAATTGATGGCAATCTGTCTAGGTACCTGGTGGTAAAGGAGAGGATACAAGGACCACTGCTGGCTCTGTGGAAGAAGGTATCCCTTTCGAAACGCGTCAGTCAGAAGTGAGCACCCATATCAAGCATATGCTGTAAGGCAAGATGCATATTTACTTGACTTCTCCACATGTGGCATTCAGGAAAAATGGCAAAACCGTTTTAATAAAAAAAAATTCAATAAGGAAAAACAAAAACTATATAATAATTTTTGTACTTTATTGCGAATTTAAGTAAAAACAAATCTGCAAAAGGTATTTACTATTAATAGAAGGGCCAGTGTCATGGGATAGTATTACAAATCTGTGTCAGAGTACAGTAGGGGATATACTTGTCCTCCCTCATAATGTATTGAAGGACATAAAGCTATTTCAAGTAAAAGTAAAAGTAATTAAAGGGCGATTTCAAAGTAAATAAGAAGAAATGCAATTGAAAATGTAGTTTATTTTACACTGTTTTAATTGGTTTTGGCAAAGTCATGAGCATAATTTGTCCTTGCCAGTGTGTATTTGTAGATAAGTAAAATACTATAGCTACAGTCAGCAACATCTTTGACATTTATACTGTCCAAAGCAAACATAAATGAACAAGTCACCATTTGTATTCAATTATCTACCATGATAATACATGCAAAAATCCAAAAACCCAAAATCAATAAGTAAACAAATGTTTTACTTGCTGTTGTAACTGATCATGCCACCTCGACCATGTTGTCCCGGGCACATGCCCAGAAGTGACATATGGTAAATAAAGGCTAATCTTGGGAATTCAGAATTCTACCAGGACTCTGTATAATGTAAAGTTAATTTCTAGTTGCATTGTCGTACCTAAAATCAGCCAATGCTTCCTGCTAGTGGAATCATGTATTGTGGAGCTACCATACAGATTATTTTTTATTACCCAACTATATCTGCTTGAAAATTAGACTGATGTTACCACAATCATTTATAAAGGGACTATGTAAGGTAATAACAATAACAGTTCAAAAAAAACGAGAAAGGGTTGGGACTTTGACGAAGCATGCGATTTTGGAAGCAAAAAGCAGAAGAGCAACAGAAACCAGATAATGTAAATTTATTAACTATAAATAAAATGTATAACATGGGGCGCAGAGATACACATTCTATAATCCATAATCCATCATAAGTAGTAAATATATTAAAGTATTGCACATCAAAAACATCAATCCCATGATTCACACATCAAAAGAATTAAATTCATGTATACACATATTGCACATAGTAAGAGTCAATAAAGTTATGTAAAAACATTACAGAGTCTGGTAAAACTGCGTGTTTGAATGTAATTTGTAGTATTTAAAGCTCTACGTGTTTCGTGGCTACATTGCCACTCATCAGGAGCTGATATATAATGAATGTCTGTGGGACGAGAAATGGTGTGCCAACAATTAGTCAAGTTTATATAATAAATAAGAAAAAAATGGGGGAAAAGAACAATGTGTCCAAGTCGAACGCCCATACTTACGGGTCAAGGGATGGCAGGAGGCGCAACTAGGGGCATCGGAAGTAGCCGGGAGCATCATCCGATACAGGAGTTGAGGCGGACAGAGCGTACGGTATCGCGATGAGGCAGTGTACCATGATTGTAACAATAACAGTTCTTCTATATTATAATAAGATGTACCAAATAGGTTGGTGTTTCTATTTAAACACAGTACATAGACTTAGACAAGACTTTCACTTACACCCCTTTCCCACCAGGGCGTTTTGCAGGCACTATAGTGTTAGAAATATCCGCCCTAAAGAAGCTGCACCATTGTGTGTAGTGTGAAAGCCCCGAGGGCTTTCACACTACAGCGGTGCGCTGGCAGGACGTCAGAAAAAAGTCCTGCCAGCAGCTTCTTTGGAGCGGTGAAGGAGCGGTGTGTTTACCACTCCTCCACCGCTGCTGCCTATTGAAATCAATGGGGCAGCGCTGTAATGCCGCCGGCAAAACACCGCTATTGCGGCATATTGCCGACGGTTTTAACCCTTTGGCGGCCGCTAGCGGGGGTAAAAGCGCCCCGCTAGCGGCCAAAATGCGCCGCAAATCCGGCGGTAAAACGCCGCTAAAAATAGCGGCGTTTTACCACCGACGCAAAGGGCGGTGTGGTGTGAAAGGGGTCTTAGGCTGCTTAGCTAATTACTGCTTAAAGCGGAGTTACACCAAAAAGTGGAACCTCCATTTAACTGACTGCTCCCCCCTCCAGTGCCACATTTGGCACCTTTCAGGGGGAGGGGGGAACAGGTACCTGTTTTTGACAGATACCTGTGACCACTTCCAGGAGACAGCACTGCCCTTCTGAAGTTCGGCCCTCTCTTCCTTCCTCCACCGCTGGGCCAATTAGAAAACACAGCGCACTCTGTGCAGTCGCAGTAGGGAACCAGCTGTGAAGCCAAAAGGCTTCACTGCCGGGCCCCCTTAGTACGAATGTGGCGGCAGCACCCAAGAGCCAATCAGAAAATTGGCGGGGGTGTCAACATCGCGGGAACCCTGGACAGGTAAGTATCCTAATATTGAAAGTCTGTAGCTACAGTATTTGTAGATGCTGATGTTTTTTCGTGGGGGCCCTGGAACTCTTCTTTAAGCTGTTTTCAACCACATTTGCATATAATAGGGATAAGGTTCAGGTTTGCTACTACCATTGCTTTTGGGCTAATCCTGTACATTCAAAATGTATATGCAGATTTTCCCAGGAGACTTTTTTAAACCATACTGCACTGCATGACCTTTAAACTGTGGCTAGTGGGCTTATAAGGACCAGTAAGTGAGCTTTTAGGTAAGCCAGCCCCCTCACTAAAAAAATAGTGGAATAGAGCAGCTAACGTGTCAGTGAATTTAAAGGATATGTTCACCTTTTCAGAAAAAAATTATAAATGCACATTTTTTTCCAGGTAAAAAAATGTGCATTTATTATTTTTTGTTGCAGGAGCCTGTAAAGCATTGTACCAGCGATCAGCAGATCACTAATGCCATACAGGTCTTCTGAAGATCTTTCAGTGTATTTGCTTGTACCTCACATGAGGAAACCCATACATGCTGACAGGAAGAATGAATGAAGTGTCGTGGTAGTTCACGGAAATCTACAAGCCGACAGACGCAAAGGCTTTCCATTTAAAGAGCACTGTGAATGAGTGACGTGGCCAGGTGGGTGGAGCCCTGCACAGCCACCGTTTCTTTTCAATTTTGACAGCTAGCGAGTGGAGAAGAACCCCTGCTAGCTGGCATAGCGGGATGTGGAGGTGCAGAGGCCGGTGCATTCATAACATGTTACACCCTGAATACAGTTGTAAGATGTGACATGTTATGAAAGGTGAACTTATCTTTAAAACTGTTGTAAGGAAAACATAGGAAAAGCTGACAAACATAGTTAAATGTTGAAAAGCAGTGAAATCATAAGCTATCTGTGTAATAGTGTCCTGGGTGCAATATCCCAAAATCCAGAAATAATAAAAAATGAAAAACCAAACAGGGACTTTGAACATGTCACCCAGGAGATCATGCATAGCAACATAATTATTAGCAGGAAAGATTGATGGGATAAAATAGTATTTTATTTCAGTATTTACAAATACTGAAATAATATAACTTTCAATATATAGATAAAATACAAGAACTTGTGCAAAGTGAGTAGTAAAAATATATGTGCCCGCACATAAATTCATCCTGTCTATGTGTTTCATGGGTCAACAATATAGGGGTGATGAAAAAAATGCAATTAAAGGAGAAGTCCAGGCAAAGCTTGTTTGGCTGTACTTCTCCTATGGATCAGAGGAGTGCAATTCATTTTGCACTCCGGTGACCCGTTTTAAGCAGAGAGTGGACTGAACTCTCTGCTGGCATCACAAGTATCAGTCCGGGCATCGCATTATCACAATGGGAGTCTGGATCCGCCAGGTGCCTGGACTGACACTCCGTTCAGCCTCTCAGAGAGCCGCTTTCAAACGTGTTTCGTCACCCTGCAAATCAGGAGAAGATGAGCCTGATAATTTGTGATAAAATGCATTAGACAGGGCCAAGCACTGTAACACTGATGCAAAGGTGAAAAGGAGTCTGTAAACACTGGATTTGTGATACAGGAGTTTTGCAGTAGTACAACAATTGAGAAACATTTACCACAGGCTGTTTATCCTGAATATTAGGTTAAGCACTTGCTTGTGAGCATGATTGTTTTTAACTTTCAGTTTTTGCTGCACTATGAGCTTTTTCTGTATTTTACTCAATGGATCCACGAGGGAAAAATAAAGGAAGCCATCCATCGCCCTGTCTATTTAGCGTTGTTACACAGCCCTGTTTGACCAGCTTGTAATGAGAGATCAGACATATATATCTGTAAGTGATTCTGAACCACTGGGAATGCACTTTTAAAGGTGTGAAGCATCAGCTGTTTATGGTATAAGAGTGTTTTTTTGTTTTGTTTTTTTACACATTTCTTCTTCAAATGGACACAAATAGTGCTATGAACTTTTATTTTATATGAATTTTGTTAAGCACCAGTAGTTTATATCACTAAGAGAGGTTATACACATATGATTTTGTACTAATAGTTTTAATGATCATTGAATCAACTAGTTCAATCAACTGGTTTTATTACTATGATATATGCATTGCTTTATTGATTTCATATGAATTATATGTATTTATTTATTTACATGTAATAAGTGGGTTATTAATTTAATTTAATCCTTGCTATGAATGCTGTATTTTTTAAGTGTTATATGTTTTAGTCTTAATAGGAAATTTACACCGCTGCTTGTTTGGGGAAGGAGATTGTAGAACAGGAATTGCAGAACTTTCTAGAAAATGTGGGCCTAGCTTCTGGCCAATTTTTAGTGTAGTTCATCTTTAGCAGCCAACTTTCTCTTAAAGTGCTTGTAAAGGCAGAAGTTGTTTTTATCTTAATGCATTCTATGCAATAAGATAGAAAACCTTCTTTGTGTAGCAGCCACCCCAGCACCCCCTAATACTTACCTGAGCCCCATCTCTATCCAGCGATGTTGCCTCAGCTGTCTGGACTCTCCCTCCTTATTGGCTGAGACACAGCAGCGGAGCCATTGGCTGAGACACAGCAGCGGAGCCATTGGCTCCCGCTGCTGTCAATCAAAGTCAGTTATCCAATCAGGAGAGAGAGGGGATGGGGTTGAACACCGGCTCCATGTCTGAATGGACACAGGGAGCTGTGGCTCAGCTTGAGTGCCCCATAGCAAGCTATTTGCTGTGGAGGCACTCGACAGGAGGGAGGGGCCAGGAGCACCAAATAGGAACACAAGAAGAGGAGGATCTGGGCTGCTCTGTGCAAAAGCACTGCACACAGCAAGTAAGTATAACATGTTTATTATTTTTAAAGAAAAAAAATTGAGAGTTTAGTATTACTTTAAGGTTAGTGTGGCTTTTTGTTCTCAGATGCCCCAGGACATAGAACTGTGAACTCTGGCGGTACTGTGTCACAGACAGGCCCCAGGTAAAGTGTAGATGCACCAATTGTCAAGGAAGGACACGAGGTCCAGTTCTTCAGTGGAGGCAGAGATAGTGATGAACAGGACAGAGTTAATTGAAGTCTGCAGAGGAATCAATAAATGTAGCAAGGTCAGAGTGGCTGCAGACAACAGAGTTTTCTGAGTTTTTCAGGGATAGGCTAACTTGCATCAGGTATGGAGTGACAGAGTTAAAAATCAGGGCAAAATCAACTAGAAACACAGACATATGAATTAGGTACAAGTAATAGAGTACCAGAGCTATCGGTATCCTGCTGGACACAGGATACTGAGACAGAAATACAATGCAGATACTAGATACAGGAACAAGATACTAAGACAGGAACAGGATGCAAGATACCAAATACAAGATACAGGAATTGGATACAAGGTGCAGAGCTACAGAGACTGAGTACAGGTTTGTGAAGATGGGACTATCACAAGCCCAATGCCCTGAGCTTCTAATGTTTAAATAAAGCTAGCTAGTGTGTGGCCAGGTTTGTTAGCCCACAGCTGGAAAATAAGTCTACCAAAGGTGCTGGAGGGCATTTGGTCATTCTTGTTAGCCCACCTTTGACAAAGAAGACTGGGAAGGGTGCAGTGTAGCTGGTAACCATTATGAGGTGCTGAGATATGATAAACGTTCATTGGAGGCAAGTAACAGTGTGAGGAGCTGGAAGGCTGCAAATATTGGCTTATGCCCACCTTCCAATGACTTTTGTTTATAGTAGTTTGTCTATTAGCCCCAAAGATGGCTAGAATTTAACAGAAAGATTCTTGTCTCATAGACTTAAATGGGATCCACCTCTAAGTTCACATTTGCCATATTTTAAACTGAAACTCATGGTGAATTGAACCTGGATAGAGTAACCTATCACTAGTAAATGACTGTACTATGAATAGAGCTAAAACAGTTCACCTTCCAGTATTTAACCTGTAGCCATCAGTTAAAAGCATGCTGATATAATGACTCATTTATCTATGATTAACAAGGACTAGCATTTGAGTGACCAGAAACACTGGCTCCAATAATCTATTTTGTTTATGTATGAAGAGTATACTTCTATTCACCAATTTCTTTAAACTGCTGCACACCCACCTTTGGCATCTGATCATAGGCGTTCACGGGGGGTGTGCCAGGTGTGTACACCCTCTGCAATGCCGATTCCCCCATTGCTTGGGCTTCACCCTGTGTTGCGCTCCCAGAATGGAGAGTGAGGAAGGAATACAGTGACCACTGTAATCATTCATAACTGATGCATAGTAAACTGTGTGCATCAGTTTGTGAATGAATAGGGAGCCGCTCAACACAGAGCATTATCCCATTCATTCACTATACAGTGCAGACGAATCTGAGGCATGTGTGTTTGAGCTTTGGGGTGCATACCTAATGCAATAGGCTGTACACACGGCTGTCTTTATGCTATCAGAAATAAATATATGGTACTATTACACAAGACTTTTTTTCACAGAGAATAGGTGCAAGAACTCCTCCCTTCTGAGTCAGCCTTTGACTCCACCCCCTACCCACCTGTGAGCACCGTTTCTTGGTTCCACCCCTTAACCACCTCCCAGTACTACCCCTTTTAGAAAATACAGAGCCAAGTATCATTTTGTGGTGCTAAGTATTTTGTATGGACTGTCTTGGACTGATAACAAGAAAGGCAGTAAAATAGATACACCCCAGCAACAATTAACCCCCAACAGCCAGCATTAGTAGACCAACAATTGACTCCATGTGACATAGGACCCACCCCCAGGAAAAATAGATTCCGCCACCAGCAACAATAGACACCCCTGCAAAAATAGATACCCTCCAGCAACAATAGATTCTCCAGCAGCCAGCATCAATTGACCCTCCAGCAGCCAGCAACAAAGACCCCTCCCTCCCGGCAACTATTAACTCCCCAGCAACATAAGACCGACTCCCAGCAACAATAGATTCCCAATGAACAACAGAAGATCTCCCCAGCAATAATAGACCCCCTTCCTCGGCAAAAATAGATCCCAGCCTCAGTAGACCCTCCAACACACCTTGCCAATCAGTTCTGGAGGTGCCAGAACTGCGTTCCCCCACGTTCCTCCTGAAAAAAAGCCCTGCTATTACACAATATTACGAAGGTAATAACATGATTAGCTTAATATGAAGGAAAACGCCAGTGCTAACATAGCAAGATGTTTATGAAAAGTAGCTATTAATACTATATATTTATAAAGGGCAATCATAAATTTATATTTTTACTGAAAGTTGTGCAGCATGGACAAGTTCAACCTACAGCTAACTTCATGTATAGAAATATTCACATATTTTCCCTTGTCCCGAGCCGAGGGAGCCAATTAGGAGGGACACAGATTCCTATTCCTTCTGACATAAGCAAGATACTTCAGCAGAGGAATCTGTGATCTTCCACCCTGTGGACATGCAGCACTGATTGGCACTGTGCCCGGTCACATGACTGTGAAAAAAATAAATAATTAAAAACATAACAGTAAATTAAAATCATGTTTAAATGCACCAGAAACATTAGAGACAGTACACAAATTATATCTATTTTGTTAAAACAATAATTTGATTCATGTAAAATGAATTTTGTGAGCAGGGTGGAGTTACTGGTGACAGGTAGTTTCATTTTTGCAGACTTGTGTAGTATGTACAGAGAAGAGAGGGAGGAGGAGAGGGGGGAGAAGAGGGGCGAGGCAGCGCTGGGGGTGAAGGAGATCGTTTTTCTCGCTCATGACTATGAAGAGGGAGGGGCATATGAAGACGGGCACAGAGGAGGACAGGAGAGCTGCGGATGACGTAGGCACGCACAATGACAACGATCTCTTGGCTCAGCAGACATGATAATCAGAGTCTACACCCGGGGGAGAGTCAGGGCCTGGCATTTTCAAACAGGTATTGTAGGAGAAACAGAGGGATAATTTAAAAAGCAAACACACCATGCTGCACCAAGGCACAGGAGCAGCATTTTCCCATTCACACAGCATACCTAAAAAAAAAATGTAAAATATTTCTTACATTTTAGATGTTTCTCAGGCATCATAGCTGACAAGTTTTTCTGAATAATGTTAAGCTAGCCATACAAAGCTAGCCATGAATGCAAATGTTTGTTAATTTTCCTAATCATTAGTTGGTCAAATTGATGTTTATTTTTGACCTCAGTGAAAAGCCAAAGGACCGGGATGGAAAAATTTTCTCGCTCGAACAAAATTCTAACAATGTATATGGTTTTCCTACTGTAAAATTACATTCATTGCAAAATCAAATGTTAAAAGCAAACTAAATCTTTCAAATAACATTCAAATGTCCTAAAAATGACCTGAGAATTTTCGTACAAATTTTCCTAAGACTTTTCCTACCATTTTTCATTCACTTCAATTTTATCCATCTATGGCCAGAGTGAATTTGTCCTCATTAACGCACAGGGGTTGATTGATTAACATTGGAGAATACAAAATCTGTTACAGCTCTGCATAGAAACCAATCGGCTTCCAGTTTTTTTTTTGTCAAAGCTTAGACCCCTTTCACACAGAGGGTGTTTTCCAGGCGCTGTAGCATTAAAAATAGCGCCTGCAATCCACACGCAAACAGCTGCTCCATTGACTCCAGTGTGAAAGCCCAAGGGCTTTCACACTGGAGCAGTGCGCTGGCAGGGGGCGTCAGGAAAAGTCCTGACAACAGCTCCACCACTGCTCCCCATTGAAATCAATGGGGCAGTGCAGCTATACCATCGGCACAACGCCGCTATTGCGGCGCATTGCAGTCAGTTTTAACCCTTTATCGGCCACTATCGGGGTTTAAAAGCACCCCGCTAGCAGCTGAAATGCGATGCATATCCGACGGTTAAACCACCAGCAATTTGGGTGGCACAGTGTGAAAGGGGTTCTAATTGAACAAGCTGAATTTAGAAGCTGATTGTCTACCATGCACAGATGCACCAGATTTTGCACTCTCCTGTCTTAATAAATCATCCTCACAATCTAGGAGGTTGATTTTTAAATTTTTAAAGTGGGAGTGGGAGAATAAGGCTTACCTATAGGTACTGTAAATATCTCCTAAACGGTGCATTTTTACTGTACATGCAGCTGGTGACATCACCGCCACATGCACTCTGAAGAAACGGCCACCCTGGGCCATTCCTTCAGAGTCCTTCGCTGTATACGACGGCTTGGGCGCACATGCACGGGAGTGATGTCATCCGGGCTCAGGCCAGTCACACAGCCGGAGTCCGCAAACCTGAAAGGAAGACTGGGCGAAGATGGGAGAGGCTGCAGTGATGACAGCACGGCACTGGAAGGCTTTGTTTTCACATAAGTTGAACATAATGTGCTAGTATGCGATGATACTAGCACATTATGACATTACCTTTCAAGTTCGAAAAAAAACAGCAAGCGGTAGGCTACCACTTTAATTGTGGGTAAAAAGTGTTCAAACCTAGTTACGACTAATAATGATAATGGAGATCTGCCTACACAGTACAAGCATAGTTATTTATGCAAACACAGCTGCCCGGTACCCTCACAAACAAAGATAACTACCTTGTAATTTTCCTTGGTGGAGGGTCCAGAATAGAACATCTAAAATAGGTAAGCTGAATTGTTTTAATTTTTTTAGGTTATGCTATGTAAATAGGGCTGCAATAGGAAAATGCACTTTAACTACATGCTGACCAGCCGCCATTGTTATACGGGGGCAGGTTGGCTCCCCCATGCAAACCGTCATAGGTGTACAGTGGCCGCTTTAAGGTGAGCCGATGTGCACAGGGTAGCCAACCTGCCACTGTATAATGGTGGCGGCTGGTCGGCAAGTTGTTAAAGTACATTCCCACTTTTGCAGCCCTATTTACATAGCATAAGCTAAAAAAAAAAAGATTTTTAAGGTTAGATTTTTCCACCGTCTGCCGGTGACCCGCGATCAATCCTCACAGAGCCAGAATGGGGATCTGTCTGTAAACAGAAAGATCCCCATTCTGTCTGGGAAGTAGAGAGAGATCTGCTGTTCCTAGTGATCAGTAACAGCGACCTCTCTCTACTCCCTGTCAGTCTACTCCCCCCACAGTTAGAAACAACTCCCTAGGGAACACAACCCCTTGATTGCCCCCTAGTGTTAACCCCTTCCCTGCCAGTGTCATTTATACAGTAATCAGAGGCTATTTTTATCTCTGATCGCTGTATGAATGTCAGTGGTGGCTACAGACCACCGGGACCAAAGTCCAATCTTCTTTCACCCCTCACAGAATCCTTCACAATGCACACCCTAAAATTCAAAAATTTCCTGGCACTCGGAGATTTCAACCTTTGGGCAAACGAGCCCAAAGTCCCCATCGTGACTGCCTGCATCAATCAACTAGAAGAACTGGGTCTCCAGCAACTGATAAAGACTCCCACGCATGGGTCAGGACACACCCCGGACCTCATTTTCAAACAGAACATTGACGTCAACATACTCGACAACATAACACTGCCATGGACGGATCGCCACGCCATCAAATTCAAAATCGCTACCAACATCACCAACGAAAAACGGAATCCTGTAACAACAACGCACTGGACCAGATCGCATAAAAAACTGTACTCCGAATCCTTCAAATCCACTCTGTCCAACAAGATAACTACAATAACCTTAAACCACTCTACGGAGGAAACACTCAACTCCCTGAACAGGGCATTGCTGCAATCAGCAGACTCGGTAGCACCAAAATGCAGGGCTCTCATCAGGGAAAAAAACTCTGGATGGTTTAATAGCTCCCTCGCCGTACTAAAGCAAAAATGCAGAAGAGCGGAAAGAACATGGAGAAGAAATCCCACCGAGGAAAACCACTTTAACTACATAGGTCTCACAGAGAATTATCGGAAAGCAATCTTCAAAGCCAAAAAGGACCACTTCTCATATACAATCTCAACGGCCGCAAACCAACCACGGGAACTGTTTAAACTAGTCAATCAATCAATGAATAAGGTGTGCCTAGAACCCCCAGAAAGTGAATCCCAGGATTACTGTGACAAACTGTCAGATTTTTTCATTGATAAAGTCAAAACCATCAGGGAAACAATTTGTCAGAAGAAAACATCCGACCTCAGCCAGCAAATGCATAAAGAGGATGCCTGCACCAACATACCGCAACCACCAAAATTTTCACTATCCCCAATTACCGTAGACACCGCAAAAAACATCATTAATAAACTGCGTGACAGTACCTCACCTATTGACACCTATTGACATCATCCCCACAAAACTACTGAAAGAATGCTCCGACATCGTGGCTCCAACCATAACCCATCAGCCAGGAATGGTGGTTTGCGACAATGGCACCAACCTCCTCTCCGCCCTCCGACAGGGACAACTGACCCATGTGCCCTGTGTAGCTCACGTCCTTAACCTGGTGGTGCAGCGGTTCTTGGGCAGGTACCACGGCTTACAGGATGTCCTGAAGCAGGCCAGGAAAGTCTGTGTGCATTTCCGCCGATCATTTAATGCCTGTGCTTGGCTGGCTGAGCTCCAAAAGGAGTTGAACCTGCCCAAGAACCGCCTTATATGTGACATGCCCACCAGGTGGAACTCAACGTTGGTCATGCTGCAGCAGCTGCACACGCAGCAGAGGGCCATCAATGAGTACCTGTGCGACTACGGCACCAGGACAGGGTCAGGGGAGCTCAGTTTTTTCTCACCACGCCAGTGGGGCATGATCAGGGATGCATGCACTGTCCTGTCACCATTTGAGGAGACCACAAGGATGGTGAGCAGTGACAGTGCATGCATCAGTGACACTGTACCTCTTGTCCACCTCTTGGAGCATACGCTGCGTGGAATAATGGACAGGGCACTTGAGGCAGAACAGAGGCAGGAAGAGGAGGACTTCCTTGCCTCTCAAGGCCCCCTTTATCCAGACAGTGTTCCTGCTGTGCCACCCATCACACAGGAAGAGGATGGGGAGGAGGAAGAGGAGGAGGAGGATGATTGTGTCAGCATGGAGGTGGAGGCTGGCACTCAGCATCAGCAGCAGCAGTCTTGTAGGGATGATTTACAGTCCCAAGAAACACGTCGACTTGTACGTGGCTGGGAGGAGGTAGCTGCGGATCATGTTGACCCAGAGGACTCCGGACCGAATGCCTCAGCTAACCTACGCTGCATGGCCTCCCTGATCCTGCAAAGCCTGCGGAAGGATCCTCGTATTCTTCGGATCAAGGAGAGGGACCATTACTGGCTGGCCACTCTCCTTGATCCACGGTACAAGGGTAAGGTTGCCGACCTTATCTTGCCATCGCAGAGGGAGCAGAGGATGAGACATCTCCGGGAGGCCTTGCAGAAAGGTCTGTGCAACGCGTTCCCAGAGACTGGGAGGTTACAAACTCCTGGTCCTGGACAACGTGTTGCTGAGGCATCGGTCAGAAGGAGCGGTGGAGAAGGTGGCCGTCTGACTGATGCTTTCAGACAATTTTTAGTCCGCAGCCTCAAGGTATGATCGGTTCCAGCAACCATCGCCAGCGTCTGATTTACATGGTGCAGGAATACCTAGGGGCAAGGTCAGACTTGGACACCTTTCCCACCGAAAATCCTCTGGCTTACTGGGTCTTGAGGATGGATCACTGGCCAGAGCTTGCACAGTATGCAATTGAGCTACTGGCCTGTCCTACATCCAGCGTTCTTTCGGAACGCACCTTCAGTGCTGCTGGTGGCTTTGTTACCGATCACAGGGTGCGCCTGTCCACCGAATCAGTTGATTGACTGACCTTCATCAAGATGAATCAGTCTTGGATCACCCACAGCTACCAAGCACCTGAAGCTGATGTAACCGAATAATTTTTTTTTAAATATCACATCCCTTCAAGACTGCCTATGCTGATGCTGAGTGACTGTCCTGTTATGTTGATTGTCTATCCTCTTCCTGTCGTGGCACCAGCACCAGTGCCTAAGGCCCAATTTTTCTGCCCCTGTTTAACAGGGGCGTTTAATTACAATTTTTGATGCAATGCTTTGCAGCAGGGCTAATTCCTGCACTAAAACTAGAGTATATGATAGAGGTTGCAGTGTCGTGGCACCAGCAACAGTGCCTAAGGCCCAATTTTTCTGCCCCTTTTAACAGGGACATGTAATTACAATTCTTGATATAATATTTCACAGGAGGGCCCGTTCCTGTGCCCACCCAGAGTAACTGTGAGGACTTATAGTGTTGTGGCACCAGAACCACAACCACCAAAGGTCAATTTTTCTACCACTGTTCAACAATGGCATGTAATTACAATTCTTGATATAATCGTTCACAGCAGGGCGCTCCAGCGCCCACCAAGAGTCACTTTGAGGGCTTACAATGTTGTGGCAAAACCAACACCTTGTTCCGCCATTTCTGCAGAGCATATAGGGCAGGCCCCTACTTTCAAACACCCAACTTCCAAACATCTCCTACTTGCAAACGGAAGGAGACAACAGCAAGTGAGATGAAAAAAGATGTACGACAAAACAAATTATACAGGGGTGATAACCCTTCCCTATGTTTTCCAAAAAGCTTAAAAATAGTTTTTTTGACTGGAGCTACATTTTAAAAATGTACCAGTTGAAAATTACAAACAGATTCAAGTTAACACAACAAACCTACACAGTCCCTGTCTTGTTTGCACCGCCTGTATACTGCTGTTCTGAGTATATAGGGCCTAGGGGCCACACGCATTTCCTTTTTTTAATATGGGTATGGGGTTCCCCTTAATATGCGTACAAGACCCAAAGGGGCTGGTAATGGGCAGGGAGGGCTACCCATGCCATTTTTCTCAATGATTTTCAACCATATTGCAGGAACCAGACATAACATTAAAACCACAAGCAGTTTTAAATTATGTTATTTCCGTTTAATGTCATTTTGTGCAGGGACTGTTCTAAACACGGGAAACACGTGGCACTTCACAGGCATACTACAGACACCCCCCAGGCACCATATTTAAAGGAATATTTCACTTTTTTTTTTTCACTTTAATCGTCATTAACCACTTGCCGCCCGCCCTATAGCAAATAGACGGCGGCAAAGTGGTTGCATAATCCTGACCGGACGTCATATGACGTGATCAGGATTATGAGCCGCTGTGCGCCCCGGGGGCACGCATCGCGGCGATCGTTGTTGCGGGGTGTCAGTCTGACACCCGGCAACTACGATCTCGGTAAAGAGTCTCCGACGGAGACTCTTTACCACGTGATCAGCCGTGTCCAATCACGGCTGATCACAGTGTAAATAGGAAAAGCCGGTGATCGGCTTTTCCTCACTCGCGTCTGTCAGACGCGAGTAGAGGAGAGCTGATCGGCTGCTCCTCTGACAGGGGGGGTCTGTGCTGATCGATTATCAGCACAGCCCCCCCGAGGATGCCCACACTGGACCACCAGGGATGCCACCAGACCACCAGGGATGCCAAGGACAAGGTATGCCACCCTAGACCACCAGGGATTCCAGTCAGTGCCACAATGGATGCCAATCAGTGCCCATAATGGATGCCAATCAGTGCCCACAATGGGCATCACTGATTGGCATGCATTATTGATTGGCACTGATTGGCATCCATTAGTACAATATATTATAATACAATGCCGCCTATCTGTTCCCATCTGTGCCGCCTATCAGTGCCTACCCATGCCCACCTGTGCCGCCTACCCATGCCCACCTTTGCCGCCTACCCATGCCCACCTGTGCAGCCTAACCCATGCCCACCTGTGCCACCTACCCATGCCCATCCATGCCAATCCGTGCCAATTTGTGCCACCTATCAGTGCCCATCCGTGTCGCCCATCAGTGCCACCCATCAGTGCCGCCTATCAGTGCCACATATCGGTGTCCATCAATGCCACCTCATCAGTGCCACTTCATTGGTGCCACCTCATCGGTGCCCATCAGTGCCGCCTTATCATTGCCCATCAGTGTAACCCCATCAGTGCCCATCAGTGAAGGAGAAAACTTCCTTATTTGCAAAGTTTTGAAACTGAAACAAAAAAAAACATTTTTTTTTCAAAATTTTCGGTATTTTTTTATTTGTTTAGCAAAAAATAAAAACCGCAGAGGTGATCAAATACCACCAAAAGAAAGCTCTATTTGTGTGAAAAAAATAATAAAAATTTCATTTGGGTACAGTGTAGCATGACCGCGCAATTGTCATTCAAAATGCGACAGTGCTGAAAGCTCAAAATTGGTCTGGGCAGGAAGGTGTTTAAGTGCCCGTTATTGAAGTGGTTAAAATCAGTGCACCCGCCAAAACGGCCATTTTTAAAAACATTTTAGGCATTGACCCATGTCCCCTGGGGCAGGAGCCAGGTCCCCAAACCCTTTTTAGGACAGTATCTTGCATATTAGCCGTTAAAATTAGCACTTTTAATTTCGAACGTTCGCGTCCCATAGACCTCAATGGGGTTCTAAAGTTCGTACGAATTTGGGGTCCGTTCGAAAGTTCTGGTGCGAACCGAACCGGGGGGTGTTCGGCTCATCCCTACTTGCGTGATTACAACTGATCCAAAACACGGCGGCAAGGCTGATAACAGAAAAAAAAACCCTGGGAATCCATCTCTCCTTCGCTGAGGAGCTTACATTGGCTAACCGTAAAATATCAGATCACGTTCAAGACCCTTTGCCTCACCCACAAATGCGTGCATAGAGAAGCTCCGCAATACCTAATGGAGAAAATAAATCATTACACACGAAACCGCAGTCTGCGATCAGCCAACAAAAACCTACTCGTGCCCAAAGCCCGGTATAAATCCAAGGGGGATCGGAGATTCGCTGTCCAAGGGCCTCGGCTATGGAATGCTCTACCAATCAACATCCGCCTGGAAGAAAATCACCTGGCTTTTAGGAAAAAACTCAAGACCTTCCTCTTTTAGCAGATGATCAAAGCTCGCCTCAGCGCCTAGAGGCGATTCAGTTTGCATTGTGCGCTATACAAGTATTTCATTCATTCATCCATTCAGTGGTCCCAAAAATTGTCAAAATTGTCAAAATTGTCCAATCTATTTATTGCAATTATTTTTACCAAAAATATGTAGACAAATACATATTAGCCTAAACTGATGAAGAAATGTATATATATATATTTTGGGAATATTTATTATAGCAAGAAGTAAAAAATATTATTTTTTTTCCAAAATTGTCACTTTTTTTTGTTTATAGCCCAAAAAATAAAAACCACAGAGGTGATCAAATACAACCAAAAGAAAGCTCTATTTGTGGTGAAAAAAGGACGTCAATTTTGTTTGGGTACGCGCAATTGTCAGTTAAATCGACGCAGTGCCATATCGCAAAAAAATTACCTGGTCATGAAGTGGGTACATCCTTCCGGGGTTGAAGTGGTTAAAATTCCTTTAGCCTAAAACTGCAGCTAACTTAGCACACCGCAAAGTTATGTGAATGTCAAATTACTAATTACAAATTTTCCCCATATATGTATAAGGTATAGGGTACCTTTTTTAGTTTATGCTTTACTTTTATTTTATGAGTAACAAAGCCTGGGCTATGTATACGTAACAAACTACTGATAACGTGATAATTAGTAGCGTGACAAAAAAAAGGATGTTACTCAAGTCTGACCAGAAGGTCTGTCTCAAGTTTCTATACAAGCATCAATTGTCTGTTTGAACTTGTGACACCAACCGCATGGTGAGGTAATGCTGGTTGAGAATGGTTTTGCTGAACTCTTGACATATTTGGGGTCAGTCAGCAGACACTGATGTGCAAGCGTAACGAGCTAGGACAAAATTACTAACCTTTGGTCTATATTTCTTAACAAGGACTATTGTTTGAGGAAGTATAATGCTGACGTATGTTTATGTGTAATGACTTCTACGGGGCAGGGTCTTTTTCTTGTACTGTATAAAAGACTATGTGTGAGTTAATAAATTTCGCAGTCATTATTCACGTACAATCGAGTATGTGTGGTGTCTGTCCACCGGTGATCGGGACCTCCGCTCCTCCATCCTAGCCTAGGCTACCAGGGGTTACTTACAGAAGACGAGCAACCTAACAGTTTTGGTACCAGGAGTGGGGTTCGTCTTGCGACAGGTAAGTCACTTTACTCTTTTTACCTGATTGGTGAATGGTGTAAACACTTACTCTGTCCGGGCGGCCGCTACGAACTTAGTTTAAATTTAAAAGAAGTAACTGTGCCTTCGCGGCGGACTAGGCTGGTCCCTCGGAAGGTTAAAAGGGCTCGCAAGGAATTTATAGGTTTAGGAGAGTCCGACTAGGTTGGTCTGACTATAAACTATTGGTGATAGTATTTTTAACACGGGAAGTAGTAGATTACGCCCGTGACAAAGGGATTGGTGGAGTGGACGCCCATTTGAAAAATTTTTTTTTAAAAAGTGCACTATAAATTGATAAATGTATTGCAATACGGTTATTTCATGTCTTAAAGTATATTAAGAATATGTCTGTTTCTCTCTAGGTACGTGTGTAAGTATATAGAGTATAAGTTTTAATATAGAGTATAAGGAAAATAATTGTTGTTGTTTAAATGAGTGCAGAGTATGAGGAGCCCTCTTGTAGTGACATAGCATCCGCCTGCCCCCATTGCACGTTAGGTCTACTCTTCCTAAGAATAGATGACAAGTGGATTTTACTGACCACCAGACCAGGGGGGTTCTCTTGCAGACTTGGTGTAAGAGGGGTATATCCCGCCACCAGGAAAGATTTACCCTTCATCGTATATTAAGGGTAAATCTTCATAGTTTTATATAAGTCCATCTGCCCAAAAAAAGATCAGGGATCCTACTCCCAGACCAGAGACCGGATTGTTGGACAAACCGGGTGTTATCACCTGTGTCCTGCCACTAGACACACACAGCCCAGACTACTAGATGGGGAATTCTGCAGCAACCCAAGCCATGGCCACCCCATCACCCTATGAATTTGTCAGTAATATGATCCCTGGCCCCCAGGTAGAACCATTTTGGACACAAATCCGGGAAAGGTGTCACCAATTGGGAATCCATGACCCAGGACCCCAAGGTCCTTGTTCAGAGGAAGACTGGCAAGAAGTCAGTAAAATTTGTCAGGTACATAAGCATTCTTATCCTCCCTGCAAAGGGGCTGACCCACAATACATGAAGGATTGTTTCTGTGCATGGAACAAATGCCTTGGAAAATATAGGCAATTGTGGACAGCAAGGACATTGGAAATCCCAGTGCCCTTATAGGACTGGACAGATTAGAGCAAGAGGCAGAGGCAGGGGATTTAACCCCCAGACCCGCCCACAGTATCCCCGTTATCCGCTATACCAGAACCCTCGTCAACCACTACCCCAATATCCTACACAGCCACAAATAATGCACCGAGGGAAACTCTGTTGGTATTAATGGGACACCTGTCACCCATCCCATCACTCCACCACTGACTGTAGCCACTCCAGAAGGACAGAAATTATGTACCCAAACTTTTGCCGTCTTGTCCTCATGCCCTGTGCCCCTTATGGGACGGGACCTCTTGGCACAACTGTGTATTACCATTAAGTTTAATAGAGAAGGTTCCCTTACCGCTAGTTCACCATTATGTGACTTACATGGCCCTAAGCGACATGCACACAGAGGCTTCTTTATGCTACTCCCCGCCTCTCTCGAAACACATGCTATCTGGGCGGAAAACAAAGGTAGCGTAGGTTTCATTAACTGTACACCTTGCTCGCCTCAGATGCGCCCTGATGCAGAAGCACAATATCACAAACAATACCCCCTGCCCCCCGAAAAGACCCAAGGCATTGCCCCCCAGATCGATGACTACATATCTAAAGGCATCCTAAAACCAATCATTAGCCCCTGGAACACACCCATTTACCCTGTAAAGAAGGCCAGTGGCGAGTGGAGACTCGTCCAAGACCTCAGAGCAGTAAACAAACAAGTGATTCCCCTCCCACCCCTAGTCTCAGACATCACTTTTATTTTCTCATGCATACCGGCAGACTCTCTATGCTACACAGTAATTGATTTAGCGAATGCTTTCTTTAGCATTCCCATTGCAGAGGAAGCCCAACCTATGTTTGCTTTCTCCTGGGCCGGGGGCCAACTAACCTGGCAAGGGTATGTAGACAGTCCAGCCGCCTTCTCTATGGTACTCAACGAGACTGTCAAGTCTTGGACTTCTGAGCGTGGGTCGGTACTAATACAGTATGTGGACGACCTGCTCCTGTGCAGTCGAACTGCTGAAGATTGTGCGGTCGATTCAACATCACTGTTACAACACCTAGCTCACGCCGGGCATCTAGCCTCAAGGAAGAAAATACAATGGTGCCAGCCACAGGTAGAATACCTAGGGTGCATTCTAAAGGAAGGGACAAGGCTAGTGTCCCCCAAACGTCCCGCAGCCCTTCGAGCTCTCAGTCCCCCAAAAGACAAAGCCGCCCTACTCTCGTTCTTGGGTGCAATGGTATATTGCCGCCAATGGATTCCTGACTGTTCTCATTATGATAGTATCCTAAGAGAGGCTACTGGCTCGACAGCCCCTAAATTAATAGATTGGACTGAAGACAGACTACAAGCTTTTCAAGCTCTATTAAACAGTCTGTCATGTGCACCCGCCCTGGGATTGGTAGACTATGGTAAAGCTTTTCAGCTGTACTGTGTAGTCTCGGGGACCTCTTTTGCCGCGGTCTTGACACAACAGCATGGAACAGGCTACCGCCCTGTCTCCTACCTATCTAAAAAACTCCCCCTTCAGGTTCAAGGCATGCCATCATGCCTTCAGAATTTAGCCGCCTGTGCTATGGCCGTACAAGATGCCAACAAAATGGTCTTGGGACACCCGATGACGCTTTACACCACACATTCTGTCACCCACCTCATACAGAACATGAACACCCAACACATGACCTCACAAAGACTCAGTGGATATGAGATTTCCCTCATGAACACAGACAATCTGTCTCTCAAATATGTTCCCGCCAACAACCCTGCTGTCCGCCTCCTGCACTCCATGTTACGCCTACCACAAGACCCAGACCAGTTTCATGACTGTATAACACGAGTGGAGTCTATCACATCACCAAGACCAGACCTCACCGACGTACCGATTACCAATGCAGACGATGTTTTTGTGGACGGTAGTTGCTCCCGTCCCTCTGATTCCACTTTCCTAACAGGTTATGCGATAGTCCAATTACCAGACAAGGTGCTAGAAGCCAAGCCGCTACCTCCCTCTTCAGCCCAAGTAGCAGAATTGGAAGCTCTCACCAGAGCCTGCATTCTATTCACTGATAAAAAGGTGAACATTTACACTGACAGTAGATATGCTTTCGGATTGGTGCATGACTTTGGTGTGATATGGGCTAATAGAGGTTTCAAAACCGCAGACAATAGACTAATTGGTAATTCAACACATATTATGGCTCTTCTCCAGGCCATCCTTCTCCCAAAGGAAGTTGCTATTATCAAGGTAAAAGCCCATTCCACGGATAACAGTAAAATATCCAAGGGTAACGCCCTAGCCGATAGGACTGCAAAGCAGGCTGCCGCCTCCTCCCCTAACCCCTCTGCCCCCACAACAGTTTTCTTTAAAGAGCATTTCACTTCATCTAACTTCAAAACAATTGTAGCACAAATACAAACAATGGCCACAGACCAGGACGTTCGTTTCTGGGTCGCTGCAGGATTGACCAAAGACCCCGAGGGTCTTTGGACAAAAGAGGGGAAGGTATTGGGAGTACCTGAAGCAAGTTGCATTCTCATACTCTCATGCCTCCATGGCCCAGGACACATAGGAGCTGCCCCTTTAACCAACCTGTATAATAAATCTTTTTGTACAAATAATTTGAATAAACAAATCCAACTTCTGACTATTACCCCCATTAGACCCTAACTCTGACATTAACATTTATTCCCAACAGGAAATGTACGTGAAAAACCTGGTAAGTATGCTTCATGAAATGAACGAACAAGTTTCTGTCACCTTTTTCCCTCTTCCCACAGAACCAACGCATCCCTTCATCCCTGGGGATAAAGTGCTGATCAAACAATTAGCACAAAGAAAGAGTATCGGACCGGCTTTCTCAGGACCATGGAAGGTGGAAAAGGTATCCAGGACCGCAGTGTTAACAGACCTAGGAAACACCTGGATCCACGCCAGCCGTCTTAAAAAGTGTCCCCAGCTTCCCTCGACTCCAGAGCCCCTGGCAGTGACAGAGAGCAGCAACTCCCAAGAACAAGATCTACAAGAAGTTCAGAGAGGCATAGAACAAATTTCCCTGGAAGATCCCACACCCCCTCAAAAGGACAAAACAGAGCCAACAACTGCCGGGATGAGAAACGAAGAAGAAGAACAGAATTCTTAGATAACAAATAATCAGAACTTTAAAAAACAAAGATGCTTTCTCCATCAGTGTCAGGGAAGGCCTTGTGCCTCTTATGCTGTATTACCCTAGTAGTGTTTTTACCAACCTGGTTGATAGCTAATTGTATATACCACCCAGAAGATTTGGGACCATTAAAAGGGATTTGTGGGACTCCCTCCCCCAAGACAAATAACACACCCGCTGTTAGACACAAAAGAAGTGAACCTCCCCAAGAGTTCACTGATAAAATGTTGTTATTAAAATTTAAATACAGTTATGCCCAAAAATCAGGTTTTGATAAATGCTGGATATGTAGTAAGCTTCACCCTAGTACTGCTAGGATTCCTTTGATGGCCATACCTTTAAATTTCACCCTTCTCCTTAAAGGCACACCCCCAATAGTTCTTACCGATGTTACAAGAAAAGCTTCTAACAAAACCCTCACTTTTCAGATCATAGGTAGAAGCCATTATCCAGATTGGTGTTTTAGGTTGGGAAATACTACCAAGGGAGCCGAAATTTGTAAGCAATCAAAGCTTAATATTTCAATGACAGCATTAAACGAGACCTTTTATAGAACTCAAGACACCACCTTAAACACCACATTATACCAATTCTTAAATACCAGCACCACTTCCCCTATGGCTCAACTCTTATCAACTCTTACATTTTCTGGCTATTCCGACAAATTGTATTGTAAGTGTTCATCCCAGATATCCCCTTAAACATCGTAATAAGAGAAAGATATTCCTAGAAAAAGATATGGCATGGGCCTGGTTCCCATCCTGGACAGGATGGGGAATAGATTTAATGAAGAGACTGAATAATTATACTGGAATTATTGATGAGATCTTGGAAAAGAATTCCGACGATA
This sequence comes from Lithobates pipiens, assembly GCF_037356315.1. Classification (NCBI taxonomy): domain Eukaryota; kingdom Metazoa; phylum Chordata; class Amphibia; order Anura; family Ranidae; genus Lithobates; species Lithobates pipiens. The sequence continues at coordinate 190,331,775 of NW_027507903.1, forward strand.
TCACTAAATTAAACATAGAAACTAGGGCAATAAGGAAACAGCTAGAACTACATGAACTGGCCATAGAAAGTATGAGTGCAGCACTCACAGGGCTTTGTGAAATTACGGAAGACTATGAGTGCTGTACCTGGATTCATAATACTAGCATTGAAATACCTGATTACTATAATATAATTGCACAACACAGAAAAGAAGTAAATAAACTCCAAGACGAGGCTAGGAATATTGCAATAACATGGGACCCTCTAGCCAATTTTAGTCTTGGAAATATAACCTCTTGGTTAAAAAACACAGCCATGACTATTGTGATCATATTGTTTTTTATTTTATTTTTATATGCTTGCTATAGAATTGTAGGATGTCTTTGTTCTGCTAAGGGGACTATATCAAATCAGGAGACCCTAAAGTTAACCGCCATTCCCAATAGTTCAAATATTTGGTATGAGAATCAGGAACATGAACCTTGATTAGGTTTTGACCATTCTGTATAGTACAGAATGGCCAAAGGGAGGATTATAAGGTATAGGGTACCTTTTTTAGTTTATGCTTTACTTTTATTTTATGAGTAACAAAGCCTGGGCTATGTATACGTAACAAACTACTGATAACGTGATAATTAGTAGCGTGACAAAAAAAAGGATGTTACTCAAGTCTGACCAGAAGGTCTATCTCAAGTTTCTATACAAGCATCAATTGTCTGTTTGAACTTGTGACACCAACCGCATGGTGAGGTAATGCTGGTTGAGAATGGTTTTGCTGAACTCTTGACATATTTGGGGTCAGTCAGCAGACACTGATGTGCAAGCGTAACGAGCTAGGACAAAATTACTAACCTTTGGTCTATATTTCTTAACAAGGACTATTGTTTGAGGAAGTATAATGCTGACGTATGTTTATGTGTAATGACTTCTACGGGGCAGGGTCTTTTTCTTGTACTGTATAAAAGACTATGTGTGAGTTAATAAATTTCGCAGTCATTATTCACGTACAATCGAGTATGTGTGGTGTCTGTCCACCGGTGATCGGGACCTCCGCTCCTCCATCCTAGCCTAGGCTACCAGGGGTTACTTACAGAAGACGAGCAACCTAACAATATGCATATTTATGTAAATGTTATCAGTGACGCTTTTACATAAGCCATCTTCTAAACTGAAGATAGTGTTGCTTATGATAACACTATACTCTATATGACTTTTTTTTTTTGGTTTAACAAACATAAACAAGCTGCAATGGATACAGAACACTATATACAGTATGATTCTACATGATTTTCTTGTCTTTTAGCCAATAATAGAGTACAGCAGAACAATTTAATGTTCATTTGGCTCCCTTTGCCCTTTCTAATTCCAGTGAAGCATTGTTTCATTCCTTCTGTGATTTTTATTAGATAAGAGTACAGCACTTGTGTGGGTGAAGCAAAAAAAACTGCTATTTTAGATTTAATATTTCAAAGATGGTATGGACAAAAAATACACAGTTTGAAAGGTATTCCCCTGTCAGTTTTGCTCAGTCAGTAGTAAATGTCCTGTTTGATATTAAAAATCTAGTTGAATCCTGTCTTCTGAAGATTTACATATTCCTGAAATACGCAACTTAACAATATTGTCCTGAGAATTACATTTGCCGGTAAATGAAACTGAAATAATTCTTTCGATATAAATATTTCAAAGAAGGTTGGAAGCAGAAGATGCATAAATTTTGTCTGGTGGTAAAACATTTCCATAAATGAATGACTGATACAAAAAAATTTTAGACTGTGAATGAAAGTGTTCCTGATTTAAATCTAAAAGTACCAGAATTGTGTAAAACAGACGCTATGATATCATGTTTGTGTTACATTTCCCTGTGTCATTAAGCCAACATCTGAAATGTAACATTTAGGATTCTGCTTTTGATCAAGTCATTGAAATCTTGAAAAGAAACAAGTCTGTCTTTTTCCCTTGAACATTTTCTCAATGAACAAAACATTTTTATCTTAAAATAAATATTTCATAAAAACACTAAGCCTCACACAAATTAATTGTGTTTTCTAATAGTTTTGCAAAAAAAGTTAAATCAATGAATGTTATATTTTTTTTCCAATGTTCTGTATGAAATTGTTTAAGCATTGTATAAATGAAGAAAACTTGTTGCATGTATTAAGCACATAAAAAACTAGCACATAAAAGCACATAAAAAACTAATAATAACATTTTGGTGGTAAAGAGTTAAAGAGTCAACATTCCTAACAGTTTGATATCTCTGTCTGTGACCCCATTGGGCAGATCATTTTGCTATACTTCCTGGTCCTGTGGTGCCTGTGTAAGAAATTTGGGTAGCTGGTGTTACAGGGAAGAGGGCACAAACAACACAAGTGCAAGCTCTTCTCCATTTTACGAAAATGTGTTTTTGCATTAGTCTGTGTCTGAGTTGGAAAGATTTTCCTTTACTCCCTTTCCTGACAGAAAGTATGGAGAAAATTTACCAATTAGTGACACAGACAGCAATAAAAACCCAAAGGTTCTGCACCTTCCAGCCATATCCAAAACAAAACAAACGGGCTTATTAAAGTGGAAGTAAACTCCCCTATAGTTTTCAGCCAAGAAAGCTGCCATCTTTGGCTCTGTTTAATCTTCAACTGCTACGGTGCTGCACATGTGATTCGTTATGACACCAGCCATTGGATAGTTTGATAGTTTGGCTGAGAGCACAGCCAATGTGCAGTTAGCATTCCCGGCATGCCTTTTTTTTTTAACTGTTTAAATCGATGGGTTTACTTCCACTTTAATAAAGGATATTTGTATTAATATTTACTTTAAGTATCCAATCATGTGACGATGAAATAAGTACATTCCTATTCTTTTTGAATACCTAATCTTGTGTAGATTATTTGATGTTCTGACCACCCCAACCTTAAAAGAGAAGTATGGGTTTTCTTTTTATTTATAATCATACTTACATAGGTGGATACAGCATCGGCCCGATGCTGCATCTGTCCTCCGCTGGCTCTAACACTGAGAACCGAGTAATCTAACACCGCCGATCGATCAGTCCTTACAGCTTCCTGAGCAGAGAGCTAGTGACTGTCAGTCACTGGAGCACTGGGGTGTGAATGGGCGGGAGTGCCCAGCTCAGGCTCTCAGCAGCTTGAGTTAGCTGGGTATCAGTCCAGGCATGTGAGTGGATCACGACCATATGGTCCCTATCATTCCCAAACCTGGATCGCCTCTGTGATGTCAGCTGATGGTGGGCTTCAGCCCACTGTTTGCTGAAAATGTGATCCACAGGAGAAGTGCAGTCAAACAAGCTTTGGCTGTACTTCTCCTTTAAGCTTTGTCTTTTTTTTTTAACTGTGTCCCATTGGGAAGTTGTTCCTGAATTACGTAAAGGTCTGAGTAATGTAGCAAAGTAAACAGACCAGACTTGTGGCTAGAATACTGGAAATCCCCCAAAAAAATTGAAAATAAACAAAGAGGAACAAATGGTTATAAAAATGCAGCGCTAGGGAGTGACCAAACACATCCAAAAGTCACCTGTGAGGTGACTATTTTATCATTAAAGTCCATAATGATCCTGCGCAAATAATTAAGTGTATAAGATGATGATAAATCTATAAAGTGACAAGTGCTGTTAAAAGCTAAATAAATATGTGTGATAAATAATTAGAAAGCAGGCACCATTAATATGTCCATATAATAAGTCTCTAGATGGTTTAAACGACACCAGAAGTACTCAAATGAATTCCCGTCAGAGAAACAGAAGGTGAAAAAAATGCACGGAAAGATATGGGCTCTCAGAACTCTCACCTCCACTCCTTGATTAAACAGCACATCAAGTAAAGTAAATGAATGAATCTTGTATCCGTTCTCTCCTTTACCACCAGGGGGTCTTCTACTGTTAGAAGCTTGAAAATTGTGGACACCCACACTAGACCACCAGGGGGCCGTTCATCCCTGTATCAACTGTAATAGGAACCAGGCAGTGACCTCCACAAATGTATGCCACTCAATATAAAATATAGAGAGAAGGGAGAAAGGCTCCAATAGTGTAGTATTTTAAAAACGGAAGATTCAATTTATTAAAATAACGATTAGACTCTCACATTAAAAGCAATGAAAACAGCACATAAGAAAAATGACTTCCTGGCGTCTTCCGCCAGTCTTACGTCACTTCCGGCATTGCGTCTGATTCACGGCCACTCCCTACGCGTTACGTCAATCACGTGACTTCATCAGGGGATCGGAATTGGCCCGCTACAGCACTCTTTAAATATACCATAACAGGAAGTGCCCTTGCGGCCATCTTTGTTATGGTTAATCAGAGAAATGTATAGAAAACCGGAAGTATCAATTCCGCCATCTTGATTATGGTAATCTCTGCCTAATTCAGCTAGTGAACATACGGGCAACAGATTACTATGAATGTATCTATTAGATGGCCTCAATGTCCACAAATATGTTAAAAAGAGATTATAAAACAAAATTATACATATATAAAAACACCTTTGTTTAAAAGGGAGACATAAAAAAGTGGTATTCATTAGATTGAAGAAAATTCATATATATATATATATATATATATATATATATATATATATATATATATATATGTATATATATACATATATATATATATCAACTTCTTTAAATAGTAATTAGTATTAAAATATATTATTTAATTCAATAATGGCAATGGTTTAAAATAAATGAGAGAAAAATATATAGTAGATATGAATGAAAATACAAATATAAAATAAACATAAAAAATAAAAATATAAATGAAAAGAAAAAGAAAAAAGAAAAAAGAAAAAGAAAGAAAAATAAAAATAAAAATAAAAAAATAAATAAAAATAAAATTATAATAAACGTTAAAATAAAAATAAAAAAGGGGAAGCCCCTTCGCATGCTGAAAAAATAGAGTCGCATACCGGAAATGAAGTATTACATCAATAGTGTCTTACTATAATGCACAGATACCATAGACCAATCACCTGAATCTTATAGTATCATAAAAATATAAATAAGGATATTAAAAATTACTCAGAAAACAATTTAAATCCAATTCAACATTAAGACCTTCAGGCGTGAAAGTTCTCATATTGTATATCCACCTGGATTATTTTTTGCTTATGGTTCTAACCTTATGAGTGCCTCTCCATGGTGGATTGTATATTTCAATTCCCCAAAATTGCAAGTGAGAGGGGTACCTATTATGTACTAAATCAAAGTGTTTTGAGATGCTATGCTTTGGGAAACCATTAATAATGTTCTGTATATGCTCCTTCACTCTCACTTTCAAAGCCCTCTTGGTTCTTCCTATATATTGCAAGTTGCAACTGCATTGTAAACAATAGACAAACCCTTTTGTATGACACCCAATAACATCACGAATGGTGTATGTGCGTCCTGTAGTGGTAGCTAAAAACTCTAGTCTCTTACTTTGAAATTTTTTAGAATGCCGACAGGCAAAGCAGTTCCTAGAAGGGAAAAAACCTTTCCCCGTAAAAAAAGTATAAACCCTCATGGGTGGTGGTTCTACTACGGATTTAACTATATTATCCCTTAAAGTAGGGGTCCTTTTGTAGATAATATTAGGTTTGTCAGGTAGAATGCTTTTCAGATCTCTATCATTTTTGAGAATATGGCAGTGGCGTTGAATGAGCCTGGCTACTTCTTTATATTGAGCATTATAATCCAGTATCAGGCATGGAACCTCATTATCATATCTTTTCTTATTCGTCTTGTCTTGAAGCATAATGTTTCTATCCAACTGTTTCACTTGTTCGATCTGTTCCCTAATTAGGGTATCTTTATAGCCTTTTTCTTTGAATCTTTCGGCAATCAAATTGGCTTGTGTAAGATAGTCATCGTCTTTGGTGCAATTTCTTCTGATCCTTACTAATTGTCCTTTAGGTATATTATATAGCCAAGGTTTAAAATGGTAACTGTTTATTGATAGATAGCTATTGGTATCCACACTTTTAAAGTGGGTTTTCGTGATTATTTTGTTGCTCTCTAAAGAAACATTTAGATCCAAGAAGTCCACCGATTTTTCATCCAGTTTCCACTCTAGGTAGATGTTTTTTTCATTATTATTTAGATCACTCAGATATTTCTCCAACGAATCCAAACTACCATTCCATACAATAATAAGATCATCAATGTATCTTTTATATAATGTTAGTTCAGCAGGCATATCTTTATACACGGACTCCTCCTCCCAGTGTGCCATAAATGCATTTGCAACACTGGGGGCAAATTTAGCGCCCAGTGCTATACCAATAGCTTTCCTGTAGTATGTCTGATTGTGCCAAAAATAGTTGTGTTTCAGACAGAAGTCCAAACATTTGATCAGGAACTTCCTCTGTTTGCACTCAATGTAGTATGTGTACTCAGGAGCCATTTAATTGCCGCACATGGTTCATGATGTCCTACAATGGTGTATAGGGATGACACATCCGCTGTTGCTAAAATGGTTCTCCCTTCCAAAACAGATACCGTATTCCAATAAATGTAGTATATGTTTTGTGTCTTTCAGATATGCCTTAGTTTTCTGTATTGCTGGTTGGATAAAAAAAGCCTAAATATTCCCCCATTCTTGATGTGAGTGACTCTATACCATTCACAATGGGTCTACCTGGTGGCTGTTCACGATTTTTATGAATCTTTGGGATGGTATATATTATTGGTGTTCTACATGACTCTGGAATTAGATACTTAGCCTCTTTTTTATTTAAGATTGCTTTTTTCGTGCCCAAATGTACCAATTGTTCCAGTTCTTTCTTATATTTGTAAGTAGGATTGCCCAATAATTTAACATACGTCTCTCCATCTTGTAGCTGCTCGTCCAATTCCTGTAGGTATGCTTCCTTAGATTGTATGATCACAGCTCCTCCCTTATCTGTTGGGCGGATTACAATGTCTCTTCTCTGTGTAAGCGATTTGATTCCTTTCTTAATATGTACTGGATCAGAGACCTTTTTAATTTGCAGAGACTCAAGATTATCTAACATTAATTTCTTAAAAACCTCAATATGTTGGTTATTAGCTACCAGTGAGTTGTATACAGAGTTATTACGCAGTGTGCTGTATTGTACTGAATCCTGCTTGTTCTGTATCTCATTCATCGACTTAAAAGGGTTATTCATAATATACTTTTTGATATTCATCTTTCTAATATATTTCTGAATCCCTATGTATGTATCAAATTCATTTAGATTTTTTGTTGTGACATGTTTAAGGCCTTTGTCTAGGACAGCAAGTTCTTCCGTAAAGATGGTTGTTCTACTTAAATTTATCACTCCTTCTCCTAATGTTCTCTTTTGCGTTTGGACTCTCTTTCCGTTCTGCAGCCTCTCTTCTTTCTGGGCTGTCCCGTACTCTGTCCTCTTCTATTCTCCTTGTCAGTGAGTGGTGCGATTTTTGTTGGATTCTTCTTGGGGAATGTTCCCTCCTCCGATATGGTTCTTGTGGTCTTCTGGGGGAATAATCCCTCCTGTCCCTGTCTAAAAAATGGTTCTGTGTATCTTGCGGTTGTTGATAGTAGGAGTGTTCAAAGTGTTGTTCCTCATAATGATTTCTAATTGGTTCAAACCTATTATAGGTTGATATGGGACTCCTGTCCCTTCTTCCTTGATGTTCATACTGGTATGGAGGTCCTCTATTTTCTCTTTGGTTATGATGCCAATTATTGTAAGGTTTCTTAAATTTCCTGTATGGTTTCTTCCACCCTTTCTTTGGGGTTTTGTCGTGTGCGGATGTCAGTTTATACATTATATACCTTTCATTTTTCATCACAAGAAGGAATGTTTTCCATTGTCATCTCCAACTGACTTTACACCCTCGTATAAAGGAATTTGAGGACTCTCTTTTTTGTTTACTATATGCTCATTACCACTTGGATTGGCTTTTTGTCCTATGACCATATATGCTTTTAGCACGTCACTGTGCCATGGACGCATGAGATTACTCACCATCCTTTATATATTTAAGGTTTTTAGTGTATTTTCATATATTTCTACTATCACTTATCACAGATCATTTAATGATAGAATAGTCACCTCACAGGTGACTTTTTGGATGTGTTCGGTCACTCCCTAGCGCTGCATTTTTATCACCATTTATTTTACATACAATTTGTCACATTGTTGATGCTAGCTGCTGAGTTTATGTTTTTAGGTTATCAGTAGCGCAACTTTTTTTTCTATCACAACAAAGAGGAACACACAGAATAAAGTGGTAATAAAGTTTCTTTTACAATAAAAAACAATGTGCCCCCTGCAGGTTTAGCCATAATATACTAATATGCACCGCATTATGGAAGTCTAACCTACAAACGGAGCCCTCCAGCGATTCTCTGTCAGGGCTCTCCCCAGTCCCCAGCACTTCCATTTTCAGCCGTTCTTTGTTTCAGGTTTTGCATCTCTAGTCGCTTAATTTGCCAGGCCTATGTGATGTCACATGTGTAGAGGAGTCCAATCTCTGCAGCACACAGAGCAGACCATAATTGTGATCTGAGTTGTGCATGTATAACTCAGATCACACTACCTGCTGACAGGCAGGGGGGCATGTATGACAGAAGAGACCTCTAGGGTCTTTTCTATTATAAAAAGCCTGCCTGTCAGCAGATTTGAACAATGCTGACTTTACTACCCGCAAACTACTACCACCTTAAGCACAACTAAATAATACAAAAGTACATATTAAAAAAAAAATTTTTTAGGTGTGTAGCGCTTACTTCTGGAGAAGATGCTGTATCTCAGGTCCTTGGTTTCCAGTGCCAGCTGGCAGCACTACACTCTCTGATATACCAAGACTAAATGGAATATTTATTGCTGCAACACACACTAAATCAATAACCAAAAAATATAAAAGCAATACTAAACACTATAACAGGTATACCAGGACAGATGCAAACGAATGGGGTTGATTTACTAAAACTGGGGAGTGCGAAATCTGGTGCAGCTGTGCATGGTAGCCAATCAGCTCCTAACTTCAGCTTTTCAATTAAGTGTTAACAAAAAAAAAAACCTGGAAGCTGGCTGGTTTCTTTGCAGAACTTAGAACAGTTTTAGTAAATCAACCATATTGCATATCTACGAAAATAACTATCAGGCCAATGTCTGTGACCTTTAGCTCTATACTAAGAGGGGATTCTAACTAAAGGCAATGCAAGAATAAGAAGTCTAGTCTCTGTGTGATGCTCTGTTGGACACTGAAATGTGAGTCCCAAAAACCTCGCCATAGGTGCCCTAACCTTGTCTTAAACTGGTAAGTATGTTTCCTTAACCACTTCCCGACCAGCGCACGACGATGTACGTCGACAGAATGGCACGGGCAGGCATATTGGCGTACAGGTACGTCCAATATTCAATGCCGCCCTGCCATCGGGAGCGCGCCGGTCGGGACCCCAGTGAGTCCGGTCGCGGGACCTGCGGACTCGATCGCCGCGGGCATCCCCGCGATCGTCTCACGGAGCGGCCGAATGGAGGAAATGCTGTGTAAACAACATTTCTCCATTCTGCCTAGTAACTAGTGACGCTGATCTCTGCTCCATGTGATTGGAGCAGAGATCAGTGTTCACTAAATGAAAGCCCAACCCCCCCACAGTTAGTAACACACCCCTAGGAATACTTAACCCCTACACTGCCACCCACTGGTTAACCCTTTCACTGCCAGTGTCATTTACACAGGAATCACTGCATTTATATAGCAGTGATTACTGTATAAATGACAATGGTCCCAAAAATGTGTCAAAAATGTCCAATGGGTCCCCCACAATGTCGCAGTCACAATAAAAATCGCTGATCGCCGCCATTACTAGTAAAAAAAAAATAATAAAAAATTATTAATAAAAATGCTATAAAACTATCCCTATTTTGTAAACGCTATAACTTTTGCGCAAACCAATCAATAATCGCTTATTGCGATTTTTTTTACCAAAAATATGTAGAAGAATACGTATCGGCCTAAACTGAGGGAAAAAAATGTTTTTTATATATTTTTGGGGGATATTTATTATAACAAAAAGTAAAAAATAATGCGTTTTTTTCAAAATTGTCGTCTCTATTTTTGTTTATAGCGCAAAAAATAAAAACCGCAGGGGTGATCAAATACCACCAAAAGAAAGCTCTATTTGTGGGAAAAAAAGGACGTCAATTTTGTTTGGGAGCCACGTTGCACGACCGCGCAATTGTCAGTTAAAGCGACGCAGTGCCGAATCGCAAAAAGTGGTCTGGTCTTTGACCAGCAAAATGGTCCGGTCTGCAAGTGGTTAAATAATGAGCAGGAGGTTGTGGCCAGCAGCCCCCCATCACCACATAAGTTGATATAAGTTGATAACTCGCCTCCTCCCACTCTTTATCTGGACTCAGTAATGCCAGCTATAACATGACTCTGGTGATGTCCACATCACGGACCTGGTGATGTCACTAGATGAGCCTCTCTAAGTCTCCAAACCTGTAGAAAATCATCCAGTAGGCTGACACAGCAAACCTCTAGATGTGCACTGCACATTGTCCTCCAAAAGACTGCTCCAAGCCCCAGAACCCTTTGCCTTTCCCTTTCCTGGAGACCCCTGGTATTGCTGGAATTTGCAAAACATTCTGCAGCACCAGGTATATTGTCTCTAGGAACTACATCTCTCACAAATCCTTGCTACTCCCAGCAGGTTTTATCCTTTGCCAAGTTGTACAATGACATCATTGCTGCATTCTTTGTTTTCCCAGATGGTGGGCAAAGCTTTCCTCTGGCTGATCACAGACCTTCCTTTCCCCCCTCTCTCCTCACACAGCCACTCTGTCTCTCTTGTGGTTTGAGAGTGGATGAGAAGGTGCAGGGGCAGCAGTACAGTGACAGCTCAGTCCATGCTGCAAAGTACAGCAGAGCTGTTGACCAGGTAGCTCTGGACTGGGGGCTACAGGTTTCAGAAGTTGCCTAAAAAAGTTCAAAAAGAAATCATGTAAATAACTGAATATGCAACGTCCAAAAATCATGTGTTGTTTTTCCTACCTAAGGTACATAAAGACTAAACTGACACTTTCCATCTCCCATACACATTTTTTGACTGATAAACTATTTGCATACATTTAATTGTGGCTACGCTGGTCAGGGGTCACGCTCATATGCACGGATACTTCAAAAGTGGTATTTTTCATCCAATTTTCGTATTGTGTGTATGAAGCTTAAGTGCCCGTTCACACTACCGCGACTTGGGACGCGACTTGTCAGACCGCAAGTCGCCCCAAGTCGCTTGACATTAGTAATTCCATTAAAGTGAATGAGAGCCGTCTTAATGACCGCTACTCAAGTCGGAGCGACTTCCAAAAAGGTTCCTGTACTACTTCAAGGCGACTTATAGGTGACTTGTACCCATAGATTTCAATACAAGTCGCCTACAAGTCGGATCACCGTCTGTAAGCAAGCGACTTAACAGGAAGAAGAACACAATTATGGCATCCCCCCCCCTTCCCATACACTGATCACTTCCTGTGTGAAGTGTGGGTAGGTGTGAGGTGAAGTGAAGAAAAGAAGTGATTGAAGAATTGAGAGAACATGTCATCCCGAGGCCGCAGAGAAGTGCAGCACAGGGAGCCAGTGGATAATGAGTCCCTAATCAGACATGTGAGGCAGCGACCCTGCATATATAATAATCAAGATCCCAACTACAAGGATCAATCCAAGAGGGATAGTGCTTGGTTGGAAATATGCAGACTAACTATTGAAGATTGGGAAACAATGCTGCCGACCGATCGTAGTGACAAATGTAAGTTTAACCTTTTTATTAAATTCATGGTGTTATTTATTATGCATGTGTTCTGCCACGTCACTTGCCACGTCACCTGCCACGTCACCTGCCACGTCACTTGCCACGTCACTTGCCACGTCACCTGCCACGTCACTTGCCACGTCACCTGCCACATCACCTGCCACGTCACCTGCCACGTCACTTGCCACGTCACCTGCCACGTCACCTGCCACGTCACTTGCCACGTCACCTGCCACGTCACCTGCCACGTCACTTGCCACGTCACCTGCCACGTCACTTGCCACGTCACCTGCCACGTCACTTGCCACGTCACCTGCCACGTCACCTGCCACGTCACCTGCCACGTCACCTGCCACGTCACTTGCCACGTCACCTGCCACGTCACCTGCCACGTCACCTGCCACGTCACCTGCCACGTCACTTGCCACGTCACCTGCCACGTCACCTGCCACGTCACCTGCCACGTCACTTGCCACGTCACCTGCCACGTCACCTGCCACGTCACCTGCCACGTCACCTGCCACGTCACCTGCCACGTCACCTGCCACGTCACCTGCCACGTCACTTGCCACGTCACTTTTGTGTATTCTTTCACTGATGCTAACTGCTAGTGTTAATAAATGTTAATAATGAATGATCATGAATGAATGATTCTTTTATTATTACATTATAGAAAAAAAAAATAACCAACATATCATTTTTATTACATGAAATAAAGATTACATAGCATGAAAACATTATAACCGTAATAACACATTAGCAAATTCTAGATGTAAAGCAGTGAGCAATGCAGTTAGGAAATGGCATCCAATTGCCATTCTAAGTCACCGGCCGGTGAAATAAAGTATGATGCAAACTTTGCACGAACAGTGGCACCATCGCAGGATCCCCTTGCAGCAGTGATATGTGCACTTTCCAAGTCATGCATAAGGGAATCCTCAAAACGGTACCCGTCACGTACCCGTACAAAATTGTGCAGCACGCAAGCTGCTTTGACAGCAGTAATTGCATTTTCAATGTTTAATGCAATAGGCGTATGTAACAAACGCCATTTATTGGCAAGAATTCCAAACGTGCACTCAACCATCCTTCTTGCCCTTGTCAGCCAGTAATTAAAGACTTTCTTGGGGGTTGTCAGATTTCTATTGGAGTAAGGCCTCATTAGGTGTTGCGACAATGCAAAAGCCTCATCTGCGACAAACACATAGGGTATTGGGGGTTCAGTTGTGCCCGGAAGAGGACAGTTCTCAGGAATATCTAGCTGATTAGATCGTAGCCTTTCACCAAATGAGGAATTTTCAAAAATACGCGAATCGCAGCTACTTCCGTAGGTTCCTATATCGATATAGGTGAAGCAGTAGTTTGCATCGACAACAGCAAGAAGTACAAAAGAACAATATTTTTTGTAATTGTAGAACATACTTCCACTACCAACAGGCTTAACGACACGCACATGCTTCCCATCTATAGCTCCAAGGCAATTTGGGAAATTGCACCGACGCCAAAATATTTGTGCTATATCACGCCAATTATCTTGTGTAGGCCGCTTCATAACCATGCTGTTAAGCACATCCCATATGACTTGGCAGGTGTCTTGGATAATGTAGCTGATCGTTGATCTGCCCAACATGAACTCATAATGTAGACTAACTAGGGAATGACCGGTTGCCAGGTATCTGAAAGACAAAAGACATAAACCATTTTATGTTCCTATTTATGTTTTGCAGTATCAATATTACAAATCCGGTGGAAGGGTTTGCGCGACTGCTTTAGTCGCTACATTCGCAAATTGAATGAGGCCAGGAGTGGGTCTGGAGGAAAGCGTATCGTCCCCTATGTGCACGCAGACGAACTAGAGTTTCTGCGGCCTTTCCTGGAGCTGAGAGAGTAATGCCCCGTACACACGAGCGGACTTTTCGACATCCAAACTCCGACGGACTGAGTCCGGCGGACTATCCGATCGTGTGTGGGCTGCAACGGACTTTAGCGAAGCTAAAGTCTGACGGACTTTAGAAATGAAGCATGCTTTAAATTTTCCCGACGGAACTCCGCCGGACCCGGTCCCCTTTGAAAAATCCGCTCGTGTGTGTGCTACTCCGACGGACTAAAACCGACGCTAGGGCAGCTATTGGCTACTGTCTATGAACTTCCTACGTCGAATCCAGTCGTACGTCATCACGTTCGACTCCATCGGAGTTTGGTGTGATGGTGTGTGGTCAAGTCCGTTCGGTCGAAAAGTCCGCCAGAACTCCGTCGGAACTCCAGCGGAACTCCGGCGGAACTCCTTTGGAGGTCTGTCAGACTTAATTCCTCTCGTGTGTACGGGGCATAAGATAACATCTTACATAGTTGTAAAGTGATACTATACAATTCTACTAAGAAGGGGGTAACTGTTCTTTTATATGTTTATTGCAGAACACAATCCAGTTGGGAAGTTGCTGGTGAACGGCAGGATGCAGCACAGGAGGCAGCATCTCAAGAAGTGGAAGGCTCGTTGTCGCTTTCCTTGGATCATCCTTTGCTGCTGGAAGAACAGCAAGGTGAAGAACCAGACCGCAACCAGGGAGAGGCTTCCAATAGTCAGCAGCCGGCTCAGCCTATCCGACTCCGTCAACAACGAAGTAGACCAGCGAGGGGAAGTAACTCTCAAAACATAGAGCGATTTTCCGAACTGGTTGATCGTATGAACCAAAAATTGGATGAGCTGCATTCTGAAGACCATGGTTTTGGACTCATGGTCGCCGGAATGCTAAAAAGAGTTCCGCAGGAGAGGAAAAATGACGTAAAGAAGGCAGTGATGGATCTCATGGAAGCGAGCATTAGAAATGATCCTATTCCATCCGCTTCCATGTTTGGACCACCACCACCATCCGGACCCTACTATACATACTCAACCCCACCACCACCCAGAACCCATCCCTACTATCCCCCTCACTTCCGTCCCTACTCCGATGAGTATGGAAATGCCCTTAATCCTGCCCATCCACCTATACCCTATCCCTCTCCATCCCCACTGACATCAGCAACTTCAGCTAATGTTCCACCAACACCATCCCCAAGGCCTTCCACCAGCTCCTCACCATATGAGCCAGTTTACCATAACCTGTAAGATTTTAAAAATAAAAATATATTCTGTTTTGTTGATATATGGTTATATATTGTTCTAATAATTAAAGTTTTTTTCAAAAAAAAAAGGATGTTGGTGTGATAAATTTTGCAATATTTCTTCAACAATATGTTTCTTTGGAAGAAGTACCTAGGTGGATGCAACATCGCAGCAATGATGCATCTGTCCACTGCTGTTTCTTCACACAGAACTGAGTCAACATACATCATCTATGTCTCTGTTCTGTCCTCTCCCCAAGATGGGAGGTGCTGTCTCTCAGCTGCTCTGCTCCCCCACGCTCAATGTGGAGGGGTGGATAGCAGCTTGCTGAGAGGCTGACACTGTCATCAGTCCAGCCAGCTGCTGGCAAATGAAGGATGATGCGCTGTCTCAACTAATCTTCGTGATATTTGCACAAAGTGGACTTCTGCTCACTCTGCACTGAAAAGGGGCACAGGATTGCAAAATAATTGCACTCATATGACCCGTAGGAGAAGCCAAGACAAATGAGCTCAGGCTAGATTGTTGCACATATAATAACAATGTGATAATGGTAATGTGCATCAAAAAAATAGATAGTTTACCTGAGCGTAATAATCAATCTTTCAGTAGGTGAGATGCTCCTCCTATATGAGGTGTTCTGTCGCTCCAGATGGTTGTAAACTAGACGAAGCAATTCATCAAAACTGTAAAATGAATAAAAAATGTAATTTGCTATATTCTACATGAGAAATATCTGACATTTGTAGCTACACTATTACCGATGTAATAACATATGCAAATCTGATGCCTCTAGGACCCCTTTCACACTGGGCTGGTGCGGCCGTCGGCGGTAAAAGGCTGCTATTTTTAGCGGCGTTTTACAGTCGTTTTAGCGGTGGTCTGGGGGCACTTGCGGGGTGGTTTTAACACCCACTAGCGCCCGAAAAAGGGTTAAAAGCGCCGATGCAGAGGCGCTTTGCCAGCGGTTGTGCGGCCCTGTCCCATTGATTTTGATGGGTAGGAGCGGTTAGGAGTGGTGAATACACTGCTCCTTCACTGCTCCAAAGATGCGGCTAGCAGGACTTTTTTCACCTTCCAGCCAGCGCACCGCTTTAATGTGATACATGCAAGCTTGCCGATCACCCCAGTTGATGTTTAGCATAGGTAGATGACAAACAATTCTGCTAAATATCAATCTTCGCCATTTTATTCTCTACGTTAAATGCTACAAAATATATCTTTCAAAAAAAAAAAATTTAATGGGACAAAATAGTCTATTAGCATATGTACTTGCCTTGCAATTGACATCCGGGTATAGTTGTGAAACTTGTCCTCAAAAACACGCAAATTTTCATAGATGGCCCAAAATTGGCCTCTACTGTTTCTACTTGCAATAATTGGATGGATCCAGTAGCGGCGTCGTCTTCTCATCCTCATCCTTCGCTTCCTCTCTTCCTCCTCTTCCATTAACACTGCCACACCAGCAGTTACTACAGCTGTCATCAAATAAGGCAATGACAACATTGTGGTGACAGGACAAGACACACGACAGGAAGCAGGAAGCGACAGGAACAACAATGATGTCACAAGAGCTGAGTAGCGCTGATTGGCCACAGGCAAAGTCGCCTGTGCTTGAGGCGACTTGTAAGTCGCTCTAAGTCGCGTCGAAGTCGCGTCGATAAGTCGCGCGCAAGTCGTGTCGCGGTAGTGTGAACGGGCCCTAACTGTTAATACATTTAAAAAAAAACAATTCTCAATAAACATAAATACAGTAATTCTCTGAATAATCAGCATTCATTCAATTGTGCTTCAATGCAAATGTGAACATCATGTTCTGATCTTTATTGGAGAATTTTATTTTGTATATAGAGTGTTTATGTGGTGAGTTTATACTTTTCATTGAACAGAGTTTGGATAACACAGGGTTAAACGTAAAGGTCATAATCTGCACATTATCTGCACAGAATGCTTGGGGATATAGTGATGTGTTCCTGCTTAGGAGATGTATGTTAGCTTGGGGGGCTGCAAACTCTGCAGGGCTCCAACACACCCTCGCTGCTATTCCAACCCTTCACATATTTCCACATAAACTTCCCCCCTGGCATTAAACTTTGCCAGGTATTATGCTCAGCTTACCACCCCAAACTGATATTCCTCCCTCAGCTCACCTCTCTCCCTGCATGTCCTGTGAGCAGAATAGCTGTGCTCCTCCTCTGGGTTCTCGCATTATATGGCACTGAAGATAGAGGAGGGGGGGATTCAGTGGGACACACAGAGCAAGTATGTAGGAGACTGGGGGGGAAGATGAGGAGACAGAAAATCAGGAGGGGCCGACAAGGAGGAGCACATCACAAGAGGTCTGACTAAATACAATCTCTAAGCAGCAGGGACCTGATCTACCCGTCAACTAGCTGTGATTGACAGGTAGATCGAAGCGGAAGCTGTCATGGGGCCCCCTACTGGACATGCCTGAATGGTCAGGTGTGCGGCACTTACTATTGCGAGCTGTGTTGGCAGCTGCTGGTGTAGCACCTGCTGCACAGCTCGCATACTTCAAAGTCTTGGAGGACATGGCTGCTAATGGAAACTGAGTTCCTGTTGTTGAAAAAGTACAGGAACTCCGTTCCCATGCATTCCCGCAGGACTTGAGCCCTGACGCTGATACATTCTGACATCACAGAGCTTTACTGTTCACAGGAAAACTATGCACCGGACAAACATGAATTTTTTCAAACAGCTACAACAAAACACTTTCAATAGTATATTTTCTATATCAAAAGGTAACAGATTTCCTTATTAGGGTGTAAATATACTTTAAAGTGGTATTTTATCCAAAAACAATGTATTGCAGCTTACCAATTCTTACCTTTGTATTCTTTTCCTTTGTTGTACACAAGTTGATCCATCAATCGACTTGGGTTCTACCAGCACGTCTGATTTTTACATGGGACTATTGCCAGCGGCTATAGTCGCTAGCAATAATTACTGTGTTCTCCTGGCAGGGATGGCTCCCCGCAACACCCCCCCCACCACCACCACTGAGAGAACATAAAAGCTCAGTAGAAGGGATTCCCATCAACATTAACTGAGAATTGAGCAATTTTCTTTCTTGCAACCCATGGATTCTCTTGAATGGGGCACATAACTATGCAAGATCATAGCCGAGGCAAATTGTCCATTCCTGAACAGATCTGAGAAATATTCTCTGCCTATCAAATGTTTCTTTGAAGTGGATAAAGGGTTGGTAACATATGGGACTACAAGACCTGTATCTAGCTAATGAATTCAGCCCGTCAGGTCTCCACTACAGTATTTAACTCAGATGGTATCTTTTCCTTGCATTTGAATTTATGACGGGTAAATAGCAGAGCATCTCCCATATCACACACACCTAACATTCCTGCAGATCAAAAGGAACTGTTGAATGACTTAGGTTTTCAATCTAAAGCCTGTCATATGTGTACAGATATATATATATATATATATATATATATATATATATATATATATATATATATATATATATATATATATATATATATATATACAAATATTCCCAGTTGCTAATGGAGATTACTCATAAACTCCTCGTAAGGCAACAGCTTGTTCCTATTCTAATTCCTTAAGAGTTTTTAGAATTTGATGTGTACTGGGGGAAGGGGATATGTGTACTGGGAAAGGGAGGAGGAGAAAAGTGTACTGGAGCAGGAAATATTTGCTGGGGGGGGTTTCAGGGGGATATATGTGCAATGGGGGAGGGGGGAGATGGAGATGTGTGCTGGGGAGGAACAGAGAGCTGTATACAGCAGTGGGAGAGGGGGAGAGATGTATACTGGGTAAGGAAGAAATGTATACTTGTGAGGAGATGAGTACTAAGGGGAAGGTAAAGTTTTGACCCCTGTGCTGTATGTAATTCATGCTGGCCTTTACATTATGCACCCCATCTCCTGCACTTGGTGGATTATGTACTCCTGACCCCTGCACTCTAAGCATTAAGCACTATTGACCCCTCCACTCTGCGGATGACATACTCCTAACCCCTACACTCTTTGTGGTTCACACACATGACCCCTGCACTCTGTACAAGGTCCTTGCCCCTGTGCTCAATGCTTGACACACTCCTGATCCCTGCACTCTGTGTATTACTTACTCCTAACCCTTGCACTCTGTGTGTTACATGCTCCTGACCCTACACTAGGGATTCTGTTCTAGTTTTACTGCTATTACTATTTTTGATCACCAAAGCCTTGTACCAAGACTGACTGTGGTGGGTTTCCAGAGCCAAAAAGCAACACCTTACGCTTTGCGTACTTCCACAAGGATCAAGCACAGTTTTACAAAAGGCTTATACCATAACAAATAAAGCAGAAACAGAAAACCGCAAATCTGACCAATTGTGCAGCAAGGGCTGGAAAGGTCTGGTGTTCACTGTGATCTATAGAGGAGTAAATTGAGTGCCGAAGATTACACTCATGGGCTATACCTTGGTTAATGTACAAGGCATTATCTCAACATGTGTAGAGGGAATGAGTGGAAGCCAGTTTATGGATTGCAGGGGTTGTCCTAGAGAAAGAAACTAATTTCCAGTGACCGAAACCTGTGGTAGTCATAACTGTAGCCTCAGGGCAAGTAAAACTGGGCAGTACCCTACGACCATGATATGGTGTTTTCTATCCCAGGTATAAGGGGGAGAAGGCCTAAGGCATACCACTTGGTTACAAGCAGGTGGGGTTTTTATGCACCTTAGAGATTAGTCCAGAGCCATTCTAATTGGGCATTTATTTATTTATGTATTTATTTTATCCACCACTGCACATTTTCTTTCTGTAGTACAGACATAAAATCTCGGTGAATACTAAATAATTCAGCCAAAATGAAAGAGTTGGCAGTACTCTACACGAGGGCCCAAAAGGAATCAACAATATTGGAGTTTAGCCTGACTTACAATGGGGCCTTTTTACCAGAATTTACTGAGGCTTGTTTGGCAGATTTTGTGGCTGTTGTAAAATTTATAGCTTAGCTCCAGACACAAAAACTTTTTAGATACAATACATTCCTCAGTAGCTGCAAAGGACATAAATTAACTTTGTGCACATCAAATGTCTTTGCAAACCCAATTATAGCCTTGTAAAAGTAGCAGTGACATCATCACTATGCGGCCCGTGCAGAGAGCAAAGATGCAGGAGGGATCCAGTAGGTCACAACCACTACAGGATGCCTGCAGAAAACTACAGGAAGGTGAAAATACAAGACCAGTCCCCCTGCATCAGGAGAGAGAGCAGCACTGATAGGTCTCTATTACAAGAAGCTCCTGCAACATTTAAAAAATTTTTATGTACACTGCGTGGCACATGTTCTGCGCAGTGTACAGTTCTGACTCATTCCCAGCAATTATGGGATTCCAAAAATGAAGGATGATGCTGTGAAATGAAGGTGGTGGATATGTCTCCTGTGCACATGTGCAGGAGTTACAGCATCAGACCAAAGGTTGCAGAACCCAAAAGCAGTGACAAAGGAGTTTGTAACAGGGTACGAATTTGCGACTGGAGCCCAGACCTGTCTTTGCTGGAGGTGGGCACACTAGGCCATAAGTGTGCCATATTATGTACGTATGATGCCTTTCTATCTGAACACAGTTGAAAAGAAATTTTGCAGCAGATGCTGAACTCCCTTGAACATTCTTGATGAGAGATCTACTCATCTAAGGTATTGTGTAAGCAAGCTCCTTTGATTTGTAAGGAGTGATAAATAATGTATAAATAAATAAATATCCAAATTAAAATCTATTTTTAGTTACCTATTTTGTATATTTATTTAGGCATTTGGGATATCATTAGAATGCAAATAAAGTACAACTGTATACACCAATTAGCCATAACATTATGGCCACCCACCAAATTTTGAGTATGTCCCTCTTTTGCTGCCAAATTAGCCTTGACCTTTTAAGCATGGATTCCACTAGACAAAGCATCACATTGCTTCCACTGGCTTGCCTACTTCCCATAGTGCATTCTGGTCCCAGGTAAGTGACGCAAATGCACCCAACCATCCATATGATGTAAAAGAAAATGTGATTCATCAGACCAGTCCACCTTCTTCCATTGCTCCATTGTCCAGTATTGATGCCCACATGCCTATTGTAGTTGCTTAAGGCTTTAGACATCAGCATGAGCACCCTGACTGGTCTGAGGCTACGCAGCCACATACGCAACAAACTGACACCTGACACATTCTGACACCTTTCTGTTGAAACCAGCATTAACTCTTTCAGCAATTTGAGCTATAGTAGATCTTCTATTGGATCGAAATACACAGGCCAGCCTTCGCTCCCCACAGACATTAATAAGTCTTGGCTGCCCATAAGCCTGTCGTCGGTGCACATATTTTCCTTCCTTGGACCACTTTTGGTAGGTCCTGACAACTGTAGAACAGAGATATCCCACGAGAGTTGCAGTTGTGGAGTTGCTTTGATCTAATCATTTAGCCATTACAAGTTTGCCCTTGTCAAAGTCACTAAAAATCTTATGCTTGTCCATTTTTTCTGCTTTGAACATATCAAAATCAGAGACAACATGTTTATTTGCTGCCTAATGTATCCTACCAACTTTCAGATGTCATTGTAGCCAGATAATTAATGTTATTCACTTAAAGGGCAACTTCACTTTTGTGGAAAAAAAATAGCAAATAAAAAAAAATAATAATATAACATTTGCAATTGCGACACAAGTCATATTGTAATCAGCTGTTATTAACAATTACCTTTCCTTTTCAATTTGCAGTTCTGTAATTTTTTATGAAATGCAATGCAATATGGCTATTTGGAGGTGTTCTGTACACAGAATGTGTACAGAGCACCTCCCAGATATGTAATTTCCTGCTTGTGTGATTGGCTCACTGATTTTCCCAGACGTCTGTACTAAGATACAAGTAAGATTTCAGGCATCCCTGCAATGAAAATTAAATGTTTTTGGTAAGATACTCCCAATAGGAAATCACATCTAAAAGGATGCAGACCCTGCAATTTCCTCATTAGAGCTTTGCAGGTGCAGCAGCTGTTTGAGAATTATGAAACCAAGTCATTAGACTGACTTCTGCTCACGGGTTCAGACAAACTCAGTGATTTCTCCAGAATAACAAAAGGTAGACATCTGCAACAAACTTTGGCAAAATCCTTGCAATGTACATAGCTCACCCAGAGAGGAATGTTTTTTTCTCAACAAAAGTGGAGTTACACTTTAACCTGTTAGTGGGCATAATATTATGGCTGATCAATGTATATACATTTTATGGATCTGGAATATGTGTCATAAGTATAGTTCAGGTACAGGGGTTCAGAGGCTGTGTGGACATGGTACAGGGAATCAGAGGCTGTGTGGACATGGTACAGGGGGTTAAAGGCTGTTTGGACATGGTACATGGGTCAGAGGCTGTGTGGACATGTTACAGGGGGTCAGAGGCTGTGCAGACATGGAACAAGGGGTGAGAAGCTGTTTGGACATGGTACAGGGAGTCAGAAGCTGTGCAGGCATGGTACAAGGGGTCAGAGGCTGTGTGGATATGGTACAGAGGGTCAGAGGCTGTGTGGATATGGTAAAGGGGTCAGAGGCTGTGTGGACATGGTACAGGGGTCAAAGGCTGTGTGAACATGGTACAGGGGTCAGAGGCTGTGTGGACATGGTACAGGAGGATGTCTGTCTCTGTGGATGGCTCTGCTCCTGCTCAGTCGCTCTGTCAGTCTGTCCTTCCTCCTCCTGCTTCATGCTTGGCTCAGTATAGGTAGGTCAGCACAATACACGTCTGAGGTCTGACTGACCTGGATGGATGGATGGTCAGTCAGTGCTCCATTCCAGAATCCTATCCAGGCCAGGCCAGGCACAGTAATCATCGACCTCCCACCCATGCTTTGGTGAGGCACCGCCGAGAACGAGTGCAGGCCATTCAAAAATGGCGCCAGGGGGTGACATTACATCACTACGCATGCGCCAGCCTGTGATGCCCGGTGTTCTGGCAGATAGTGTCCTGCCATTATATAGTGTCTGCCCCATACTGCGCATGCTCAGTACGGAGCAGACGACGCTTCGGAAAATGTCCGAAGCTGAACGGCGCCTGCGCCGTGTGTGGAGGAGGTAGCCCCACCATCTAAGCGGACATAGGGTTGTGAAAATGAGAGGGCCCCTCGCAGGCGAGCTTCGCTTGCCATGCTTTGGGCTCGGCCTCGCTGCGCTTGGCTCTTTTATATTCCTACTCTGTCTCCACTTGGATGGTGGGGATAGAACCTGGACTCACGGCACAGGCGCCGTTCATCCTCGGCTATTTTGGTAATCTGTGTTGCTGTGTACTGCGCATGCGCAGTACACAGCGGACACTATCCGATGGGGGACCTTATATGATGGGACACCGGCCGAGCATGTACGAGTTCTCCCAAGCCTGGCAGGCTTCGGAGCGGCTCATGCGCAGTAGCGCTGTCGGCCTGCAGCCATCTTTTTTATGGGTACTGCTACCCGTGACGGACATTTGGGAACACTGTCACCAAGTCATTCATGGGTGCACTTTTTTTAGGGCCTCGGTACACTTAGGAAACCTAATTCAATAATCAAACACAGGTGCACATTTTGAAGGAAAAGAAAAATACCATTTTATTTTTGCTGGCACTTTACAGCAATGCTACAGATGTGCATTGGCAAAATCCTTCAGTGATTCCTGGCAACACATATACAGTACTAACCATCTGGCCTTTTTAACAGTCATCAAATGGGAACTAATGTGATGTTTTATTATTGCTGTTAGCGTGATGCAAAAATGTCATTTCTATGAAAGGAAGCAATTTTATTATGAGAGCAATTGAAATTGTTTATTTATTTTGTGTTTGCTTTTGTTTCATGATAAAGTAGATCTGCCATTAAAATGAACTTTATATAACAAAAAAAGCTAAAAAAAATAAAATAAAATAAAATAAAAAAGGCACATAAGGTGCATGCACATAGCTTTTTCTCCATAGAACTTACCAAAGGTCCCAGGCATGCTTAAAGGTTTCACTTAAAGATTAGAAGCATTCTGTCAATACATTTGGATATATGGAGTGGATGGGTGCCAAACCTCTTGTTAGAAATTGCATTATTTTTATACTGAGCATTTCGGATTCATGCACAGGTAATGACTTAGGGTCCATTTACATGTGTGTAATGTGTTAGTGCACTTGCATATTAATAACATGTATTAGCACGTTATGACTTGTGTTAACGTGCATTGCATTAGGGTAGCCCTTTGAAAATAATGCAGTGTATGTGTGTGTGTGTGTGTGTGTGTGTGTGTGTGTGTACCCTGTAGTGACTACTTTTGCATTGATACATTACATTAAAGTGAAGATCTCTTCATGCTGGATTTCTTCATGCCCTTTTGCAGATATAGCTATGTAAAACATTAAAAATAAGTGCCTATACTGTTTAAAAATCCAGTCATACACAGTTTCACCTTGCTCTGCACATGATCTGTTGCTCTCTTTTTTTTAACACTGTGCCAAAAATCAGAGTCACTAGAGGTTGAGGATTTACTGCTGCTCAAGAATTCTGGGCTTCCGCAAAATGGCAGCCTCAAGAAGAAACAGGAACAATACTGGAGGAATTTTGCAGTGCGCACTCATTTTGGCATAATTATTAATGTGTATGTTCCTTGCTAAACAATATATTTTTTTATGAAGTTGTTATGAGTAAAAATTACATTTCCAAAGAAAAAACGAGTCAAATCCCATTTGTATTGACTTGTGGTTACAACTGCCAGCACCCGAGTATTGAGAAAATAACGAAAAAATAACAGCGTGGGGCCACCCTAGTCCATACCAGAATATCCAAACAAAAGAACTCGTTGCTCCAGGTGAGACAGGAAGCCTAATGATATCACAGGTGCCCGCCTCAGCTCGCCTCCGCATACGATCAACACTGAAGACACTTAAGAAACGGTTGCACTCCAAGATCCATCAAAGTTCTTATTTAATAACGAACATCGCAAGTGTTACAGACAGTTCAAATGGTAAACGCGTTTCACACACTAACAGGTGCACTTATTCAATACCTAATGAATAAGCGCACCTGTTAGTGTGTGAAACGCGTCTACCATTTGAACTGTCTGTAACACTTGGGATGTTCATTACTAAATAAGAATTTTGATGGATCTTAGAGTGCAGTCATTACTTCAGTGCTAGTCGATACCAGGCCCTTTGGATTGGTATGGATTGGAGGGGAACCCCACACCAATTTTTTTTTTAAATGGTCACCCCCAAACTCCATACCAAACCCGTATATGAGCATGAAGCCTGACAGGTCAGAAAAGGGGGGGACGATGCCCCCTTTTCCACTGAACCATACCAGGCCACATGCCCTCAACATGGGGGGTGGGTGATTTGTGGTGGGGGCTCTGCCAAGGATAAGGGCCTCATCCCCAGAAATGTAACTGATGGTTGTGGAGGTCTTTGGGTGGGGGGCTTATCGAAATCTGGAAGCTCCCTTTAACAAGGGGGCCCCAGATCCCACCCCCCATATGAAAGAGTATCCCCATTCACCACATTTTTTTAAAAAGTAATAAAAACAGGAGACAAGCTTTTGGCAAATCCTTTATTAAAAAATAAAAAAATAGTGCCCCTCTATAAAAAATCATTTGTCAATCATGCCACCTGCTGGCCCACCGACCCAAAAAACTGAAGCCCAAAACACAAACACTGGCCACAGTTGTAGGGATGAGCCCTTTGTCCTCATCAACATGGGGACAAGGTGCTTTGGGGTGAGGGGCAGCACTCACTTGTCCCCCTCCCTTTTCTGACCTCCGAGGCTGCATGCCCAGATAATGGTCTGGTATGGATTTTGGGTGGGACCCCACAGCGTTTTTTTTTTTTTATTTTGGCATGGGGTTCCCTTTCAAATCCATAATAGACCTGAAGGGCCTGGTATGAACTGGGGGGACCCTCACACAGTTTTTTTATTTAGTTGTTAATCAGCACTTTTTTATTATTATTAAGCTGTCAGCAGGGAAACCCATTGACAGTTGATGACTCATCGGTTGTTAAGGAGGTTACGGCCAGATTCCCGGCCCGCTCCTTACCAACCAGCTTACACTGTGCCCTAATTGGGTAAAGCTTTGCCCAATCAGGACAATGCAGTGCTCAGTGCATTGCGTATTTTTCGGCACGGCGAACACCCTGAAAATTTGGGTTTTCAGGGAACGGTCAAACAGTCAAATGTTCGCCCAACACTAGTGCCCATCAGTGCCACCTCATCAGTGCCCCCTTATCAGTGTCCATCAGTGCAGCCTAACAGTGCCCATCAGTGGATTCTCATCAGCGCACATTAGCAAAGGAGAAAAAAGACCTGTTTACAAAATTTTATAACAAACTATGAAAAATTTTTCTTTATAAAATGTTTGGTCTTTTGGTCTTGGTTTAGCAAAAGAAAAAAAAAACACAGTGATGATTAAATAGCACCAAAAGAAAGCTCTATTTGTTTGAAAGGGAAATTGCATATGGGTACAGTGTAGAATGACCACACAATTGTCATTCAAAGTGTGACAGTGCTAAAAGCTGAAAATTGGCCTTTGCAGGAAGGGGGTAAGAGTGCCCAGTAGGTAAGTGGTTAATGAAAGCCCTAATTCACCCATAGACATGATGTGATTTTTTTTACTGGATTAAGTATGTAGGAGAATTCTAACCATTGTTCAAGAGCCAAATAACTTTAACCACTTAACAACCGGCCCATAGTCGAATGACGGCTACGGGGCGGTTGTTTAAATCTGAGAGGCCATCATATGACGTCCTCCCAGAATTCCGCTCTCTTGTGCCCCCTGGGGCGTGCACTTCGAGAGCATCCATGACCACCGGGTCCACAGGACACGGCGCATCACATATCAAGGTTTACCAAAGCCGGCGTCATGTTATGAAGCCAGTTCCTCCCTCCCCTCTCTGTACCGATCGGTACAGTGGAGGGGGAAGAGATCGGTGTCAACAGCACTGTGGGCTGGATCTGCAGTGCCTGCAGTGCTGCTCACCGAAAATTAACCCCTCAATTCCCTGCCAATACTCTGCAATACCCTGCAATACTCTGCAATACCCTGCCAATACCCTGCAATACCCAGCAATACTCTGCAATACCCAATACCCTGCCAATACTCTGCAATACCCAGCAATACCCAGCAATACCCTGCAATACCCAATACAGTGCCAATACTCTGCAATACCCTGCAATACTCTGCAATACCCTGCCAATACTCTGCAATACCCTGCCAATTCTCTGCAATACCCAATACCCTGCCAATACTCTGCAATACCCTGCAATACCCTGGCAATACTCTGCAATACCCTGCAATACCCTGCCAATTCTCTGCAATACCCAATACCCTGCCAATACTCTGCAATACCCTGCAATACCCTGCAATACCCTGCCAATACTCTGCAATATCCTGCAATACCCTGCCAATACTCTGCAATACCCTGCAATACTCTGCAATACCCTGCAATACCCTGCCAATACTCTGCAATAGCCTGCAATACTCTTCAATAGCCTGCCAATACTCTGCAATACCCAATATCCTGCCAATACTCTGCAATACCCTGCAATACTCTGCAATACCCTGCCAATACTCTGCAATACCCAGCAATAATCTGCAATACTCTGCAATACCCTGCCAATGCTCTGCAATACCCTGCCAATGCTCTGCAATACCCAATACCCTGCCAATACTCTGCAATACCCTGCCAATACTCTGCCTTTTTAAAAAAATTTATTTCAGGCTTCCCAGCCTAGAGGTGAGAGGTGGGGTCTTATTGAAAATGGTGTTCAAACCACACAAGTGAGGTATCGCTGCGAACGTTAGAGCAAGAGAAATAATTTTGGCCCTAGACCTCCTCTGTAACTCAAAACATGTAACCAGTAAAACATTTTAAAGCGTCACCTATGGGGATTTTTAATTAGCGACGTTTGGCGCCATTACACGAGCGTGTGCAATTTTGAAGAGTGACATGTTAGATATCTATTTACGCAGCGTAACTTCATCTTTCACATTATGCAAAAACATTGGGCTAATTTTACTGTTTTGTTTCTTTTAAGCACAAAACTGTTTTGGCATGTTAGGGTCTCAAGAAATGAGATAGGCCGTCAGTCCTTCGGGTGTGATCAATTTTCAGATATTGGCACCATAGCTTGTGGACTCTATAACTTTCACAAAGACCAAATAATATACACCAATTTGTACTTATTTTTACAAAAGATATGTAGTAGTATAAATTTTGGCCAAAATTTATGAAGAAAAATTACTAATCTGCTAAATTTTATAACAGAAACGAAGAAAAATTTATTTTTTTTACAGAATTTTCGGTCTTTTATAGCACAAAAAATAAAAAACCCAGCGGTGATTAAATACCACCAAAAGAAAGCTCTATTTGTGTGAAAAAAAGGACAAAAATTTCATATTTGTACAGTGTTGCATGACTGAATAATTGTCATTCAAAATGTGAGAGCACCGAAAGTTGAAAATTGGTCTGGTTATTAAGAATGTTTAAGTGCCCAGTGGTCAAGTGGTTAAAATAGCTTGGCTTTGGTCCATCAAGACATTTAAAGCAGAATGCCCTGAGAGGGCTAAAGAATATGGACCGAAATAGCATGGACATGTCCCTGCCCCCCGGACAGATAGAATATTTCATTTTATTTAAAAAAATAAAAAGAGTCATGCCACTTTAAGAAAAAGGTACAGCATGTCAGGCGGGGAAATTAGGGGTCAGGTAACATTGGGGAATAGGTAGGGAATGTCATTATCCAACCAGGAATGTTTAAAAGGTCACATTACCAGTGGGAACATTCTGGAAGAAGGTCAAGGCTATATAAAAGTGTCCTCTGATGAAATCTCTTCACCGCTGGTCAGATTACAGCAACAAGCTCAGCTCAATTGAGCTATTATATTTTGTATGTCGGCTGTCCTGACCATGAAGACTCTAATGTGCCAAGTACTGGAGAGAGCAGGGGACAGAGGAGGTGAAGAATGGCTGAGATGTTTGGAGTTGGAAGTAGAAGAGGACATACAGCAGGAGCAAGTACCTGTAGAGGAAGAACCGGCAGTGGCAGAGGTACCTGGCTTAATTAACAGAAAAGGCAGACCTGTCACTCGCAGTCCACCACAGCGCCCCTCCCTCAGACTGAAGGGAACCAGAATTGGTGCTGCCAGAAGAGGCAGCTTCCGGGGGGGTACCAAAAGAATTAGCCTCAGAGAAAAGAGGAGGAGAACACTATCGCCGTCGCCTCAAAGGAACAGAGGAAGGCAGGCTCAGGTATCAGCATCCACTGTGATGGCTGAGGAGACAGCAACTACCACAAAGAGAGACAGTCATTCAAGATTACCTCATACACAAGAGAAAGTGATTCCTACTGTGACCACTGGAGGCTCAAGAGAGCAGCAGCTGCTGAGTTCTCCTAGGCAAGCTAATGCAACAGCGGCATCTAGTGGTCAGGGTGAGTTGGCACAGCTATAATGGCTTCTATTAAAGCGGGATTCCGCTGACCTATTATTTTCTTTTTTTGTGTCACATCGCTATACGTTTAAAGTATTATGCTATCACTCGCTTCTTGCAGCTTTTAGATCCATTGCTTGCCGATTTCGTCCGTGAGGTAAACTTATAAAAATTCCTCCCGGCGGTTTCCATTTTTATTGTGGGCATTTGAAGCCCACGAGCACTGATTTCCTGGATGTGGTGAATGCTGTGCTCCCAGCATTCGCCGCTCGATCCCGTGCATGCTCAGTGATATCAGTGAGCAGCATCGTAGAATTTCGGGTTGCCATCACAACGGGCGGCGTCGCCAGAAGTTCCCGCCCCATTGGGATGGCAACAAAACATAAACAAACAACTTCGTCACGTGACCGGCGTCTTCCTTCTGAAATCTCACGAGATTTCGGCATGACGGCACCCCCCACGGATTCTTGGGAAGAATATAACAAAGTTCCCAGGGGTCATTGCAAAGCTGGGGAAAGGCGATAAACACGCCTACTCCCACGGGAGGAGAGCCCGGAAGTCAATATAATCATTTCTGCTAAAAGGTAATTAATGCATAATAATTTTTTTTAATGGTAATTTCTGCATCTATGCTCCAAAGCGATTGGAAGAACATTAAGTTGCAATTTTGAGTACAAAACCGCTTTAACAAGCTTAATGACAGCATTAAATCTCATAGTAATGATAATGTTAATTACTCTAATGTATGAGTGAATGCATCCGAGAATAGGTGTAGTAATGTTTCTAATACTATTAGTACTTCTTCTATTTCAGCAATTAACACCAATAGCATTAATACCTTAACATCTGAGTTGAATATTAATAATTCTTCCGCCTGCCTCTCTCGGTGGTAGGACGGTGCAATCTAATCAAGATGGTGTGAATGCCGCAAATATTATATGTAATACACAACTCGCCAGTATGGATTCCAAAACACTGGTTTAAAAAACTAGATAGCATATTTAGAGAGCTAATCTGGAAGAATGGAGCAGCTAGGATCCGCTTACAGACGCTGCAGCAGCTGAGAGAGGCAGGAGGCCTGCCATTGCCAAATCCAAGGTATTATTTTTTGGCGGCACAAATTCAGTATATGAGAGGAAGCAATTTATCAGAAGAAAGGGAGGTAGGAAACAGGTTGCTGCTGAATGACACCGGTCATAGTACAGTAGTGGGGCGGTGGAAGCGGACTCCTTTGGATCTTGATACACAACAACACAATTAATGGTGAGGATTTCGGAATCCGTTAAGGAAGTTAAGGCCATGCTGGGTCATGGCGGATTTTCTGAGTTTTCCCCTATATGGGATAACAAAAATTTAAAGGAACTTAAGGTAATGGGGAAAATAGAGGCGTGGGATCGCAAAGGTATCCACTACTTAGCACAGTTATACAGGGCAGGGACACTGAAATCATTTCAGGAGATAAGTGGGGAATATGAAATCTCAAACCGACTATTTTACAGATATCTACAGGTCAGACATGCCCTGGACACACAATTTAGTGGGAAGGAACAAGAGTGGAGTGAAATGCCCTTTCTTAGGAAACTGGTAAATGCCAGAACATCTAAAGGGCTAATATCAGATATGTATAAGCATATAATGAGAGCAGGACAGGAAGGAGAGGTGGAACCCGGTAACAGGGATAAGTGGGAGAAGAATGTGGGGATAATAACAGAGGAGAAATGGAGGAGGGTCTTGGCATAGGCACCTAAGGTCTCGCTCTCCCCCTCACAAACTATGTCCCACTTATACCTGGTATACAGGTCTTATTATACACCCGCAAAGTTGTTTTTGTATGGAAAGAGGCCGAATGCAGAATGCCAAAGGTGTGAGGACAGGAGGGGAGACTTGGTGCATATGATCTGGCGATGTCCCAAGTTGCATAGGTATTGGAGTGGAATAATGAAAAAAATAAAAACTGTGTTTGGGACATCAATGGACACGGAGGCCAGAGTCTGCCTTTTGGGCTAATAGAATAGGAAGGTGTATTGGGATCCAGGCAGATAGCAATGAATCGATGTTTGTTTCAGGGAAGGAAACTGATTGCACATAAATGGCAGGAAAAAAAATCCACCAACGGTAGCAGAATAGGTGAAAGTGGTAAAAGACATGATTGGGAAGGAAAAATATATATATATAAGAAGAGGGGCAACAATAAGAAATTTGAAAAAATATGGAAGCAATGGCTGGAGTTAGAGTGTTCTGGAACATATAGATGTGACTAAGGAAGAGAGGAAGAAAGAGTGAGAATGTAAGTGGAATGAGAGTAAGATAAGGGGAAAGGGGAGATAAGGGGAAGAGGTGGGGAGATAATGGAGAACAAGTCGTGCCAAAAATCTGACGATAAACCTGAGGAAGATAGACGTAGACCCGTGGCAAGGTCTTTTCATAATTGGATACAGGCATTTAGCATTTATGCCAGTGTATTAGGAGAAAAACACCCAGAATACTATTGTGGTCTTTTTCAACATCTTGAGCATGTGCTTGATGCATATAAAAGCTTTGGTGGTTTAGGATGGTACCAGTATGATGAATCTTTTAGACAAAAATTGTCCATATATCCTTCTTTGAAACGGGGCAATAAAGAGATAGGTTTATGGTTAAACCTTATAGTGCTGCAAAAATTGGCTTACCCTAGACAACAGCCCTCTGTTACAGTGTCCCCTTATAAAAGGTGTTACTGCTTTGCATTTAATGAGAATCAGTGCAAATGGGGGGGATCATGCAAGTACAAGCATGAGTGCTCGCACTGCTCAGGCCCCCACCCATTGTTCAAATGCTTTAAAAGGAATACCAGACACAGCGCATGTGCGAGTGCTCCGACATGGCCGCCTGAGCCACGAGCTCCGCACCACCCCGGACCGCCGATCCAGCTGCCGCCGCTCACAGCCAACGAAGCTCCCCCTCAGCTACTCCCCTTAACGTGGGAAAGGTCGTGAACAGCAGCGGATGCCTGGCCACCCCGCAAGATGGGATTTAGGGCCGCAATTCAACCGTTCAGCGGGGAGAGGGTGTACCAAGATGGCCGCCGCCACCTCAGCTGCACAGCCACACGCGGCCTTCACAGACAAACCGCCAGATCACAGGCAAGTGCTGACCCCAGCCACATTATCCTATTCTCAGGTGGCACAGGGTGGCTCCCAACGCAGACTAAAACCGCCCGACGAACCCTGCTCGCCGCAGGTCCCATCACCAGCTTCCACTGAATCCCTCATAGGCCACCACATGGAGGACTTTCCTCTATCCCCAGAGGGCCCCGCCACACCGCAGCCCCAGGTACCTGCATCCCCGCACTTCTCCCTGACGGACATCTCCGCTCTCCAAGCAAATCTTTTCTCTAAATTCTCGGAACTACTTGACAGAGGGCTGGCTAATACTGCTGCCCAGATTACTAATAACATAAAATCAGACTTTGCCAATCTGGGAACCAGAATTGAGGCCATAGAAAACAAAATGGACACTACGGACTCCAGGACCAACCAAAATGAGGCCGATATTAAAACTATCCAGGAACAACTAGATGTAGCCATTGCAAGAATCGACGACCTTGAGAACAGATCCAGGAGGTACAACTTCCGAATCTGCGGCCTACCGGAATCCATTTCTGACATCCCCCTTACTGTCCGGGACATTATCTCGCAGCTGGCCCCACAAATCCCGCCGCAACGTCTGGAACTGGACAGGGCACACGGGTCCCTAGGGCCCCCCAGAAAGGATGGCTCCCCCCGGGACATAATTGTAAAGCCCCATTACTATGCAATCAAAGAAGAAGTGATGCGTCAATCCAGAGCGCAACCAGATCTCCAATTTCAGGGTCACCGCATACAGATATTCGCAGACCTGGCTCCCTCCACCATACAAAAGAGGAGGGCTCTCAAACCACTTCTGCTTGTGCTCAGCCAGCAAGACATAAAATATCGATGGACTTTCCCGTTTGCAGCAAAGTTCTCCCTCAACGGAAAATCATACTCCTTTGCCAACATGGTGGAAGGAGAAAAACTCTTTCTACACCTGAAGCTGATTTCTCAGGAGCTCCCCATGGACTTTTCCTCATCTTCTGCCGGATCAGCCAAGAGACCCCCCCCGACCAGCCCAGTCTCCCCTCTCTGGCTCAATGGCCGCACCAAGAAGAGCAAGGAAGGAGGCCCCCCCTGAAAGATGACTGCAGAGAAGTCTGACTCTTCCTTACTCTTCACATTACCGGGTGGATTTCATCGGGCAATAGCCTGCTCGACGGACGGAGTAATAAACTCCCATTTCACGGTTTATTTGACTCTCTCCCTCCTGTACATATTTGTTATTTTGCCAGGGTGAGGGCCACATGGCAGTTTAGTGGGGTTGTCCCCCTATACCCCCACAGGGGAAATATATCATCTGGGTTACATATGCATCTTCCTTGCAGCTCCCGGGATGTTTAGGAAGAGAACCACTGCCCGCTACTTAAACCGGGCCTACCAATGGCTGTCTCCCCCAGGTCCGCACGGACCTGCTTTTTATAACTGGGCCCTTGGTCTCCATAAGTTTACATTGTGTTAACAGGTTATTTGGTCTACAAATCCCCGTGTACCCATTTCCCTTTATTCAGATTCCACTGATCCTTAGTTTGTTGGTTTTGGGGCGGGGGGTGGGTCTGGCTCCTCTCGGACCAATAGAACGGGGGAGGGGGTTCTGCCCTATATTCCCCTACTTCCTCACCAAGGTTTCAGGTTACAGATCCTCGGGTGTGGCCCCAGCCGGGTCCGGATGGGTTATCTCCCCATACGAAAGATGATCACCAGAAGTAGCTGGGGTCCAACAGCTGGCAGGAAATAGTTGCTCTCAACATAATGGTGTTACGTTCATAAGTTTTACATGGTTTCTTTATGTTATTCTGTTAGGGTCCGGGGTGGTCCCTATGTGCTCGCACCCATCTCATAGAGGTAGTTCATATCTCTTTGACATGGGCCTTTGGGCGATCCCTAGGATCGTCCAAACTAATCTCGACGGGGGTCGGTGGGTTCTTTCACGCCGGCCCTACGCCAGTCTTCGTAGAAGACGTGTTTCTCTGTTTTGTGTTTCCCTTCCCTCCCATACCTCATGTTCCTTCCTTCTTTTCCCCAAGCGTGTCCGTGGTGAAGCTACCGGTCCCAGGGCTCTTCTCGACTTCTGCACCAGACCGGAGGTCTCGTTCCAGGGCGTCAACACCCCAAGGGTAAGTGGATGTATTTGGTTGATCACTCCCCCTCTCTGTCCTAATGGCTAACATATCCCCTATTAACAGGGATCTGAGACTGGCTTCACACAATGTACAAGGTCTAAACTCCCCCAGGAAGAGGAGAATAGCCTTCGAACGTTACCGAGCCCTTAAAATTGATGTAGTCCTGTTGCAGGAAACGCACTTCCCTATTCGCTATAGACCCAAATTTATCCACTCCTCCTACGCCACATTTTTTCTTGCAAATGCCCCTACCAAAACCAAGGGGGTTGCGATCCTCTTCTCTAAACACTGTAACTTCGC
Organism: Lithobates pipiens; assembly: GCF_037356315.1. NCBI lineage: Eukaryota > Metazoa > Chordata > Amphibia > Anura > Ranidae > Lithobates > Lithobates pipiens. The sequence continues at coordinate 190,366,623 of NW_027507903.1, forward strand.
ACACATTTCAGAATATAGGGATCCAGAGGGTAGGTTCATCCTCGTGAAGGGGACGTTTGAAGGAATACTTTATTCCATAGTCTCATATTATGCTCCCAATAAAGGACAAGCCAAATTCTTCCAGTCTCTCTACTCGACATTGCGTCCGATGCTAGAAGGCAAAATTATCATGGGTGGGGACTCCATTGTAGCATTTGACCAGGGGCTTGACAAAACTAAACCCCCTAAAGATCAAGCGACGAGACCCTCCAAAATGAGCGGTAAAATAGCAAAATTTCTCTACTCTAAAAATCTAGTTGATATCTGGAGGGAATTAAATCCTAAGAGTAAGGATTACACACATTACTCGTCTCCACACCAGTCCTATGCCAGGATCGATCACATCCTGATTCCCCCATCGCTAGTTCCCTTGGCCCTAAAAGCCTCCATTATAGACTCCCCATTAGGGATGAGCTTCGTGTTCGAGTCGAACATACGTTCGACTCGAACATCGGCTGTTCGTCCGTTCGGCGAAGTCCGAACATTTTGGTCCGTTCGCGCCAAATTCGTGTGGCGCTCACGGCCCACAATGCACTGCGATGGCGCAGTGCATTGCTGGCTCATGATTGGCCAAGCATGCACTGTGACACTGTGAGCTAGTGCGTGCTGTCTGTGTGCTCTGTACCCAGTACATACCGCTATATCCACCTACATAGCTGTTCTCTATTTGAGCCCACTTGCCATCTGCAGGAGTTATTGGAAGTTGTGTGTGCCTCCAGCACAGCACAGTATACATCTGTATATACCCCTTTATCTCTGCTGTTCTATAATAAAGGCATCTGCAGGAGTTAGTGGGTGTTCTGTGTACCTTCAACACAGTACACACCGATCGTTTTCGGACGATTTTCGATCTTGCTGTTGTGTAGTGGTTGTTGTCTGCGTGCCCTGACCGCAGTATACACCGCTATATTCACCTCACCTATATAGCTAGTGATCTATCTTTTATAATAGAGCTTGCAGTCAGTAGTGTTAGGAGCTAGTGCGTGCTGTCTGCGTGCTCTGTACCCAGTACATACCGCTATATCCACCTACATAGCTCTTCTCTATTTGAGACCACTTTCCATCTGCAGGAGTTATTGGAAGTTGTGTGACTCTAGCACAATATACACTACCCAACTGCTTTTTTACCCAACTCCCTTCAGGCCATTACCATGTCTGGAAGGCCAGCAAGGAGAGGCAGACAGGCACGAGCCGATAAAAGAGGGCAAGCAGGCTCTGTGTCTAGAGACAACAGTGCTGGTCGTGGATGCGGTGCATTGTCATCAGCACGTGGCCATGGGACACGCTTGTCCTTCTTTTTGGCAGCTGGACATGTTGAGCCGCAACATGCCAACGACTTGGTAGAGTGGATGACCAAGCCCTCTTCATCCTCCTCATCCTCTCTCACCCAGTCTCAGGGTACTAGCAAAGCAGCTGCCAACGCATCGTCTTCCCTCCTCTCAATGTCATCATCAGTGACTCCTTCCCTAGACCCACCACGTCCTCCTGAGGAGTCTCCTGAACTCTTTGAGCACAGTGTTGGGTACATGCTCCAGGAGGATGCCCAGTGTTTTGTGGGCTCTGATGATGACACTCAGCTAGAGGAAGGCAGTAGCGTGAGCGCAGAGAGAGGGGATGCTCAAGAAGGACAGCAATCTGGCAGTCATGTTCCACAAGCTGCAGCATACTGCCAGGTTTGCTACAGCGATGAAGAGGGAGGGGATGATGAGGGCACTGACTCCACGTGGGTGCCTGGAAGGAGAGAGGAGGAGGAGGAGGAGGAAGAGGAGGAGGAGGAGGCACATGTCCAACGAGGCAGGATGCCCTCCGGGCGCCAGCTTATGGCCAGCACACCGACTGAATCACACCGCAGAGCTCCGCCTGTGCAGGGCGCTGCCTCTGCGCGTTATTCTAAAAGTTCTTTGGTGTGGGCCTTTTTTGAGACGAGTGCATCAGATCGCACCGCTGCTATTTGCAACATATGTCTCAAGCGTATCTCGCGTGGCCAAAACATCAGCCGCTTGGGCACCACATGCTTGACCAGACATATGTTGACCTGCCATGCAGCTCGTTGGCAAGCGTACCTCAAAGACCCACACCAAAGAACAAAGCGGACCTCTCCTTGCTCCTCATCAGCTGGCATCTCCAACCCCACTAGACCTTCAGTCCTCTCTGAAACCTGCTCTGAGAGGAATGAAGGTGTAGAATTAGGTATGTCACAGCCAAGTGCTTCCGGGAACTCTGCTAGCGGTACACCCACGTCCGATTATAGCAGGCAAATGTCCCTGCCCCAGCTGCTGGACCGGCGAAAGAAGTTCACTCCCAGCCATCCACATGCCCAGCGGTTGAATGCTAGCTTGGCTAAATTGCTAGCACTTCAACTGCTGCCTTTTCAGTTGGTAGACTCGGCCCCCTTCCGTGAGTTTGTACAATGTGTGGTTCCTCAGTGGCAGGTCCCAAACGCCACTTTTTCTCACGGAAGGCGATTCCGGCTCTCTACCGGCATGTGGAAGGCAATGTCCTTGCCTCGCTGGACAGGGCGGTCAGCGGTAAGGTGCATATTACCGCTGACTCATGGTCCAGCAGGCATGGACAGGGACGTTACCTGTCTTTCACGGCCCATTGGGTCACTCTTCTGGCAGCTGGGAAGGATGCAGGACAAGGTGCAGTAGTGTTGGAGGTTGTTCCGCCACCACGCCTCCAAAATGCTACTATTGGTTGTGACACACCTCTCTCCTCCACCCCCTCCTCTTCTTCTTACTCCATGGCCTCTTCCAGTGCTCTGTCCTCAGAACCAGCGGTGCTTCATAGGCGTTCCAGAGGCTACGCAAGTACGCAGGCAAAACGATGCCATGCCGTGCTTGCGCTGGTTTGTTTGGGGGACAGGAGCCACACTGGGGTGGATGTTTTGTCAGCTCTGCAGGGGCAGGCCGAGAGGTGGTTGACGCCACGCCAGCTTAAGCCAGGAATGGTGGTTTGTGACAATGGCACCAACCTCCTCTCCGCCCTCCGACAGGGACAACTGACCCATGTGCCCTGTGTAGCTCACGTCCTTAACCTGGTGGTGCAGCGGTTCTTGGGCAGGTACCCCGGCTTACAGGATGTCCTGAAGCAGGCCAGGAAAGTCTGTGTGCATTTCTGCCGATCATTTAATGCCTGTGCTCGGCTGGCTGAGGTCCAAAAGGAGTTGAACCTGCCCAAGAACTGCCTTATATGTGACATGCCCACCAGATGGAACTCAACGTTGGCCATGCTGCAGCGGCTGCACACGCAGCAGAGGGCCATCAATGAGTACCTGTGTGACTACGGCACCAGGACAGGGTCAGGGGAGCTCGGTTTTTTCTCACCGCGCCAGTGGGGCATGATCAGGGATGCATGCACTGTCCTGTCACCGTTTGAGGAGGCAACAAGGATGGTGAGCAGTGACAGTGCATGCATCAGTGACACTGTACCTCTTGTCCACCTCTTGGAGCATACGCTGCGTGGAATAATGGACAGGGCACTTAAGGCAGAACAGAGGCAGGAAGAGGAGGACTTCCTTGCCTCTCAAGGCCCCCTTTATCCAGACAGTGTTCCTGCTGTGCCACCCATCACACAGGAAGAGGATGAGGAGGAGGAAGAGGAGGAGGAGGATGATTGTGTCAGCATGGAGGTGGAGGCTGGCACTCAGCATCAGCAGCAGCAGCAGCAGTCTTGTAGGGATGATTTACAGTCCCAAGAAACACGTGGACTTGTACGTGGCTGGGAGGAGGTAGCTGCGGATCATGTTGTCCTTAGTGCCCAAGAGGATTTCGGACCGAATGCCTCAGCTAACCTACTCTGCATGGCCTCCCTGATCCTGCAAAGCCTGCGGAAGGATACTTGTATTCTTCGGATCAAGGAGAGGGACCATTACTGGCTGGCCACTCTCCTTGATCCACGGTACAAGGTTAAGGTTGCCGACCTTATCTTGCCATCGCAGAGGGAGCAGAGGATGAGACATCTCCGGGAGGTCTTGCAGAAAGGTCTGTGCAACGCGTTCCCAGAAACTGGGAGGTTACAAACTCCTGGTACTGGACAACGTGTTGCTGAGGCATCGGTCAGAAGGAGCGGTGGAGAAGGTGGCCGTCTGACTGATGATTTCAGACAATTTTTTAGTCCGCAGCCCCAAGGTATGATCGGTTCCAGCACCCATCGCCAGCGTCTGATTTACATGGTGCAGGAATACCTAGGGGCAAGGTCAGACTTGGACACCTTTCCCACCGAAAATCTTCTGGCTTACTGGGTCTTGAGGATGGATCACTGGCCAGAGCTTGCACAGTATGCAATTGAGCTACTGGCCTGTCCTGCATCCAGCGTTCTTTCGGAACGCACCTTCAGTGCTGCTGGTGGCTTTGTTACCGATCACAGGGTGTGCCTGTCCATCGAATCAGTTGATCGACTGACCTTCATCAAGATGAATCAGTCTTGGATCACCCACAGCTACCAAGCACCTGAAGCTGATGTAACAGAATATTTTTTTTTGAAATATCACATCCCTTCAAGACTGCCTATGCTGATGCTGAGTGACTGTCCTGTTATGTTGATTGTCTATCCTCTTCCTCCTCCGCTGATATGTTGGAAGAACATTTCTGGTTCTGGTTGATGCCATCAGCACAATTTTCTGCCCCTGTTTAACAGGGGCGTTTAAGTACAATTTTTGATGCAATGCTTTGCAGCAGGGCTAATTCCTGCAATCAAACAAGAGTATATGGGAGAGGTTGCAGTGTGGTGGCACCAGCACCAGTGCCTAAGGCCCAATTTTTCTGCCCCTGTTTAACAGGGGCTTTTAATTACAATTTTTGATGCAATGCTTTGCAGCAGGGCTAATTCCTGCAATAAAACTAGAGTATATGGAAGAGGTTGCAGTGTGGTGGCACCAGCACCAGTGCCTAAGGCCCAATTTTTCTGCCCCTGTTTAACAGGGGCGTTTAATTACAATTTTTGATGCAATGCTTTGCAGCAGGGCTAATTCCTGCAATAAAACTAGAGTATATGGAAGAGGTTGCAGTGTGGTGGCACCAGCACCAGTGCCTAAGGCCCAATTTTTCTGCCCCTGTTTAACAGGGGCGTTTAATTACAATTTGTGATGCAATGCTTTGCAGCAGGGCTAATTCCTGCAATAAAACTAGAGTATATGGCAGAGGTTGCAGTGTGGTGGCACCAGCACCAGTGCCTAAGGCCCAATTTTTCTGCCTCTGTTTAACAGGGGCGTTTAAGTACAATTTTTGATGCAATGCTTTGCAGCAGGGCTAATTCCTGCAATAAAACTAGAGTATATGGAGGAGGTTGCAGTGTGGTGGCACCAGTGCCTAAGGCCCAATTTTTCTGCCCCTGTTTAACAGGGGCCTTTAATTACAATTTTTGATGCAATGCTTTGCAGCAGGGCTAATTCCTGCAATAAAACTAGAGTATATGGAAGAGGTTGCAGTGTGGTGGCACCAGCACCAGTGCCTAAGGCCCAATTTTTCTGCCCCTGTTTAACAGGGGCGTTTAAGTACAATTTTTGATGCAATGCTTTGCAGCAGGGCTAATTCCTGCAATAAAACTAGAGTATATGGAAGAGGTTGCAGTGTGGTGGCACCAGCACCAGTGCCTAAGGCCCAATTTTTCTGCCCCTGTTTAACAGGGGCGTTTAATTACAATTTTTGATTCAATGCTTTGCAGCAGGGCTAATTCCTGCAATAAAACTAGAGTATATGGAAGAGGTTGCAGTGTGGTGGCACCAGCACCAGTGCCTAAGGCCCAATTTTTCTGCCCCTGTTTAACAGGGGCGTTTAACCACTTCAGCTCCGGACCAATACACACCCTAAGGACCAGAGGTCTTTTTCCAATTTCGCACTGCGCTGCTTTAACTGGTAATTGCGCGGTCATGCAATATTGCACCCAAACGAAATTTGCGTCCCTTTCTTCCCACAAATAGAGCTTTCTTTTGATGGTATTTGATTGCCTCTGCGATTTTTTTTTTTTGCGATATAAATGGAAAAAGAGCGAAAATTTTGAAAAAAAAAGATATTTTCTTCTTTTTGTTATAAGAAAAATCGAATAAACTAAATTTTAGTCATACATTGAGGGCAAAATTTATTCAGCCACATGTCTTTAGTAAAAAAAATGTCAATAAGCGTATATTTTTTGGTTTGCGCAAAAGTTATAGCGTCTACAAACCAGAGTACATTTTCTGGAATTTACACAGCTTTTAATTTATGACTGCCTATCTCAATTCTTGAGGTGCTAAAATGGCAGGGCAGTACAAACCCCCCCCCCAAATGACCCCATTTTGGAAAGTAGACACCCCAAGGAAATTGCTGATGGGTATGTTGAGCCCATTGAATATTTATTTTTTTTGTCCTAAGGGATTGAATAATGACAAAAAAATAAAAAATTATTTTTTTTTACAAAAAGTTGTCACTAAATGATATATTGCTCACACATGCCATGGTTATATGTGGAATTGCACCCCAAAATATATTCCACTACTTCTCCCGAGTATGTGGATACCACATGTGTGGGACTTTTTGGGAGTCTAGTCGCGCACGGCACCCCGAAAACCAATCACCACCTTCAGGATTTCTAAGGGTTCAAATTTTTGATTTAACTCCTCACTACCTATCACAGTTTCGAAGGCGATAAAATGCCAAAATAGCACAAAACCCCCCAAAATGACCCCATTTTGGAAAGAAGACACCCCAAGCTATTTACTGAGAGGCATGTTGAGTCCATGGAATATTTTATATTTTGCCACAAGTTGCGGGAATATTACAAACTTTTTTTTTTTGCACAAAGTTGTCACTAAATGATATATTGCTCACACATGCTATGGGCATATGTGAAATGACACCCCAAAATACATTCTGCTGCTTCTCCTGAGTACGGGGATACCACATGTGTGGGACTCTTTGGGAGCCTAGCCGCGTACGGGACCCCGAAATCCAAGCACCGCCTTCAGGATTTCTAAGGGCATACATTTTTTATTTTACTCCTCACTACCTATCACTACCTATCACAGTTTTGAAGGCCATAAAATGCCAAGATGGCACAAAACCCCCCCAAATGACCCCATTTTGGAAAGTAGACACCCCAAGCTATTTGCTGAGGGCCATGTTGAGACCATTGAATATTTTTTTTTTGTCCCAAGGGATTGAATAATGACAAAAAATAAAAAAATAAAAATTTTTTTTACAAAAAGTTGTCACTAAATGATATATTGCTCACATATGCCATGGTTATATGTGGAATTGCACCCCAAAATATATTTCGCTACTTCTCCCGAGTATGGGGATACCACATGTGTGGGACTTTTTGGGAGTCTAGTCGCACACGGCACCCCGAAAACCAATCACCACCTTCAGGATTTCTAAGGCCGCGTACACACGCGGGGACTGTTCGCCCAACTTTGTCCGTCAAACAGTTTCGGCAAACAGTCCGCTCAAAATTAGCATGGACGGACATGGCCACACACGACGGACGAACAGTTTGCTGAAACCGTGCGCGATGACGTGAACGGCACGTACGACGGGACGAAAAATACGACGTCCTATACACTGCATTATAACTTTCGGCGTGAAAATCCTTTCTGAGCATGCGCGCAACTTTGTTTGACGAACAAGCCTACACACGTGGGGACTGTCCGCTGAAACAAGGTTTCAGCGGACAGTTTTTCCGAATTTCCGAAAAACCTTGTTCAGCGGACTGTTCGCTGAAACTGTCCGCTGAAAGCCCACACACGAGCGGACTGTCGGCTGAAACTTGGTTTCAGCGGACAGTTTCAGCGAACAGTCCCCGCGTGTGTACGCGGCCTAAGGGTGCAAATTTTTGATTTAACTCCTCACTACCTATCACAGTTTCGAAGGCCATAAAATGCCAAAATAGCACAAAACCCCCCCAACATGACCCCATTTTGGAAAGTAGCCACCCCAAGCTATTTACTGAGAGGCATGTTGAGTCCATGGAATATTTTATATTTTGCCAAAAGTTGCGGGAATATTACAAACTTTTTTTTTTTGCACAAAGTTGTCACTAAATGATATATTGCTCACACATGCTATGGGCAGAAGTCAAATTACACCCCAAAATAAATTCTGCTGCTTCTCCCGAGTACGGGGATACCACATGTGGGGGACTTTTTGGGAGCCTAGCCACGTACGGGACCCCGAAAACCAAGCACTGCCTTCCGGATTTAAATATAAAATGCTACCAAAAAAACTGTTAGCGATCGCAGGGATCAGGCCTGACTCTGCGATCGCTGCAGTTATGTGTTTAGTGTTTTGTAAGTGACAGTGATCGATCGATACTGCACTTGGGTGGGCTGGGCAGTGGGGCAAAACGCAGGTGCTAGCAGGTATCTGGGCTGATCTTGCTAACAATGCGTTTTTTTGGAACCCTGAACTGCTGGGGACGCTAGTATAGATCTGATCAGATCAGATATTGATCTGTTCAGATTCTATACCACTACGGGAGGTGTATGCTTTGCGCGTGGGTGTTAGCGGTACTGGCACTAACCTAGCGCTGCCTGGGGCGACGCAGACCCTGACCCTAAAACCTAATTGATATCACCTGCCGGGTGATCAGGGGGTTAAACCTTTATTGGGTAATAAATGGTGGGTGCCCTTATGCTATAAAAAGCAAACTAACCAGAGTCACCCGTAACACTTATACGGTGATCAGTGGTGAAAGGGTTAACTAGGGGCAATCAGGGGGTTCAAATTTTTATTAGGTAGTATATGGGGGTCCCTGGCACTATATAAAAACCTGACGGGGAACCTAAATAACTAACTGGCTAACCAGCGTCACCAGTGACACTTATACTGTGATCGCTGGTGAAAGGGTTAACTAGGGGCAATGAGAGGGTTAAAACCATTATTGGGTAGTATATCGGGGTACCTAGCGCTATAAAAACCTGGCGGTGAACCTAAAAAAATAACTAGCTACCTAGCGACAGTAGCGACACTGATGCAGCGATCAGAAAAATGATCGCTTAGTGACAGTGGCAAAAGGGGGTGAAAGGGTTAACTAGGGGCAATCAGGATGTTAAAACCATTATTGGGTAGTATATCGGGGTACCTAGCGATATAAAAACCTGGCGGTGAACCTAAAAAAATAACTAGCTACCTAGCGACACTAGCGACACTGATGCAGCGATCAGAAAAATTATCGCTTAGTGACACTGGCAAAAGGGGGTGAAAGGGTTAACTCTAGGGGCAATCAGGGGGTTAAATCTTTATTGGGGGGGTGATAGGGGGCTACCCTGGACCTAACACTAACTGCCCTGACAGTTTTTACTTTTACAACTGACACTGAATGCATTGATCAGTAAAGAAATGATCAATGCAATCAGTGACACTGTGACTGGGGGGGGAGGGGGGATCGGGGGGCGATCGGGGGGGATCGGGGGGGGGGGGGTTGTGTACCTGTGTGTACCTACATGTCAGTGTAGTGTTGGTGCACACTTACTATTAGTCTTCTCCTCGTAGTCCGGTCAAAGAGACCGCCCCGAGGAGAATGACATCACTTCCTCCTTCCTGTGTAAACAATACACAGTGGGAGGAAGTTCGTCATTGGCCAGGAGCGATCCAGAGGGGGTGGCCAGAAACCAACGGCCATCCCCTCATCACGGATCGCTGCCGGAGGGAAACGGACCGCCGTATCCAGCGGGAGGGGGTCCGATCGGACCCCCCACCCGCTGGAAGGCAGGCACGTACATCTACGTGCTTGTGCCTGCCTGTGCCATTCTGATGACGTATAATGGCAATACGGCGGTCCTTAAGTGGTTAAGTACAATTTTTGATGCAATGCTTTGCAGCAGGGCTAATTCCTGCAATAAAACTAGAGTATATGGAAGAGGTTGCAGTGTGGTGGCACCAGCACCAGTGCCTAAGGCCCAATTTTTCTGCCCCTGTTTAACAGGGGCGTTTAATTACAATTTTTGATGCAATGCTTTGTAGCAGGGCTAATTCCTGCAATAAAACTAGAGTATATGGCAGAGGTTGCAGTGTGGTGGCACCAGCACCAGTGCCTAAGGCCCAATTTTTCTGCCCCTGTTTAACAGGGGCGTTTAATTACAATTTTTGATGCAATGCTTTGCAGCAGGGCTAATTTCTGCAATAAAACTAGAGTATATGGGAGAGGTTGCAGTGTGGTGGCACCAGCAGCAGTGCCTAAGGCCAAATTTTTCTGCCCCTGTTTAACAGGGACATGTAATTACAATTCTTGATATAATATTTCACAGGAGGGCCCCTTCCTGTGCCCACCCAGAGTAACGGTGAGGACTTATAGTGTTGTGGCACCAGCACCACAACCACCAAAGGTCAATTTTTCTACCACTGTTCAACAATGGCATGTAATTACAATTCTTGATATAATCGTTCACAGCAGGGCGCTCCAGCGCCCACCAAGAGTCACTTTGAGGGCTTACAATGTTGTGGCAAAACCAACACCTTGTTCCGCCATTTCTGCAGAGCATATAGGGCAGGCCCCTACTTTCAAACATCCAATTTACAAACATGTCCTACTTGCAAACGGAAGGAGACAACAGCAAGTGAGATGAAAAAAGATGGACGACAAAACAAATTATACAGGGGTGATAACCCTTCCCTATGTTTTCCAAAAAGCTTAAAAATAGTTTTTTTGACTGGAGCTACACTTTAAAAATGTACCAGTTGAAAATTACAAACAGATTCAACTTAACACAACAAACCTACACAGTGCCTGTCTTGTTTGCACCGCCTGTATACTGCTGTTCTGAGTATATATGGCCTGGGGGCCACACGCATTTCCTTTTTTTAATATGGGTACAGGGTTCCCCTTAATATGCGTACAAGACCCAAATAGGCTGGTAATGGGCAGGGAGGGCAACCCATGCCATTTTTCTCAATGATTTTCAACCATATTGCAGGAACCAGATATAATATTAAAACCGCAAGCAGCTTTAAATGACGTTATTTCTGTTAAATGTCATTTTGTGCAGGGACTGTTCTAAACACGGGAAACACGTGGCACTTCACAGGCATACTACAGACACCCCCAGGCACCATATTTAAAGGAATATTTCACTTTTTTTTTCCACTTTAATCGTCATTAAAATCAGTGCTCCCGCCAAAACGGCCGTTTTTAAAACTTTTTTTTGCATTGACCCATGTCCCCTGGGGCAGGAGCCAGGTCCCCAAACCCTTTTTAGGACAGTATCTTGCATATTAGCCGTTAAAATTAGCACTTTTAATTTTGAACGTTCGAGTCCCATAGACTTCAATGGGGTTCTAACGTTCGTACGAATTTGGGGTCCGTTCGAAAGTTCTGGTGCGAACCGAACCGGGGGGTGTTCGGCTCATCCCTACTCCCCATGGTCGGACCACTCATTGGTCCTTCTCTCCCTCCGCAATGTCTTCACCAACAAAGGTGGAACACACTGGCGTCTAAACGAGTCTATCCTCAGTAACCCTGTTCATGCCAAATGCATAGCTGACTCTATCAAGGACTACTTTTCCACCAATGCAACGAAAGGTGTCTCCCCAGAAATTCTCTGGGCAGCCCATAAAGTCACCATCAGAGGAGAACTGATTAAGCTCGCATCCCGCCTCAAAAAAGAACGACTTTTAGAAATCCGTGACCTCGAATCCAAATTTGCAGATCTTAAAAGGGCGCATAAGAATCGCCTTTCAAAGGCCTCAGCAGACCAATTAGACACAACCAGATTAGAACTTAACTTAAGACTCACGGCATCAGCAGAGAAACACATTAGATGGAGTGGGGCCGAATATTACATGCACAAAGACAAGATAGGGTCTATGCTAGCACGTAAAAACTCACACCTAAATCCAAATCATTTTCCTTCCCCAAACTAAGACTGAATGGCCAACCCCCCACCACCAACCCGACTAAGATCTTGAGGGCTTTTCATGATTATTACGCCAAACTATATAGCCAAGATGCCACAGAGAAGGCCCCAACAATGGCAGCCTTTTCTCAAAGCCTCAGCTTGCCGACCCTGACCACAGCCCATAAGGACATTATGGAAGATTCCTTTATGGAGGAGGAAGTTCTGGCGGTCATCAAGGTCTTGAAACCTGGATCGGCCCCTGGCCCTGACGGACTGTCTACACTTTACTATAGGACCTTTGGTGATATATTAGCCCCGCACATGGCCAAATTTTTCAACTTCAAAACAGAGGGATCCCCCCCTAGACCCACACCTCAACACTGCCTACATCACAGTAATTCCCAAACCCAACAAAAATCATGAAGAAATGGAAAATTTTCGGCCCATCTCCCTCATCAATAATGACCTCAAAATTCTGACCAAAATTTTAGCTAACCGCCTCTCTTCCTTTATTAAATATTACATTCACAAAGACCAAGTGGGCTTTATACCGGGCAGACAGGGACCTGACCAAATTAGAAGAGCGGTTGACATTGTCTCCCTCCTACAATCTGGCTGGAACGGCAAACAAGCTGTCACGATCTGGAGTCAGGCTCAGAGACCAATAGCTATAGCAGCAGAGCAGATATTCACACAGGTCACCCTGGCTGATGGCACGGGTTCACCTGAGGTGCGGGGTCTAAGCACTAACCGGTATTCACCAGAGCTCCCAAAGGTGGAGATGGGCTTGGCTGCGTGTTAGTGCCAGGTCGCGGTCCTCAGGATAGCCCCACCAGGAGGTGAGCAAGCCGGGGGTCTGGTAGCAGATATAGCAGATAGGGATCAAGCAGAAGCATAGTTGAGAAACAAGCCAAAAGTCGGTAACCAATAGTTGCAGGTTGGGATTCAGCAGAAGCGTAGTCCAGGAGCAAGCCAAATGTCGGTAACGAAAGGTAGCGAGGATACGGTCGGCAGCAGGAGAGATAGAAGCAAGATATTGGCTGGTAAAGGCACAATATTCTGGCAAGGAGGAAGTGCAGAGACATGGCTTATATCAGGAAGTTCATGGGAGGAGCAAAGGGTTCAAGGTTCAAGGCAAACAAGATTCAAGATCACTAAAGGAATTGTCCAAGAAGCTGTCCAAGAAGCTGTCCAAGGAGCTGTCCAGCATTCCAGGTGGCTCAGCAAGCAGAGTCACTGCCAGACATACCAGAGGTCCCAGGTTCAAGCCCAGGTCCTAACAGTACTCCCCTCCTCCCAGGACATCCCCTGGACGTCTTAAGGCCAGGTTTCTGAGGAAACCTCTGGTGGAATTCCCTTGTTAATCTAGGGGCATGAACATTCTCCTCAGGCTCCCAAGAATTTTCTTCTGGCCCATATCCTTCCCATTGAACCAAATATTGCAATTTGTTCCTAGAGATCCTGGAGTCAAGAATTTTTCCCACCACAAATTCTTCTTCACCCTGTACCTCGACAGGTGGGGGAGGAGGATGAATTCTTCCAGAAAAAGTATTTTCATGAAATGGTTTGAGTAGTGATATATGAAACACAGGGTGAATCTTCATATTGTCAGGAAGTTTTAGGCGAAAAGTGACCGGGTTGATTTTAGCAGAAATCTCAAAAGGTCCCATAAACTTTTGACCCAACTTAGCACATGGAACTTGAACTTTTAAATTTTTGGTAGATAACCAAACTTTCTCACCTACTTGAAAAGTGGGAATTGACCTACGATGTCTGTCAGCAGCCTTCTTGTAATATTCCTGCGCCTCCTTCAATGTATCAGTCAATTTCTCCTGGATCTCATGTAATGAAGTTAGTCTGTTGGTAACAGCAGGAATTTAAGTTGAGATGGGGAGATCAGGAATAAAAACTGGATGATACCCCGTGTTTAAGAAAAATGGGCTTTGGGATGTGGAACTATGTTTAGAGTTATTATAAGCAAACTCTGCCGTAGGAAGGTAGTCCACCCAGTCATCCTGAAGATAACTCACGAAGCATCGAAGGTATTGCTCCAGAGTTTGATTGGTCCTCTCGGTCTGACCATTAGACTGCGGATGGAAAGCCGAGGACAGATTAACTGTTACACCCAAAGCTGAGCAAAAACTTCTCCAAAATTTTGAGGTAAACTGTACCCCTCTGTCAGACACCACATCATCAGGAATTCCATGAAGTTTAAAAACTTCTCTAACCATTACCTCAGCAGTATGTTCGGCGGAGGGTACCCCTTTAACTGGAATAAAATGAGCCATCTTAGTGAGACGGTCAACGACTACCAGAATGGTGGTCATCCCTTTTGAAAGAGGAAGGTCAACCACAAAGTCCATAGAAATTAACCCCCATGGTCTTGATGGAACAGGTAGTGGTAGAAGTAACCCCAGAGGAGAAGATCGAGGTGTCTTATTGCGAGCACAGGTTAGACATGAAGCCACATAACATCTTTCTTGTACCCAGGCCACCAAAAGGAACGTGATAAGAGTTCTTCTGTTTTAGAAACCCCAAAATGACCAGCAAGCTTAGAGTCATGTACCAACCTGAGGGCTTCTACCCGAACTGATTCAGGTACATAGAGGCAATGCGCTTGAGTCCAAAAACCATTGTTGTACTTGAGGTTAATGTCCTTAGGAGGATTATTAAGAAGTGGGCCATTCTCATACCCCTCCTTGAGAAGATTAAGAAATGTCTTTGAACTCATGGCCCCTAGAAAGTTCTTTTGAGGCAGGATTGTACATTCAGAGGTGCTTTCCTGGAGAGGCCCAGACAACATCCGTGATAGGGCATCAGCCTTACCATTCCTTGACCCAGGGCGGTATGAAATAACAAAATTAAACCTGGAAAAGAAAAGGGTCCAACGTGCTTGTCTAGATGACAACCTTTTGGCAGACCTAATAAATTCTAAATTTTTATGATCGGTGAGAACGGTTACAGGGTGCTTAGCTCCTTCCAGCAGATGCCTCCACTCAGAAAATGCTTCCTTAATTGCCAGCAGCTCCTTGTTTCCAATGTCATAATTCATCTCGGCTGAAGACATCAGTCGAGAGAAATAAGCACAAGGATGAAGCTGCATTTTTTCTCCCATTCGCTGAGAAAGGATAGCTCCCACAGCAGAATTAGAAGCATCAACTTCTACGATGAAAGGTAGTTCTGGATCTGGATGTACCAGTATTGGTGCAGAAGTGAAGAGAGTTTTCAGTTTACTAAAGGCAGCCTGTGCCTCAGGTGACCACAAAAAGGGCACCCCTTTCTTTGTCAACTGTGTGATTGGAGCAATTACCCTAGAGAAATTCCTTATAAATCTTCTGTAAAAGTTGGCAAATCCAACAAATCGCTGTATCTCTTTAACATTCTTAGGAGCGGGCCAATCCACCACAGCTTTGATCTTATCGGGATCCATGCTTACCCCTTCAGAAGAGATTATGTATCCCAAGAACTGGATCTGAGTTTGTTCAAACTCGCATTTCTCTAATTTTATGTAAAGTTGATTTCGCCTTAATCTCTCGAAAACAATACAGACATTCTTGCGGTGTTCTTTCAAGGTATCAGAGAAAATGAGAATGTCATCCAAATATGCTATTACAAACTGATCAAGCAAATCTCGAAAAGCATCATTAATAAAATGTTGAAAAGTTGCAGGAGCATTGCAAAGCCCAAAGGGCATGACCAAAGACTCAAAATGTCCATATCTGGTTCTGAAAGCAGTTTTCCATTCATCACCGGAACGAATGCGGACAAGGTTGTATGCCCCCCGTAAATATAATTTGGTAAAGAGCTTGGCAGAGCGGAGTCTCTCAAGCATTTCTGGAATCAGTGGGAGTGGATAGCGATTCTTAATTGTGATCTTATTTAAATCTCTGTAGTCAATACACGGACGCAGGGTGGAGTCCTTTTTCGTCACGAAGAATAAGGCTGCGTCAGCAGGAGAGGTTGAGTGTCTGATAAAACCCTTCTCAAGATTCTCATTAGTCCACTCCCTGAGCACTTTCAGTTCAGGTTCTGATAAAGAATAAAGGCGACCAAATGGTATTTCTGCCCCTGGAAGCAATTCAATGGGACAATCATAAGAGCGATGAGGAGGCAGCTGATCTGCGTTCTTTTTATCACAAACGTCCCGAAACTCAAGATATTGTGGAGGTAGCTTGTCATATGACTGGATAGTTGCCAAAACTGCTTGTAAATCTTGGGTTGGTGGAGGGCTTATTTGATAAGATTCTTTGCAATGTTTCTTGCAATGGTCAGATGTAAAGCTTAAAGAACGTGTCTCCCAGTTGATGGAGGGATTATGGATAGAGAACCAAGGAATGCCCAGGATAATAGGGAACTTGGGTGACGTAATCAGCTCAAAGCTGATAGTCTCCTGATGGTCAGTTTCAATTAGGAGTTTAAGTGGGATTGTCTCGTGGGTAACAGGGCCTGAAGTCAAAGGTGAGCCATCCACAGTTTCCATATCAATTGGGGCAAGTTTATTTCTTATTTGAATGTTATTACTTTGGGCAAATTCAATGTCGATGAAGTTTCCCCCAGCCCCTGAGTCCAGCATAGCAGAGCAAGGTATTTCATTGCTTTCAACAATAAGCTTTATAGGGATGACAAAATGAGTTGATAAAGAATTAACTTTATTTGCTTCCTGAATCAAAGGAGAGATGGACTGAGAAATTGAGTTTATTTGTTCAGATACTGTAACATCCATTGCTGCAATTGTTCTTTTAAATTTATTGGGACAATTAACTGCGTAATGTCCAGAGTCTCCACAATAAAGACATAAGTTTTCTGAACGTCGTCTTTCTTTCTCCTGAGTAGTAATAGATCTTTTAATAGCATCCACCTGCATAGGTTCAGGAGTGTCAGAATCAGGAAAAACTCTTGGACCCTTAGGCGGTTACTGAGTAGTAGAAAAACGCATGCCACCATTACTGCCTAGGATTCCCAGTCTCTCCTTTCTCCTTTCAGTAAGTCTCTGATCAATTCGAATACATAATTTAATAAAAGCTTCAAGGTCATCAGGACTTTCTACTCTGGCAAGCTCATCTTTTACTTGTTCCGAGAGTCCTTGACGGAACTGACTCTTCTGTGCTGCTGGATTCCAATTGGTATCTGAGATCCAACGTCGGAATTCAGTTGTGTACTCTGCAACAGAGCGTCTTCCCTGACGTAAATTGTGCAATTTTGCCTCAGCAGTAGCACAGCGGTCAGGATCATCGAAAACTTGGTTCATCGCAGTCACAAAAGAATCAAAATTATCCAGGATGACATCATCTTTCTCCACATAAGGGGAGGCCCAGGCTAAGGCTTCCTCAGTCAGGAGGTTGATAATAAACAGCACCTTTTTCCTGTCAAAAGTGAATGCAGCAGGTTGCATCTGAAAGTATATACGACATTGATTAAGGAATCCTCTATAATGGCGGCGGTCTCCGCTAAACTTGAGTGGTAGGGGCATTCGTGCATTCGTTTCTATGGCAGCAGTATCTCGGGCATGAAAATCCCGCAATTGTTTGTGTAGATCAAGGATTTCCTCTTGTAGACCTTTCATTTCAATTTGTAACTCAGAAAATTTTTCCTGGTAGTCAACACCAAATGCCTGTAACTCAGCGATTTGAACCCTGAGAGGAGCCACGGCAGCTGCTACAACGGCCTCCATGTTTTTGGCCAGAATATTCTGTCACGATCTGGAGTCAGGCTCAGAGACCAATAGCTATAGCAGCAGAGCAGATATTCACACAGGTCACCCTGGCTGATGGCACGGGTTCACCTGAGGTGCGGGGTCTAAGCACTAACCGGTATTCACCAGAGCTCCCAAAGGTGGAGATGGGCTTGGCTGCGTGTTAGTGCCAGGTCGCGGTCCTCAGGATAGCCCCATCAGGAGGTGAGCAAGCCGGGGTCTGGTAGCAGATATAGCAGATAGGGATCAAGCAGAAGCGTAGTTGAGAAACAAGCCAAAAGTCGGTAACCAATAGTTGCAGGTTGGGATTCAGCAGAAGCGTAGTCCAGGAGCAAGCCAAATGTCGGTAACGAAAGGTAGCGAGGATACGGTCGGCAGCAGGAGAGATAGAAGCAAGATATTGGCTGGTAAAGGCACAATATTCTGGCAAGGAGGAAGTGCAGAGACATGGCTTATATCAGGAAGTTCATGGGAGGAGCAAAGGGTTCAAGGTTCAAGGCAAACAAGATTCAAGACAAGATCACTAAAGGAATTGTCCAAGAAGCTGTCCAAGGAGCTGTCCAGCATTCCAGGTGGCTCAGCAAGCAGAGTCACTGCCAGACATACCAGAGGTCCCAGGTTCAAGCCCAGGTCCTAACACAAGCTCAGGAAGGGATGCTTCTATCCCTGGACCTACACAAGGCATTTGATGCCATAGACTGGAAGTACATTTTCTTCCTACTAGACAAATGGGGATTCGGTCCCCGCTTTAAAGGGATCCTGGGCTCGTTGTACTCTAACCCTAAAGCCATGATTCGCATACAAGGTCTACACTCAGAACCACTAGCAATAGCCAGGGGAACCCGGCAGGGATGCCCGCTCTCCCCCCTAATCTTTGCAATGGCGATAGAGACCCTGGCCATTGCAATTCGCTCAAACCCAGACATACAAGGCGTCACAGACGGGAAACAAACACACAAATGCGGTCTTTTCGCCGATGACCTACTCCTTTTCCTGACCTCACCGACAGTCTCCCTCCCCAACCTATGTAAACTCCTTCAAGAATTCTCAGTCGTCTCGGGACTTACGGTTAATTACACTAAATCCCATGCCCTGAATATCTCTCTCAGTCCTGAAACTAAGTCGGCTCTGCAGAGCGCTTTCAAATTTAAATGGAGCGATTCCTCCATAGAATACCTGGGCATTAACCTCACAGCCAGGGTAGAACAGTTATACGAGGCTAACTACCCCCCCATATATCAAAAACTTGAGGAGGATCTGGGACAATGGGAGAAGGGAGAATTATCATGGTTGGGAAGGATATACTCCATTAAAATGACTTTACTCCCGAGATTGCTATACCTCTTCAGGGCCATACCCATCAATATCAAACTGGACAACTTGCGGTCTTTCCAAGCCAAAATAAACAAATTTGTATGGGGCGGGAGAGGCCATAGGATCCCCCAGTGGACCTTGTACAACCACAAATCGCAGGGAGGTTTAGGGCTGCCGAGACTGCTCTGGTATTTTCAGGCAGCCAGAATAGCACAGCTATCCACAGTATACAGTAGAACTGAAAAACCAGACTGGGTCTCCCTGGAGAATCAGGCAGTCCCGACTTATACCATTGATTTTCTTCTTTGGTCCCCTCCCAGGCTCCGACCTCCCATTCTTTCCCCGATTCTATCACAATCGATGCATATCTGGGACAGGATGAAAAATCCCCCCACCTCATATCGCACCTAAAACCATTAGCTCACTTATTCAACAACCCGGATTTCCCACCAGGCCAGGAGATCAAAGCTTTTAGATGGTGGCTGGATAAGGGTCTATATCGAATAGGGCACTTTCTGAATGCTCGAGGCCCTATTACCTTGGGACATTGTGTGAACCAGCTCGAGATGCCTCCCTCAGAATGCTTTAGGTTTCACCAAATCCGTCATTTCTTACTAAAGTTATGGACGGATAAGCAGGCCTCCTCAGGCTGCACTCCGTATGAATCATGGTGCGGACAGGCCACGGAGCAGAGAGGGGCAATCTCAGTGGTTTACAAGGCCCTGGCTCATCAACCGAATAGATCCACTTACATGACAGCTTGGGAGAATGAACTAGCATTTAGCACGACGGTGGAACAATGGCAGGCCTCCTTCTCCAGAGCCTTTAAAGGCATCAGAAATGTCTCACTAATTGAAGCCAACGTAAAGGTCCTTACCAGGTGGTACTTAACTCCCTTGAGACTCTCCCTAATGTACCCCTCAGCTGACCCCAATTGCTTCCGGGGATGCCACCTGGTCGGGACCATGGCCCACATCTGGTGGGAATGCCCCAGACTAAGGCCTTTCTGGAAAAGAATCCTGGCCTTAATAAGAAAAATCACTAACCATACCCTCCCGAGAAGCCCGGCCATTGCCCTCCTGAATGCTAATCTCCCTGGGATCCCGAAACATACTCGTAAACTAATTCAATTTATATTCCTGGGCGCCAAAATGACAATAGCCAAGGCATGGAAACTCCCTAGAGTCTCCTTTGCAGCCGCCATTAAAAAAAATTCTTGGATAATGTTTCAAGAGAAACTTACTGGCATTCTTTTAGACTCCACAGCCCAGTTTGAGGCTACATGGGAGCATTGGGCTCAATACCTGGGCATTTCGCTGATTCCAGGAGTCCGGTCCTAGTTCCCTGGACCACTCTTAGTTGTGGGTGTTGCTCGCCCGCGGACACGCCTCCCCCCTTCCTCCCCTCCCCCACCTTCCCACACCCCCCACCCTTTGTTTGTCTGTACAGAGCTTCATTTTGCTCCCTCACTCTCCAGGACCTTTATCATACCCCCTTTTTATTCTGGTATATAGTACTGGAGAGAAGAGGTGTTGGAGCTTAAGTCACACCCCTAACATAGTCCCCCTCCTCTATTGTATTTGAGGTCTCTCACCTCTTGTAGAGGACGCAAGACACCACGGGGCTCTTTCCCTGCACAGTATGTTCCCAGTTGGGGTGCAGGGGGGGCCTAGCTAGTGCTCCTCAGATAAAACCTCAATGTATCGCAAGCAGTTGGGAAGGGCAGCTATACTCAAGAATGCTAAATTCCTAGTTCCTTGTTATTTTCCAAGCAACCATATCTGTATTTCTTAACAGTGTCTTTTGTCTCCGACGCGTGAGCTGTGTTAACTGTACTGTGCTGTATTGTTCTCTTTGGATTGTAAAATCAATAAAATTTTTGAAAGTAAAGGAATACCAATACACAATACGCAAAGAAATAATCATGCAAAAAGCTTGCACACGGTGAACCTACAAAACATGCAGCAATGGTTGGAAATCTATCCAGACTAGGAGACAGCCAAATTTTTAATTAAAGGTTTCTCCAGAGGTTTTCCTCTGCCAGTGTTTAAAGGTATAGGATGCAAATTGGTTAATAATTTAAAATTGGTATTACAATTTCCACATTTTGTTAAAGCGGAGGTCCACCCTAAAGTGGACCTTCTGCTCATTGGAATCCTCCCCCCCTCCGGCGCCACAATTGGCACCTTTCAGGTGGGAGGGGGGTGCAGGTACCTGTACAGTACAGGTATCTGCACCCACTTCCGGGATAGCTCTCTGCGGAAAGGGGCGTAGATTACGCCCCTTTCCGAAAGTCCCCCGCTGCCTGCTGGGAAACACACAGATCCCAGAGGCAGCGGGTCCATCCTTATTGCGCAGCGCGACTCGCGAATGCGCAGTAGGGAACCGGGAAATGAAGCCGAAAGGCTCCACTTCCTGATTCCCATACCCAAGATGGCGGCGGCAGCACCCGAGAGACGATCGAGAGATCGGCTTCGGGTGCCGACATCGCGGGCGCGCTGGACAGGTAAGTGTCACTATTTTAAAAGTCAGCAGCTGCAGTATTTGTAGCTGCTGGCTTTTAAAAAAAAAAAAAAAAAACGCGGACTCCCGGCGGACTCCCTTTTTAAAGAAAAATTAGATAAAGAAATTAAAGAAGGTAGAATAGTGGGCCCATTCAATTACCCTCCATTTGAAAATTTTAGAGTATCGCCATTAGGAATTATACCAAAAAAGGAGCACAACTCATTTTGCTTAATACATCATTTATCCTTCCCAATAGGTTCATCATTAAATGATGAGATAAATGAAGAGCTAGCATCTGTCACATACTGTACATTTGAAGAAGCAGTTTGCCATATCAGGGAATTTGGGAAGGGGACGCTACTCGCGAAAGCTGATATTAAAGCGGCATTCAGATTGCTTCCAATTAGCCCAGCTTCCTACAATTCACTTGGCATGGTTTTCGAAGGTGAATTCTTTTGAATTCAGTCATAAGGGTATATTACACTACTTGGATGACTTCCTATTTATTGTCCCGGCCCAATATACAATTTGTCTATTTATGCTGGAATTGTTTAGTAGAATCACCAAAAAATTAGGAGTTCCCCTTGCTGAAAAAAAAACTGTGTTCCCATCAACAAACATCAAATTCCTAGGCATAAAAATAGACACGGAATTATTAGAATTCCAGCTGCCATTAAATAAAATTAACTACCGTATATTAAAATTACAATTTCTTGGATTTTAAGAAGGAAAAAGATTTTACTGAAAGAGCTTCAATCTTTATTAGGGAAATTAGCATTTGCAAGAAGAGTTATGCCTGTTGGCAGGATATTCTCTAGAAGGTTATATATAGCTATGTCAGGGCTTAAATCCCTGTTTTCACACATTAGGTTTAACAGCAGATCTTAAGGAGGACCTCATGACATGTATGACATTTTTTGACTCATATAATGACATTCATTTTTTCAAACAGATTTCGTATGCTCATCAGAGATGGAATTATACAACGATGCTGCTGGATCCTTCGGTTTTTCTGCAATATGGGGCAATCACTGGTGTTGTAGTGTATGGCCAGAAAGATGGATTCAAATAAAAGCCACCAAGAGCATAGTTCTACTGGAACTATTCCCGTTGGTTGTAGCATTGGAAATATTGGGTGATAAATTTGCTAATAAAAGAATTTTAATTAAATTCTGATAATAAAGAATTAATATACGCAGTAAATTGCCTATCAACAAAATCCCTTTTGGTAGTCAAATTACTTAGGTATCTAGTATTTTTCTGTTTATGTTTTAACACCTGAGTAGAAGCAAGACACGTTCCAGGTAAGGATAATCAAATTGCGGATGCATTATCTCGATTGCAGATACAAAAATTCTGGCACCTTCTGCCGAGTGCGGACAAGGAAGGACAGGTGTGTCCCAAACATCTTTGGAACCTGATCTAGGAATTCTGATGCAGTCAATCAAGAATTCGGTGGCTAACAGTACATGGGCCAAATATACGGCTGCATGGCAGAGGTGGAATAAATTCCTAAGGGAATTTGAGATGCAGTTCGAGACTCCTTCAGACACAAACATTCAAATGTTTGTATGTACACTGATGCAGGCGGAGCTATCCTATAGCCAGATCGCTAAGATACTGGCAGGGGTGTCTTTTTTCTTTAAATTGCAAGGTTTTCCTCAGTGTACTTCTTTCTTCTCTGTAAAACAAGCTATGATGGGTTACAAAAAGAAGATTTTTTTTTCCCAGACACTAGAAGGCCTATTTCTGTTTCATTGCTTAAAGATATTTGTACAGTTACAAAAATGGTATGCTTCTCTGGATTTGAGGCGTTATTATTTAAAACCGCTCTTGTATTAGCATTTTTTGGCACCATGAGAATATCGGAATTGTTACCTAGAAGCAATAAATCGGTGTCTAGCCTGTGGACACATCACATATGGGTTCACAAGGACAGTACTTCATATATTTATAGCACATTCAAAAACAGACAGATCAGGAAAGGGTGTGGGGGTTACTCTTTATAGTTGCAGAGCAGTGGAAATGTGTCCATTAAGAACGGTAAAGGAGTACCTAGCAATTAGACCACCCGGTGAAGGACAATTTTTGGTTCATTTGGATGGGTCACTCCTTACAGGATATCAATTTAACATGGTTCTCAAAAGATGCATGTTGAAGTTAGGGCTACAAGCATTTAACCGAATCTGCAAAAATGGGCCTTGATGCAGCAATAATTAAAAGAATAGGAAGATGGTAATCGCAGCGTTTTAACATATATGTTAGACCTGATTGCGCTCTTTAATTTCTCCTATAGGTAATAGAACAATGATTAGGATCCTGGGCCACTCCTTTATATTTTGGCCCAACAAAAGATCCAGGTTGCGTTGTTATACACCTAATCTGTCAATAGATCTTCAGAAATGTCAAGTTTTATGGAAAGGAAGTTGTGGTCTGAAATGGTTAAATTTGTCTTTTTATCTCTCTAGATTGTTGGAATTGTGGCCAGTCCCAGATATACTAATCGTCCACTTGGGAGGAAATGATGTGGGTAGAAGTAAAACCCTAGACCTTATGTTTGCAATGAAATGGGATTTAAGTACATTTAAATTGTCTGTCCCAAATACAACCATAATATTTTCAGAAACAGTCCCAAGACTAATATGGCTTCAAGACACTCAATTTAAAAATATGGAAAAAATCAGGCGTTGAATAAACAGGTCTATGGATAAAATTCATGCCACTTATCTGTGTTTTTTCATACAGACATAGGGATCTAGTGGGAGGTTATGAAGACTTATACAGGGCAGATGGAGTTCATCTGTCCGATATAAGTCTAGACATTTTAAATGTGGGATTTCAGAACAGCATATAATTGGCCGTGGCGGTGGGGTAGGCCAGACTTGATAATTCAAGCCCGGCTGGTGGGGACTTGTTTTTGGATATATATGGTATTGCTCAAGTCCTGAAGATTGAGCTGTTTATATTTATTATTTACAAGTGAGAATTTTATGAATTAATAAAATGATTGGATGGATTTAAGTTATTTACAGTATACACCAATAAATGTGCCTCAGACAATTATATTCCAAGTAAGTCGTGAGTGTGTTTATTTATTTATTAAAGGTAAATTGGGAATAGAGGGAGGGATAGGTGCGGCCTACATTTCCATGTGATCTGCAAAAATGGGCACAGACTACTCATTCCAACTTGAATAATTATTTACAATGTTACTCATTGATGAGGTAAGATGTTAACAACCATAACTATTCTCAAAAGTTTCCCCATTGTGGTAGAGTTAAAATTCCTTGCTATTTTGCTAACCACTTTGCCCAGCAGTACTAGATGTGTGAATATTAGAGTTCTCCTTATGTCGCTTACACACGGCTGGACTTTTCGACAGACTAGGTCTGACGGCCTCCCCGACGGACTTTTGGCGGAGTTCCGACAGACTTTCCAAATGAACGGACTTGGCCACATGCAATCACACCAAAGTCCGACGGATTCTAACGTGATAACGTACGATCAGACTAGAATAAGGAAGTTCATAGCAAGTAGCCAATAGCTGCCCTAGCCATAACGGATTTCTCTATAGGAACTGGGTCCGGCAGAGTTTCGGCAGAAAAATTTGAAACATGTTCTATTTCTAAAGCTCTTCAGATTTTTGGACAGCAAAGGTCCGATGGAGCCCACACATGATCGAATTGTCTAATGGATTCGTTCCATCTGACTTTTGCTGTCGTGTATGCGGCATAACATCCTTATCACATCTCCTGATCATATTTCCATGAGTTCTACTATACATTCATTTGTCCTATTCAATTATAGCTTCTTCATTTTCAGGAAGACCTTGAACCAGCATAGTTTTCATTTACAATGGTTAGGTACATTTATGTTATTGTGACATGTTGATGGGCTAAAAAAGTTTCTTGCTGCTGATATACATACTGCTGCTACAAACACAGCATTTCATTTGTGGAATATTGTAGCACTAAATTGTCATATTTCAGTATCCCCACATTCACTGGTGCTTTTCTTTTTATTACTTATTATTATTTATTACTTTTTATTTTGCCAAATGCTCCCAAAAATACACATAGACCAGTACTGTAAGTTAATGCATATAGAACTGAGTTCTGCGCTTGTGTAATGAAATTGTTGCAAATGAAGCAGGTATTTCATGACTAACTAGAACAGTAATTTTGTTTTTAGGCTTTTAGATAAGTAAACTATTGTAGCTTTTAAGATTATTATTGTGGAATAATTTATGGTGGAAGAGAAGGTGAAATAAAAGGCTTAAATGAGAATTATGTTACATTTAAAAAAAAATCAGTAATGAACCAAAGCAGATTAATTATTTCTTGCCCTGCAACAAAAGAATAATAGTGCAACCATTCTTTCTCTTTTTAACTGCTAGTGGAAAACTGTGCTTTGCATTTAAATATGTCTCCAGGAAAACTATTATCTGCACAGTGGTTAAAATGCCATGTATTCAAATTCAAGGTTTTAATTGGTGCATGGTAAGGAAGACAAACTAGTGAGCAAGGCTCTTATTTATGCAGGAAATATTTTTTTGCCAAACCAAGGTAATAAAAAAAAATTCCTTCAAAGATAATTAATAATAATTAATTATAATTATTCTTCATTTATTTTACTTTTAACTGTTTAGAATTGTGTTTTAGTTTTTCTAAAATGCTACAGAAAATGTATTGTATTGTGTGTACTGATTGGCAAGCAAATAAAATGATTTAATTTGTGCTGAAGTGTACTTCCCTACTTTATTATTTCTGTAAACCAGTGCAAGAAGTGTAGAATGTGAAGCTCAGAGGTTGGGTGGTAAAATTCAATACTTTGAATTCAGTGCTTTGATCTGTGTTTTAGTGTAGCTGTAAAACACAGGTCAATACAAGAACACCAAAAAAAACTTTTTTTTTTTAGGTGTCCTGTTCACACTACAACGCTGTGTTGAAGCAACGCAGATCAAGTGTAAAATGCAAGTTAATGCAGAGCAACCCAGTGCAACTCAACACAAAGCAAGTAAAGACAAAAATGTTAGCTTTGTGATTTATTTTGTGACCCACAGGATGTGATGTCACAGGAAATCCTGCAAAATGCAGTGCATTTTAGCGCATGCTAAAATGCGCATCAACGCACATCAAAACGTGCATCAACGCACAAAGTCAACACGTGTTAAAATGCACGTAAAATTTTAGGAAATGTACATCCATCTTTCCTGCATTTTATCATGTCAGTGTAAGTTCAGCCCTAATTGGCTTATGCCCTGTACACACGAGCGGATTTTCCGTCGAAAAAACTTGGATGGTTTTTCCAATGGAATTCCGCTCAAGCTTGGCTTGCATACACACAGTCAAACAAAAGTCCTCTGAACTTTCGACCGTCAAGAACGCGGTGACGTACAGCACTGTGATGAGCCGAGAAAATTAAGTTCAATGCTTCCGAGCATGCGTCGAATTGTTTCCGAGCATGCGCAGGAATTTTGCGTGTCGGAATTTGTACAGACGATCGGAATTTCTGATAAGAAATTTTTTCCGACCGAAAAATAGAGAACCTGCTCTCAATCTTTTGCTGACTAGAATTCTGCCAGCAAAAGTCCAATGGAGCATACACAGTCGGAATTTCTGACCAAAAGCTCACATCCGACTTTTGCTGGCAGAATTTCTGATCGTGTGTATAGGCCAATCTAAGATGATATTAAAAAAACACATTTATTTTGTAACAACAGGATCATAGTAAAATTATTGCCTCTTAGCCCTTGTACACACGGTCGGACATTCCAACGGAAAATGTCCGATCTGACCGTGTTGTTGGATAATCCAACCGTGTGTGGGCTCCATCGGACTGTTTCCG
The DNA here is from genome assembly GCF_037356315.1 of Lithobates pipiens. Classification (NCBI taxonomy): domain Eukaryota; kingdom Metazoa; phylum Chordata; class Amphibia; order Anura; family Ranidae; genus Lithobates; species Lithobates pipiens. The sequence continues at coordinate 190,393,829 of NW_027507903.1, forward strand.
TCAGAATATCCGACCAACAAAGTTTTAGGGCTGGGCTATAAAATTTTCCGACAACATGATCCTTTCGGACTTTGTCCGATCGTTTGTAAAGAATTCCGATCGGACAAAGTGCCACGCATGCTCAGATCAAATTCCTAGACCAAAGCTATTGGCTACTAGCCTGAACGTAGTCCCGTTGTAACTAAATCACGTCATCACATTACGAACGATTGGATTTTCCGACAGCTTTGTCCGACCGCGTGTATGCAACACCAGTTTCGGACAAAATCCATCCGACAGATTTTGTTGTCGGAATGTCCGACCGTGTGCAAAAGGGCTTAAAGAGAACAACTAAAACAAGTTGCAGTTAAAAGTACTGAAAAATTAGGTATTGTAAATGCTTACTCAATTTATTCAATTGAATGTGCTTTTGAACTTACCAGAACTACACGAAAAACATTTTTTTCATTTTGGAAAGAGTAAGGGAGGATTATAAGCCCTGTCAATTTTTTTTGCCATCTTTATGGCATTTGGCAGATCTACCTACACTTCCTGTCCCATAGCCAAAGCAAGAAGTAAGAAGAAAACAGCAGATTAAGGAAATCTTGTAGGTCACCAGGACTGTCCCCATTGGAATATTTTTTCCTTTTTTTACTTTTTACTTTTTTGAGGATAACCCAAAATTTGTGATTTTCTGTTACTTTCATTTTCAAGGATAATGTTAAATAGGACAAATAGGCAAGGTGAATCTCCCTAATGAGGATACAGACAGCAATAAAAACCTAATAGATGTTCTAATCCCTCTCCATTCTATCCACAACTAAAAACTAAAGTTTTACCTTTAGTAATACTTTAACTACTTCAATAAAATTGTAGTTTAATAATTCTCTGTGCCTGCCTTTACCTCCATATGTAACGTTGTATGTAGCTGCCAGGAAAGGAGTGAAGGGGAATACTATAGAGCAATGGTGGCAAACCTTGGCACCCCAGATGTTTTGGAACTACATTTCCCATAATGCTCATGCACTCTGCAGTGTAGTTGCAAAACATCTGGGGTGCCAAAGTTCGCGATTACTGCTATAGAGTATCACTTGAATTAAAGCTCTGGGTTTTTTGGGCAGCACCCAGCAGCAGACTTGGGGCTTATTGATGTCTACACAAAGGAGAATGAACATGTATACAATATGTTAAATGCACATACACTCTTGTAGGAAGATGTTTGTTAAAATAAATAGTCTGCTGATAGGGTCTCTTTAATGTCACTAGAGAAAATTGACTTTATTTTTTGTGACCCATAGATTGACTGGTACATATTATGCTTCAACTTGTGCAGGTAATGATTTTACCATAAAATAGCAACATTTATTTGACTTAAAGACACTGCAAGAAATATATTGTTAAACTGTGAACTGCTTTGTGTTTGTGAAATGGAAACGTAAGATACAACATGGTAGATGTTATAAAATCAAGAACAGCAAATTAACACTAAAAATATGTGGGTTGCAGCTAGTGAGCTGTCACTATATCAAAAACAAAAAATGGAAGTTATTTTCAAAGCTCATCCAGGTAGTGCCATACCTAGCACATCTGGCACCTGGGGCTGATATTTTTTTTTAACTTCCCACCCTTAAAAAGGGTCTAAAGAAACAAAGCAGTCTGCACAACAGAGCACACTCCGTTCTGGGTGTGGTCACATCAGTGGGATGGGCAAGCAGTGGGAAGAGCTTAAAGAGAATAGTTAATTAAAATCTGAGCCTACTCCCCCTATATACAGCCCACAGTCCTTTTACCCACAGAACATGCTTTAATGACTGTGCCACAAATGAGAGACTAATACACATGCGTTTCAACACAGTCTACTTTAAGAAGAAATTCAGGAATAATGTACTGAGAGTGCAGTAGTAAGTAGTATGAAATATAAAGTACAGTGAGAGAAATTTATCAAAACATGAGCAGACAGAATCTGGAGCAGATGTGCATCTTCTATCTTCAGCTTGTTGAGTTAAGCTTTGAAAATTAAATCAAGAATCACAGCCACTCTAGATTCTGCCTGCTCCATTTTTAATACATTTTCCCAAGTGTCTATAATGTAGGGATCAGGAATATGTAATACACCGGCCACTTCCCGGAGTACAATCAAATGACCCCTTCTTTCCAGTACAGATCACTCCACCAGAACCCTTTTCCCCCACAATACAGATCTCTGCTAGCATCCCTAAATCCCCCCTCCCAGCCACCTCCCTCGGAAGAAACACCTCAAGCACATACCCCTCAGTACAGGCTCCACTCCCAACACAATCTGATACCCTTAACAAATACCCATCAGTACAGATGGACCTCACAGCACAAACCCCTCAGTATAAACTTCCCCCAGCACAGACTGACAGACCTAATACAAACCCATGTCACACTCAAAGTCACATTAAAGGGATGACCCTCTACACGCTTTATGGTATTTTTTAAATGTATTTGTATTGGTATATGTCCCTCTTGGCAGTGTACAGTTCCCCGTGCTCTTTTTCTTCGACAATCCCTTGCATATTGGATTGTAAGCTTGCAGCACCTTCTGATCCCTCTTGTAATGAATTGTATCGTAACTGTACTGTCTCCTTCCATTTTGTAAAGAGCTGCACAAACTGTTGGCACTAAATAAATCCTGTACAACAATAATAATAATCATGATAATAATAGCTTTGAAAATGGCCAGAACTGATTTTCAAATTTCACATCTATAGACTTCAAAGAGGTTTGCAATTTTCTTCCTTTGTGATGGGTTTGATAATCGGGCATCCCTCAATCCAAGCCCAGACACATTCACATATTTCTAATAAAAAGTTGTGGGGAAGCATCAAGACGTGGGAGAGAGCAGGGGAGGCTTTTTAGTGCTGCAAAACATCATGTCAGGGCTAAGTATTACACAGTGGCCCCATGAGATTGCGAGCCCCTAGCACTCCATGTTAAAATCACGCTCCCCATTAAATATCTTCTCCCTGTGGTGTTTGTCAGCAATTAGACATTCAATTAAGACAAGCAGTCCCGCCTTCCCTTTCCTTTGTCATGGATATTAAAAATTTTGGACTGTTATGTTCAACTCGAGTCTTGGTGACTGAGTGTTGTAATTCAAATAAATTATTGGTTTCTTTATAGTTATAAAGTTTAAAGAAAGATTCAAGATTTTATTTATATGCTTTTAACCCCAATAAATAACCATGTTCTAATTTTCCAAAATGGTTGTTTTTTGTTGTTTCATTTAATTAACTTTTATATTTCAGGTTGTTTTGTTATCATTTGGTTAAAAGAGTGCTTGTGGGGGTCTACAATCCCATGTGAAAACTCATTAAATGGCAATTGAGTAATTTTACCACTCCTTTGCTTTTTATCATTTATGCCATTCCTCTAACAGCCCATAGAAATTAATTTAAATTAAGAAAACCATAGCCCTTAAAATAAAAACACATTTCCTCAAAGATAATCTAAAACAGGAACATAATACAGCTATAATATTCAATCAAGAGCATTTTTCCCAAATCTAGTTATACCATTTGGTCCAGCACTGAACCACAGTTTGTAGTGATATTGGGTTTCCCCTAAATACATAAACAAAACTCAAAATTAATAATATACTATCTAATAATACACTATACTATACTATATATAAAATCTACCACTTCTGTCATAAGGCTGGGAAAATATCTTTTAATTAGGCACAGAATGCATTAACAGAACATGATCTTTTTCATTCCTCTGCAGTGACTATTATCAGAAAAATAGCTTAAGGAATTTGGTCTTTCGAATACATTGTGTTAAACATTTTTTTTTGTTCTGCAAGCAATGTGTATTTCCGATCTATCTGACAAAGTATTCTGAAAGGGTATGGCATTTGCAAGGAATTACACAAGGAAGATGATTTGGCAGAAATGCTGCATAAAGTAATTCTCGTTTACAATCAGATTTTAGTGATTATGTCCAGGACCTTCTTTATTCTGCTCAAGTGATCAGGTTTTATTTTAAATTCACTGATTCATGTGAAACTGAAAATTAACCATCTGCCAGGGAAATTGTTATAAACCCTCTTTTAAAGCAAAGTGATTCAAATGGGCACTAAAAGCAGGTGCAGTTCAGAACTTTTAAAGAATACATCCATTGATTATTACAATATAGTTTGACTTCTTTACAGATTTCAAGTGAAAATCTTTTGCAGATATTTTTCTCATCATCTGTTCAGGAAGTTCATTCAAAGAGATTTACAGACCTTAGTATGCTTCATCTTTACTGTTAAATATCGCTCCTTGTGTGAATCTAATATCACCCACAGACTTAAAGTGATACCAAACAGAGAAGTGTTAATTGCCATAATTAATTTACATATATCATATATATCATGCCACTGTATTTTTTTTAATCCTCTAAATGCCTTGATCCCGTAGCACTGTTGTGTGGTCACATGATCTTTCCCTGTTCTTCGGCATCTACAAGGAAAGATCTTTGGAAAGGCCATTTATCACTCTGCTGATGTATGCTTTGTGCAGTATGAGTCTGTGTCTGGCCAGCCCTGATTGGTAATGTGCCAGTCACATGACTAAAAAAAGGTTCCAAAGAGCAATTAAATCTCGATTATAAATATCAAATAACTGTTTTACAGCTCCCACTAAATCTTTATCAGAGATGACTGACATGAGCTTTCATTTTGTTTAGACAGCATCTCACCCAAGGCTCTTTTTTACTTTACCGGTATTAGCAGTTACATTTGGTATATTTAATACTGATTAAATTAAGCATTTTTGTGAGTTTTTTTAGTGAATGTAACTAATCAGCATATGGTATCCTGCCCCCATAGTGTTTAGCAATAGGAGGACATTGAGGAGAAGGGGGGAAGTGTAATTTACCACTGTATACACCCACATGTGTGACTCTATAGCCATGTCGGCTGCACAGATAAGAAAAATAAGGAAATGAAGAACGCAGAAGTTAACTGAAATAAGCTTGCTCAATAGAGGACACCAGATGGTGTACACAATTTCAGCCTTCCATAGAGGCACAGAGAATATAGGAGGGACAGCTAAAGACAAGGTCAACCAGGCATATTTCACTCTACACAAAACAAATGCTTTAGTGGCTTTGTAATGAGAGATTTTCATAGTCTAGGTGTAATGACTCTTTCAAAGACAGCTTCATCTTTAGTTAGTTTTGCTTTAATAAATAACCTACCCCAGATCACCCAAACTATATTTAGTTTAAATGTATTTATATTAAGAATCCAACAGAAACAATGATGACATGCCCCAACCAAAGCTGTAAATGTGGTCCAGGTCATGCTGTTGGAATTTCAAGGAGTATGTTTTTATTACACATCACCAAGAATTGCCCTTACTCTACTAAAGTGAATGTGTCATGTGCCTGGTGATGGAGCCTGATGTGGAGAGATAGGCATTCTCTTACACCTCCTGCTCAGTACCCCTGGTAATGTAACAGGAGACACAAGAGTCTGGAGTGGCATGAGTGCCAGACAGTTCTGTATTGTCGGATGCGGATAAGTCACCCGTGTGTACCCAAATGCAGGCTAGACTGTGGACGCTGGACAGCATGAATAGCATGTTAGCTGGTCACTGGCATTCAGAAAACAGGCACTTGGCAGGCTGCAGATGGCTGAGTACAGAAGATAGCCACAGGTTCAGGGAGCAGGTTCAGGCAAAACAGGCCAGGAACTAGCAGGCAGATCAGGAGCAAAGTAGCAGGCAGAAGAATAGTCAAAGTTCAGGCCAAAGTCAGCAATGATGAGGCAGATATGCAGATAGGCAGAGGGAGGAGGCAAAGATGTAGTGCAGATGCAAGCCAAGGGTTGATACAGCTCAAGCATGGTCAAGGCAGATTGGCAACAGAAGATCAGATACAGAGCAAGTAACAGATATGCATGAATGTTGTAGTGACCCCGCCCCTTATGACATCACAGTCCCATCATGCCACGGGACTGTGACGTCATAAGGGGTGGGGTCACTGGATTACATCACCTGTGACCCCACCCCATGCCTATATAAGTCGTTGTGCACCACGTGCATTACAGCGGGAGAGAACATCGAGTTAACATCGGAAGAAGAGAAGAAGGAAGAAGACAACAGAGAAGACTGGGCTATTGCTAGCAAAAAAGAAGAAGATAGCGGAGGAGCCCAGCAGAAGACACCAGAGAGTGCGGAGAAGTTGTAAGAGACCCCCGGAGCTGCCTAATAAATTACTTTAAAAATATGTGTAGTGTTTTTTTTTTATTGACACTCTTTTACCCAGGTGAATGAGTCGGGGTAAGATGTACCCCATACACATTCACATAGGATGGGGGCCGGGATCTGGCACGCCCTTATTAAAGGGGACTCCCAGATAAGCCCCCCGCCTGCAGACCCCGACAACCAACGGCCAGGGTTGTCGGGAAGAGGCCCTTGTCCTCATCAACATGAGGACAGGTGCTTTGGGGTGGGGGCGCAGGGCCCCCCTGCCCAAAAGTACCAACCCCACCATGTTGAGGGCATGTGGCTTGGTATGGTCCAAGAGAGGGGGCACTCGCTCGCCCCCCTTTCCTGACCTGCCGGGCTGCATTCTAAGATAATCGTCTGATATGGATCTTGGGGGGACCCCATGCCATTTTTTTGGTGTGGGGGTTCCCTTTAACATCCATAATAGACTTAAGGGTCTGGTATCATCTTGGGGAGGAACCTTGCACATTTTTTTTTTTTTTTCGCTGGGTTTCCCCCTCAAGATTCTCAGCACACAATTTGCATCGCAAGTCGGATCCTCTTGATCTGACTTCTGGTGCGACCTCTATTCAAATCAATGGGTTCCCACAGGGAACCATTGATTTTGAATAGAGACAGAGAAACGCAGTTGAAAGTCAGAGCAGAGTAACGTGCATTAAATTCAATGCAAAATGTGGATAAAATCTCGTTTTTAACGCTGCTTTTTTCCTGGCATCTCTAATGGCTTTTCAGCCCGTTTTTTAAAACGTCCATGGGCATCTAGCCTAAAGGTATTTTCTTTGACCTTGTAATGACATGCCTCAACCAAGGCTGTAAAGGTGGTGCAGGTTGGAGAACATAGCAAGCTGTGTATTTCAACAGGATGATCATACTGCTAGAATTAAATTTTGATTACTGCACCACCTAGAATTGCCCTAAAGCCTCATATACATGATCGGATTTTCCGCAGACAAAACCTTGGACTTCTTGCATACAAATGGCAAGGAATTGTCCGCCAACAAACACGAACGTAGTGACGTACTACATGGTTTTTCAGCTCTTTAGGCTCCTTCTACTAATCTCGTGTTAGTAAAAGTTTGGTGAGTGTTGATTAACGCTTTTCAGTTCAAACTTTTCATTTTGTGCTTTTCAGTTTGTTTCTGAACGGCCGTTCGTCGTACATGTTGCGGAATTGGAGGAGATAACGTATTATTTATTATTGGCCTTGGAGTTATTTCTTTGACCCAAGTCCAGTCCAGAAACAGGAGGAGGAGGAGTTCTTGGACAAAAAAAATTGGTTGCTTTATTAATCGTGACCAATTATGTCATATGCCTCTGCTGCGGGATGCTTTTTGACATTTTTACAGCAGATGTTTATGGCTGTAGAAGTTTTTTTCTACAATCATTAAACTTTCCATCATGTTATCCTATGTGTCCATGCACACATAGGCTGTTATCAGCAGTTTTGGGAAGTGGAATTTTTGAGCAGTAAAGAAAAATCCAGTAATAAAAATGCTCTAACTCTGATAAGTGCTGTTAAACATTGCTCACTAGCGTTTATTAAAGTTTGTAATCCACTGAAAAAACTGTTTTTAAAAAAATGTTTTTCTTAAAAAAAAACCTGCTAAATGCTATAGCGGAAAAATGTTAATAAACGCTAAAAAACACTATTGCAAAAACATTGAAAAAAGTAGAAAAACTCACTGCAAAGCTACTGACGTTTTTATAATGTTATTTTAACATCCAGTGTGCATGAGGCCTTAAAATTATAGACTAATCATTTCTTTTTCAGTGGGCAAACATACAAAATCAGCGGGGGGATCAAATACTTTTTTCCCTCACTGTATATATATATATATATATATATATATATATATATATATATATATATATATATATATATATATATATATACCGTATATACTCGAGTATAGGCCGACCCGAATATAAGCCGAGGCCCCCAATTTACCAGCCAAAAAACTGGCAAACTTATTGACTCGTGTATAAGCCGAGGGTGAGACATGCCTGTCCATCCCTGTGTGTGTGTCCGTCCATCCCTGTGTGTCCGTCCATCCCTGTGTGTCCGTCCATCCCTGTGTGTCCGTCCATCCCTGTGTGTGTGTCCGTCCATCCCTGTGTGTCCGTCCATCCCTGTGTGTCCGTCCATCCATCCCTGTGTGTGTCCATCCATCCATCCATCCCTGTGTGTGTGTGTGTCCATCCATCCATCCATCCCTGTGTGTGTGTGTCTCCATCCATCCATCCATCCCTGTGTGTGTGTGTCTCCATCCATCCATCCCTGTGTGTGTGTGTCTCCATCCATCCATCCATCCCTGTGTGTGTGTGTATCCATCCATCCCTGTGTGTGTGTGTCCATGTGTGTGTGTGTGTGTGTGTGTGTGTGTGTGTGTGTGTGTGTGTGTGTGTGTGTGTGTGTGTGTGTCCAGCCTACCTGTGTCCCGAGCCTGTGTCCCGTGCCTTGCCTCCTTGCCTCCGTCCCGTGCCTTGCCTCCTTGCCTCTGTCCCGTGCCGTGCCTTGCCTCCGTCCCGTGTCGTGCCTTGCCTCCGTCCCGTCCCGTGCCGTGCCGTGCCTTGCCTTGCCTCCGTCCCGTGCCTTGCCAGGATCGCCGCTCTTCGTCGGCGCCTCGGCGGACATTCTACCATTCAAACGCCGCGCCTCCGCCTCCGCCTTCGCCTGTGATAGGCGGAACACTGAATTTCCCAGCAGCCTGTGTTCCGCCTATCACGGACATCGTCTCATCCTCGTCCGTAGTACGAGGATGAGACGATGTCCGTGATAGGCGGAACACAGGCTGCTGGGAAATTCAGTGTTCCGCCTATCACAGGCGAAGGCGGAGGCGGAGGCGCGGCGTTTGAATGGTAGAATGTCCGCTGTCTGTCTGCTCGACACGCTGATCGAGCAGGCAGACAGCGATGACTCGAGTATAAGCCGAGGGGGGCACTTTCAGCCTCAAAAAAGAGGCTGAAAATCTCGGCTTATACTCGAGTATATACGGTATATATAAAGAAAAATGTGCCACACACCAAACCTAAAGTGCACTGCTGTTTTGTTTGTGTGGTGTTCAATGTCAACCTCCAGTGGGGGAGTATGATTGCCTTTGGTTCTACATGTAAATAAAACACCAGTAAAGTGTACTTCTATGTTTGGAATATTCTTTTTTACTTTTAAGATGGGATTCTATAGCATTCCTTAAAATAAAACATGAGGGTTGGCAGCAGATTGATTGCAATCTACTGGGGGATCTCAGCTGGCCTGACCTAACCTGCAACTTCTCAGTCTCAGATCAGAGTGGCAAAGGCCATTGCATTGGTGTCAAAGGAGACCGCAGAGTGAAAGACATAGGTGGACTTCCCTCATTTTGCCAGGTGCCACTGCATCAGAGGCCTATTGACTGAATTTTACAGTGTGGGGCGATGTGGTTGATATTTTAACTTAAGTTGCTAGGTGTTTGTACTGGAAGTTTGTAAGGAATTTTTGCATGTGGGAGAAAATTTATGTTAGTTACTCCTGACTTCTGAACTGTGTGCTTGTACTACTGCACTGTGCAATATCTACTACTGACCTCTGAAGTCTATGGCCGCGTACACACGGGCGGACTGTTCGCCCAACTTAGTTTGTCAAACAATCCGACAAACAGTCCGCTCAAAATTTGCATGAGCGGACTTGACCACACACGATGAACGAACAGTCCGCTGAAACCGTGCGCGATGACGTGAACGGCACGTACGACGGGTCGAAAAATACGACGTCCAATACACTGCAATGCAACCTTCGCCGTGTAAATCCTTTCTGAGCATGCGCGAAGCCTACACACGAGCGGACTGTCCGCTCAAACCAAGTTTCAGCGGACTGTCTTACGGGAATTCCGAAAAACTTTGTTCGTCAGACTGTCCGCTGAAACTGTCCGCTGAAGCCCACACACGAGCGGACTGTCCGCTGAACAGTGTTTCAGCGGACAGTCCGCTCGTGTGTGGGCTTCAGCGGACAGTTTCAGCGGACAGTCTGACGAACAAAGTTTTTCGGAATTCCGAACAGTCCGCCCGTGTGTACGCGGCCTAAATTAAGCACTCCGGTTCCCTGCACTCTGTGTTACATACAGCTGACCTCTGAACTCTGCATTATCTATTTCTGTCCCCTGCAGTCTGTGATATTTACTACTGACCTCTGAACTGTGTTTTACTCATAACCCCTAAACTGGGCATTGCTCACTACTGAACCCTGAACTCTTCAAACTTTCCTTATTTTTGAATAGGGCCTTGTTAGGTTATCTCATAAAAAAGCCCCAGTCTGGTGATCTTTGATCTATTCAAAGTTGTTCAAGTATCTCTTCTCCTCTCCATGGTTCCCATCACCTGAGCTAAATAAATTATACAAGTAAAAAATAATACAGCGGGTTTATGATGAAATTATGTTCTTTCCACTTACGGATTATGGTCCCAACAGTGCTCACTGGAACAATCCAAAATTCAGAAATCCTTCTGTAACCAATGCCATTAGTAGGTTTTGCAACAATAAGGTTGTGAAGCTCTTGAGAGAACTCTCTGCTTTTACCCATCATGAGATGTTTCTATAGGCTAGTGATGGTGAACCTTGGCACCCCAGATGTTTTGGAACTACATTTCCCATGATGCTCCACTACACTGTGCATGAGCATCATTAGAAGTATAGTTCCAAAACATCTGGGGTGCTAAGGTTCGCCATCACTGCTATAGGCCATCAGTTGAGACTGAACCAACTGATATTAATTTGCACTGACAAAGTATTGCTTTCTAATTATTGATAGATTTCAGCTGGTGTCTTGGCTTTTCATGCCTTTTTGTACCTCCCTTTCTTCATGTGTTCAATACTTTTTTCATTTAATGTCATTTAATTTTAACTTAATTAATAACCGATTTGTTTTGGTTTCTTTGTATGTATGGATTGCATGGGTTGTTATCGACATGTGGTGAACATTCCATATCAACAGCACCTTTAGAAATATATTTACCTCGAAAAATGGTGACGTGTTCAATACTTATTTTACCCGCTGTATATTTTTTAACTCAGATCTGCCTGATCTGTTGAGAATAATACTAAGCAGTCATAATTAATAAATTAATAAATTATATCATTCTCTGAAGATTTGACAAATATGCTATGTAGTCAGGTGAAACAAAAAATATCAGTTTGCCAGGTCTTTTTTTATTGTTATTTTTTTATTGATTCACTCATCACTAATTGCACATCCTGAAAGAACAATTCCAGTTTAATAAACCTTTAACTGAAAGCGAATGGCTAATTTAAATGAAGCTGTTTTGCATCAATGTAGATATAACCGAGCTATTCTTGGATTTTGCCTGCATAAATATGATGCATTGCAGAAATTGCTTTATTTTCAGAAATGACCAGCCTACAGTGATAATTGGAAGCTATACAGATTGACTACACTCCACTAAAACTTTACTGCTCACTTTCTGCTGAGGTGATTTAACAAACCATTGCAAAATGGTTCCCGTATCTGATTTCTATTATCAAGTGAAAGTCCTAAACATTGGCTTCTCAGTAAGTACAAACAAAGGTAATCAGTGGCAGACTTGTCTCAAGGTCATTTGCCTCATGGAAAAAAAATTACTTAGGGAAATCAGATGAAGATTACAAGCAAAGTACAAGTGAAAAGAGCAATTAACATTTTTAAATAAATCCATTACAAGCTCATTTGTGTAACTGTTTAATAGTGCAAATCCTAATTATTCAGTATTTTTTCAGTACTAATTTTCTAGTAGTGGTGCTAAAATCGAATAAATATATTATATTATGTTATCGAGACTAATTAATTCAGCATTTAGACTGACATTCTATACACTTTTAAAGGCATACGCATTATTCAAATATTTTTTATTATCAGGTAAATTCTTTAGCTCTAGCAGTTGCCCCTTGTGGGACAGTTAATTTGTATGTTAAAAGTATTGTATTTGCTATTTTTACCAACAGATCTCGAAATTTACCATACCACCTGGGAGATGTGTTATAAGATAGCAGTTCGATCTTCCCTCTACCTTTGCTTTGTTGAGTAAGGTCGGTATGTTTTATGATATTTTAATAAATATGTCCTGCTTCATGGGTGGTATTGGTTATGCTCCCATGACAACCTGCAATATATTTTTACTAAATTTTTTACAGATTTATACATCTTTCCACTTGTATGTTGTTTTGTTTCCCCCAATTTTCTTTGGGGGGGGGGGCCTTCCACCTTTATGTATGCCACTTGTGGTCTAGCCATGGTGAATCATCACACATCATATATTCTCCAGGGGGCAATGTATCTATCTATAATACATATTGGCGATTATATATTTTGTACTGGATTCACAGTGCACTGTGTTTATGAGTATTTTGTCATCTCTTACTGGAATTTTTTATTTTTTTGTACTTATTACACTTTAAGAAAGGCAAATCCACTTTGCACTGCAAGTGCACTTGGAAGTTCAGTCGCTCTAAACCTAAGGGGTAGATCTGAAATGAGGGGAAGCTCTGCTGATTTTATCATCCAATCATGTGCAAGCTAAAATTCTGTTTTTTATTTTCCTCGCATGTCCCCCTCGGATCTACAGCGACTTTATTTCCAAGTGCACTTGCAGTGCAAAGTGGATTTTCCTTTTTAGAGAGTTGGTCTTACCTACCCTTTGGAGGATTGCTGCAGCATTATACACACCGGTGTCATCTTTGGTTGACCTTACCATTGTGTAGGTTGGTCATAGAAATAAGTGGTAGCTGAGACTGGTGGTGAATACACAGGGATGGAGCATTCTTGCATAATATACTGTTTTTCTGCACATAGGATTTGGAACACGTTCTTCATTTGGGCACTTTTGTTTTTTTGGTACGCATTAAAGGGATTGTAAAGGTATTTTTTTTATTTTTAAAAAATAACAAACATGTTATACTTACCTCCACTGTGCAGCTCATTTTGCACAGAGTGGCCCTGAACCTGCTCTTCTGGGGTCCCTTGGCGGCTGTCTCTGCCTTCTCCCGCAGGTACTTCTCACGTTCATGCGAGCTCCCTCACATGGTGAGAAGCACCTGCGGGCGCGCTCCCGTGATACAGCCAGCAGCTATAGCCGCTCACTGTATCACACGGCCCTGCCCCCGGCGCACCGCGTCATTGGATGTGATTGACAGCAGCGCAAGCCAATGGCTGTGCTGCTTTCAATCCATCCACTCCAGCCAATCATCGGCCAGGCTGAGTGGTGAAGAGGACGTCGGGGGCGAGTGCGCCAAAAAAATATGTTGGCGAAGCTCTGCTGATTCCCAACATCCAACCATGAACAAGCAAAAATGCATTTTCTTTGCAACTGATTGGGTATTCTTTACAAAGTGAAGCTTTACTACACTCACTAAGCTCTGCGGATAATTAGTGCAACTGCACTTGCAAAGTTCACAGTCTACTTGACTTTATTAAATCAACCCCCATGCAATCCCCATGTATATTGCTTCATGTGTTTAAATGTCCCAATTTCAAATCCAGGTTCAATACCTGAAGCTCCTGCACTTTTGGACACATAGGGGTTGATCTACTATAGGCAAATTCACTGTGCACTACGAGTGCACTGCAGGTGTACTTAAAAGTGCAGTCGCTGTAGATCTGAGGGCAAGATCTGAAATTAGGGAAGCTCTGCTGACTTCTATCATCCAATCATTTTTATTTTCCTTGCATGTCCCCTTCAGATCTATAGCGACGGCACTTCCAAGTGCACTTGCACTGCACTTGCAGTGCACAGTGGATTTTCCTTTAGTAAATAACCCCCCCTGCAGTAAACTTCATTTAAGTCAACACCTATGCACAACTCCTCTAAAGCAGCCTGGGTTGCTCATGTGGAGTTATGCTTCTGGACACAAATGGAAGATTTTTTAACCACTTCCTGCCCAGCCTATTGTCAAATGATAGCTGGACGTGACCTTTGTTGTTCCGGGTGGATGTCATATAGTATGTCCTCCCAGAACGTGCCTTGCACATGGCCTTGGGGCTGGGTTGCAGTGCTACAGCGCAAACTGTCACTGGCTGTGTCCACCAGAAAAAGCCAATAACTGACCAGTGTACCGACTGGCTGCCAGTACCATGTGATTGCTGTGAACAACCACAGCAGATCACACGGCAATTGTAAACAATGAATGGCTTTGATTCGTGACATTCCTTCTGTACAATTGTGTTTCTAGCTTTGGATTGATCACAGTGATCATTTGGTACAGACAAGGACAATCACAGCCCATCTGTATCATGTGATTATCTGTGAGCAATCACAGCTAACCACAATAGAAAAAACACTGAATGAATCAATTAAATTCAGTAAAAACAGTTGCTTATTCCAGTGAAATTCACTGGTATAAGCAATTATAATGTATAAAATAAAAATCCTGATCACTTCCTCAGAGTGGTACAGTGTTACTATGATTATTATTATTTTTCAGGATTTATATAGTGCCAGCAATTTACGCAGCGCTTTACAATATAATAAGGAGACAATACAGTTGCAATACAATAAAATACAATAGGATTAAGAGGGCCCTGCTCAGAGGAGCTTACAATCTAATAGGGTGGGGCAGGTGGTACAAAAGGTTATAATTGTCTGGAAATGAGCTGATGGAAGTGGTAGGAGATTAGTTGGAGACGTGATAGGCTTCCCTGAATAGATGAGTTTTCAGAGATCGTCTGAAGGTAGCAAGAGTAGGGGATAGCCGGACCAGTGGAGGTAGCGAGTTCCAGAGGATTGGAGAGGCTCTGGAGAAATCCTGCAGACGAGCATGGGAGGAGGAGATGAGAGAGCTCTTCAGAGGAGGTCTTCAGAAGAACGGAGGGGACGATTTGGGTGATATTTGGAGACAAGATTGGTGATGTAGCTCGGGGCAGAGTTGTGAATGACTTTGTCTGTTGTGGTTAGTATTTTGAATTTAATTCGCTGGGTGATTGGGAGCCAGTGTAGGGATTGGAGGAGAGGGTTGGCAGACACTGAGCTGTTGGTAAGGTGGATAAGTCTGGCAGCAGCATTCATGATAGACCAAAGAGGAGAGGCAGGCCAATGAGAAGGGAGTTGTAATAGTCAAGGCGAGATATAACAAGGGAGTGAATGAGGAGCTTGGTGGTGATAACACTGTATTGCTCTCCTCGTATGTTAACAAAAAATCATTAAAAAAAAAAAGAAAATAAATGTAAATAAAAAGTAAAAGAAAAATAAAATTTTTTTTTAAAAATGTAATTTTTACATACTGCCACCAGTCATTGTCCCTGATCAACATCACAGCATTAATATGATGATGCTGTACTGCACGTATGATAGTAAGTAAAAAAAAAAAACATTGTGAAAAAAACATTTTTTTAATTTCTTCATTTTCAAAAACATTGTGATTTGGGTTATTTTCACCAAAGAAATTTAGCAAAATACAGTCTGGGCTAAATTTATGAAGAAAGGGTATTTATTTTCAATTTTTTTTAAAAGAAACTAAAAAAAAAAGCTTTTATTTTCCAAATGTCAGATTTTTTTTATTGTTTTTGTTTATTTAACAAACAACACCCAGTGGTGATTAAATACCACCAAAAGAAAGCTCTGTTTGTGTGAAAAAATGACTGCGCAATTGAGATTCAAAATGTAACAGTGTTGAAAGCTGAAGATTGGCCTGGACAGTAAAAAGCTGAAAGTACCCCGTATTGAAGTTATTCATGTACTGGAACTTGTGTAGCACTATGTTCCTCTCTTTACCAGTCTGCTTTTAATTGTCATTACTCTTGTTAAAATATATATGTTCATCCATCTTTAAGGGAATGCATCACTTTGTAAGGGAATTTTCCCTTAGCATAGTGAATGTGGTAAAAAATCCCTTACCAAAAAAATTCCCAATCGTATGCAAGAAAAATAAAAAGAATACGTTTGCTTGCACATGACACTCACATCTTCAATCTCTCCCTCAGCTCTGGCATTTTCCCCAATGCTCTAAAACATGCACTGGTCGCCCCCATACTTAAAAACCATCCTTGGACCCTACCAATCTTAACAACCTACGCCCTATCTCCTTGCTCCCCTTTTTCTCTAAACTCCTTGAATGCCTGGTTTACAACCAACTGAGTGACCACCTCATTAGGAATAACTTTCTTGATCCCCTTCAATCTGGATTTCGCCCTCAACACTCCACAGAAACTGCTCTTTTAAAACTCACAAATGATCTACTAACTGCAAAAACCAACATACACTATTCTGTACTCCTACTTCTGGACCTTTCAGCTGCCTTTGACATGGTTGACCACCCCCTCCTCCTCAAAAAACTTCACTCCCTTGGTCTCTGTGACAGTGACCTTCAGTGGCTCTTATGCTACCTATCCCAATGCACCTTCAGTGTCACTTACAATTCTACTTCCTCCACTCCTGTTTCCTTGTTCTGTTCTTGGACCTCTTTTATTTTCAATCTACACCTCCCTGGGTCAGCTGATAGTCTCTAGCGGCTTTCAATATAATTTCTATGCTGACAACACACAAATCTATCTCTCCACCCCTCAACTCACTCCATCAGTCTCCTCATGCATCTCTAACTTACTAACAGACATATCTGTATGGATATCACTCCACTTCCTCAAACTCAACTTGTCCAAAACCGAACTTATAATATTTTGTCCCCCACGTGCCTCTTCCCCTGACTTATCTGTCAAGAGCAATGGCACAACTATCCACCCATCCCCACATGTCAGCATGCTAGGTGTTATCCTGGACTCTGAACTCTCCTTTCGGCCCCACATCCAATCACTTTCCAACATCTCTAAACGACGTCCCTTTCTAACCAATGAAACCGCAAATCTCCTGATTCACTCCCTGGTTATCTCTAGCCTTGACTACTGCAATTCCCTCCTCATTGGCTTACCTTTAATTAGGCTATCCCCCCTTCAGTCCATCATGAATGCTGCTGCCAGACTCATCCTCCTTACAAACCGCACAGTGTCTGCTACCCCTCTCTGCCAATCCCTCCATTGGCTGCCACTTGGCCAAAGAATTCAATTCAAAATATTAACAATAACTTACAAAGCCATCCACAACTCTGCCCCCAGCTACATCACTAGCCTAATCTCCAAATCCCAACCTAATCGCCCTCTTCATTCCTCCCAAGACCTCCTGCTCTCTAGCTCCCTCATCACCTCCTCCCATATCCACCTCCAGGACTTCTCCTGAGCCTAGCCCATCCTCTGGAATTCGCTACCCCAATCTGTCAGACTGTCTCCAAATGTATCCATTTTAGGCAATCCCTGAAAACTTTCCTCTTCAGAGAAGCCTATCCTGCTTCTATCTAACAACTGCACTATTTTCTCCATTAGCTCATCCCCCACAGCTATTACACTTTTTTATAACTTGACCCTCCCCCTAGATTGTAAGCTCTAACGAGCAGGGCCATCTGATTCCCCCTGTATTGAATTGTATTGTATTGATTTGTATTGTAATATCTGCCCTAATTTTGTAAAGCGCTGCGTAAACTGTCGGCGCTATATAAATCCTGTATAATAATAATAATAATAAAAAGTAAACAAAGTATAGGTGAAGCTGTACATATAAACTGAAACAGCACATAATCATATCCACAGGTCATATAGCAGCCAGGGCCTATTTTTAAAGTGCAAAACTTAAGCACAGCATAGCGATAATGCAGGGATGCCCATATATACTAAACAGAAGCAATGATCTGCTTCTTATATGCTTCCACACTTAATGAATGAGATCCTCAGGGACATTTTTCCAATCACTGAAGCTGTGAGACAGAGGAAAGCTCTCCTTCAGAGAGGAGCCATAGAACATAGTCTCTCCCCATAATGTAGATATATGTACTTTAATACACAGGATATTAATATATCAATATTATTAAACAGGCCTGAGGGAGAGAGGGCATTATACATATACTATATAAATATACTTACAATATAATAGATACAGTACTTGTGAATTGTAAACCTATGACAAACATTGAGGTTTAAAACACCCTCAGCAGCTCACACACTGGATTTTTTTTCTTTGGTTATACTCAGAATTTGTAATCTATTAGGAGATATTATTCATGGTGTCTTAGCGGAGGCTGTGCACAGTATTTGTAATATGTGGAGATTTTAGCTGCGATTTTTAGATTGTACTATGGTGTTTTAATCATTTTTGTACAAATAAACAATTTTTAGGGGGAAGAGCTGTTTTTTTAATCATTTACTAAAGCAGTTTTAGAGGCATAATGTTTTTCTTAAAATAAAATAAATAAAATAATCACCTGCTCTATGCAATGATATTGCACAGGGCAGCTCCTTACTTTCTCTTCTGGGGTCCCCTGCTGGTGCTTTCCACTCCTTCTCTTCTCTGCGTTCCCTCATAACACATTTTGTGCTATGGGGGCACTCAAGCGGGGAAGCTCCCAAGTCAGGCTGTTTTCACAGACCCACACAGTGGGACTCAGCCACGCCTCCCACTTCTTCCAGGCAGGATTTGATTAACAGCAGCAGGAGCCATTGGCTCTCACTGCTGCCTCTGTGTCCTGTGAGGAGAGGGCGAGAGAGCAGCATTGCTGCAGATGAGCACAAGAGGAAAAGAGAAAGAAGAGCCAGGTAAGTGTTTAACTCCTTGGCGCTGAGCACACCCAAGTATGCGGCCTCTCAGCGGCCATGTCTTGGCGCCGAGTGGCCGTATATTTGTGTGCAATAGTGCCAGTAGAGCTGTGCAGAGAGCGTTCTCCCGACACAGTTACTGGTGGCTAACTGAAAGCTCCCATTCGCAGCTTGTAGTGGGAGCTTTTTGATCATGTGACCACTGTGTCAGCCAATCACAGCGGTCACATGACTGTAAGCCCCGCCTCACTGTATATCCCTTAAAGGGTTGGCAGACGCTAGCTCTAAGGGGTTAAGGAGGCTGGGAGGGCTGATATACTGTAAGGTTTTTTACCTTAATGCAGAGAATGTGTTCAATATATACTATATTTATAAACAGAAGGTCAGTTGTAGTTTGTAAAACGAATCTTTTTGTAATATGAATGTTGACTAATTCTATATAGAGACCACACACACATAGCACTTATAATAGTCTGACTACAAGCAATCCATGCCGCTGCTTCCGCGTGCTTCCTCAGCTAAACCAATAGATGGACAACTGATGTCTATTATGGATTGCTACACAGAGCACGCTCTCCCAACAGTAAGTTTAGGGCAGTGTTTCTCAATTTCAGTCCTCATGGCCCACTAACAGGTCATGTTTTCAGGATTTCCCTCAGATGAGGGTAATTACTAAGGCAGTGAAACTGATCAAATCACCTGTGCAAAATAATGGAAAGCCTGAAAACATGACCTGTTAGTGGGCCATGAGGACTGGAATTGAGAAACACTGGTTTAGGGGAAGCTGTACTTAGGTATTGGGAGCCAGCAGCAGTGATCTTATGAATATGTAAGTGTTTGGGCTCACTTTTCAAAAAGTTATACAGTGCTTCAATCCATGCATAAAAAGCATTATAGCTGATTGGTTGGCTTGGATAGCTGCCCCAGATTCGGGCAGCTCCAATCCTAGTAAATTCCCCTCACTGACTTTTTATGACAATATACGGTATATAATAATATAATTTTACACAATATTATAAAGAAAAAAATCTGAGCTTTGTGCATTCTGCTTTTACTTTGAACACCTAGTCCATTATCTTAAAAGGGTATTGTGAAAAAGGGGAGGCAGTACTGGAATTGAAAATTTAATTTAATTTACACTCACAAATTACATCAAGTTGTGGTTCCACATTAGCAAGCATTCTGACACATTTTTGACATTGAGATTATTGTATATCTGCATTGTTGACTAAACATTAATGTGTACTCACCCCAAAACATGTAAATTGACTAATCAAGAATTTTCTTAGAAATATTTTCTACTAAACATATACGTTATGTACTCTATAAACTGTTTAGTTATGGTTCAAAACTGGTAAAATTGCATGTAAAGAATAACAGGGTTATTATACAGTATATATTTGTATTCTTTAGCTGCAGCTGTAAGTTTTTAAACAATCGTACCCCTTAGGTTTATACATTTTTATCCAATGAACCTTGAAGTAATGAGACTCAGACTTATGGGTATTTACATAAGTTTAAACAGGAGTTCTAGTTGGTGTTTTCAGAAATGCATGACCTGATACTAGGGTATCAGGATCGCAAACTAAGCATGCATGTATTACCCAGTAAGAGTTTTTTACTGATGGAAATGTTTACAGGATTTTAAATGTAATTTGTTGTTGTTCTGAAAAAAAAAGTCACTTATTATTTGGATACTGCTGTGTATATTATTTACATTCCCTAAATTAGTATACAGCTTAAACAATTGTAAAGAATGATTTACATGCCACAAATATTATTGTAGTACCAATAAATGTCACATTCTAAGAAAAGAGTTTTATAAAAGAACATAATGTTGACCCATTTAAAATGCATTCACAACATGTTTTTAGCAATATTCCTCTGAGCTATATAAATGTAAAAATGCAAACTAACATATGAAAAATAGAACATGGTACATTCTAAAATTTTAAAGCAGCAATAACAGTTCAGAAAGCTATACTGTAAATCACAGTATTGAAAGAAATTTGTTCTATTTTTAATGCAAATAACACTAAAAGCTATCATGTGTGAATAAGCCTTAGCTAGAAAATGACTAGAGTGTCAACCAAATTGAGGATACAGTTGAATAGAGATTTCAAAATCTGGATCATATCTTTAGAAAATAACTAAAATACAAAATAAGAGCTATAACAAAAATACATTTATAAATAAGTGCATGACAAGTTTAATTGCTGACAAAATAAACACAAATTTAGTCTGCCTGCGCCACTGGTTTCAACTAAGCAAAATAATGAAAAAAGATACATGCAAATGTTACTAATTATCTTATAAACATATAAGTATGTCTTGTAAAACATTTGTCTTGGTAAATAAATATTGAGAGCAATCCTCCAGACAAAATTACACAAGACACAGAGATCACCTGAAAAATCATCCAGTTTTTTTATCTGCAGGGCATACCATCAATACCCACCCAAAATAAGTATAATTATTTTGTATGATATCTTTTAGTTGTGGAAATAAATGTGAATATAATCATGTTTCTGATTATATCGTAGGTTAAACAAAGTATTACTAGACAAACACATACTGTCCCTTGGTAAAATGAAAGAGGTGGAAAAATTACCAAAATAACAATAGCACTATGAAAAAGTTAATTACTAATAAACCCAGCTGTTGCTCTCTAAAGTGCCCCCCTTTCTATGCATAATACAATATATAGTGAATCAATAGAGCTGCACTTTAAAACAGCAAAAAAAGTGCTTGAATATAAATGTTATAAGCATACACAAATAATAAACATCATCCAAGTGACTCGTTTCATTTTGGTAAATCATGCAATTAAATGATTTATAAAGTGCACACATAAGTGTTACAATTTAACACAGTCTGTGCTCCAGTGCTTTAATCCAGTTGCTAATGTAATCCATAATTCTCAGAGCAGTGGTCCAGATAAAACGTGCCCCATATAAAATGAAAACTCACCAGAGCCTAAGACCCTTAAATCATATATGGGTCAAAATATGCTTTATAGTTATAGGCAATGCTGTTCCTCCAGGCAAATGTTCACCATACTCCTCTCAGTAGGAACCTGTCAGAACCACAGACCAGGGAATAAAATGAAACACAGCCATAACAAAAAATCTGATGTAACGCACAATAAAAGGTGTCACTCGGCACTTGATATGTCCAGAACATACAATTACCCCACTGCCACTTTTCTGAACCACCGCAGCGTGCGTTCTGTAGGGAGGAAATGTCAAAACCAGTAGTTACATTAACGTCCAAAAGTCCGCCTTAATGCCTTTAGTCCATTCATGGGCATCTTCGGGAGCTTCTTGAGAACGCCTGTGTGAGGGTAAAACACGTTGAGCAATAGTTGATATGAGCTGGACATATCAGGCACCTTGTAAAGTGAGTTGAATCATTTTTTGGTGGTTCATTATGTACCAGTTTTAATTGAACATACATGTTGCACAATGATGTTTTTTTCATAGTATTCCCTGGTCAGTGGCTCTGACATCTTCCTGCTGAGAGAAGTAAAGTGATTATCCACCCTAAAGTGGAACTTCCACTCATCCCCCTTCGGTGTCACAGTTGGCACCTTTCAGGGGGAGGGGGGTGCAGATACCTGTCTAAGACAGGTATTTGCACCCACTTCCGGGAATAGACTCCCACAGGAGTCTATGCTGTTTCCTGTCTCGGTGCGCTGTCTGCTGGGACACCCATGGGTCCCAGAGACAGTGGGGACCATTCCTATTGTGCTGCGCGACTCGCACATGCGCAGTAGGGAACCGGGAAGTGAAGCCGCAGCGCTTCACTTCCTGATTCCCTCACTGAGAATGGCGGCGGCAGCAGCCGAGAGCTGAGCGATCGATCGGTCTCGGCTGCCGACATCGCTGGACCCTGGGACAGGTGAGTGTCCATTTATTAAAAGTCAGCAACTGTAATATTTATAGCTGCTGGCTTTTAATATTTTTTTGTAGGTGAAATCCCTCTTTAAGGAATGGAGAAGCATATTTTGACCTTTGTATGATTAAAGGGTCAGAGGCTCTGGCGAGTTTTCATTTTATTTGGGGCACGTTTTATCTGGAACACTGCACTGAGTACATTGAGAATTGTGGATTGCATTGGCACCTGGACTGAAACACTGGAGCATGGGCTTTGTTGAACTTTAACACTTATGTGTGGACTGTGTGCACTTTATAAATAATTGTATTGCATGGTTTATCAATGTGACTGAAGTCACATGGATGTTGTTTTTTATTTGTGTAGATTTATAGCATTTATATTTAGGCACTTTTTTTTTAAGCTCAGCTCTATTTATTCACAGTAAAATGAATGAGGTGATCAGGAGTGTTGCTGAACTGTTTTGGGCCTAGCTTCAAAAGTTGAACTTAAGAACATTATAATGATTTTAAAAAAAACAGTTTACCCAAAAAAATGTGTGCTTATGAGCTAATGATCTTATACACCTAAAACATTTTCAAAACATGACACCAATATGATAGCAGTAAGCTAGCCCTTGGCATAGTTGTTTTAAACACTAAGCCCACACACAACCTCAACAGTGACTAAAAAAGTGTGTGTATGGGCTCCTGCGCTGTGTATGAGGTAGAAAAAATAACGTCTAACTGAGTCCTGCACACACCTTTTGAGCTAAAAACTCTCATATAAATATAAAATTAATACTGAAAATTGGCGTTGCGCTCCCACAAAAAGTGAATAAAAGGGAATCCCAATATGCAGGAATATATCCTTAATCAAACAGTGTAAAACCAGTGAAAAAAATAATAAATAAAGTGCTGATGTGCATAACATATCTCTATACCAATAAATAAATAAATAAATTGATAAACCAAGAAAGCAATCAATATATAAACCAATGGTGATGTCACTCATCAAATAGTGTAAAAACCAGTGATCAAAAAATAAAGTGCTAATGTGCATAATATATTTCCTATATAAATGAATAAATAAATAGATTAATAAGCCAAGAAAGCAATCAATATATAAGCCAATGATGTTACTCAGAGTGAAATAAATGATAGTCCATGAAATGGATTACAAAGTGAAAGTCTCACAAACAAATGAAGCTATGTAGTAAAAAAGTGAATCCATGATGCAGCAATCTCCACAGCCGGGTGATATCCACGTGTTCACTGAGCACACTAGGTGATTACCTTACAGCTGTAAGGTATACAGTGTATATAGCCTCTGAGGAGAACACAGGGGGGTCAGGGAGAGAACTTCAAACTCCTGTAGCGTCACCACTGTCCCATACAGGGTTACTCCAGAGATTAAATCAGCATGGGCAACCAATGATGATGTCACTCATCAAATAGTGTAAAAACCAGTGTTTAAAAAAATGAAGTGCTAATGTGCATAATATATAGCCTATATAAATTAATAAATAAATAGATTAATAAGCCAAGAAAGCAATCAATATAAAAGCCAATGGTGATGTTACTCAGAGTGAAATAAATGATAGTCCATGAAATGGACTCCAAAAATAAATATAAAACCCGCCATAGTCTAGTAGATGTGTATAAGTTGCTTATTTATTAAAAGAATTCAAACTACTCACACATTGCAGGTAAAATCACACAGTAGGGTAACAGACTACGAGCGTACCGCTCGGGTGTAAGCGTCACTTCCGGTGTCCTACGCGTTACGTCACTTCTCACGTGACTTCAACTGGGATATGACACCGGAAGTGACGTTTACACCCGAGTGGTACGCTCTTAGTCTGTTACCCTACTGTGCGATTTTACCTGCAATGTGTGAGTAGTTTGAATTCTTTTAATAAATAAGCAACTTATACAAATCTACTAGTCCATTTCATGGACTATCATTTATTTCACTCTGAGTAACATCACCATTGGCTTTTATATTGATTGCTTTCTTGGTTTATTAATCTATTTATTTATTAATTTATATAGGCTATATATTATGCACATTAGCACTTAATTTTTTTGATCAGTGGTTTTTACACTATTTGATGAGTGACATCATCATTGGTTTATATATTGATTGCTTTCTTGGTTTATCAATTTATTTATTTATTGATATAGAGATATATTATGCACATCAGCACTTTATTTATTATTTGTTTCACTGGTTTTACACTGTTTGATTAAGGATATATTCCTGCATATTGGGATACCCTTTTATTCACTTTTTGTGGGAGCGCAACACCAATTTTCAGTATTAACCTCCCTGGCGGTATGATTATTTCAGATTTTAGGTGCTGAAAGCGGTATAATTATTTTGAATGGAAATTTGGCGTTTTATATTGTAGTCCTGTAATTCTTAGGAATAACTCACTTAAATCTGTCCAAACCAGAGTCTAGCAGACATCCCGGGTATGATAAAGTTTGAAAAATGAAATCATAAATTATAATATAATAAATAACTATAAATAATTATACCAAATAATAATATAACAATAATAAAAATTATTAAATAATGTAATCAAATCAAAAACACTGAAACTTGCTCAGTTGCAGAATTGTCACTGTCATTACTTTTCAATATTTGATGATGGATCGCCCCACAAATCGCTATCGCTCAATTCTGCGAGTGATTCTAATTTATTATTGCTGTTTTCTAGCTGGTCTAAAATTATTTTTGATGTAAAGGGACAGTTTTGGTTGCTATGGACATTCTCCAGTTTCCAGGCATAAAGAACAGTTTATATAATATAAAACTGCATGCAGGACACTGGGCAGACCACTAGGGACAAAGGGGATGTGCAATTATTACATACAGCAATGTAAGATTACATTATACTGTATGTAATGTGTGTGTTTCACTTTTTGAATTTGGCGCCGATCTCCATGCCCGTGCATCGCAACGCTCGCAGGGAACGGAGATCGGCTCCACGATGAATCGAGCGGAGGACGAGCCGCTTGTACAGCAGGGGGACATCGCTGGATCCAAGGGATGTGGTCCCGGGTCTGGCTTGGGGTTACCGCTTTTGGTATAAAAATTCCACCCCGAGCCAGACTCAGGAATACCGCCAGGGGGGTTAAGTGACTAAAAAAGGATACATCTAATTTTATGACTTAACCCAACCTCTAATGTTAACTATTGCATATAAACTGTTTTTCAAACACTAAATGTCCAACCCTAACTGTAACTCCAAGCCTTAATATTAACCTACAAACCCTTACCCCTAACTGAGCTCTTAGACTAATCCCAAATACTCACCTTATGAACCATATCTACTGCATCGGACACGATGGCACAAAATCTCTCAGTCCTGTGCCAAGATCTTGCAGGGATCTATGGTCTTGTCCCCAAAAAAATAAATTAGCTGATATTCTCATAATAACTCAGGAGCAGTTAGACAAAAGAGTCAGTCCTCCAAAAAATCACTTAAAGCTACAATGGGCTGGAGGGCCACATCACCCAAAGTTTTCTT
The DNA here is from genome assembly GCF_037356315.1 of Lithobates pipiens. Classification (NCBI taxonomy): domain Eukaryota; kingdom Metazoa; phylum Chordata; class Amphibia; order Anura; family Ranidae; genus Lithobates; species Lithobates pipiens. The sequence goes on from NW_027507903.1 coordinate 190,420,054, forward strand.
ATATCTTTAGGAGCTTCAGCAGTGCGACCTACCTGCAAAAGTTCTTGGCTCAGTTTTTTCCTCCCTTGCTGTTCTGGCATCCACTCCTTCTTTTGAGTTTTCTGCAAAATAATTGATAAATGCAACAAGGAGGTTGGAACTACCCCCTAATAACTGATTTGGCAGGTGTTCAGACCTAGAAAATGAAGCATGAAAATCTCTGCACCGGAGTCCTTGACATATATGATATAAGACATTATTAGATGATTTAGACCTCCAGCAGCTGCCAAAAAAATTATCTATCTGAATGCAAATATTCTATATCATACCAGTTCTATCAGACAATTAAAACTGTTAATGGTAAATTACTAATTTTGTAACAAGAAAATGTTGTTAGCATTCATTATAAAAATCTCTTGTTATTTGAAGACATCTATTTCATATATGTTTAGCTAAGAATTTATGGCTATTCCTTTTATTTAAAAAAAATAACTAGCAAAAAAATATATATTTTTTTACTTCCTTTTTTTTCTATATTGGCAAATTCTATATTTTTCTATATTGGCAAATATTAGCCCCTATTTTGCAAAAGTAAGCTTTATCTTTGATATTTTCCTCTGACAACAAGAACAAGGGAGAGTTAATACTATTACCCCTTCCCAAACACAAGTTCACCTTTAGTAAGTCATATCTAGAGTATATACATTTTAAATCATTCCATAAACACATTTAAAAGATGTCAGAAATAGATTTTTTTTTTTTAAGATTAAGGTGAAAAGTTACTAAATAAAAATACATTATTATACATTTTTAAGTGATTTGGATTTTAGATTACAATTTACATATTAGTGCATGCCACGTTTATTGTATATTTTGTAAAGCCTCTATAGTGCAACTTTTCAGCTGCAGTTCTGGCAATGATATCTGCAATTTTTAGCTATCTTATACTGCCACCTATTTGTTCAGAAAAGCATTTCATCTTACAAAATGATTTTAACAAGCTGTACGAAATCCAACAAAACAAACAGAATTGAAAATAGTTAATGTCCATATTAGTTGCTTTTCATTTATGCAATGAACATTGCCTCTAATGGGACTGAGTCATTTTCCCAACACTCATAATCATCAATGTGTGTGTTTAAATTTTTGGCTTTATAAACTACATAGATATTTCCTTAACTGTAAAATTCTAACTACTTAAATGGAGATGGCAAAGCAGAAAAAGAAATGATGGCAATTTCAGTTGAAATAAATAGAAATACAAAAAAAATTCAAATGAACCTGTCACCTTACCATTTAATCAAGGTGCATGTTATGCACATGCACCTTGATTTCTAGACCTATACTGCAAACTTTTATCCAGAGATTAAGTAAAGAACGGTGACACCCTTAAGAGTGTAAACAAGAAACAAATATATATAATGCAGTAATACAGTAAGCATCAGATTTTTGCTTATGTTAAGCGTAAGTATAATAAGTAATGTGTGAGTATAACACTTAAAAAGTATTTATTAGTTCTTGCAGAAATCACAGAATTCCCTTAACAATGCTTACATCTTCTTTTCATAACGATTGTTTCAGCACAATCTATGCAGAGAAATCATAAAGGGCTAGCATCTACTTCCTGCCCACTGTCCACTGCCTGCCCCCAGCCCCCTAGATGGGTTAAGTGCCAAAAGGACTGGCAGACAGCGAGCGGACGGGGGAGCTCAGGAACTGCTTTTTAACCACTTGCTGTCCACCCCATAGCAGTGTCATTGCTACAGGCAGCAGCTGTATGCCGGAACACATATATATACATGATCTGACTCTTCCAGGCAGGGGGCACACATGTGCTCCACCGATGCCTCGCTCCCGCTGTGATTATACACAGCGAGAGTCAATCAGCGGGCACTGTGGACTCGATGTCTGCCGGCACCCGTCGATCATTCTTTACAGATGCAGAACAGCAGTCTCTCTATGTAAACAAGGCAGATTGCCGTTTTGTCAGTAGGGAAGGCATGGCTCCTGTGCTTCTACAAAGCAGGGACATTGATCCATGTCTTCCCCTAGTAAAAGCACCTCCCATAGTATACAGAAAAGCACTAGCTAGGCACACAGTTAACCCTTTGATTGCCCCGATGCTAACCCCTTCCCAGCCAATGTTATTAGTACAGTGACAGTGCACACTGTTTAGCGCTGATCACTGTATTAGTGTCAATGGTCCCCAAAAAATTTCAAGGTGTACATAATATTTTTAGGACTTATTTATAATGAGTAGTTCTTTTGAACATTCAATTAAATAAATTAATATGGTCCAATGAAATATCTCTGTCTTTTACTATCCAAGTGCTTCATTTAAAGTCCCAAACTTCCCTTTTTTTGTGCATACGGTAATATTTTTATATTTAAAGGAAAGGAAAAAAACAAGAGAAATACAATCTACATTTATCAAATACTCACAAATACACACAATTTCCCCTCCTGTTTTTTCTTTCTCCCATCTCCTCACCCCTCCCCTCTCCCCTCCTCCCCCCTCCCCTCTCCCCTCCTCCCCCCTCGCCTCTCCCCTCCTCCCCCCCTCTCTCTTCCCTCTCCCCATCTGGTTTGCCTTCTATCATCTCTTTTATTTCAGCTACCGCTGACCTCCTTCATCCCCTCTGCGAATTACCAGATAACTAAAATTCCAGACATCTTCCCCAAATCCCATTATATATTTCCACCTGTCCCTTGTCTCTGCTGCTTAGGTTTTCCATCTTACAAATATAATCCCCACTTTCCAACCACTCATTTATACTTGGTTTTCCTACATATAACCATTTTTTTGGTATTAATCCTTTTGCAACATTTAATAGAAATGGGATTAGCATTTACCTATAGTACTTTTTTTGTCTTTTGTACTGTAAAACAAACAAGTACATGGGTTATTTATAATCTCCTCTCCCTGTTAAATCTTCTATATATTCTTGTATTTCCTGCCAGTATTCTTACATTTTTGGGCAATCCCACCAGATGTGTGTCATTGTACCAATTTGCTTACATTCCTTCCAACATTGTGGTTATTTGTCTTGTTGGTATTTATGGATTTTCTCTGGCCTTAGATACCATCTCACCAAACACTTTTATTGTATTTATGTATGTTGCATAATTATACACTGCTACTATCACTCTCTCTACTTGTTTTTCCTTCAATTTTATACCCATTTCCTGTTTCCATTTTCCTATAAAAGGTAGTGGCCCTCGTCCCTCTAGATCTGTCGGAATTCCATATACTTGGGATATCCCATGTTTTAATGGTGTTGGTATGTTGCAAAGTTTTTCTAATGAATTCAACTCCTTTCCATCCCTAATTGGTTGGTGAAGTATATTTACGAAATGTTTTAACTGTAATTATTCCCACTCACTAATCTTCTTCCATCCGTTTATACACTTTAGTTCCTGGAGTGTCCTTATTCTCCCCTGTTCAATAACATCTTTTAATTGTGCATTTCCCATTCTACTGCCAAAAAGTTTTTCTTTCCCTGGAATAAAAAAATTAGTACCTGTGAGTGAAATTAAAGGTGAATTATATTTCCATTTTTCCTGCCAATATATTAAGTCCTATATTTTAAATACGTTCCTAGTCAATTCATGTGATTCTGGGTCTAATGTTCTAAATTTTTGTGGTATCCAAATATTTTGCTATAATGAGTCATGCTTAAAGTGTCTTCTATCTTAACCCACCTCTTTTCACTGTTTACATTTGCCCATTCCACCATGCATGCTATTATAACTGCTTTATAGTATCTTTTTATTTCAGACGCTAAACCTCCATGTTTTTTGTTTCTACTGAGCAGTGCAAAATTGACTCTAGGTTTTTTGTTTTGCCATATGTATTTTACCCTCCTTGTTTTTATTATTCTAAAAAAAAAGTTGTGGTATTGCTATCGGTATCATTTGGAACTTGTATAATATTTTTGGTAGGATCACCATTTTTAGCATGTTTATCCTACCTATCCAGGACAAAGGTCTCATCGAAATTTTCCTAATCTCTGTTTTAATTTCAGTTTTTTGAGTAATGGGATGTAATGGGATGTAATTAGCCTCATATAACTTCTCTAGAGTGGGTGTCAATTTGATTCCAAAGTATGTTACTTCTTTTCCCACCCATTTGAATGGGAATTTCTTTGTAGTGCATGTTCTTTTTTATCTACTCCTATATTTAATATTTCAGTTTTTTGGGGTTAATCTTGAAGTTCGTAAGTTCCCCATATTTTTTTAATTCTCTCATTATGTTAGGCAATGTCAACCTTGGTTTAGTTACATATAATAGAATGCCCTCTGTGTATGCTGCCACCTTGTGCTCCTCTTCGCCCACTCTCACCCCCCCATATCAACACTATTTCGTAATGTTGCCAAAAGTGGTTCCAATGATAACACATATAGAAGTGGTGAGAGCAGGCATCCCTGTCTTGTTCCGTTAAACATTTCAAAAGGTGGTGACAAACTTCCATTCACCTTTACCATTGCCATAGGGTGATTATACAAGTTTTTGATCCAGCGCATAATTTTTGACCCCATGTCCAGATTTTGAAGCGTATCCATCATAAATCTCCAGTCTACCCTGTCAAATGCTTTTTTTCTCATCGATTGACTGGAGTAGCACTAGGGACCCCTCTATTTTTCCCTTTTTGCAGCATTAACATTGTTCCTATGCTATTATCTCTACCATCTCTTCCCGTTATGAACCCTGTTTGATTCTTCTTCTAATCTTGTTGTCCGAATTTGTGCGTATAGCTTTGTATCTGTGTTTAGCAAAGCTATGGGCCTATAATTGGAGCAGGTAGTTCTATGCTTTCCCTCTTTAGGTATTATTGTAATATGAGCCAGCAGTGACTCTCTTCTTATTTCTTCATTCGACCCTACTTTATTCAAGTAATCACAGATTTTTGGCACTAATTGTTGAATTGAATTTTTTATTGTATTTAATTGTAAATACACCTGGACCTGGACTTTTCCCTGATGGTGTTTCCTTTAATGTCTTTCTAATTTCATTTTGTGAGATTGGTTCCTCTAGAGCCTTCGATCTTTCTGCTGAGATTTTTGGTAATTTTCTTATTTCATCTTCTTTTCGTGTCTCCTTGTTTCTGACCGCATATAAAGCACTATAATATGTTTGAAAGGCCTTTGCGATATCTGTTGTTTTATGTATCATCTCTCTTTTCTATTTTTTTTATCTTTTCTATGTAATTTAAGGTTTTTTTGTTTCTTAAAGTTTTTACAAGGTATTTGCCAGGTTTGTTTTCCCATATATATCTTTCCTTTGCAACTCTATTACATACCTTTCTTGTCTCCTGTTCCATTAGATCCTTTAGTTGGTCTCTTTTTTATGAGTAGTGTCTGTTGAATTTCAGCCTCTAATTGCATTTATGCCTTTGTTCCAATTCATATGTTTATTTTTTATTTTTTTTCATAGTGCTTGCTCAATCCTTTTTTCCTGCCCTGATAGAGATCAACTTCCCCCTACTGTATACCTTATGGGCTTCCCATATTGTTGCCTTTGTTAGTTCTGGTGTCTCATTGATCATAAAATACTATTCAATTTCATGTATTATTGTTTTTCCTACTTCTGTGTCTTCTATCAGATCTTCATTTAACCTCCATGTACCCTTCCTCGTTAAACCTCAACTTCATTATTACCGATGCGTGGTCTGAGATCAATGTTATTCTGATTGAGTTTCAACTATATACTCCAATACTCCATGCTCCACTAGTATATAGTCAAACCTGGAGTATGTGTTGTACTATATGTATAATCTTTTGTGCTTGGGTGCTGGATCTCCAGACATCAACAAGCTGATAATTATGTATTTTTTTCTTTTTCCAATTTGAATTGTTTACTTTCCCTATTCAGTGCACCAGATGTACTATCTAGATTATGGTCCATAGAAAAGTTAAATCCCCAGCCAAAATTAGGTAACTCTGCTTAAATTCCATTAAAACATTCATGATCTCTTTTAAGTATTTTTTTGGGGTGTTTATTGGGGCAGTATATATTTACAAACGTGTACTACACCCCTATAAAATCCCCTTCAAAAAAGAAAATGACCTTCTGGATCTATTTTCCTCTCCTCCAAGATAAAACTAACCTTTTTCCCTTTCCTAATGGCTACTCCTTTTGCCCTTTTACTTGGAGAATCTCCATAAAACCATGTTGGGATGGCCTTTGAATTAAGGATGTGCCGAACACCCCCTGGTTCGGTTCACACCAGAACTTGTGAACAGGCAAAAAATTTGGACGAACACACAAACAAAACTAAAGTCTATGGGACATGAACATGAAAACTCAAAAGTGCTCATTTTAAAGGCTTATATGCAAGTTATTGCCATAAAAAGTGTTTGGGGACCCGCGTCCTGCTCCAGGGGACATGTATCAATGCAAAAAAAGTTTTAAAAATGGCAGGTTTTTTGGAAGAGGTGATTTTAATAATGCTTAAAGTGAAACAATAAAAATGTAATATTCCTTTAAATATCGTGCCTGGGGTGTCTATAGTATGCCTGTAAAGTGGCTCCGTTTTCCCATGTTTAGAACAGTACCACAGAAAAAAGTAATTTAAAACTGATAGTGGCTGCAATGAATTGTTGGTTCTCGGCAATATAGATAAAACTCATTGAAGCCCCAAAATCCATACCAGACCCTTATACGAGCACGCAACCTGGCAGGCTGCAGGAAAAGAACCGTACCAGGCGACATGCCCTCAAAACGGGGAGGGTACTTTGGAGTAGCCCCCTAAAGAATCATGTCCCCAAGGGCCACCCGGTGATGTAAACGGGTCACCCCGCCTCCCCAGATGCCACATGATGAGGGGTGTACTCACTTTTGTGAGATACTGTAATTCCAGATCTTTGCGGATTATTGGCATTTTTATTTTTTGGGAATTTTCCAAGGCCGCATAGTTTCCATATGTATTTTTGTTGGCAATTGGGCTTTCCCCTATTGTTCCTCATCTTTCCCTACCTCCAGATCTAGGTCAAAATCTTGTTCTATTCTGGATTCTGAAAGTGTACTTATTTCTAGAGATATTTTGTTCTGGCCTTTTTTCTCTTTTTTTTCCCTTTCTTTTAATTTGGCGCCCTTTAGTACTTTGTTGTTTTTCTGTTATTTGCTTACCTCCATTCCCTCCTTGGATTACAAATGTATTTATAGACCCGGGGCTTAAGCTAGAACGGAGTGATTTTACAAATGCTCCTCCTCTTGCTGACTTCCCCCTCATGTTTTTCCCTTTTATTTATTTCTCTTTTTCTTTGGGGGCCTGTATTTTAATACAGATTATCCAGGGGTAAGGGTTTTTTCTCTCTCAGTCTCTAGAGTCTTAGTACCTTTATATAATCTTTGTTCTGTTCCTCCCAGTAATCAGATCTTCATGGTGGCTGCTGAGCCCACAATACACAGCACTCTCAAGACTCGTCATATACATAGGAGAATACAAATTATATCAAATAAGGAATATTTAGAAAAATGCAGATTGCTAGAGCCACATCGTATGCACCTTCGTATGCTGTGTATGCAGAGCCAATAGTGTATTCAAAATATGCCTTTGTATGCATTTATATGCCACACATGCTGTATATGCAAGAGACAGGTATACAAGGTGTACTCCTCACTCCCACTTTCTTCTGTACATTCTCATTTCCTTTTATATTTATTTATTTATTTATTTATTTTCAAGCTTTCCAGATAGCAATCAGTTTCCTCCCGAATACATCCTAGCTTTTGACAGTGAAGGGGGGGCCCGTCTCTGCCCCACATAATTTCCGTGGAATGCTCTCTCTGCTCTCTCTGCTCAGAGGCTTCCACTCAGCTCCATTCAGCCATTCCCGATTACTGCCAACTATCTCTGAGCACCCGAGTGCCCGAGAGCCTCCACCTCCTCTTGCTTTCTCCGTTCACCTCCGAGTCCTGTTGGCAATTCGCTATCCGGCTATCCACGATCCCTGCTCACAGTGCTTCAAGCCAAAGAAGGGGTGGCCATCTCCAGTCCACTTCAGCCCTGTCTCCACACTCTCCCTGAGCACTCTCTGTCCTCCTCCATCACCATGTGTCACGTACCTGACAGTAGAGTCTGATATGCAGTGGACGGCCTCTCTTACACCTCTGACTCAAGGCCTCAAAGTAGAGCAGACAGGGAGCGCAGGAGTGCCTAGTCACACTAGTGCCTGATTGGTTGCAGACCGTGGAATCCGAAGCAGCTGTAGGAGGAGCGGTAGCTCAGCAGGATTCTCCAGGCAGAAGAGAGGGATGATACAGGCAGGCTGGGTCATACACTGGCGGACACGTCAGGAGCAGATGCAGAGGCAGAAGAAAGTCAGGATACAGGCCGGGTTGGTGATGGGCTTGCAGCGAGGTAGTAGAAGGAGCAGGCAGGTGCGGTGGTCAGACAAGCCAGGTGCAGGCGGATAGCAGGAATCATCAGAGGCAAGCCGGGTTGGGTAACAGGAACAGGTATTAAGATGCAGGTAACAAGAACACATGGGAATGCTGTAGAGTAGACAGCACAGAGCCTGTGCACTGGCAGAGTTTAAATAGCCTGTTGGGTGCCAAAAACTGTTCCCGGGTGCGCGCGCGCAAAGATGCGCGTTTGCGGCAGTCTGACAGGTTGTCTTGGAATCTCATCCTGAATACTGGCATGCCCTTCTTGACAATGTGCACGTGTACACGCATATGCACGCGTGCGCACACCTACACACACAGACGCGTGCAGATGCACCAGAGGTGTTCTGACAGGGGCTGAGGTCACAGGTCGTATTCTTTGGCAGCCATTTTGGATACTGGCTAGCCCTGCCTGACACCATGCAGCAGCTCGCATCCTAGCAGGAAGGGGGAGAGATGGTCCGAGTGGGACCAATGGGAAAGGAGTCACCACTTCCATCCATGATCCATGCGCTGCGCTAGGACATCCACTCACTCCAGATCACACCAGGTCAGAAAAAAGTGCAACACAGGCCAAGCGTTTTAATCGGGTCTGGGGCGGGCCAAAGCATAGGAGGCTTAGGGCTATTCCATTGGAGGGGATCGGAGACCGAGAACTCCTATGGCATGCTCCTAGCCAGCTCCATTACTAGACTCCTCCCCCAAAGTGTCAATTAGTGTCAGAATGTCCATCACAGTAGCTGCTTTTCACCACCAGTACTAGTAAAAAGAAAATCCCATAGTTTATAGACTGTATAAATTTTGCACAAACCAATCAATATATACACTTATTGGGATTTTTTTTAACCAAAAATATGTAGCAGAATACATATTGACCTAAAATTAAAGAAATTCGATTTTTTTACATGTTTTGATTGGATATGTTTTATAGCAGAATGTAAAAAATATTGTTTTTTTTTTTTCCAAATTGTCAGTCTTTTTTTGTTTATAGCGCAAAAAATAAAAACACAAAGGTTATCAAATACCACCAAAAGAAAGCTCTATTTGTGTGAAAAAAACATACTTTTTTGGGGTACAGCGTTGCATGACCTCAGAATTGTCAGTTAAAGTAATGCAGTGCCATATCGCAAAAAAGTGACATGTCAGTAATTTATTCATGCATAACTAACTATTGTCATATATAAACAGCAGAGATCCCGATGATTCATTTGAACCAGGGATCCTCAAACTACGGCCCTCCAGCTGTTGCGAAACTACACATCCCATGAGGCATTGTAAAACTCTGACATTCACAGACATGACAAAGCATGATGGGAATTGTAGTTCCTGAACAACTGGAGGGCCGTAGTTTGAAGACCCATGATTTAAACTATCCAGCGCCTGCTTTAATTCATTCAGTTTTTGCAACTAACTAGAAATCAATTATGGATAATTACATCTTATTGTCTATATATTTTCTTTTCCCCTTCTCTGGAATATCGGAGGACTATCAAAAGGAAGAATATAAAGAGAATATCAAATATAGTATAAGAATGACTATTTCTGGTTTTGTGCATAATTTTTTTAAATTTTTAATTACCAGCTGGAGACATCTATCATCATTTTCTTTTTCTTGACGAATGACTGACTGACAGATTGATTGTATATTTATGATTGCAATTTCTGCGCCATCTCGGAAGGGAACAGCGTATATTTATTTCCATGGTATGGAATTACACTGTTGTCTCTAGAAATTGTCCAGGTCAGCTCTCACCATAGGTAGGCTGGCGGTATGTATAGGTGTAAGATAGGGGGTGTCATATGTTAGGGGAGGGTGGGAATCATCCACTGCATCAACATACCCCTCTCCTTTGAGAGGGGGAATATTTTTAAAGTATCTTTGTAGAGGTATTAGGGAATTGGTTAGTAGATCATTTTTGTATAGGGATTTTTTGTATAGGAACTTTCTATATTGGGCTAGTATTGGGGATTAAGGGGTTTTATATGCCTTTTTGTATTCTCTGCTATTTATAGCTAATACATGTATATAGTTTAACTCTTTAGGGTGTGTGTTAGTATCATATCTTTTTTTGTTTTTTCTTTTGGCTACTTGTAAAGTAGACCTCAAAACTTTAAGTGTGTTCATTTTTATTTCTGCAAATGTTTATACTTTTACATGACATAAAGTAGGCACCAATTTGTCTACAACATTACAATGTTAGCGTGTTTTAGACACTGAGAAAGTTAGTAATATATTGAGCTACTGTCAACTTATAATGATATAAAAAAAATAATGTAAACCGCTAAGTAACTGCCTACTAATCCCAATGAGGCACACATCTGTAGCCACATTTTTAAAAAGGCAATGATAGTATCAATAGTATGAAACAACTAAATTAACAACTACATTTTTTCCTTCATCAGTTTAAATTGATCTAGTTTATTCATCTGACACTAAATGTGCATAGGGGCAGTTGAAAGCTCTTAATTGCTCCCTGCTTCCCTCTCTGGCATAGTTCTTTGATAATTCCTATATAGCAGATGTAAAATGATGTTTAAAAATCAACTTTACCACTATAAGCCTTTCCTTCCTTGGTACCTTTATTCTTTAAAATTAAAAAAAAAAAACGTCCACATTATCTCCCTATTTGGGACACGTTTCTCATGACTCATTGCCATATCTGGTGAGATTGCCAAATAGTCCAGATATTCTTGCTGAACACTTTTGATGTGATTAAAGCAGTCTTTGGTAGATTCTTACCTAGTAATCATGAGGATTATTGCCAAAGCTTGGAAGACAACCTCAATACCCTTTAGTTAGCTAAAAATAGGAACACTCAAACAATGTTTTTAGAGATATTAACTGCTTTTCAGGGGAACAAACTAGACAAATTCAACCAAACTTGGAAAAAATGGGTAGAAATAAAATTTTCACCGGCCTTCAATTTCCAGTCTTTGATTATCTGAGATGCCCTGCTTTCTGACTCGCTTACAGTCCCTTGAAAAAGTATTCATACCCCTTAATATTTTCAAATTTTTTTTCATGTTACAACCAAAAATGTCTATGTATTTTATTGAGATTTTATATGATAGACAAACACAGAATTTTGAATTGCAAAGAAAATGATGAGTCTGTGAAGAGCAATTTTCAAGTCTCGCCACAGAATCTCATTTGGATTTAGGTCCAGACTTTGACTGGGCCGTTCTAACACATGAATATGCTTTTATCCAAACCATTCCATTGTAGCTCAGGCTGTATGTTTAGGGTCTTTGTCCTGCTGGAAGGTGAACCTCTGCCCCAGTCTCCAGTCTTTTGCAGACTCTAGCTGGTTTTGGTATAAGATTGTCCTGTATTTGGCTCCATCTATTTTTTTAAATGTTGTCCCGTTACAAAATGTATGTTTTTGGTTGTAACGTGACAAAATGTGGAAAATTGAATGGAGTATGAATACGTTTTCAAGGCACTGTAGCCCCTCAACCCCCCCCCCCCCCCCCCCCCCACACACACACACACACACACACACACACATACATACACACCCCTCCCCCTGGAGATCTTTCACTGTGCCTCTCCTGTTACTCTTTTATGCCAATCATTCCATCCCCTACACTCCCTCCCCATCCCTCCCCATCCACATCCTCCCTTCCCCTTTCTTTCTTACCCTCTACCAGATCCTTAACTGGCTGTTAAGGATGATGGCGGGTGTCATCTCCCTAACAACTAAGGTATTTGCTAGTTGTGAAGGATGCCAGCAGGTGCTGACTTTAAAATAATATGCATTTTCACTAAAATACCACATCACATCAAGAAATAGGGCATGCAGTATTTTAGTAGTGTTTTTTAGTAAATTGCACACAAAAAAATTAAAAAACGCTATGAGCTTTTTTAACACAAATCTTAAAGTGATACATAACGTTTCATGAATTGAGCCCACTGTATCAATGTTCAATTTTTGTGTTAGTAAACACATTTTAACATAAGTGGCTTTAATAATCTGATTTCTAGAACTGGGGACTGTTTACTATTTTAGCATTTTTTTAATCTTTGTTGTATTATCAATGCTTCCAAAATGTAGTCTGTTCAACAATTTACTAATGAGCTCTCAAGAAGAAAATTTTATTAATCGCTTTTACTAACTATGCATAGGGTTGTATTTTACTATGCAATTTTTACTGAGATAAATATATTGACATACCAAAATAACTATGTCTTTAAAATCAACATTATTTATGTCTTTTAATTTCAAAGGGGAACAGTAGCAAGTTAATTTACAGTCCATGTGCAGCATTAATCTTTTTGCTTCATTTAAATAAGCATTGCATAAAAATCCACTTCCCTAATGAATGAAATTTATTTTGGCAGAGTATTTAGCATACTCTCTGGTATTTATCTGAGCAGGCAGTTTTTGAAGAATATCTAAAAAACATTAGATTTCTTTATTAATAAAATCTCTGATAGGATTGTAAATGTGAAAACATATTTTATTTTATAATGAAATAATAGAAAAGCATACAGCAGCTTGAAACATTTCCTTTAGTTTAGAGTGGTGAAGACATAGAACACTAGGGTTTTTTTAGTAAATTATAGAGTTTTCATGAGGAGTGCAGAAAGATCTTTGTTGTTGTCCAAGTTAAGGTGGTCACTAATATAGGTTTTTTTTTTTTTTTACTTGACAGAGGTTCTAAATATTTTCAACTCTATTTTTTCCAGTTCCAAAGTTTCTATTTTGAAGAAAAACTGGTGATTTTTAAAAAAAATTTGCATTAAAATATTTATATTGTAATTGTCAGCATTTACCAAGGCAGGCAGGCCGTTTATGCTAGCTGCAGCTTCAACAAAAACATATCCTATATGCAGAAAAGTCAAATGGTTTAATATCTGACATCATCAGGGTCCTCTGATGACATCAGTTGTTGCTGATGAAATGCATTGGGTAGACTTTCGGGACACATCACTTCCGCTGTTTGGAGCACAATTTTCACTTTCAGTTTAATGTCTGAGCTATTTTACTTAATAAGTGCAATTTTAATCTCTTTACTCGTTAAATTTAACATGCTACACTATAAGATGCTCATCTTTCCTACTCTACATGTGATATAGATAGATAGATAGATAGATAGATAGATAGATAGATAGATAGATAGATAGATAGATAGATAGATAGATTATTTTAAAAGTGCAGGAGCATAATTAAAGTACTTTCCGGTGTCCACTTATCCATGTGTATGGGATCCTATTTTGGATATTGGGTGAAATAGAGAGCCGGATTCCAGAGCCTGATGTGAATACCTGCCAGTTGGGGACAAATAAAATGCTTTATGACTTCCTGTAATGGGGTCATGAATTTCTGGTGAGTGAGCTAAACCTAAATTTTGGTGGAGAAGAAGAGCACATATTTTTTTTTTGGTGTCACATTTTCACTTCTGGGATTTACATTTTTGAATTTATCTGCACTGAGCACTTCATTTGAAATAATTCTCATTGACATTATTTATATGTATTGGTTGTTATTATGGGGTTGTGAGAGTGTGGTTAATAATTTATCTTAACTGTTTCAATGTCCAGGCTGTGAATAATTTCCCTCAGTACATTATAAGCATTCAATCTAGGATTCATGACAGCCGAACTATGTTGAACATCTTTCCAGGCTTCAGTATTTAGTGTGTACTTTTCATTTCAAATTGAAGAGAAAAAAAATGTGTGTGTGTGTGTGTGTGTGTGTAGTGCACCGGAGAAGGAGTATAAGTATCATAAAAATGTGATTGCACTGCTTATACCCAATAGAGTTATGAATGGTACACACTATTATAACATAATCAAGAAAAATAGATAGATATAAAAATTCAGTGTTCAGGGATGATGATTCAACCAAAAAATTTAATAAATATTCAACTAGCAATTTAATACACAAATATGCATTATCTTAAACAAAAATCTTTTGATATTAAACAACCAAATGCAGAATCCACAGCATAAATGTGTGCTAAACACAATTGTGATGACACTTTCCCATAAAAAAAATAAAAGTGGTAAAACTAATGTATAAAAGGTGGAAAAAAGTCCACAGAGAAAAGTTCAGCAGTGATGATAAAACAGTGTTTTTCGGTACTTGTTTATTAACATACTTGTATTCCACCATCAATTTACCAGTGCTCCACCATCAGCTGACTGACGCCCTCACCTTGTTTGTGGACCCATATACATACAGTAGAGTTTATAGGTTTACAGCACTTTGATCAACAGATCCTCTTTAATGCTTCCACTCGTTGGATTAACCACCCACATGGATCCTCTGTGTCAATGGATGATTCCGATAATGAGCGGCATCTCTATAGTGCTCACCATAAAATAGAGGGAGAATCTGACAATAGTGTAGTATGTCTTATTTATTATTGAAGATAGAACAGCTAAAATGTACTCACAATCCAGGTGAATTACAAAATATTTAAAAACATGCAAGCAGTATGAATCCGGCATCGACTTCCAGATCGCATGGCTCTAGCTCCAGGGGTGATGCCACCCACCCAAATGGCTTTGTCAGGAAGTAACCCAGTAACCGAACACAAGGACTTATATAGACAACAACTAACATCTCCCTAGCAACCAGACCAGCCAGTGTTAAAAGCTCCACCCTGTATGCACAATTTACAACACTTGTAGCCTGTCGAACAGTCCCAAGCCCTAACAGTTAGTAAAAGATAGGTACTCAAACTAAGGATATCCCAAACTGGACAGCAAACAACAAAAAAAGTTTAAGTGAAGCAGGTGATTAAGTTTGACCTAGATCCCTGGCAGTCCTGATGTAGCTGTCACCGAGCAATTATGTCAGGTGGTCCTCAGAGTCCTCTCTCTAAGTATTCCAAAAGTCTTGAGAGCACAGAAGTACAAACAGGATTGAATCATCAGCCGTGGTACAGGAAAAGGCCAGAACGGACATCTTGCCATCTTGCCTCTGCACACATTCACCTCTTTTCTCACATTCACCTCTTTCAGCCCTGTCCCCGAACTTGTAGGCATAAGTCTCTTAGCAAAACAAAGTACTGAACAACTGGAACACCCTGGAACAAATTAAACATTTTGGAGAGCTCAGGACTCTCTGGAACAAGTAAAACACTCTAGAACACACATTGACAGCAGCTCCCTGTCCATTACTCCTCAGTACCCCTCTCAGGGTATACTCACTCTCTCACTGCTAGTCCCTGGTAGAACAATGGGAGGTGGCACTTTTTGTTTACTCCATTCAGGCCTTGGGCTCTTGGGCAATCACTCTCTTCACCGCCTTACTTTTTTTTTTACTTTATCATCTTGTCTTTAAATTTAGTTTGCGGCTAATTTGAGGGCATTAGTTACTTTTGACCCCTGACTCATCCATAGCAAACTGCTTTTTTTCTGTAAGACTCCCCTCCCCTTTTATTTCAAAGAAGGGATATTTTGTGAAGTCTTCATTACTTATGGGGGTATAATGGTTTTTATTTATCCCTTTCCTAAGCCTATTTCTGACATTTGCTGCTTACAAGTTAAAATCCGTATTTTTTGTTAGAAAGTTACTTAGAACCCTCAAACATTATATATATATATATATATATATATATATATATATACACATATATATATATATATATATATATATATACATATGTGGGCGCAACTTACAAGAGCCTTTTCTTTGCTGCTTGAGCTTGGGGGGATGGAGGAGCTTTAAAAAAAAATTCTCTTAATTTTTTTACATTGTCATGTTAAAAAAATAATTGATCACATTTATTGCTGTCACAAGGAATGTAAACATCCCTTTTGACAGTAATAGGTGGCAACGGGTACTTTTTATGGAGAGATCGGGGTCTAAAAGACCCCAAATCCCTCCTTTGTACTTCAAAGTATTCAAATCGCCAATAACTGTGATTCTGAATACTGTATTTTTTTAAAACTGGTGCCATTGGCAAACGAGTAAAGTGACATTGTGACATCGCTTCTGTCTTTACACAAAGGAGCCCGGAAGGAAGCTGTTTATGGTTCCTTCCAGTCCCACTCTAGCCGGTGTAAGTCCCAGATCATGGCTCGGGTCTCCCGGTGGGACGAGAGGCCCGGAAAGAGCGGCAGAAGGTGGCGGGAGGGGGGATGTCCCCTCCTGCTCCTCTGGTATATCAGCTGAGCGGATTTTAGCTGCATTGGTTGAAGAGCCGACTGATCGCCCACAGTACCACGGTAAACACGGTACTGGGATGATGCATGCAGCTGCATGCATCATCCTGGTATAACACCTTAAAGCCGAGGCCACATATGTGCGTATGGCCGGCGGGAAGGGGTTAATGTTTATAGGGTCCTTTTTATATCTGAGGCGTTCAAGCATAGTATTTATCTAGAGCTGCATTTTGTTCACAGTATGCTGCTGCATTATTTGACATGAAAAAAAACTAAGTGTAGAAAAAAGTTTTCAGCTAAACAACCTTACATTTTATCACTCCAATTCAAAGTCTATCACTCTATCACCATGGTAAAAAAAAAAATATATATATATATATATATACATACATAATACATATACATACACACAATTGAGTGTGTAAGGGCAAAAAACAATATGCAACAAAAAAAATTGTGAAAGCGTAATTTTATTTAATAAAAAAAAGTCAATTGTTTTTAAAGCACAGTGCTTTAGCAAATTAAATGGCATTCAGTTAGGTCTTAATCATACTGGCGGTGATATTAATTTACTATATATGCATTTAATTATTTTAAGTTACACACACTGTGCGTTTCAGTGCATTCAGCTTAGCTGTGTTTAGAAGAAAACAAATTCTGTGCATTCAAGGACAGATGACATACTCTAATTGCATCTAAATGAACATAAATGCACATAAACACATGCAAACACATGTGAAAAAAACACATTAAGACCCTATTCACACATACTGCACTGACCTGCATTTTACTGCACTGGAAGAATGCAGAGTCACTACATGGGCACATAGAAAACAATTGTTTTCTATGTGTCCTGTTGATGAAATATGCAGTGCGATGTGTTAGAATGCTACATGTATGGATTGTAAGTCAAAATACCTTTACTTTCTCAGGATGAGCTTCCGAATGGTAACAACGGTGTAGCAGTGACTGTATAATGTGTGCCCATGCAGTCTCTTGTATCCATTGAGAAAGCATGTGACAGGATGACAACACAGGAGCACAGCTGGGGGACATGGACAGAACATTGTCATCCTATACACAGGAAGTGCCTGAACAAGGACCATCAAAACAGAATCACAAGATATTAATACAATGAAAACAGATTTAATGGTTGTTTTTCATATACAGTACTTTAACCCATCATGCTCAGTATATGCATAAGGTACTATTTTATTGAATATGTTTCAGTGGAAAATATTGTTAGAGCTCGATCTATAAATAAAGAATTCCAGCATTTCCAGCTGACACTAGTGTGAATAGCTCACTTTTAGGAAGGATTTCTCTCAACTACCCATGGAGAGCATCCCGTGGTTTCAGCCTTACTGAAAGTGTTTAATTAAAAAAGAAACACATTGAGGGAGATAGTGAAAACATTGCATGGGATAGATGAAATAATTGTATCATTTTAGGCCAAAGGTATATAAGGTCTGTTTTTTCTGTGTTTTCCGTTTATACTGGGGTCAAGGATTTGGATTACATTAGTGTCTATTATATGGTCCTGTTTTGAAATAAAATTAATCCCTAGGTTGGCCATTTGATATCCTTCACAGAAAGGGGACAAAGTTAACCAGATTCTAAGTTTGCTAAAATATAAATGTTTTCATTCATTCATTTTTTAAGGGCTGGCCTGAACAAAAAATGAAAATAAGCAGTGTTAACTAAGAACTGCGACTTATTTTTCTCGTATTATGGGTTTTCTTTAAGACTGCAAAACAAAAAGCCATAAGGTAAAAGAAAAATCATTAGGGACAGAACCTGAAAGTACCTAACCTTTGCCAGAGTCTCTAGTTGTGTGGAATGGAATTGTGTTACAAGGGACTCGGATGCTTGCTGATGATAACAACTAGGCAGTAACTAAGGATATAGCCATACATGGATCGAAATTCAGCAAGGGCCAGTATTCTGATCCATGTATGGGCACCCTGGTAGTACAGGGTCTATCGATCAACTTCTGTACAACCATCCTGTTGTTTTTTTGCCAAACGATCAGTGCTGCAGGCTATTGTTGGCAGCACTCATCATTGCATTTTTGCAGGGAAGAGAAGGCTCACCGCCGTGAGAACACAATAGCACAGCAGGAGTGATTCCTCCATCCACCTCGAATGCATGCATGGGGAAAATGGCACATTTTTTACAAAAAGATGTATAATGTATGGCCTGCCTAAGACACAATACAATTGAAAATTTTATGACAGAGACAAATCTTAAGAAAGGAAAAGGTGCAAGGTAACATGGCAGATTAAACAAAACAAAGATATTAAACAACAAGGTAGCAACAAGATGTAATGCAAAAAAGCAGCAAGATACCAGATGAAAAGTAACAACCTAGCGAAATACAACATACAAGGTAACAGAGCGGTAAAGTATACAGTATCATAACATGGTAGAAATTTGGGATGGAATGGAATTTGGGATATCTGATTCTAGAAAGAACACACAGTAAGCAATAAAAGTAAGTGAATATTAAAAAAAAAAACAAGAAGATACAATAAAATAATTTAAACACTGAAGTTCCTTCAAAAATTTTGCACACACGCAAGTCAGCATCGAAACACGTAGCCCATGTACACTCATATTAAAACTAAGAGCAAGATATTACCATTATTGTGCCTAAGTAAAAAAAATATATATTTTTTGTTTAATGATTTGACAATTTAAAGAGCAGTGTTTCAATTAGCACTATATATTGCTGTACAAAAGGTCCCAGAAACATTTACAGAAGGCAAAGTATGTGCCATAATTACCCTAAGAGGACAAAGACTCAAATAAGGTGAAGTAATATATTTCTTTCACTTCAGTAATGTTCCAAAATGTTTCTATTTCCAGTAAGATAAATATGTCATTTGAAGCTGTAAATTACCTTAACTAATACTCTAATTAGCCCATTTAAAAATTTTCACAACACTTAGTGCGTCACTTATCTCAATTAGTATTACTTAACGCAACTTAAATGATTATACAAAGATGTCTCCTTCAATAACCGAGGTAAAAAATACAAAACCTGTAACAACTATCTATAATATGCACAGAATTTCCCAAATAAATGTAATCACAAACGCTCACATGGACATATGAGCACATGACCCATTCCATATACCAACTTGGGTACACATTAGCCATTAATACTGGAAAAACGTGATTACCCTAATCTTAAATAGAGTGTGCATATTTTTTTTTTCAAAAAATATGCATATAACTTGTATCAACTAGCCTTTACAATAGGTGCTTCTAGTAAGGAACATTCTGTAAAATGTAGAAATTGCTTTAACAACTTTTCACCCTGTTATATCTATAGCTGTTCAACACAGCATGATAGTGCATTAGGCCAGGTGCTGAGAATTTTACAACATTTGGTATTTCTTCATCGGTCCTTGCATCAACAGCATGAGCAGAAAGATGGAAACACAGAGACCACTCTTCACAACCAGATTTAATATTAGGCACAGTAGACCTATGCCTAGAGTATAGGCAGCAGAGAAAAATAACCCCCTTTTCCTATAATTATTGGCCACGTATTTTTTGCAACATTGGTAAAAAATATATCAATCCTATATATACTTATTTACACATTGTCACAATGCCCTGAAATAGGTTAGGATAGGTGAAACAAAGAAAGGGTTCTTTGCGAAAGAAGGGAACCTATCACAGAGAAATATCTCTTTAGGTGCCAAAGGTTGTGTACACACATGGGCTCCAGTGATGGAAATTTGGCCCTGACCAGCCCCAAAGACCAAAGAGTTAGTTCTTCTCTTTATAACTTGGCTTACATTGATTTCTCTAGCAGTTAACACACAGAGGGAGATTTACCTGACCAAGCTCACACGTTTGCATAGAGCAGCAGTCTCAATAAAGTGTTACTAAATATTCTCCTCTATAGACTTGCATGAGGTTCAGAGAGTGCTTAATAATCTTACAAAATGGAGGCTGCTGAGCAACTTGGAATATTTTAGGTATATCTCTGCAAGATTATTTCTCAGCAAGGCTCTCAACAACTGCTGAAAAAGTACCAGCTCTTCCATTATAAAATGAGTGTAAAAAGATAGCATAATTTTACAAATGTATTGAACTGCTGTCTCTTTCTTGGGAACAGATTCATTTTAAGGACGTGAATATGATTATTTTTTCCCTTTATTATATTTATGGCTAAAATACACTGAAACCATTTGGAAAGCACATCTGCAATATCCGGAGAAGAAGAGAATGTTTTTGCTATATGCAAATAATAATGATAATTTTACATAAACTGAAGCTTTATGTAACCCAAATCATTATAGAGCTCTTTTTGTAGTTACACTGTAAAAGCAAAGTGTTCTAATGGCAATAAAGCATATTGTGTTCATTTAGAAATGTAAAAAAACTGAGAATTGACATAGAATACATACGGCACAATAAACACACATTTTGCATACTTTTTGTGGAAAATGTGCATATTTTCCCATGAAATCTGCAGGAATTCTCATTTGAACACCATTTAGATTTTTTATAAAATATAGCTGCTAAGCAAACAAGGTAATATATTAAGCTGCTTTGGCCATTTAAATACCATTAAAGGAACCATTTTTGAAATTGCTTAAGTTGATTTTAATGCAAAAAATACATTTGTTTTGGCTAACTTGCATTATCACAAACCTAAGAAATGTTGGTGTTATTATTCATGAAGCATGTTTTTTTTATGACCTGAATTATTAAATATAGATCCATTTTAAGAGAAAAAAAATATCTAATATTAAGATAAAGTTGGTATCTTTATTTTTGTTTTCATTGTAGTTACTGAGCAACTTAAAAATAACTATTGGAATGCACAAGAAACTTCATTTGGTGGTTGAATTTATTATATAAAAATCTGACAGCTTAAAAATATGTACAAAACCTTCAAACCGATGCTTGTTATTATTAGTAACCACATTGCCTGCTTTGGTAAATTTATAACAGTCCACAAACCACAAAGTTGCTTCCTAATTATTACATAATTCATCTATTCAAATTTATTTTTGTGTGAAAATATATTAAACAAGTAATATGCATGCAACATTTGCAATTCATTTTAAAGTGTATATAAATCCTCACATTAAATTAAATAGGGAGTTGTACATGTTCCTGTTAAGATTAATCCTTTTTTGTTATATTTTCTGATTTCTATTAAATAAGAGCTTGTGGTCCATCCTACACAGTGTATTCTCAGACACTTCCATTCTAAGTATGAGAACAATTTTACCATGACCCATCACATTGAGCATGGTCCCTGGGAGAGCCACAGAGGAGTGCTGTCTACTTCCCCACTGATGGCAAGGGTGGGCTGTTTCCACTTCATTTGTGAGTGCATTTTATGAAGTATTCTTGTTAATAAACGTACAATCTTTCATGGCACCATGGCAATGTGATTTTTATTTTATTTTTATTTTTATTATAGTTGTTTTGATCTGATCATATGTGGAAAATGGAGGTGTTTGAAAATGGTTTTGATCACTTTAAGCCAATTTCCTTAATATGCAATCTAAAAAAATGTAAAATTCAACAATTTTCAATTCTTAGATTGTATGCTCCAAGGAGCAGGGCCCTCTGATTCCGCTTGTATCAAAATGTATTGTAACCATAATGTCTGCCTTAATTTTGTAAAGCACTGAGCAAACTGTTGGTGCTATATAAATCCTGTATATATATATATATATATATATATATATATATATATATATATATATATATAATAGTACATTTAAACACAATTGGCACACAAGAGGTAAAAGTAACTTTTTTTTTACCCAGTCAATCTTTTACAGCAAATAAAAAACATATTTTTGAATATCACCTAAATACACTTCAACAGGACCAACATACACACCAACTCTGTATCTTGGCTTAGGCCGACAAGGCCCAGGCCTAGGGTGACACTTTTTTTTTAAAATGCTGCCCCTCCCCACCACACAAAAAAAACAGCCTCCTCCCGCACAAAAAGAATCTCCGCCGGCTTGCACTATACTTTTAGTGTGGCGTCAGTCTTATGGGGCGGGCTGGGTCAGGGGGCAGGGTCCAGGAGGCAAAACGGTCTGGCGCCCTCATAAAGAGGCTGCACTGCTGCTGGCATGATAATACTGGCCAGCGGACTGTGACTGGCCTGATGTTCTGACAGACCGGCGGCCGCACTTAATACAACTGGGGGCCACCAGTACTAGTAAGTGTAGCACTGCCAGTAGATCTTAGCAGTCTAATGCTCTGCCTACCCTCTTCTGTGGCATCCTTGGGAGGAAATTACAATATGTAATGTTACTTCCTTCCAGGGCTCTCTGTGTCAATAGCGCAGGGAAGAGAGGAGGGAAGTCCCCAGGTATGGCAGCAGAGGGTTTTTTTCTCTTTGCATTCTCACTGACAATTCTGAAGAGGGCATTTAGGTGGTTTCCTAACTGCTTGATAACTTTGATGAGATATATAAAGAGGTTATTTCCTTGTGAGTCACTTTGAATCTTACCTGTCGTCCTGGAATTTTTAGGGTTAAATCTTGAAAGCTCCGTTGTTGGTGTAATGAAAATACTGGGCTTTTGTAGTCTTCTGGATGAGAAGTAAACCTGGATCGTATACTTTTTTGCTCATGGTTTTTGCAACCCGCTTATTTGTCTTAGGTTTTTCTCTAAAGGAACATCTGTATGCCAGTTAATCCTGTTTTATTTAGCAAGATGTATTGTAATTAAACATACACAGGTAAGGATCTTTCAGTCTGTGTGTTGACATATTTTTGGGACATTTTGGCCTGATTGAGTCCTAATTCATTGACTATGAAACTGGTTTGTGAATGTCACATGACCACCATCAAATTGAACAATAGTTGGGCAAGTCCCGATCCCCAGTGTTCCTCCTGGGATAAGTGCTACTACTGACAGCCAGGGCTGCTGCTAAGGCAGTACAACTAGTTCTGTTGTACTTATCTCAGGCCTCATGAACTATATGGGGGGGGGGGGCAAGGGCAGGTTTATTGTTCTTTTGCCTTAATGAATAAATGGACTTTACTAGCCCACATTCTCACTCCTACTTGCTTACCAGGGCTTAAATTATATTTTATTTATTATTTTACTTAGGCACATCAGGTAACAGAGGGGCCCAGGAGGTGGGAGCAGAGGAAAGACTTTTTTTAGGGTGTAGGCAGATAAAGTCAGTGCTGCTTTTCTGCTGTAAACCGGATGGGTAGGTGTGGTGTAGGCATGGTTGGGGGGCCCCATCAGGAGGGCAATATGGGGAACCATGATTTCTAACTGTGGCCCTGCCAACAACCAAGAGCGGTGACAGTGTGGTCAGATCAGCAATGCATGTCCAATAATCCACAAATATGGATTTAGCTCAACCTTATCTTCTGGCCCAATACGATGTCAATTAGGGGTACTTTAGCAGGTGAATATGAGCACTTCCACCATTGGAAGTGCCTTTGTTATCACTTAGCACTGGCATTTGTTCTGACATCAGTTTGAGATGTTCAAGTAATCATTCAGAATTCATTGACTTGACTTCCTTCTGACCTGAATTTACTTGTGCTTCATGCAGATTTTGCATTCCAATAGACTTGCATAGGTAGGGAAAACTTACTTAAAGCAAGCAAAAGCCTCCCAACACAGGAGATTAGGGTCCATTCACACAAGCCGCTGCGTGTGGTGTGGTGAGGTCCAGCAGGACCAGTGCAGTGTTGATGCACTGATACCAGTGCAGTGCACTGTTCTTAATTGAATTGTCACAGTTAAAGAGTTCTATCAGCTGCCATGCAGTGACCTGTGCTGCTCTGGAAAAAAGTACTTCATGCAGTACTTTTATCAGTGCACACCACCGCAGCGCAGGTCATCATTTTCCCTTGTCTTGTGTTGGGAGTGCTGTGGGATTGCGTGGGAATAGCCTCAAAACACAGTCTAACTGCACCTGGTGTGAAAGGACCCTTAAGCAGGCCGTAAATTATGCAATTTTCTTTTCTGCAACTATGGGTTGCAGAAAAGAAAATAGCTCAATTCCCCCATCAACACTGACTGTGGAGCTATCATTTTGCTGGGAGAACACAGGGATTTACAGATGACAGGGCGGGTCTTAATCACTTGCCCACCAGCCACCATCATTATATGGCAGCAGGTCGGCTCTCCTGCGCAAATCACCTTAGCTGTACGGCGACTCGCTCAGGCGCGATAGTGGGCACGTGCTACCATCTGCTGAACACTACGGGAGCGTGCCCGCGGGTTGGGCGATCTAGATGTCCCCCTGTGACCCGCGACTGCCCAGTGCAGAGGCAGAATGGGGATCTGCTTTGTAAACAAGGCGAATCCCCATTCTGACAGGAGAAATAACAGAGATCTACTGTTCCCAGTGATCATCTCCCTGACAGCCCATCCCCCCTACAAATAGAACAAACCTAGGGAACACAGTTAAACCCTTGATTGCTCCCTAGTGTTAACACCTTCCCTCCCTAAACTGATGAATAAATTAGTTTTTATATTTTTTTGGATATGTATTATAGCAAAGTTTAAAAAAACTTTTTTTTTTTAAATTGCCACTCTTTGTTTGTTTATAGAGCAAAAAATAAAAATCATAGAGGTGAACAAATACCACCAAAAGAAAGCTTTATTTTTGTGCGAAAAAAAGGATGTCAATTTTGCTTGGGTACGGTGTCCCACAATCGTGCAATTGTCAGTTAAATCGACACATTTCCGTATCGCAAAAAATGGCCCGGCCATTAAGGGGGCAAATCCTTCTGGGGCTGAAGTGGTTAAACAGGAAAGGAAGTGGCCTTGACAGAAAGGGGTGGGTCAAATATAAATTAGGGGGTTTAGTCCAGCCTAGGGCAGCACAAAACCTAAATACACCACTGATACACGCATGTCGTAAATCAAAACAATGAACTACCAAATAACAGAAATATTAACTAGGAAGAAAAGGGATAGCAAATTCGATGTATGTGACAAGCTTTAACATTAGGCATTTTTTACATGAACAGTATAGTCCGAAGCTGCCCTACGCAGTTATAATTAGGTTATAGAGAAACCTAAATCCACTCCCTAAATTAATCTGTTCGTGAACAGGCATATATTTACTAATTAAATATACTTTAAACTCCCATATGAACTAATAGTAAATAAACAATATTGACAGTACTAGCATCCCAAATATTTGTGTCTGCAGGACCTACAGAGCAAGGTTATTGAAAATTGTTTTTCACAATCTTTTCTTCAAGGTCTTTGTGATTATGATTGAAAAGAAAGAGAATAATACAGATGTGACTATAAAGCAGTGATATAGTTGTCTGACATCATCTGCTTCTATTTGATATTGCTTAATTATTTATGCAAGCACCCCTGATGTTTTGCCAGCTGCTAGACTTACATTGATAGTTTTGATTTGTTGTTATAGCACTTTGTTAGTATTCATAATTACTATCATCTCACTGCTGAGTATTCCATTCCATACTGCTTTTTCAACCACCCTGAACCTATAATGTTTACATGAAATACCGGTACATTGTTTTCCACTGTTTACAATTATGTGTGAGCGTTTTTATTATAGAGCATAATTAATTTCCTGACAGGTTTTGACAAAAAGTCTAGATGAAAAGTAGCTGTCTTCCATTTTAAGCACCACATTAGAAAATGTGCAAATGATATACAACAGTGTACACTAACTGGTATATTAAAGCAGAGTTCCACCCAAAAGAAATTCTGCTTTAAGACCTCCTTCCTGGCTCCTTTTGGTGAAATGGAGCTTTTTGGGAGGGGGGAGGTTTACCTGATTTTGACTCCAACTTCCCTTACGGTTGCCTTAGGCGATCAGAAGCAGAAGTTCTCCTTCCCCCCTCCCTCCCGAAGACTTCTGGGACACATAACTGGTCCCAGAAGTCTGCCGGACCAGTCACAGCACACAGCACACAGCACCGCTAGTGCATGTGCAGAAGGCAACCGGCTTTGAAGCCAGGTGTGCACGAGTGGGCCGACAACACCACTGGATCAAGGGATAGGTATCCGTTTATTAAAAGTCATTAGCTACAGTTTTTAATTTTCACTTAACACACTAGAGCTCCACTTTAACTTCATATTACAGACTTCAGGGTTGCTTAACCTTTTCACACCAGCGCTTACCAGACCTTAAAGAAGTATATGATGCCGGGAGGCAGGGCTTAAGAACATGTAACTGCCGTGATTGGCTATTATGACGGTCACGTGATCCGAAAAGGCACCAGTAACACAGCTGTTTGGGCAGCAATTCACGCAAATATGCGGCCCCTCCGTGCCAAGCACCAGGCATTGAGGGGCCACATATTTGTGTGCAGCCAGCGCCCAGGGGTTAAAGCTGGAATTCCACTCTCTCAATCAACATTGACTATTTTTAATCCTTATGCAGCTAACCTTAGTAAATGGATAGAATTATATATCATATTTGCTTGTTTTAAACTTTTTTTTTATATTTCCTCAATTACTTCCTGGTTTCCAGGCCTAAGCAAATTATGTCATACATCCCAGCAGTCTTCAGTAGGGGAGGAGGAGTTTTCTCAGCTAAGCACACCCTCTCCTGCTTGCAAACCTGAGCTAAGGGCAGGTGGATTCCAGGAAGTAAATGCTATATGAATCATTTGGCCTTACTCAAGATGGCCACGACCAGAAATGCTATGAGGCGTTTTTCAAAGAGATTTCGCAGCAAAGTAAAGCATGGAGATATGGATTGATGGGGTAGTTTGCTTTGAATATTAAAAATGAATTAAATAGCATTTCTGGTTTGTGGTGCTCAGATGAAGTGTAATTCCACTTAAAGAACTTATCTTTTCTCTCCTTGCTATAAGCAACCTCATCTGCAGCAGATTTGTCCATCTATAGTGATATCAAAATCCCAAAAATTATTTTCGACTCTCCTATCTTTTGGTGGATAATGAAAGCAATGACACAAATCCACATACGGTATATGTTCCGATGTAGCATTTCAAGCAGAACTGTGGGCAAAAATCAAAAATTGCATATATACAATGACAGTAGCATTATGACAGCAGTTTTTGTTTTCCTGACAGCCCCTGTAACAGTTTTATCACCTGTTAATGCTGCCAGTAAATTCATTGGTTTTTCACTTTCTTTCAGTGGCCAAGTTGTCCAAATAAAACTGGCACTAAGTGCTTAAAATGTACCAATGTTATCCATATGGCTTAAACATGTTTCCCAAAAGAAAAAATGTTGATAGAATAATGTGTTAGCTGGTGTTGGGCTTTTGTTTTGTTTGTTTCCTACTTAAAGCAGGACGTTAACCATAACAGTTTGATACCAATTAATGTTCTTTAGCAAAAGAACATACATTACACCTTAATTATTATTCTACCAAAATTGCCTCCAGTTTTGCTCCTGATTCTTCTTGCCAGAGGCCACCACTTTGCTGAAGCCCAGAGCAGTTATTTCCTTACTGAGAACTCCCCCCTTCTTATGCCGCGTACACACGTAGCGGACTATCCGACGGACTTAGTCAGACTGTCCGTCGGACTTTCCGAACGGGCTACTTGCCCACACCTGGCACTTTTTCAGCAGACCAATACGGCGTACTAAGTCCGCCGTACTATCCGCCCTACTTTTGAAATGAACGGACTCGCCCACGCACGCGGACTGGCATTTCAGCGGACAATCCGGCCGCGTGTGTTCCCCTCCCGGAGAAAATTCCGCTCATTTCGAGCACGTCTCCAGGTAGGCGGGGCCCACGAAGGAGACCTGGTATGGACTTAAAGGGGAACCCCAACGCCGAAAAAAAATCGGCGTGGGGGTCCCCCCAGGTCCACATCAGACCCTTGTCCGAGCACGCTACCCGGCCGGCCAGGAAAGGGGGGGACAAGCGAGCGCCCCCCCCCCTTCTGAGCCGTACCAGGCCGCGTGCCCTCAACATGGGGGGTGCCTTGGGGAAGGGGGGCCGCGTGGCATCCTCTGGGACTGTGACACCATAATGGGCGGGGACGTCAGCAGATTGGACTCTAAACATTCACTGATTATTGGCAGTGCTTAGAATTCAGGACAACTGAGTCTTTGCAGAGCAGGGCAAGACAGGGCCTTACTGAATTTGAGATAACAAGAATAAGGGGCGTGGCCCAGAAACATGTAGTATCTCCAGTCGGCAGTGTGCACTCCCTCTTGTTCCCCTGATGTCAGCAGCGTTTGATCGGCCTCAGCAGCAGGATTTTGCCAATAGCCGAAGATCTGTGTGGCTGACTTCTGCCAGGCTGTGATATCACTTCTGGGCACCAGATGCAGTCCGAGCAGCCATTGGACACTGGCCCCTACAGTTCTCGTGGCTACAGTTGTGCCCCCCTCCACCGGACCCTTGGCCTTATGGTTCTGGTCTGGCCCCTTGCCAGAGGCGCTCCTGCATTCTCTGCTCCATGGTTCTGTGTATTCTTCCCTGAGCCCCTGAGACATCCACGTGGCTTCAGCCTTCAGGTATTTTCAGCTTCTCATCCAAGTCTCTGTATGATCATCTAACGGCTGTAAACTTTGGGGATTACCTTTACTTAAAGAGTCTCTGCTTCATATCTGAGGATTTTTATTTTTTTAGTCAGCGCTGTCTTTTTTTCCTGATTGCTCATTGTCATCTCATTGGTCTATGAGTTTTGGACAGCAGCGGCCATATCTAGAGTAATATTTTTGGTTGTTTGCTTGGATTTTTTTCTACGCGCCTGTAAATTTGTTTTTTACTACTTATTTTTAATGTTTCACTTAGCTATACCTGAAAAAAGGGCCAGCCAGAAGTGATATATCAGGACTTAATTTTTTAAGTTCCACTTTAAAATCAAAATAAAAACGACACCCCAACAATGCTGTTGTGCGATTTCATTAAGAAACCAATTGCACTATCGCCCTGTCAAAGTAAATAGAAAAATAACAGCTGTACTGGAAGAGTCAATGGGTATTAATACTATGTTACAGGGGAGACTCAAGAAACCAAAAACTTCCATGTTAATTCCAGTGACATTTTCCAAGTTCCACAACTATTGCATCTTCCAACCACTCAATGTCCAAAAAAAAGCTCTTGAGTTCCAAATTGAAGGTCAGTGTAAAGCTGACCATAGATAGATCTAGGTTCAACCAGTTCAGCAGGGCCTTTGGCCATTCCTGCTTGATATAAGTCAATCTAACAATCGACTTCTATTGATTAGCAATGTTGAAATTTTTTGATCAGCCAAATGTAGCCACTGATCAGTGTATTCTGACAGCAGAGGAGTCCTGCTACAAAAAACAATGAAAAACAATGTTATACTCTAAAGCTGATTAGTAGCAAATAAGTCAGTATAGAACTTTAAAGTGGATGTAAACCCGCTCTCATCCTTTCTAAACTACTGCAATATTGGTTATCTAGAAGGATATACATGCCTCCTGCATGTATACTTATCTGTCAAATGTCTCCCCTCTGTCTGCTACGAGACCCGAAACACTGCTGATTTTGTGGGTGGGTCTGTTTTCCAGGGCTCAGTGGGTGGACTCGTGATGTCAGTAGACTCCCCTCCCACCTCTACACTCCCCTTATCAACATGCATTTTCTCCTGTGTATTTCTTACACTGAACTTCTGTTATGATCACTAACATCCAGTCAAAACCCAGAAAAGCCCTCACATGACTTCAGCATGCCAAATCATGCTGAGACGTGAAACAGCCAATCCTTGCAGAGCAGCACAAGAAAGGAGTGGGAGGGAATTAAAAAATAATGCATGTCTCTTAGGCTAGTGCACAAGATATGTAAATCACCTGTCACTCACAGCAAAGGGGAGGATTTTGACAAAGTTTTTCTCTGTTTGTCAAGATTTATCTCACTGAACAATAAAAGAGGATTGCTCAGAGCTGGATTAACTCTCGGAGGCAAGACTGGGCTAAAATGATAGGAAATCGTATACTCTACATTATGACATAAAAAAATTGTGTTTACATCCACTTTAAACAGTCAACAAAGGAATGATGGTTTTATATTGGTGGTTCCAGGCATCTCCAAGAGGAATCTCTTATCAAATACTTAATCACATTAGGGCTCACATTGAGTGGTCCAAACATCTGTATATACTGCCATCCTTTCACATGGAATTCTTTTAAAATAGCTACAGTACTGGAATACTTTTTTATATGGTCATATACATAGACTTAATATGGACTTGAATGCATATGCATTGTTATGCGTATTAATATCCCTAGAAAGAAATGTGAAAAGGGTTGAAAAGCATTTCCCAGCATTATCTATACAGTCCACTGCACAGAGAATCCAACATTAGAATGGTATAATACAAATGTCCTTACAGTTCACATTGGTTTGATGTGCATCATTACTTTATAATGTGCATTGATACAGTGAGGTTATTCCCTCTTACCAAAGAACTGAAAAAACACAGTCACTCTTTTAGTACACAGGACACCTGCCAACCTGCAGACTTTGTGAATGCTAGAATTTAGAATAGATTTGCAGAGTTATACATTCTATGAGTTGGTGGATTCACTAGGTGCCTCCTAACAGCTTAAACAAATCTATACCAGTGCCCTACTGGCTGGCAGCCCCCACTATTACATAACAAAACTTTCTATTCCCGGGGACACATCCTGAAAACTGAAAACTAAAAAAAACAATAGATGCCTGCATCTATAGACTACAGTCAGACAATATTGCAATAAATATTGCAATGCTGTAATTGTGTGAAGCCATTTTTATTCCATAATGCTTAAGGTGTTGCAAGAGGTACAAATACTGCAACTCCTCTCCCATTGCAACATACATCCGAGGAGTATTCTACTGACAAAAGCTGGGATTGTTATTTTACATATGGGCCCACAGTCACTACAATGTGTTAAATATTATCTATAATATGGTGCTATTATTGTTGGTATAATTTTCCATGCAATGCACTATTATGATAACAAAATTAAGTCCATAAAGGTGCATTTATAAATGTTTTCACACAAGATTTGCACAACTTTGACCCTGTTTGGAAAAATGTGCAAACTCTGGATGAAAGGTGTGTGAAAACATTTAACACTTGACCCTCTAAGTGTTTAGTGTAAATTCACAGTTTAAATTACCATTAGATTGTGCAATGAATGTTCCTATATATGTATACTGGATCAGGGCATGGACATGTAGGTGTAGGCAGTAGCAGGGGGGCACCCACTTACCACATGCAGACTCTACATCAGCGGCTGGCAACCAGTGGGCTGTGACTTCATCTCTGCTCTGACAGCTGCTGCTGTCACACTGTGCTCCAACATGCCCACTCTCCATCTATCTGCCTGCAGCTGACACAAAAAACACACCATGCATGCACAACTTTCTTCTGACTGCTAGAAAGCAAGGGACTGGCCATGCATGTGCAGTGCATACTCTATGGCAACCAAGGACAGTCAAAACAAAAAATACAGAGAATGAATGGCAGTACACCCAGTCTATGGCATGCATTAGCAGAGGAGAAAGGGGACTCAGTTCCATACTCTTGCCCTGAGCACTGGGCCAACCTTTATTGGATGCATCTGATAGAAAAGCCTTAAGGGATAAGATCACCTTTTACAAAAATAACAAATGCACACATTTTTGCAGGTTAAAAATGTGCATTTATTATTTTTTTAAACAGGAGCCTGCAAAATATTACACTTAGCTCGTACCTTTGTACAGGCTATCAGCTTTTAAGCCGAAAAGGACTAGAATGGACTACAAGCTTACTGATCAGCATGCTCGCAGCTTATTCAAACTAGTCCATCTGTGGCAGTGGAAAATGGGACTTGTAGTTTTTTTCATTCACAGACTCCTGTGAGCGAATGACATTTGCTCAAAGAGCACATTCATTCACATGCACTGTTTTCAAAATGTGACAGCTGGTGCGGTGAGAGGATCCCCTGTCCGCTGTCATGGAGTAGGAGGAGAATTAGGGGTTCAGAGGGAGGTTGCTGAACATGTAATATGTTACACCCAAAATATAGGTGCAATGTGTAACTTATTCACAAAGGTGAACCTATCCTTTAATATGATCATGTAGATAAAGCGGAGTTGAAGAAGACATCTGCACATAAAAACAGGCACTGCAGTAGCAAAGTCTACTGCTGCTTTTACTCCTTTTTATATTGTGTACATGGAACCTGACAAGTTGTTTGTAACCACTGACATGTCATTAGACTTCCACTCCATGCTCAGACCAGGTGACAGGACACTCAGCACCAAGCATTTTCTTGTGGTGTGCGAAGTAAGGTTGCCCCAAGTTCTAAAACTAGGAAGCCATTGCTTGCCGAGTATAATGGGGAAACACATCAAAAACAGAAAGAATAAAATAAGGTGTCTCCTGGCAGTTTATGGTGGCTGTTTCTATTTTCAAATGTTTTGTTTTTGCTTTGTAGTATACTGTATATATATATATATATATATATATATATATATATATATATATATATATGGGTAAACCTCTGGAATGTTTATCCCTCTTCATGACCAGGCCATTCTTTGTTTTTTGGCAATGTGTTCATTTAACTGACAACTGCATGGTCATGCAACGCTGTACACAAATTAAATTGATATATTTTTATCGCACAAATAGAGCTTTCTTTTGATGGTATTTGATCACCACAGATTTTCGTTTTTTTGTGCTATAAACAGAAAATAAAAAAAGTTTTGAAAAAAATGTTTTTTTACTTTCTGCTATAAAACATATCCAATAAAAAAATGTAAAGAATCAAATTTCTTCATACATTCAGGCCAATATGTATTTGGCTACATATTTTTGGTAAAAACTAAAATAACAATAAGCATATATTGATTGGTTTGCATGAAAGCATCTACAAACTATGGCATACAGTATCTCACAAAGTGAGTACACCCTTCACATTTTTCTAAATATTTTATCATATCTTTTTATGTGACCACACTGAAGAAATTACACTTTGCTACAATGAAAAGTAGTGAGTGTACAGCTTGTATAACCGTGCTGTCCCTTCAAAATAACTCAACACACAGCCATTAATGTCTAAACCGTTGGCAACAAAAGTGAGTACCCCCCTAAGACCCATTTTACACTGGGGCAGTGCGGGCGTCGGTGGCTTTACTGTCATTTTAGCAGCTGTATGTGTATGTGGGCAGTTTTAACCCCCGCTAGCGGCAGAAAAAGGGTTAAAACCGTTCGCAAATCAAGGGGCCAGTTTTTTCAGGCGCTATTTTTAGCGTTGTAGCGCCTGAAAACCGCCTCAGCGTGAAAGGGGCCTAAGTGAAAATGTCCAAAATGGACCCAATTAGCCATTTTCCCTCAAATCGGTGTTATCACTCTCACTCTGTCATACTGGTCACTGGAATTTCAACATGGCACCTCATGGCAAAGAACTCTCTGAGGATCTGAAAAAAAGAATTGTTGCTCTACATAAAGATTACCTAGGCGATAAGAAGATTGCCAAGACCCTGAAACTGAGCTGCAGCACAGTGGTCAAAACCATACAGCAGTTTAAAAGGACAGGTTCCACTCAGAACAGGCTCGCCATGAGTGCCCAAAGAAGTTGAGTGCACATGCTCAGCATCATATCCAGACGTTGTCTTTGGGAAATAGACATAGGAGTGCTGTCAGCATTGATGCAGAGGTTTAAGGGGTGGGGGGTCAGCTTGTCAGTGCTCAGAATATACGCCACACACTGCATCAAATTGGTCTGCATGGCTATCAAGGAAGCCTCTTCTAAAGATGATGCAAAAGAAAGCCCGCAAACAGTTTAATGAAGACAAGCAGACTAAGGACATGGATTACTGGAACCATGTCCTGTGGTCTGATGAGATCAAGATAAATGTATTTTGTTCAGATGGTGTCAAGCGTGTGTCATGGCAACCAGGTGAGGAGTACAAAGACAAGTGTGTCTCGCCTACAGTCAAGCATGATGGTGGGAGAGTCATGGTCTGGGGCTGCATGAGTGCTGTCAGCACTGGGGAGCTACAGTTCTTTGAGGGAACCATGAATGCCAACATGTACTGTGACATAATAAAGCAGAGCATGATCCCCTCCTTTCAGAGACTGGGCCGCAGGGCAGTATTCCAACACGATAATGACCCCAAACACACCTCCAAGACGACCACTGCCTTGCTAAAGAAGCTGAGGGTAAAGGTGATGGACTGGCCAAGCATTTCTCCAGACCTAAACCCTATTAAGCATCTGTGGGGTATCCTCAAATGGAAGGTGAAGGAGCGCAAGGTCTCTAACATCCACCAGCTCCGTGATGTCATCATGGAGGAGTGGAGGAGAACTCCTGTGATAACCGGTGAAGCTTTGGTGAACTCCATGCCCAAAAGGGTTAAGGCAGTGCTGGAAAATAATGGTGGTCACACAAAATATTGAAACTTTGGGCCCAATTTGGACATTTTCACTTTTGTTGCCAGCAGTTTAGACATTAATGGCTGTGTGTTGAGATATTTGGAGGGGACAGAAAATTTACACTGTTATAGAAGCTGTACACCCACTACTTTACATTGCAGCAAAGTGTAATTTCTTCAGTGTTGTCACATGAAAAGATATGATAAAATATTTTAAAAAACTTGAGAGGTGTACTCACTTATGTGAGATACTGTATATACCAGAATTTTTATTTACTGATTCATAGTAATGGCAGCCATCAGCAGGACTGTGATAGTATGGTGGACAATCTGACACTAACTGACACTTTTGACACTTTGTGGGGACCAATGACACTAATACAGTGATCAATGCTAAAAAATCTGCACTGTCACTGTACTACTAACACTGTCTGGGAAGGGGTTAAACATCTAGGGCGATTAAAGGGTTGAACGTGTGCCTAACCAGTGTTTATGTGTGTACTGTGAGGTACACAAACAGGGAACCAAAATCCGGCACATCCCCATTGATAGGATAGAGCTCTATATTGTTTACATAGACAGAACTCTGTCCTGTCTTCCTCCTCGCCAATCAGTGGTCAGTCATTGGCCAGCGCCCACTGATTAAACACAGCACGCGCGCCCCCTACCTAGAAGTGCCAGATCATGTACGAGATACATGATCCAGCACAGAATAGCTGCTCTGCCGCCATACTCCTATGTGAGGCGGTCAGCAAGCAGTTAAATAACACTATTTCTAACAAAGTTACCTCCTTCAAATTTTTGGGAATCTCATTTAACATATTTGCTAATAGAAATGGTGGGACCAATATAATTTGCCTGGGTGGATGACTACAAAAGACGTGAACTATTGAAAGTTCTGATTGAACAATATGTTTACATAAAACAGCAACAAAAAAAAAAACATCCGGCAAAACAATGGCACATTACCCCTGGCCACTAAACAAATTGATATTCTATAAACAATCCAGCATGAAATTTCCTTTCCCTGTAGGGAGATATTAAACACATTTTAATATGCCTTTAGAATATTTTTAAATGAGTTAGAATTAAGATAAACTGCAGCTGACCCCAGGCATAATAAATGGCATTAAAATTCTCACTCAGGTAGGGCCATCTGTTGCTTTGGAGGCCAGCTATTCATTAACCTTATTAGCGCCTGCCCCTACAGCCTTCAATTGACATTTCCCTGGCTAATAAGTCCTGTTCTCTAACACATAACAAAAAACTGATTAAAGCATTTATATTATTGTCAATAACTGCAATAGTAACAAACAGCAGCTGCCAGTAAATGCATATTAGATTTTATTTACTGAATGTCTGCTTTCTTATTAGTCTACATCTCAACAACCAGCATCCCAATTTGCATGTCCTTGGAGTGTTTATAATGTTATTCTGCTGTTACTAATCACACTACTTAATGAGAATAATGTAAAAATTTCAGGCATTAGATTGTGTCTTAAAGTCATTTTACTCAATAAAACAATACTTTATACAGAAACAAAATGTATCTATAATTAAGGAAGCAGAAATTTTTGCTTAGGTTGCTATAATTGACAAGTCAATATAAATATGCTGTTGCTGTAAAGTTTGGTTTAGAAAATCAGGCTTACTTTATACATTTAAAGTGGTAGTAAAGTGGCAAGCTAAATAAACATTTTGGGGCCCCCAGGAAATTTTTGCCACAATGTGCAACACTTAACCTGCATTCACACCTGTGCGGAGTATAAGCAGAGTATGTTCCCATGATTTTGAAGCATTTTTACAGGCATTTTACAGACCTTTATCAGTTGTATAACATGCATTTTACTGACAGCTCGATGTCAGGACCTAACTCATAAATTTTAACCCCACCTCATGAACGGCGTTCTTTCTCGTTCCTCTATGTGGTCAAGATCTAGTGCAGTCTCCTACCTTGCTGGATCAAGGATCTGTCCGTCTGTCCAGTGTGGGCCTCCTGGATGTAGCCCCCGTTATGCTGGTTTTTGGGGCATCGAGAAGCAGACTGAGGGTCTGCAGCAGGGGTGGCATTTTTTCTCCTCTCCTAGACATTCAATGGCACGTGGAGCCTCAGGGATCTCTCTGTACAGCTACAATCAAGCCCTCTGGCCCTAGCAAGATGGTGGTATGTTCTACAGTAGTTTCACAGTAGCTCCAGGAAGTCGAGTGGACGGAGCATGTGCAAGGTTAGTGATCAATTGGATGTCGCTGGTGTGGGAGCAGATATCTTGCTACAGGATTTAAGCTGGTGAAGGTTCAGTATGATTCTGCCTCGCCAGAAACAGTGTGCTAGCGTTGCCATGATTGCAAGTAGGAGAGTGAGGCTGCGGCGCTTGTAGGCTGTGTGAACCATAGATAACCTGTCTTCCTGTGCTTCTTCAACAGTCTACATCTTCTATCACTGCAGATGAGACAATGCCAACTCCAAAAGACCAGCGTATGGTAGGAGGTACCGCTATGTGGGATGGTCGTGTTCCAATTTTGGCACTTATTTTAAAAAAATAATAATAATTTCCACCAGCTCATGAAGACACCATTCATCTCCCTGCTCAGAGAGAGGCTGGTTTAGAGCAAGAGTACCACTCTAGATCCAGGGGTAGCAAGCACAGAGAAAGGTCAAGAGACCAACGCAATCGATCAAGGTCCAGACACTGTAGCTCCCCTGTGAGGACCCAAAACTTATTTCCGCATCCTCAACCTGAGCCCCAGATGTGCTGGGCTTGTCTAAAGGAGTCGTTTCCTGGCAAAACAGTTTGCAAAACCTGCTTTAAGGATGTAACCAAGGATAAGGAAGCAGGGAAGGAGGAGATGGTGTCCCTTATGAAAGAAATGTTCGAAGATACGCTAACCTCATTTGCTGAGCAGCTGCAGCCCTCACATCAGCAAACTCTTTCTGTGTTACAAGTGACTACACCTCAGCTAAGATCGGGGCCTAAAGAGGCCCAGGCGCTACCTAGATCAGCATCCGTAGACTCGTCTGAAGAAGAAGGGGATGCAAGTTATCAACAGTTTGATTTCAACCTGGTACAGCTTTTCCTTAAAGATGTCAGGGAGGCCTTACAATGCAAAGATGTAATCAAGGAGTGCTGCTATTTCAAGAACAGGAAGATAGAGGGTCTCACCTCCCCCTTCATGGATGAAATCAACAGCATATTAGAATATGAGTGGAGGCAACTAGAGAAAAACACCTTTTTTCTGAGCTGCCTGGCCAAGTTGTATCCTTTCAAAAAGGAGGATGGCAAACATCTGGAAGATCCACCTGTAGTTGATGCAGCCCTGATGCGCCTAGCCAGGCATGTTACGTTGCCACTAGACGATGCGGCCTCTTTCAAGGACATCCTCGAAAAGGTCTACACAGTCGCAGGAGGGGCATGCAAGCCATCGATAGACCTGGCAGCAATCTCCAGAGCCATGGAGGTCTGGATAGACAATTCAGAATCAGCCATTGCCAGTGATCAGAAGAAAACTGAAATAATGTCCTTGCTCAACAACCTGAGGCTGACAATGGGCTTCATGGTGGAAGCCACCATTGACCGAATCAAATCCCTGACATGCATGATGCTTGGCTCAGTCACAGCAAGACGTGCCTTGTGGCCCAGACCTTGGGTGGCAGACCTATCCTCCAAACAAGGCTGGCGCACATTCCCCTTCGAGGCAGGGTCTCTATTTGGGGACAAGCTCAATACAGCAATCACCAGGGCAACAGGGGGAAAGTCTGCCTTCATTCCCCAGGACAGGAGATTACTCCGCCAAAAGAATCCGGCCTTTGGCCAGCCCA
The DNA here is from genome assembly GCF_037356315.1 of Lithobates pipiens. Classification (NCBI taxonomy): domain Eukaryota; kingdom Metazoa; phylum Chordata; class Amphibia; order Anura; family Ranidae; genus Lithobates; species Lithobates pipiens. Next base: position 190,458,673 of record NW_027507903.1, read on the forward strand.
CCAGAAGTAGAGGAAGAGAAGCAAGATTCTATAGATCAGGGAGGAAGTTCCACAGGTCTTGGAATACACCCTCAGGGTCCAAACAAAAGAAGGCAGTCGCCAGATTGTGCAGTTTCTCGCAAGTATGAACAGGGAACGTTTGGGACCACTGGGTACTCTCCACCATAAAAACTGACATTTCTGTGAGTTTCTCAAGAAACCAAAGGTGAACTTCGTACCGACCACTCTCCCCTCATGCATCCTGAAAAAGGAGATTCTGCTTCAGTACGTGGACACACTCCTACAACAGCGGGTGATAGAACCAGTGTCCCAGAGGGAGCGCTTCTCAGGGGTCTATTCAACGCTTTTTTTTGGTACAGAAAAAGTCGGGAGACTGGAGGCCAGTAATCAACCTCGGTGGCTGAACCACCATGTGAAGAACACTTTAAAATGGAATCATTACAGACCATCCTGAAGGTGGTACAACTTGGGGACTGGCTTCCATCTTCGCCATGGGAATTACGGGACTCTGGTGAGTAAAACAGGGGGGCTGGGGGGCCAGTAAGTGGCAGAAGTTTTTATACCTTAATGCATAGGATGCATTAAGGTGAAAAAATACAAGGGCTTACAACCCCTTTAAGGCTTTAGCAAAACTAAGGACCCCCAGAGCACCCGCACTTTCCAAGTGGGACCTGCCTCTAGTTCTGAAATTCCTGGCCTCACCCAGATTAGGCCAAGGAGTGTTGCTGCGGGACTTGGTGATGAAAGCATCTTTCCTGATAACAATAGCCTCGGCCAAGAGGGTCTAGGAAATAGCAGCTCTGGGAGCTAAAGAGCCCCATGCATCCTTTGGGGCAGGTAATGCCAGACTCCATTCTTAAGGTGGCCACCAAATTTCACCTAAGTCAGGAGAATAGTGCTGCCCACCTTTTTCCTGGGAAGACGGGCAAGAAATCAGTCCACTAGATGTGGGCAGAACATTGAAAATGAAGCAACCTCTGGCATCAGAATCTCGTACTCTGTGTTCATAATTTCAAACAGAATACGCAAGGGATATAAGGCCTCTAGCAAGATCACCACCACTTGGCTCGTAAAGACAATCACCATGGTATATAAGGGTAAGGGTTTGGCACCTCCAGAGAGAATAACAGCTCACTCTACGAGGAGCATTTCAACGTCATGGGCAGCCGCATGTGGGATATCTCCAGAAGTCATATGCAAGGCAGCAACCTGGTCATCCATGCACACTTATCACTCACTACTGCATTGACCCGTTAAGAACAGCCAAATTTGGCAAAAACTATTATTTTTGTGGCCGGTGGCAATAATTAAATTAATTTAGCAAAATCCCACCCTTGTATCTAGTTATTTCCCGGAGGGGGCTGACATGGAGCTGTCAGGAAAACTGAAAATTGTATATCAACTACTTACCGGAATTTTCCTTTCCTGACAAGCTCCATGTCAGCGCAGACTCCCACCCTATGGACAAACTTCTAGTTACATAACGTCGTAAAGGGTGTGGGGGTCAAATTTATGAGTTAGATCCTGATTGCATGGGGTAGGTGGGGCCTTACCAGGGGGTGCCTGACATGGAGCTTGTCAGGAAAGGAAAATTGTGGTAAGAATTTGATATACAATCTTCCATTTTTGCATATGTATGAGTTAATTTCTTGAGCTGGCAAGGGGGGAAAAGCAGTTTTTTTAGACAGAAAGGAATTTTTCAGTCGGATAAAAATCACCTGAATGAGAAAAAAAACAAAAAACAAAACAAATGTTATGTCGTTTTTAGGCATAGAGCGTAGGGTGTAGAGCATAGGGCAACTGAGTGTACAAGTGTGGACAGGCACAACTGGAAAGAATGGGATTCTTTACAGGCAGACATAGTCAGGTGTAGGAAAACAAACAGAAAATTGTTTAATATAAATGGGAGCTTATAGACCAAAGCAGACTCTTCCAGTTCTGCAATGTCTTCACTTCCCTCCATCCAGTGGTGTATTTTGGCTTTGTGCTGCCGTAGGCAGGACTAAAATCGAGTGCAACACCCATCTAAATTTGTTGCATCTAGGGTTGCCACCTCATACCTTTAAATGCGACACACAATGTCAATTTTACTATCCATAGGTGACACTTTAACCACTTCAGCCCCAGAAGATTTGGCTGCTGAATGACCGGGCCATTTTTTGCGATTCGGCACTGCATCGCTTTAACTGACAATTGCGCAGTCGTGCGACATTGTACCCAAACAAAATTGGGTACAATGTCGCACGACTTTTCCCCCACAATAGAGCTTTCCTTTAGTGGTATTTTATCGCCTCTGCGTTTTTTTTTTTTTTTTACGTTATAAACAAAAGAATAGTGACAATTTTGAAAAAAACTCAATATTTTGTACATTTTGCTATAATAAATATCCCCCTTTTCTTTTTCTTTTTTTTTTTTTTTAAACACATTTTTCTTGGTTTAGGCCGATATGTATTCTTCTACATATTTTTGGTAAAAAAAATCCCAATAAGGGTATATTGATTGGTTTACGCAAAAGTTACAGCGTCTACAAAATAGGGGATAGATTTAGAGCATTATCATATAGCAACAATATAATTCTGTATGTCATCAAGCAGAAATATCATATACACCAACAGTCATGTCATCCAAGAGCAATACATTACATCATGTAACATCAGCATGTTATATATTACACAGGAGCAGGGTCCTAAAGGGAATTCTTTAGGGCCTGCCATAAGGTAAAGGCCACGTCTTTTATATCTGCCTGGAATCCAGGCAGCTCTGTAATCCATACTTATTATGTATTACATATATAAGGTACCTGAATTTGACTTGGTATTACCCACTTGAAGACCTTGTACAGCAAAGCCAAAGAGGGGGAGGAAAAGCAGCACAAAGAACCCTTTAGGTGTTTTGCAATGCAAAGAGCATGCTAATAGGAGGAGAGAGCAGAGTGACTCATTAATGTGCCATATCTCCTTTCATTGTCCAATTAAAGGGTGGGGAGGAGACATATAAGTGAATGTGTAAGTGAAACAGAAAAACAAATCATATCTCCTACCCTACCAGGCAGGACAGGGCTGTATACAATTCAGGACCAACATAAATAAAATACCTTTTGCAGGTAAAACACCTGGGGTTGAGCTTTTACTTATTTTCAAAATAATTACCGCAGGCAACAATTAGAGACACTACTGGGAAATAATTAAAAAAGACAATAGCTTTATGCCACGTACATATGATCAGAAATTCCGCCATCAAAACTTTGATGAGAGCTTTTTGTCGGAAAATGCGACCGTGTGTATGCTCCATTGAGATTGAGAGCATGTTCTCTATTTTTCGGTTGGGAAAAGTTCCTATCCGAAAATGCGATTGTCTGTACAAATTCCGATGTGCAAAATTCCTACGCATGCTCGAAAACAATTCGACACATGCTCGGAAGCACTGAACTTAATTTTCTCGGCTCGTCGTAGTGCTGTACTTCACTGCGTTCTTGATGGTCAAAAGTTCAGAGAACTTTTGTGTGACCATGTGTATGTAAGGCAAGCTTGAGTGGAATTCCGTCGGAAAAACCATCCAAGTTTTTTCCGACGGGAAATCCATTCGTGTGTACGGGGCAAAAGTTACAACATTTGCAATTCATGACTTCGTCCAGATCTCTGCAAATGTATAATCAGAAATTTTTAAAAAAGTTTGACTAACTATCACTATCACCACTGACTCAAGAAGATGTGTGTGACATCATTGCATTTACAGAGTCTCAGTGTAGTTATTGCCGGCTTGGGAGGGGATTCTGCTGTTGGGATAGTATTGAGTTGTACCAGTGCTATATTGTAGGAATGAGTGGATATGCCTGGTTTTGTTTCATTCATCAAACACATTATAAAGTATGAAAATCTGAACCCCATTGAAGTCAATGGGGGGGGGGAGTCTTGAAAGCCAACTTTGGCAAGGCTAATAGGCAAGGGGTTATCAAACAAAGGCCATAGGGAGCTGGGAACTGCCAGGTGGAACATGTATTAATGCATAAAAAAGTATAATACCATACAGCGGTACACAATATGTATGCTACTTAAGGGAATGTGAATGCAGTCTCCCTGCTGGGACACTATATTGAGAGCGGGGACTCTACCCAGTTAAAATACACTGATTAGTGCTGCCTGCGATTGGCTGCAAGCCACTAATTGAACAAGGCTTCCAGCAGTCCTGTTCAAGAGAAGCTGATCTAATGTCTAACAGGAAAGGCTAAACACAAACTGAAATTCAGACAATCCCTGCTGAACGGGATTAATCTCAATCCGTGTGTACCCAGGTTTACCTTACTCCTTGCTCCAGCAGGCTCCCTCCACTGCTGTGACTTGTCCCCTTCAGGATTTATGTAAGTTAAGCCTAGTACACACATGGGCCAAATGTCGGGCGGCATTGGCCGGTTCAATAGAAACTGGCTGATATTTGGCCCGTGTGTACTGGAGTCGGTCCAACCGAAGCTGGCCTTTTGGCTGGCTTCTGTTGAAGGGGCATGACCAAAAAAGGTCTGCTGACCCCCCCCCCCCCCCCCCCCCCGATCAGCACTCTCAGCCAATGGCAGAGAGCGCTGGCTAGAGTATTCTGGTGGGAAGGCCGTCTCCCTGTTAGAGCACAGTATCTCAGCAGGGGAGATCACTGTACTAATGTAAGTTTGTTAGTACAGTGGCTCCTCCTGAGTGGTCAGTGTTTGTTTTTTTTTGTTCAGCCTCCTGGGTTAAACGGAAAAAAAAACTACTGGTGTGTACTTTACTGGCTGTGGTCACAATCCAGCCTCCCCATCATACCATACTTGGTTAATGTCCCTGTATGGTATGTGATTATAGCAAGGTTTTGGGTGACGGAAGAGAGATTAGAATCAGGTGAAAGAGACTACCCTCTCCCCTCCCCCTCCCACACACTGCTCAGGGATGGACTTTTTTACTTTCCTGAAGTTGGGCTGTATTATGGAATACCATTTCTGGCTGTTTATGATAAGATTTTTTTCATTGGTTAGGAATTACTGGGACTGCTGAGGTGCTATATAGATGTATTCCGCATACACACTATATCATTAAAAAATAACCATTTTAATAAATAAGGATGAGCCCGATGTTCGAGTAAGTTCGACTTGAACATCAAGTGTTCGCCGAACAGCGAACAATATGCGGTGTTCGCAGAAAATTCAAAAGCCGTCGGAACACCGTTAAAGTCTATGGGACACTAACATGAAAAATCAAAAGTGCTAATTTTAAAGGCTTATATGCAACTTATTGTCATAAAAAGTGTTTGGGGACCTGGGTCCTGCCCCTGGGGACATGTATCAATGCAAAAAAAGTTTTTAAAAAGTCAGTTTTTTCGGGAGCAGTGATTTTTTTAATGCTTAAAGTGAAACAAAAAAAGGAAATATTCGTTTAAATATCGTGTCTGGGGGGTCCCTCACAATTTTTTTTTGTTTTTATATTGGTTCCCCTTAATATTCAAGCCCTCTGTTTTTAACGTAAATTGTTAGACATGTTCAGTTTGATTTGTTTGTAGGCTAGCACGCTGGGAAATTTTTGTTTGTTTGTGATGAGCTGTACGTGCCACCAACAGCCTGCTATACAAGTGAATGGCTGTAGGCAGTGGCACTTTTGTAAATGCTGACGCTTCTTTGTATTAGTGTTTACCTGCGCATGCATGTCTCACATAATTCCTGAACTCCACTGCTACAACCCAAGTATACATTTTGTTAAGGTCTTTGAAACAATCCACATACTGTATTTATCGGCATATAACACGCACTTTTTTCCCCTTAAAAGCAGGGGAAAATCGTGGGTGCGTGTTATACGCTGATCCACCGAAATTCTGTGCCTCTAGGCGGCTTTCAGCCGCCTTCGGCTCTTCAAGGCGACTTTCGGCCGCATTCAGCCATTATCGGCGGCTTTCGCCCATCTTCGGCTGTTCTCGGCAGCTTTCGGCCGCCTTCGGCTCTTCTCGGCAGCTTTCGGCCATTCTCGGCAGCTTTCGGCCGCCTTCGGCTCTTCTCGGCGGCCGAAAGCTGGCGAGAATGGCCGAAGGTGACCGAAAGCTGGCGAGAAGAGCCGAAGGCGGCCGAAAGCTGGCGAGAAGAGCCGAAGGCGGCCGGAGGCCCGCCGAGAACTACCGCACGCCACCGAGATACACATCCGGCTCTGTATCTCAGCGGCGACATTTAAAATATTTTATATATTAAAAATACAAATAGCAAATGAAATAGACACGGCTGCAATAGGGGACAAGACTGCATAAGGCTGCAATGGGGGACAAGACTGAATAAGGCTGCAATGGGGGACAAGACTGCAATGGTGGACAAGGCTGCATAAGGCTGCAATGGTGGACAAGGCTGCATAAGGCTGCAATGATGGACAAGGCTGCATAAGGCTGCAATGATGGACAAGGCTGCATTGGTGGACAAGGCTGCAGATGACACCGATGGGCATATAAATGTAAGTTGTTTTTTTTTTCCCCTTAAACTTCCCTCCTAAAAGTTTCTTTCCTTAAAATTCCCTCCTAAACTTGGGGTGCGTGTTATACGCCGGCGCGTGTTATACGCCGATAAATACAGTAATATATTTTGCTTTTTCATACAAGCGGTCCAATCAGATCCACATGTCTGTTTTTCAGCTGGATCTGTTCAGAAGCTTAATGTTATGCCCTGTACACGCGGTCAGACTTGCAGACGGAAAATGTGCGATCGGATTGTGTTGTTGGAAATTCCGACACACAAAGTTTGAGATGTGGATCTAAAATTTTCCGACAACAAATTCCAATCGTTTAAATTCCGATCGTGTGTAGACAATTCCGACGCACAAAGTGCCATGCATGCTCAGAATTAAGGATGAGCTCAGGCGTGTTCGCATGGAACACGTGCAGAGCCCGCCAGGAAGTGGGCGCAGCACTGAGCTAATCACAGGCAGTGAGACAATGCCCGATATCTGCAGCCGCACATCGGGGCAATGTCCCACTGCCTGTAATTAGCACAGCGCTGTGCCCATTTCCTGGCAGGATCTGCACGTGTTCAATGCGAACATGCCTGAGCTCATCCTTACTCAGAATAAATGACGTGACGGAAGCTATTGGCTACTGGCCTCTTTATAGTCCCGTTGTACATGTTCTATGTAGCCGCGTTCTGAACGATCGGATTTTCCGACAACTTTGTGCGACCGTGTGTATGCAAGACAAGTTTGGTCCAAAATTCTGTTGGAAAAAATCAGATGGATTTTGTCTTTGTAATGTCCGACTGTGTGTACAGTCAAATCGATATTCCTATCACACAAGTTCCTGGTATCTGTGGCTAGGGGTCAAGTCCTGAGGAAAAAAGTGTGGGAACTCCCACCCAAGATCCACTCCCCCACCAAAAAAAACAAATAAATAATGATACGCTCATATGCACGAACACTTCAAAAGTGGTATTTTTCATCCAATTTTCGTATTGTGTGTATGAAGCTTAACTATTAGTACATTAAAAAAAACAATCCTCAATAAACATAAATACAGTAATTATCTGAATAATCAGCATTCATTCAATTGTACTTCCATGCAAATTTGAACATCATTTTCTGATCTTTATTGGGGAAATTTATTTTGTATATAGAGTGTTTATGTGGTGAGTTTACCCTTTTCATTGAACAGAGTTTGGATAACACAGGGTTAAATGGAAAGGTCATAAATTAACTGCACATTATCTGGACAGAATGCTTGGGGAGATAGTGATGTGTTCCTGCTTAGGAGATGTATGTTAGCTTGGGGGGCTGCAAACTCTGCAGGGCTCCAACTGCTATTCCAACCCTTCACATATTTCCACATAAACATCCCTCCTGGCATTAAACTTTGCCAGGTATTGTGCTCAGCTTACCACCCCAAACTGATGCTCCTCCCTCAGCTCACCTCTCTCCCTGCATGTCCTGTGAGCAGAATAGCTGATCTACCCATCAGCTAGACCTAGACCTGATCTACCCGTCAGCTAGCTGTAATTGACAGGTAGATCGAAGCGGAAGCTTTCATGGGGCCCCCTACTGGCAATGCCTGAATGGTCAGGTGTGCATCACTTACTATTGCGAGCTGTGTCGGCAGCTGCTGGTGTAGCACCTACCACACAGCTCGCATACTTCAAAGTCTTGTAGGACACGGCTGGTAATGGGAACTGAGCTCCTGTTGTGGAAAAAGTACAGGAACTCCGTTCCCTTGCGTTCCCGCTTGACTTGAGCCCTGTCTGTGGCTCATAAAATGGTGGATGCTGCAGCGATTACCAGTTGGGTCCTGGAAACATCAAACGAGCGTACATATTTCCCCACACACCATGGATCGGCAATTTTTCGTCCAAAAGGTTTAATGGAAAGATTCACATCACAAAAGAAAGTGCCACGTTTCGGAGCCACGCAGGACCCCTTCGTCAGGGCATAAGTCTATGTGTTTTTATTTTACTAATTCTAATTACTGAAAACAATACAGAAATTGTTTGCATTTTCTTTTCTTTCTGGCATAAACATGACATCAAAAGTAAAATGATGTAAAACAGATGCTTGTTCATTTATGTTCGCCTGCCAATAGACCTAAAATGTTCACAAATCTCTCTCAGAGGATAGCCTTCTAAAAGGATGCTAAGGTATTATTATTTAAATGATGTGTTTTTTCACCTATAGAGCACCAATTGCTTTTCACATCTGCAAAGTTAAAATCGGAAAATAGCAGCATGCAAATGACTGACCAAGCTGATGATAGGTGCATTATGGGATTTTTTTTTTTTAGCTGAAAACAGCAGCATACAAATTTCTGACTGAGCTGACGATTGCTGTATTATCTGTAAGTGGAACGCAATGGGAGATTCACCAACCTCTTTCTAACATCCATTTTATAAGTTTTGTCTTACTTTAAAACACATATTTTAAACAACATGGAAATTCTGTATCTTTCGATATCAGATTTTTCAGAGAATAGCTAGAATGAACTGGAAACTGGCAGCTGAACCTTACACGGATGACATATGCATCAATCCCTCAAACAGTAATAGACTGTGTGCTCAAAATGTTGTATATGGTAGTGACAGTATCTCTTCCTACAAGACAAGTCAGACAGATGAATGAGAAAGTGACTAAAATCCATATTGATGTTTCATGAAAATCACTAAATCTGTGTATTTCGGAAAACATATTTGTATCTACAGCTCAAAAGAAATCTCTGATCTGGTGAGGAACCAGGCACTGTGGTTTCTTTGCTAAAACTGCTTTATTATCTTTGCTAATTGAAGAATTTCATGGACCATGCAATTATTTTGCATATACATCATAAGTGTGGTGTCTGTTGAAATAAATGAGCTAAGAATTTCTAAAGATGATGAGCAGGTGGGATCTGCCTTTTTTCTCAGTCAAGAAAATCTGCACATTTGGCAGTGCATTAGACAAAAATATTTGTATTTTTTTTTTTTTTTTTTTGCTGAAATCTCTCTGAAAGTGCCAAGATAAAAAACAGATGGCTATACAGCTGAAAGTAATTGCTGCGCAGTACCTTCACATGATTGTACACAGGCAAATAGGAATTTTTCATTGCACTACTGGAGATTATAAGGGTCATAGACATTTTTATTTGCCAATTTCCTTTAAATTCATCTAATCGTGGCAAGGGGGGCACTTCGTAATGCTAAAGATGAACCATTGGCAAAATGTCCGAAATGCCCTGAGGTCCAGATATGTAAAATGTCACAAGGACTCTTGCGAACAAATTGGAAGACTTGCAATTAGCTCTTGTAATGAGTTAGCATAGTTCTGCCTGCGTCTTTAGGGAACTGTCAGAATGCCGTTCACATGGTATACTGAGGGTTGGAGACAGGGCACAGGGAAATAATTTCAAGTCCTTTTGAAGACCTATACTAATGCTGCATACAGCCGAGCAGAATGTCCGACAGAAAAAGTCAGACGGAAGCTTTTCATCGTATATTCCGATCGTGTGTATGCCTCATCTGGCTTTTTGTTTTAGAAAATTCTGACGGACCTAGAAATAGAACATGTTTTAAATATTTCTGACAAAACCAATTCCTATCTGGAAAACTGCTCATCTGCATGCTGTTCTGACGGACCAAAAACGACGCATGCTCTGAAGCAAGTACGAGATGGAAGCTATTGGCTACTGGCTATTGAACGTCCTTTTTCTAGTCCCGTCGTATGTGTTGTACGTCACCATGTTCTTGACGGACGAACTTTGGTGTGATTGTGTGTACAAGACAGTTTCAGCGGAACTCCATCAGAAAAACCTTCAGAGTTTATTTTCCGACAGGAAAACTGGTTGTGTGTACAGGGCATAAGACACTCGTAGAAGATCTTGTGCACAGCTGATCACTTTATAATTGATTGGATGTGCTTTGACTCTATACAGATTAGTTTACAAAAAAATCAAGAGAAATTTGGAGCATGTACTTTTATTGTTGGTCTTAACAGCTAAGAAAAATCCTGGCACTTTTAAATCCAGGTGCATTTGATTGTCTTCTCTTTCTCTCTCTCTTTCTATCTCTCCTCTTAGGGCTTTTTCACACGGGTGCCAAGGGACCGTAAAACCAGCAGATGATCCACTTTTCGATCTGCTCCCCTTACTTAGTTCCAGCACAGAAAACACAGCACCGTCCATTAGGGGTGTTCTTACTTATGCAAAAGATCTGGGGCTAGAACTCACAGCAGCAGTCACCAACCTTTTTGCAGGCCCGGGGCGAGGGCACACTGGTGGTAAGCAATTTTTTTCGAAAACAAAGGCTGGTGTTGGCATTTCAATCATCATAGCACCATGGTTGATATTGTGTCAGGGTAATCGAAGAGCATTGTTTCTATTATTACATTCTAATTTATAATGAAGTGGTTCAACTTACCATAATGCAGAATCAGTGGGGGCCCTGGGCGTGTCACTTGCCACATCTCCTGCCACCAGATGCCGTATGTCAGTTGCCACCGTCGCCTGTCATAAGATGCAGCTTTTTAAACTTGCCACCGTCACCTGCCACTAGATGTGGATTGTCACCTGCCATGTTGCCTGCCACCAGAGGTGGATTGTCACTTGCCACATCACCTGCCACCATTTGCAGATTGCCACGTCAACTGCCACCATTTGAAGATTTTCACTTGCCACGTCACCTTCCACCATTTGAACATTGTCACTTGCCATGTCACCTGCCACCATTTTCAGATTGTCCCTTGCCACGTCACTTGTCAAGTCACCTGCCACCATTTGCAGATTGTCACTTGGCACATCACATGCCACCATTTGCAGATTGTCACTTGCCACCATTTGCAGATTGTCACTAGCCACGTCACCTGCCACCTGATGCAGATTGCCACTTCCCATGTCACTTGCCACTAGATGTGGGTTGTCACTTGCCAACTGATATGGATTGTCACTTGCCATGCCAACCAGTGCCACCAAATGTGCAATGTCGCTGCATTGGTGGCAGGCTAGCAGCCCTGGTCCATTTAGTGAGGGCGGGAGAGTGGAGATGCGGGGAGGGCAATGAAAGATAATGTAATCTCTCTGCTTCTTGCTGCACCTCCGACATTGAAGAGGCCTGCGCTGTGAGGGTGGAAAAGCGCCGATGTGTGGCGAGCAGTGAGAGATGATGTCATCTCTCTGCTCCCCACCGCACATCGCTCCCACAATGGCCCTGCTGTGAGGGTGAAAGAGTGGTGACATGGAGAAGGTGGAAAGAGATGATGTCATCTCTGCTCGTCTGCCCACTCGTCTCTCTACTCCACCTCTAATGCAGCCTGCCGCAGCCACAACCCGCTGGTTAGGCAGGGACCCTGCGGCAAGAGACTTGGGGCTATGGGCTCCAGATTTTGGGCTACAGCTTCACCTGCCACTAGATGTGGATTGTCACTTGCCATGTTGCCTGCCACCAGAAGTGGATTGTCACTTGCCACACCACCTGCCACCATTTGCAGATTTTCACTTAACACGTCACCTTCCACCATTTGCACATTGTCACTTGCCATGTCACCTGCCGCCATTTGCAGATTGTCCCTTGCCACGTCACTTGTCACGTCACTTGCCACCATTTGCAGATTGTCACTTGGCACATCACATGCCACCATTTACAGATTGTCACTTGCCACCATTTGCAGATTGTCACTAGCCACAACACCTGCCACCTGATGCAGATTGTCACTTCCCACGTCACCTGCCACCTGATGCAGATTGTCACTTGCCAACTGATATGGATTGTCACTTGCCATGCCAACCAGTGCCACCAAATGTGCATTGTCGCTGCATTGGTGGCAGGCTAGCAGCCCTTGTCCATTTAGTGAGGGCGGGAGAGTGGAGATGCGGGGAGGGCAATGAGAGATAATGTAATCTCTCTGCTTCTCGCTGCCCCTCCGACATTGAAGAGGCCTGCACTGTGAGGGTGGAAAAGCGCCGATGTGTGGCGAGCAGTGAGAGATGATGTCATCTCTCTGTTCCCCGCCGCACATCGCTCCCACAATGGCCCGGCTGTGAGGGAGAAAGAGTGGTGGCATGGAGAAGGTGGAAAGAGATGATGTCATCTCTGCTCGTCTGCCCACTTGCCTCTCTACTCCACCTCTAATGCAGCCCGCCACAGCCACAACCTGCTGGTTAGGCAGGGACCCTGCGGTAAGAGACTTTGGGCTATGGGCTCCAGATTTGGGGCTACAGCCTCAATAGCCACCTCCTGGCGATGCCTATGCTGTCCATAACACCTAGTTTCCAATTCTTTTCATCCTAACAGCTGCTTGTACCCAGTGCCAACAAAGAACATGCAGCATTGTCCATAAAACATGGGCACCCATTCTTCTCATTCTGACAGCTGTTTTCCTTCTACTGACCCCACGTAGCACACTGGGGATTTCTCCCTAGGACTCAAATTAGTGTTAGCATCCATGCAAATGTAGCACCAGCTCCTGACGAGCACAGGCTATATGTTTTTGAAAATTAATATGCCTAAAGCCACAGTTGGGTTTTAGGGCTAATTTTGCCAAATTATGGTTTCACTGCCAGTCTAGCTGGATTGCACTGGGTTCTCTTTGGCTGCAGGTGTCGGTGTCACCTCCAGCAAGTGGTAGAATGCAGTCTAGTTGGGTGTATTGAGTACCATCCTTGTCTCGGAACCAGCCTGGTGGGAGTGTTTTTCCTGCTGTGCATTCTGGGAGGTGGTATTTAAGGTACTGCGATCATGTGCTTCTGGGTTCCGGTCCAGAAGAGATTTTCTGTCTGTTCAGTCCTGGTTCTCCTGACCAGCCTCCATGGCCCTCCTGGCATGGGGTGGGGATCCATGGAATTCCGAGTCTCGGGGCTGGATAGCCCAAGGCAAAGCAACTGCAGGGACAGGCCTGAATGGATATGAGGCCATAATGATTCAAAGGTGGTCTGGTGCTGTCTCATCTAGGGAGAGACCCAGCAACTGGAGAAGCATCCAGAGGAGGACACTTCAGGAGAAGGCCATGCATAAGGCTGGTTTCTCAGAAGGAGCCTGGAGGCTCAGTTGAAGGACACTTTGTGGATCTATATTCATATGGTATCGCCAGACCGGCTGGGAGATACTGGTACCATATCATAGTTCTCTAAATTTATCTACGTCCCTCAGTTACATCTAAGTCTGTGGCAGAGACTTTTGCTTTTCAAGTGTTCTTGTCACGTACCTGGTGGAGGGAGCCCAGAGTGCAGGGAGCGGCCTCTCGTAAGCCTCTGGCTTGAGAATCCCTGGAAGTGGGGACAGGAATTCTAGAGTTCAGAGGGCACAAGTGCCAAGCTGGTGAAGAGTAGAACCGGCCCTGGAGCTGACAGCAGACAACGGCAGGCACAGGTGGTCAGCCTGGAACAGCTGGTAGGCAGGCAGCAGCCGGCAGCGGGCACAGGTGGTCAGACTGGAACAGCTGGCAGGCAGGCAGCAGACAGCAGCAGGCACAGGTGGTCGGACTGGAACAGCTGGCAGGCAGGCAGCAGACAACAGCAGGCACAGGTGGTCAGACTGTAACAGCTGGCAGGCAGGCGGCAGGCAACAGCAGGCACAGGTGGTCAGACTGGAACAGCTGGCAGGCAGGCGGCAGACAACAGCAGGCACAGGTGGTTAGACTGGAACAGCTGGCAGAAGAAGCGAGGTTAAGGTACAAGCCGGGTCGGTAACAGGCGGGCAGCAACGGTACACAGGAGAAGGCAGAAGCGTGGTCAAACAGTCCGAAGGTCAAAGGCTGGCAGCAAGCAGGCGTCGTCAGGAACAGGCCGGGTAACAAGGAACAGGAACAATCAGGTAAGCAGGAGACAGAGTAACCGGACACGCTGTAGACTGGACAGCACAGAGGCACTGTAACAGATTCCTTAAGTAGCCCTTTGGGCGCCAAGAACGGTCGCACTGCGTGCCTGCGCGCGCCCGCGTGAAACCGTGCAGCCGTTCGTGACCCCGCGCACCCGCGTGCGCCAGTTCATACCATCGCGCACCCGCGTGCGCTCGTTCGCAACATCGCGCACCCGCGTGCGCCCGTTCATACCTACACGCACCCGCGTGCGTCCGTTCGCGCCCATGGATACCTGTTAACTCTCAACGTGGGGATTCCATGGGTAGGCCTTCCATAAGCCACTGGATTCCGGAGACGACCATGACAGTTCTACATCCAAGTCCGTGGCAGAGACTTTTAATTCTCAAGTGTTCTACATTCAAGTCTATGGCAGAGACTTTACTTAACACCCTGCCGGCTGCTAGGCCAAGTGAGAGGAGGTCTATCCGGAGGTTGTGAGAATCCAGCTGTGAAATGTTTATTCTCTGGATTTTGCAGTTCCAAAAGTACTTGAACTTCCTTTCTAACTCTCTACCTTTTATTAAGAAACTGTGTTATCTTCTAAAATAAATAACCCAAAAGAGGATCCAGTGTCAGTTTCTGCATTTCTTTGGGCCATCTACCACGGGAACCCCTAGACGGAGGCGAGGTCAAGAAGGTAATGGTAAGCCCAACAAAACCAGCAGCTCCTTCGGGGGTCAGTGTTACACAAAGTTTATGTTAACACAATCAATGGAACAAGTAACTTAACCCTTGCAATAAAACTTTGGAAAAAGCCTTTGCTTGACCCTCCTCTTCCCCACTTGATATGGCATATAATAAGCCTATGAAACCCATTGTAAGACATCTCTCCCTGTCACTAGAGGCCACATATGTTATGACAATGCAAAAGAAGAATGTTGGAGAGGGAGGAAAATACAGAAAGTGAGGAACCATAAGGGGGAGGGGGATATGCCTTTTCTTGCCAACTTCTAGCACTGTGGTGCTGCACCCGCCAAGCTCTGCAGTGCAAAGTCATGTGTTTTCTCCTGCATGTGTTACTCAAATGGCTGGTACTTTTAGCATGGCTGTAGACCACAAAGGTGATGTCAGCAGAAGACACATTTAAAAAAATCCCACACTGTAGAGCTCTTTCTATTTGCTATCTGCTCAAGTGCTCACGTACTGTTCTAACACTAGCCAATTTAAATCAGACACATACCGGAAGTCTATATTTTAATTTTGGGGGAGTAATGGGATGAGAGGGGATTTAGGGAATGTAGTGTTTTGTTTTTGTTTTTTTATTGGAAAAACCAACTTTATTGAAAAAAAATATAGGCATGGTACATATAAAATTACAAGAAATCTTTATATAGACTACAGTACATACATCATCATAATGAATCATTTGTTAATCATGGTGCCAAATATCAGGTGGTTGTAAAACTAAGATTTTTCCATTGTAAGGTCAAGGGATTATGAATTCAGATATTTTACAACAGCAGGGAGGTAGCACGTTTCCCCATCCATCAACCATCTGCCCCACACCTTCTCATACTTACTTGAAGTGGACAACCTCTATGTGTGTAGATCAGTTTCTTATATGGGAGAGTGTCATTGATCTCTTTTTTCCAACTCTGTATCGTAGGGGGCAAGGTTTGCATCCATGTGCAGGCCACTGCCTTTCTAGCAACAAATAGCATCTCGTTTAGAAAGGTACCCAAGGACATGTCAATGTCTAAGTCCAGAAGTAGACCAAGCAGGCATATCTTTGGCTCCAGGGTGATAGGTGAGCCCATTTGATCATGGAGAAAGCAGATCACGTGTTTCCAGTATGTTTGGATAATTGGGCAGGTCCATATTAGGTGATAGAACGAACCAGGGATTTGATTGCATAGGCAGTGCCCTGGATTATATGTGGGTTTGAAACAGGCTATCATCTGGGGTGTCAGATATGTCCTGCGTATAATATACAGCTGTGTGAGATGGTCGGACAACCTGGGGGAGACCTTTTTAACGTCCTCTAAGATTTCATCCCAGTCCTCATCCTCAATTGTTCCAACATCTGTCTCCCATCTAGTCTTGGCTGCATAAGCTAGAGCTGTGGTGCTAGGGAGGCGGATGGTGGAGTAGAGGGTGGAGATTAGTTTAGATGGCTCTGTACCTAGTACTGTTTCCACTATATAAGGGGTGTTTAAGGATGGGTTGGAGCCTGTGAACTGGGATTGTATGGCGTGGCGGAGTTGGAGATATCGAAATGGGAGGTGATTAGAAATGGTGAATTTGTCCTTTAATGTTTGGAACGTTTTGATTCCTGTAGGGGTCATAATCTGATATGTATATAAAATCCCATGTTTTATCTATACAGTGGGGTCTGGAATGGACAATAATTCGGGTAATTGTGTGCTAAACCACACAAGGGTGTGGGAGTGGGTCTCTGGGGTTTTACGTTTTTAGGTGTCAGTGCTCTATATCACGGTGCTGGTGCTGGTGATCATCTCCTGCACCCTCTTCTTTGCCTACCCTCACCTTCCCTCGCCTCCATTGTCTCAAGATTCCTGAATTTTCAGAATTTCACATATAAAAAAAGAATGCTTGTAGTTGTCGATCCCAGATTCACCTCATACATGTGTTATGTCACGGTGCTGGTGTCAGATCACTCTATCATGGTGCAGGTGTCAGTGCTCTATATCACGGTGCTGGTGATCATCTCCTGCACCCTCTTCTTTGCCTACCCTCACCTTCCCTCGCCTCCATTGTCTCAATATTCCTGAATTTTCAGAATTTCACATATAAAAAAAGAATGCTTGTAGTTGTCGATCCCAGATTCACCCCATACATGTGTTATGTCATGGTGCTGGTGTCAGATCACTCTATCACGGTGCAGGTGTCAGTGCTCTATATCATGGTGCTGGTTGCTGGTGATCATCTCCTGCACCCTCTTCTTTGCCTACCCTGTGTTATATCATTGGCCATGTGGTGGGACTATGTGTGCACAGCTAGTAATTATTTTGTGGCTGAAAATATGACCTGTAGGTTTGTACAGTTCACCATCCCTGTGATGTGCTGACTTCCTCCTGGGGCTGCTTATTATGAGGGGCTCCCACCATCCCTGTGCTATGCTGACTTCCTCCTGGGGCTGCTTACGGTGCAGGTGTCAGTGCTGTATATCACGGTGCTGGTGTCAGTGCTGTATATCACGGTGCTGGTGTCAGTGCTTTATGTCACGCTGCTGATGTCAGTGCTCTCTATCACGGTGCTGGTGTCAGATCACTCTATCACGGTGCAGGTGTCATTGCTGTATGTCACGCTGCTAATGTCAGTGCTCTCTAGAGGTCGACCGAAAAAAAAAGGGCTAACTTGCGTTTGAAAGACCTCTGCGCAAATAGCGCGTCACATAAAATATTGCAACAACTGCTATTTTATTCCCTAGGGTATCTGCTAAAAAAATTTATATAATTTTTGGGGCTTCTGAGTGATTTTCTACTAGAAAATACTGGATTTTTACTTGTAAGCAACAAGTGGCAGAAAAGATTTAGTCTTTAAATGGTTAAACTGAGGACTTCTACACAGGGAGTTCAGCCCATTGAAGAAGAAACATTGTATCACTTTGATCTTTTCTTGGCAGCCTGCCCAGAGAGGAGGAAAGTCCTTCACTGATGTCTTCAGGCAACTTACATTGACTTCTATTACAGAAGTCTTTCGCAATTCATAATAAGCATAATGACTGAGTCGTCGTCCGAAATCCGGAATTCATAAACAAAAGTTCGTATTCCGTACAGAATTCGGACGCACAGCAATTCGTATTTTGGATCCTCCCAAACGTACGAATTTTGGTAAATTCGTACGAATTTGCGATTCGTACGAAACGAAGCGCACATGTCTAATGTATAAGGGATCATGCCACACCAGGTAAAGTATCTTGGGGAGGAGTATCATTTTGACTAGACCGATGCGTCCCATAACACCCAGGGGTAGTCTGGCCCATGTCTGAGTCTTGGTCTTAATCAGGGTATATACAGTGGTGTGAAAAAGTGTTTGCCCCCTTCCTCATTTCCTGTTCCTTTGCATGTTTGTCACACTTAAGTGTTTCGGAACATCAAACCAATTTAAACAATAGTCAAGGACAACACAAGTAAACACAAAATGCAATTGGTAAATGAAGGTGTTTATTATTAAAGGTGAAAAAAAATCCAAACCATCATGGCCCTGTGTGAAAAAGTGATTGCCCCCTAAACCTAATAACTGGTTGGGCCACCCGTAGCAGCAACAACTGCAACCAAGCGTTTGCGATAACGTGCAATGAGGCTTTTACAGCGTCATGGAGGAATTTTGGCCCACTCATCTTTGCAGAATTGTCCTAGTTCAGTTACATTAGAGGGTTTTCGAGCATGAACAGCCTTTTTAAGGTCATACCACAACATCTCAATAGGATTCAGGTCAGGACTTTGGCTAGGCCAATCCAAAGTCTTCATTTTGTTTTTCTTCAGCCATTCGGTGGTGGACTTGCTGGTGTGTTTAGGATCATTGTCCTGCTGCAGAACCCAAGTTCATTTCAGCTTGAGTACACGAACAGATGGTCGGACATTCTCCTTCAGGATCTCTTGGTAGACAGCAGAATTCATAGTTCCTTTTATCACGGCAAGTCTTCCAGGTCCTGAAGCAGCAAAACAGCCTCAGACCATCACACTACCACCACCATATTTTACTGTTGGTATAATGTTCTTTTTATGAAATGCAGTGTTCCTTCTACGCCAGATATACTTGGATACACACCTTCCAAAGAGTTCCACTTTTGTCTCATCGGTCCACAGAATGTTGTCCCAAAAGTCTTGGGGATCATCAAGATGTGTTGTGGAGAAATTGAGACGAGCTTTGATGTTCTTTTTGCTCAGCAGTGGTTTTCTCCTTGGAACTCTGCCATGCAGGCCATTTTTGCCCAGTCTTTTCCTGATGGTGGAGGCATGAACGCTGACCTTAACTGAGGCAAGTGAGGCCTGCAGTTCCTTGGACGTTGTTGTGGGGTCTTTTGTGACCTCTTGGATGAGTCGTCGCTGCGCTCTTGGGGTAATTTTGGGCGGCCGGCCACTCCTGGGAAGGTTCACCACTGTTCCATGTCTTCGCCATTTGTGGATAATGGCTCTCACTGTGGTTCGCTGGATTCCCAAAGCTTTGGAAATGGCTTTATAACCCTTTCCAGACTGATAGATCTCAAATACTTTCTTTCTCAATTGTTCCTGAATTTCTTTGGGTCTCGGCATGATGTGTAGCTTTTAAGGATCTTCTGGTGGACCTTACTGTGTCAAGCAGCTCCTATTTAAGTGATGCCTTGATTGTGAACAGGTGTGGCAATAATCAGGCCTGGGTGTGGCTAGAGAAATTGAACTGGACAACCACAGTTATAGTATTTTTTAACAAGGGGGGCAATCACTTTTTCACACAGGGCCATGATGGTTTGGATTTTTTTTCACCTTTAATAATAAACACCTTCATTTACAAATTGCATTTTGTGTTTACTTGTGTTGTCCTTGACTATTGTTTAAATTGGTTTGATGTTCCGAAACACTTAAGTGTGACAAACATGCAAAGGAACAGGAAATGAGGAAGGGGGCAAACACTTTTTCACACCACTGTAGGAGTTCGATGTTCAAAGACGATTGGCAAAAATAATTAGGGATACTCTAGGGCCGGGGGGTTGGGCGTGAGTGGGGGGGGGAATGGTCAATGAGTAAGATTTGGAACAATTAATTCTTAGACCTGAGTGGCTACAGATGCGTTCTATAGAGTGGAGAGCTGTAACAAGAGAGGGTCCTGAGTTTGCAAGGTAGAGGATCGTGTCATTAGCATACATTCCCATCTTTTCTTCTAAGTTCCCTATCTTTAGGCCTCGGATATTGATATCTGTATGGATTGCAATAGGCAATGGCTCAACTGGCAGCATGTATAGTAGGGGGGAAAGGGGGCAGCCCTGTTGAGTCCCCCTCTCTAGAGGGAATTCTTCAGATAATCAACCATTCACAAATACCCATGCTCTTGGAGATTGATACAGGAGTTGGACCAAACAGATAAAGTTGGGGCCAAATCGGAATCCCGTGAGGCACTCCCACAGGTAACTCCATTCAATGGAATTGAAGGCCTTGGCAGCATTCCAAGGTCACCACGACCCTCGAACCAATTTCATCATGGGACACTTGCATGTTCATAAACAGGCATCGAATATTCATGGCAGTATTTTTCTCAGGCATGAAGCCTGTTTGGTCGGGATGAATTAGTGATAAAATTACCTTATTCAGGTTGGAGGCTAGGATCTTACCTAGGATTTTAATGTCCAGCTGTAGTAATGAAATTGGCGATAAGATTCTGGGTATCTAGGGTCTTTACCGGGCTTTGAGATTACTATAAATTTGGGCCCCTCGCATGGAGGGGGGTAGGATGCCAGAGTCAAATATAGATTTTTAGAGGTCCTGGAGTTTAGGGGTTAGAATTTCGGAGTAGGTGGCATAAAATTCAAGTGGCAGACCATCTGATCCTGGGGCCTTAGATGCGGCCAGGCATGCGATAGCCTTGGAGATGTCCTCCTTCTTAATAGGCCCTTACAAGAGTTCTATTTGGTCGTCAGATAATCCAGGAAATGTAATTCCTGACAGGTAGTTCCTGGTATCCTGTATAGTTTGAGTGACCTCGGAGGTAAACAGTGTGTGGTAGAATTTCCCAAATTCCTCCGCCACCTGTTGTGGGTCAGTTATATCACTCCCTCCCGGATTGGAAACGATACTACCCCCAGAGGGTGCAAGTCTAAGCGGGCTAGGTACGCAAGCATTTTGCCTGATCTTTCTCCATATTCAAACACCTTTTGTTTACAGAAAAAGATGCGTTGCTTAGCTTTTTCAATATGTAGTTGTGAGACCTGGCATGTCTGAATTTTGAGGTTATTAGCGGTCAATGTAATGGTTTTTAAGTGTTTTCTTTTTTGTTTGTTTTTTGCCTTCTGCTTTGGCATTATATTAAACTTTTAAGATAATACAGTTTGATACTGCAAAAAATTTAATTTGTATGCTGCTTTTAAATCCCCCTCATAGGCAGAGAGAGTGCTCACGCATTTTATTAGTCCTTCAGTGGCTATTATGTTTTTTTTCAGCATCATCCGGCATCATATACTGAACTGCACCAGAGACAGCATTGTATCTTGATACAAGCTTGCCAGGTTATCTGGAAAATGTCCTTTTGATTATTTATGGTCTACAGTATATTGCTAGTGTGGTCATGAACATACACAGAATATTTAGGGCTTTTTTAGACTTCAGTGTCATGGTAACACACATAACATATGTTACTACATTGTGGTGCCATTCATTTTGAATGGCACACGATAGCACTAAGACAACACACCTACATTCTAGCACACTCAAAACACCCCTGATATAGATAGCATAGATAGCATTGCAACAAAACAAATATGTACAAAAGGGCCCTTTCACATACAATATATGCTACATTTGTTTATGTGTGTGTGTTTTTTAAATGTGTTCATTTACATTTTTAGTGCTTTTTAAATGTGCATTTTTCTTATTTGTTTATTACAAAATGAAAGGAGGCCAAAAATGCACACAATGCATGCATTTCAATGCCTTTAACCATTAATTCTGGTTGGCCTGGTGGTTAGTGTGCATGAACACAAAAGTGCCAAATGTCCTATTACATGTGCATGACAATGCAGTAAGCTTTTGTACATAAAAGTGAACTAGCCACATAGGGATGAGAGGAATTTCTACTTAAAATGCATTTTTATTGAGGAAAAATTGTATGTTCTACCGCAGAAAATGGATACATTTAAATGAGTCTAAATGCATAAGTGCCTAGCATCTGCAAGGTACAGTGCCTTGAGAAATTATTCATGCCCCTTGAAATTTTTCACATTTTGTCACGCTACAACTAAAAACGTAAATGTATTTTATTTGGATTTTATGTGATTGACCAACACAAAGTGGCACATGATTGAGAAGTGGAAGGAAAATGATCAATGGTTTTCATTTTTTTCACAAATAAATAACTGAAAAGTGGGGCATATGTATTTGTATTCTGATACCCCTAACTAAAATCTAGTGGAACCAATTGCTTTCAGAAGTCATCTAATTAGTAAATAGAGTCCACCTGAGTGTAATTTAATAGCAGTATAAATATAACTGTTCTGTGAAGCCCTCAGAGGTTTGTTAGAGAACCTTGGTGAACAAACATCATCATGAAGGCCAAGGAATACACCAGACAGATCAGGGATAAAGTTGTGGAGAAATTTAAAACAGGGTTAAGTTATAAAAATATACCCCAAGCTTAGAACATAACAAAAATATTACAGCGCACAGATGCAAAACTAACATTTATCTCCAGCAAGGCTTTTTAAAAACACCTAGACATTTTTAAAAAAACATTATCAAAAAAATATGGGGATTTGGTCACACCATATTGCTATATGGTGCTTAAGCCCACTTACTGCGACAAAGTACCCCATGATTAATGGGTCCTACACTATCCATAGATTGGGAGATCCTGCTCCTCTGAACCATGGGAGCTATACTCCTCTATATGGGAAAACATGAGGTCTCCACCATGACACAGGTGGTCACTAATGAGAGGTACTCATCCTGGTATGTATTTTAAGGGGAACCCCCTACACCAAAAAAAACGGCGTGGGGGTCCCCCAAGGTCCATACCAGACCCTTATCCGCCCCCTGAACCGTACCAGACTGCATGCCCTCAACATGGGGGGGGTGGATGCATTGGGGAAGGGGGGCACCCTGCCATCCAGGGGAGTTCTGGCGGGAAAATTTAAAACATGTTCTATTTCTAAAGTCCGTCGGATTTTTGGACAGCAGAGGTCCGATGAAGCCCACACACGATCAAATTGTCTGACGGATTTGTCTGACCTTTGCTGTCAAAAAGTCCAGTTGTGTGTATGTGGCATTAGTCATGCACTTCACAAATCTGGACTTTATGGAAGAGTGGCAAGAAGAAAGAAATCCATAAGAAGTCCTATGTATATATGTATGTATGTATGTATATATGTATGTATATGTGTTTTCTTATTCCCTACTAAGAACTGAATGCTAGCAGCTTTTCTAAATGCCCGTGTGAGGTATCATGTTTCAGTATAGCAGCGGACTCTTATCATTAACTTTTTACATCCCTGGCTCAGCTTGCATATCAGCCAGCTTTCAGCAACAGGTGATTTCATAGCCTCTCCAGCAACACCCCTCCCATCGAATGAAGGATGTGAAACAAACATGGTGCCTCATCCCAGGACTATACCCTATATGATGATGCAGAGACCTTGGAGGAAGTTCACCTTACAGTGACATAACCAATCAGAAACTATTAATACCTATATAACATTATGCTAATTATACATATGGTCACCGCCTTAGTAGCTCGCCTATAAAACCCCATGCATCCGAAAGCAAATAAAGGAGTGACACATACCTTGAGCATGGCTCCAGTGTGGTTTCTTCTCTGTGCATGCATGGGTTTAATCTGGATGGGGGCAAATACTCACCAGACGATTGGTCTGATCCAAAACAAATCTAAAATGTAACTTTTTGACCTAAAAGCAAAACACAATGTGTGGCAGAAAACTAATACTACACATCACCCTGAACACTCCATCCCCACCGTGAAACAGCATCTTGTTGTGGGGATGCTTTCCTTGAGCAGGGATAGGGAAGCTGGTCAGAGTTTATGGGAAAATGGATGGAGCCAGATACAGGGCAATCTTAGAAGAAAACCTGTTAGAGTCTGCAAAAGACTTGAGACTGGGATGGAAGTTAACCTTCCAGAAGGGCAACAACCTAAACATACAGCCAGAGCTACAATGGAATGGTTTAGATCAAAGCATATTCATGTTTTATAATGGCCCAGTCAAAGTCCAGACCTAAATCCAATTTAGAATCTGTGGCAAGACTTGAAAATTGCTGTTCACAAACATTCTCCATCCAATCTGACAGAACTTGAGCTATTTTGCAAACAAGAATGGGAAAAATGTCAGGCCGCGTACACACGGGCGGACTGTTCGTTCAACTTTGTCCGCTGAACAGTGTTTCAGCGGACAGTCCGCTCGTGTGTGGGGCTTCAGCGGACAGTTTCAGCGGACAGTTTGACGAACAAAGTTTTTCGGAAATTCCGAAAAACTGTCCGCTGAAACTTGGTTTGAGCGGACAGTCCGCCCGTGTGTAGGCCACTTTCGAAATGAGCAAACTGTTCCCGCTCGGAGGAAAGTCTGCTCATTTCGAGCGCGTCTCCAGGTAGGCGGGGCCCGCGAAGGAGACGTCGCGGGCCCCGCCGCCTGGTATGGACTTAAAGGGGAACCCCAACGCCGAAAAAAATCGGCGTGGGGGTCCCCCCAAAGTCCACAACAGACCCTTGTCCGAGCACGCTACCCGGCCGGCCAGGAAAGGGGGGCGAGCGAGCGCGCCCCCCCTCCCGAGCCGTACCAGGCCGCGTGCCCTCAACATGGGGGGTGCCTTGGGGAAGGGGGGGCCGCGCGGCCCCCCCACCCCAAAGCACCTTGTCCCCATGTTGATGAGGACAAGGGCCTCTTCCCGACAACCCTGGCCGTTGGTTGTCGGGGGTCTGCGGGCGGGGGGCTTATCGGAATAAGTGGCTGTGCGGCCACTTATATAGTGACAATGGGGCGGTGTCACATGGTATATGTCACATGGGTTGGTCACATGGTGACCCCGCCCCTTACGATGTCATAGTCCCCATGTGACATCAACCCATGTGACCAACCCATGTGACATATACCATGTGACACCGCCCCATTGTCACTATATAAGTGGCCGCGCAGCGCGGCTCTGGCATTCCGGCCGGAGAGAGCGACGTGTCAACATCTCCTGGAGAAGAAGAAGAAGAACAAGAAGAAGAACGGAAGGCGACCGAAAGGCGACAGCAGCGACAGAAGAGCTCTAAAAGAGCTATAAGAAGGCGTGGTGGCCCGGCAGAAGAACGGAAGGCGGCGGCGACAGAAGACCGGGCCACCGCCTGCAAAAGAGCTATAAGAAGGCGCGGTGGCCCGGCAGAAGAACCGAAGAGGGGGACAAGACCCCCGAAGTCGGGAGAAGAGGCCGGCGGCGGGGAGGAAGAAAGCCGGACTCCTCCGCTAGCAAAAGAGCTACAAGAAGATAGCGGAGGAGTCCGGCGAGAAGACCCCCCAAGACGGAAGACCCCCGGAGCTGTGCAATAAAATATTTTATCTCGTGTGTTGTGTTTTTTTTTTGGGTACTTTTATTTTACAGGTGAATGGGTAGGGGTACATTGTACCCCATACTCATTCACATAGGGTGGGGGGCCGGTATCCGGGGGCCCCCTTATTAAAGGGGGCTCCCGGATTCCGATAAGCCCCCTGCCCGCAGACCCCGACAACCAACGGCCAGGGTTGTCGGGAAGAGGCCCTTGTCCTCATCAACATGGGGACAAGGTGCTTTGGGGTGGGGGGGCCGCGCGGCCCCCCCTTCCCCAAGGCACCCCCCATGTTGAGGGCACGCGGCCTGGTACGGCTCGGGAGGGGGGGCGCGCTCGCTCGCCCCCCTTTCCTGGCCGGCCGGGTAGCGAGCTCGGACAAGGGTCTGTTGTGGACTTTGGGGGGACCCCCACGCCGATTTTTTTCGCCGTTGGGGTTCCCCTTTAAGTCCATACCAGGCGGCGGAGCCCGCGACGTCTCCGTCGCGGGCCCCGCCTACCTGCACACGCGCTCGAAATGAGCGGACTGTTGCCTCGTGTGTGGGCGAGTCCGTTCAGTTCAAAAGTTGCGCGGACTTAGTACGACGAACAAAGTTTGCCGTATTTGTCCGCTCAAAAAGTGCCGTGTGTGGGCGTGTTCGTTCATTCAAAATTTTGAGCGGACTGTTTGACTAACTTAGTTTCGGCAGACAGTCCCCGCGTGTGTACGCGGCCTCACTCTTTAGATGTGCAAAGCTGGTAAAGACATCCCCAAAAAGACTTGCAGCTGCAATTGCTCAGGGGAGCTGAATACAAATGCATGCCACACAATTCTCATATTTATTTGTACAAAAATTTAAAAAACATTTATCATTTTCCTTCCACTCCACAATTATGTGCCACTTTGTGTTGGTCTATCAGATAAAATCCCAATAAAATCCATTTATGGTTTTGGTTGTAACATGACAAAACGTGGAACATTTCAAGGGGTACAGATACTTTTTCAAGGCACTGTACATAATTAATAAATGTATATTTTTTTTAATAAACTACCACATTTGATGCTCTAGCTTAGTACCGTATATACTCGAGTATAGGCCGACCCGAATATAAGCCGAGGCCCCCAATTTACCCCCAAAAAAACTGGCAAACTTATTGACTCGTGTATAAGCCGAGGGTGAGACATGCCTGTCCATCCCTGTGTGTGTGTCCGTCCATCCCTGTGTGTCCGTCCATCCCTGTGTGTCCGTCCATCCCTGTGTGTCCGTCCATCCATCCCTGTGTGTGTGTGTGTCCATCCATCCATCCATCCCTGTGTGTGTGTGTCTCCATCCATCCATCCATCCATCCCTGTGTGTGTGTGTCTCCATCCATCCATCCATCCATCCATCCATCCCTGTGTGTGTGTGTCTCCATCCATCCATCCATCCATCCCTGTGTGTGTGTGTATCCATCCATCCCTGTGTGTGTGTGTGTCTCCATCCATCCATCCATCCGTGTGTGTGTGTCTCCATCCGTGTGTGTGTGTGTGTGTGTGTGTGTGTGTGTGTGTGTGTGTGTGTGTGTGTGTGTGTGTGTGTGTGTCCAGCCTACCTGTGTCCCGAGCCTTTGTCCCGAGCCTCCGTCCCGTGTCGTGCCTTGCCTTCGTCCCGTCCCGTCCCGTCCCGTCCCGTCCTGTCCTGTCCCGTGCCGTGCCTTGCCTTGCCTCCGTCCCGTGCCCTCTTCGTCGGCGGCCATTGTAAAATTCAAAAGCCGCGCCTCCTCCTTCGCCTGTGATAGGCGGAACACTGAATTTCCCAGCAGCCTGTGTTCCGCCTATCACGGACGTCGTATCATCCTCGTCCGTAGTACGAGGATGAGAAGATGCCCGTGATAGGCGGAACACAGGCTGCTGGGAAATTCAGTGTTCCGCCTATCACAGGCGAAGGCGGAGCCGGAGGCGCGGCTTTTGAATCAGAATGGCCGCTGTCTGTCTGCTCGACACGCTGATCGAGCGGGCAGACAGCGATGACTCGAGTATAAGCCGAGGGGGGCACTTTCAGCCTCAAAAAAGAGGCTGAAAATCTCGGCTTATACTCGAGTATATACGGTAAGTGTTTATGACTATCTATGCACTGATGACATTATTTTTTTACTTACAATGCAACATATCTGATAATTGCAAATTGCAATAGCTGAGTAGGGTATCTGCTCAAAAAAAAAAATCCAAGTGGGCATATGTGATGAAAAGTCTTGATTATGTATGCCACAGATTTTTTTCTTTTGTGCCAACATTTGTAGAAAAATTTAGACAGATATTGGATCTTTTAAAACATCTGTTTCTGTATAACCAGTCTAATTGTAACACTGTTAAGATATATTGTATTTATCCAGCTGTAGTTTTTCACTGCCCGCGCAAAACAGCATATTTGATTCTGAAAGACTAAGAAATAAAAATGTATATTTTTCCAGCTACGGTATACGTTTCAACAAATAAGATTCTCTTATTAAAAAAAAGATGTCACGTATTGCCCATTTGTTGTATAAGAGAAGCATATGCAAATAAAGGTGATATTGAGAAAGTGCGTTAGAGAACGAACTGCAGGGCGGCCAGATCTTTAGTATGTATCAATAAAGGTGAGTTTACGTGGTCAAAGGCAAAAGAAGCAACCCAATAACAACGGCAAAGCCTTTTTGTAAACTAAGTTATGTAAATTGCAGAATGCCCTTACTGTCAGCAGGTATATTATTTCTTAGAAGACAGACAACTGTGTTAATCCCCTTCCTGCTTAATCCCTGTCTCTCTCTCTACAAATCATCATGTCGACAATTTAAACAGATTTAGATGTGACTGAAATCAAGAAAAGGGGATCTCTGGATGCTGGGAGTGATGCAGGCCTTCAAGAGGTAATTTTGTTTGTGGGAGAGAAAGTAAATCTAACATATCTAACAAAAGGAGCCCTCTGGCCCAGCCCTGAGGATCAAATCCAATTCTACCAAGATACACATTAAGCCCTGTCTATCACAGCTTCGCCCTTGAAAAGACGAATAATGATGAGATTCACCTGACTTCTCCTCAGAGACAGAAGGGACAAAACAGTTAAAGAACTTACAGCACAATAATATCTGGAGAGAAAAAAATGTTTGCCTTGTGAAATATTTCATAGCAAAGTAAAAGGCAAATAATAATTTAAGTGAAACAATATATTCATATTAGCATGAATTTATTTTATGCTTATAAAAAAGGTATAAATAAAAAGTACATATCATGCTTCCATAATGTTACCAATGAACAAAAAAAATAATGACAACAAAATATAATCTGTAAATGCCATAGGCTGCACCAGGGGCTTATTATTTATATTTATTTAAAACGTTATCTGTGGTTTGTAAAGTTATGTTCACACAGTCAGGTTAAAGCTGAACTCCAGGTGAAAAACAATATGCCTAGTTTGTTTGTCAGTTTCAGGGACCAGTCCTGAAATGTATACAGCTTTGCTAGATAGCACAGCCATGTTGGTGAGCTGACATTTGTGACTGAACAGTAAGGCTACTTTCACACTGGGGCGAGCGGGCGCCGGTGGTAAAGCAGCGATATTTTTAGCACTGCTTTACCGTTGTTCGATACTAGTAGCCAAAAAAGGTTTAAAATCGCCTGCAGCAGCTCTTTGCCCCATTGTTTTGAGTAGGAAGGGGCGCTTTAGGAGTGGTGAATACACCACTCCTATAGTGCTGCAAAGATGTGGCTTGCAGGACTTTTTTTGACCGTCCTGCAAGCTCACCGCTCCAGTGTGAAAGCCCTCAGGCTTTCACACTGGAGACAAAGGAGGGGCTCTTTACAGGCACTATTTTTAGCGCTGTAGTGCCTGTAAAGCGCCTCAGTTTGAAAGTAGTTTTAACCACTTCAGCCCCGGATTTACCCCCTTCCTGACCAGAGCACTTTTTGCGACTCGGCACTGCATCGCTTTAACTGACAATTGCGCAGTCGTGCGACGTGGCTCCCAAACAAAATTGACATCTTTTTTTCCCAGCTTTCTTTTGGTGGTATTTGATCACCCCCGCGGTTTTTATTTTTAGCGCAATAAACAAAAAAAGAGCGACAATTTTGAAAACAACGCTTTTTTTTTTACATTTTGCTATAATAAATATCCCCCAAAAATATATTAAAAAATGTATTTCCTCAGTTTAGGCCAATACGTATTCTTCTACATATTTTTGGTAAAAAAAAACACAATAAGCAATTATTGATTGGTTTGCCCAAAAGTTATAGCATTTTAAAAATAGGGGATAGTTTTATGGCATTTTTATAAATTTTTTTTTTTACTAGTAATGGCGCCGATCAATGATTTTTTTATCATAACTGCGACATTATGGTGGACACATCAGACATTTTTGACACATTTTTGTGACCATTGTCATTTATACAGCAATCAGTGCTATACAAATGCACTGATTCCTGTGTAATTGACACTGGCAGTGAAGGGTTTGACCACTAGAGGGCAGTGTAGGGGTTAAGTGTGTCCTGGGGAGTGTTTCTGACTGTGGGGGGTGTGGCTACATGTGGCAGGTCACTGATCTCTGCTCCCGATCACAGGGAGCAGAGATCAGTGACACTGTCACTAAGCAGAACGGGGAGATGCTTGTTTACATTAGCATCTCCCCGTTCTTCCTCCCCGTGAGATGATCGCGGGTATCCCTGCGGCGATCGAGTCCACGCTCATGGAGGTTGGCGAGCACGCACCCACAGGCCGCCTCTTAAAGGGCCATGTACAGGTACATTGGTTTGCCTGTACGAGCCCTTCTGCCGACATATATCAGCGTGAGGCGGTTGGAAACTGGTTAAGGAGTAGCAACAAATTGATGAATTCATTCTTCATCTCACTCTCTCCTTCTGTCAGGACAGTCCTTGTCATCACACATGCATGCAGTACACTTAATGGTCTTATAGTGCAGGACCTTCCTTTCCCAGTGTCAGTTCTAATATATAGTAGATTACATGATCCCGATAACAAGGCTACTTCAGATACATACATTTGTTGCATTTTAAAATATAATTAATAAACAAGTTAATAGCTGGTATTTTTATATCAGTCAAGGGGTTTCGATTTGTAGAGTAAATTGAACAATTTATTAACATTCACATGAATCAGTAAACCATGTGTCAATATAACTTAATTATTGCATTTTTTTGACTTAGGTCTTGGTTGTCTGCAAACCTAGCTTAATTTAAACAGTTTGGTTAATTTGCAAAAGGAGTTAAGGATCTTCACTCAAAAAATTATGTGAATATTCACTTTAATTTTCCAACATATAAAGTATCTGCACTTATTTGGGTTTTCAAAGTGAAGTGAATATTCACACAACTTTTGAATGCTGACTCTCAATTAGGGTTGAAATTCCGGTCCAGGTTGCTGTGTAATTTTCATATTTTTTAATGAACTTCTTCTTAAAGTGCTTTTTACATCTCAGTTACTTTTGACCTTTTCCCAATTACAACAATCTCACAAAATCCCATGAACAATTTTTTCATTACGCCCGATTGAATCATTATGTCAGTTCTATGCTTAAAGTGTTATTAAAGCCAAAACAGTAAAATCAGTCTGTATATGCAGTAAAGCATGGTTGTTATACTCACTGTGGATCGTCCACATTGTGTAAAAAAGGCTGTTTGATCCTGTTTCCTCCCCTTCTTCCAAAGTCTCCAAACCAAATCCGGATAGTACAAAGGCTAGGGGCTAGGGGACAAGCTGCACATGCTCAGTTTGGTGTGTATTGCAAGAGTTTTTTTTTTTTTACTAGGGAGAGTGCATGTGATCAGCACAGGGCCAATTAGCACTGCTTGGACAGAGGGTCAGCAATCCTGCATCCTCATAGGAAAATCATGGGAGAATGAAAACTCCTCCTACAAGCTTTAACTAGACACTGATAGAAGTCAAAGACTGCTCTAACTGCTGATGAGAAAAGGTATTTAACGGTTTATATTTACTAAAAATATTGCATTTCCATGTTTTGTGTACTGTGGGAGACCAGATATAGTGCATGCGGGGTCCTGGGTTTAGTAACACTTTAAAGAGCATTTGCTTCCCTTCTTGCTTGCTTCTTTTTATTGTAGATGTATATCAGGTTCACATTCCTTAGGCCTTATTTCCTCTACCTGAATCAGAGATTGGGCCTATCCTGGACACATCTGGCTGCTAGGCTGTCTGAGGAACTATCCAGAAGCAGAGAGAGCAGTGCAGGGTTGGGACTGCGGCTTGCAGTCCAACCAAAAGTGATGGTTCTGCCGGCCAGAGAACCTGTCGTGGTCAGAGGTAGAAGGGATACTGTCGCCACTAAGGGGTAAAACACCTTATTACCAGGGACCACAGTGAGTAACTGAAGCAAGCACCAGAGCAGTATTCTCACCAACCGGGGACAATGAAGAATTGGGAAACTTCAGTGGGTATCAAGCCAGGAAACCAGCCAGTGGAGGTGACACTTGCAGAGCAGCATTGTTTATTAAGACAGGGACCGAGCAGGCCAATGGGGTGAAGCTTGAGAGGTATCTTGAGTGCCAAGCTAGGGACCCAACAGAGAAGCGGGGGTGACGCTTGAGGAAGATGCCCCCGTGAAGATTGGAGGAGCTCAAGGGATTCAGTGGCAGTGAATCAACGGGTCTAGTGAAAGAATGTGAGCTCAGTGGGCTGAAGAACTACAAGGAGAGGTTGTAGTGAAAGAGAAAGGAACTGTTACATTTGTGTTAGGAACTGTTAAAGACTTGTGCCATAGGAGACAGTATTCCTGCACATGCAGATGTGGCCTCCTGCTGGATGCCTTTCCCTGCAAGGCTGTCCTCCTGTTAAAGTCTCGGAGTCTACCAATTGAACTTTCAACTACCTAAGGGTGTCCTGGCCCTAACCTTCTTTCCCCCAAACATTTGTTAAGAGAAATAAACTCTCTTTTGCATTCAAGAAGTGTCTGGCGCCCCAATGACTTTAATCATCTTGCACCCACCATGCCTCACAACCCACTATACACAGAAGGATGTGAGCTATCTCTGGCCCTGGAGGTTCTCATTAGACTGAAGGAGGTCTGAGACCTTGCTACATATACTACAATCACTACTTTATAACCAATTAAATGTGCTGAACAGTTAGCTACGGCTTTGGAAGAGGAGGATTGAGAGGATATTTGGCCGACTACAGTAAAACCTCCGGAAATTAACAAATTAATACAAAGCCCTTTTAGTTTGGCACTACATATTGGCACACCTTTCTAAAGTCATACCCTCTTACCCTGCTAATCATTTTAGGAGATGCAACCATCATGTCTATGTATATTGCTTGTATATGGCGGACAGATCCGAAGGTGAAATGACTTTGGATTTGGGTATATACCTATCTAAGACTCCATGTAACCACCAACATCTTCACAGCCACCATCCAAACTAAAGTGCAGTCGTGGAAAACGCTTGCCCTTAATTTTAACAGGGTCAAACATAGAATCCTGGGCACTATGATGATTGGAAAATTAATATTAATCTTAAATTATTCAAAATTTGGTAACTATGGGTAACCTATTGTGGTCCTCAAGGTGTTGATGCCTTTCTCTTGGCATCCGTAAATTAATTGGAAAATGGATGGTATGCTCCACATTGTAGGCTTTTTTCTCCTCTCTCTCCTCTTATCTATCTTCCCTTTTTCTTTGTTTCTTCCCTTTTCTACCCTGCCCTATTTCGAGCCCCCTTCTTCCTTCCCCGCTTTCCTTCACTTATATCCCTTTTTTATACTTATTTTTCCTCTACCTTGTGTGACGGTAATATGTTGACCAGCCCAGGAAAAAAGGCATAGATACCTATTTCTCCTATTTGACATTACAGTTTTGTTTTGGATCTTCTATAACACATATTATTCTTTATATGATTGGAATCTTCGTTTTTGTGTTAATTCACCCAGTACACTGTGCTTTTCCTATGTAAAAACGAAAACAGACATTGTAAAAGAAGTTCTTTTTTTAAGGTAGACATAGTTAGCTTTCTGTATATATTTATGTTAATTTATTTATTTCATTTTTTTTATTGATCCTTTAGGTTTATGTAGATGAAGGCTTAGACTATATTATTAAAGCCACTCACAATTTAGCCAGGACCGTTACAGCCATGGCAAGCTCTGCCATCTTCTTCATTCCAAAGTGTCCCTCTTTCTAAGTTACAAAAGTTGGAAGATATATATTTTCTACAAAAGAAACAAAAAAGTTATTTCACTTATTACAGAGGTTTGTTTTGACAAAATAGCTTGCTGTTTTATTCACAGGAATTGACAATTTCTTCGCAAACTCTGTGTACTAAAAGCTGCACATATTATTTAAAAAAAAAATAAAGAAGGTTTACAACAGCCAACACATATTTTTCTTACTACTTATTCCCTTTCAACAGTAAGTATATTGCTGTGAAGTGGCAGAGGTCCCAAGCAGAGGCATCGCTAAAATCTGATCACTTGACTTGCATGTGCAAGAGTAGACACTTTCATAGACTGTAAGGACCCTGAACCCATCTCAAGGCAAAAATGAACCTAGAACTTTTATTCTGTTTTACTTTGTGAAGCATGTTTTTACTTTCATAAGGCTGCAGTCTGGGTCCTTTGCCATTGCCATTAATGAGTGTGGGGAAGAAGTAATTTAGCGATGTTAATGGGCTTATGCCATACAGTCACCAACAGTCCCCTTTTGTTGACATCACCTCTGACACTCTGACCTCTTCTGGATTCTGAAAGTACCCCATCATGCAGGCAAGTCATGTGAACGTTCTAACAAGTACCCCACCTTTCGTACACAGAAGAAGAGAGAAGACTTAGGACTGGTGTATCATGTGACTGCAGATTTAGGTGAGTGAAAATTACATTTTTATTTATTTATTTATTTTCTTTAATGCCAGCAATTGGGGGGGGGGGGGGGGGACAGGCCTGTGATGAGGTTAAGGGGAGCCAAGAGATCAGAGTATGTTTAAATATTTTTAAAACGTAATTCCCAGATTTTTCTACACAGCATGAAGTGCCTACAAACATCATAGTATGCCTACAGTGACACAAATCATTAAAATAAACATTTAGAATAAGGAAGATTTTACAGCACTTGAAGCCAAATATCCGCAACACAATAAAAATGCCCTCAACTTTAAATCTCAGTCTCTGAGACTGATTGATGAGCTGAGCTTACTGCAGTATTCCAGTGAAGAAGATATTCCAATGACTTTGTAGGCAGAGGCAAACATCAAATTAAATAGCTCCTATGCTTATTCAATTAAATTTGCAAATTCAACATTCAGTAAGGAAGATATTTAAAACATATATGATGCGACATCTATGTTAAAAAAAAATAAAAAGTATATTTTTCTTTCTCATGTGATCTAATGACTGCAAATGATCCTCCTAATTCACAGCCTGCTGTGAGCTTGCTATATTGTCAGTGCAGATTCCTGTTTGTCATTATAATATATATGGACGTTTTAATTCACATGAGAGCCTGCTTCACATATTCCCCATCTGTGATAAAGTGTCCATCAGTGAGAGAGAAATCTGCACAGTCCCTTGTGAGTACAAGAACAGATTTATTATTAAGCATGAATTCTGAAATGTAATTAACCATTTTAGCACATTTAAAATGCTATCGCTATTGTTTTGCTTTCTATGATTCAGGTCTGCTGAAATGAATGTATAGAAAAGTATGAAATGGAATATAAGGCAAAACCATTTACAAACAATATACATATATATATATATATATATATATATATATATATATATATATATATATATATATGTATGTTTTGTCTAAATTGACAGTAAGCTGCATATGGCACAACTTACTGATGGGACTTTGGAGGTCTCCGTTTCTCAGCGGAGCAAGCAGACGGTGCTGGTGCCCCTGTACTACAGGAATGTAAAACAACTTCCCTGGATCATTATATGAGCACTGCTGCTATCCCTGTGGGTGAAATGAACCCAGGGATGGATCACTCAGCAAGAACACCTGTGCTATTTTACAATTTTAATGACTACCATTTTTCCAAGATTGTTTCTTAAATTAAAAATCCAGTGTCCTAGATTTATCAAGTTGTAAAATGGTCTCGGATTCAAAAATAGCTATGCTATGTGAATACTGTATAATAGAACTATTTTGAATGGAAGGCTATGTTGCTCCTCAGCTATTCTAATGGCCTGAGTTAATAGAACCACAATCATTAATAACACATTTTTATTTCATTAATATTTTTTTCTTTACATTTCTAACATAATTAAAAGGGACCAACCACCTCTATACTACCTCCTGAACTGTATAAATTCAACAAAAGGCAAATTTGCTTCACATTTAAAAATTATACACATCGAGGGGCATAGCCAAGAGGGGCATGTGAACGGACGTGTTTCACAGAGCTCCCACATAAGATCCTAAACTTACCCTGCTCCCGGCTGGAATAATCCCTTGATTTTTGTCCACACACCCGCCGCAGCCACAGCAGACACTCCTGGAGACCGAGGCCAAACAATCTGTCAGTATGGTGACCCGCAAAAAGAAAGGAGATGGCATGCAGCCTGATCCCCAACATGGCGGCTTCTTCTCAGCGCTCACAAGGAGCTTGCAAGCTTCCCAAAGCCCTTAAAACACCAGGAAAAGACCCCCAATGGGACATGCTATATTACACTCAGAAATTTAATGAGGCATGCCAAACAGCAAATAGAGGAGGACTTAGAAACAACCCCAGCCATCTTCCATGTGCAGGAATACATACAATGTACACAGGGCCCCTCTGGTTTCACTGACCAGCAGCTTGCTGACACAGACAAGAGAGAGGGGGAAAATTATGCAGATCAACCCATCCTAGCTGAAATACTTTAAGCAGTCCACAAGTGCACAGCGTCAGTGGATACGCTAAAGGAATACTTTGGGGGCTTGAAGGAGGAAGTGTGGCTGATTCACCACGATTTGCAAAAAATAAGAGAATGCAATACTGCAGCGGAGGGTCGTATGAGCGACATGGAGGATAAGTTACCATCATTGATGCCACTGAACTTAAAACAGATGACATCGAAAATTGCCTTAGGCAAAAAAATATCCGGATAGTGGGGCTCCCCGAGAAGGTGGAGGGAAGGGACCCCACAGAATATGTAGAGCAATGGTTGCTAGATACCTTTGACAAGAAAGCATTCCCTCCATTATACTCGGTGGAACGGGCTCACAGGGTCCCACCTAGGCCTCTCCTGCCTGGACATTCTCCCTGCACCATGCTGGCCAGGCTTCTCAATTTTAAAGATAAGGATATAGTACTCCGTCTGGCCAGAGAACGCTGCAACATCCAGTTTAACTGCACTTGGATCTCCTTCTACCCTGACTACTCGGCAGAGGTGTAAAGCCGCAGGGCAAAATTTACAGAGGTCAAGAAAAGTCTCCAACATCTCCCGGCTACTTACGCCATGCTGTTTCCTGCTAGGCTTCGTATCCTGGCTCGGGGACAAGCCTACTTCTTGGATTCAGCCACGGAGGCCTCCGACTGGCTGGATGCCAATGAGCATACGCTGTGCCAAGCCAGAAGAAATGGGGCGGAGGCAGATTGAGCCCCACTATTGGGCTCCATTGCCAGTTTACCATAACCCACAGGACTACAGGCTACCGGCTACAATGCCTTCAAGCACTCTGAAAATCTGGCTAGGAGACATCGTCACCCTGTCTACACCGTGAGCAAGAATTATATATACGATTGGTTTTTCGTTGGATTACATAATATATACAGTATAAGACCTATAGTTCTTGGTTTGATGTTCCTATACTTGTTCGGATGGGGATTTTTGCCTGACTCCCAACATGGCGGCTTCTTCTCAGCGCTCACAAGGAGCTTGCAAGCTTCCCAAAGCCCTTAAAACACCAGGAAAAGACCCCCAATGGGACATGCTATATTACACTCAGAAATTTAATGAGGCATGCCAAACAGCAAATAGAGGAGGACTTAGAAACAACCCCAGCCATCTTCCATGTGCAGGAATACATACAATGTACACAGGGCCCCTCTGGTTTCACTGACCAGCAGCTTGCTGACACAGACAAGAGAGAGGGGGAAAATTATGCAGATCAACCCATCCTAGCTGAAATACTTAAAGCAGTCCACAAGTGCACAGCATCAGTGGATACGCTAAAGGAATACTTTGGGGGCTTGAAGGAGGAAGTGTGGCTGATTCACCACGATTTGCAAAAAATAAGAGAATGCAATACTGCAGCGGAGGGTCGTATGAGCGACATGGAGGATAAGTTACCATCATTGATGCCACTGAACTTAAAACAGATGACATCGAAAATTGCCTTAGGCAAAAAAATATCCGGATAGTGGGGCTCCCCGAGAAGGTGGAGGAAAGGGACCCCACAGAATATGTAGAGCAATGGTTGCTAGATACCTTTGACAAGAAAGCATTCCCTCCATTATACTCGGTGGAACGGGCTCACAGGGTCCCACCTAGGCCTCTCCTGCCTGGACAATCTCCCTGCACCATGCTGGCCAGGCTTCTCAATTTTAAAGATAAGGATATAGTACTCCGTCTGGCCAGAGAACGCTGCAACATCCAGTTTAACTGCACTTGGATCTCCTTCTACCCTGACTACTCGGCAGAGGTGCAAAGCCGCAGGGCAAAATTTACAGAGGTCAAGAAAAGTCTCCAACATCTCCCGGCTACTTACGCCATGCTGTTTCCTGCTAGGCTTCGTATCCTGGCTCGGGGACAAGCCTACTTCTTGGATTCAGCCACGGAGGCCTCCGACTGGCTGGATGCCAATGAGCATACGCTGTGCCAAGCCAGAAGAAATTGGGCGGAGGCAGATTGAGCCCCACTTTTGGGCTCCATTGCCAGTTTACCATAACCCACAGGACTACAGGCTACCGGCTACAATGCCTTCAAGCACTCTGAAAATCTGGCTAGGAGACATCGTCACCCTGTCTACACCGTGAGCAAGAATTATATATACGATTGGTTTTTCATTGGATTACATAATATATACAGTATAAGACCTATAGTTCTTGGTTTGATGTTCCTATACTTGTTCGGATGGGGATTTTTGCCTGACTCCATGCTGAACCCCCAAGTAAAGCCTGTTTCTTCTTACCGGACTGGCACCTCATTTTATTGCAGGATCCTGAAGAAATGCTCCCGAATATGGGGAGAGCAACACTTTATCCTTACCTGGATACAAGCACCAAAGTTTGTTTTCTCCTATTATGTGCTCAAGTTCAGATTAAGTATGCCTATGGTTTCAACATTAATTGTCCAAAGTCACCCCACCATGCTAACCCTCTGTGGAGAAACTCTGGCCCCCCAAGTGCCACTCTGCCCTTGGGGCCTACCCAGGTCCTTGTCCTATATTCGCTCACTTGACCCTATGATGCCTGTATTGTTTTTGACTTATAACTGTTTACAATTTCTGATATACTAATTGGGTATGATGGCTGTCCCACAAATTTTTTGGAATGTCAGGGGCATCCGAGACCCCCTTAAGCGTACCATGGTGTCCACCGCTCTCCGTTAATTTTTCTAGGGCCCCTCAATGTACAGGCCAACACTGAGCTCAGGTTATTAGAGTACTCATAGAAGTAGTGTTTGGCTCATGCCAGTGTCATTGCGTTCATGTTTTGATATAGCAGATTATTGAGGTCCTCTCTTGCTCTGGTTGAATCTGTAAGGTAGGAGAGCGACAGTTTTTTTTTTTTTTAATGGGGTGACTCTAGGGATCTGACCCTTGCGATCAGCCGATTGATTTGTTGACTAAGTGCTTTCTAAATCAATAACGCCAGACAGATTATAAGTTCTGATTTCAGTCTGTCTTCACTAGCTGCATAGTTTCATAGTGATGGGATATTTAAAACACAGTAGGAAAGGCAACCAGTAGGTCAGAAATTAGCCTATTTCTTTAAAACAAATACAGGTTTTCTGTAGGTCCACCTCTTCAGATCTGAACGGACAGTCTATTATACCCGATTTACCTACAGAGAATGCAGTATTCTGTGGCTTGAAAACCAGACAGCTGTTAAGGGGGGGCCTGTGTGTTAAAGCTAATTTCAAGCAGATGTAAAAGCCACAGATTTGTACAGCTTTTTTATAGTGCAACTAATATAAAAACGTGAATTTAACTGGGTATGAAACTCTTGCAATCGCATGTAAAACGACATTCAGCCGGGATGAGTGGGGTCATTACCAATCATGTATTCTGGTGTAGCGGTGTAGTTACCACTAGTAACAAACATCCACCAAATCACCCCACTGCCAGACCTTTCATATATCACCTCTGAGACAATGAACAGTCATTTGCTTTGTTTTTGTTGATTGAGGGGTATAACTTGACTTTGCCATCATATTTATAGGTTTTAAAGATTAGAACTTTGTTTGAGCCTGCAGGAATGATGCACATGTATAATAGCTACAGTCTTTTCCCTGCATCACCATGCATACTATTGCTCCTCCTCTGCAAAACTCCTGTAGACTATTGCTTTCAGAAATTACTCATCTATGACCATGTAAAGATGAGGACACCACCCTTGACCATGTAAGGGAGACGTTCCCACCTTTCCTCCTGCACAAACTTGTACTGTAGCATATTAATTTCTTGTCACATCTTCTTCTGTAAGCAAAATAACCCACTCTGAATAGTCTCTCATACTGACTCTGGTTGCTCGCTGCTACTAGGCTAGAGGCCTGCAGCACCTCTTCCCAGAGGACTAGTAGTTTAAAAGCATGTTCTGGATGGTGGTCTACTGTTCTTAGCCCAACTTGCGAAACATGTGCCCACGGGCCACATCGATTTGACACAACTCCCCACAGTCTCTCCTCTGATCCAGGACTCCTTACCAATGATAAGGGCTTCGCCAATGACCGCGTTAAGGTGAAATTCCCTCACAGACTCCCTGGTATGTCTCCACATCCAGCCCTCCACTGTGGTACACTCACTATCCTTTCTCTGCCCTAAGTCCATGATGGAGAACTTAACCGGACCATACGTTCCAACAATTTCACCTGCCCCTCTGCTCCAGGAGTTTCACATCAATGATGGTGTAAAGATGCAGACTTCACCAATGACTGTGTAAAGGTGAAGCTCCCTCACAGTTATCACTGGGCCTCCTTTGCGATTGGCACACCCCCCCACCCCAGATGAGGGTGCCCTCCTGCTGCTGTCTAGTACTCCATTCTCCACTTCTCTCAGCTGACAACTCCCCCCAGTGGCATGTTACCTCAGCTTATATAGGAGGCCCGCTCCCTGCCAATACCAGTTGGGGATTGGTCAGGGCTCCCATATGAGCTGCCTGCCACTCCAGTTCTAGGCCCTGCCGCTCTTCCAGAACATTCTTCCTGGAAGCAGGGGAGGTTACTCATAACTAGAGCACAGGTGGTTACACCCACTGCTACTCTAACCACTCCCTGCCCCCCAGATCAAAACAGACAGGCCTAGCTGAAAGTGTAGGCCTGCCTAAATTTACCTGTGCTGACAGTTCTCCTAGCAAAAATCCTATGCTAGCACCTACCGATTGGTAAAGAGTGCTACGCTGTT
This sequence comes from Lithobates pipiens, assembly GCF_037356315.1. Classification (NCBI taxonomy): domain Eukaryota; kingdom Metazoa; phylum Chordata; class Amphibia; order Anura; family Ranidae; genus Lithobates; species Lithobates pipiens. The sequence goes on from NW_027507903.1 coordinate 190,499,661, forward strand.
TTTGCTGGAGTTTAGGTTGTATATTTGGGGTAGGAAGAATCTGATAAACTTTTTATTTTACTAGGAAATCGCTATAATATGCTTAATATATTTTAAGCAAAGAAAGAAATAAGTGGCAAATACACACTGAAAAAACAGAAGCAGCAAATTACATACTGAGTACAAAGCAGTGTCTTTTTTTTACATTAGTTTATATATTTACATAAATAAACTATCTTTTTTTTTTTGTTTAAATATTGTATAGCTTTGTTGAAAGATTTATATTTCAATTTTACAAGGGATAAACTTAGCATGTCTGCTTCCATCTTTTTCCATCTTTCCAGAAATGGAATCATGTCATGTATTGATTGCACAATAACATTCCATCTACATCTTGCAATAAAATACCATTATTCGTTTTGATAAAACACCTGGCATCCTCAGCTCTTTTTTTCCCAAGATGTCAAGACACTACTTTGAATAAAGTTCAGACTACAAAATCATTACTGAAAGATAGTTGCAGGCTTTGGAGTGTTTTTTATAAAACAAAAAGTAATTTGTCCTCTTCTAATATGAGGAAGTCTATCCTTTTTTGGGTTCTGACCTAGGGAAAATCCATCCATTCACTTTATCTTCAACAAGACTGGTGCTTGCTTTTTATGCTTATAATAACCTAGGTGTTAGTGCCACCAGGCGAGAAAGTAAGGGGATAATTCCCCCAAATTTGATTGCTGTCTTCCTTGTTCTACATAAAATATAATTTAGGGTGAAGTAGAGCTTTAACCATTTCAAGACCAAACCTATTTGTGACACTTGTTGTTTAAAAGTTAAAATCAGTATTTTTTGCTCGAAATTTACTTAGAACCCCCAAACATTATATATATTTTTTTTAGCAAAGACCCTAGAGACTCTGAGAATAAAATGGTGGTCATTGTAGCGGTATTTGTGCAGCAGTCTAACATAATTTTGTGAGAGAAAATACAGTAAAGTTATTAAATTTTTTTAATATATTGTGAAATATGATGTTATGCCGAGTAGATAGATACCTAACATGTTACAGTTAAAAATGACTCACACTTGTGGAATGGCGACAAACTACAGTACTTAAAAATCACAAAAGGCAACACTTTAAAAAAAATGTAATGGTTACCAGTTTAGAGTTAAAGAAAGGGTCTTTTGCTAGAATTATTGCTCTCACCCTAACGATCATGGCAATATCTCACATGTGGAATTTGAACACTATTTACATGGGGGCGCTTTAATTTTTTTTTTTCTTATTTATTTTTGTTTAAATTATTATTTTTAGACTGTTCCTTTAAAAAAAAAAAATCGAATCACTTTAATTGCTGTCCAAAGGAATTCAACATCCCTTGTGACAGTAATAGGCAGTGACAGGTACTCTGTATGGAGGGATCTGGGGTCGATTTTGTGGAAAAACCATGTAGGTTTTTCCACAAAATCGTACCATACTCGGGCTGTCATTCAGGATAAATAGCACCCAATAAGCATTACACATTTGCCACGATTTGGAATTGCAGACAGAATCATGTCAATTCTGCCCACGATTCCTAATAGCTCCAAATGTGAATGAGACATCGGACCAGTAAAGTAGCAAAAATAAATAAATAAATCAACAAGCTACTCTCTATAGCATGCCCCTGGGTGAGTCCACACCACCACTGATATGTTTCAGGGCAACACCCCTTTATCAACACATGAAGTGTATATTTTTTGCTGTATTATGGAAATACTGAGGTTTGGTTATAGAATGGGTTGTTCCTCCCGAATGTCCGTTGTTGGAGGGACTTTCCTGGGGGGACTTTTCCAGCTGTACTTGTCCTGGCCTTGATCTTAGCCTGTGCACTCACAAGTGTTTGTAAGTGCAATACATGCTGTTTAATGTTGTCCTTTAGGCTGGGTTCACATTGCAGCGATGCGGGAACCCCGCGAATCAGCGGCAGGTTCCCGCATCGCATACCTCCCGGCGGCAGTTCACACTGCCCTATGCGAACTACTGGGAGTGTCAGTGAAACGTTAATGACACCCCTAGATCAGTTCGCATATCGCAGTGCGATCTGCAAACTCGGACAGGAATCGGATCGCATGGTGTGAACACCCATGCGATCCGATTCTGCTGCGGACCAAAAAAAGGGTCCTGTGTGAGTTTGGGCCGTGTGCAATGCGAATTCAGCCATATTATCTGTATGGCTGAACTCGCACAGAGATCGGATGTGATTTGCACTGCAGTGCGGTGCGAATCACATCCATTTTCATAAACCGCTGCAGTGTGAACCCAGCCTTAAATAAATAAATAGATATGTACTATTTAGTACATGTGCTTTCCCATTCACAGTTTTGAGTACCCCTGGATAGTGCCATGAACTGTAAATTTTATCCTATGGCAATAGATTTAGCATATTGGTTTGTATTACAACAGGTTGTTAAGGGCCATCTGAAGAGTTTAGCAGTGAATGTGTTCCATTCATTGTTATTTGGTTAGATTTACATCTACAGTGCCTTAGACCCCTTTCAAACGAAGGCACTTTTCAGGCGCTTTCAACCTAAAAAAAGTACCCGAAAAGCTCATGAAAAACTATTTCAATTAAAATCAATGAATGCTTTCACACTGGGGCAGTGCACTGGCAAGATGGAGAAAAAAACGCCCCTCTCCATTGAAATGACTGGTAAGCTCTTCAAAAGCGCCTGAAAAGCTCTTCAAAAGTGCTCAGTGTTTTACTGGCAATTTAGAAGCACCTCAGTGGGAAAGGGGCCTTAAAAAGCATTCATACCCGTTGAAATGTTCCGCATTTTGTTATGTTACAGCCAAAAATGTAAATGTATTTTATTGGGATTTTATGTAATAGACCAACACAGAGTGGCACATAGTTGTGAAGTGGAAGGAAAATGATAAATGGTTTTCAAAATTCTTTACAAATAAATATGTGAAAAGTGTGGCGTGCATTTGTATTCGGCCCCTGAGTCAATACTTTATAGAACCACCTTTTGCTGAAATTAACCTGCAAGTCTTTTTGGGTATGTCGCTATAAGCTTTCCACATCTAGAGAGTGACATTTTTGCTCACTCTTCTTTGCAAAATCACTGAAGCTCTGTCAGATTGGATGGAGAGCATCCGTGAACAGTCATTTCCAAGTCTTGCCACAGATTCTCAATTGGATTTAGGTCTGGACTTTGACTGGGTCATTCTAACACATGATTATGTTTTGATCTAAACCATTCCAATTTAGCTCTAGGTGTATGTTTAGGGTCATTGTCCTGCTGGAAGGTGAACCTCTGTCCCAGTCTCAAGTCTTTTGCAGACTCTGAGGCCGCGTACACACGGGCGGACTGTTCGCCCAACCTTGTCCGCTGAACAGTGTTTGGGCGGACAGTCCGCTCGTGTGTGGGCTTTCAGCGGACAGTTTCAGCGGACAGTTGGACGGACAAAGTCTTTCGGAAATTCCGAAAAACTGTCCGCTGAAACTGTGTTTGAGCGAACAGTCCGCCCGTGTGTGGGCTTGTCCGCTGTACTTTCGAAATGAGCGGACTGTTCCCGCTCGGAAAGTCCGCCCATTTCGAGCGCGTGTACAGGTAGGCGGGGCCCGCGAAGGAGACGTCGCGGGCTCCGCCGCCTGGAATAGGCTTAAAGAGGAACCCCAACGCCGAAAAAAATCGGCGTGGGGGTTCCCCCAAAGTCCACACCAGACCCTTGTCCGAGCACGCTACCCGGCCGGCCAGGAAAGGGGGGCGAGCGAGCGCGCCCCCCCTCCTGAGCCGTACCAGGCCGCGTGCCCTCAACATGGGGGGGTGCCTTGGGGAAGGGGGGCCGCGCGGCCCCCCCACCCCAAAGCACCTTGTCCCCATGTTGATGAGGACAAGGGCCTCTTCCCGACAACCCTGGCCGTTGGTTGTCGGGGTCTGCGGGCGGGGGGCTTATCGGAATCCGGGAGCCCCCTTTAAGAAGGGGGCCCCCGGATACCGGCCCCCCACCCTATGTGAATGAGTATGGGGTACAATGTACCCCTACCCATTCACCTGTGAAATAAAGTACAAAAAAAAACACAACACAGGGGAAAAAATATTTTATTGCACAGCTCCGGGGGGTCTTCCGTCTTCGGGGGTCTTCTCGCCGGACTCCTCCGCTATCTGTGTGTAGCTCTTTTACTAGCGGAGGAGTCCGGCTTTCTTCCTCCCCCGCCGCCGGCCTCTTCTCCCGACTTTGGGGGTCTTGTCCCCCTCTTCGGTTCTTCTGCCGGGCCACCGCGCCTTCTTGTAGCTCTTTTACAGGCGGTGGCCCGGTCTTCTGTCGCCGCTGTCGTCGTCGTCGCCGCCGCCGCCGCCGCCGCCTTCCGTTCTTGTTCTTCTTCTTGTTCTTCTTCTTCTTCTCCTGGAGATGTTGACTCGACGATCTCTCCGGCCGGAATGCCAGGGACACGCTCCGCTGCCACTTATATAGTGACAATGGGGCGGTGTCACATGGTATATGTCACATGGGTTGGTCACATGGGTTGATGTCACATGGGGACTATGACATCGTAAGGGGGCGGGGTCACCATGTGACCAACCCATGTGACATATACCATGTGACACCGCCCCATTGTCACTATATAAGTGACCGCACAGCGCGGCTCTGGCATTCCGGCCGGAGAGATCGTCGAGTCAACATCTCCAGGAGAAGAAGAAGAAGAACAAGAAGAAGAACAAGAACGGCAGGCTGCGGCGGCGACGACGACAGCGGCGACAGAAGACCGGGCCACCGCCTGTAAAAGAGCTACAAGAAGGCGCGGTGGCCCGGCAGAAGAACCGAAGAGGGGGACAAGACCCCCGAAGTCGGGAGAAGAGGCCGGCGGCGGGGAGGAAGAAAGCCGGACTCCTCCGCTAGTAAAAGAGCTACACACAGATAGCGGAGGAGTCCGGCGAGAAGACCCCCGAAGACGGAAGACCCCCGGAGCTGTGCAATAAAATATTTTTTCCCCTGTGTTGTGTTTTTTTTTGTACTTTATTTCACAGGTGAATGGGTAGGGGTACATTGTACCCCATACTCATTCACATAGGGTGGGGGGCCGGTATCCGGGGGCCCCCTTCTTAAAGGGGGCTCCCGGATTCCGATAAGCCCCCCGCCCGCAGACCCCGACAACCAACGGCCAGGGTTGTCGGGAAGAGGCCCTTGTCCTCATCAACATGGGGACAAGGTGCTTTGGGGTGGGGGGGCCGCGCGGCCCCCCCCTTCCCCAAGGCACCCCCCCATGTTGAGGGCACGCGGCCTGGTACGGCTCAGGAGGGGGGGCGCGCTCGCTCGCCCCCCTTTCCTGGCCGGCCGGGTAGCGTGCTCGGACAAGGGTCTAGTGTGGACTTTGGGGGAACCCCCACGCCGATTTTTTTCGGCGTTGGGGTTCCCCTTTAAGCCCATTCCAGGCGGCGGAGCCCGCGACGTCTCCTTCGCGGGCCCCGCCTACCTGTACACGCGCTCGAAATGGGCGGATTTGCCTCCTCCTTACGTGGGCGAGTCCGTTCATTTCAAAAGTTGAGCGAACTGTTTGCCCAACCTTGTTCGTCAAACAGTCCGCTCGTGTGTGGGCAAGTCCGCTCATGCAAATTTTGAGCGGACTGTTTGCCGAAACTGTTTGACGAACAAGGTTGGGCAAACAGTCCGCGCGTGTGTACGCGGCCTAACAGGTTTTCTTCTAAGGTTGTCCTGTATTTGGCTCCATCCATCTTCCCATCAACTCTGACCAGCTTCCCTGTCCCTGATGAAGAAAAGCATCCCCACAACATGATGCTACCACCACCATGTTTCACCTTGGGAATGGTGTGTTCAGGGTGATGTGCAGTGTTAGTTTTCCACCAAAGATAGCAGTTTTCTTTTTTGCCAAAAATTTAAATTTTGGTCTCATCTGACCAGAGCACCTTCTTCCACATGTTTGCTGTGACCCCCGCATGGCTTCTCGCAAACTGCAAACAGGACTTCTTATGGCTTTCTTTCAACTCTTGCTTTCTACTTGCCACTCTTCCATAAAGGCCAGATTTGTGGATCCCAAGACTAATAGTTGTCCTGTGGACAGATTCTTCCACCTGAGCTGTGGATCTCTGCAGAGAGTTACCATGGGCCTCTGGGATGTTTCTCTGATTAATGCTATTCTTGCTAAGCCTGTCAGTTTAGGTGGACGGCCATGTCTTGCTAGGTTTGCAGTTGTTCCATACTCTTTCCATTTTCAGATGATGGATTGAACAGTGATCCGTGAGATGTTCAAAGCTTGGGATTTTTTTTATAACCTAACCCTGCTTTAAACTTCTCCAGAACTTTATCCCTGACCTGTCTGGTGTGTTCCTTGGTCTTCATGATGCTGTTTGGTTACTAAGGTTCTCTAATAAACCTTTACAGGTAGACTCTATTTACTAATTAGGTGACATCTGAAGGCAATTGGTTCCACTAGATTTTAGTTAGGGGTATCAGAGTAAAGAGGGCTGAATACAAATGCACGCCACACTTTTCAGATATTTATTTGTAAAAAAAATTGAAAACCATTTATCATTTTCCTTCTACTTCACAATTATGTGCCACTTTCTGTTGGGCTATAAATAAAATCCCAATAAAATACATTTATGTTTTTGGTTGTAACATGACAAAACGTGAAAAATGTTAGGGGTGTGAATACTTTTTCAAGGCATTGTATCATTCTGATGATCATCTGCCTAAGAATGTCTTAAAACATGGCCCTGTTCTGACTCATGCTATTCTATTACCTTAATCAACAAAAGTAATGGAATGGAGGCAGAGTTGTTGTTCCAGGCACTCAAATACCCAGAGATACATAAAACACACTTCCAGCGCTAATAGGTCTTCTTTGGAGTGGAGTAACAGATGTCAGATAAAATGGTGGTGTTAAAGGTATATACAGGCATTCCCCACTTTTAAGTACACAATGGGCTTTATTTACTAAAGCTGGAAAGTTCAAAATCAGGCTCAACCAATGAGCTCCAGGTTTTCTTACCAAAGCTTAATTGAACAAGCTGAGGTTAGAAGCTCATTGATTTCTATGCAGAAGGAAGCCTGATTTTGCACTCTCCAACTTTAGTAAATAAACCCCATTTCATACTTAAAAGTGGGGTATGCCTGTATGGTATCTAAAACTGGGTGGATGCTGCCTTCCTCAGATGGGGTAATCTGATAGGAACTACAAGACTAAGGCCGCGTACACACGGGCGGACTGTTCGCCCAACTTTGTCCGCTGAACAGTGTTTGGGCGGACAGTCCGCTCGTGTGTGGGCTTTCAGAGGACAGTTTCAGCGGACAGTTGGACGGACAAGGTTTTTCGGAATTTCCGAAAAACTGTCCGCTGAAACCTTGTTTCAGCGAACAGTCCGCTCATGGGTAGGCTTGTTCGTCAAACAAAGTTGCGCGCATGCTCAGAAAGGATTTTCACGCCGAAAGCTATAATGCAGTGTATAGGACGTCGTATTTTTCGTCCCGTCGTACGTGCCGTTCACGTCATCGCGCACGGTTTCAGCAAACTGTTCGTTCGTCGTGTGTGGCCATGTCCGTCCATGCTAATTTTGAGCGGACTGTTTGCCGAAACTGTTGGACGGACAAAGTTGGGCGAACAGTCCGCCCGTGTGTACGCGGCCTAACAGAAATGGAAGGTTTGCACACCCGAGTGCATTACCAAAGATAATTTAATAATAAAAATCTTTTATATAAAAGTGGGTACTCACAAAATGCAACTGACAAAAGGCCATAAAAACAATGCATGGACATGCACAAAACGTGGGGCTAGGCTGAAATAAAATACCCTGGAATCACTTGCTTCACTTGACATTGCACAAGTTGGAAATGATTAGAATTATTTCTGACCATCAAAAACTCTATTTGGTGGACAATTTTAAGATTAAAATTCTATGTTGTGTGCACCAAACATCAACATTAATTAAAACGCACCTGATAATTGGGGATGTGTGCATGTCATACGAACACGTCTTCAATGCAAAATACTCAGTAGCTTTTATGTACCTTTAAAAGTGGCATTTTTAAGTCATGTGACTATTGTTTTGCATGGCTTTGAATTAGTTTGCTAAGGACAAATACAAGCATTTGAAAGGTGCATGTTCACCAAGAATTTGGATGGTAAAAACCTAATTACATAATTACATTTAATTTACATCAGCAGCAAATCACTCAAGTGTGAATGGGGCCAAAGTAAAGTCCCAAACCTAAGCCTATAGAAAATGTTAGTCCTAAAACAAATATTATTTTCCTGAATATGAATGTAACCTTGCCTCTAATCTGCCTTGTAAACATTCAAATATTGTTTCACCACTATTAAACATTATAAGCATTTTAAAATATTTAGAGAAATTATTTATGTCTAAAGGAGGCTTCATAAATATATTTCTATGATATTTAGGATTAAAAAACATAAATACCTTGGTAAAGGAATGCAGTATAAATAGATGTCCTGTGTTAAGTCTGCATTACTGAACTGAATTTCATTCTAAGCTAATTGAGGTCATTTCAGAAGCTGTATATCCCAAAAGATATGAATAATCTTGCATAGACTGGATCATAGCACAATTTTGAAATAAATGTATTTTTGGAGAACTACTATAACAGCTCATGGGACTGAGTTCATATTACAATGACAAGACTTCATACGTGGTAGTTACTGGGTGCCAACTGTTTACTTTATTGTGCACAAAAAGGTGTACATGTATTTAAACATAAAAGCTTAATCTTATTTATAGAGCTGTTGCCTGTATTAAATGATACTATATCATTACCAGCTATGGTATTATATCATCACTATGTACAAACAGTTGCATACAGTGTATATTTTCAGAATATGATATTATTGGGAAATTACAGAAACTCCATCAAATTTGCTTTTCAGCAGGATTTTGTCCTTTATTTCAGTGCTTAGTGTATGCTGGTGTTACTTGCTCTGCTTCTGGTGATGGAGGGATGCCCTTACATCCTGTTTACATAAGAAGACGCCCTTACTTTCACTGTACATAGAATGTAGAAGGACCACTAATTCTTTCGATTTTAGTTCATATCCTTGGAAGCAATTGTGGGGATCTGATGCCCTCTCCTGTCAGCTTCTAGTATCACACTGTAATATAAAATTATGCATGTCACTTCCAGACTAGGGCATTGTTGGAAGATTATTCTGAAAGGAACACATGGAGATAGAGAACGTCTTAGCCACATGTCCTGCCCATGCTTCTAATACCAGATTAGAGGAAAAAAATTATTTCCAGATAACTAGGTTGGGTCCTCATAACCGCAGATCTAGTCTTCAGGTCTCCAACACAAAGACAAATGCTGTATCATCCTCAGAGCCTCTCTATTGGGTCTTTGCTGCAACATTCACTTGGCGGTATCTCTATAAATAACAAAATTTACCTAGGTATAAGAGCAGAATTGCACAAGGACTCCTATCAGCACATTTGCTGATAATACATGATTGTACATTGGAGGTATGTACTATTATTTAATATTTTCCTATATAAAGTTTGCATTATTTCTTTACTGGTGTACATCTCAATGGCTTACCATGCTACAGTGATTCTACTGTAATTTTCTACAGTATAACATGGCACAAATCAAACTTTTAAGCCTGAACTATAACAGCATATTTGTTTTTTTGGTTGTTTTGTTTTTATATTGTCTATAAATAGGCTATAACAGCATATTTGAAGGAGGTAGCTACCCTTGCATATGTATGAGAGATTAGGACACAGCATTGAGACTCAATTGCAAGAAAAGTTTTATCTTTCAAAGTTATGGCCCAAAAGCCACACAACTTTTATGCTTGATCTACCCATTTTTCACACAGGAGTCAATTTGATAATTGTGTGAATCTCGGGTGATAGATATGTGAATCTAGGGTAAAACATTGATAAATAGACTCCTAAACAGACAAGATGAAAGGTTAAAAAATTTGCAATTCACGGGACTTTAATGGTAATCGTCTATAGCAGACTCAAGAACATGCACTAATAAAATTACATTTTGTTTAATTTTCTGAATCATAAGAACAACTACAAAAGAAGAAAACGTATTATAAAGTATTATAAAAACAATTCCCAAACATTATAGGGCAATTTTAAACAGACCCTTTCATCTCCATCAGAGTGATGTTCATGTTCCAGCTGGCATAAAATTTATAAAAGAGTCCTGGTTTGCGACCATGTAGATTGTGTGACACGATTTATGAAACAAAAGTCACTTCTCTGTTCTGTTCTTTCAAAGTTGCCTCCATGTTCTATAGCCAGACTGATTCTATATATTTTAGGGGAAAAATGCTCCCCCCACATAACAGACAAGCTTGAAAAAGGAGTGTGCATGCTCAAACTCAGCATGGCACATGCTCCGCACAGTATCCTGGGACCTGTGACGTCAGCGCCCTCTTCACCACTCGCGCAACGCTGCAATCCCCCTGCATTCAATCCAGGATCCCAGAATCGCTTGAGGGCTTCTGTGTCTATCCTCGTCCACAGGGCGAGACAAACAGCTGCTCAGTGCACAAGTAAGTTAAATGCAATACTAGATTGTTTGATCAATGCAAGGCACAGACATCCAAAGCAACCAGTCAATGTATTGTGCATGTGTTGTGTTTTATACATCCTGAAATTGCCGCCGCATCTGCACCCATGTGTTGCAAAGCTCATAACGCTCGCAGGTAACGGAAGCCAGGACACACAGAGCATCGGAAGGAAGATCAAGCCCCTGCACACAACGGGAGTACATCGCAGGATTGTGGGGACAAGGTAAGTAACCTCTTCCAGGATATTGTGATGCAATCCCGAGTGTGGCTCAGGGTTACCGCTAATGGCACTGAAATTTCACCCCAAGCCACACAGTTTGAGAATCTGTAACTCATTGGTAGTGCCAAACAGTGAGTTTATCCCACACCAGAAGTACATTAGAGGCATTTTCTGCCCACTTTTATTTAAAACAAAGCAAAAAAAAACAGTTCACATGGATATCTTGCCATGCAGAGGGTTCTCACCATCAATGCAATAAACATAGAATATTCCGCCGCGTGGCTCTTTCTTTGCAGCTTCACTGTTTAGGCCTCCTGGCTTGGTCCTCCAGACCATCAAACACACAGTATCAGTGCTCGTGTACAAAACACTGTACCTTTGTCAGCTCTGGCTGTTTCTCCTGCAACTTACAGCTGCTACATCCACACAGACTCATGCCTTTGTCTGTCATGATCTGGACAGTATGGAGCAATGTGCTCCTCACAGCTCCCTTCACAGACTGACCTCCTCAGGATGGTGGGGCCACTCACCTCTTATTATGGCTCTAACATAAACCTAGCACACAGGTTATCTCTGGGACAGGCCCATCATGTACTTGTCATTTATATAGGAATATTGATCTACATAAGAAAATGCAACACAACTGAGCCAATTGGGCAGTGGGAACTTGGAATAGCTGTGAGACATAACACTTTTTGAATTAAAGTTGAATCAATCAGATATAAAGGGATATGCTAATAGGAGGAGAAAGCAGAGTGACAGAAAAATGTAAATGAGGTTATTAGCTCACTGTTTCTCTGTGTTCCATAGCCTTGGGAAAGGACAAGGCCTGTCATTGTTATTTAATGTGGTATTAAAGTGGTTGTAAACTCTGATACACCACTTGTACCTACAGGTAAACCCATAATAATGCTTACCTGTAGGTACTGTAAATATCTCCTAAACTTGCACATGACATCATCTGTGCATGCACTCTGAAGGCCCGGCTTACAGTGCCGAACCTTCAGAGCTCCTGCGTGCATGTGCGGGAGTGACGTCATTGTGGCTTTGGCCACCCACAGCACCAGAAGCCCACTAACACGGAAGAAACACAGAGGGAAGATGTTAGCCATCTCAGAGGTGAGTTAAAATTCCTCCCCCAGCACTTGCAGTTTACAATTTTCAATGCTGCTGGCTCCTACTTTTTGTTCTGGTTCAATGAACTTCACAGAAGAGTGTTAACAGTGGACAGTGCAGCCTCTATTCAGTCTGATACCTTGGAGAATGGAGGAATGGAGAGGGGAGGAACAGGAAATGCCTTGCCTTTTTGGTTAAGGAGCTGTGTGTTTCTATTGAAGCATCCAGTGTAGGGAGACAATACTCTAGTCACTGCATGCAAGGGTGGCTTCATAGGAAGCTGCAAGAGAAAGGTAACAGGAAACCTGGAGCAGTGGTCATGGTACCAGCGTAAACTGGAGAATAGGCAGGGATTAAAAGATAAAGCTGCATACTCAGTAAGTGATTAAATCAACTGCTGAAAGTGTCTAAAAAAATGGAAGGCTTAAGCCTCGTACACACGATCGGATTTTCCGCAGACAAAACCTCAGACTTTTGTCTGAAGGTGTGTGCCTGGATTTTGTCTTGCATGCAAACGGCAAATAATTGTCGGCCAACAAACACAAATGTAGTCACATACTACGTGTTTTTTCAGCTCTTTAGCCCCACCCTTTTCGCTCCTTGTGCTAATTTCTTGTTAGTAGAGGTTTGGTGAGTGTTCATTTGTGCTTTTCAGTTTGCGCTTTTCAGTTCGCGTTTTTCATTTACAAATTTTCATTTAGCACTTTTCAGTTCGCGTTTTTCATTTCACGCTTTTCTGTTTGTTTCTGAATGGCCGTTCGTCAACCAGCCATGTTGCAGAATCGGAGGAGATAACGTGCTATTTATTATTGGCCTTGGAGTTATTGCTTTGACCCAAATTCAGTCCAGGAACAGGAGGAGGAGGAGTTCTTGACCAGCGAGACCACTACCGAGCCACACAACACCCGCGGCCCTCTTCCACCATGGATCGCTTCCTGACAAGGCCTCAATCCCCGGCCTCAATTTCTCAGGGGGATCCGGAGGATTACCTCAGCACCCTGATGGCAGAGGATGGATCAACGCAGGTCATCCCTCCACATTCTGCCTAACTTCCTCAACCGGTCCTAACTCTGGAGATAATGGATCTTAAGCTCCAGGCTCTGGCCCAGCAGGTAACCAGAGACATTGCCCAGGAAATGGGGAGGATATCTAGAGAACTCAGGGGGAAATAGATGAACTTGGTGAATGCACAGCTACCCTAGAGACCAAATTTGATGAGACTTTGCCCTATGTACAGGCTCTTGAAGAGGAGAATGCCCTCCTTAAAAACTCAGTATCCCAACTACAGCTTCAGCAGGAGGACCTTGAAAATAGGGAACAACGCCAGAATCTTAGCATTTGCGGAGTCCCTGAAACGATAGCTGATAACAACATTAGGCCTTATCTCTTGGGCCTTTTCAACACTCTTGCACCTGAAATTGTGGACATTGATTGGCGCCTTGACCATGCACATAGGTCCCTGGCACCTAAGCCTCCTGCAGGGGCCAGACCTCATGACAAAGTGGTACGTTTTCACTTTTATGAAAGTAAAGAAACTCTGACCAGGGCCACACGCAATAGATCAGGCACTGACTAAAAACGGGACAAAATTCAACTGTTTAGTGACCGATCACATTGGCCAAACGTCACTCTCTACAGCCCATCACCTCTCACCCCCAGCTGCACAAGGTCCCTTATTACTGGGGCTTTCCTTTCCACCTCAACGTCACCCTGAATGGGGGTCCAACATGTTCTCTGAGATCTTCCGGAGGGAGATGCATTTATTAAACGTCTGGTCCTCCCTCCACTTCCTGCAGAGGTGAACCAAGCTTTGCCTGCCATTACACGTCCCCTCAGTTCCGACCAGGATCTGGACTCCGGTGAGAGGAAGAGGATTGAAGGCCTACTCCACACCCCAGCGCTCTCAACGCTCAAGGCCACCCACTTGATCTACCTTCTTTTTGTCCCACTCGGGATCTCGACTATTAGTCAACCCCCTTCAGGGGACCACTGTTCGTTAATTAGGATTATTCATTATGATGAAGTGAAAAACCCAGGAAGTCAGCACAGGGTTGGTGGGAGCTCCTCTTAATGAGCAAAGCACAGGGATGGTGGGAGCCCCTAATAATGATAAATTCATCATAACGAATATTCAAAATTGTCACAAAAAGTTAACGAACCTAACGAAAATTTGTATTTCGTACAAATCCAAGTTGAATACAAAACGGAATGGAATGAAACAAAACTAATTCATTGACAGCGCACATGTCTAATAAATGGACAACTTTGTGTAAAAAAAAAAAAGCATTTTCATTTTCTTTACACATTTTCCAGAAACTTGTAGAAAAAGACTCATTATGCCTCATAGATTATACATTGGGGTGTTTTCTTTCCAAAATGGGATAATTTTTTGGGTATTACCATTGTCCTGGTGCACCAGGGCCTTCAAAATTGTAAGAGGTAGTCAAGAAATGATGTGTAATTTATGCTCTAAGAACGCCTGACAGTGATCCCTACATGTTGTATGTGGCCACGCTGTGTAAAAGTCTCACACATGTGGTATCGCTGTACTCAGGAGGAGTAGTAGAATGTGTTTTTGGGTGTAATTTGTGCTATGCATATGCTGTGTGTGAGAAATAACCTGCTAATATAAAAATGTTGTGAAAAAAAAATCTTGAGTTTGCAAAGAATTGTGGGAAAAAATTACAACTTCAAAAAACTCACCATGCCTCTTACTAAATACCTTGGGATGTCTACTTTCCAAAAAGGGTCTTTTTGGGGGCATTTGTACTTTCCTGGCTTGTTAGCCCTTGTACACACGGTCGGAGATTCCGACGGAATGTGTCCGATCGGACCATTTTGTCGGATATTCTCGACTGTGTGTGGTCTACATCGGACTGTTTCCGTCGGAGTATCCGACAGACTAAGTTTTCCATCTTGTTGGTAAAATTTTCAGACAAAATGCTCCAATCGGACATACTCCAATCATGTGTAGAGAATTCCAATCGGACAAAGTGCCACGCATGCTCAGATCAAATTCCTACACCAAAGCTATTGGCTACTAGCCTGAACGTAGTCCCGTCGTAACGAAATAACGTCATCACGTTGGATTTTCCGACAACTTTGTCCGACCGTGTGTATGCAACAGTTTCGGACAAAATCCGACGGATTTGGTTGTTGGAATCTCTGACTGTGTGTACAAGGGCTTAGAGTCTCAAGAAATGAGATAGGCCGTCAGTACATCAGGTGTAATCAATTTTCAGTGATTGGCACCATAGCTTGTGGAATCTATAACCTTCACAAAGACCAGATAATATACACTGATTTGGATTATTTTTAGCAAAGAAATGTATCAGTATAAATTTTGGCTAAAATTTATGAAGAAAAATTACTAATTAGCAAAATTTTATAACAGAAACAAATAAAAATGCATTTTTTTTACAAAATTTTCGGTCTTTTTTCTTTTATAGCGCAATAAATAAAAAACTCTGAGGTGATTAAATACCACCAAAAGAAAGCTCTATTTGTGTGAAAAAAGGACAACATTTCATATGGGTACAGTGTTGCATGACTGAGTAATTGTCCTTCAAAATGTGAGAGCACCAAAAGCTGAAAATTGGTCTGGTTAGGAAGAGGGTTTACGTGCACAGTGGTCAAGTGGTTAAAAAAGCGAAGACAGGGGGGGGGGGGGGACAATAATTCATACTAATCTAAGACTGAAATTTATCAGGTTCTGATTGATTACATTTGAATATTTCCCTTTGTTTTGCTTCTTGTATATTTGTAACTTATTTTTCTGGAACATGTTCAACCTGTATAATAAGTGTAAAATGTTGCCTAGTTATACTGTGACAGCTTGAATCAAGCTGTCTATTTTTATCATACAACCTATTACTAAAACTTTTCAAGCCAAAATCTGTCTTCCCGATTTCTCACACCTTATGTTGAAAGTGACCCAGAGGTCACCAAAACAATTTGGTCCTTGTGTCTTCCACAGGAATCCTCTCCTATTGCAATAGCCAGTGTTTTGAGGCTAACTGTTACCGTGGGAACTTCATTATTCATGACCTGTGGAAATCTTCATCTGATATGCATTCAACTGGGAGCTTAAACTGTATTTCCACTTTTGCAGTCAGATTGGAATAACACCTACTTTATATGTGTTACATGTTCTCATTAATGTAGCATAACCTAAAAAAAATATAAAATGCTGGTTACCTTTTTATGTGATTTTACTTGCTTAAAAATCCTTAAATGCTCTCCCTTATTTGTAATTGTTTAGGAGGGGACTGTGGAGTGATGCTTAAGATAATTAACCCTGTCTGTACTGTGTTTGCAGTTCTTCATTATCAGCTGTAAACTTGATTTGAACACTGTTTTTCTAACAAATGGTTAAACATTTAGAAATCATCCTGCATTGTATGTCAATAAGTTGCAGCTCAGTCTTTGTGAGGACAAAGATAATGTGAACCTGTCCAGAAATTCTTACAAACTGCCTTGACACCTTCTCAGAAATCATGTCCTGACGAAGCATGTGATGACGTGTGAAACCTGTTGACGTGGGCTGGACCAGTGGGCCCAGAACCTGCTGAAACAGCCTGTAATGGTAGTGTAACACACGCCACCTTTCCAAGTCCATATGGGACAAAATACTCAGCATTGATAATCTAGCACAACCGGAGCATGTTTAATGAGAACCAGTCTCAGCACTGTAATTCCCTTGACAAAGGCACAGAGACAGGTATGGCATCTTGAAGCTACCACGCATTATAGAAAACCAGGGAAATAACTCACAATTGGAGTATGGCAGACGGAAGCAGACAGGAGTGGTGAGAGCCTCCCGGCAGCTATTTGCTTCTCTTTAACAACACTTAAGAAATTGACATCTCAATACCATATCATGGGATTGTGTTTATCGATCTGCATAGTCTGCCATGCTGTACTGTCACACTACTCATTCTGAACTGCTGCTCTGGTATTACTGCAATTGAGTTGGTCTGTGATGTATGTATGTTCACTCAAATATCAAGGTGCATAGCACCCGTGAAAATCAAACTGGATCCCAAAGTGTGCACAGCCTTCTTCCCCTGCTGTGAATGACATGGTTGATTGCTCTATCACCACAGCATTTGACCTTGTTGGGATATACAATCTGAACTGAAACGCATTCATTCCCATGACACAGTTATTATGCCAGGGTGACATTATTCCATTCCATTATTCTTATTTTTGTAGCGGGACAGCCAAGTAAGGTCCAGGCCAAAATATCCCTTTTACCCAAAAAACACACCTCTTAGCCCTTGTACACACGGTCAGATATTCTGACAACCAAATCCGTTGAATTTTGTCCGACGGATTTTGTCCGAAACTGTTGCATACAGACGGTCGGTAAAAGCTGTCGGAAAATCCGATTGTACATAACGTGATGACGTTATTTTGTTACGACGGGACTACGTTCAGGCTAGTAGCCAATAGCTTTGGTCTAGGAATGCGTGGCACTTTGTCCGTCGGAGTAGGCTACACATGATCGGAGTATGTCCGATCGGAGCATTTTGTCGGAAAATTTTACGGACAAGTTGGAAAACTTGGTCCGTCAGATACTCCGAGGGAAACAGTCTGATGGAGACCACACACAGTCGGATTATCTGACAAAACGGTCCGATAGGACACATTCCGTCGGAATCTCTGACCGTGTGTACAAGGGCTTAGGGGAACAGCCAAAGTAATTATTACCCGTAGGGATTGAAAGGACCCCCGGATCCACCATCAAGCACAGGACGTATTCAACAAGTGCTTTGACTTTAATGTGTGTCAATTTACTACAAATTATTACTAACAGGCTATCAATCAAGGTGAACAATTATAACTAGGTTTGATGCTTTGACCTCTCAACACAGCTGGTCTATTGCAATAATTAGAGAACAGAGTTGGATTGGTTATTGAACAAACAGCCCATTTTGGGCCTTTGCTTAGACCCATCTGTTGAGACGCTAGCGCCTTATAAATGTGGATATGCTGCATGAATGAAGATTGGCATATGTACAGTATGTATGGTTCTGAGCTTAGCCGTGTGCTATTTTACTGTTGTGACAATGTTGTCTCAGTTTTAATTACAATTTTGGAGGGTTGCTGGCTAATTGCCTGGCAGTCTGGAAATTCTTTAAGATTTTGAGTTTTTTCCAATTTCTATTACATACTGCTGTTTGTCTTTAGTTATAACTACTTTCATAGAGTGGTCTTTCTTGACCCTCTGGCTGTTTTTTCATACCTAAATATCTAAAAGATAAAAAATATTTTTTACAAAATTTGGTATGCTGTGTGAATGGGAACACATAACAAAATATACAGTGGTGTTTTCTCAAAATTGACTTCAAAACAGAGCCTGTTCTCACATGACCAGAGTGGCCGTGGAGTGGAATGCAAGAGGGTCCGTGCGTGTTTGGGACCAGTTCATGTGCAAATTCAGGCAAACATTCAGACCTGAATCACACCTTACCCGGTGAACAAACACCGACCGGACCCCAGCCAAGAACTTACGGCCACACATATGTGAACCAGGCCTAAAAGAATAGATATTGTGATGAATGAAAATAATCTTCACACCCAAATTAATAATAGTAGCATAGTATAATACTGCTGTATTCAATTACTATTGAAGTCTCCAGGCTAAACCTAACATGGAGCACTACAAAGGATAAATAAGCAATACATTTTAGATGTTGTTCTATTATCTTTTTTTTTCCTTGACATTTAAATCCATATCTACAGGCCTATAATTTTGTTACTTTTAATTATAAAATGTACAGAGATATGATTGTATATATGAAACAAGTGTTTTATGCTATGCTACCTTTTAACTGCCGTTTGTGTTGACGGTCAAAAAGTTATGTAGTGGGCAGCTGCAAAGAACCTGATTATGCTCCCAGAATGTAAATCACTAAAGCAAAATAAATATCGTTGGTGCGCTTACACTCTTAAATGTGCATTGTGATCATTCCAAACCTGAACAAATCATATACAGTGCCTTGAAAAAGTATTCATACCCCTTGAAATTTTCCACATACTGTATTGTCATGTTACAACCAAAAACTTAAATAGATTTTATTGGGATTTTATGTGATAGACCAACACAGAGTGGCAAATAATTGTGAAGTGGAAGGAAAATGATAAATGGTTTTCAAGATTTTTTATGAATCAATATCTGAAAAGTGTGGCGTGCATTTGTATTCAGCTCCCTTTTCTCTGATACCCCTAAGTAAAATCTAGTGGAACCAATTGCCTTCAGAAGCCACCTAATTAACAAATAGAGTCCATCTGTGTGTAATATAATCCTTAGTATAAATACAGCTGTTCCTTGAAGGCCTCAGAGGTTTGTTAGACAACCTTAGTGAACAAACAGCATCATAAAGGCCAAGGAACACACCAGGCAGGTCAGGGATAAAGTCGTGGAGAAGTTTAAAGCAGGGTTAGGTTATAAAAAATATATCTTAAGCTTTGAACATCTCATGGAACACTGTTCAATTCATCATCCAAAAATGTAAAGAGTATGGCACAAGTGCAAACCTACCAAGACATGGCCGTCCATCTAAACTGACAGGCCTAGCAAGAATAGCATTAATCAGAGAAACAGCCAAGAGGCCCATGGTAACTCTCTGCAGAGATCCACAGCTCAGGTGAGAGAATCTGTCAACAGGACAACTATTAGTCATACACCCCACAAATGTGGCCTTTATGGAAGAGTGGCAAGAAGAAAGCCATTGTTGATAGAAAGCCATAAGACATCCCATTTGCAGTTCGCGTGAAGCCATGTGGAGGACACAGCAAACATGTGGAAGATGAGACCAAAACTGAACTTTCTGACCTTAAAGCAAAATCCTATGTGTGGTGGAAAACTAACACTGCACATCACCCTGAACACGCTATCCCCACCGTGAAACAAAGCCTGTTAGGCCGCGTACACACGCGCGGACTGTTCGCCCAACTTTGTCCGTCCAACAGTTTCGGCAAACAGTCCGCTCAAACTTAGCATGGACGGACATGGCCACACACGACGGACGAACAGTTTGCTGAAACCGTGCGCGATGACGTGAACGGCACGTACGACGGGACGAAAAATACGACGTCCTATACACTGCATTATAGCTTTTCAAAGTTGGGCGAACAGTCCGCCCGTGTGTACGCGGCCTTAGAGTCTGCAAAAGACATGAGACTGGGGTGGAGATTCACCTTCCAGCAGAACAACGACCCTAAACATACAGCCAGAGCTACAATGGAATGGTTTAGATCAAAGCATATTCATGTGTTAAAATGGCCCAGTCATAGTGCAAACCTAAATCCAACTGAGAATCTGTGGCAAGACTTGAAAATTGCTGTTCACAGATGCTCTCCATCCAATCTGACAGAGCTTGAGCTATTTTGCAAAGAAGAATGGCCAAAAATGTCACTCTCTAGATGTGCAAAGCTGGTAGCGACATCCCCAAAAACACTTGCAGCTGTAATTGCAGTGAAAGGAGGTTCTACAAAGCATTGACTTTCAGGGGGACTGAATACAAATGCACGCCACAATATTTATTTGTAAAAAAATTTGAAAACCATTTATCGTTTTCCTTCCACTTCCCAATTATGAGCTACTTTGTGTTGGTCTATCACATAAAATCCCAATAAAATACATTTACGTTTTTGAGTGCAACATGACAAAATGTGGAAAATTTTAAGTGGTATGAATACTTTTTCAGGGCACTGTATATATCCTTAAAGCGGGCTTCCAGGATAAATATGAAACCAGATCTTAATCAATTGATCACCCCACCCCACTCGCTTTTTGGATATCCTTTTATTTATTTTTTGTGCCGTTTTGTACCTTCTTTTTCAATCTGCAGCAGAACTTCTGTCGTAACCTCGCAGGGGGTGACATATGTAATCTCAGCATTGGCATTGGCCCCTCTTCCTGGACAGGTAAGTGTCCTTATATTAAAAGTTAGCAGTTACAGTATTTGTAGCTGCTGACTTTTATTTTGTATTTTTTGAGGCTGGAACCCACTCCCTGGGTGAAGCTGGGTGACGCTGCCGATACCGTATCTGACGCAGAAGCCTCCGAGCCCCGCTATCAGTTTTAGGAGCCAAATGTTTTTAAATGTCAGTTTCAATCTACTACACTATGAGGACACCCTTTTTTACATGAGCCATTACACTGATGAAATAGCGATCTTAAAGGGCCAAACACCTAATCACAGATAGAGTTTTAAGACATCAAGTGGTTCATAGGAGGAGAATATTGTATATAAAAAAGTATCCTTACTTATACAAGATCTTCCTAAAGCTGTGAATGCTACCCCTCAGCCACTGCCATTTTCAGCTACTTTCTGTGCTATAAGTGTCTTATTTCCAGCTCCTTCTAGTGAAGAAAGCATGAATAATGCAAGCTTCACTTCCCAATTTGCAATGCAGCCACTTCTGATGATGTCATAATAGGGGGCATTCTCTACCTTCTTTATTTCCATAACATCCTCATCTTCAGTGCCACCTGAGCAAGGACAGGAGCCCCAGTACCTATAGACAGATAAGGGCTGCCCTAAAGGTGGGGTGAGGAATAATGTTACTCATACCTTAAGACTTTTTCAGAGGTTTGTTTATTATAAACAGTTGAAGCAGCTTCCAACTTCAGTGTGTTCAGATAAAGTGGTGGTAAACCCTTAAATATACCCAATGAAGTGACTAGCCTTGGATGATACACAGAGATGAAACAAATCCTCCTACATAAGCTGTACCTGTTTATGTGCAGCCCTCTATCTTCTACAGCCCTCTATCTTCTACAGCCCTCTATCCTCTGCAGCCCTCTATCCTCCTACAGTCTTCCAAAGCACACATTTTACACAGCATCTCCCAGCAGCAGAAAGCAGGGGACTGGGATCTTAAATCACACACACTGCAGAGCCAGAGCTCCATGAAATCTGATTGGAAGGGAGGGACACCTCCTGTAGAGCTGAGGGTATAAGTCATCTGCTATGTACTGAGGAAAGAGCGGGCTGTACCTTGGGAGGCTGGGATATCGACTTAACCAATTGACCTCCAGAAGGCTTCACCCTCTTCATAACCAGACCTTTTTTGCTATTCAGCACTGTGCTACTTTAAATGGAAATTGTGCAGTCATGCAACACTGTACGCAAATTAAATTCATATAATTTTTTTCAAAATAATAGATCTTTCTTTTGGTGGTATTTTATCACCTCTGATTTTTTATTTTTTTTTGTGGTTTCCAATATAAACGATAAAGACCAAAAATTTTGAAAAAAAAAACAATATTTTCTACTTTCTGTTATAAAACATATCCAATAAAATCTAATTTCTTCATGATTCATTTAGGCCAAAATGTATTTTGCTACATGTCTTTGGTTAAAAAAAAGAATCCCAAAAGTGTATATTGATTGTTTTTTGTGAAAGTTACAGCATCTACAAAGAAAATTGAGTACTGTCCGTGATACTTTTTTTATTTGCACTAACATACAATTTTTCAGGACAAGCTTTCGGGTATGTCCCCTTCTTCAAGGTCCAAGCAGTACTCTTTTTTTTTTTTTTTTTTGGTTTTACATTCTGCTTAAAAATTTGTAAATCAGTACTGATTGGACCTTGAAGAAGGGGACATACCCGAAAGCTTGTCCTGAAAAATTGTATGTTAGTGCAAATAAAAAAAGTATCACGGACAGTACTCAATTTTCTCTGTCACTATTGCACTAATACGGCTACAATCACATTAAGCATCTACAAACTATGGTATATATATATATATTTAAAAAATTATCAGTCCTGATGTACTGACAAGCTTATTTCTTGAGGCTCTTAAAATGCCAGGACAGTACAAATACCCCCTAAATGACCCCTTTTTGTAAAATAGACAGCCTGAGCTATTTAGTAAGAGGCATGGAAAATATTTTGAAGTTGTAATTTTTTATCACAATTTTTTGGAAAATTAAGAAAATGAAAAAATGTTATACATACTGTAACCAGTGCAGTGCAGCGTCAACATATGACTGGTGTGGTGTGATCAGAGATACTGACAGGGATAATGACAGTATGGTAAAAAAAAAAAAAAAAACTTTTTTTTTTTTTTTTTTTAAACATAGTGACCCTGTTCTACTCTGGGGGTGTACCATGTGATAGCTGTGGGCCAATTACAGCATCATAATGCTAAGCATAGCTGTTATGGATGAAACCCATTCACAACAATTGTGTTTACATTAGGATGTGTGATCGCATAGTGATCATGTAATGAGTGACTGGGTGCCGGGAGCCCCAATTCTGCATGTCCAATGGACACAGTGGTCATGGGAGAAGCACGCTGCATGCCCCAGGGGGCACTGCAGTGCGCATGTACCGGGCGATGTACAGGTACATCACCTGGCTTGCAGCTGCCACCCACCCACAGGAAATCTACTGTGGGCAGACGGAAAGTAGTTAATCTATTAGGCGGGAGTCTTGCCGATAGCAGAGAGAGGAGCAATTAGAGAATATCCAGGCTCGGCGCTTTGGGTTCAGGTTCTTAGACAGTGAGATGTGATTTGTTAATTTTTCATTCTGAAATTTACAACCACTTTATGCTTTGAAAATGAAAGCTAAAAGCTGATTGGTTGACATTGAGCTCCGTTCCATATTCTGGCTGCTCCAGTCTTAGTAAATTCCCTGAACAATGCACAGTTGATAGAAAAAAAAAACGATCTGCATTTCTTTTCATTTAAGTCAATCTGGCTTCCAACTCCTCATGATTTTCAGCAACTGGAGAAAATTTAGCATAGGAAAGAAAATATTGCAATTAAGTTATGTTTTTATAGATTAGTAATTTGCAGTTAACTATGAAAGTCTTGCAAGGACAGATATAAATATACAACTGGAGAAGCCTCTTCTCTTAAAAACATTCACTTGAGTTGGAACAGAGTGGGAGCATCCATGCATTAAATTACTAATAAATTAAATATAAATTAAGGTTTGAACTTGATGGACTTTTTTTAACCTCAATTACTATGCAAGTATGTAAACATCTGATTCATAATTAAGGAGTACTACAACATATTTAAGCAAACAAAACCTTTGACATCAAAATAAAACATACCATATATTGTTTAAAGTACATTATTTGCAAATTCATAACTTCAGTATACTATATAGAGTGTGTGAAAAGAAGTTTCATTTATAAATCGTGTTTTGTCTTACTTCATAGACTGTTGGTAATGAGTGTAGCAATGTCTCTGGCCTTGTCCAGTCTAACAAGGACCTCCAAAGCCAAAGATAGCTGACATCTTTCAATATGGAGTGGGTTGTGAGACATAGTGGGTGCAAAGATGGTGAAAGTCATTGGGCGCCAGATACTTCTTGGATGTAAAAGAGGTTTTATTTCTTTTGACAGTCCTTTTTGTATTTTTGGGGAAAGCGCGTTAGGGCTATGACCCCCTTAAGTAGTTATAGATTCAATTGGCAGACTCAGAGACTTCAATAGGAGGACAGCCTTGCAGGGGAAAGCCCCAGCAAGGCGCCACTTCTGCACATGCAGGAATGCTGTCTCTTCCTATGGCAACAGTCCTTAACAGTTCCTAACTCAAACGTAACAGTCCTTTCAGCTCCACTACAACTGCCTCTTGTAGTTCTTCAACACTGAGCTCCCGGTCTCTCACTAGATCCAACTAGACCCACTGATTCACTGACTCTGAATCCCTTGAGCTCCTCCAAGGTTGGCGATGGTATCTCCCTCAAGTGTCACCGCTGCTTCTCTGCTGAGTTCCTAACTTGGCACTCCAGATACTTCTCAAGCTTCACCCCTGCTAACCAGCTCGGTTCCTGGCTTGACACACAAGGCTGCTCTGCAAGCATCACCTCTGCTGGTTGGGTCCCTGACTTGACCCGTTTGGCAAGAATATGGTTCCGGTACTTTCTTAAGTTACTCACTGGTCCCTGGTAAAGATGGTTGGTCCTTTTGTGGTGACAGCTTCCCTTCTACCTCCGACCACTGACAGGTTCTTTGGCCAACAGAACCATCACTTTTGGATGGACTGCAAGCCGCAGCCCCAACCCTGCACTGCCATCTTACTTCTGGATAGACCCTCACACAGCCAGGCAGCCAGATGCCCCTGGGATAGGACCAATCTTCGGCCTAGCAGCCTGGGGAGTATGACACACGTCCACCCAGACAGCCATGCAGGTGGCACAGAACCCAGATCATGTGACCTCTCAAATATATAGGTTCTCCCAGCAAGCCAAGGGATTCAAGAAAACCCTTGCCCATTGGCTGAGATACCTGTATACCCATAACCTGACCTTTCCACTCACCTTCCTGAGATAAAACAACACACCCCTCCCCTCCCCTTCCCATTCCAAAGCTCCATACTTACCAAGTACTTGCCACAATGGCCTGCTGCAATGTTTATATTCTTTGGGCTGGCTTCCTAATCGGATGTCTATACATGCACAGTAGAGCCCTGTAGACTTCACTGGGGTTGGGAGACACATTAGCTCCCATTTATCTTGCAGCCCTACAGAAGTCTTTGGGACTCTACTTCACAGTGTAGACATACTGTAAGATAAAGAAACTGACTGCAAAACAAAACCATATAAATTCCCTGCTCAACTTAACGAACCAGGCCTGCAAATAACCATATGTTCCTGTCTAACAGTATGCATTAACGACAGGGGTTTAGTCTGCACACATTTGCAAATAAATGCGTAAGATGCAGAGCCCCATAAAGGCACTCCAGTATTTTCTGTAGTCCTAACTCAAAATTTTAAGAGTCTCCACAGTGGAAGCACATGCATTATAATGGATAGGCAGGTGAGCCTGGAGGGAGCACACCCCTCACCAAGGGCACAGTGGCACACTGGACACCCAGCACAAAACACCATGGCAACAAAGCTGTCCATTATGTCCCCTCACCAATATTTCAACAGTACAAACAAATGGCTTCTGCCCTCACCTATAGCTGGCCTTTGCAGCAAGGAGCACATAGAAGGGCAACACATGCAAACAAAAACCAGAGAAATTCCCTGCTCAACTTACCGACTAGCCTGTAAACAACCAAATTGTCCTGTCTAACAGTAATGCGTTAAAAACAGGGGTTTAGCCTACACACTTTTGCAAATACATGCGTAAGCTACAGAGCCCCGTCAAGGCCCCCCTGTGTTTTCTGTAGTGCTAACTACATTTTGAGAGCCTCCACTGTGGAGATTTGTGGCAAGATGCATTTTATGTTTATGCTGCTTATCTGCTTCCATGTATGTCTGATCTGTACTAATCTGTATATGATATTTATGACTGTCAGCATATCTGTATTTCTTTACTATGTTTTGGTCCATAATATTGACTCTTACCGTGCAATTTGTCTGATAAACACAAGAAAATGCTGGCTGGCCTGTCAGTTACCTGACTATACAACTTTTCACTTCTGCAGACTAAAGAATACCTCCCCATGTGTTATAGAGATGAGGAGGTGCACTGTAATCCAAATCAGGAGCAAGCAGCCTAGAGTGACAATGTTGATTGTCCATAGATAAATTGCGAGTAAGCATTGCCATTGTAGGGCAAAAAGTGGGTTACCGGCAAGATTACGAGATGAAAATAAAAAGTCTGGAAAAAGAAAACAAGCACACGTGTTATGGTAATTCCTAAAGACCCTGCTCAATGTGACGATCTCACTCTTGAACATCGGCCTTAAAATCCTTGCACAAATGCTAGCCACCAGATTAATCCCACACATCCCCCCAGTATACCACCAGTACACTACATGTGCTGAATGTGATCCATTATTCTCAGACCCGTCACTCGCCTTTGGTTGATTGTATTTTCCTGCAGGCTACACTGGAACATATTGGTCTTGGGACAGGAATGCGACAGTGGCTGCCTCGCTTTACTCTACCCCCTCGGCCATAGTGAAGGTAAACAATGTTCTTTCAAATGCCACACCAAGGCTGCTCCCTTTTGCCACTCTTTTATACTCACCCTTGAACCCTTCTTGAGAACTATTCGGGCCCACCCAGACATTAAGGGTATCATGACTAAGCCTCACAAGCATAAGCTTGCTGTCTACGTAGACTATGTGATTTTCTTGATTACCTCCCCATTGATTACTCTCCCATCCCTTTTATCGGAACTGTGCATATATATATATATATATATATATATATATATATATCAATTGTATAATTATAGGATCAATTATACTAAATCCAAAGCAATGGGCTTTAAAAGGCTTGAATCTGATTTTCAAAGGTGGGATAAAGAGACATTTACTTGGTTCGGCAATATTAATGTCTTAAAAATGAATGTGAAGGCACATCTCATTTTTATATTACAAATGTTACCAATACAAATCCCACAGGTATTCTTGAAATATTTACATGCAAGACTTCATAGGGGCGATAAGCTGGCAAGACTCTGCAGATCCATATTGTGCCCACCTAAAAAGAAAGGAGGAATCGGATTCCCAGACCCCACAAAACACTATGAGGACTCCCATCTTATTAAAGTAGCTGAGTGGTGTGTTACTCAGAATCGCAAACTATGGGTAGACGTAGAATAAGCAACAGTGGGCCCATTGTTAGTGGAACTAAATAACGTGTACCTGGGACCAATTCTGTTTAACTTATTTATAAATGATATAGAGCATGTGGTAAATAGCTAAATCTCAGTGTTTGCTGACAACACAAAAATAAGTAGGGCAATAACATCACAGTATAATTTAATAACCTTACAAGAGGAGCTGAATAAATGAATGGAGTGGGCAACTAGATGGCAAGAGAGGTTTAACATTGAAAAATGGAAAGTAATGCACTTGGGGATTCAAATATAAATGCAATTTACTCAATGGGGGGGGCACTCTGGGGGATTCCAGGATGCAGAAAGCTCTGGGCATCCTAGTAGATAACAGACTGAGCAATGGCATGCAATATCAAACTGCGGCAAGCAAAGCCAACAGAATATTAGCATGCATTAAAAAAGGGGTTTACTCCAGAGATAAAACGATAATCCTGCAACTTTATAAAACTCTGATTATGCCACATCTGGAGTATTCCGTCCAATTCTGGTCACCAATCCTCAGGAAGGATGCGCTGGAACTGGAGAGAGTCCAGAGAAGGGCAACAAAATGAATAAGAGGATTGGAGGACCTCAATTACTAGAAATGACTACAAGCATTAAATGTATTCTCCCTGGAGAAGAGACTCTTGAAAGGAGATATGATAGCATAGATAGGAAACTATTCAGTCTTAGAGAGTGTAAGAAGATACGGGGGCCACACAATGAGACTGGAAGAGAAGCGGTTTAACCTTAAACTGCATGGGGGTTTTCACTGTTAAGGCTGTAAGGACCACAATCAGTGGTGTCAGCAGGGAGTATTGATAGTTATAAAAGACTCCTCTTGGACATGCATCTTAGCGAACACAATATACAGGGAAATGATTATCTACACATACACCTAACACACACAAACACACCCACACACACCCACACAGATTAAGCTGGATGGACTATTGTCTTTATTCAACCTTACCAATTATGTAACTATGGATCCCCTCGCACTCATGTCCCACAACGATCACACAACACCCCACGATAGGGGCCACTTTGTGTTTTACTAAATCCCTTTTTAAGACTTCTCCTGTTTCTCCATATTGGAGCGCCCTAATTCCAATACTGGGAACCTCAACATTCCAACCAGGTATTGGAGGCCCTCAATTTAGCAAGAGCCCACAGACTCCTCTATTTCTCCATTAATTGCAGACTTATGTAGAGCCATCATATCAACGCTCATTTCCACTCTGCATATGATTTCATCTGTTACATATCTTGTGGCTGAGCCTGACATGCAGAAGGAAGTCTCTTGTACAGCCCCGACTTGAGAACCACTGATGTTGCGACAGTGGTCACAGGAATTCAGTGAGGTACAGGTGCCTGTGTGATCTCTCTGCTGGGTGAAGAGGTGAGTGGTAGGTTAGTCACCAGAGCTGGATGGAAAGCTGGAACTGAAGATAGCACACAGCGGACCCCTGGTTGATAGATAGTTACAGCAGCAGTAGCGAGTGAATGTGAGGTCAGACAAGCCAGGATGGTAACAAACGGGCAGATACAGGCATAGACAGCAGGCAACAGATCTTCAGGATACAGGCAAGGTTCGGCAACACAGGATCAGGCAGATATCAGAAGGCAGAGCAAAGTCCAGAACAAGCCAAGGTCAAGGTAGGTAGCGATCAAGCGAAGATAGGAGTAAGCCGGGTCAAACACAGGAATCAACCGCAAAGGATTAGTGTAGCTACTGAACTTATATAGGCCACGAGTGCCAATTTAAATGGCCAATGAGCGGGTATTCGCCCATCTGGGGGGCGTGATCGTGTGTGAGTGCTTCTGCGCACTGATGCATGTCTATATTCACAGCTGGATGGGTACCAGCAAGTCGGTGCCCGTGCAATTCTGTGCATCTATGGGTCACTGCAGTATCAGGACCAGCATGTTCTTGACAGTATCTTTGGTCCTAACCAACGAATCACCACCAGTTATGCCAGCCTATCCCATTTGAACAAACTTGTTTAGACAGGAGGCCACTTCCTCTCTCTCTATCACTTCTATGCCCTATTGATTGATTTTGGTGATATGCCAGACCTCACCTTTCTACAGCATTGGAAATGAGACTTCAATACCTCCTTTTGGCAAGCCTAGGAGGAAAGAATCCTTTGCTTCACTCACAATTCTTTCCTAGCAAATAGATACCAGGAGGGAGGCTACAAACTCCTCTTATATGGTAGAAATTTTCAGCAAAACTGAACCATATGTTTCCCCAGGTACCTAATACCCGCTGTCAGGAATCTGAGGAAAACCTTATTTATATCTTCTGGGAATGCTTAACATTTAAAAAAAAACTTCTGAGATAAAGAAGAGAGTACAATTAAGTACAATTAATGGGAGTGTCCCTTAACAAAATTCCAGCTGCATACCTCTTGAATGACGCTCCATTATCTAACAAGAAATTTAAAAATTCTTTACACAAACATTTTCTCACAGAAGCCAATGTTTGTTTTCCGGCATTATGGTAAAGTACAAGCCCCCCAAAAACAGCTCATTGGTGTGTGAAGATTGCAGAAATCCAGGAAATGCAAAGTCTCACCATGATCCTGCAGGAACAGGAGGACAAATATTGGAAGAGTTGGACTCCTTACTTCTATTTTAGAGACCAGACTCCAATAGCCTCTCAGTCCTAATTTATCTTGTAGTCAAGTATCCAGTTTTTTTGACTTTTTGAATTGAATTATCCAAGAGGCAGATTTGGGTCTGGTATGGGTTTGGGGGGACCCCATGTCATTTTTTTATTTTGGTGTGGGGTTCCCCTTAAAATCTATACCAGACCCAAAGGGCCTGTTATGGATGGGGGGGGGAAATCGTCGCGCTGCTGTTTTCTCACAATTTTCTTCGGGAACCCACTAACAGCTGATGAGTCAACAGTTGTTAAAGCAGAGGTCCGCCCACCGCTGCAAAAATTAAAAGCCAGCGGCTACACATACTGCAGCTGCTGACTTTTAAATAATAGCACACTTACCTGTCCTGGAGTCCAGCGATGTCGGCACCTCAGCTGATGTTTCCATCAGCTTTCGGGTTCTGCCTCCGCCATTGCGGATGAGGGAACCTTAGGGCTTCATGCTGGGAACCGTAATGCAGATGTGTGAGGCTCCACTCCTCTCTCCTACTGGCCCAGTGGCACGGGAAGGAGAAGGGAGGAGGAGAGAGCCGAGCGGTGATGTCAACAGCCTCAGCTGTGGCTCCCGGAAGTGGGAACAGGATACCTGTCAAAGACAGGTATCAGCTCCCCCCCCCCAAAAAAAGTTGCCAAATGTGGCACCGGAGGTTGGGGTGAAGACGAATGAGTGGAAGTTCCACTTTTGGGTGAAACTCTGCTTTAAGGACACGGCAGCCAGTTTCCTGGCCCGCTCCTTAACTACCAGCTATTAAAGACACCGGTGGCCACCGACCCCGAAAATTCACTTCTGAACTGTATCTGAAATCGCAGCTGAACCACTGAACAGCTGCTTTTGAAATCTGCAGTGCAAACTGACTGTAAATTCACACCGGACATGTGTGAACCTAGCCTAAATGAAAATGATTAGGTACAGATGTGTGGGTTACAGCATTAAAAGTTTGCCTTAAAATCAAAATCATCTATATAATCACAATTCTTGAGAATAATAGGGAAGGTGGCAGCTATAAGCTAAGAAATTATGTCTACAGACTTCTCCAATTGAAAGCCTAATCTGACCAAATTTTAAATATATAAACAAATGAAAAAATAAAAGTCTAAATGTTTTGAATCCATTACATTTTCAATTCCTTTCATTCTTTTTTTATCATGTCATTCATTTTCTATCAGGAATTAAAGTGTATATACTGACTGTTTTTCATTCAGTGCTTTTAGGAATGCTTATTTGGGCATTTATTCTTTACCTATTTGTCATAAAGCTTTTATGTAATATGATTTTAAATTTGTCATATTTAAAGCCAGTTTAATAGTAATTGAAATAGAATTGAAAAACACATTTTTGTTCTAAGTTTTGAAATGAATATTTGATTAAATTAAGAAAAACATACAAACTATAATAACAATACAGACCCATAACATAAGCTATAATGTCCAAATTGTGTGCAGTTCATTATTGATACGTGTAAAATTGTAGGTCTCACCAAAGGGCTGCAGCTTTTAATGCTATGTTTATAGAGCAAAAATTGA
The DNA here is from genome assembly GCF_037356315.1 of Lithobates pipiens. Lineage (NCBI taxonomy): Eukaryota > Metazoa > Chordata > Amphibia > Anura > Ranidae > Lithobates > Lithobates pipiens. The sequence goes on from NW_027507903.1 coordinate 190,531,241, forward strand.
TTGATTCACTAATAATATATTTTGTCATATATGTGGATTTTCCATATATCAACAAACATCCTTTATTAACCTGGTTATATCAAAGGATACAATGTATTTTGTAGAAGTGGGAAAAACTGTATTTTATGTGTTGCCAAAGACAAGTAAAAGTCTGAAGGATCCCCTAGGCAGGCCAGATGTTTTTAGTCTCGGTAACTGAAAAGATCAGTACCTTTTTAAAAATTACTGTTGGTGCGCCTGCTTAAATTGAGGCTTAGATGATAATAAATGAATACTGGCAATGTAGGCACAACAATCTTGTGTGGGCTTTTTTCTGGGAATAAATGACACTGTAAGTTTTATCTATAGACTCAAAAACAGCTGCTGGGGTCCTTTTAAAATTGGACCTTAGGTGAAAATACATGAATATGGGAATGCACTCATAACAATATTTGGAGTATTTTTCTTGGAATAAACAACACTGTGATGTTGATTTGATTACACATAAAAATAGCTGTTGGGGGTCTTATTCAAATTGAGGCTTGAGTGAAAAAAATAATAATACCTGGAATGTATGCATTACAATTTTTTTTTTTCTGAGAATACATGTCACTGTAATGTTGATTTCTTGATTTTACAGTGGATTGATGTTTTTGGTCCTTTTCCATATGCGGCCTATTACAAAAGATTCTTATTTTGGGAGCTTGGTTATGTGAATACATTACACTGTGATGTTTATTCATTAATTTAAAAATGGATGTTGTGGGTCTTGTTTCAAATAGAAGGCTAGCACAATAGTTGTTTAAGTAAATGTTAGGCATTGTTTTCAAAATGGGGTCTAATTCAAGTGATTCAGTACTGTGCATGTACAGTAAATGTACTGTGCAGGAGACAGAGTTTTTGCGCACACAGCTAGTAGGGATTGAACAATATTAATTACTCTTTGAAGAGCTGATCCCAAGGACTAGTGGGTGTCTAATGTGGACCTTTGTTCATAGCTTGCACATTTGTACACTTTTATTTTTAGCTCAGATTAAAATCTGCATGGTCTTTAACTTCGAAATCTAAAAATGGCTGCTGGGGATCCTGTTAAAATTGGGGATCAGGTGAAAATAAATGAATTAAGGGAGAATGTACTCACTTCAATTCATGGGGTGTTTTATGTATATAAATAGCACTTTAATGGTGATTTCTAGATTTTTAAATGAAAGTCATTTTTAAATGGGAATAGATTACACATAAAATAGCTTACATCTAGATTCATAAATGGATGTTGGGTATCCTGTTCAAATTGGGGACCAGTGCAAAAATGTAATACTCTGAACAGGGGCTATAACAGAAGGTCCCACACTCCGCACACTGCTTCTGCCAATCTGAACATTCATATATCAGATTTTACAGCCGAATATTGTAAGAACCAGACGAGACTAGCTCAGTTACAAAGCTGGACATGAATTGTTTATTGAGACACATATAGCAACATATATCCACTCAGGCACAATGCCCCCTCCCTTGGATTCAGGGTGTGGTAAACTGTCCAATCAGCAATAAGGAACGCAAATACAAATATCCATCCCATAATACATTTTTTTACAAGGCAGACACAAACAATAGAACAATGGAATACAGCCAAACTCCAAACGTCCCCAGCAAAGAGTCCAACAGCATGAGACAACACTCAATATATACAAAATGTACAGTGGGTCCAACTAGCACAGATCAGACTGGGGTTCTTGGTCACCCTGTGCCCCAATGGACATAGAGTGATTTACACATAGGAGGGGTAGGGGAAGCTGGACAAGGCGTTTCCAGAGCTCTCTAAAGTATGCTGGGTTCCACAAGCCCCCCCACCCAAAATGACCCCTATCGCACATCTCTCATTTCAGTAGGGGACTAACACAGGAGGAGATCCCAGATGGGTTGACTCTCAAGTTAGTCAGTAGTTCCACTCACTTGTACTGTGGGGGATCTGGGCCGACTGCCCAGTATCCCTGAAGTATACAGGTGGAGACTGAAAACTCACCAATAACCAATTTTCTGCATGAAAATCCCTCAGGGCTCACAAAGCATGGCTGACATCCTCCTGTCTAAGTGCCGCACCATTTTTTGAGGTTGTGTCAATGGAGACTGAAGTACCATCCACTTTCACAGGAACTTCCTCTTCTGTTAGTTCTGTTAGTTGAGGGCATAGGCTAGCAGCACTCTGCCCTGTTGCCAGCCCTTCTGCTGGGTTGTTGCCATCTGCTGCTGGAAAGGGAAGCCGGCTGCTTCATCTCCCTTACCCTCATCTGGCTGCTGGTACGACATGTCTCTGGTACTGTCTCCCAGGTGCACGGAACCTTAAAAGTCTACCACCATCTCACCCTGGGCCTCCGTAACTGTCGCAGGTGTAGGGCAGAGGTCTTGGACCCTCTGTCCAGTTGTCAGCTCTTCAGCTGGAGAAGTTTCTGGTAACTCCACGGATGCTGCTGGCAGGAAATTCAATGTCTCTGTCAGTATTGTGGGAGAAAGGCCGACTGCCTCTTTTCTCTGGGAGGCTGAAGCTGCTGTTGGTGCTGGGCAAAGCTCAGTGACATCTGGCCCTAATGCCAGCTGTTCTGCTGGAGGCTCACCGGGTAGTTCTTCATCAGCAGAAAAGTCTATCAAATCCCCAGTCTCTATAACTGGTGTCTGGGGATAGAAGTTTTCCATCTCCTGTTCATAGAACCCAGAAGATGTTATTGGTGCTGGGTAGAGGCTAGCAGAGCTCTGCCCTGTTGTCAGCACTTCAGCTTTGGGGATGGCAATCTCTGGAGTTCCTACTGCCGAATCTCTGGCATGCTGCTGAACGTGTCACTGTTGGTAAGGTGAAGGACACAGGGTAGCATCACCAACATATTGCTTTCTTGCCTGCCACCATATTGCCTGAGACATTGCATATACTCAGGAGTGCTTGAGGGAGGACTGGTAATTCTGAGGAGTGACTGCCTGAGACCATTGAGGAAAAGGAGGTAAAGGGGACCGTGCTGTCAATGTCGGCAAGGTGAAAGACACAGGGCAGCATCACCAGCATTCTGCATCCTTCCCAGCCACCATATAATTTGTCTGATGTGCCACGAAGATGATATATCATTCCTGCCCATGCTTGCTGGAACATGTATCTGTGGTCCAGTGGACCCCGACACTGACAGCATGGTCTAGCAAAACAAAGACATTACTAATTCACATACTGGTGGAGGGCAGGCATGGCCTTTTGGGGAAAAAATAGCATCTGGGTATTTGTCTCTGTGGTGCAGCACAGGCCATAAACTTGTATAGGGAGGTTCGAAAAGGAGAGGACCTGAAACTTAAGCTGCTGAACTAGTTCACTAGCCCTTCTTTAGTCTTTTCACTTTGGATACACAAGGATCTTGTCCCAACAACTAGTTATTATTACAATGAGTTATTTTTCTACTTTTCTCATAGAGGTACTACTCCTACCCAGCTCTTTGGCACAAAACTCTGTGTTTCTTAATGCATGCAGTACCTAAATGGCAAGTACTTTTACAGAATGTTTAATCATACATTTATTGAATTCTGAGGAAAAATCTGATACATGTTAGCAGTAGATGTTGCATTAACTTCCATATCCATAGAATACTCCTAAATGAGACACCATCACTGTAATAGATATAATAAAGTACATATCGCCAGAAACACAGCAACAATGTTGTTACTCCATGTCTGAGAGTGGAACAGAAACCAGATATTTTATATTTGCCCTCCTGACACCATAGTAATGTTCCCTCCTTATTGTGAATGAAAGTGAATCCCTAGTTTTGTGCTAAAGCTAACTTTTAAGGTAGGCTATGTTTATTTTTACAGTTACATTTGATTTTTTAGATTAAAAAATGTCTTTAAAAAAGGGTACCATTGTGTGGAGTTCATATAAAGGTTTGCAATTTCTGGAGTGCCTTTTGTACTGGAAAGAACATCAAGGAATGTATACGGCACATCAGTGACCACATATATGAGAGAGCTTCTAACAATTTATGGATGCTGGTGGCATAACATTTTCATTTTACACATAGTAGCCACCTAACATTTTTTGCTCTATATATGGTTTCACTAAAGCTCTTGTTGCAGTTATTGGGATAAAGACTTGATCCAGAGTCATATTAAAAAACTGGCATTAATGATATGATTCATTTTGCATGTTTTCTATGAGTTTTTATGCGTTGTGCTCCAAAGATTTTTGTAAAAAAAACATTTTTTTCATAATATACCTTTATTTATATGAATGCATCTAAATATCTTGGTTTTAAAAATTATAACTATTTTTGAGTTTTAAGTGAAATAAATTAGATACACTCAGTTTTCTTGCTATAGTATTTTTCTTATGCACAGGGACTTACCCAGAAATCAGTGTGGCTGAAAAAAGTTCTTACTATTACGAGGACATCAGTGTGTGACTTTGATTCCTATGTGGGGACTGACTCCCTAAAGCTGGCAGCTGACTTAACACCAGAGATACACAAAAGGGCTTTGGGTGGCAGTAGTCTTGGGGAGTCTGCTTATGATATTTTGTTTTGTCAGTTAAATGTTTTTTGGTTGCTGATTATTGTGCTTCAAGTGACTGGTGAGGATCAACATGGTTGTAGTGTTATTTTTTTTTTACTTGGCAAATGCTAATTACTGTCAAACATGTATTTGTAATTGATGTTTTATATAAAGTTTTTTCCATTGCTATTGTGCTTAACATCTGACACATGCCAGCATTTAACGCCTCTCTCCTTCGTAGACATGCTTACCGTATATACTCGAGTATAAGCCGAGATTTTCAGCCTCTTTTTTGAGGCTGAAAGTGCCCCCCTCGGCTTATACTCGAGTCATCGCTGTCTGCCCGCTCGATCAGCGTGTCGAGCAGACAGACAGCGGCCATTCTAGAATTCAAAAGCCGCGCCTCCGGCTCCGCCTTCGCCTGTGATAGGCGGAACACTGAATTTCCCAGCAGCCTGTGTTCCGCCTATCACGGGCATCTTCTCATCCTCGTACTACGGACGAGGATGAGACGATGCCCGTGATAGGCGGAACACAGGCTGCTGGGAAATTCAGTGTTCCGCCTATCACGGACATCCGATAGGCGGAACAGCAGTCAGTGGGAAATTGAGTGTTCCGCCTATCACCGACGGAGGCGCGGCTTTTGAATCCTAGAATGGCCGCCGACGAAGAGCTGAAGGACGGAGGCTCGGCTCGGGACGGGCCGGGCCGGGACGGGACGGGCCGGGACGGGCCGGGACGGGACGCAGGCTGGACGGGACGCAGGCTGGACGGGACGCAGGCTGGACGGACACAGGCAGGCTGGACACAGGTAGGCTGCACGGACACACACACACACACACACACACACACACACACACACACACACACACGGATGCATGGACACACACACACACACACACACACACACACGGATGCATGGACACACACACACACACACGGATGCATGGACACACACACAGGGATGGATGGACCCACAGGGATGGACGGACACACAGGGATGGACAGGCATGTCTCACCCTCGGCTTATACACGAGTCAATAATTTTTTCCAGTTTTTTGGGGGTAAATTGGGGGCCTCGGCTTATATTCGGGTCGGCCTATACTCGAGTATATACGGTATATGGAAAAGTACAAAAAGCATCAATCATTTGGAGACATTCTAACCAAGTATGAGCTTGTAGCCCTCCGCAATGCCCTTTCCCTTATATGGTTGTTAGCCTATGTAATCCTGTAGCCACACCCACTGAACAAGCCTGCCACAAGTTAATTGCATCAGATCTCTATATCTACAGAGAACCTTGCTTACTATGTAAGCTTTGATGTCATAATGTTTTCTGCTATTTCAACACAACTGTATTTTCTTAGAATTTTCTACGTTGGCATACCATCTATCCTTTTTATTGGATATATAATGAACTTTTAAGAGGACAGTAATTAAAACTGTGAGTATCAGTGCAATCATTCTTGTGACCAATAAATATTGTGAATGTACAACCTAAAATGTGTTGCAAGCTTTAACTACCCACAGTGATTTCACTTCACAATGAACCAAAATAATAAATAATAGTGCAGTGCACCATCAATATTTACTAAGTGTCCAAGAATAGTCCTTTTTCACTAATCTCCAGTATTCAAAGTGCAATGGTGAGATTCTCCTCCCAAAAATTGCCCTGATGCATGCAAATCACGTGTAAAATTGGACACTCAACTCCTCAAATAACCTCACTGTTAGATTGAGGTTCAAAAATACTTAATAGTGACTCACCTTTAATGCCAGCACAAATCACTATTAAGTGTTTTTGAACCTCAATCTAATGAGGTCATATAAGGAGGTGATCGGCCAATTTTACGCATAATTTGTAAGCAGTGGGGCGATGTTGTTGGGCACAGTGATCAGGTTTTGTGGTAATATTTTGTATAGGTTTGTTGACTACCAAGTGTTGTCTTATAAGCAGCATATTAAATGGTGGCAAGGTTTTGTATTGTTGCTACTGTTATATGCATGCATAAATGTTCATATAGTCTTTAGAGAGTCCCATATAGCATATTTCAGTTTCTTTTAACTAGGGTTTTTAGACAGACAAATGTTGTTTTTTTAAGATTATTATCATTAGTAATAGTAGTAGTATTTATTGTTTGCTGTTGATATCAATTAAATTAAATGCTGAGTCCATCACATGGAACCTTTAGGCCTTTAGGTCATACCACACATGCAGAAAAACTGATGCCAACTGACGCACGGATTTCACTTGCAGAGACATGAGTTTACATCAGTTTTCATGCGTGTTTCAGTGAGTTTTCTACATGTTGCACGTGATACCGGTGTTGTGGTGTAAACAGGGCACATAGAGAACAATTGTTCTTTTGTGCCCTTGTAGAATGCTTGCAGAAAAACTAACATCTCTGCACATGGTGTGAACAAGGCCTTAAAAAGGAATTGCGGGTTTTGGAAAAAACAATCATACTCTTCTAGGTGGATGCAGTATTGATCCAGTGTTGCATCTATCCCCTGCTGCCTCCACATTGAGAACTGAGCCATAAAAGACCTCTGACTGCTCTCACAGTTCTCAGTGAGCAGAAGTGTTATTCAATCGAGGCACATTTTTGTAATACATGCCCCCAGAATGTATAATAATTTCTCCATAAATGAGTGTGGTGTTTTTGTTTTAACGTTTTTTGAGTTGCGGAATTACATACTACTACCAAATTAACTCTATACTTAATTTCATGAATATATACAAATGTTAATGTGGCAAGAATGTGTTTTGTATACATGTTAAATTAGACCTTTACTAAATTGCTAATGTTATACAATCATTATTGCAATAGCGGTGGAATAAAAAAAGCACAACATTTAAAAAAAAAAACATTTTTTTTTGTCACTGACAAGCCTGTTTTTAAAACTTTATGTTCTTGGAAGTCCATGCTCTTCTTTTTTTTTAAACAAGAATATGAAAAAAAAAATTTCATGAAATTTTCATGCAACAGTCTTACTGGAAACCCTTATTAGCACCTAAATGTCACAATGTGTACTATGTGTAGGTTATTAAGCTTGTGGTCATTATAGAGCATTGAAAGGTCTTAATAATAAAGTAATTCTTTAGTACTAGACTGGTTATTATTAGTACAAGTGAAAATGTCAGTAGCATTGTATTAAAAAGTAATTTGCTACTTTAAGATAATTTGCAAAACATGTAACTGATTTATAAAACTGGAGCATAGAGAAGTGGAAGTTTTCTCCATGACATCCAATCAGATTTCATGTTTAATTTTCCCACTGCAGGTTAAAGAATGCCTGCTAAAGCCTGATTGGTTGCTATGAGCAGAATTTTGTTTTTAAGACTCATTCTCTGAGCCTATGTTAATATCTTTTAGTAGTCATAGATAAAACAAGACACAATTTGCCTACACTGTGATGTAAATGGCTGAGACAATAAGGCTAGAGATTATTTTCCTTTTCACCTCTTAATAAAAATATGAGTGCTCGGTGCATTTTGCTGGGTTGTTTAATGTTTGTTTGTGAACACTAGAGAGCAATGAATGTTCTACATTCTTCTTTTTATTGCAAAAGCCGGTTTGGAACACCTGATGCTATGCTGAATTATACCATACAGGAATGTTGTTGCCATCATCAATTTATCAGCATCCCTTTTATGGCTTGGAAATCTATCATTAATTTCTCGAAGGAGCTACTGCATCTAGATATTGAAGGCTGTAATCCTCTGTTTAAGCATCATATGTTCCTTACAGTACACTTCTGATCAGCTTATCTTCAGTTTATTACTTTGAGCAGTTCCCTTCCCACGAAGAGATTTTTTCCTGCACATATTATTAGCTTTCAGCGGCAAGGGGAATAACAACACTCTGCCATCTCTTTTGAACTTACAGCTTTAGTCATCCAAGAGACAGGTATATAGTCTCGAGATCTCTTAGCCTACCACTGAACTTGCTTACTGAAGGCTTTGAAGTCTACACCTTCCTAAATGGTTTTATAACCCAGACTTTTTAGACTTACTACACCTGTGGTCATTATTACGAAAAGTATTATGCACCCTAAAAATCCCAGCTACCAATTTAGAATATAATTTGATTAAATTTCAATATTTAGGTTTTTAATCACTCCTAAGATTAAAGTATATTAAGCCTAGCCTTAGATACAAGATAATATCAGATAGTTGGACAGCCAAATGCATGTCTCAACAAATAGTCATCCTATAAACATGTATTCTCTGATTACCTGAGAATGGAGGTTATTGCCAAAAAGGGAGCATGGCAGGGTACCCAACAAGAAACCAAGATTCCCAGCTTTATTTTAGCGAAAACTATTCCAGTCTTACAACCTGCCAATAGCTAATTTTCCCCAAAAATGATCAGCGATTTGATAAAAACGAACCTGATCTTGTGAGAATGCAACCTCTACCTCTCAAAAAATATCTTTTTCTGTTTTGAGTTCAAATGTTTTTGTTGTAAATGAAATGCTAAATGCAAACTTATACAGTGCATTGAAAAAGTATTCATAAAAATTTCCACATTTTGTCATGTTACAACCAAAAACATTAATGTATTTTATTGGGATTTTATGTGATAGACCAACACAAAGTGGCATATGATTGTGAAGTGGAAGGAAAATGATAAATGGTTTTCAACATTTTTTACAAATTAATATCTGAAAAGTGTGGTGTGCATTTGTATTCAGCCCCTTTACTCTAATACCCCTAACTAAAATCTAGTGGAACCAATTGTCTTCAGAAGTCACCTAATTAGTAAATCGAGTCCACTTGTGTCCAATTTAAATCCCAGTATAAATACAGCTGTTCTGTGAAGCCCTCAGAGGTTTATTAGAGAACCTTAATGAACAAACATAATCATGAAGGCCAAGGAACACACCAGACAGGTCAGGGATAAAGTTGTGGATGCGTTTAAAGCAGGGTTAGGTTATAAAAAAAATTCCAAGCGTTAAACATCTCACAGAGCACTGTTCAATCCATCATCTGAAAATGGAAAGAGTATGGCACAACTGCAAACCTACCAAGACATGGCCGTCCACTAAACTGACAGGCTGGGCAAGGAGATCAATATTTAGAGAAGCAGCCAAGAGGCCCATGGTAACTCTGGAGGAGCTGCAGAGATTCACAGCTCAGATAGTAGAATCTGTCAACAGGACAACTATTAGTTGTGCATTCCATAAGTCTGGCCTTTATGGAAGAGTAGAAAGAAGAAAGCCATTGTTGAAAAAAAGCCATAAGAAGTCCCATTTGCAGTTTGCGAGAAGCCATGTGGGGGACACAGCAAACATGTGGAAGAAGGTGCTCTGGTCAGATGAGACCAAAATGTTACTTTTTGGCCTAAAAGCAAAATGCTATGTGTGGCAGAAGACAAACACTGCACATCACCCTGAAAACACCATCCCCACCGTGAAACATGGTGGTGGCAAGATCATGTTGTAGGGATGCTTTTCTTCATCAGGGACAGGGTTGATAGGAAAATGGATGGAGCCAAATACAAGGCAACCTTAGAAGAAAACCTGTTCGAGTCTGCAAAAGACTTGAGACTGGGGCTGAGGTTCACCTTCCAGCAGGACAACGACCCTAAACATACAGCCAGAGCTACAATGGGTTGATTTAGATCAAAGCATATTCGTGTGTAAGAATGGCCCAGTCAAAGTCCAGACCTAAATCTAATTGAGAATGTGTGGTAAAACTTGAAAATTGCTGTTCACAGACGCTCTCCATCCAATCTGACAGAGCATGAGCTATTTTGCAAAGAAGAATGGGCAAAAATGTCCCTCTCTAATGTGCAAAGCTGGTAGAAATATCCCCAAAAAGACTTGCAGTTGTAATTACAGCAAAAGGTGGTTCTACAAAGTATTGACTCAGGGGGTTGAATACAAATGCACGGCATACTTTTCAGATATTTATTTGTAAAAAAAAATTTAAAACATTTATCATTTTCCTTCCACTTCACAATTATGTGCCACTTTGGGTGGTTTTATCACATGATAAATACATTTACGTTTTTGGTTGTAACATGACAAAATGTGGAAAATTTCAAGGCAGTGCACAAAGGACATATAGGGATTGATTTACTAAAGCTGGAGAGTGCAAAATCTGGTGTAGCTCTGCAGAGAAACCAATCAGCTAAGAGTTTTTTTTGGTCAAAGCTTAATTACACAAGCTGAAGTTAGAAGCTGATTGGTTACCATGCACAGCTGCACCAGATTTTGCACTCTCCAATATATATATATATATATATATATATATATATATATATATATTCTACTTACACTTGTAATCATTTTTTAAAATCCCATGTCATTCTCCTATGAAATTTTAAGTTCTTAAAAAACTACAACTCCCCCTTATTTACTCTCAGGATGCACAAACCATCTTCTGAGGAAGGGCTGGATCTGCAAAAAAAGAAAGATTTGAAGGAAATAGGATTAATTGTTGTTTCTAACCATCTAAACCTGTTTTAAACTGCAGACCCTTGATGTCTATGTAAAACACCACTATTAAATGAAAATGTGTAAAGCTGTGGAGAAGCAGGAAGTAATTTGCCTTACAAACTGTGCCTGTAGTGTTAAATCAGTGTTATTCTGTACTGAAGTCAAGGCTTCAGGCCCCAACTGTGTATGGGGGGGTCTTAAGAGGATAGATTTTGGGGTTCAGGAAGAGTTCAGTTAAGGTTAGGGATTAGGCATTTTAAGTTTTAGGTTAAGTTTTGGGCTTCAGGTAAGTGATAAGGATGAATGTTTGGGTGAGGTTAAGTTTTAGAATTAAGTGATAGGAGTTCATATTAGGTTTAGGTTATGTGAACATGTGAGATGAGAGGTGTAGGTGTTAGTTTTTGGGTTTTGCTTAAAATAAGGATCAGATAAGCATAGAATTAAGAATCATTGTCAACCCTACAGATTAGATTAAAGTCAGTTACAAATACATGTGGGCACACAATTTATTTTTAGCTAGTTTTTATTACCATAATCTCCACACAGAGAAATACCAACATTATCTTTAAATTATCTTATTTGAAATTCATCAAATTAATTTCAATTATCTTCAATTGATTTGCAAAGTGAGACATACATCTCAGAATAAAACAAAGTTCATTTAGTTAGTCTTTGATTGAATTATTTACATTTTTTAAAATTATATCGTTTAATATTATTACTTTTATATTTTGGATTTATTATATTCTGGTTGATCTTGCCATTAAAATACTGAAATGTTAAGTAAAACATATTTGACATAAACATCATAAATATATTCATAGCTCATATTATGGCATTAATAAATAAAAAGGAAACAAAAAAACGTAAAATTATTCTAGTCTAGGTTGAATATCACTCTGCATGTGCTAAGCTGCCTAATGATCATTAAAGATCTACTCCAAATACTGAATATTTCAAGTGTCTGCATAATTTTAAAATAGTTCTTGATGTAGAAGCTGGACCAAACTAATTATTTTTACATCAAAGAATTTTTGGAAACATATTCATTAGACATTTATTTCTATCCTCTAATTATAAATTAATTCCTGGTTCATCTAGCATAATTATTCATCGTAATTGGTTGCTAATGACTGTGCTTATTTTCAGTTAATTCTTTTTCTGCAGGTACCTTAGAGAAAATAATCATAACAAATACATTTTCCAAAGTCGTACAACTAAAGGACCTTTGTGTGGAAGTTATATTATACCATTTGTACTTGGCAGGTTTTTTAAACATGTATTAACCAGTTTCCAGTAAAACATTGCATTTACATTAAACCAAATTTAACATTTGTGACAAGACTTAAAAAGTTATTAAAAATACAATTTTGAAATTAGTAAACTAATTTGGCTGCAAGCCTACATTGTTGCAAACTCATGATGTAAAAGAAGAAAAAAGCCGCCTGAATTTATAATTGTGGACAACCTTCCCTTTTATTTCTTGTTCCACACGTTGCATTAGTAGTTATATACCAGCCTAGAGGAACAAGTCCTCCTCTTCTCATCATTCATCATTCATAGAGCAACACTTTAATGCAATTTTAAATCAAGGTGATACTTATAGGTCAATGTTAGTGATACTTATAGGCCATTTTTTCACTGGCAAGACCTCGCCAGTAGAAGCTTTACTATAATTCAACTCCCCTTTTGGAGAAACCCCTCTTTACTTGAATTGACATAATGTTGCTCCATTGCTTTTTTCTTTAGCTATTTATTTTATTTCAGCAGTCAGTCAGGCAGTGAAAAAGCAACTCTAACAAGTGAAAATGTTAGCTGTGTTTCAGTAATTACGTTTCCTACAACTGAACCACTGATATGATACAGCCTTATGCTGGCCATATGACACATTCAGTCAGTTTTTCTTCACCAAAAAATTACCAAATGGATTAATTCCAGCCCATAATAACAGTTTTTTATTGACATTGTTCACTGATAAAATCTTTTGGTGGTAGATTGCATTGGACTGTTCTAGTCTTCTTTGAGATTGAAAGCTAGATGAAAATGAATGAACTTGACACAAAATTGATTACTGTCTGGTCATTAATATTATGAATAATAATATTATACAGGCTTTATAAAGTCCCAACAGTTTGCACAGTGCTTTACACAACAAAAAAGACAGTACAGTTACAATACAATTTAAGACAAGAGGGTTGGCCCTGATTGTCGCAGCTTACAATCTAAGGGGAAGGGTAAGTGATCTTAAAGGTAGTAATTGTGTGGGAATAAGTTGTCTCACAAAGTAAAATTTAGTCACTAGCTACAAGTGGGATGGACTTGCCTGAAGAGATTACTTTTCAGGGCTTTCCTAAAGGCAGATACAGTAGGAGAAAGTAGTACAGGTTGAGGAAGGGAATTCTAGAGGATGGGATAGGCTTTGGAGGAGTCCTGGACCTGAGCATGGGAGAAGATGAAGAAGGAGCTAGAAGCAGGAAGTCCTGAGAGGAGTAAAGAGAATGGTTTAGTTAGTTGTGGGTGGCTCTAGAAGTTGTTAATATTTCAAATTTTATTCATAGGGCAATTGGAAGGCAGTTGAGTGATTGGCAGAGAGGGGTAGCAGACACTGAGCAGTTAGTAAGGTGCCGAAGTCTGGCAACGGCATTCATGATAGACAGAAGGTGGGATAGCTTGTATAGACATAGGTCAGCGAGGAAGGAGTTGCAGTTGAGTGAATTAGTAACTTGGTGGTGTTGTTGGGCAAGAAGAGGAGTATTTTGAAATGTTATGGAGGCAGCAAGATTTGGAATATTTGGACAGTGATTGGATGTGAGGCTGAAAGGAAAGTTCAGAGTCCAGGATCACACTTAGGTATGAGGGGAGGGAAGAATAGGAAAGGAGAGTTATGCCATTAATCTCAATGAGAAAGCCTGGGAGGGGCACAGGGAGGAAATATGAGCCCAGTTTTTGAAAGACTGAATTTTAGGAAGTGGTTTGACTTCCTTACTAATATGTCAGTTAGAAAATTGATGGTGTGAATAGAGACTGAAGGAGTGAGCTGAGGAATAGAGATATATTTGGATGTTGTCAGCATAGAGATGATATTGGAATCCATACACAGGAAAGTCCCTTAAACCGACCCTCTTCAATATTAGAAGAGAGGAACAGAACCCCTAAGCTCAAATCACAAAACTTCCCTGATCTAACCATGAATCCCTATGTTTGGACTTTCATGACAAGCGTAGTAAGTGACATTAAACGAATGCAGATTATACCCCATGAGTCCAATATAACCAACTCCCAAAAACGGGCCATTAAGAAATTGAGTAACCATCCAGACTTAGTAATTAAGGCATCGGACAACAAAAACGAAAGTAACACAGCACCAAAAGATTAGAGAGTGCTGTTCACCCCTGATTGCGAGAAAGAAGAAATGGATATCCCCTGTGGTGGGGTTTTTAAAGCAGCAATATGTCTATAATATAGTAAAAAACATGTATATGCTAGTAGGGATTAAGCTACTAAAAACGCAAAATCTGGGGCGAATTTCTTATTTCATAATATTTATTGAATAAAAAAAGAGGATTAAATAACTGACATGATAGTCAAGAATTGAACTCCACTTGACAATAAAAACATATTTATGGATGCCCATAAAAAGACAAATTAAATTATGTCACATAAACACTATACACCTGTATATACAATGAGGAGATGACATTGACGCGTTTCGACCCTCACAGGGGTCTTCTTCAGAGAATTTGTCTATTATGAAAGAAAAAGACAACTATAAATAGATATATATAAAGAAGGAAGTTGTTCATCATAGTATATTAAGAACAATTTGCTGTAAGCAATACATACATCTACCATTGCAATGTTGTATAATTACCAATTAATGTGCATCACACACCATAAAACCATAGTCCACAGTGGGAATCCTCATTGGAGAACATACGTAGCCCAAGATACTCCTCTCCCGCCCTGCATAGATGCACCGAGGATCACAGAATTGGCCCCTGTCGCTGTAACCCAACCAAAGGAGGGAAGAGAGGGAAACGGAATCCAAGGGTGTGGCTTACGAGAGATCACATGTATAAATCCACCTCCAGTGTAGCACACGGAGGGATATGGGCGTCGACAGCCAGAGGCTGGATGGGACGCACCTGCAGTGGGACAGGACGTAAAACAAACCAATTAGGTATTATCAGCTCCAAAAGTACTGGAGAGGGTCCCTTGCTAATAGTAGGTAAGGGAACATAGAGAGACATGCCAGGGGAGTGTGTGATGAGATTAAAGCAGGTAGATAGTACATAAATAGGAAATAGACAGTGTGCTCAGTAATCTGTACATTCACCACTATTTTGGTGAATAGTGTAAAGAAAAAGGTGAAAAAGCCATAAGTGATGCCACTTGGTGAAAAAAGTGATAGAAAGGAAGGGAACATCCATATGTGGATGACATATATGTGACATATAGGAAAAAAGGAATATATATATGTTTACCTAGATGTGTGTAATCTGATGGAAAATTCTTTGAGAATAGCCCAAGATGACTAAAGTGCAAACCTAGAAATACCTTAATTATATTCTAAGAAAAATCGCATTTCTGAAACAAAAACGGATTTGAGACTTGTTACGCGTTTTTCATCCCAACACGAGGAGGTTCGCAACATCCTTACAAACCATTGGCATATTCTACACCAAGATTCTATAATTAAAAAACATGTAGGAACAAAACCTTGTTTAACATTTAGGCGTACCACCTCACTACGTGACTGTCTGGTATCTAGCTTTTATTCGGCAAATATACAAGACACAAGGAGATACAATGGACTATACAAATGTGGGAAATGCGATTTCTGCCCCTGGATCAGACAGGGTACAGAAATCGCACTTCCCAATGGAGAGTCTCTCCACCTAAACTTCAGAGCAGACTGTAAAACGCAGGGTGTAGTGTATCTAATGATCTGCATATGTGGAGCCTTTTATGTCGGAAAAACTATTAGATGTCTATGGCAACGCATTAAAGACCACGTTTATGTATCAACAAATGGAAAAATGCTAACGACGATCA
Source organism: Lithobates pipiens (assembly GCF_037356315.1). Classification (NCBI taxonomy): domain Eukaryota; kingdom Metazoa; phylum Chordata; class Amphibia; order Anura; family Ranidae; genus Lithobates; species Lithobates pipiens. The sequence continues at coordinate 190,547,240 of NW_027507903.1, forward strand.
GTAGACACATTGATCTATGCCATGCATTTGATGCAACTGGAGACTATACCCAAAGACCCACGTGGGGGTAATTGGGATAAGCGCATTTTACAAAGAGAGACTGTATGGATTGAGAGACTTAATGCCACTCAATCTCCAGGCCTGAACGAGACTCAATCATATAAACCATTTCTCTAAATTATCTCTAAACAAACAAAATAATTTTTTTGTTCATTTGATAGACCCCTAGATGTCATTATGGATATTAGGATATGTGGATATTGTCCCCTAACACTTAGCGGCTGTATATGACATCAGGGTTTATTTAAATTATATATATGTATATGTGATATGAATTCATGTTTAAATATAATTATCTTTAGTTGTTATGTCCCCAATTATGGGAATGATTTTGTGTTGATTTGTCAAACCACTCCCAGACGTGATTTTCGTCCATTCCTCCCCCTCCTTAATTTAAATATTTTTTTTTGTGTGTTTGTTTGCGGACTGATTTGATTGCAATATGCGGCCACAAGAGCGCCACCCATGTTGACCCATTATCTAATGTCTTGGGTCTATGGGATTGCGCTGCCACGGGGGAAATTGGTATATGCCTACCCTCCCGTGGGGTTCGCCTCGGTTTATTGGACCCGATGGACTTGGCGGCGGGGAGGTGGTTGTGTGGCGCCCCCTTCTCATTCGGCGTGTTTGATTGGCTGGGGGGCGGTACAATTGCTCTACCCTCTTCCAACGTATACGCCGGCCATGGGGACCCTGCACTTCCTGTCCGCGGCGTTTCTGGTCGATCGGTGTCACCAGAGGGGGCATGGTCGGGTTGGTGAATGTCACTTCCGCTGGCCGCGGAGTGACGACACTACCGGGGCGGCTGTGCATAAGTCGGATGCACTGAACCGGCGTCCATGCACAGCAGTCCTATCTCCCGACAGAGGAAAACACTGAAGGGGCTACAAGCTCCCCCTCTAAACCTTGAATTATTTGGGATAGGTCGCCTTGATTCTACCCGTTTGGAGAAGTTATAGGAACTGGCTATTTGAATCCAAGAGGTGATATATAACACATTAACTCCTTCTTTTTGTTTCCTTATCACCATGCTGTGACTAGCACATGTGAACACAATTTAAACTGCGCACAATCTTCTTTCTAATTATTAACTACACTCCCAGTTGAAGTCATTGTGTGACGTAACGCGTAGGAAACCGGAAGTGACGTTTACACCCGAGCGACATGCTCGTCGGTCTACTGTTTGCTGTGCGCTCTGCCTTTATCCACTTGTGAGTAGATGATTGTTTGTTTATATAAAGTTGACGGTTTTTACATACTACACTATGGTGGATGTTATTTGTCTATCCCTTGAGTGCATACGCTGTTAGCATTCACGAGGAAATCGGATGATTTTTGGTATCGTTAGAAGTTCCCTTCTCCAGTCATCTCCTGGCTTCAAGTGCTTCTTGCAAAAGGCTATTTCTTTGCTGTATACCTTGCAGCAGTAAGGTAATTACCTAGTGTGATCAGCACTTACACGGAAAATCACTCGAATGGAAGAGAGCTGGCTTGGAACATTGCACTTTATTATTTGATTGTGTTATTGCACTCTAACATTCACGATTGGATTATGTATGGGACACTTTAATTAGATTCATTTGTTCGCTGCTACTGTTATACTTTTTTTGCTGCTGCTATTCTTTATATTTTAGTTGCTACATGCACTCCATGTATAATAATCTCTACTATATGCACCTTATTTTGCTTATCCCAGTACCACTGTCGTTGACACTTGAGCTATGCACAGATGCACTTTAAATTATTTGTAGATTATATTTTATGATATGCACAGATGCACTTTGGATGCAATTTTTGATTGTTTGATTAAGCACGATTGCACCTCTTTGTTTGACACTATTGATTGATTTCCATTTTTTAGTTTATTTGAATTTAGGAAGCGCAACACACCCCCCTTTTTTTCATTTTTTTTTCATTAACCACTTCCCGACCGCCACACGACGATGTACGTCGACAGAATGGCACGGGCAGGCATATGGGCGTACCTGTACGTCCCTGCCTTCCCGCGGGTCGGGGGCCCGATCGGGCCCCCGCCCGGTGCCTGCGGCGGTCGGTATTCGTTCGCGAGCGATCCGGGATGAGGGGGCGGCCACCCCCTCGCGATCGCTCCCGACGAATAGAAATCCTTTGTGACATCACTTCCTCTCCTGTAATGTAAACACAGGAGAGGAAGTGATGTAATCTTTCCTCCGTGTCGGTATTTTTCGTTCTGACACCGAGGAGAGAGGATCGGTGAGTTGCACCAACACGACACTTCACAGTATAACATGCCAGGCACACTCACACCCCCCCCCCCGATCACCCCCCCAATTACCCCTGCCCCCCAGTCACAGTGACACCAATGTCATTTTTTATTTTTTTTTGCATTGGTGTCATTTGTGACTGTAATAACTGTTAGGGCAGTTAGGGTTAGCCCCCTTTAGTTCTAATGTACCCCCCTAACCCCCCCAATAAAGGTTTAACCCCGTGATCACCCCCCGTCGCCAGTGTCACTAAGGCTGGGTTCACATTGCAGCGGTTTATGAGAACGAATGTGATTCGCACCGCACTGCAGTGCAAATCACATCCGATCTCTGTGCGATTCGAGTTCAGCCATACAGATAGTATGGCTGAATTCGCATCGCACCGCCGCACCCGCCGCAAATTCGCACGGGACCCTTTTTTTGGCCCGCAGCAGAATCGGATCGCATGGGTGTTCACACCATGCGATCCGAGTTTGCAGATCGCACTGCGATTTGCGAACTGATCTGGGGGTGTCATTAACATTTCACTGACACTCTCAGCAGTTCGCATAGGGCAGTGTGAACTGCCGCCGGGAGGCATGCGATGCGGGAACCCGCCGCGGATTCGTGGCGTTCCCGCATCGCTCCAGTGTGAACCCAGCCTAATAAGCGATCATTTTTCTGATCGCTGTATTAGTGTCACAGGTGACGCTAGTTAGGCAGGTAGGTATTTAGGTTCGCCGCAGCTTTTTATAGCGCCAGGGACCTCCATATACTACCGCATAAAGCCCCCTAGTTAACCCTTTCACCAGTGATCACCATATAACTGTTACAGGTGACGCTGGTTGGTTAGTTATTTTTTTATAGTTTCAGGGCACCCGCCATTTATTACCTAGTCTCACTAGTGTACCCCTAAATTTAGGGGTGTCTACTTTCCAAAATGGGGTCATTTGGGGGGGTTTGTGCCATCTTGGCATTTTATGGCCTTCAAAACTGTAACGCCCTTAGAAAGCCTGAAGGTGGTGCTTGGTTTTCGGGGCCCCGTACGCGGCTAGGCTCCCAAAAAGTCCCACATATGTGGTATCCCCGTACTCAGGAGAAGCAGCAGAATTTATTTTGGGGTGTCATTTCACATATGCCCATGGCATGCGTGAGCAATATATCATTTAGTGACAACTTTGTGAAAAAAAAAATAAATAAATAAAAGTTTGTAATTTTCCCGCAACTTGTGGCAAAATATAAAATATTCCATGGACTCAACATGCCTCTCAGCAAATAGCTTGGGGTGTCTACTTTCTAAAATGGTGTCATTTGTGGGGGTTTTGTGCCATCTTGGCATTTTATGGCCTTCAAAACTGTAATAGGTAGTGAGGAGTGAAGTCAAATATTTACGCCCTTAGAAAACCTGAAGGCGGTTCTTGGTTTTCGGGGCCCCGTACGCGGCTAGGCTCCCAAAAAATCCCACACATGTGGTATCCCCGTACTCAGGAGAAGCATCAGAATTTATTTTGGGGTGTCATTTCACATATGCCCATGGCATGCGTGAGCAATATATAATTTAGTGACAACTTTGTGAAAAAAAAAAAAAAAAAAAGTTTGTAATTTTCCCGCAACTTTTGGCAAAATATAAAATATTCCATGGACTCAACATGCCTCTCAGCAAATAGCTTGGGGTGTCTACTTTCTAAAATGGGGTCATTTGTGGGGGTTTTGTGCCATCTTGGCATTTTATGGCCTTCAAAACTGTAATAGGTAGTGAGAAGTGAAATCAAAAATGTACGCCCTTAGAAAGCCTGAAGGCGGTGCTTGGTTTTCGGGGCCCCGTACGCGGCTAGGCTCCCAAAAAGTCCCACATATGTGGTATCCCCGTACTCAGGAGAAGCAGCAAAATTTATTTTGGGGTGTCATTTCACATATGCCCATAGCATGTGTGAGCAATATATCATTTAGTGACAACTTTGTGTAAAAAAAAAAAAAAAATTTTTTTTTTTGTCATTATTCAATCGCTTGAGGCAAAAAAATAAAATATTCAATGGGCTCAACATGCCACTTATCAATTTCCTTAGGGGGTCTACTTTCCAAAATGGGGTCATTTGGGGGGGTTTTGTACTGCCCTGCCATTTTAGCACCTCAAGAAATGAGATAGGCAGTCGTAAACTAAAAGCTGCGTAAATTCCAGAAAACGTACCTTAGTTTGTAGATGTGACAACTTTTGCGCAAACCAATAAATATACAATTATTGACTTTTTTTTACCAAAGACATGTGGCTGAATACATTTTGGCCTAAATGTATGACTAAAATTGAGTTTATTGGATTTTTCTAATAACAAAAAGTAGAAAATATCATTTTTTTTCAAAATTTGCGGTCTTTTTACGTTTATATCGCAAAAAATAAAAATCGCAGAGGCAATAAAATACCATCAAAAGAAAGCTCTATTTGTGGGAAGAAAAGGACGCAAATTTTGTTTGGGTACAACATTGCATGACCGCGCAATTACCAGTTAAAGCAGCGCAGTGCCAAATTGTAAAAAGACCTCTGGTCATTTACCAGCAAAATGGTCCGGTCTGAAAGTGGTTAACTACACTCTGACACTTAGAATTTGTATTTACTAAATGTGTCTTTTACTGATTATAAAAGCCCCATCAAAATGACGGACAATCTGTATAACTATGTTTTTGAACCCTTCCACATTTCTTACACTCGAAAATTATACTTCCTTATATAATGTTCAATACATATATTTTTCTATACATAAATTAAGACACTTTCATTTTATATCAACAATCTAAAAAAATGCTTTATTTGTTTTTGTCCATTTTTATCTATGCAGAATACGGTGCAATATCACCCCCTTTTTTTGCTGCCTCACACTACAAAATATCTGAAGCCCTCATGCTAATCGCAGGCTCCTATACATATGAAAGTGTGGTGTCGAAGTGAAAATCGTTTTACCTGCCTAGGAAAATAGTTTCTCATTGCTTTCCTTCTCCTTTCTACATATTTCTCTTGGGGTGCCCCCATGAAGAAATGTAAGTAAATCTATTGGAATATATACATTTTTTGTACGAGAATAAAATGTCACACCCGTTCCCATATTGCTTCAAAGCTCACAACATACCCCCCACCAAACTTCCCCCCTTTCCCCCCCTTTTTTTTTTTTTTTGGAGAAAGGTTTAGTTTATGGTTTTTATTCCTGCAATTATATTTTTATTTGTTATTTCTGTTTAGTTTGTAAATAGATTACAAATGTATGTGAAGTAATTTATGACTTTGATCTGATTGATACACTTTCTGTATTGTAGAAAATTGCTAAAGCTCCTGAAGAAGCGTTGCCCAAAACGCGAAACATGTAGAGCGCCAGAATATATCTGGGATCAGTTCTGTAATTGATACCTTGTCTAGTGTAATCCTTTTTTATTTTGAATATTAATGTACAATTTGTCACCCTTTGGGTATATATAACTAATAGAAATGGATATGGATATTGTCTAGAATTTATTAACACAGACAGGATAAAAAAGCAGCACTTGATATACTTTTACTCTTTTTTAGTTTTTTATTTTATAAAAAAAAATTTTTTATAAAGAAATATTTTTGAATATATCTTTTTTCTTATTTTCCTTTTTGGTATATGTAATTATAATTTTGCCTAAAAAGTCCAATATAACCAACACTTTTCCATACAAGGTTATCAACTTACCAAGGAAAGAGATGTAGATTGATAATAGAAGGTTTTGATGACAGAACCTTGGGGGACACCTACAGGAGGAGGTAGGGTTGTAGATGACACAGAAGGAGTTCTTTGATTGGTAGAATGAGAAACAGGAAAGAACAGAGTCTTGGAGTTTTTTGAGGAGGAGTTGTAGTTTACTGTGTCACAGACAACAGAAAGATCTAATAATAAGGGTATTTGCAAGGACACTGTGAGGCTGTTGTATGAAAGATTTTATACTTAATTGGTTGCTTTGGGCAACAAAATTATTTTTGTCAAAAAACAAAAAAAAAAAAAAACACAAGAGTTAGAGCAAACAATTATATACCATGTGCCCTAATGAATCCTGCATGAACCCTGGCTGCGTGAAACCTAGACTAAAACAAAATGTTGATTTGAGCTTTCATGAGAGCCTAACTATCCCGACTTTGTTTTATGGTTCTTTAAATTACAATGTACAATCTATGAATTACAGTTTTAAAATCATAGACATAGTAAGAGAGTTACAAATGAGATTCCTTTCAGTTGGGAATTAATAACAAATATGGCTATACAATGGCAGATTACTTATCTGATTCAGCAACAAAAATATAGAAATTCACTCAGATACCAGTAACAATACCACTTTGTTTTAAGAAAGAGATTAGTTAATCTATCACCACTACTTCATTGTTAACTTTAAAAATACAAAATGTAAAATAATCTGTGAGGACATTTTCAATCTTCCTGAGCCTATGCCAGGTATTGCCTTCATTCAAAAACTACTTCTATGGCTAAATTTGAAGTCCCCATCTGCATTTTGAATCTTACAGATATATTTAAATAATTTAAGGGAAGAGGTGTGCTCTGTAGCCAGGTGTATACCTCTGTGGCAAAGCAGCTATAGCCAGGGATAGTACTTGCCCTGTTGGATCAACATGCTAACCAGCAGTGAATATGCATCATCATGATATGGACTGCCATAGCACTAACAATTCAAAAACCCTTCCCTTAAGACTTAAGTCTTCTTCACAAATGAGCTTCCAGTACTCAATAACAACACAGCTAACTACTGCAGGTCCTCTGTACCATACATGTAAGATACTGTCATGCATAGAGCATTACATGCACCTGCGGACAGAAATATTATAATAGGTGAGTCTCTAGTATTTTTCATCATCAAATAGCCTGCTGGGTTTCTTCTGCTTCTCCAAGTAGGCAATCTGGTAAGCAACAGCAAATGAAAACATTCTTTTTGCACTCAGCTTAGACAAAATTGTACACTTTCCTTGCTTGGCTCACATCATTTAATCTCACCAAATTTTCTGAAAGGTAAATCTATAAACTATCAAGAGCTGGGAAAGGTCCTGTGCATTGTCAGATCTACAATCTAAAGATGTACTTTATTTGATCTTATATTTCTAGTCTTGCAAAGACAGAAAAAGTACAGATCTCCACCCTAAAATGCTTGACTGCTACTACAAGCAGTAAAAAGTGATCCATAGCTAGTTTTGTATGGTGTGCATTTCTTTATGAACAGTAAATGGCAATAGATAGGGACAGTTTTATATTACAGAAATTGTTGGCATCAGTGTAAAAGGGCAAGGAACAACCCCATGATCATTCTTGCTGATTCAAATGTTATGGGTCATCAGGCTGATGTGGAGGGAGATACTGAGGAGTAGGAAGGACGGATTTTGTCTTTGATGCTGTGCCATGGCTGTGAGTCCTGTGCCTTCACCAGTAAACATGTCTTTGAACCTAAATAAATATATACAATAGTGCAGCACTAAATAATTTTATTATAACCAAGATAAATTACAACTAAAAATACTGTGCGTTAAAACAAAACATTATGCTTTTCCGCATCGGCTCCGCCCCTTTCCGCAATCTCCAGAGGCAGAAAATTTAAAATAAGAAAAGAACAGAAGAAGACAGCTGAAAGAGGATGTGCTACAGAGACTGGAATTCACATTTCGACAACTGATTGAACATCATATCATAAGCCTGGAAAAAAGTGACAATAAAATGGATTCAGAGGAAAGCTACATTGCAGCGCTAAAAGAAAAAGCCCGTGAATTGGTAGAAACAGCCATGAAAAATGCCCAGGATTGTCTCAGAACCCTACAGACGGCACCAATGGAGGACACAGATATGGAGCAGAATTACACACTGAAGAACATTGCATGGGCGCAGTGTAAGGATTTCACGGTGGATCTGGGGAAGAAACAAATTGAAGAATATGTTTCTACATGGGAATTCGATGAGAGCTGGTTGTACTGTACAGATTTTCTGAAAGAAGAGGAGATGGAGTATAGTAAACTCTTCCACTACAGAATGAGATGGAGCATCCCAACCTGTAGGAAACCAGTTCCTAGAGCTACCGCCTGTGTCTATTTCACAATAAAAATCTCCAAAATGAAACCATCTACTTTGCCAGTGGAAGTATTCTTTGTATTTGAATCAAACAGACTTGTACACAGGCCTGGACAAACAAGATTCAGAGAAAAATGGCTGAAAGACATCATTGAGAGCAAAATTATAATGATGGACAGTATTACATTTTAACCAGCTTTACACCTCATGCCGACTGCAGCTCAAGAAAAAAAAATAAGCTGCTTTTACAGGCGTCTGAGCTTTTCTCTGCTTCTATACTGCTCTCTATAGAGAGAACGCTTTCATGTCAATGTTGTTAAAACAAAACATTATAGTCCACATATTTCTAAAAGAAATGTGTGAATACAAAAGTTCTAAGGTCATCCAAAATCATGTGCACTCTTTATTTACTGTAGCCTTCCTCTAGTGAACAAGTGAAGACCTCCTACTTTGATACCACCACAAACATATTGTAATGTCGTGTACACACTACCATTTTTTCAATCGGAATAAACTCTCACGGTTTTTCCAACGGAGTTCCATCAGAATTCCGATCAAACGATCTTGCATACACAGGATCACACCAAATTCCAACCGCCAAGAATGCGGTTACGTACACCACACCACATATAAAAGGGAAGTTCAATAGCCAGTGCGCCACCCTTTGGGCTCCTTCTGCTAATCTCGTGTTTATCTTGTGTTAGTAGAAGTTTGGTGAGAGATGCTTCGTGCTTTTTAGCCTTGTGCTTTTCAGATCGTTGCTGCTCTTCAGTTTGTGCTTGTGGGTTCGTATCTGTTCTTCAGTACATGTAGTCAGTTCTCATTTGTTTGTCAATGCATGCTATTTATAGTAGTACCATATTTGATACTCATTGCATTGTGGTCCACTCATTTCTGATTTTCAGCTTGTTCTTTCAGGCCCTGCTGTTTTTCAGTGCTTTCTGTTTAGTACGTTCTGACCAGCCGGGCGTTTTGAAGCCATGTTGCGGGTACGTGCTCATCGTAGAGTTTGTGCTGTGTGGGGGCTTAGTGTTGGGGTTCTTACTTTGACACAAGCCCAGTCCATGAACAGGGCGAGGAGGAGTTCATGGACCAAGAATTGATTACCCCCGTAAAAGCCACATTTTGAAGATACACACAATTTGGGAGCCAAACTGGGGATTTCCCTCCTGATTCCATGCCTAATGTCAACATGTGCTATCTCCCATCATGGGGGATCAATGGACGTGTTTTGGGGGTGCAACCACTTCCTCTCTCCTACTTGAGTTTCGAGGAAGGGGTTGCAGCCACAAAACGCATCTCCTGATGGCAGATAGTACATGTTAAAACACTGTGTGCATCTTCAAAATTTGGCTTTTAAAATGTTCAAAAAATTTGTGGTATAAAAAAAATGGAGACTTTTTGGGGTATTTAGATTCTTCCTAGGACATCAATAATGTTCTTCAGTTTTTGTTCAATCTCAATTGATTTTTGCTTTATACAGTCTAAAGCCCGACTACAACACATTATCTCTTGGATTAGCCTTGGGCATCATCACTGGTGGAATGATGAGATTGTTCTTTGACAACCTGTACATCACCTAAAAAATAAAATACACACCATGTATTATAAATATGTATGCATACCCTCTATTACCTGAATCTGGGGTGTCAGACACTCACCTGTTGTGGTGACAATCTCTATCACCTCTCCTTCCTCCACATCCTCTGGTTTTGACCTCTGTTCCCCTTCTTCAGGAGGATGAAAGTAGCCATTTTAAACTGTACAACAGTAAAGAAAAGCACATGGCGCAGCATAATAATAATAATAGGAACACACGACAACTACTTACTTTTTAGAAGAACTTTCTTGATCCTTCTGTACTGATCCTGCTCCCTTAATTTGAGGTCTGACCAGTGTTTCCTCAGTTGCTCCTTGGATCGTCGTACCCCAAAATTCTGCCGCAGACTCTTCACAACTTTAGTCATGATCTTGGCCTTTCTCACATTTGGATTTGGGTATGGTCCATACTTCCCATCATAGTCGGCCTTCTTCAATATGCCCACCATCTCTACCATCTCTTCAAAGAACATATTTGTGGCCTTAAATCTTCTACTCCGGGATCGTGACATTTCTTCCTCTGGGCTTTCCTCCTCCTTCTCGTTACTGCTATTAAGCACCTGCTGTGTCTCCACCATGTCATCTCCCACTGCGAAGAAAGAGAAGGGGCGGGGAATATTCTAGAAAAGAACATCAGGGGCAGAAGCCATGGGCGGAGTTTCAATCATGTGCAGTGTATATAAAGCGTAACATGTGTGTCATACGTACGATCTGTGAGCGGAGCATGATGTAACGGGAGCGATGATCATTATAACGAAGGTAAAATTTGAAGTTGGTGCCTCAGTGGCCTATATTGGGTCAAGATTAGGAGAGTTTCGCCTGACATTAGGGTTTGACTTGTGTTGTCTTGCAGAGAAAATGGATCCCTTCAATGATAGAGAATTTCTATCAAGATTCATTGATATGTACCGGGAGTTTCCCTGTCTGTTGCAGCTGAACTACCCATTTTTTCATAATAAAACAAAGAGGAAGGCAGTGCTGAATCAATTAGTGGAATTTGCAAAGCCAGTGATCCCAATGGCAGACACCCCCTATTTGAAGTCCCTAATTGGTGGCCTGAGGAGCACTTATAATAGGGAGCGCAAGAAGGTCCAGGATTCCCTGAGGTCAGGAGCTGCAGCAGATGACATTTATGTACCCAGGCTGTGGTACTATGACAGACTGCATTTTCTGTCAAACCAGAGGGAACCCAGGCCAGCCCTCTCCATTCTTCCTTCAAGGCTTCCTTCACCCCCAGCTAAGGCTTCCAACGCCCAACCTGGGTCTTCCAGGCAGAAATATGTGGAAGAGCCCAGCTTGAGTCAGGTATAGCATTCTTCAAAATATTTCTGTTTGTCAAATTAATGATGTTAAATATATGTTAGTTTTGATCACTAATTTCTGATTTCACAAAGTGTTTTACATATCAATAGACAGTACAGGCCACAAATGATTGTGACAAGAATGAAAAATGCTGGGATCAGAATGATAATCTTTTCTATTTATTAACATTCAATATGCCGGGCCCAGTAGCCTGCCAGAATCACAGGTCCCTCCCCTCTTCCTTCCACAAAAAAGTGGCAGGAAGAAGAGTCATGTGAAGGAAGCAGCAATTGGACTATTTCTGAAGGCTACTGCGGCCCTCACAACCCCCTCACAGTGTTCAAGAGGACTTTGCCTACATTACAGCCTGCAAAATGCTTGAAATGGAGGAGGGCCAACGCCTCTTGGAAGTCATCTTGCAAGCCCTAAATAAGGGATTGAGGGGCCAACTCACAAAACAAACCCACATTTGTGATTTGAATTGGGGTCCTCCTCCTCCTCCTTCAGGTCTTACTCCTCCACCTCCTGCCACACCTCCAACACCAGAGCCACAGCCTGGAAGGAAGCTTCTAAGGAAGACTAGAGAGTGATGGCCTGGGTTCAGTCTGGTCTGACAAAAGATGCAGGCTGTTGTATGACCACAGCCTGGGGACAGATACAGTGGTGTGAAAAAGTGTTTGCCCCCTTCCTCATTTCCTGTTCCTTTGCATGTTTGTCACACTTAAGTGTTTCGGAACATCAAACCAATTTAAACAATAGTCAAGGACAACACAAGTAAACACAAAATGCAATTTGTAAATAAAGGTGTTTATTATTAAAGGTGAAAAAAAATCCAAACCATCATGGCCCTGTGTGAAAAAGTGATTGCCCCCTAAACCTAATAACTGGTTGGGCCACCCTTAGCAGCAACAACTGCAACCAAGCGTTTGCGATAACGTGCAATGAGGCTTTTACAGCGTCCTGGAGGAATTTTGGCCCACTCATCTTTGCAGAATTGTCCTAATTCAGTTACATTAGAGGGTTTTCGAGCATGAACGGCCTTTTTAAGGTCATACCACAACATCTCAATAGGATTCAGGTCAGGACTTTGGCTAGGCCACTCCAAAGTCTTTATTTTGTTTTTCTTCAGCCATTCGGTGGTGGACTTGCTGGTGTGTTTAGGATCATTGTCCTGCTGCAGAACCCAAGTTCGTTTCAGCTTGAGTACACGAACAGATGGTCGGACATTCTCCTTCAGGATCTCTTGGTAGACAGCAGAATTCATAGTTCTTTTTATCACGGCAAGTCTTCCAGGTCCTGAAGCAGCAAAACAGCCCCAGACCATCACACTACCACCACCATATTTTACTGTTGGTATAATGTTCTTTTTATGAAATGCAGTGTTCCTTCTACGCCAGATATACTTGGACGCACACCTTCCAAAGAGTTCCACTTTTGTCTCATCGGTTCACAGAATGTTGTCCCAAAAGTCTTGGGGATCATCAAGATGTCTTGTGGAGAAATTGAGACGAGCTTTGATGTTCTTTTTGCTCAGCAGTGGTTTTCTCCTTGGAACTCTGCCATGCAGGCCATTTTTGCCCAGTCTTTTCCTGATGGTGGAGGCATGAACGCTGACCTTAACTGAGGCAAGTGAGGCCTGCAGTTCCTTGGACGTTGTTGTGGGGTCTTTTGTGACCTCTTGGATGAGTCGTCGCTGCGCTCTTGGGGTAATTTTGGGCGGCCGGCCACTCCTGGGAAGGTTCACCACTGTTCCATGTCTTCGCCATTTGTGGATAATGGCTCTCACTGTGGTTTGCTGGATTCCCAAAGCTTTGGAAATGGCTTTATAACCCTTTCCAGACTGATAGATCTCAATTACTTTCTTTCTCAATTGTTCCTGAATTTCTTTGGGTCTCGGCATGATGTGTAGCTTTTAAAGATCTTCTGGTGGACCTTACTGTGTCAAGCAGCTCCTATTTAAGTGATGCCTTGATTGTGAACAGGTGTGGCAATAATCAGGCCTGGGTGTGGCTAGAGAAATTGAACTCAGGTGTGGACAACCACAGTTATAGTATGTTTTAACAAGGGGGGCAATCACTTTTTCACACATGGCCATGATGGTTTGGATTTTTTTTCACCTTTAATAATAAACACCTTCATTTACAAATTGCATTTTGTGTTTACTTGTGTTGTCCTTGACTATTGTTTAAATTAGTTTGATGATCCGAAACACTTAAGTGTGACAAACATGCAAAGGAACAGGAAATGAGGAAGGGGGCAAACACTTTTTCACACCACTGTATGTCATCTGCTGCTCTTCCTGATCTCTTGGAGTCCTGGACTGGATTGTGCTCACTATTATAAGGGCTCCGCAGGCCACCAATTTTGACTGTAAAATAATTGATGTGTGCCCTGGGGTACAAAGGCTTCGCAAATTTCACCAGTTTATCCTGTGTTGCCTTCCCCTTCATTTTGTTAATAAATGGCTATTTTGTTTTCTGAAATACTTGCTTGTGTTTTTCTTCAAAAGAGACAGTTTGTTTGTGAGTAGGCAGGTACATTTCAAAAATACAATGTCAAATTAACAAGGGACGCCAACACCAAACAACCTCCTTGAAATTTACAAATGCAAGATAATAATGGTGTTGTGGAAACGTGACATACAAAAAAATGGAGATCACTATAAAATTATTTGCCAAAAAAACAAAAAAAAACAGGAGATCTTGATTAAATAAAATAACAGATTTTTTTTATTCTAAACATCATTATGGAGATCTGGTTTTAAAAAAAAAATATTATTCATGAGATGAGGAGAAATAATAAGGAAAAAAGTTTGTGTGAATATGAGCAGCAAAACAACTTCATTCTTCTAGCATTATAAAGAAGAAGAGAATGTGCTGCATTGAAAGATTTAAAAATTATCTGTGTGATGAATGTGTGAGCTCTATTACGAACACTAGTTTTACAAGGCCGAGCGGTTCCGTCTCGTACTTGATTTTGAGCATGCGTGGGTTTTTGCACGATCGGAATTGCATGCACACAGTCGGAAAATGGAGAACCTGCTCTCAATCTTTTGTTAGCGGAAATTTTTCAGACGAAAAGCTCTCATCTGTCTTTTGCTGGCTGAAATTCCGACCATGTGTACATGACATTAGATGATGATCTATACATCCAATCCTAAGGGTAACAGGAACAACCAAAAACTACCACCCAAGGGGCTCACTCCAGTGTACATCATACACCCCTCAAAGTAATAAGACCAGCTCTAATGCTCACCTTTTAAAACTGTTTTTTTAAATAAAAAATAGGCACCCTAATATATTCACATTAAACATACAATTATCCAGCATATAAAAGGTTAAAAGGGTCTGCTTCCTAAGGGATCTGGAAGACACAAGACGAAGGCACAGAGACAAGGCACTCCTGATATGTGAGAGACTCTTGCTAGTCCTAACGGTAAACTGATGGTATGTTTTCCACCAAATTTTAGGTTTAACCTATGCATTCAGTCATGTGACGGGTGACATTTAATGTGATCGGTTTTGTGATAATTATTCTATTTTAGGGGGTTCAGCAAATGCAGTAGAATTTGGTCTCTTGGGTACATTGGATCCCAATTTACTTTTAATGTATGGTAAGCATATTAGCTCTATTAGCTCAGTTTTTTCTTTATACATGGTCCACTTAAGTCTTGAGTTTTTGTAATTATATTGTAGGGCATTCACATGCAGGGTGTAGTGTGTGGTAATAAACATCTCGGACTTGGCTGAGCATATATGTTATTCAGGGTAGGTAGTAATTGTTTGGATTCCTTTATTTAGTAATATCTGATATTGTACCTTTTATGGTTCTCTTACTTTGATGATTTGAAAATTTTTCATGTGTTAAGGTAGGTAATGGTAATATATGATTGATTTTAAGGAAAAAAAGAATTGTTGCTCTACGTAAAGTTGAAAAGATTTTTTTTTTCTACGTAAAGATGGCCTAGGCTATAAGTAGATTGACAAGACCCTGAAACTGAGCTGCAGCATGGTGGCCAAGACCATGCAGCAGTTTAGCAGGACAGGTTCCACTCAGAACAGGCCTCGTCATGGTCGACCGCAGAAGTTGAGTGCATGTGCTCAGCATCATATACAGAGGCTGTCTTTGGCAAATAGATGTATGAGTGCTACCAGCATTGCTGCAGAGGTTGAAGGGTTGGGGGGGTCAGCCTGTCAGTGCTCAGACCATAAGCCGCACACTGCATCGAATTGGTCTGCATGGCTGTCATCCCAGAAGGAAGCCTCTTCTAAAAATGATGCACAAAAAAGCCAGAAGTTTGCTGAAGACAAGCAGACTAAGGACATGGATTACTGGAACCATTTCTTGTTGTCTGATGAGACCAAGATAAACTTATTTGGTTCAGATGGTATCAAGAGGGTTTTGCGGTAACCAAGTGAGGAGTAGAAAGACAAGTGTGTCTTGCCTACAGTCAAGCATGGTGGTGGGAGTGTCATGGTCTAGGACTGCATGAGTGCTGCTGGCACTGGGGAGCTACAGTTCATTGAGGGAACCATGAATGCCAACACGTACTGTGACATACTGAAGAGACCTGGAACAATGCATGCTGTGAAAAAGTGTCAGAGTCAAAGTACCTTACCTCTATACCTTTTTCACATCAGTGACTATAGAAGCATTGAAGCCAGGCAGCAATGGCAGCCTCTGTAATTTTGTCATGACAATTTTTCTTTGATTTACAGTAGATGTTCACACTCAGCGAATTAAACTTAATTAATAAGCAAAGTGTTAGCAACTTTCAGTTTTTAATTTTAACTTCTAGCAAGATATTTTGATTCTTCATTCCAAATTATGGACAATTTTTATTAGCAGAAGCTACACAAACAAAAGCGTCAAAAATCTCACAAATCAAGTCGTATATAATTATGAAAGAACATGTGTAATAATAAAATGTATAAGTGCGTAAATAACCCTAAAGAAAGAGACTCGATCTTTCTCACCAAATACTGACACATCTCAATTTGTTTCATTGCTTCAAAATCCATCTTGTCTCCTTGCTGTGTGTGTTTCAATATTACTGTAATATAAGCAGTTTATTAGTTTGCTTCAAGTGTCTAAGAGTGATTGTCAACAATATCTTCAAGCTGACCAAACATTTCCAAGTGATTTTGCCTTTACTTTAAAATAAATGGAACCAAGTCAATAAACATTTCTAAAGTGACAATCGTGCAGAATTGCAGAAACATGTGCAAGTACCAATGTTATCCTTCAGATAAATACATGTGCTCCGGTGGATCCCCTTTTATCCTAGGCCTAAGACCAGCAATACACGATTTTGAACCGTTAATGGGCAGGCTGAATGTAAAAAGATTGATTGATCAATCAGCTTGGGTACAACCAGCCAGCCAAATTCTCTTACGATTATCACTAGCAGCTGCTAAAGCCCCCAATGTTAATCACTGTCATCTCTGGCAGCGACAGGTCCCATGGTTGCAGGAAAGAAATTTGTACCATGTATGGCCAGCTTAAGATGTATGAGTAACCTTGACTTCTAGACAAGTTGCAGGGAAATCCTACCCACTGTTGGAACATCAGCGAACTGTAGAACCTCTAGCCATTGACAGCTAAATGACAGAGGCTGGCCTTGAAGTTGAGGCCCCATAAACAGCTTGGACCTGGGATTCAATGAGCTCCACAGAGATACAGTACAGTGAAAGGGGTTTATTTTAAGACCACAGGAGGTACCCACAGACATCACAAAATGCTCATACTTTAGCACTGTCATCACCTTAGAAACGTTGTAAGTCAGGTCAGGTTCTCCTCAAACCTTATTGAAATGCAATCAAGAATAAGGAGCTTGTAAAGTGCATGACATGTATATTTATATTTTTGCCCTCAAAGTAACTGTAAGCTGGGGTTAACCAATATGGGGTTTACCAGTAATCATTGGAGAGCTAGCTGAAAAATAAAGTTTAACAATTCCAAGCTGATCTGCTAATGAATATTAGGAGATAACCAAGATAATTGTTTCACATGTGTTTAAAAATGAGGAATTTGCACTAAATATTGCTTTTACGTACTCTGTGAAGGTTTGTGGACAACAAAATATACTGTGTGTTTTCTAAATGGGAGCTGTTTTTATTTATTTTTTGACAATAGACCAAATGGGTTATTTTACTAGTGATGAACTGGTGGATTGGATCTTATTTGTCATTAAATATTGCTACACTTTTTGTAGTTCATTGAATATTATTCCTGCAAAGGTTGTTTTTTTTAACCTGTGTTACTAATAAATAACAATAAGATTCATAGCTCGTTTTTCTTTTGCTTTTTTTGCGGGATATGGCACCTAACATATTGGTCATGTGTACTGCTGCTTTTTGTTTTTGCCCTCGACAGCTATTTTATGGTGCTATGAAAGTTCATAGCTGTTGATAGTCTGAAAAGTTGCAGCACTTGCCCATGCATCCCTTTATGCCCTCTCATTTGTTCAGAATGCTTGTATTACTATTCTCCCACAATGCATCCCCTTCTGTGAATGGGTGGCAGAGATCCTGTCATTCAGCTTGTCCTCCTCCATTCACTGAACATGCTGCATTGTAGGAGAATAGTAATACTAGTTTTGTGTAAGGCAGAGAGGGAAGAAGGTAGCAAATAATCAGTGCAATGTTACAGACTAGCAGCTGTTATCTTTTACAGTTCTGGAAGATAGCCATTCAGGGCAATATGAAGGAGACACTAAAGGGAAGAATTTAACAAGAAGCAGCAACCTGAAAATAATGGGATAAAATCCTTACACATATTTAATGTGTTTGGTACTGTAGCTCAAACAAAAAAAATAAACTTGAATAGTATGCCGTTTATTAAATTACAATTTTTCTTCTAAAAGTCTTTTATGCTTGTACACCAAAGCATGGTGATAATAAAAATAAAAAAATGATATTTAGAAATATTGAATTTTTTTGTGAAAGAATTCATTTTTATACAAAACTGTGACAGCCCTCACATTCAGAGATATTGAAAATTATATTTACAGTTTTCCTTGTCTGGCAACCCCACTCACTACCTTATTTAGGGGTTAATCTGACCCTGAATGTGGCAAAGCTCTATAAAGCGAATTATCCCAATCTGTATACCAAATTGGGGAATGAGATGGAAATGTAGTCTTTCCTGTCCCTGGAAGGGTAGGTTAGCATCTATAAAAATGACCGTTTTACTTAAATTTCCACAGACAGCTGTCGAGCTGAATGGCCAGTTTGATAAGGCCTTCAAGGGTAGCTGAAACTCCACTCTGGCTAGTTCATCTTTAAGAGCTTCAGACAGACCGAGCCGATACTGGTGCTTAAGAGCGGCCTCCTTCCATCGGGTATCTGCAGACCATTTACGGAAATCAATGGTATAATCCTCAATGGGGTATCACCCTTGTTGCAGGGTATGAAGGGTAGCCTCTGCCATGGCCACACCTTGAGGATCATCATAGAGCTGTTCCATGGCCTCGAGGAACATGGCAACAGTATTGGTTACAGGACTTTTCTGCTCTGGTAGGTGGTGTGCCCATGAATGGGGTTCTTCTGAGAGGAGGGAGATGATGAACCTGACTTTTACGGATTCCAGAGAAAAAGTCCTTGGTTGAAGTGCAAAATATAGAAGGCATGCATGCTGGAGGCTGAGGTGACAAGAGGGCTTCCCTTGCGGCTGAGTGCAGTGTACCCCTGGAGTTGGAGACAGAGGGTACTATGGCCAGAGATGCACGGGTTGCCTGCCGGTGAAGATGTCTGATGGTTGCAAAAACAGACATCCAGGAGCAGAGAAGGTGGTCACAATCAAAGTTTCTCTGGGGCTACTGGCGGATCTTGACAGATGGAAAATAAAGGCAGTCAGAAGCAGAGGCAAGAAGTGTAGCTGTGATCAAGCCAGGGTCAAACACAGGAAGTCAATCTGGAACAGGCAAGAGGAGGTCCGTGAAACAAGCCGGGTTTCAGAGCCAGGAGAGAAGCCAGAGCAGGTCAGGGTAAGCTGGGTCGGTAACAGGTAATCAAATAGAAGCAAGGAACACAGAATACAGAGCTGATATTAATCCAGCGATTTATGAGAGCAACTGGAGTCCTTATATAGGCCAGCAAACACTGGTAATTAACACATTATGCATACGCAGGTTCGCTGTCACAAACGCGCGTTCGGTGTTGCGTGCCGGTTGCTAATTCGCAGCATGGTCATATTGGATATTGGCATATCTGACAGTTCTTCTCCAGTTTCTTCCCTGACACGGCTGCATTTAGGGGTTTAATACAGGTGGCGAGAAGGCAGCATTAGCCATACAGGTACGAAAGGTTAACCACATATACAAGCATACAAGCAGACACTAAAGTTTTAAATACCATTTATACCAGAAGCACCAGCCTGAAGATGTTAAGCCGTAAAGACTTAACCATTTAAGTAAGCAGCGGTGTACATAAGTTCAAGGACACAAAGGGTTTATTTGCCAAAGAGTCCCCATTTCAGTTCGCGTGTTAGAAGAAGCCAAGTGGGAAAGCTGTAGCACAAATAAGCAGTGGCATTAGGTTTGCATGGAGAGACAGTGAGGATTGGAATTTTACTCTCACCCCCTCCAGGATATACAGAACGTAGCTGGGTCTGCCTGCTGAAGCCACAATCTGACCGACCCTGATGTGTCTCCCTGTGAACCTGGTAGTCTGGGACCACAACACAGGAGGAGAAATTGATGAGTTCTCTCTCTCTCTCTGCTCTTCTGTCTGTGCGGACGAGGGAACTGTCATCTCATACAGAGTCTGCTCCATGAAAGAGACGCTCTCCGAACACTGCAGTCAGCAACCACGGAAGTGACTGGGCTGACTCGGGAGGAGGGGGGCTTTTTTTGAGCGGGCGGCTTCTTTTGCCGCCCCCCTGAAAAGTGCCGGCCTAAGCTAAAATACCTCATTGATGTGTCTAAACTTTTTATATAATGGTACATTGTTCCCACTGATATTAGCTTGTCCAAGTGCAATTATAGGGCTAATAGGCCCCACTCCTGATTGTATCTGCATATGCTTTACTCTATTAGCCTACACAATGGATTGTATGTTCCTCCCACCTTTTTTTACAATACTTTCCAGACATGTGGATGTCTTTTATTCCTTTTTGTATTTCTTCTTTCAAAATCAGTACAAATTTATTGAAAGAAAAAGTTCTGCATGACTGAAGGAACAGATAGTATTGTACCGATCCACAAGAAGGGTAGCAAGGTAGAAACTGGCAATTATAGGCCAGTGAGTTTAACATCTGTTGCAGTCAAGTTAAAGTGGTTGTTAAGTCACTATATCATATGTATACCATCCCATCTGTTATAAAACGTTATGTGTCCCAGTGCCTGTGCTGTATAAAAACTATAATGATTTCTACCTTATCTAGAGTGACTCCCGGCACTCACGTGATGTCTGGGCTCTCTCCTCTCCCCGACTGGCAGCTATAGCATGAGGGGCCGAGAACTCCTGCTGACGTCAGCTGGGGAGGAGAAGGGGCCATCCTCAAACTGCTCCCAACTTTGTGGGAACAGTTTGGGGATGGCCCCTTCCTGTTCCAACATGACTGCACACCAGTGCACAAAGCAAGGTCCATAAAGACACAGATGAGCAAGTTTGGGGTAGAAGAAATTAACAGGCCCACACAGAGTCCTGACCTCAACCCAATAGAACACCTTTGAGATGAATTAGAGCGGAGACTACGAGCCAGGCATTCTCGTCCACATCAGTGTCTGACCTCACAAATGCGCTTCTGGAAGGATGGTCAAACATTCTCATAGAAACACTCCTAGACTTTGTGGACAGCCTTCCCAGAAGAGTTAGCTGCAAAGGGTGGGCCAACGCAGTACTGAACCCTACGGACTAAGACTGGGATGCCATTAAAGTTCATGTACGTGTAAAGGCAGGCAGTGATAATCGAATGAGGGGCAGAGAGCATACTGTGAAAGGAATATTTGACATTGGGGATGTAAGTCAGTTATACACACGATCAGAATTCTCATCAGAAAAAGCTCTGATGGTTTTCCCGTCGGAATTTCAACGGAAATCTGCTCAAACTGTCTTGCCTCCACACGGTTACACCAAATTCCGACCACCAAGAACGCAGTGACGTACAACACGTACAACAGGACTAGAAAAAGGAAGTTCAATACCTAGTAGCCAATAGCTTCCATCTTGTAGCTGAGAATGCGTGAGTTTTTGCGCGTAGGAATTGCATACACACGATCGGAATTTACGATAGAAAGTTTTTCCATCGGGAAAATTGAGAACCTTCTATCAAATTTTTGCTGGTGGGAATTCGGCCAGCTAAATTCCGATGGAGCATACAAACGGTCAAATTTTCTGATGAGACGCTCTCATCGGTCTTTTGCGTGCCGAAATTCAGATTGTGTGTACGCGGCATAAGTCTTTATTTGCTATGAGCCATCCTGGCACAGACAGGACCTTCTCCCCCCATATTCCCTTGCAGGACCAAAAAAAGATAGACAAGACAAACACATCACTGGTCCCATACCCTTGCAAGAATTAGTTCTGTTACAAGCAGGTGCACATATTTATCACTGAACAACACATCAACTGCCTACTGCAGCCTTGCTGGTTTTAACTAAAGTTCAGCTGCTTTTTAGGAGAAACTATTATGGGCAGGGTATTAAGAAACAAAGTACTTTACAATGTCAGAGGTCCCTTATGAATTGGTAGGTCATATGCTGATGGAAAAACAAGTCACTCTGTGCTGAAAATCATAAAAGTCATTTTAAACAGCCACATATAAAAGGTTCTAGCTACAAACAGTACTTTAAAATAATTGCAAACAATGGCAATTGTAAGCCAGAAGAGTGCTTTATACAAAATTTAAAAAAAAGTTTGCTTATTTTATTAAATATTAAAATGTTATATATGACACAGTTTAGATAATGTATGCACTATAAGAATACCCATAAGTATAATTTTGTCTGGCACAATATATCTCTGTCTTGGTAATGGACTTTCCATATAAGCATGTTTCTGTATTGGAAGCAATATAATGAGCTGCCTACAAAGGTCATGTTTAATTGTAATGTTGATGAGTGAATGCTCTACTTTGAACTTGTGATACAAAGCACCTGGGCTGGCACACTATTTCAATTCTACAGCCCAATATAACAAGGGTAGCCTCTTGATCTAATGAATTCAGGCAGAAATGTGTAAGTTGTCTCCTTAGCACAATGTTTAGTAATTATTGGATTTCCAAGCAGTGTATGTAACCCTTGCTTTCACACACAAGGGCTAAAACACATCAATACTCAATCATGTAAACCGACCCTCTATCTTAGAAATAAAGATCAATCTCACACATTAGCAAGACAAGTGTGTACATCATTTTAAACAGCTCACATTCATCTGGAATTAACGGCAACCGAACCCTGAAACCTTGACATTCTACTGAGATGTGACATTGGTAAGATGAGTTGCATTCTTTTACTGGACTACAAAATTAATCCATGGTGGATGATAAAAATGTACAGAAAAAAAATGCAGCATTGAATAATCAATAGGTATATTTCACTTGTATGTCCTCTGTGTTGGCAAAATTGATGTCAATAAATTATTAAACTGGATATGTATCTAAGGTGTCACTACTGGAAAAGTATCTCCATGCACATAATTCGATGTTAATACAGCTGCATGTTTACTGAAGATAGTAACTGCATTAAAAATAAATGGTAAATCCAAGAGAAGATAGTTAACCCTAAATTAAATTAAGTGCGCAATGATTTGTGTAATGGATAACGTGAACCAAGCAAAACTGATCATGTTGATGAACTGCAGAAGCCCATCCTTTAATGGAAGAAGAAGAATACTTAGCTTTTTGGTCAAGCAGTTCATTTTGTGCACTCTTTATGATCTCTGCTGCTATCAGACATTAAAACAAAAAAGATAGGTAGTGGAGCTGCCAGAATAATATCTGTAATAAAAGAAAAGTCCATCGAATAGTCCTTTGAGCTTCCAGCTCTTAGTAAGGCTGGATTCACATCTATGCATTTTTTGTGCTTTTTGCATTTTGCATATTTGCACTATGGTCCATTTAACATGGTTTCCTATGGAACACGTTCTGTAGTGCAAATCTGCAAAATGCAAAAAGCACTAAAAATGCATAGGTGTGAATCAGGCCTAAAGGGAAAACAGTCCACTATATCAGGGCCAGCCTTGTGAGGGAAGTAGACGCAAGCTTCAATATGCGGAAAGAAGAGAAAAAACAGGCGCCTCCGAGCATAGACTGTAAGCATTTATTGTAGAAATAAGCACAATGAAAACTCACATTTGAGTAATGGTAAACCGGCTTGACAAAGGAGCACGCACTGTGTACATCTCCCTTGTGCGCATGCTCTGAAACGCATCGCGAGCACAACAGCTACGATTTTGTGGCCAATGCTGCATTCCAGTTTCCACCATGGAGCTCCAGCTTCGGTGCATCGCGATCGTAGCTGGACAGCACACATCTGAACCGCACACAGCCCGGACCGCTGCTAGTGTATCAGACATATCCTACTCCAGGCTGTGTGCTGTTTCCGCAGCTTGTGTAGACTCTCGTGTGGGCTGTCCTGGCCAGCAGGATGCTGCTACGATCGCGATACACCGAAGCTGGAGCTCCATGGTGGAAACTGGAATGCAGCATTGGCCACAAAAGCGTTGCTGTTGTGCTCGCGATGCGTTTCAGAGCATGCGCACAAGGGAGATGTACACAGTCTCCTGTCAACTACTACATTATTATAGGACACAGGAGTGACATTGGAGTTAGCAGGAGAAACCACAGTGTGCAGCAGGAGTACATACTATTCAACACACCCAGAAGTTTTAGGTAGCAACAGCAGCTGTCATTTATTAAGAGAGTAAAGATTTAACCCACTACTTGCTGAAAGTATTTGTTTTTTTTGTTTTTTTGCTTTACAGCAGTGCTTCCCAAACTTCAATTACCTCTAACCAGTCAGGTTTTCAGGATTGCCGTCCCCTTGCACATGTGCATTAAATCAATGTCAATGGTTTGGTATTCATGACAGCTCTTTTATCTAATCAAAAATTCCCAAAAACATGGACTGTTGGGAGGAATTGAGGACAGAGTTTGGGAACCACTGCTTTACAGGGTGGGCCTGGTCTAATTTCTGCAGACTAGTAACACAGGGACTATTTAAAGGTAATCTATTCACATATACACTAGTGAGATTTATTTTACCTTCACTTAAAAACTGAAAACACTATTAATTTCCTTTAGGTAAACAGGCAATTCAAGTGGAACTAAACTGTATCACCATAAACTGAAATCGCTATTTAATTAATGTTCAAAGCAACCTCACCAATCCCTCTATTTTTTTCCATGCTTTATTTTGTTGAGAGATAACTCCCTAACATTTCTAGCCACAGCCATCTTGAGTAAGGCCAAATGATTCATGTAAAGCCCCATACACACTATCAGATTTTCTGCTGATTTTTTCCTTCAGATGTACCAAAACCATATAATATGAGGTCAAACCTTAGGAGTTTCAATTTGTATGCAATCAGGCAAGCCCTTGCACTACATGGTTTTGGTAAATCTGAAGGAAAAAATCAGCAGAAAATCTGATAGTGTGTATGGGGCTTAACATATACTTTCTGGAATCTATCTGCCCTTAGCTCCGGTATGCAAGCAGGCAGGCATGCTGAGCTGAAAAAGCCCCTTCTCCCCTCCTCCTGACGACTCATGGGATCCATGACATCATTTTGGCCAAGGCCAGAAACCAGGAAGCAACTAAACAAATGTACAAATATAGTTTACAAGTAAATATAATATACCTTTCTATCTATGTAATAATGCTAGCAGCATACAGATATAAATAGTAAATGTTAGAGTTTAGTTCTGCTATAATGCATACTTGATTATCTCTGGGTATGACCTGGTTATCATTTGTAGTCTCTTCAGTGTTACATTAAAACCTTTTATTCCTATATTGCCTCTGTTGACTTCCCAGTCTTTGCCTGTTAGCAATAATATAGACAGGTGTACTGTATATGTATATATAGGAAGTTAGAATCAATATGCTTGGTTATACATTTCTGTATTATTACTTCATATATAAGAACCAGCTACAAAGTCATGACTTAAGAGCCTCTGAGGGTATGCAGAAAGGTTAACATCAGTCTGATTTAGAGCAGTATATTATCGGACTCAACCATTGTAGAAGCAGGGGATTTATTTATTTATTTTACTTTTATCTTAAGGCAAAATTAAAAGAATTGAAAAAAATGCCAAAACACATTTTGGCAATTTTGTTTATTTCTTTTCATCTTTTCTTTCCTGTGTTGGCTTTATGTACTAAATGTGTAGTCAGGCCTTTTTTTCTGGTGGAACATGCCGGAACGCCATTCCGCCACCAATGCCAGACACAGATGTGGAAGCAGGCATGAATAGTTGACTGCATAAGCCAGCGATCGTATATACTTCCGGCTGCAGCATGCCTGAGACAGTGGAGGGTGAAGTTTGGGGACCGCTGCACCAGCACGGCAGAGCCCCTTTTCAGTGTGAACAACTTCACAGGCTTTGGAAGAGTCACATTCACCGTGACTGGACCCCCCACATTTAACACTCCATTCCCGGAGGTCAACTCTATCCAGTCCGTAACATTTGTACAAGTGGCAGCCACATCATCTCCCCTTGTCCACAACAACTCCTCCGACAACACCCCAAGAATGTCCCCATCTTCCAGATCCAACAGTGTCTCTAGCTCTGAATCTCTATATTCCTCTGCCGGCAAATAATTAGACACAGATGTACTCACGATCAGACTTTTATCCGCAACAGTTTCCTCTCGCTGATCAGATCCGGCTGGACTCAACGGTGGGACCTTGCGCGACTTCTTTGAAGACGTTGTTAATGCTTCACTCTTTCCAGCGGAGGCATGGCAATTTCCGAAAAGATGGTAGAAGCAGTGTCCATCTGTTCCAGGGTGGTTTCCTCTGCAGTCCTCACGCTGGAAGTAGCAGCGTCTCTTGAACATCAACAACAACCGGTGTGACCTTTGTGGAAGGCCTGACCATCGGAGTGGGAACAGCCAGTTTGTTTGTTATCATACCCGTGGCCCAGTCTATGCGGTAGACCCTTGGTGGCCCAATCCGCTAGTCCACCTTAAAGACGTATACTCCACATCTAGAGAATGGCCGAGGGTTGGCGACCAGACCATAGCATTTTCCGCACAGCATACCCAGGCCGTCGACATCTCCACTAGTGTAGAGCATAAACCGCCCCTGCGGCAGCAAGCGAATGCCCGTGTCCGTAAACACCAACCCGAGTGGCGGTTTTCCTCCAAGACCCCTTCCCAGGGGCTTCCTGGGTCCTGGAACAAGTTGCACGCCCGGTACACGGTACATCTCGACAGGTTTTCCTTCTCTCCAACTCCAAGAAAGTAAACTTAGCCCTTCCTTCCGCAACACACACTCACGCGGTGCCTCGTGCGGGGAAAAGTTTAGCTCAGACTCCTCCCACTGGGCGCTGGCTCCTGTAGATTTTCGCAGGCTTTCGATACAGGCTCCTCCCATACTTACGCACCTCAGTGAAAGTCTTTCCAAAATGCCGCTGATCTCTATGGCGCAGTTCGAAAAACACATTCTTCACCCTCTGTTCCAAGGCCCTGCGAGGTAGCAGTAAATCCCGGACTACAAACCCCCACATGTAGCAGCCATAATCCGTTGCAGGGCGGCCTTGACTGAATAGGCTTACCGATTACCTTCTCCTGGCCTGCTTCTCCGCGTCTAGGGGTTCGCAGGGTTGATACCCAACGACTTGTACACTGACACAGATGAAGTCCTTTTTATCCACTTAAGCCCCGGACCAATTTGCAGCCAAAGGACCAGGCCCCTTTTTGTGATTCGGCACTGCGCCGCTTTAACTGACAATTGTGCGGACATGCGACGTGGCTCCCAAACAAAATTGGCGTCCTTTTTTCCCACAAATAGAGCTTTCTCTGCGGTTTTTATTTTTTGAGCTATAAACAAAAGAGTGGCAATTTTGAAAAAAATGCAATATTTTTTACTTTTTGCTATAATAAATATCCCCAAAAAATATATAAAAAAAAGTTTTCCTCAGTTTAGGCCAATACGTATTCTTCTACATATTTTTGGTAAAGAAAATCACAATTAGCGATTATTGATTGGTTTGCACAAAAGTTATAGCGTTTACAAAATAGGGGATAGTTTTATCGCATTTTTGTTAATATTTTTTTTTTACTAGTAATGGCGGCGATCAGCGATTTTTATTGTGACTGCGACATTATGGCGGACACACCAGACATTTTTGACACATTTTTTGGGACCATTGTCAAATATACAGAAATCAATGCTATTTAAATGCATTGATTCCTGTGTAAATGACACTAGCAGTGAAGGAGTTAACCACTAGGGGACAGTGTAGTGTTATGTATGACGTTATGTGTTTTTTTTAATCATAGGGGGGCGTGGCCTGGCATGTGACATCACTGATCGTCGAAGAGACGATCGTGACAGCCACACAGAGAAGCACGGGGAGAGGTTTGTTTACACAGACCTCTCCTCGTTCTTCAGCTCTGTGACCCGATCGGCGATCAGGTCCGCTGGTCCCGCGGCCACGGTCACGGAACACAGGACTGGGTCGGGAGCACGTCGCCGGCGGTGCGCTCCCGACCCACAGCTGGGCACTTAAAGAATCACGTACATCTACGTGATTGTGCCCAGCCGTGCCATTCTGCCGACGTATATCGGCATGAGGCGGTCCTTAAGTAGTTAAAACACAGTCTCTTTAGGGAACAGAGGGCACGGGTGAAGAACTCAGGTACCTTGAACTGCAGGTTTAACACAGTCTCTATTTCTACCCAGAGAATAGCCACTCGCAGCTGGGCACTTCAAAGCTGAACAGATCTCTAGCCAGAGATCATGGCAGTCAGCACGCTGACTTTTTCCAACCGTACCTGGAACATTTCCCGCTTCCTTGGTACTAGAAAAGTGTGAACTCATCAATGTCCTTCCCAACTCAGTAATCAGGCACTTCTCAGGATGCCACTTGCCAGCCCTCCTCCGAAGAGTCGTCTCCCAGTCACTTCCACAAGCTGTGGTGTCCCTCCAAGCCGAGAGGATGTCGAACACCCTGTGACCGGGACCCCTCATGGGGCTACCCCGTTCCTGGAACCCAGACTCCTCAGCGGGCCCCGGCACTCCCGCTGATTGGCTCCGAGAAGGCCGATACCAAAACATCCAACCAGACTTGGTTCTAGCCCGTCATGTGCACCTCACTGCTCACATGACCAGGCAGAACTAAACACAGCCTGGCCAGACTGGCGTTAGGCCTACCTATAATAATTAACCCTCAGAACCTTTATTGCCCTGAAGTCAAAAACTAAATTTACAATGCGTGTGACATTTGATCCCAAATGTCATCCGCTACACCAGTAACACAGTAAACAATGGCCGTGAAAGTGACACTATGCAATGGAGTCCTGATACAGCTTTTAAATGCCAGTCTACTTTAGGCCAGAAGTTGTGTCATGGCTTTGTTCCTGGCGAGTGCTCTGCAGCTTGCAAACAAAGTACACAGAGGTCTGGAAAGCACAATAATGCAGTCCCCAGTGCCAGAGGTCACATTCCAGGCTAACTCTGCAGTCTTTGGTCCAGAAAGGTCCAGGTACAGCTTGGGTGCTCAATCTGTGACCCTCCAGCTGTTGCGAAACTACAAGTCCCATCATGCCTCTGCCTTTAGGATTCATGATTGTACCTGTCAAACTTGCAATGCCTCATTGGACTTGTAGTTCCGCAACAGCTGGAGGGTTCACGTGTTGAGCACCCATGAGGTACAGCCACCAAAGTTGTTGCTGAAGATATGCCAATCAGGATAGCTGCTGTGTAGAGCCGAGCGTAAGCAAAATTTCTCAAAATCTTAAAGTTACTGAAAAAAAAGATAGAATCCTCAATGAAGAAATAAAGATAGAAAGGCAACATTATAGTTAGACTTTTTCTCAGCAGAGCTGAGTGTTCAACCTCCTATTATACTACGTGTGACAGTTGAAGACAGGGCTACCTTCTGAACCTTCTGCATGTTGGAATATAACACTAATGTCTGACTACTTTTTTTTTTATATTTTATTTAATTTCATTAAATGGATCAAGGCATTACAGTATATTTTTACTTACATCACATACATGTAAACTATCAATAGCATGCACATAGCAATGAGTCACATGTCAGAACAATGTCAAACAGGAGTTTTGCTATAGCATTAAATGATTGCAGTCAATCTGCTTTAACATCAATGTAGATATTGGATAGATTGACAGGGTAGTTTTGCAAACAATATATTCTTTTATACAAGGAAAATATGAAAACAATAATAAAGAAAGGGTAGTTTAAAGTAATCCTACCTAAATATATGGGATAGCATCTTTGATTCCTGCCGAAGCAGGGTAGGTATGTCATAACACCACAACGTGGGAGAGGAGTAGGGGAGGTGGGTGGAAGTAGACAAGAAAGAAAAGAGGAGAGCGGGGACAGGTCATACGGTAAGGGGTAAAAGGGACAACAGATTGTAGGAAGGAAAAAAGGGGGGGAGGATATAACAATGACTTATCTCAATGTCAGCAACCAACTCCCCTGTTTGCAAAGCTATATGGTATGTTATATACCATACATGCTCAGGGAGTAACAAGAATAGAAATATAGTCAGCAGAGTAACTATAGGCATTCCAATAAAATCAGTTGAGTTTCCTTTAAGTGTAGTATCTGTAAGGTCTTCCATCCTTTAACTGTCATTGATCTGAATGAAGCACTGAGACAGCATGGATGCTCTGGTCTACACCATAACACCAGGGTACAAGCCTTTAATTGTGTTCACCAAAGTTCCAATTAATGAGCGTATATATTTGTTTCGGTATGTTGTTATGATACAGTATGAAGAAGGCGGGGTCTTGGGGGACGATATATACCCGTACATTTTTGGGAAATTGATATCACCCCTGTTAAAAATTCCAAGAGTTTCAGACATGATCAGAAAATATGAATAAGTGTCCCCTATCCATCCTTACAATGTCAGCAGACTAATGGTATGAATGGAGCGATACAGTGTAGGATTTTTGGAACCCTGTACTGTCTTGTCAGTAATTTGTGGTTTGTGTCTTGATAAGAAGCACTAAGAGAGGTGGAATATGTAAAATATAATATATGGTTATCCTGGTCTTTTGTTGAAGTTATCTGTAATTCTTCTCCATTTTTTAGATATAGGACAGTAATTGTACTGAGCCTACTTCTATAAGCATTGCATTTAATGAAGACAATGTGACCTGTGCAACTCTTTGGCGATGCCAGCATAGATCAAAAATGGTGTAACTGTACAATTCTCTAGAAACTCATAGAGGAGTATAACAAGTTCTTCTGCAAATCAGTTATTGAGGGCCAGTTTCTCAAAATGTATCATTCTAGTTTTACCTTTATTTCAGTATCCGGAAACCTGGGTGTGCAAGCACTGGTTGAAATAAAGATTTTTTTTTTTTTTACTACGGGGTATAACGTGGATATAGCTGGGATATTCATGGAGAACCAGAGATCTTCAAAATGATTACAAGAGTTGGACTTATCATGGGGTGGTGATCCAATATCCCAAACGTTATGTCTTGGAGAACCACAAAAAGATTTCTCAAAGGTACATAAGTGGTAGTTTGTTCTATGTGTACCCCTTGTTTTCATGTTGCATGGCAGCACTAATCTATGACTCTCACAAAATAGATGGCCAAATAATATAGTCTCCCATCTGGAAACCTAAGCCCACCAGTAGATTTGTGATGTCTGAAAATGTTGTGTTGAATTCTCTATGGTTTACTTGTAAAAATGGGGTAAAGGGGGTGCATTTGATGGAAAATATCTTTGATATGGTTATGTTGCATTAAGTATAAGGTCTTAGGAAGAATGATAATTTTTTTTGGATTTCATCTGCCAAACCCCAAAAAAAATCCACTTGCCCAGTGTTGCAGGTCAATACGGACCCAATGCAATAGTAGTGAGAAGTTTAGTCAGTAGAGTTTGGATAAATCATTTAAAATGTGTGTACCTAGCTATTTAATTGAAGAGGAAGACCAAATAAATGAGATATTACTTTACATTGTCGTTATATCACATTCACAGATTTATATTAAGGACCTCCGATTTTTGGTAATTAATTTTAAAATTTTAAAACATTTTGTATATGTTTAATTCTTTCATCAGAGTTGGCAGGTAGGTAAAATGGGTTTGCAATGAAAATAAAGGCTGCTACTTGAACTAGACTAGCATGGATTATGCCAGATATGTTAGAATCATCCCTCATATTAATGGTTCCAGAGACAAAGAGAAAATCAGTGATAGGGGATAGCGTCCATTCCAGGTGGGTACCATTCCTGATCTCATATGGGTTCGACAAGACACATTTTGCTTTGACTCTGGCCATTGGATTGGTGTATAAACCCATAATTTGTTGTCTCATTTTAAGTCACATACCTATTAATGTTTAAAGACCTCTGTCATGAAGACCTCTCCCATACCTATATGTTTAAAGACCTCTGCCATGAAGTCCCAGTTGACTAGGTCAAAGGATTTCTCTGCATCTGTGGAAAACTGCATTCATTTCTAATAAAGCAACACTACTACAGCAAATTAAGAGTGAAGATTAAGAGTTTTACAAATGGCTATTTTTGACTTGTTCTCTATGAAAACTTGTCATACTCTCACCTGACTATTAGTGCATATAGTAAAATATATGCTCCAAATAGTTGAACTTCCAAATTATGTGAGGATCATGGTGGATGATGTAATCAGTTACACAAGGGCAATGACAATTTCTGCATTTGCATGCAGTTATTTTATGAATATACACTGGACAGGTTTTGATACTTTGGGTCACTAGTGTACAGACATATCCAGTTAGCAGATCTCCACAGCTGCCAGCTTTTCGAAATAACTATAAAGAGCAATTCCAGGTAACAAATAAAATCAGTGAAGTGCTGGTGTCACCCAGAAAATGTCTCATTGTGCTAGAGTAAGAATTTTAATTCCGTTTACTTTTAAACACTCCTTTCTCCCTAAACTCCATAGACTTATCACACTAGTTGGGGGAACAGTCTTTTGTTAAATGGTACTGTGTTACCTCTCTCCTATGCTCCAATTTATGTGTGAGTAAGATAGCAAAGAGAGCGCATTTGATGGAACCAGGGATAACTTGCCTTGAATTATTGTAAGCTCTTGTTCAAAGCCATTTAAAAGATAACAGAAACTGGTAAGTGAAGATGTTCGGATCCATGTGAGGCTGACTATTATTATAACTTAGCTGGTAGCCTGAATCCCTGCAAAAGGGTATTGTTTGAAGTGTACCTTTAATGTTAGGCTTACATTGAAGTATAAGAACTGCTAGTCAGAACTGAATAATATGCATAATATGGAGTAAATTTACAAACCAGTGACTCTCCTTAAAAATCAGGGACAGTTAGCAACTAGATAATTCAGCACCTGCATTTGAGAGATCAGATAAAATATTTTTAGATCAGAGATCTACTGGCCATTTTAATACAATTATTGGAAGCGCATACCGACAATATAATACAATTTTAAATACGGGTAGCTAGGATAACAGTTTTCATTGGTCTTAGTAGAGTATCAGGCTGAGATAACTACTTTAACAAGAGAAAGTGCTAATTCGGGATCTCTTTAAATGCTGACTGTATTAAAGTGTTTGTAAACTCAAAAATTATATTTTAAAAATCTATCACTTTAAATATATAAACTCAATTTTTTTAAATTTAACAACATCCATTTTTCCTGATTTTTCTGTCAATACCTGGTTGAGTCTGCCAGCCTTCATTCTTCCTAGCTAAAACTGACCACCTTAAGAATAGAAGCCTATCTGTGCGATAGCGTGGTCAGTTTGCTTGCCTTGTCATCCTGTTTTGGGATACAGGCAGGCTGCACAAAAGAACAGCCTGTCTCTATCTTCCATGGTCAGTTTGGAACCACGGCCACTGTCCATCCCTCCTCTCTTGATTAGTTTAAATCCCCCAACCTTGCTGTTAACTGACCGAGTCAGCTGGGGAAGGGGAAAGTGACATATGCCGCTGGGCTATATGCTTGCATTCCATTTCCATTGAAGCATTGTCAGCAAACGTTACTTCCAGAAACGGCGCTCCCTCTTGCAGAACAAGTCATGCCCCCTGGCCTCTCACGATGCTGAACAGCGATCACGTGACCACTATAACAACATTAAAAAGGTATCTAAAAGGAAGTTTTTTTTTTATACTTTCAAAACATGGATCATGAATATACATTATGTGATCGGACTATTCATTTTTAGGGCTTTGGCTTTACAAAGACTTTAAGGGTTAAGCACTTTGTCACTAGTGCAGTCAGTCTGAACAATGATCCTTCACTTTACTAGAGCTCACATGACAAGAGCCTAGGCATTCATGTGGTATACATATGGCCATACACTGTATGAGAGGTGTAGCAGCCCTTCTAGTACTCTATATTATTATCCCAGCAAGACTGCTGCATATTTTTTTTGTTAACATTTGAATACAGATCCATTTTAAAGAGGAACTGCAGTCTGCTCACATAATTTGAAATAAAATCATCTTTGTCATTCTGAAGCTTCCCCCCAATCACTTTGCATATTATTTTATATTTACTGTGATTATGTACTTGCCAAATATGTTGCAGAAATTTCCCTCCACTGAGTCTGGCTCCATCCATTTCAACTGTTGGCAACTGAAGCTGCTGCCTGTTCACTTCCTGGATTTACACAGACACACAGAGGCACACATCCAGCTCTGCAACCCTGTAGCTCTCATTGGCTCTCTTATGACTCATCCCCCCTCCTTTCCTGGCAAAGTATCACAAGAGTGAGAGAGACAGCTGTGCATGATGTCATACGCCTAGGCTTTTTTTTTACCAGACATGAAACAGGAAGTGGGCTGTATAAGGTATTTACTGGCAGAAAAAAAAATGTTTTACTATCCAAAGTTAAAACAACAAGGGCAGAAGATTTAACAGATGGAAAGTTGAAAAAATGAGGTCCGTTTTAAATATCTTCCCTGACAATCCTAGGCTGATATAACTGAAAAATTGTATGCCGTACAAGATACGCTAGGATAAAAAATGATTCCTATTCCCTGCTGGCAAAAAAAAAACAAAAAAAAAAACGAGTAAATATTTTACTTTCAACCAGTAAACAATTGTATGTATAATCTGTTTTTATATTTGGCTGGTAAAAAAAGATTTATAGTAAAGGTGAATATAAAAGAACCCACTTAGTCTTATAATAGCAATGTCACATTATTTTGCCCTTTTTGACTTTGATTGGACCACCTGCATATTCATTTTGCAGGAATCTCAGATTATGCAAAGTTGAAGAAAAGGTTGAAAAGGGAATAGCATGGTTGCACTGCTGAGAGTATTGATTATCATGTGTATACAAAAAAGCTTTAGTTATCGAGTAGCTGCAAATAACAATAACTGCATGAGCATCTCCAGCTGACATTGAAACTGTTCATGCTTCCAGTACAACACTGCCATCTTGTGGATTTTTTCCAAATAAATTTTTTTCCCATTGCTGACTTTTTAGTGCGCTTTTACAGAATAAACTAAAACACAATAACAATATTTTGTATTACATTTTACACCCACTGAATTTCAAAATATCACTAAAGGCATTGTCAATATATAGTAAGCAGGTGTGCATTCTTTTGTTAAACAGTCACTACTGAAATGGTAATGCTTAAATGACAGCTAATACGGAGAGAGTTTATACAGATAAACAAAAAAATATATAGATATATATGAGAAAAAAAAACAAAATGAAAAAAATTCTACAAATCAGCAGATAATAGTGAAAGTGGCACTTTACGTTCTTTTAACTTCACAAAAGGAAGTATTCTTTAGGGGACATTTGTTAGGGGTAAATCATGGGTTTACTAATTTAACTAATTGCCACTTATTTATTCTTGACTTTCTGTTGGATCATTAGTGATATATACTGCAATGAGTTCTGTTAACTACATATCTGGACCCCTATCATTCTTCAATGGGCATTCCAGGTCTTAGTTACTTTTGCCATATTTAAAAACAAAATAAGAAAATGGTACAATCTGTCAGCCCTAACTCACCCTTGATTTCTTGCAGAGGACCCAGCATACTTAAAGTTACATTATTTCACCACTCATTTGACACCCCTGAGAATTGATGTTTTTTTTTTTAAACCCTAAAGTAATGTTAAACCTCTGACAAATATGAACAAAGCACATCTTTCTATGGTGTGTACCTGTCTCAATTCAAACAGCTGAGTGTCATTTCTCTCTGCTGCTTCCTTCTTTTGAAAGCCAGCTTGGTAAGTGGCAGTTGCATCCATCGAAGCTGGTGGAATTAGCCCCCTTTCACAAGTTCATGACCTGTGCTGCCCCACAGTGGCAGGTACCCAACTGCACTTATTTTTCAAACAAGGCCATCCCAGATCTTTACTTGAAGTAAAATGTGTCTCTAGTTAATGGACAATACTGTCAGAGGCAGGGTACACATGGCCACCAACATTTGGTCAAGTAAACATGGGTGGGAATGCTATATATCAGGCATGTCCAAAGTCTGGCCCAAGGGCCAATTGCGGGCAGCGTTCCAGTTTCATGTGGCACCCACTTGCAATTTGCATATATATCCTTCTGTGGCCCCCAAGCTTGGGCATGTTATGTTTTTTTTTTAACTATATATATATATATATATATATATATATATATATATATATATATATTTCTTGATCATACATCACGGGACACAGGAGCTTCATTACATAGTGGGTTATATAGGCACCTCTGGTGATTGGACACTGGTTGACCCCAATTAAGGAGAATTCCTCCCCTATATAACCCCTCCCATATGGGAGGCACCTCCGTTTTTTCACCAGTGTCTATGGTGGTTGGTCATGTAAAACTTTAGCTCTGTGCAGGTCCCTGCAGGGGCCTAAGGGCTACAACAAACCGGATCCATTCCTCGGGCCGATATTTGACTCCCAAGATGGTATGGTACCCGGGCCTCGTCAGCCGAAGAAACGAGGTTTGGCCTGTAAGTCCTCTCCATTGGAAGACTGGGCTCTGGCAAAACCAGACTTGGTGTACT
The DNA here is from genome assembly GCF_037356315.1 of Lithobates pipiens. Taxonomy (NCBI): domain Eukaryota; kingdom Metazoa; phylum Chordata; class Amphibia; order Anura; family Ranidae; genus Lithobates; species Lithobates pipiens. Next base: position 190,583,637 of record NW_027507903.1, read on the forward strand.
GTTTACACAGAGCGCACGAAAGTTTCTTTTACATGGTCTAGGTAGGAGGCTCTTCCGAGAAAGAGCCCCAGATGAACCTAAAGGGTGGCTAACACTGTCCGCCTTGATGGGTGAAGGCTGGAATTTGTCTGGTTCAGCAATTCCTGCGGCGGGGACAGGTAAGGGAAGTTAATCCAATATATATTATATGATGGATTTCTTCATTGTGAGTAGTTGTATGTCTTACCTGGTTTCCACCACTAGAGGGAGTAAGAGCAGCCTGATGCATACTTACATGCCTTTCAGTACACACGCTCAGTGAAGCCTGGTTCTCCAGCTGTCTCACGTCTCCACTGCAATCCCTGCCACAACAAGGTAACACAGGGGTCCCGCGTAGTCTGGGGGCCCCACGCAGCTCCGGTTGAGTTCTCCTCCCCCCCCCCTGGATCCCGCGGTCCTCGTGCACGCGCGCTGGCGCGTGCCCGTGCGCCGGGCGCGTTCCCGGCCTAATGGAGGAGGGGGGAGTGTGGTTGTGAGCCGTGCACGTTGGTGTGCATGGCGCTGTACTGCGCAGGTGCCAGGCGGCAGTTTTAAAAAGCTCAGAGCGTCAGGGCGCTGTAAGTGGAGACACAGGAGCTGTGGGCAGTAAGCATCCGTGGGGATTGGATCCAGACACCTACTCAGCATCAGGTTGTGCAGTTTAAGCATATATGTTTATTGTGAGACTTTAAGCACAACAGTGATTGCACTTGTACTAGTACCTCTGCTTTGTAGCTTAGGACTATGTCTCCTCATAAGAGGGTCTCAGGGGGAGGTAGCAAGGGCACTGGTAAATCACCGCCTAGGTCCAGGGGTTCTAAAAGTGCCTGTAAGTTACCATCCCCCCCTGCAAGACTGGAGCCAGCCTCTCAAGACGAGTCAGTGCCCCTGTCAGGTTTTTCAGCCTCTCCTAATGTCTCAGCCCTGGTTTATGTCACTGAGGACTCCCTTAGGGCTACATTGGAGGGTTTTGAAGGGAGAATAATGAATTTCTGCTTCCCTGAAAGATAGCAGGAAAAGGGGTAGATCCCCTCCCTCTGCTGAAATTCCTCTCTCAGATGATTCTTCTGAAAATGAGCTGAGATCCCTGTCTGGGGACAGGGATCATGAGCAGTCGGATGAATCAGAGGAAGAGGAGAGAGTCCCCTCCTCCCAGGCGCTCAGAAAACAGGTGCAGTATTATACTGAATTGGTGCGTACCACATTCAGAATGCCTGCTGCTGAAGTCGCTATGTCCTCTGTTTCTTCCCTGGGAGTCAGGAAAGCCCCACAGACTGCCTATTCCTTTCCAATTCATCCCTTAATGGATAAATTGTTGTATGAGGATTGGGGACATCCCGATAAACTGTTTGTTCCTCCTAAAAGGTTTTCTATGCATTATCCTTTGGAGGAAAGTTTCACCAAGACGTGGGGGGTCCCATCTGTTGATGCGGCTGTTTCTTGCGTGAATAAAAACCTGACTTGTCCCTTGGATAATGCGCAGGTATTTAAGGATCCAACTTATAAGAAGCTGGAAACCTTATTAAAAGCCTTTTCCATGACTGGCGCTGTGGTGCAACCTACAGTTGCAGCCGTGGGGTTGTGCCAGTTCCTCAAGGAACAGGTTAAGCAGATGCTTGGGCTCCTTCCCAGTGAGGAAGTAGAGAATTATGCAGAACAGCCTCATATTCTGTGTTTCATGATTGATGCGATTTTGGATTCTGTCCAACAAGCATCACGTTTGTCCCTCATGTTGGTACACATGCGAAGGGCCCTATGGTCAAAGAATTGGGCAGCTGAGCTGTCATGCAAGAAGCATTTGATTGGGTTCCCGTTTAAAGGGGAATGTTTGTTTGGAGAAGAATTGGACAAATTCGTCCAAAAAATTTCAGGGGGTAAATCTACTCTCCTTCCAGTCAAAAGGAGCAAGCGCCCTTCATTCAGGCATGCTCTCTCTCCCGGAGCATCAAGCTCTAAGCAGTGGCGACGGCCTTCTCAACCCTCCTCTACAGGAAAGGCTCAGGGCCGGGCCCAGGGGCAGAAAAAGACTTGGGGGCGAAAGCCTGCCAAGCAGAGCCCAAAAGCTTCCCTGTGAAGGGGCGCCCCCGCTCGGCCGAGTGGGGGGAAGGCTCCTGCGATTTGCAGGAGCCTGGCGGGAAGAGATCCGAGACAAGTGGGTGATCTCTTCGGTATCTCTGGGCTACAGGCTAGAGTTTCAGGAGATTCCACCTTCTCGCTTTCTAAGGTCAAGGATCCCCAGGGATCCAGTAAAGCAAAAAACGCTATTTCTGGCCTTAGATCACTTACTATCCCAAGGGGTGATAGTAGAAGTGGACCCAAAAGAACAGGGTTCAGGGTTTTACTTAAATCTCTTCACCGTTCCAAAGCCAAATGGAAGTGTCAGACCTATCCTAGATCTGAAGGATCTGAACCGGTTTTTACGCATCCGGTCCTTCCGAATGCAGTCAATCTGCACTGTGGTCTCCTCCCTGCAAGGGGGAGAATTTATGGCATCAATAGATATCAAAGATACATATCTCCATGTGCCAATTTTTCCTGCACACCAAGAATTTCTAAGGTTTGCGGTAGAGCAGCGCCATTTTCAATTTGTGGCCTTGCCATTCGGCCTTGCTACGGCCCCTCGAGTCTTCACAAAGATTCTGGACCCTCTCTTAGCAAACCTAAGTGCTCAGGGTATAGCTGTCATGGCTTATCTAAATGATTTGCTTCTCATGGAGAAAACAGCAGCGTTCCTGAACCACAGCGTCACCAGAACGCTAGAACACTTAGGAACGCCTAGGTTGGATCATAAACCTAGAAAAGTCGTCCCTACAGCCTGCCACCAGGTTAGAATACCTGGGCATGATCATCGACACCGCTCAGGGCAAGGTGTTTCTTCCAAGGCCAAAGGCCTTGGCCATTGGGGATCTGGTGCGCCTAATTCTGGGCAGGAGATCTTCCCCCATTCGGTTGTGCATGAGACTGTTAGGGAAAATGGTCGCCTCCTTCGAGGCCGTCCCATTCGCCCAGTTCCACTCAAGGCCTCTGCAAAGATGCATCCTTGCGGCTTGGAACAGGAAGCCCCAAGCCTTGGATCTTCCTATGCGTCTATCCCCAGGGACACGCAAGAGTCTCGTCTGGTGGTTACAAACCAAGAATTTGCTGAAAGGCAAAACTTTTCTTCCTCTTCCATGGAAGATTATCACAACAGATGCCAGCCTGACAGGCTGGGGAGCAGTATTGGAGGAGACGTGCTCGCAGGGGAAATGGTCTGCGATCGAGAAGCTATTGCCCATAAATATCTTGGAGATCCAGGCAGTTTATATGGCTCTCATAAAGTGGTCTTAGAGACTACGAGGTCTCCCGGTTCGGGTTCAGTCCGACAATGCCACAGCAGTGGCTTATATCAATCACCAGGGCGGTACCAGGAGTCCGGTGGCCCAAAAAGAGGTGAATCGCATACTTGTCTGGGCAGAAAAGCATGTTCCGTGTCTTTCTGCAGTCTTCATTCCAGGAGTGGAAAATTGGCAGGCGGATTTTCTGAGCCGCCAGCAGTTGTGCCCAGGAGAATGGGCTCTGCACCCCGACGTGTTTCGGAACATATGTCACAGGTGGGGTACTCCAGACGTAGATCTGTTTGCATCCAGGTTCAACAGGAAACTGGACAATTTTGTGTCAAGGACAGGAGATACACTTGCTCAGGGGTCAGATGCTCTGATAGTTCCCTGGGATTAGTACAATCTGATCTATGCCTTCCCCCCGAGCCCGCTTCTGTCGCGGTTCCTGGGAAGAGTCAAGAGGGAGACAAAATTGGTCCTTTTGGTGGCCCCGGCTTGGCCCAGGCGACCATGGTACACGGAGATCATGAAGTTGGCAGTAGGCAGGCCATGGATCCTCCCTCTCCGGCCAGACTTGCTCTCACAGGGTCCAATCTACCAATCCTGCTTTACGCAGTCTGAATTTGACGGTATGGCTGCTGAGACCCACATTCTGAGAGACCGTGGCCTTTCGGGGCCAGTCCTTTCTACTCTGGTCAATGCCAGAAAGCCGGACTCCAGGCTTATTTATTACAAAATCTGGAGGGCATATGTTTCCTGGTGTGAACTCAGGGAATGGCATCCTAGAAAGTATGTCATTAGCAGAATCTTGGCCTTTCTCCAGTCAGGCCTAGAAATGAATTTGGCCATAAGCACTATCAAGGTGCAGATTTCGGCCTTGTCAGTGTTTTTTCAGAAGCCACTTGCATCGCATTCCCTGGTGCGGGCTTTCATCCAGGGGGCTATGCGGATAAGGCCACCAGTCAAACCTCCGGTATGCCCATGGGATCTGAATTTGGTTCTCTCGGCTTTACAGGGGCAACCTTTTGAACCTTTGCATCTGGCTTCATTAGTTCTTTTGACCAAAAAATTGGTTTTCTTGGTAGCCATATCCACAGCTAGAAGAGTGTCAGAACTAGCAGCTCTCTCCAGCAAAGAGCCGTATCTAATTGTTCATAAGGACCCGGTGGTCATGCGCCCCAACAGGTCCTTTCTACCTAAGGTGGTTTCGGGATTCCATTTGAATCAAGATGTAATCCTACCATCCTTTTTTCCGGACCCACAGTCCGCAGAAGAAGAATCTTTGCACACTTTGGATGTGGTTAGAGCAATCAGTATTTATCTTCAAGCAACTGCTCAGATAAGGAAAACTGATTGCTTATTTATTTTGCCGGAAGGCCCTAGGAAGGGCCAGGCGGCGTCAAAATCCACTCTCTCAAGGTGGATTAGACAGGTTATTTCTCAGGCCTATAGTGTAAAGGGGAAGATTCCTCCTTTTCAAGTGAAAGCGCACTCTACTAGGGCTGTAAGTGCTTCTTGGGCAGTGCATCACCAGGCCTCCATGGCTCAGATCTGTAAGGCTGCAACTTGGTCATCAGTCCACACATTCACCAGATTCTATCAGGTGGATGTCAGAGGGCAAGAGGATATCGCCTTCGGGCACAGCGTACTGCAGGCTGCAGTTTAGGTCCTCCGGTCCCTAGCAGTCTATAATTATGATCTGTGTCTCCCTCCCCTCAATCTGAGCATTGCTATGGGACATCCCACTATGTAATGAAGCTCCTGTGTCCCGTGATGTATGATCAAGAAAATTGAATTTTTATATACAGCTTACCTGTAAAATCCTTTTCTTGAGAGTACATCACGGGACACAGGGCTCACGCCCCTCTTGGGTTTTACGTGGTTTCTTATTGCTTTGCTAAAAAACTGAGGTGCCTCCCATATGGGAGGGGTTATATAGGCGAGGAATACTCCTTAATTGGGGTCAATCAGTGTCCAATCACCAGAGGTGCCTATATAACCCACTATGTAATGAAGCTCCTGTGTCCCGTGATGTACTCTCAAGAAAAGGATTTTACAGGTAAGCTGTATATAAAAATCCCATTATATATCTTATTTAGCCTGACAGATACAGTATATATATATATATATATATATATATATATATATATATAAGAAATAATGAACGGTTTCCACAGGACAATATCAGTGTGCAAACGAGCAGGTATGCAGCTGACATCACAACTCTGGCTGGGGAGTTTAAATGGTGCTTTCAGGATTTTGCAGCTATTGAAAAGGAGATCAGCCTTCTCTCCTCTCCATTCTCTGTTGACCCCGATGATGCTCCAGATCAGCTGCAGCTCAAGTTTATTGAGATGCATTGTGACAGCGAGTTACGTAGCCATCACCAACAGCTCTCTCTTGAGAACTTTTACCGCCAACTGGATAAGAACCGGTTTCAAGAGATTCAAACATTGGCTAAGAAAATACTGAGCTTGTTTGGCTCAACATATGTGTGAGAAGACATTCTCTGCTATGAACTTTAAAAAGAACCATGTGAGGATAAGACTAAGTGACTCTCACCCAGAGGCGTAGCGTGAAGCTTGTGTGCCCTAATGCAAAAGTTGACCTGCCCCCCCACTACTTCCAACGTGAGTGTAAATACATCCAATACTCAAATTGGCTTAAGAGTTTTGAGAACCCAGAGTTCCTCTTTACATCAGAGGACAGGGATCACCGCTGGAGAATCAGAGGACAGGGGCCCCTGGCAGGTCATTTGGCAGAGCTCCTTTCCCATCCCAGCACTGTATACAGCTCCCCCCCACACTACACAGGGCTGAAATCACATTCCTTTAAACACAGTCTCTCAGTCTTCACAGGGTGTATCTGGCTTTTATGTTGCCCTTGTGACCTGTGAAATTCTCTGGTCGAAACAGCAGTGTAGTTGCAGTAGGCAGATACACCCTGTGCACATCATGAATGACTGGCTGTGTTGTAAAGGAATGGGATTTCAGCCCTGCAGAGGAGGAACAGTATAGAGTGCTGTACTGGGAAAGGAGCTCAGAAGCCGGAAATCGCAAGCAGGGTGGATAGGGTGGTCAGGGGGCTTGGGGGGGCAACTTAGATCTGGGAGGGCCAAGCCACGTGACACAAAATCTTGAGCCTTCAGGAGGTGTTAAGGGATTTGTTTTAACAATTTCTGAAAGTTTCTCTGTCAGTGATGGCAGGTGTTGGGGGAATTTCACTCCCCGAGGTTTGTGTCTTTTCCCCAGTTGTCAGGTAAGTGGGGTAAGTGGACATCCCTGGGTGGAGGGGGGGGGTACAGAGAATCCCAGCTGGTGACTAGGAGACACTGAGCAGTGTCATACCTCACCAGTGACATCGGTCCCAACGTGGCTACAGGATGGCACTCTCCTCCTCTTGCCTTGGTTACTATTTCATGTTGCCAACACACAGCACAGACACTTCCCTATTCTAGGCGGTTCTCACCCCATTCAGGAAATGGCTCACAGCTTCACCCCAGCCAATGGGAACAGAGGGGTGTGGACTGTGGAAGGGAAAGTAGAAGCCCAGTACTGGAGCGAGGCTGTGGGGCCCTAGGGCAGATCATAGCTGAATTTTGTGGAGGATATGATAATATGACAGGGAGTCTGCAGGGGCCCCCTGGAGCTAGGGGCGGGGTTGCGATTGTGGCCCCTGCAACCCCTTATGCTATGCCCATGCTCTCACCTGCAGGACATTTGTGCATAAAAACCACTGTCTTTGAAATGAATAGGATTGGACACTGGCTTACAAAAAATGGTAAGAAAAGGGGTGGTAGGTTGCGCTATGGAGCTTATATGCAAGTGAATAGGTAAGAGCAGCCTCTATTAGTATCCACCTGGTGGGGTGGAAAACATTAAAATAGGGGGGTTGCTGTGAATAGATCTGGCGCTATACCTATATGTTATCAAGGAGTATATCACCAGGGGCTCTTTAGTGGGTGGTATTAGGAATGGAGTTGGTTGTGTTGGTGTGCTAATAAATAAATAGAAAATATTAAACCTGCCCTATTATTTAAAAGGTGACAGTGTGTAATGTGCTGCCCTAGTGAAAAAAATAAAAGAATAAAAGTATTTTCCACAACAGTAAATATTTACCAGCGTGCTGGCTATAAAAGTGCGAATCAAAAATATATGTAAACAAAGACTTATAATCCTCAAAAATTATGGCCGGTTACCAGTACATTAAATACACAAAGTGCTAGTGCTTTTTCTATAGCCAATATACTAGTGACAATAAAGTATAAAACCAGAACTGACTGTGCTGTTTTTTTTAAAATTGCACTGATGTGACGGTGAAATAAATGCATGCAGCAAGTAAAAAATACAATAAATGAGTGATAAATATCAATGCGTCAGGTGAAACATGCCAAAAATAGAAAAAAGGAAAAAGAAAAATTTAAAAATGAATATAAAAATAAAAATAAAAATAAAAATAAACTAAAACAAAAGTCTCTAGTGAAATACAGTTGATGGGGTTATCCCGTGAATGGGGAGAAGGGATGTGATAAATTCAAATCTTATTCTTCATGCATTGTGGACACTTCTAGGTTGTACTCTCACCGGAAAAAAGACCCCATCCGGGGTGGATCAGCCTTCACAATATAAGCTATTGTGTCGCTCTCTGGCTTGCTTCTGATAAATTGTTGGGGATCCCTCGTTATTTCCAGGTGGAGTGTGGAGTGTGGAGTGTGCTGAAGGTGTATGTCGATAGGCCACGCCCTACGCGTAGGGCGTGGCCTATCGACATACACCTTCAGCATAGACGGCGGGGAAGCCGAACGGAACGCTCGCAGCAGCTTTTCCACATTAAAGACAAACAAACCATACCGCTATTGGTAAGTAGCACATATTGTAAGTAGTTTTAATCTTTGTCTAATAAACTGTTTCTCATACGGTATCACACTATGGATGGTCCTCTTTTTTAACATATATACTGTGGCACACTCCACCTGGAAATAACGAGGGATCCCCAACAATTTATCAGAAGCAAGCCAGAGAGCGACACAATAGCTTATATTGTGAAGGCTGATCCACCCCGGATGGGGTCTTTTTTCCGGTGAGAGTACAACCTAGAAGTGTCCACAATGCATGAAGAATAAGATTTGAATTTATCACATCCCTTCTCCCCATTCACGGGATAACCCCATCAACTGTATTTCACTAGAGACTTTTGTTTTATTTTTATTTTTATTTTTATTTTTATTTTTATATTCATTTTTAAATTTTTCTTTTTCCTTTTTTCTATTTTTGGCATGTTTCACCTGACGCATTGATATTTATCACTCATTTATTGTATTTTTTACTTGCTGCATGCATTTATTTCACCGTCACATCAGTGCAATTTTAAAAAAAAACAGCACAGTCAGTTCTGGTTTTATACTTTATTGTCACTAGTATATTGGCTATAGAAAAAGCACTAGCACTTTGTGTATTTAATGTACTGGTAACCGGCCATAATTTTTGAGGATTATAAGTCTTTGTTTACATATATTTTTGATTCGCACTTTTATAGCCAGCACGCTGGTAAATATTTACTGTTGTGGAAAATACTTTTATTCTTTTATTTTTTTCACTAGGGCAGCACATTACACACTGTCACCTTTTAAATAATAGGGCAGGTTTAATATTTTCTATTTATTTATTAGCACACCAACACAACCAACCCCATTCCTAATACCACCCACTAAAGAGCCCCTGGTGATATACTCCTTGATAACATATAGGTATAGCGCCAGATCTATTCACAGCAACCCCCCTACAAAAAATGGTAGACCAGTCCAGAATAACCCCTCCTTCACCCAGCATGTTTAGGTTTTGTGGTGCAGAAGTACCAAAAGCATGATCTTAAACACAGATGGGTGAAATCTGCGTCCCATGAGTTATATGCCACTAAATTCTGGTGAATGGACACAAAAACAGAAAACAGCATCAGAAACATACCACTAATTAACCACTTCCAGCAGTGGAGTCGGGAGGGGCGCTGACCAGGGCTATAGCTGAGCGGGGCCCCCCAAAAAGCCCTGGGTCTCAGCTTGCTCATTTAGAATTATTAGTCCCGAGTTCCAAGGGGTCTACATACCACAGCAGCATAAACATCTATTCAGCACATTCAGTGATTGGTGGGCAAGCCAGGCTGTACGACTGCAGTGAGAGTGAGAGGAGCTGTCAAACCGAAGTGCTGATGTTGGGGATGGGCAGGGCTTATATTCAGGAGTCTGCCCCCTTTGTCAGGCAGCCCGTGCATAGACAAACAGCCAGCTTGTATACATGTTGAGTGGGGAAGGAGGTGACAGGGGGAAGGACCAATTGTAACTACTGTATGTGCACCCAAAGCGGTGTATAATAAACCTGAATTATAATAAACCTGAATTATACACAGCTGTGGGTGCACATGCAGTAGTTACAATTGGTCCTGCCCCTTGACACCTTCTTCCCCACCCACCAATGTATACACGCCGGCTGCTTTGTCTATGTACGGAACAAAGGAGTGGCCCAGCCCATCCCCGATATCAGGGCTTTGATTTGACAGCTCCACTCACTCTCACTGCGGCCGTATGCCCCCGACTTGCCCACCAGTCACTGGATGTGCTGGATAGAGGTTTACACTGCTGCATGTCCTGCTATAGGCTGCATTTAATTGTTAACCATCATTCTTGCCTCGGCTCTTCTACGCTGTTTATCAAGATTTTAAGATAAGTGTGCTATGTTTAATGGGTGTCTTTGCAGTTTAACTAATTCCTGAACCTTGCACTGTGTACAACGCACTGAAGCTTGCACTCTGTACAAAACTCATTCTTGAACCTTGCAATCTGTACAACGCATTGCTGGACCTTGCACTCTTATGAAATGCATCCCTGAACCTTGCAAGCTGTACAAAATGCACTCTTGAATCCTTCCACACTTAACAGTTTGTGGAAAACCATTTGTAATAAAATATTTTTATTGTATTTTTTTTTTAATTATTGTACTGGGATTTGTGTCATTGGGACTTCAGCTGGTGGCACAGCAATAATTTTTTTTTTTACAAGTACAAGGAAGCATGTTTTTTTTTAACCACGCCCCTTCATCCCCTTCCACTCTTAAGCATTTGGCTGCACCCATTTTGCTGGGCTATGCATGCCGCAGGTCACTTCCTACCTCAAGTGTCCCTTATTTATGGGGCTATAGTATGCAGTTTGCACACCAGCGCTAAATAGACATCGGGAGCTGCCGGTATTAACTTTCCAAGTTAACCAGCAGGTGATTGGTTGCTAGGACCACCTAGCAAACAATGGCCTGCTGGTTAACTTGAAAAGGTAACTCTGGCAACTCCTGCTGCCTAATCAGCTCTAGTGTTTCTCTCTCCAGTTCTGCCTCTGTCCTGCTCCCTGCTCTGCTCCCCTGTGTCTTCCCCTCTGCATGCCCGAATATGAAGGGGCAGAGCTGCGGGGGGCTGTTTAAGGAAAAAGGGCTTCAGAGGTGTGGGGGGGCTGTAATGGGGGTTCTGAAGTTTAAGGGGGTGTTGCATAATGTAAAGGGGTCCAGAAGTGTGGGGGGTCCAGTGTAATGTAAAGGGGTCCAGAGGTGCCACTCCATCAAAATGCTAAAATTGATGTTAAACTCACCTTTAATATAGCACCGGGCAAAGCTCCCCAGCTCTGATCTTGGCGCCTCCTGATGACGGAAGGGGGCATTGTGGGATCAAATTTACCTTCGGGTAAATTACTTCCAGTTAGTTCCATTATTGTATCAAGCAGTAGGAGATGATAAGGAAATAGGGGAGGGAACTGTGACTTGTACTGTACTCCAAGAAACAAATTTTACTGGTAAGTCAAAATTACTATTTTCGTAGTCTTAGAATATAGGGCAGAAGATTATAAGGCTTAAGAGTAAAGTCAGACAAAGGAGTATCCCAAATATTATTATTATTATACACGATTTATATAGCGCCAACAGTTTACACAGTGATTTACAATGTATAGGGGGGACAACACAATTACAGTACAGTTCAATACAAAAGGTACAGGAGGGCCCTGCTCGTAGAGCTTACATTATAAAGGGAGGGGGTGGTGGTACAAAAGGTAATAGCTGCAGAGAATGATTTGATGGGGGTGGCTCGGGAACAGTTAGGTGGGTGTGGGATAGGCTTCCCTGAATAAATTCGTTTTCAAGGATTTCCTAAAGGTGGACAGGGTAGGGGCTGATTGGATATACTGGGACAGGGAGTTCCAGAGGATGGGAGAGGCTCTGGAGAAGTCTTGAAGGCGAGCATGGGAGGAGGTAATAAGGGAGCTAGAGAGCAGGAGGTCCTGGGAGGAGCAGAGGGGACGATTTGGGCGATATCTGCAGATGAGGTTGGTGATGTAGATGGGGGCAATGTTGTGAATGGCCTTGTATGTTATGGTTAGCATTTAGAATTTTACACGGTGGGGAAAGGGGATTAAAAAATTTAATCTATCCAAATAGATTCAAAGAGCATCTTCTGAAGAGCCAAAAGAGCCAGATTAAGGCCCAAAAGCATGAGTGCAAAGAGGAGGAGATATGCATACAAAACCCTGAACAAAGGTCTTAAAGTGGTTGTTAAGCCACTATATTCAGTTCACACTATCCTCTCTGTTTAACCACTTCAACCCCGGACCAATTGTCAGCCTAAGGACCAGAGGTCTTTTTACAATTTCGCACTGCACTGCTTTAACTGGTAATTGCGCGGTCATGCAATGTTGTACCCAAACGAAGTTTGCGTCCTTTTCTTCCCACACATAGAGCTTTCTTTTGATGGTATTTGATTGCCTCTGCGATTTTTATTTTTTGCGATATAAATGGAAAAAGACCAAAAATTTCGAGAAAAAAAGATATTTTCTACTTTTTGTTATAAGAAAAATCGAATAAACTCAATTTTAGTTATACATTTAGGGCAAAATGTATTCAGCCACATGTCTTTAGTAAAAAAAATGTCAATAAGCGTATATTTATTGGTTTGCGCACAAGTTATAGCGCCTACAAACTAGAGTACATTTTCTGGAATTTACACAGCTTTTAATTTATGACTGCCTAATCTAATTTCTTGAGTTGCTAAAATGGCAGGGCAGTACAACTCCCCCCCCCCCAAATGACCCCATTTTGGAAAGTAGACACCCCAAGGAAATTGCTGAGGGGCATGTTGAGCCCATTGAATATTTTTTTTTTGTCCCAAGCAATTGAATAATGACACAAAAAAAAAAAGAAAGTTTACAAAAAGTTGTCACTAAATGATATATTGCTCACACATGCCATAGTTATATGTGGAATTGCACCCCAAAATATATTCTGCTGCTTCTCCTGAGTACGGGGATACCACAAGTGTGGGACTTTTTGGGAGCCTAGCCGCGTACGGGGCCCCGAAAACCAATCACTGCCTTCAGGATTTCTAAGGGTGCAAATTTTTGATTTCACTCCTCACTACCTATCACAGTTTCGAAGGCCATAAAGTGCCAAAATAGCACAAACCCCCCCCCCCCCCAAATGACCCCATTTTGGAAAGTAGACACCCCAAGCTATTTACTGAGAGGCATGGTGAGTCCATGAAATATTTTATATTTTGCCACAAGTTGCAAGAATATTAAATGTTTTATTTTTTTTGCACAAAGTTGTCACTAAATGATATATTGCTCACACATGCTTTGGGCATAAGTGAAATTACACCCCAAAATAAATTCTGCTGCTTCTCCCGAGTACGGGGATACCACATGTGGGGGGGCTTTTTGGGAGCCTAGCCACGTACAGGACCCCGAAAACCAAGTACTGCCTTCTGGATTTAAATATAAAACGCTACCAAAAAAAAATGTTAGCGATCGCAGGGATCAGGCCTGACTCTGCAAACGCTGCAGTTATGTGTTTAGTGTTTTGTAAGTGACAGTGATTGATCGATACTGCACTTGGGTGGGCTGGGCAGAGGGGCAAAACGCAGGTGCTAGCAGGTATCTGGGCTGATCCCGCTAACAATGCGTTTTTTTGGAGCCCTAAACTGCTGGGGACGCTAGTATAGATCTGATCAGATCATATATTGATCTGTTCAGATTCTATACCACTACGGGAGGTTTATGCTTTGCGCGTGGGTGTTAGCGGTACTGGCACTAACCTAGCGCTGCCTGGGGCGATGCAGACCCTGACCCTAAAACCTAATTGATATCACCCACCAGGTGATCAGGGGGTTAAACCTTTATTGGGTAATAAATGGTGGGTGCCCTGATGCTATAAAAAGCAAACTAACTAACCAGAGTCACCCGTAACACTTATACGGTGATCACTGGTGAAAGGGTTAACTAGGGGCAATCGGGGGGTTAAAATCTTTATTAGGTAGTATATGGGGGTCCCTGGCACTATATAAAAACCTGACGGGGAACCTAAATAACTAACTGGCTAACCAGCGTCACCAGTGTCACTTATACGGTGCTCGCTGGTGAAAGGGTTAACTAGGGGCAATCAGGGGGTTTAAACCATTATTGGGTAGTATATGGGGTACCTATCGCTATAAAAACCTGGCGGTGAACCTAAAAAAATAACTAGCTACCTAGCGGCACTAGTGACACTAATGCAGCGATCAGAAAAATGATCGCTTAGTGACACTGGCAAAAGGGGGTGAAAGGGTTAACTCTAGGGGCAATCAGGGGGTTAAACCTTTATTGGGGGGGTAGGTGGCTACCCTGGACCTAACACTAACTGCCCTGACAGTTTTTACTGTCACAACTGACACTAAATGCAGTGATCAGTAAATAAATGATCACTGCAATCAGTGACACTGTGACTGGGGGGGGGGGGTCGGGGGGCGATCGGGGGGGATTTGTGTGCCTATGTGTACCTACATGTCAGTGTAGTGTTGGTGCACACTTACTTTCTCTGTTCTCCTCGCAGTCCGGTCAAAAAGACCGCCCGAGGAGAATGACATCACTTCCTCCCTGCCTGTGTTTACTATACACAGCGGGGGAAGCTTCTCATTCGCCAGGAGCGATCGAGAGGGGATGGCCAGAAACCAACGGCCATCCCCTCATCCAGGATCGCTCCTGAAGTGAAACGGACCGCCACATCCAGCGGGAGGGGGTCCGATCGGACCCCCCCACGCGCTGGAAGGCGAGCACGTACATGTACGTGCTTGTGCCTGTCGGTGCTGGATACGAAGAACTATATCGTATATAGGCTTGAGAATCGGAATCGCATAAAGGTTGATTTAAAGGCACAGTACTCCTGTAGGGGTGTATCTTTCCGGTGAGTGGGGAACCTTGTGGGGGAGCACGCAGTCACCTGAAGAATATATTTCAAGCACTAAAGTCACCTTTTTTCTGCTGGATTTGCACAACTGAGGATTTTTTTCCTTTTTTTCATTTTTTTAATTTTTTCCATTTTTTATTTGAGGACACTAAAGACTTCTTGTTCTTTCTTCTCTAACTTTGTTTTATATTTTTCTATGCACATAAGTGTTGATATATTTCTTTGTTTATGATATAAAAAAGTTTTTTTGATATATATCCCACGCACATACATCCATATGGGATGCTCTTTTTGTGATTTTGCACTATTATATACAGGAGGTTTGGAGTATATGGTTATAGATTCTACAGCCATACTGTGGTTTTTCATATGTTTTGCACTTTAACCACTTGAGACCTGCGCTATAGCTGAATGATGGCTACAGCGCGGATCTCCTTTTCCGGGACTACATCTATTGACGTAGTCCCGTGCACGAGCGGCCTGCGCGCCCCCTGAGGCGGCCGTGATCGGGACATCAGTCCCGATCATGGCCAGCCCTGCCAGTGCCCACCTGCCCCCTGCCAGTGCCCACCTGCCCCCTCATAACTATTCATAATAAAAAATTTGTGCCCCCCGTCAGTGCCCATAGTGCCACCCAGCAGTGACCACAGTGCCACCCAGCAGTGCCCACAGTGCCACCCAGCAGTGCCCACAATCTGCCTCAACAAAGGTACTGCACCCCAGTGCCCATCAGTGTCATCTACCAGTGCCCATCAGTGCCGCCCATCAGTGCCACCTATCAGTGCCCATCAGTCCCATCTATCAGTGGTACCTATCAGTGCCCATCCGTGCCACCCATCCGTGCCCATCAGTGCCGCCTTATCTGTGCCTATTAGTGCCGCCTTAACTATGCCTATCGGTGCCCACCAGTGCAGCCTATCAGTGCCCACCAATGCAGCCCATCAGTGCCCACCAGTGCAGCCTATCAGTGCCGCCTCATCAGCGCACTTCAATGAAGGAGAAAAATGACCTGTTTGCAAAATTTTATAACAAACTATTAAACATGATTTTTTTTTTTTTGCATCTTTTTTTGTTTGTTTAGCAAAAAATAAAACTCCCAGCTGTGATTAAATATCACCAAAAGAAAGCTCTATTTGTGGGGAAAAAATGATAAAAATTTCATTTGGGTACAGTGTTGTATGACCGCGCAATTGTCATTCAAAGTGCATCAGCGCTGAAAGCTGAAAATTGGTCTGGGACTGAGGGGGGTTTAAGTGCCCAGTAAGCAAGTGGTTAATCTGATTACTTGACTGTTTGTAGTTTAGTCGTGTTTTGGAAAAATTCATAATAGCTTCAATGCGATTTTAAACGTCAGTCGCATTAAGTATCATATTTTGCACTTATCCTTGCACTAAAGCACTTTCTATGGGCATCTATAGGCTTTTTTCACAATATATTGACTTTATACTTTAGGGTTGTGATAATTAGAACACCCATAATTGACACAGAAAGGTTTATGTATACTAACAATCTATTAAATTGAGGCGACACCTGGTTTGTTGGAAACAAAGTTGGTCCTCCTCTCCAAAATTAGGTAGCGACGGATACCCCAATTTTATAAGATTACTAATCACTTGAAAAAAACCCCTCTGGGGTTCTTGGCTGGGGGGTTGCAACCTATATATATATATATATATATATATTATTTTTATTTTATTATATTTTTTTTCTATTTCCTGTACTACATAAGCGCAGCTTTGTCAAATATTAATAACATTCAAGCAGCACTGTGTGTGTCAATCAAGCGAGTCCACGCAAGTACCCCCCTTAGCAAGCAGCTTACTAGAGGGGGTGCTTGAAGGCAGAAGGAGCCAGGAGTGCGGGCGGGGGACCGCAGAAAAAGAGTTTTGTGGGTGCTCTGTACAAAATTATTTTGCTAGGTCCGGTAAATTTAGTTCTGGCTCACTGTAATCAGTGTAGTTGCATTTTAATGTTCTGGTCTGTTATGTGTTTCAGTGCCTGCAGGATTATCTGCTTCCACTGTATATCTGGAAATGTTCTGGAAGATAGTAGGCAGGGAGAGTATAATCAGCAGCGGCATATATATATATATATATATATATATATATATATACAGTCCTTGGCAATCCTCTGGGAGAGATGCCCATATGGTAACTTTGAGTGTTTATAAATACCATGAGACTAAGAGCAGAGGGTTCTCTTTACCTGTGGGGGAGATCACAGCCCAGGGGGCTGCCATGTGTTTGTGATTCATCAAGTCCTCAGTTGGGCTAGCGCAGTGTTTCTCAATTCCAGTCCTCATGGCCCACTAACAGGTCATGTTTTCAGGATTTCCCTCAGATGAAACAGCTGGGGTAATTACTAAGGCAGTGAAACTGATCAAATCACCTGTGCAAAATAATGGAAAGCCTGAAAACATGACCTGTTAGTGGGCCATGAGGACTGGAATTGAGAAACACTGGGCTAGCTGGAGGCCTACTTTGCTGAGAGTTTACTGAAGCTAGTTGAGGGGCTGTCGTCTAAGGATCTAATCTGGTATCACAGGAAGAAAGTGTCTGGTAGATATTGGAAGGAAGCAACCAAAAGTGAGTATAGATTACTGTGAGAAAGTGTGTGCCGCTGCCATCACTTTTGTGCTAGAGTCAGTGTTGAAAGGGGACATTGTCTGGTGTCCTGAAAAGCTCAGTCTATTTTATTTCTAATGAAATGACTCTGCTTAGATTTCTAGAAGAAAGATTAATCTCATCCTGTTGTTACTATAAAGCTCAGTCCATCAGTAACTTGCGAAGGACTCTGCCTACAGTTCTAAAGGAGAAAGTTTAGTGTTTTCAAATTGCTACTAAAGGCTATTGGAGTATCCTACAATTACCCCCCTACCTATCTAAGTTCACGCTTTCATTAAAGCATCATAAAAGCATACTGCTAGACTTGAGGTACTTATTCAACAAGGAACTAAACAGGCATGGGAATGCAGGCCGCACCTACCCTCCCCAAATACCAAAACGTATCTAGCCTATTTAAATAATACTCAACACACTTATTGGCAAAGAATTGGCCGCTGCACATTTATTGGTATATTCAAATCAATAAATAAATAATAACCATATTCTGATAATTTTATTGCATCATAAAATTCTTATATTTCAAACGATCAACTTCAAAACAGCTCAGTCTTAAAGGACTCGAGCATACATAAATCTTTTAACCAAACGTCCCCCCTACATCACGTAGGGTGACAGACCACATAAACGTGCTTAGCGACAAGGGAAGGGGGGGTGGGAAGCTTGTTGCACCTTCACTGCTTGGCTGAGAACAGGTGTGAGTGCACCTGTGAGAGATTCCTATATATAATAAGCCCTTTTCCAGAACATTCCCCATGGGTCACATGACCATTTGGGATATCACCAATAGCCTTGCAACCCTTAACCCCGCCCCCAGCCCAATTTGCCATTCTCTTAAAGGGACATTAACCCAAATACATTAACCTGTATATAGCCCTAAATATTTACACTATTGCTTCTATTCTCTTATTAATAAAGGGAGGGGCGACCGCATTCCCATGCTGTCGGGCTCAAAGCCTTAAGCCCTCCTATTTCATGGGAATGCAGGCCGCACCTACCCTACCCAAATACCAAAACGTATCTAGCCTATTTAAATAATACTCAACACACTTATTGGCAAAGAATTGGCCGCTGCACATTTATTGGTATATTCAAATCAATAAATAAATAATAACCATATTCTGATAATTTTATTGCATCATAAAATTCTTATATTTCAAACGATCAACTTCAAAACAGCTCAGTCTTAAAGGACTCGAGCATACATAAATCTTTTAACCAAAGTCCCCACATGCCGGGTTTGAGAATTTCAAGCCCGGCCTACCCCACAACCGCGGCCAATTCAATGCAGTTTTGCAATCCTACATTAAATATATCTAAACCTATATCGGACAGATGAACTCCATCTGCTCTATATAATCCAGGGAAACCACCCTCTATATTAATGTGTCTATATGAGAAACCTCCAATGCGCATAATTAATAACCATATTCAGATAATTTTATTGCCTCATAAAATTCTTATATTGCAAACGATCAACTTCAAAACAGCTCAGTCTTAAAGGACTCGAGCATACATAAATCTTTTAACCAAATGCGCAGCATAAATTTTTCCATAAACCTGTTAAATCTCTTCCTAATTTTCTTCAAAAATTTTTAAATGTACTTCTTGGAGCCATACTTGCCGAGGGATTATCTCCGAAAAGATAATTCTGGTATTCGGAAAAGATAACTTAACCTTAATTAGCTCACGTCTAAAAAACGACATGAGGTCCAGAGTTCTAACTTTCCCCACATCATTTCCCCCTAGGTGTACTGTTAATGCATCTGGAACTGGCCATGACTCAATCAATCTAGAGACATAAAAATAAATAAATAAATAAATTAGCCCATTTAAGACCCTTTAATTACTTTCCAGAAAATTCTGGAAATTCATGGAATTTCTCCAGGATCCATAGACAAATTGGACATATAGTAGCGCTTCTTGGCTCTTTTATTAGCCCAGTATACAAAAGAGTGGCTCAGGATCCAAACATATCTTCTATTACCTAGAATTTAAAGAAAAAGAGCAGATCTGACATAAATCTGAAAACGATGAGATTCCCATCTCCCCAACCGTTTGATTATTGCATCATCCAATCCCATCCTATCAGCTTCCATAGCTGCCCCGATCCTGAAAGAATGAGAAGTAAATTTAAATTGATGCAAATTCAATTTTCTCAAGCAAGCCTTTAATATGTAATTGAATTGATACTGAGTAAGAGGGGACCCATCAGCATCTACCAAAAAATAAATAAATAAATAAATTCCCCTCTCCTATTGGCCTAACTGCCAGGTAACCATTTATGACTCTAACTGGACATATATCCTCATCTCCACATCGACTTAAAGGTACCCAACTGCCTTTTCCTAGCCTATCTGTTTTTTGACACAGGGATGAACAATTTGACCGAGACAATCACATTCTTTTTTAGTAAACCCACCATTACTTTTTTGTTTTTTGGCAGCAACTCAGATATTCTGAGAGCCCCAGAAAGGCTAGTACAAATGCAGTATTAAATATAGCCGTAATTTTTTAATTTAAAATATTTTTAATTTGAAGAAAAAAGATAAACCCGCCATGATTTTGGAAATGTGACTCAAATTGTAAATCCATTTCCATAGCAAAATTATACCACCCATTCCATGCGGTTGAGTACTCAACTCATGTATTTTCTGCCACAGAGTGTCTTATCGCATTTGTAAGAACCTCTAAAGTAGGCTCCACAGATTTTCTGGACACACATTACCTTCCTTGTCCGCATTCTGCAGGAGTTGGTGAAACTGGTATACCTGAAATCGAGATAATGCATCCGCAATTTGATTCTCCTTCCCTGGGACGTGCCTGGCTTTTAACCAAATATTAAATTTAAGACAAAGAAACACTAAGAATCTTAGTAATTTGACCACTTGTGTAGATTTGGCTGACAAACAAATTCACAGCATATATGACCCCTTTATTATCCAAATTAATCAGGATTCTTTTATTTGCAAATTGCTCACCCCACATTTCTATCGCAACCACTAAAGGGAAAAGCTCCCACACTACTATGCTTTTGGTGACTTTATTCGTCTCCCAACTCACAGGCCACTTACCACAGCACCAGTGAGTCTTCCAAATAGCTGCGAATCCATATGAGCCTGCAGCATCTGTATATAGCTCAAGGCCGGATGAGGACACAAATTGTTCCTGAAAAAATGATCTGCCATTGTATTTTAGATTGTAAGCTCTTCTGAGCAGGGTCCTCTTAATCCTCTTGTATTTAATTGTATTGTAACTGTATTGTCTCCCTTTTATATTGTAAAGCGCTGCGTAAATTGCTGGCGCTATATAAATCCTGAATAATAATAATAATAATATATCAAAGGATTTAAACCAAACTGACAGGTCCTCCTTGAGGTCAACTGTCAATCTGATGTGGGAAAATGGTGATTTCATTCCTGACATGGCCAAGTACAAGAGCCACGAGAAGATTCTACCAACTGCCATAATCCTTGTCGCGAATGCCAGAAGGCCTAATAAAGATTGGAGTTCTTTTAATAACACTTTTTTACGCCTAATCAACACTGAAATTAAAGATTTTAGATTCAGGTAACTGAAATATCAGATTAACAGTGTCAATCTTGACACCTAGGAATGCTATAATTGAGGAAGGAAAAACTGTTTTCTTGCTAGCTAGTGGGATACTGAAATGATGCGCTACCGCACTAAACAGATGGAACATAAAATAACAGACAGGAAATTGCGCTGGACCAATGAATAAAAAGTTGTCCAGGTAATGTAATATACCTTGGTAGCCAGATTGAAAAGCCACAATCCATTGGAGAAAGGTTGCAATTTTTTCAAAATATGCACAAGATATGGCACATTCCATAGGGAGGCACATATCAAAGTAGTATTTGCCCTAAAAATACATACCCAAGGAGTTGAAAGCTACTGCCAATCGGTAGCAGCCTAAAGGCCGCCTTTATGTCTGCTTTCGCAAGCAACGCACCTTTCCTAAACTTCCTAATTTGCTGAATAGCCTCTTCAAAATGTGCAATATGATACTGATGACATGCCAGCATCTATTTCATCATTTAACAAGCTACTTTTTGGGAATGATAAATGGTGGATTAGGCGAAAGGTATTTGGCTCTCTTTTTTTGGGTATGATGCCTAACGGCGATATGCTAAATGGTGAGAAAAGAGGGGAATCAAATGAACCTGCTATCCTACCTTCCTTAATTAACTTCTCTTTAACACTGTGTGCGTAAGTATCCACTGACTTTACATTTTTTAACTGGCTCACACCCTTCACCCTGAAATACTGGTAAAGGGAAACCTTTGGAGAAACCTTCAATTAGGAACTTGGCTGTCTCCTGGCCTGGATATATGTCCAACCATTGCTGCATACTTGCTAGTTTCACTGGGGTGTGCGCTTTTTGCATAAATATCCCTCTGGGAGCTTTGAATATTGGAATTCCTTTTTGAAACACCTGATCAAAGGGTGGGGCCCAGAACTCATCATATTGAAACCATTCTAAACCCACAAAATTTTATACGCTTCTAGCACATGCTCCATGTGTTGAAACAGCTTGCTGCAATACTCCAGGTGCTTTTCACCTAGCACACTGGAGTATATTGCAAATGACTGACACCAATTATTAAAAGACCTCGCCACAGGTCTTCTCCTATCACCCTCATCTTTCTCATCTGATTTTTTTTTTTTTTTTTTTTTTTTATAATTTCTGTTGACAAATTCCTTTTTTTTTTTTTTTTTTTTTAAGCGACAGAATATGTACGAATTGACCTTTCCATATTTTTTCCTTAGTCTGAGGAGTAAGGTGGTAACCTAATGGCGAGATCTCACATGGTAACGTCTCTTTAAAGCACACTTCTGGTACCGATGCGCTAGATATATTAATCTCAGCTGGTAATAGATATTGTGAATTAACATTAGCTGACTGATTGTTATTAACATTACCTATATTGCTTAAGCTGACAGAATGTCTATTTTGATTAGACCATACATTACAATAATTACTAGTTTAAATTGCAGGTGTATTCATAGTGTCAGCTAATCTGTTAATGGATTCCATAATGCTATTAAGTGTGTTCTAACTTACCTATACCGCCAGGGGGCGCTGGAGCATTTGTTATATCTGAAGCAGCATAATGCTGCTCTCTGTTGCCTCCAGTGGCCATCTGCGGGATGTCTGTGATACTCACACTGCTTGCAGCCGCATGCTGTGGTAATAATACTGGGCAGGGTTTGTCTCTCCTCACAACCGCAGACACTGCCTCTGTCCTCTGTATAGCTGACGCTCCTCTAGCCCACCCAGCACTGCCTCTGGGCGGCGATGGGGACCGGACCCTCCTCTATTTCTTTTCTCTCAAGCTGACCTGATGCTGCATAGTGGCTGCTGGTTTTTCCAGCCATGCTGTGCTGCTGTCTTCTCTGTCCTGCGACACCAGCAGCTGCGGAGACGGTTTATGGCAGCGGGTCCGGCGGTTTTGAATGTCATTAACAGCTGTTCTACCTCTGACTACAGGGGAATACCACAGGATACTGTACTGAATTTACCTCAGCCAAAGCACTTTGCTCATTATCATTCTCTGCCGAAGCCAGGCATTTTCTAAGTCCTTCTTCTCCACCTTTATCCCCAGCTTTTCTCCAACACTTGCCTCATAAAGGTTTTCATAGCCATGAATTAAGTACTTCAGGAGCCTGTTTTCACCTTCACTGAGCTTGTTGCAAAGCTTGTTGCACCTTCACTGCTTGGCTGGGAACAGGTGTGAGTGCACCTGTGAGAGATTCCTATATATAATAAGCCCTTTTCCAGAACATTCCCCATGGGTCACATGACCATTTGGGATATCACCAATAGCCTTGCAACCCTTAACCCCGCCCCCAGCCCAATTTGCCATTCTCTTAAAGGGACATTAACCCAAATACATTAACCTGTATATAGCCCTAAATATTTACACTATTGCTTCTATTCTCTTATTAATAAAGGGAGGGGCGACCGCATTCCCATGCTGTCGGGCTCAAAGCCTTAAGCCCTCCTATTTCATTCTCATTTAAAGGGCAACTGCTTCTTGTTAAGGCATGAAATTGCAGGATCTACCACAGGAACTTCCCACTTTTGAAGAAAACTTTCTTCAGTAGAATACTGCTGAGCAAAATGTTTTGGAGGAGTAAAAATCTTTGGATGAGGCCTGTTCTTATATTGGAGAAGTTCTACCAGTGAATGTATCAGAAAAGTCTTAGCTGGGTTTGGAAATTTAAAGGACCCCATACCTTGGGATGAGCAAATTCAGACTTCCCTAATGCTATGCAGTAGCGTACAGTGTCAATAAGGGTAAGCTATAACATCCTTAAGCTTAGATGAAATATCTGCTATAAGCATGTCATCCTGATATGTTTTCTCAGAAGGAAAAAAATTTCCTCAATTACCACCTCCTCAGGTAATATGTCTGGCTCAAAGGCAAAGTGTCAGAGAATGGTTTGCAGAAGAACTGGCATATCTGCTAATGCCCAATAGAATCGCAGATTGTGAGCATCTACAAATGCGGATAATGCAAAATTGCTCACACAATGCTTGACAGATTCTGGTGCCCAGTGGCCTATTTAAAACCAGCAGTGTGATCCGCTAGTTGCTGAATGATCTTCAGCTCCCCACCAAGCGCCCGAGTTCCTGATAATTATTGGATTTCCTGTTACTGTCCCAGCTTGCCTTTGACCTGTCCTGTATCCATTCCTGGCTTTGACCCTCGGCTTTCTCTATTGACTCCGCTTCTGCCTGCTGATCCATGTATGACCTTTGGCTTGCTCTTTGGACTCTGGCTACTACCCGATTATCAGTCTATGATACCGGCTTACTCCTAACCCTGCTTGCTGCCTTACTCCTGGCTGATATTCAGTGTATGACTACTGGCCTGGCTCCTGCCCATGCTCCTGTCTCTCCCTTCTGCCAAGTCTCACCTGGTACATCTAATGGACTCCTGCCCAGCAGTGAATCCTGCTTGTCCAGCAGAAATCTCTTCATCACTTCAGCCTGTTGCAGCTGGCAACCTCTGCTTCTTTGGGCATAGCACTCTCAGTCACCACCTTCAGTAGTGCCCTGCACTCACCTGCAAAGGAAGACCTCTCAGCACTTCAGCCTCAGACCAGGTACGTGACACAAAAAACGATAAAGGAGAATTTGAAGGAACACAGTTGTGACCCTTGCTATTGATGGCCTTGATAAAGCCTGACATTCCTATCATGAGATCTGACATTAGGGCAGAAAATTCCTTTATGGACAGGAAAGAGGAAGCTTGGGTGGTAGATGGGCCATCAGAATAGTCAGAGGAAGGCAGGGAATCAGATTGCCAGCAATCAGAATACAATAGTAGTAGAGAAACGAACACCATAGGATCCAGAGTATTGCAGCAACATTACAGGAAGGACCCGCTTCATTAAGCCAAGGAGTCAACCAATCTGGAGCATGCAGTATTAATATTATTATACAGGATTTGTTAGGTAGGGGCAGAAAAGGCTTCCCTGAAGAGAAGGGTTTTCAGGGATCATCTAAAAGCAAACAGAGTAGGAGATAATTGGACATATTGGGGTAGGGAGTTCCATAGGATGGGAAAGGCTCAGGAAAAATACTGGAGGCGTGCATGGGAGAAGGTGACGAGGGAGTTAGAGAGCAGGAGGTCTTGGGAGGAACAAAGAGAACAATTAAGTTGGTATTTTGAGACTAGGTTAGTGATGTAGTTGTGGGCTGAGTTGTGTATGACTTTGTAAGTTATTGTTAGTATTTTGAATTTAATTTGTTGTGTGAGCGGAAGCCAGTGGATGGATTGAGAGGTGTAGCAGACGCTTAGCTTAACGGTTGGTAAGGTGGATGAGCCTGACAGCAGCATTCATAATGGACTGAAGGGAGGACAGCCTGTGTAAAGTTAAGCCAATGAAAAGAGAGTTGAAGTAGTTTAGGCAAGAGATGACCAGGAAGTGAACTAGGAGCTTTGTGGTGTCATTGGTTAGAAAGGGGTGTATTTTGGAGATGTTGCAGAGGTTGAGGCGGCACGATTTGAACAGTGATTGGACGTGGGGACAAAACGATAGTTCAGAGTCCAGGATTATACCTAGAACCATGCAATGAGGGGATGGGCTAATAGTTGTGCCATCGATCTTGACAGAGAAATCAAGGGAAGGGGCACATGGAGAAGGAAAAATGATGAGCTTTTTTTTTTTTTTTAATAGATTGAGTTTGAGGAAGTGGTGTGACATCCAGACTCATATGTCTGTTAGTAAATTAGCGATCCATGAGGAGGCTGAGGGGTAGAGAGATAAATTTGGGTGTCATTAGCATAAGGTATCGGAAGCCTTGGGAGGCTATCAGCTGACCTAGGGAGGAGGTGTAGATCGAGAACAGGAGTAGCAGCTGCAGTGACTATGATGCAACCAGGAATCTTGACAGGAAAGAATCATCGTGGTAGAGGAGAGAGAAAAGCTCCATAGAAAGAAGGTAGGTAAATTCTCAGTAGAGAAGAAGTCCATTACCTAAGCACACGAAAAACTGAGTTTCAGGGGGAGTGGGGTTATATAAGAGGATGCAACTGCAGATAATGTGGATAATGACAGAACTCTGGACGGCCGCACTCCAATGCTAAAATGATGCTTTATTCAAATAATATTTAGGACACAGCAAATGACATCACAACGAAAGATGCTGACACGTTTCACACCAAGGCTAGTGCTTACTCATAGCTGGTCATTGTCCAAATTATTTGCATGCTGTGGCTTGCACCCAGATCCCTTCACCTGGAGCAATTATCTTTGAGTTCTCAGGACCTGCCTTTGAATGGTGGTGTATATCTCTCTTGAGGATGCAACTGCAGCCTTCTCTTTTTCTGGCAGTATCCAATCATCTGACGGTAGCTGCATATAACCCACTATAGGCTAATGTGTCTCAGTGTATGACTAAGAAAGTACTGTTTCAGTATCTGCTGGAGTGCTGTCAATTGTGCTGTCAAGCAGAGAACCAAACTGTTGAGCTGCAGGAACATGGGTAGGCAGTTTATCTTCTTTTTACATTGGTGTCCTTTTGCCCTGCACAAAATCACGACAAATCGTGGTTAAAAAAAACTGACCTAAATTTTCTGCCTGAAAACACTATGCTCAGGTGTGAATAGGCCTAAGCACCAGGTAGAGAGATCTGCTAGCTATAATGTAGTTAAGTCTCCTTTGACACTTAAAGAGAACTACAGGATAAGAAGAAATACAAGACCTGTCTGAATTGTTTGTTTTGTGAGCTATTATAAATATGTACCTCCGTTAATCTCTTAAATAAGCCACAATAGTAAGCTGTGAAACATGCAGAGTTCAAGCCTACCCCCATTTAGAAAACAGGACTTCCTCTTGCTAGATCTCTACTTGGATAGTACACTGGTTATAGGCTGCATGTAAGGGGAAGCTTTGATTTAGTATATACACCGATAAGCCATAACATAATGAACACGCACCATAACATTTCGAGGCATGAACTCAAACTCTGAAAGTATTTTGTGGGATCTGGCACCAAACCATCAGTGGCCAATTCTTTAAGGCCTGTAAGTTGCGAGATGGGGTCTCCATGGGTTGGACTTGTTTCTCCAGCACTTCACACAGATGTTAGATTGGATTGAGATCTGGAGGCCAAGTCAACTCCTCAAACTCATTGTTGTGCTCCTCAAACCATTCTTAAAATCATGAGACCAGGCCACCTTCTTCCATTGCTCCTATCATCCAGTTCGGATGCCAACATGCTCATTGTAAATGCTTTTGGCTGTGGTCAGTATGGGCACCTGACCTGTACACACTGTTCTATATCGGACCACACAGGGCTGCCTTCACTTGCTGCATCAATGAGCCTTGGCTGTCCATGACCCTGTCAACAATTTTCCTACTTTGGACCACTTTTGGTAGGTCCTGAACACTGCACACTGTGAAATTTCACAAGAGGTGCAGTTTTGGAGATGCTCTGATCCAATCATTTAGGCTAGGAGTGGGTAATTACTATTTCAAAGTGGCCACAAATGAGTAACGTGGAGGCCCAAATCAAGGGTTGCATCTAGCAAAAGTATATTTATTAAACCAGCAGACTTAAGGCAATCATACACCGATTGCAATTTTGATCCATGAATGTGCTGACTCTTCTTACCAATTCGTTCACCAACCTGAAAACCCCACAGAGCACGCAGGAAGAGAATGCCCAAGACATAGCGAGTGACCACACCGACCCTGCAAAGAGATGGGTTTCTCCACCCGTGCACGAAGAAGGCCACGTTTCTCCCCCCCCCCCATTGCTCAGGGGCTGCAGCCTCAACAGTTGTAAGCCCACTTTGACTTTTATTTTGATGGTGGAAGCATTTTAGCCTAGTTTACCAATGAATCTACTACACTATAAAAGCTCTCCCGACTTGCTCTTTTCTACAGTGGACACTTTGAGCTTTACCAGAGACCACTGGACAGCTCCTCAAGATCATTTGGTCTGTGATCTGCCACCCCCACGTCAGACCCTAGGAATTAAGCAAAGGTATTCTAGTGCAGGAAAATCACAAAAGAACACCCAACGTCTACCAGGCTCAGCTATCTAGACACTACGCATGGTGTGATCACAGTCGTAGCAAACATGTCCTAAAAAGAAAGATTGGCAAAAATGAGCTCCAAATACAGGGAGCAGCCCTTCCACCTTTTTCCTTCATTACAAAGTTCAGCAAAGACTTAAACCTCATACACACGGTACGACTGTTGGCAGGGGATGGTCTGCTGACAGACTGTTGTCCTAAAATCTTACCGTTAGTATGCTCCTTTTGACATTTGTCCAATTCTCATCCAACAAATGTTGGATGACAGGCTAGTAAATTTTCAGAGGACAACAGTTTGACGTCAGATTTTTGTATGGTCAGTACACAAATCCGTCACCCAAAAGTCAAAAGTAAAAACACGAATGATCGGAATCAGTGCTTACCAAACATAAAATTAGCAGAAGGGGCCCAAAAGGTGGCACTCAAGAGCTGAAATTCCTTGTAGTACATCATCATCATACATCACAAAATTGTCTACTGTTAAAATGCAAGACAAGATCCTGGCACACACCCTTTTGCCAAAAACCAGACACTCAAGGTTGCCCAACAATCGTACCGTGTGTACAAGGCTTTAGGCTCCGTTCACACCTAGGTGAATTTGGGCGTTTTCTGTTCAGCTCTAAAAACACCCCAAAACACCCAACAAGACAAATCCCATTCATTTCAATAGACCCCGTTCACATCTGAGCGTTCTGTCGCCAAAACAAAATGCCTGTCGCTCAAAAAAGTACAGGAGCTTCTTTTTTGGCAGATCACAGGTGTTTTAATTCTTCTACTCAGATGACCTTGAAAACGCCTGTACAAAAACGCCAGAAAAAACACCTGTAAAACAGAAACGCCTAGGTGTGAACGGAGCCTTAGGCAGAGCCAAGAATTAAATATATATGCGCACTGCGCTTAGAACTGTGTAGGAACTAAAAGTAAAATGTAACATTATAAGAATATAAACAAAGTACTTATACCAAAAACGAAAAAGTAAAAAAAGGTGAAAAGGTGAAAAAAATATATTACAAAACATACATTTTACAGTAGTGCTCAAATAATAATAAACTGTCCAAAAATATATAATTCAGTTTCCATAGGAAACGATAGATTCCAGTCCCTTCAAATGTGATGAGTGCAACAGCCTGTCAAAACACCAATAATCCTCCACACAGTGATAAGTGCCACTTCAGCTCCCTTACTTCAATACAGGGCATTTTCACCCCCTTTCTGCTCAGGCCAATTTTCAGAGATTCAGCACTAACATTTTGAATGACAATTGCGTGGTCATGCAACGCTGTATTTTTTTTTCCCCCACAAATAGAGCTTTCTTTTGGAGGTATTGGATTACCTCTGCAGTTTAAATTTTTTGCGCTATAAACAAGAAAGAGCAACAAGTTTGAAAAAAATAAATATTTTTAACTTTTTGCTATAATAAATATCCCAAATTAGAAAAAACAAAACTCAGTTTAGGCCGATATATATTCTTCTACAAATTTTTGGTAAAACGAAACCCGCAATTATTGCGCCTACAAGATCTATTTATGGCATTTTTATCATCATTATATATATATATATATATATATATATATATATATATATATATATATATATATATATATATATATATATATTTTTTT
Organism: Lithobates pipiens; assembly: GCF_037356315.1. Classification (NCBI taxonomy): domain Eukaryota; kingdom Metazoa; phylum Chordata; class Amphibia; order Anura; family Ranidae; genus Lithobates; species Lithobates pipiens. Next base: position 190,613,038 of record NW_027507903.1, read on the forward strand.
TTTTTTACTAGTAATGGCAGCCATCTGCGATTTTTATCGTGACTGACATTGCAGCGGTCATATCAGACACTTTTGACACCATTTTGGGTCCATTGACATTTATACACCGATCAGTGCTATAAATATGCACGGATAACTGTATAAATGTCACTAGCCGGGAAGGAGTTAACACAAGGGGCAATCAAGGGGTTAAATGTGTTACCTAGGGAGTGATTATAACTGGGGGGGGTGGGACTGACTAGGGCAGGAGACCGAGCGGTGTTCCTATATACTAGGAACACAAGATCTGTCTCCTCTCCCCTGACAGGATGTGGATCTGTGTGTTTACACACACAGATCCATGTTCCTGCTTTTGCACAAGCGATTGCGAGCGCCCGGTGGATATCGCGGCCACCAGGCACGCGTATTGGCTCCTCAGTGACACGGCTGGCGTGCGCGCCCCCTATACCGCCGGGAAGCTGAGGACGGCATATGACAACAGCCCAGGATGGGAGATCCCATTTGCAGACGTCATATGACAATGGGCGGGTAGAGAAGTGGTTAGGAATAAAGCTGCTGTTGCCATTCACGCTTGTGTCTGGCAAAATCACTTAAGTGTTAAATCGAAGAGCTGTTAATGGACACCTAATTCCATCCAGATAGTAGGGTTCACACTCCACATGTAGGGATAAAAGTGAAGTCAAAGCCTCCAATAGTGTAAAATACCTTAAGGTAGCTAGTTTATTTAAAAAGTATTGCACGTACATTGAATAAAAATCAAAAACCACCTTCATAATGTTAATCTCATTTGTGCCCAGTGATACTTTGATGCGATCTCGCCGTTCCTTCCTTCGCACGCCACCAGTCTCCATCCCGGCAGCAAAGTATAGTTGACCAACACGTTTCGCCACTTCTGACTTCGTCACAGGGGGTGACGCTATGGCTCGGCAATGAAGCTAAAAGTATCCTCCTCCCTAAACTGGCCAATGGCGTATTTTTTAAACTCAACATCAAGTACATGTAACCACATACAATATTGTCTGCCTACTTTACCTATTAGTGACTGACTTCAAATATTGACCATTGCACAATCCATCACAGTATCTAAATTGATACCAATTCCAGTAAATGGAGCAATGAACCCCACCTTGAAGCCTCTGTATCATCGTTATGTGCACTTAACCCCGCACTTGCTGGGTAGAAACAAAAAAGCATGTGGGAAATGTAAACAAGTCACCATGCTAGGAGACGAGCATCCTTTCTCACCAAACTGGTCGTGATTATGAAAGAACTGAGCCCATAACACGTGTCACGACTCATGTCGTATATACACTAGTATGCTCTTGTGGACTGATGTATATAGGACACACCAGACTATCAAAGTAAGAACTAGCGAGCATGTGACAAAAGTAATAAAAAATAAAATAAAAGGATACAGATACCACAGTGTCTCAGAACATTTTAGACGCCATCATGCTAGGGGCCCTTCCACCCTCCAATTTTGGGGTGTTGAAGGGGTCTTCCTATCATGGAGGGGGTCACATAGGGTTAGGGACCTCCAAGAGGGAAACAAAGTGGATCCATCCATTACGGACGATGAGCCCTGAAGGGTTAAATATAGATCTTGATATAAAACTGCTTTATCTGTGATTATTAAAATACGTTGGATATACTGGGTTCTTACTGAAGCTATTTTTCTTTAAAATAGATATATTTTTCTAATTAGTTATCTTTGAATTAATGTTAGGGAAAATTTATATTAATGTGTATATGAATCTTGCTGTAAAAGCATGAGTATCGCTCCTCTAACTTTAAGATTTGCAGTCAGTGAGTCATTTTAATATTAGATACTGATATATAATTTGCTGGTATAACTGGCATATTTTTTGACAGCAAGATTCTGTTATTCAATGTTCCCCACGCAATGGTTGCTTTTTTTTTCTTCTATTCAGCAAGTGCGGGTTTAATTGCAAATAAGGATGATGCCGCAACTTCAAGGTGGGGTTTGTTGCTCCATGTATTGGCTATATTGACTGGTCGCCATTGGTATCCATTAGGACACACTGTGACTGACTGCAAAATGGTTAGTATTTGAAGTCAGTAATAGATTAATGGAGTAGACCGAAAATATCATATGTGCTTACATGCACTTGATGTTGAGTTGAAAGAGTACACTATTGGTCAGCTTAGGGAGGAGGATACTTTAGCTTTATTGCCGTGCCACCATCCCCTGTGATGAAATCAGAAATGTCACGAAATGCGTAGGCACCACCAGCGCTGGGCAAGAGGGGCAGCTGCCCCATGCGAAGTGATGGGGTAGCCCCCTTACCGAATGCTTCAGCCCTACTGACAGCTGACACAAAATGCACAGTGCATGCAGCCGGAGCAAAAAGGAGGGAAAGAATAGTCACAAGGTGGTACCACTCAGTTCATGTCATGAATTAGCAATGCGTGAGGAGGGCACAATTCCGCAGCCTGACCCTGGGCCATGATCCAGTTATAAACACACTTGCTGTCTAGGATGTATATAAAGTATCTCACAAAAGTGAGTACACCCCTCACATTTTTATAAATATATTATATCTTTTCATGTGACAACATTGAAGAAATGACAAGTTGCTACAATGTAAAGTAGTGTACAGTTTGAGTTATTTTGAGGGGACAGGGAATTTACACTGTTATACACACAGCCATTAATGTCTAAACTGCTGGCAACAAAAGTGGGTACATTCCTAAGTGAAATTGTCCAAATTGGGCCCAATTAGCCATTTTCCCTCCCCAATGTCATGTGACTCATTAGTGTTACAAAGTCTCAGATGTGAACGGGGGGCAGGTGTGTTAAATTTGGTGACCTCGCTCTCATACTGGTCACTGGAAGTGAAACATGGCACCTCATGGCAAAGAACGCTCTGAGGATCTGAAAAGGAATGGTTGCTCTACATAAAGATGGCCTAAGCTATAAGAAGATCAAGACCCTGAAACTGAGCTGCAGCAAGATGGCCAAGACCATACAGCGATTTAACAGGAGAGGTTCCACTCAGAACAGGCCTCACCATTATCGACCAAAGAAGTTGAGTGCACATGCTCAGTGTCATATCCAGAGGTTGTCTTTGGGAAATAGACATATGATTGCTGCAGAAGTTGAAGGGGTTGGTGGTCAGCCTGTCGGTGCTCAGACCACACTGCATCAAATTGTTCTACTTGGCTGTTGTCCCAGAAGGAAGCCTCTTCTAAAGATGATGCACAAGAAAGCCCACAGTTTGCTTTAGACAAGCAGACGAAGGACATGGATTACGGGAATTATGCCCTGTGGCCTGATTAGACCAAGAAACGTATTTGGTTCAGATGGTGTCATTCTTGTGTGGCAGCAACCAGGGGAGAAGTACAAAGACAAGTGTGCCTTGCATACAGTCAAGCATGGTGATGGGAATGTCACGGTCTGGAACTGCACAAGTCCTGCCAGCACTGGGGAGCTACAGTTCATTGACAGAACCATGTAGCCACATACCTAAGCAGCACATGATCCACTCCCTTCGGAGAAAAGGAACGGATTGGCCAAGCATGTCTCCAGAACTAAACCCTATTGAGCAGCTGTAGGACATCCTCAAAACAGAAGGTGGAGGACCGCATGGTCTCTAACATTCACCAGCTCCGTGCTGTCATGGAGGAGTGGAAGAGGACTCCAGTGGCAACCTGTGAAGCTCTGGTGAACTCCATGTCCAATAGGTTTAAAGTGGTTGTAAACCCTTACAAACCACTTTGACCTACAGGTAAGCCTAGATTAAGGCTTACCTGTAGGTCCAAGAAATATCTCCTAAACCTATACGGTTTAGGAGAGATTTGCCCGAAGACAGGCACCGCTGTCTACGGCGCATGTGCCGTAGACAGCGGCGCGCAGGCGCACTGAGCGTGGCATTTCCAACAACGGAGCTGCCGCGCGTGTCAGCTCCCGCGCGGGAGTGACGTCATCGCGGCTCCGCCGAATGACAGCGGCGGAACTGTGAGACCACACCGAAAAGATGGATGCGCCGGACTACAGGGGACAGCGGTGACATCGCTGGCTCCTGTGCCAGGTAAGTGACACATAATGGGCTACTATGCAATGCATAGTAGTCCATTATGCTTTGCCTTTGCAGGGAATGAAAGAGGAAGTAAACCCATCAGGGTTTACTTCCTCTTTAAGGCAGTGCTGGAAAAAGATGGTCGCACAAAATATTGGACACTTTGGGCCCAATTTGGACATTTTTCACTTAGGCGTGTACTCACTTTTGTTACCAGCGGTTTAGACATGAATGGCTGTGTGCTGCATTTACTTTGAGGGGGGCAGCAAATTTACACTGTTATACAAGCTGTACACTAACCACTTTACATTGTAGAAAAGTGTAATTTCTTCAGCGTTGTCACATGAAGATAATAAAATATTGACAAAAATGTGAGAAGTGAACTCCCTTTTGTGAGATACTGTATGTATGCTGGACAGCAAGTCATTAAAGGGGGTCTTTAGAGGCAATAGCTCTACTTTAACTCCCAGCTGGGAGTTTTGAGTTTTTCCACAGCCAGTCAACATAGTCTGTGTGTACATGAGCCCTTATTGAAGCTTTTACTCAACAATAGGGAGTGAAAGGTCAATTTGCATAAAAAAAAAAACAAAAAAAGGAAAAAAAAAAAAAACACAACTTGTTTAGCACCACTGTATAAGTAGCAAATACATTGTCAATGAAGCTTAAAAAAAAATAAAAAGTACTACTTACTACTCATGTAAGTAGTAGTGGATAAGTGACTGCTTTTAGTTTTGAAAAAGCAACACCAATATTATTGGCAAACACTTTTGTTGTTCTCAAGTTTAATTATCAGAAAAATAGTGCTTATACACAACTAATAAATGCACCAGGATGCACAAGTACATCAAAAACCTGACTTTTTTTTTTATTTTAATATAAAAATGCAGCTTTGGAAACCCATCATACATATATGTCCCTAACATAATGCTTTAGGTCTTAGAAATAAAAATAAAGTACTAATTCTATATACATCACATGTACCATACAAAATGTATCCAAAGGTTCTATTGCTACCAAGCTTTGCTAAATTATAACAGGTTACCTAAACCCATTTCCATAAAAAAAACAAAAGAAAACAAGGCATTTATATTTTTTAACAGATTTTGATGCATATTCCTTGAAACCATGTTGAAATTTATGTGCCTGCAATATAAAATACATGTTAATACATTGACAAAATTAAATTCTTAGCTTAAAGCAAATTAAAATTTTAAACAAAAACAACCCAGGCACATATATAATTAAATTTATATATATTTATGTTTATAAAAAAAATAAAATCTATGGGATAAAGGTAGTGGATCTTTAAAGGGAACAATGTGCCAGAAACACCCTTATTTCAAAAATTTAAAAAATATTTAAAACATGAAAAAGGTCTTAAAAATAAAAGGGAGCATAAAAAAAAAAAAAAAAAAACACACACACGAAACTTTGGGCTGCAGTTGAGTGCGACAATTTTAGACGCGATAATACAGCTTGAACATGTCCTGCTATTTTTGGAATACTTTTTAGCAGACTGCATCTTATGACACCACAAATACATATGGTTTCTTAAATAAACATATATATTTTTTTATTTATATGGAAAGACTTCTACGTGGGAGCTCTAAAGGGGTTTTGCACTCCAAATGAATAGTGAACTGTTAACGCGATCTGCTGCACCACCAGTACTTTACAGGTAACAGTTTCAGATTTGAAGAAATCTTTGTAGGCTGCCATGGTTGAGCACTCTCTAAAGCTGCTTGTGGCATCAATGGCATCTAAATCAATGACCTGGAAAAAAGCATACAACAAATGCAGCCACGTTCAGTAAATTCCTTTTGGGTCAGAGATTCAGAGGGAATTGCAATTCAGAGAACTATCATTTTAAAAAGTTTGTGCCTGCCATGGCATCCTAAATATTCATCTCATTAAAGGCTTACCTAAACCTGCCGTGCCATTCCAGGTGAAACACTGAAGCCCGAGCTTTCAGAGTTTATACTTTGGTAACATGATTTCGTTCACTGTGCAAATGTGAATTAGGGAAGGACAAGAGTCCTGCGGTTATAATCCAAGCTAAACAGACAATTCTTGGTAGCTCAATCGTCCTATGAAAAGAGCCAGTGACTGATTGCTGAAGATTGATATCAGATTACCAACAGGTGGAAATAGGTTTATGGTGCAATATGTAGTGGCAATCAATTGCGCATTACTCATCATGCAGTGCTTCAACTTTGTGCAAATTATCGCAACCATACGATATAATGTAGTTTACACTGGAGTGCCATTTGTTTCATACATTAGTGACATGATAATGTTGGATATTCTTCAGACATTCCTTACAGATTTTAGAAGCAAAAGCCTATAGAAATAATTTTATTAGGGAGAGACTCCTCACTGCTACTAAAAGGCAGGGTTCACCTTTCCACCAATAAAAAAACGCTATAAAGGAAGAAAAAATAATGTTTTTTAGCTTTAAGAACTTAAGGCCAAAAGATTCTCCCAATGTCCTGGTAAAATAAAATAGTTTATATGTAATAGCACATTGTATTCTTTGCAATGGTAAGTACATAATTTAAAATACTTAATTACAGTAGTCAAAATATGAAAAATGGATAAGCTAGGTAGCAGTACATTAAATATATTTTAAACATAGCTATTTTCCAATCTAGCGAAGTCTTACAAAACATTTTGTCATTATGTAAAGTGGTGCTAAGGCTCAACCCTTTTTAAACTTAAAAAATTACAATTATACATCTAATTTTAGAGCAAATAAAAAACTTTCAACAGGTGTTCACCTGGTAGGAATTACTACGTCAGAGTGAGAATAAGTTAAGTGTTTCCCAATATACAATTATGTACATAATATGAACACTATAAACAGAATGCTTTAGTGGAAGCTCCTCCAATCAACTATAAAGTAAAGTCATCCAAGGAGCAGCAATAGCTTCATGCTCCTTTACAAATAATATCTTCACCTTTCGGAGATTAGGAATTGTATTTTCAGTACATTCTTTCAGAGGAAGAGGTCAGAGATAAAGCTTAAGAGTACATGAGGCATGGTGTGTCTCAGTAGCACCTTCATCAGTCAATATCGCTAAAGTCACTAACGGATTCTCCTTGAACTCTGCTTAAATGGTTCAAAGCACGGTCATAAGCAACTCTGACAGCCTTCCGAATACTCGAGTTACGCCCTTCCATCATCTTCAATTTGTCAATGGTTTCTTCTATCCCAAGAGGAACCATTTTTGACTTTGGAAGCCACTGCCTAAACATACAAAAGAAAAAAAATATTTAAGTTTGATCAAAGTTATACAGGAAAGGAAACAAAATGTACACTGTAGTGTGGAAAGAATAGGTCAACCAAAAAAAAATAAAAATGGAGATACATTTTGTGTTGTAATTATATAGCCAATGTATTTCCATTAGGGGTGCACCGAATGGGTTTTTTGGTACCGAAACAGATACCGAAAATGAAAAACACACTAGGCCGAAAACCGAAACAGCACAGATACCGAAAATGACTGTTTTTAAAAAATATTTTCATACAGCAGATGGTCAGAGACTGGGGACATATTACAGGAGATGGTCAGAGACTGGGGACATATTACAGGAGATGGTCAGAGACTGCAGGCATGGTACAGGAGATGGTCAGAGACTGCAGGCATGGTACAGGAGATGGTCAGAGACTGCAGGCATGGTACAGGAGATGGTCAGAGACTGCAGGCATGGTACAGGAGATGGTCAGAGACTGCAGGCATGGTACAGGAGATGGTCAGAGACTGCAGGCATGGTACAGGAGATGGTCAGAGACTGCGGACATGGTACAGGAGATGGTCAGAGACTGCGGACATGGTACAGGAGATGGTCAGAGACTGCGGACATGGTACAGGAGCTGGTCAGAGACTGGGGGATATGGTACAGGAGCTGGTCAGAGACTGGGGATATGGTACAGGAGATCAAAGCAGCCTCACCAGTTCCCCTCAGATGCAGCCTGCCTGATAAAAATGCATGCACAGTGTTTTCCATGTATTCCAATGGCTTTAGTTCACACCATGCAGTCAGTTTCCGGTGCGGAAACTGACTGCATGGTGTGAACTAGAGCCATTGGAATACATGGAAAACACTGTGCATGCATTTTGTGCAAAAAAAAAAAAAAAAGCACACGGAACTGCATCTGGTGTGAACTGGCCCCAAGCAAGCTACCTGGTTCCGTTCCAACAGACTTCTATTGGGAATGCTCATATCGTTACCTCTACTAGCAATAACTTAACCCTTCAAGATTATTATTTTTTTATATCGTCAATAAAGTGAGTACAGCCTTTGTCCTGTGACCTGGTTTATATAGCATGGCTCCATTCACACAAGTGGCCAGAGGTAGATAGTTTCAGAGGCAAACAAATGACTTTTGGATGCAGCAGCACTGTGGGCACAAAAAACTTGATTTAGCTGCGGACAACACTCTGCAATGCTTGCCCTGGGCACACTCTTTACCCCTTATGCAGCTTGCCAGTGTCTAAATGCAGCCTCACCCATGCCCGGATCTGTGCGGTGATCTCCGTGTGTCACGGAGCTGTGCATTGAATTGCCTGGGCGGCTGCAGTAACATTGTCCCGCCTCCTGTAATCACGTCACGCTGATTTAATGTCCCGCCATTGGATCAGTGTACCGTCTGTCACAGGAGGCGGGACATTGTTACTGCAGCCGCCCAGGCAATTCAATGCACAGCTCCATGACACACGGAGATCACCGCACTGTCGGGCGGGAGGAAAGGAGGAGGGAGGACGGAGGACAGAGGACGAGCCAGGAAAACACCCGTGCAATGGGCGGCACCAGGAGGCGGAGCCCCGCAAGGCCCCGCCCCATCGGCAAGATTTCCCTTCTCGGCAATTTGCCGAAAACACCATTTTCGGCCGAAATTTCGGCGCATCCCTAATTTCCATGTTTTGGTTGACCTTTTCCACACTACTTTGGAAATCTTTTTTTGTGTTGTGGTTATATAGGCAGTGAAAACACTAACTAAAAAGGTAATATAGAACTGCCGTCCCAATATAAGAACTATAATCCACAAAGGTGGAATGCTAAGATATAAAAGGGAGTAACTGAAGGGTTTTGGGCATAATGGTTATGGTTGTTATTAGACAGGAAAACATGAAAATACATAGAACAGTCTAGCGACATACAAAAGATTTCATCGGGCAGTGAAAAGTCAATGGGGAATCCAAGAGTTCTAAGATTACATTTGAGTACACAATTATTTTTCATAGAAAATATGCATTCAAATGCTCAGCTTTGATTAAACAAAATAATTTAGTACAGTAACTTAAAGTGTTTGTTACTCCAACACTTAATTTCTGATATGTGCCCATTTGTATGAGAAAGTATCCTGTTCTCTCTGTATTATTGCTTCCTCTATGTGAAATCCCTGGTGTTCCTGACAGACTACTTGCTTTCCTATTAAAAACTGACCACACTAAGCAGGAGTGTAAGGTTCTCTAGCTATGAGTGTATTCTCCTCCAATGATCAGACTTGTCCGGACACGTGCCCGCCAATAACTAACTAAACAGCTGCACTTAAACACAGAATACAAGTGCTAAAGTGACTTAAACCATGCGTTGCAATGCTTAAAAACTCTCGTACAAAATTTTTTTTTTTAAACCGCACATTAAATGTTAAACCTAACAAGTAAAATTTAAATAATGTTGCGTGAAATTAACATTCCATGAATCACGCTCTCTATGCAACAGTGAAATGTGTTTATTTTTAGTGAATCAAACAATCCTTTCAAGATAATCAGTCCATGTTCAATTCTCTCCATCTCTTATGCAGCCTCTTACCAGCAAATGAGACCCCAACTTATAGGTGGCCTCATAAGAATTTCAAAGATACCAGGATCTTGTAGCATGGATCACAGGCAGAGCGTTTCATTAGCAAAATGAAGGATCGCACCAATCACTTCCTCTCCAACACCAGAAGCCAAAAGGATCATAGAAAAGATGACAATCTCAATAGTGAAATACCGCAAGTTTTATTTAACCACTTAAGGACCGCCTCATGTACATATACGTTGGGACTTTGAAGAGGGATATCTCAGTAACGGCAGCAGCTGCTGCCACAACCAAGATATCCCTCTTTACAGTAGGCGGTCCTGTGTACGATAATGGTAGTCTCCATGGCGGGTTCGCAGCGAGAGCACCACCCCCCTTCCCGGAGCCATCGGTAGTGGTGGAGGCGATCGGGTCATCCTTGTTGCTGGGTATAGAGACGAGAGGCTAAGATAGCCCCCACTCGGTTATAATCCAGAGGAGGGCGGAAGCGACGTCAAAATATCACTTCCGCCCATACCTCTTAAAAAAGGTAAATTTTTTTTCAATGTCATTTTTTCAAATGACTTTTTATTGCATTTAAGTCCAAATATGAGATCTGAGGACTTTTTGACCCCAGATCTCATATTTAACAGGACCTGTCGTGCTTTTTTCTGTTACAAGTGATGTTTAGGTTCCTTGTAATAGGAATAAAAGTGATCCTTATTTATTTTACCTGATTTTATTTATTTATTTTATTTTTTAACAGTGTAAAAAGGAAAAACATTTTTTTTTTTTCAAACACACTGTCCCGACGAGCTCGCGCGCAGAAGCGATCGCATACGTGAGTATTCCCCGCATATGAAAATGGTAGTCATGTAAGGTATCGAGAACAATAATTCTAGCCCTAGACCTCCCCTGTAACGCATAACATGCAACCTGTAGAATTTTTAAAAGGTCGCTTATAGAGATTTTTCAGGGTAAAAGTTTGACGCCATTCCACGAGCGTGCGCAATTTTGAAGCATGACATGTTGGGTATCAATTTACTCGACGCAACATTATCTTTCACTATATATATATATATATATATATATATATATATATATATATATATATATATATATATATATATATATATATATATATATATATATATATATATATATATAGTCTTATTTTTTTATTCAAAAAAGTGATTTTTTTTCCCCCCAAAAAAAGTGCGCTTGTAAGACCACTGCGCAAATGCGGTGTGAAAAAAAAAAAAAAAAAGTATTGCAATGACCGCCATTTTATTCTCTAGGGTGTTAGAACCCTCAAACATTATGAAAGTAATTTTCTAGCAAAAAAAACAAACAAAAAACTGTTTTAAACATGTAAACCGTGTCTGAAAAAAAGGCCTGGTCCTTAAGTGGTTAATAAAACGCATACAGATCCACTCACTTGAATCCAGAAAAATAAAGCGATTTTTGTATTAAAGTAAGTATCCGCCACTAGTTTACTTTCCCCAGTAAAAGCACCTCCCACAGTACACCTAAACACTGGCTAACCCTTTCATTGCCCTAGATGTTTAACCTCTCCCAAGCCAGTGTCATTAATACAGTGATAGTACATATTTTAGCACTGATCACTGTATATGCGTCACTGGTTTCCAAATAAGTGTCAGTGTCCAAACATCCACTGCAATGTCACAATAGTCTCGCTATAAGTTGCTGATCGCCATAATTACTAGTAAAAAATAAAAATAAATGAATAAAAATGAATAAAAATGGCAATATATATTCCATAGTTTGTAGACACTATAGATTTTGCGCAAACCAATATACGCTTGATGGGATTTTTTACCAAAAACATGTAGCAGAATATATATTGGCCTAAAGTTAAAAAAAAAAAAAGTTTTTTAGTCTCTCGTTTATAGCGCTAAAAAAAAACAAACCACACACACACACACACACACACACAGAGTGGTGATCAAATAGCACCAAAAAGAAAGCTCTATTCATGCAGTAGCACTTTTGTTGGCAGGCTTGCGGTTCCAGGGACATTTCTGTCCTTCCGTGGTCATCCTGTCGGGCTGGGGACGTTAAGGCGAAGCTACGGGCGGACGAAAGCCGCTTGTAAGCGAAAAACAAGGCCCCTTGCCTACGGCGTGGCTCCTTAGCCTTCCTGGCCTGTGGGAGTAGAGTACTCTTATCACCTGAGTCACTTAAATAATGTCATCCAAAGAGGCTCCAAAGAGCCGGTCGTCAAGGAAGGGAAGATCCATCAGGTCTTTTTTTGGATGCCTGGTCAGCAGACCAGCATTTTAAACCAAATCAGGAGCCTCAGCACCACTGCTGACACTGAAGCCCTGGATAACAGAGGGAGAGTATCCAGGGCCGCGTCACAAATGTACTTAAGGCCTTGCACTAGTCGGTCTGCTAGTTCCACGCAGACAAGAGAAGCCTGTTGCTCTCCCAATTTGCGGTGCAACAGTTTTGTCCACTCAGTGACTGCGACACAAGTGCGGATGCCAGTAATGGTCGCATGGCTGACCCCACAACCGTAAACATGGAACGAGCCACTGCCTCGGCCTTCCTGCCCAAGGGATCCTTAAATGCAGGTGTCCCCTCAACCAGAATCATGGTTACTTTTTTTTAACCTGGATACTGGGGGGGTCCACGACCGGAGGGGCCGGACACTTTTTGAGAAGGCTCTCCTCAAAGGGGTAATGCACCGCCATGTATTTGGGAACCGAAAAGGTCTGTTGCGGTTGACGCATTCATTGTAAATGAACTTGTCAAAATAAGTCAGATACGGGAACACCTTTAGGTAAATGGGCTGGCTTACGGGACCCAAATCTTCAGGGTATCACGCACAGCTGTGATAAGTGCTCCAACAAGCGCTTTGTCGCGTACAGACCCAGACTCATCCTCCCTGTCCAAACGGTCCTGGTCAGCGTCATCTGACAAGACAGAGCAGGGGTCACCAGTCTCAGCGGGACCCGAGTCTGCGTCAGAGCTCTCCCCAGAGGACGGGAGCTTTTTAGGACCTTTGCGCCCACATACTGCCTCCATCTTGGCAACAAACGAATTGAGGACCGCCGACAAGGTGTCCATGGATTTCGGGGGAAGAAGGGGGGAGGTGAGGGACCCCCAAATCCACCTCCCAGGGAATACCCAGCTGCTCAGCCCCACCGAGGCAGGGGGAGCTGTACTTACCAGTCCTGAAGACATTCCATTACAGACCCAGTCACGGATTAGTACAGGGGGGCTGCTGGCCCGGCACACTGACGCAGACATCAGTAGCCCGGTCATAAGTGTGCCCCGGAGCATAAAATCTCACCGACCATCCTCTGGAGCTGAGGTTTCATCGTGGCCGGCCTAGCGCGGAGCTGCGACCTGCACATGCTCGATGGCCAGACTGGGGAGACTACAAGGATAAGGGTATCCAACCTGTCACCCAACCGGCTGTTGATAGCAGATCACAGAATCTATTGTCTTGCGCAAAAAGCAAAGCTTCTGCAGACAAAAAAAAGAAAAAAAAAAAAAAAAAAAAAGACAGACCGATGGGCCAGTCAGGTTTCCTAGATCCTTCTTCACTAGGCAAAATAAACCGATGACTGCATGGCAACCTGGAGGGTTGTTTACCGGGGGACCACCCCCTGGGCGGAGCTGGAATGTTCTGTGTGTTACATAACAAGTAATGCCTAGTATTTTCCTAAAGTTGTGCGAAACAACCCTGTGGCTAAGAGAGGAGCTGGGTCGGTGAATATAAGAGAAAAGGACATAATTTTGTTCTGGTACAGTATTGCACAACCATGCAATTGTCAGTTTAAATAACGCAGTGCCGTATCGCAAAAAAAAAAAAAAAAAAAAAGGCCTGGTCAGTGGGGGAGTTGGTGTTAAATCTACCGCAGGTCAAGCAATTGAAACTATTAAAAATCTTTCCAGATTTGAATAGGTATTACTGAAAAGGCACTCACTCAAGGATCCCATGCAAAAAATAAAGTAACTTTAGTCAACTAAAGAAAGGGAATAATAATTCCCGTAGGTTGTGTGCGCCCCCCCCCCCCCCCCCCCCCATATTGGGTAAAAATAGATACCACTGGCTCCAAAAACTTGAATTGAAGACCACATTTAACATAATATAGAATTAATCTTAGGAAATAAAATAAATGTACATACTAGAGGACTATAAAAAAAAAAAAACACCACCTTTTTTAAACATTAACGGTTATTAATGAAACGATTCAAGTCCCAACATTTATTCCAAAAGGGATAGAAGACTTGAGCTCAAAAATTGATTTAGTTTCTAACCTGGAAATACCTTGTGTTTTATTTGCCCCCTCCAATCTGATTCAAATTGCTCAATCACAATTACAACCAAACTAGAGGGATCCTTAGGTCTTATAGGGTTTTGAAAGGCTATATCCTGGGAAACCCTTTTTGATGTTAGTTATATGTTCCCTAACTCTAGTTTGTAAAGCACGTGTGGTCCACCCCACATATTGTTTCCTGCATTGGACAACGCACTGAAGCAGATAGACCACATGTGTGGTAGCACAAGTGGTGCCATGCATGAGGCCATATGATTTTTTTTTTTGTTTAACTTCCGATGTGAATGTTCATTTTACAGCAATTCCTCCCCATGTTTTACATTTTTATACGGGGGGGGGGGGGGGGGGGATTGCTTCAAATCCCCAAACATATAAGGAAGGTATTCTATCCAAGGAAAAACAGTATTTAGTTCCCTCTGCACCAAGAATGTCAGTAATTTACTGACTTCCTAAATCTCTTGAACATCCACCAGGCCGCCCTATAATTAGTGGAATTCCCGAAAGTCTAGAGCAGTGAAGTACATATATTACTTTCCTTCAGAGGCTGGTTCATATTACACCAGCCTATCTGAAGGATACTAAAAGACACCTTCAAGTTGTTAGATAATGAATGTTTGTTGGCGACTGTGGATATGTCATCATTGTACACCATTATCCCACATGATAAAAGGTCTAAAAAGCAGTAGATTATCTGGAGAAGGGTGGCACACTATGCAGAGACCAGAGAAGATTGGAGAGCTTGTGAAATGGTTTAAATCATTTTTGGCAAAACGGACAGTACTACTTACAAAAAAGACAGGGGTGGCAAGTTTCCTCCCAGTGTGGCCAACTTGTTTGTGGCCCACTGGGAAGAGAGTGCCCTTCATAAGGCGATCTGAGATCTTAATCTGGAAAAGATTCATTGAGGATTCTCTTATGGTTTGGCATGGATCCAAAAACACTCACATTTTTGAACAAGCTAATATGTTAAAAAATAGATGTATAGTTAAGGGGTACCAAGAGAGCGTATTAAATAAAGAAATTGAGATCTCTACTCGATAGGAATACTTTGTTACAGGATACTACTGAGGAACAACAGAATATTTACCAATGGGCTTCTTCCGCAACCTATTCTAACCAATGTTATCTGGTGAATAAGTTGCTCAACATTAGAATATCCTCAAAAAGTGATAATGTTCTTGAAAAGCTATTTTCTTGACAGATCTCCCATTATCTATAGGAAAGCCCACAGCTTGCAACATTATATTGCCCCTAATGTAGTAGATATATCTTGTAAATTGAACATGTTTGGAGATTTGAAAGGATTTTTTCCCTGTAAAAAATGTATAGTATGCAGATGCACAGGGAGGAATTGCTGTAAAACTAAAACATTCACATCAGAAGTTAAACAAAAATAAAACAGTTGTATGACATCATGCACGGCATCACTAATGGTCTATTTGGATTTCACATGCTTTACAAACTAGAGTTAGGGAAAATATAACCAACATCAAAAAGGGTTTCCCAGGACATAGCCTTTCCAAACACTATGCGTTACAACATAAGTAACCCTCTAGTTCAGTTTTAATTGGGTTTTAAATCGCATGGGGGGGGGGGGGGGGAGTAAAAATATGAGGTATTTCCAGGCCAAAAAAAAAACTTAATGGATTTTTTTTACCTCAAGTCTTAGATCCCTTATGACTTAACTGTTAATGAAAATTTTCCCAAACAAATTAAGGTTTGAGAACGTTTTTTTTCCCTTTTTATAGTCCTCCAGTATTTTCATATACAATTTTAATTTATTTCATCTCAATATTTCCTAAGATTAATTATATAGAATGTCAAATGTGCTCTCCCATTCAAGTTTTTGGAGCTAGTGATATCAATTTTTACCCAGTAGGGGGAGCACAGAACCCACGGGAATTATTTGTTTTAGTTGACAAAAGTTTTTATGGATTTTTTGCATGGGATCCTTAAGTGGGTGCCTTTTGAGTAAGATCTATGCAAACATGAAAAGGTTGACTGTTAATGTGAAGCAGAAACTTAAAATCTGGAGGCGGCATTTACAGGCCTAAATTGTATTTATAAGAAATCTTCATCAGCACACTCAGCCGATCCCCTTGAGAACATCCTTTCGGAGCACACCTGCATTGGGGCGGAGCATGAGCGGACATCGGCAGGCAGCTGGAGTTGGTACTAGTGGCAGTATTTTATCTGGATAGGAAAAGTACTTTATTTCTGGATTTATGCGAGTACATCTGTATACATTTTTATTAAACACATTTTGAGATCATTATCTTTTCTATGATCCTTAGGCATTTAGTGTCAGAGGAAGTGGTTGGTGCGGACCTTCATTTGAACTCCGGTTCATTCAATACAGGAGAAGGGAATGTGGAACTAGTCATCACTAGTCTCCCACCCCTTTCCATCTATCCAGCTAATCCAGGCGAGTCAGACCATGACTGAAGCATGTAGTGCTGGGCTTTTTTTGCTGGTCAGATGCTGAATGAAGGGCCCAGCAAAATAGCCCCAAAGGAGAACACTAATGCCAACATCATTTATAGCATATAGTGGACCAACTGAGGTAATAAAAGCTCCTCATCCCAGCACTCAGTCTTACAAAGTCTCAGAAGGAGAAAAGTGGCATTGATGCCAATATAAATATCAAATATAGAATGTCAAAGCTCTACCTAAAGTTTGCCACAGGCATTTACAATCTCCTATAGATTTTCCCAAAACCTATGTAGTGTAAGGGCATAACAAATTAGCCATCGATGGAGTGAATTATTCAAGCAAACCCTTGCACTACATAGTTGTTGGCAAATCTAATATAAATTTTCTTCAATATACATCAGGGAGCAGTGTCGGTAATAGTTACATCCGGGATGCCTCAAAGCACTTTAAATGAGGGGTGTGCAACAAGCTCCAAACAAGAGGCCAACCAGAGGAGAAAACCTCATGTAACAGACCACCAAACACTGCAACCAAAAGAAGCATCCCCAGTGGCTCCAATATCCACACCATAGTACTGAGAAATACAGTGGCTTGATGGCTGAAAGGTCCAGGACGTGCCAGCGCTTTTGGTAAAATGAGCGGACACCTGAAAATGGGGGGGGGGGGATCCCTTCTCTTTAAACCATAAGGCTGAGAGATCAGCTAATATATCCAACAGGAACAGCCTCCTTGACATTTTATGTATGCCACAGCTGAGGCCTTGTCAAACAGGGGGACCTTGCAGTTTCATTGATCAGTGCAGGAGGGCAAAGTGGATCACCCACAAATCTAGAAAGCTGATGGCCATCAGCCACTCCTGCAGAGACCAGGTACCCTTCACCAAAAGATGACCCAGGACTTCCCCTAGCCTGACATGGTGTACGCAGTCAACACGTTCCAAGAGATGGTAGGAAAATACTTTACCCATCTCCAGCACTTGGGAAGACATCCACCGGTTCAGAGACTCAAGACTGATGTAAAGCCATCAGGGAGTCCAAGGAATGATGTATCCTGTCCAAAGCATGTAAAATATTCAGTTGTAAAGGGGGGGGGGGGGGGGGGGCTTGCTGTCTTTTAGCCAGTGTCAAATCACAAAAGGCCGCCCATAGCCTCGGCTTAAGGATTACTGAAGCTGTCCTGTGAGGCAGGATAGAAATAATCTAAAAGTGGCATCAATGTAGGTGCTGTTCAGTGTGCCTCTACAACCTGGTAGCCTGTAACCAGTCTGCAACCACTCATTGTTCTCCCCTGCACGTTGGTTACCCATATCATCCTTCACAGCGATAAGTTAGCAACTAGTTGCCGGACATGCAAAACTATGAAAATTATAAGAAATGGGTCGCTATTTGGGCATCAGTTTTTGGGTTCCAGAAGCTTTAATAGTACGCATTACAATACACACAATAGCAAAGGGAAACAGCTGTAGTTCTACAATGCAATAAAAATTGGCTATAGAACATTGTAAAAATGTACATGCAAAGTGTGATAAAGAGACATTTATTAATGCAAGTTCTTACCAGCTTCTTTTAGTATCAAAGAAAAGAACCAAAAACAGCTTTTCTTCAGCTCTGGTTTGCATCTGTTCTCCCGTTTTTAAAACATCCATTGGTGGAATTGGTATAGCAACACCATTATGATGGCAACCAACACGTGGCATTTTGGGGTCTATTATCTAAAAGAAGAGAGAACATCTTTGAAGCTACAAACACACACAAAACAGGAACGCACCAAAAATGGCAACCAAATTTTTAATAAGTTCCATTATTATAATTTCAGCAGGCTGTTTAAGCCCTTGTACACACGGTTGGAGATTCAGACTACCAAATCCGGATTAATTCCGGAAGAGGTCCGGAAGTGATGTTGCATACACACGGTCGGACTAAGTTGTCGGAAAATCCGATTGTACATAACGTGATGATGTTATTTCGTTAGACGGGACTACGTTCAGGCTAGTAGCCAATAGCTTTGGTCTAGGAATTTGATCTGAGCATGCGTGGCACTTTGTCCATTGGAGTAGGCTACACATGATCGGAGTATGTCCGATAGGAGCATTTTGTCGGAAAATTTTACCGGCAAGTTGGAAAACTTGGTCCGTCGGAATATCCGACGGAAACAGTCCGATGCAGACCACACACAGTCGGAATATCCAACAAAACGGTCCGATAGGACACATTCCGTCGGAATCTCCGAACATGTGTACAAGGGCTAGAATAATTATAAATATATATAAAAAAAATCATAAACTATGAATTCTGATTGTACAATCTCCTTTAGATTTGTCAAAACTAGATAACAGAACATACCTAATGCATCCAATCTGTACCCAGTCTTACAGGCCCTTGTACGAAATTGTTGATGGTAGCTCTAAAGGGAACTGTATAATCAGATTATATAGTGCTCTTTAGTTTATTGGAAAGCCGGATTTTCATCAGGCAATCGGTGTGGAGGGGATTAGATAAAAATTTTTACTCATTAGTATCATGTACATAAAATATGAAAATTTTGTTAAAAGAAAAAAAAAAAAAAGTTTAAAAATCTTATGTTTCTTTCAAAATGTATTTCAAATTTCTAGCCTTCCCCTATTAATTGAAACCATATTAAAACTTTTACCCGATTAACCCCTTCCTACCGACGTAACACATATGCAGCCTCACCGTACAGGTTTTTTTTTTTATCTGTGAAGCCGCACAGCGTGCTCCCAGCACAGAGACCGGGGTCTCATTGAGAGCCCTAGGCCCCTTTTCTCCCAATACCAGCTGTGGTAGTCTCTGGCTACCACAGTGATCAGACACTGAAGCCTGTCCCTGTTTTTGCTCTCTGTGAATTTAGAGGAAACATACATTGTATCTTACCTTGAATAAAAAATAAAAAATAGGGTTTGATCTAGGACAGTGCCAGTGTGTTAGTGTTTGGGTCAAAGGTCAGGGTAAGTATATTTGACAGCATTTAATTTTTATAAATTAGTGTCAGTGTGTTTATTGCTGCGATCGTTAGGAGCAGGAAAATTTATTTTGGGTTCTTTGGCATTAGAGTATGGTAGCAACAAAAAATGTACAGCTAA
Source organism: Lithobates pipiens (assembly GCF_037356315.1). Taxonomy (NCBI): domain Eukaryota; kingdom Metazoa; phylum Chordata; class Amphibia; order Anura; family Ranidae; genus Lithobates; species Lithobates pipiens. The sequence goes on from NW_027507903.1 coordinate 190,632,711, forward strand.
ATTTAAAAAAGCATTTTTTTATTTTTTTTTTATTAAAACCCCCAGGAGATATCCATAACCATTTACTACCAAACAAAATCCCAATTTGTCCTGAAAAAAACAAGGTAGAATCCACCTGGTTGCACAAAGTAATTTTGCTGATATGGTTTTACTAACAAAATTGCTATTCGGCATTAACCGCTTAAGGACCGAGACTTAGATATGTTGTTTACAAGTTAAAAACAGTTTTTGATGGTAAAAAATTACTTGGATCCCCCAAACATTAAACATTTTTTTCTAACACCATAGAGAATAAAATGGCCATCGTTGCAATACTTTGTCGCACTGTATTTGCGCAGCTGTTTTTTTGGAAAACGTTTTTTTTTATATATATTGGGCAAGATAACGTTACGCCGAGTAAATTGATACGAAACATGTCATGTTCCAAAATTGCACCTGCTCATGGAATAGCGACAATCTTTTACCCTTAAAAATCTCCATAGGCATTGTTGAAAAAAATTCTACAGGTTGCCCGTTTTAAGTTACAGGGGAGGTCTAGGGCTAGAATTATTGCGCTCGCACTACCAATCACGGTGATACCTCACATGTGGTCTGTACACAGTTTTCATATGAGGCGCTACTCACATCTGCACGCAATTGTGTCACTTTAATTCTTATTACAAGGAATGTAAACATCCCTTTGTAAAAGGAAAAAAAAAAAAAAAGCATTACAGGACTTAAATGAGATCTGGGGTCAAAAAGACCTCTGATCTCAAATTAACACTTAAATGCAATAAAAATAAATAAATGTAATTTAAAAAAAAATAAAAAATGGCCCTTAAGAGCTGTGGCTGGAAGTGATGTTTTGACATTGCTTCCGCCATGCATTGTTATGGAGATGAGTGGGGGGCCCATCTTCCCCTCAATCGTCTCCATGCCCAGCCAGGGTGAAGTTTCGATCGCCTCCACCACTGCCGACGGATCCGGTAAGTGGTGGAGGGCACCGGAGCGCTGCGGGGGGCCCTCTCCTGCTGCCGATAAAAGCGATCTCGTGACGAATCCACCGCAGAGACCACTCTTATCAGAAACCAGACCGCAGGCCTAATAAGAGGATACCTAAAGCAATACATGTTAGATTTTACCAATTTAAGAAAGGTGCATCAAAGTCAACATTCCGGTGTGCATGTCAAGTGCACATCAAGCCAAAAACTTGCTTCCAATTTTGGAAAAAGCTCACTTGCTGTCCTGCTGAAAATGATTTTACCAAACAGGAATCCAGAAAAACCCTGCAACAGGGATAAAGACAGAATTAAAAGGCTGACATGAGTTTATACGTTGCTGTTGAAGAGTTCCCCTCATGTCCAGTTTGGTAAAATGTCAGCAGAACAAGAGAGGAGGGTAAATATTTGTAATGCAGCTCAAGGGGGCGGGGGGGGGGGCGGGGATGCTCTTCTCCACTCTACCTAAAACTAAGAAAAAGGTTTTGACTGGACATATGTTGTAGGCTGCAGTCATACCAGAGCATTTTCAGCTCGCCAGAAAAAAAAACCCCAACAAACAAAATCCCATTCATTTAAATGGCCCCTGTTTATATCTGAGCGTTTTGGAGCCTGAAGCAAAATGCCCGAAGCTCAAAAAAGTGCATGAGCTTTTTTTGGGCAGATTACAGTTTTTTTCTGCTTTTTACATTGGTGACCTTTTGACCTGTACAAATCTCGGTCAAAATTGCGGTAAAAATTTGAAACTTTCTGCCTGAAAACACTCATGTGTGAATGCAGCCTTAATAATACATTATACATGGCTATTGCCATTATACATTGTTATACCAGGGTAACAATGCAGAGTTCCACTCATTTAAAAAAAGTTAGCAGCTACAAAAAGTGTAGCTGCTGACTTAGACACACTCACCTGTCCCCCAGTCCAGAGATGCGCACAAAGCCTTATTTCTCACTCTGGCACTCAGCAAAAGGAAGGGGCCAGGAGTACCACGAAGGACCCATGAAGAGGAGGCTCAAGGCTGCTCTATGCAAAACCATTACACAGAGCAAGCGAGTATAGCATGTGCTTTTTTTTCTGAGCGGCTTTAATATCACTTTAATTCTATTTCATGAAACGTGTGCCCAATACTACTAGGTGAAAAGGAGTATGTTACTTGTTCTTACCAATGCTGGATAAGAAGGATAACCGCTACATTTGGCCCAGACCACTTTTAGAGGTTCAAGGAAAGCTGAATTTGCACTTGCAGACACCCACATGTTCGTTTGTCCAACTTCTACATTGAAAAAGAAAGAATATAATGTTTAACATCAAAGGGCAAATTTTCAAGTGTATTTTTTTAAAGCACTGAAAACATACATTGCAGTTTCTCCAGAAATAGTACCTTACAAGTCCCACACGATAAAAACACATGAACATGCACTTAAAGAGGTTGCATACCTTCCTTTAGGATTTGTACCTATTGGTAAGCCTTATTCTAGGCTTGCCTATAGGTACTGTAAATATCTCCTAAACGTCCACCAATAGATATTTACTGTATACTGCGCCGATGACATTGGCACAGTATATACTAAATGCTGTGAAGGAACGCGCATGCTGTTTTTTCAGGCACGCATGCCAAGACCGGCTGCTCTCACGCGAATACGTGGGCGTGACGTCACACAGCTCCGGCCAGCGTTTCATAATATGCTAGAATGCTATCAATACTAGCATATTATGCCTTTACTTTGCAGGGAAGAAAAATAAATAAAAAAACCCAGAGAGTTTACTTCCTCTTTAACCGATATCCTAGCTGCTTGGTGTTTTTTTTATAGACTAAGAAGCAGGGTGGAACTAGAACAAAAGGTCAGGATCATCTGGAAGAGCCCATTGAGTGTCTGCCTGGAGTTCGAGTATGCCTAAATATTATGTCATCCTGGGCCAATTCAGTGTGATGAAAATAATCAGAATATGTTCCCCCTCTCAATCCTGTGGAGTAGCTGTGGGAATAGCATATGGTAGATCAGGTTGAACTGATCCCATTCATTAGAGCATCCACTGAGATAGGCCAAACATTCCCAGACCTGGCGATAAACTCAATGTATTGCTGAATCTGGACTCCAGGAGATATGCATCAGCCTTCCCAATTTGCGAAATAGGGATTGAACAAAACCTCCAAATGGAGAGATCCAGATGCCAACGACTGAGAACGTTAGTCTGACCATTATCCACACTGGGAATGTGAATGGCATATAGGGCTGTAATGATGTTCTGCCTAAGCAGAGCAAGTTTACTTCATTCAGAAAGGTGCAACTCCTGGTACCTCCTTGATGAGGTAGGCCATGACCAAAGAATTGTTTGACTGGATTCTAATCAGGTGTTCCTGCAGAAGAGAAGTTCAGCATTGAAGGTCAAATTATCCACAGTTTGAGAACGCCGAGAAGGCAAACCTCCTCCGACTTCATCTGAACCTTTCATGACTGAGGAGAAAAGGGCATCTCCAGTTCAGTGCTAGGTTTAAAAACACCCACTAAGGAGACTCTTGAGTAAAATTGGGTGTACCATGATACTCAATTCCCTCATACATGCACAAACCGAGAGCCACTTCTGAGCCCAGAAGCTCTAGGACTGAAAAAAAAAAGAGAAGCTTAGCCTAAGCAGGAAGATCCTAGACAAAGTCGTGTTTAGCGTAAAGCTCAGACAGATACTACTTGAGAATCCACTCAAAACTCTACTATAAGTCTATATAGTTTTGCAGATATTGGCGAGGAAGACTGGTTCTTCAGCAGAAAATCATTCAGGTACAAGAATCCTCAGAGTGTTTAGCAGAGCTAATACCAGAGCAAACACCTTGGTTAAAAATATAGAGTACACAAACCAAAAAGCAGGACGACAAATTAGTAACGGCGACCCCCTACCACAAACTGCAGACAGCATTGTTGAGAAAAAGATAGTTACGTGCAGATAAGCATCCTTGATTTCCCTTAGCTTGGGTGAGATTTCTGTACCAAGAATTTCCTCATGATCCAATGCCACAGATAGATTCCTCTCAATATACGCCTCAACTTCATGCAATAAGTCTGGCTCAAGGGTGGAATCAAAGACTGAGTTAGGAGGAGAGGCTGGAGGGCACATTCAAGACCCCTGTTGTCTATGACTTCTAGAAGTCCAGAAATTATGCTAATGAATTCCAACATTATGGCAGAAGATTCCCCTCTAGACTAAGGATTAGACTGATGTGGCTATCATACCTGTCAGAAAGTCAGCAAGGGGACAACCATCAGAGAGGGGGTACCAGGGTCTTGAACCAATGAACACCTTGCAGGGAACTAAAGGCTAAGCCTGAGCTAGTGACCCCACCTGACCCTTTATTCCTGTCCTATTGATCAGCCATGTTGGGACAATAAAAACACCCCCAAAAGGAGTATGTACAACCTCTGCAGCAGTGAAGAAAACAGGGAATGCCGCAGAGAAAACACCTGTTGGCCACTGGTTGAAATTACTACACTAGCTCAAAGGATCGAGGCACCCACATCCCAAATTGGAGAACTTATAGAGAACTGGAAAGAGGGATTTTTAATCGTGCCACGGGTATAAACAAAGAATATATTTTCAATTAAAAAAAATGTTTATTAATATCCAAATATTAAAAAGAGTGAACAAAATTATCTCTCAAAAATATAGAAATGCATATAAAATTATCACAACATGATATGGAATAATAATGTGCATATAAAGCTAAAGTAGCTGTATAAATGCCTGTTGAGCTCTACGTTTCGATATAGTGCTTCTTCAGGAGCTGTAAGGCATATATCGGCTACAAAAAGATACAAAACAGAACTAAAAGATACACGACGCATACAACAATCAAATACAGAATGAGAATATACAGGTGAATGAATATTAAAGTAACAGATACACAAAAGAAAACCACAACCAAGAATAAACCAAAAAATAGGCATAGTAAAAGCCTCATTCAAATGGTCTATGGCAGGGATATGCAATTAGTGGACCTCCAGCTGTTGCAAAACTACAAGTCCCATCATGCCTCTGCCTTCGGGTGTTATGCTTGTAGCTGTCAGTCTTGCAATGCCTCATGGGACTTGTAGTTCTGCAACAGCTGGAGGGCCGCTAATTGCAAATCCCTGGTCTATGGCTATATGGATCTCGCAGATATCCATAGACCATATGAATGAGGCTTTGGTTTATTCTTGGTTGTGGTTTCCTTTTGTGTATCTATGTCACTTTATGATATTCACCTGTATAATATGATTCTGTATTCAATTGTTTTATGCGTCATGTATCTTATTTTTTTTTATTTTTTTGGATCTTTTGTAACCAGTATATGCCTTACAACACCTGAAGTAGTACTATAATGAAATCCATAGAGCCCAATGGGCATTTATACAGCTACTTTACACGTACATTATTGTTTAATATCATATTGTGATATATTTTTAAGTATTTCTATATTCTTGAGAGACAATTTTTGTTCACTTAATATTTTGATATTAATAAATAAATATTTTTTATTGAAAATATATTATTTGTTTATACCTGTGGCACCATTAAAAAAAAAAAAAATCCCCTTTTCAGTTTTCTATAAATTCACCTGTTGGCCACTGTTTGTAATAGCAGGAGACCATAAATGTTTAGATGGCTTATGCTCATTCTCTCCTATTTATGCTATGGATGAGAGTACAAAGCTCCTACTGGCTTTACCCTAAATGATAAGCATGCCCATGCAGGTGTTAGCAGAGACTAGGCTCTGCTGCAGACAGACCATGGCTCTGGACCTGTAACACACCCTGCAACTCCACATGTGGCACTGTGCCAAGAGGATCACCCAAAGCAGAAATGTAGTGCTGGAAGCAACATTACAGGCTGTCACTGAGTCTTCCATCTGACAGTGAACAGAAAAAGCCTCTGCTTTTTTCCATCTGGCAGGGTGTGCCATGGCTATGGTGCAGCCAAATAAAATAATCAACTTAGCATGAATATCCAGAGTAAACCCCCATGTAAGAACTTATTATTCAAACAGGAGGTCCATAGGGGAAGGACATCTGAAGGTAGCTGGGAGTAGTAGGAACTATATTGGGGGGATAAGTTACAGAATGCATTGCATGTCTGTTAAAGATATCAACTTTCAAAATATTTCATGGTAATTTGAAATAAAAATATTTCATACCTGCTGCAATTCTTGCTGCCCTTGCATAATTTCCATTCTCTATACAAGATATTAGCTCGCTTCTGTCTTCGATAGTATGGCGTCGCACAAGTGCAGGTTTGCCTTTACCGCATTTTGGTAAACTAAAACTGAGTGATAAAGACATAAGGATAGTGGGACATTACAAATATGAAAAGATTTTCTTCAATTGTGTACATTAGCCTGCTGTCTACTCTTCACTATTCAACAGGTACATTTCTGCTTCTGTTCTAAAGCATTACTAATACAGCTGTGATACCTGAAAGACGACACTGCCTGTCTAACCTTTATACATTAGTTCCACTACACTCATTTTTTTACTAGCACTCCACTGACTTTACAGTTTCAGTATCACCAGGTAATATTCCAGCAATAACACATTTTTTAAAGAGATTGAAAGCTACTGAAACAATAGCAAGTAAAGATTTAAGTTACATTTTAATGGGTACAAAACAGTGATTAGATATTCTTTTATGGTAAAGAATTGGGAATTTAAGTGCACATAACAAACAAGGCTTCTTTCTCCCCCATGGGATGGGACCTGACATATGGGTAATCAATTTATAAAAATGTGGGTTGACGAGGGGTTTTATCATTTTTACAACCCCAAAGTTTATTCCAGTATTTGAGAATGATGTGAAGTGTTTTGAAAAGGCAAATTCGACATCTACAATGATGGAACTTTTACAACCCAATTTTGAGATGAAAAATAACCAACTCAGGAAAATTCCACAATTACATTTAGTGCATTCTTGGTTGGAAAGCCAGAGAATACACATCAAAAACAAACATCTGAAGAGATGGTCTTTCAAAATCTTTATAGAAATAAGGTTGTAGAAAGAATTGCAGGCACTTGTAAAGCATATTTTGAAAAGGAAATTTTCAATCAGTGGAAAAAATGGACAGAAGATGAAAGCAGTTGCAAGTGCACTTGTTATATTCAAAAAGAGGAGAATTCCCATTTTTGCCTGTAATGGACCCTTACTTTGAGTTGCACAAAATGCTGTTATTTGAAGAGATACTGGATTCTGAAGCACACCTTCTACGAGGTTCCAACTTTCTGACTGGAGCCACTGCAATTGCCTTCTCCTTGTCTCCATCTGCAAAGCCATTTGGGAGGCCTGGAAAACAAATTCAAGCTACATATGAAGTTGTACTTCATTGTAATCACTGGCAGTAAAATCTATAATTTGTTAGCCAACACTGCAGAATTCTTCTCACATGCCAAAACAGAAAAGGGAACAGTATTAGTATACAATGAAAAAAACTCAGTAAAATTCCTTGAAGTATATGTATACCCATTATTTTGTTTTGTTTAATACGGGGGAGTCTGTTCATTTCCTTTTGCGGGCTGAACAAAAAGGAAATTAACAGATTCCTCCATCCAAGATAAACCGTGTGAATGTGGAAATTTCCCACTGCATCTGACTGGGTGAAGGTGCTGTTCAGCTGAAAATTTTCCATCTGGCTGATTTCGGGAACCAAAGGATGCTGGATGGAGTGGTGCTGACAGGGCTACCCACAGAAAAAACATCAGCCAGTTCATTAGGGCCCACCTAAAATTCAGCAAGTGTATTGGCAGCTTAAAGTAGAACTATAAGCAAAGCCTTTTTTTTGTATAGAGCAAGAGGGTTATAACATTGTTTTTGTCATCTTTGTGTCCCATTTCGGAAGTTTCCCTTCACTTCCTAGGCCATAGCCAAACAGGAAGTGAGAGGGGATTCCTTGCAAATTAAAGGGAATTTGCCATAACTAGTTTCCCCCATTGGAAGACTTCCCCTTTATTACTTTTATGGGGGGGCAACACAAAATTTGGGATTTTTTTTTACTTTTAATAATGGTAAAACTGGGCAAATAGAGAGGCAATAAAACATGACAGGGGTTCTAATCCCTCTACACAATTTAAAACGAAACAAAAAAAAGTTACTTTAATTCACACTTCACAGTGGTATAACAAAACATTGGTAAACTCAAATAGGTTCTGTTATAGTAAAGGAATTCACGATAATAGGAACATTGAGCCGTTAATGCCAACTGTTTGGAAAGTAGTTTTTTTTGGTCAACCCACTAACAAAATGACTTGATTCCCCTATCCACACACTCCATGTGGATGGGGGGGGGGGGGGGGGGATGCCTTCTGCTGAGCTATTGTATTCTGTCAGCAGGAAGACTTCCCTTCTGCCTGAAAACATCGATTAGCACTTTCGGCTGTAGCCAGCAGCACTGATCGCGAGAATTTTTTTCCCCAACAGGCTGGATGTACACAAGTTGCTCAAAGCTGCCAAATTTTGAAGCATGTATGGCTGGCTGAAGCCATCCTTATCCTTGCTTTTCTAATCTGTAAGCAACCTGAAACAAGCATTATTATATAAAAAAGGTGGTACCACCGGAGCATACATTTTCAAAAGTTAGTCAATGATGGCAACCTGCGGACAGAATGCAGAAAAATTACTATGGAAGTCATTAGATCACCATGACATGAGGAGCAATCAATTTCAAGGATATGCAAGATGGCAGCTTGTATACATTGAGTGCAGGCTCATTTTAAAGAAAGACAAATTTGGAAGCATAACATTCATGGTAACACAAGAACGTTCACCAATACCTGCTCCAGATCAATTCTCCCTGATCTTAGGAATGAAGACGAGAGAACATTTTCAAGCAGAACTTCCAGATAAGAGCAGTTGCCAAAACATGCTAATCAACATATTTCTTTTCAAGGATACCATTTTTAAACTTCAGCTTTCAAAGAAGGTAATTTTCAGCTCTACACGACATGATTAGAGAACATTTCATAGGTTTAAATGGGTATTAAGCGTTTTTTTGGAAGCCCATCAACTACTTTTATAGTCTTTACTAAATTATATGTGTAAAAATTCCTGAAATCAAGAACACACCAAAAAAAAAAAAAAACCTGTGTGCACGTGCACAATTAATGTTTATGTGGGCCCATTAGATTCGATTTTTAAAAAATTTTTTTTTACATTAAACCAGGTAGCATCAACAACATTCAATGTGCTTTGACCACACTTCATATAAGCTTGGACGTCACAGCTGGTAGTTTCACCTCCTGACTGCCACTTTTAGCTCATGCTAAGCTACAGAAATTAGTGCATATATACAGGATGCAAGCTTTCAAGGAGGTATTTAAGACAGAGTAAGGGAAATCATGCCTGTTTAGGTGTGACCAAATAAGGGGTACCTCTTAAGGCTCCAGATGGGTCCTCCTCCTGTAGTACACTGCTGGGAGGTGCTGGCAAGGACAGAACTCATCAATGATATAAGAGACAAAAAAAAGCTCTTATGTGCCACATATCACTGCAAGATCCCGTGGATATGTGAATTGAAAGCCTCAGGCCGTGCATTGGCCAAGCCATGCCTCCAAAGCATTTCATTCCTCCCCAGAGTTTAATCATGGATGCCACCATTAAGCTCTGGGGCATAGTGAAACATGTTGGAGGCCATGGCTTGGCTGGAGTTCGGGATGAGGCTTTCGTTTTACATATCCACAGTGATGTTCAGCACACAGGATATTTTTTGTCCATTTAGGTGTGGTTAAAGTGTTGCACTAAAGGCAGCCCTTTTGTTTGAATTTGCTGACCTAAACTGTCCCTTTTGCATGTATTGCAGCACAATGAATCTGCAACCCGGGTGCATTTTGAATACGGCAGTGCACAACACATGAGGGACATTTACGAACACTGGTGCAGAATCCGGTACAGCTGAGCATAGTAACCAGTTAGCTTCTAACATCTTCAATTAAGCTTAGATGGAAAAACCTAGCTGATTGGTTACTATACATAGCAGATTTCGTAAATCTCCCCCAATGTGTTACCACAAAGTAATAGTGTGAATGAACCCTTGAAATAAAGGACAGAGTCACTTTAAACTTTCACAACCTAACATTTTCACAATGGTTTTGAGCAAAAAAGGCTGGTGAGTGATTATATTAGGATTTACCTAGTATAGCTATATGGGAATGAATTTATATTAACATGACTGATAAAAAAAAAAAAAAAAAAAAAAGAAGAAGAAGAAGTACAGCAGTCTTGCTAGGAAAAATAAATTACTAAAATAAGGGCTCAAATAGATATAGATATAGGGAAATAAGCAACACTAGGGTTCCTTTCATTGCTAGATACCAGTGAAGGCCAAGGCTCTGGTCACAATTTGTGCTGAAGCAGTGGACCAGCCAGCCAATCTGAATGCTAAGCCTCCCTTTTCAGTAGAGATCACATTGATCATCACTCACACACACCAGCCACTTTATTATTAAGTACACCTTACTAGTATGGGGTTGGACCCCCTTTTCCCTTCAGAACTGCCTTAAGGCTCCATGCACACTGGACGTTAAACATTCTAAAAATGCCAGTAGCTTTGCAAAGTCTTGCAAAGTGAATGTTTTTTAAAGTTATTTAGCATTTTTCCACATTAACGGTTTTTAGGAGGGGTTTTTTTTTTTCAATGGATCAAAAAATGCTGGTGAACCATGTTTGAGCATTTATCAGCCTTTGGCGTTTTTGTGGTAAGAAAAAACAACTCCTGAACATGATTTTATGGTGTTCAGAAAACAGCCCATAAACTCCATTGCTGAAAACGTCCATGAGATAACAAAGGGGAGTGCTGGCTACTTACAAGTAAAAATATGAATATGGATAACTCCATAAAGCTTATTAAATGGTAGGACCACCCAGCTGTCTGGCTAAATCAAAGATTATGAATTATATAAAAAAAAATATAAAAAACAGCTACAGATTTAAAGTAGTATTAAACCCAAAATAAAAAAAATGTAATATATTGCAGCTTACCAATCATTAGATGTGGTGGTTGCATCAGTTTTCTTTTCTTTGGCTTTTTCCCCCTGTGTTCAACTGGTGATCTGGCCAGTGACACCTCCTGCATTAGTAAGACACAACTCTGGAGGAATGAGCACAGAAGTCACAGCAGGTACTGGTACAGCCTGGTACACACAGGTAGATATTTTTTCGTTCAACCCAGCAGGCTGAAAAAAGGAAAAAAAAACCCTGGGGAGCTTGCTGTACCAACATTGCATATTTAGTACAGCAAGCTCTTCCCCCCACCCCCCACATTGTGCCATTGTGTTCCGACAGGGTCCCCCACCCCCAAAGCACACCATTGGCTGCAAACGCATATTGGATGCTGACCGGCTGCTGGTTTTCCAGAATGCCTATTCGACAGAAGCTAGGCAATAGGCCAGCTTCTGTCGACAGGCTGCTGAACTCACAGGCCAAATGTCTCCCCGTGCTTACCAGCCTTTAGAGTTTCTAGCAAAACAATTTTTCAGTCAAGGCGCCCTTTAAAAATTATAGACAGTCTCAAGGCACCCCCATTCTAAAATGTAAAAGCTATTCTAAATAGTTTTACATAACGTAACAACATCCACAAGTCCAATCAGGACACCTAACATTAGAGGTGATCATTCCAAAGCAAATACACTTTTGCAAACTGGTTCTGACTAGTATTCCAAGGTTTCTCTACTCCCTCAGTTTTTCTCCATCACTCGGCTAATGTGACCCAACGCTGATGGAGAGGGGCAGGGGAGGGTCAAACAAGGATGCTTTGCAGGCAACTGACATCCTCCTTACCAAATATTGCCATTGGTTGTTTGTGCACTATTACAACCTTCTAGCTGCCAGTGTCCTATCAAAACCTGACTTAGTGTACCTAAAAAGGCAGGCTTCATCCACATGCTGGCTTGTATAACTTTTTGGGCAAATTTTAGGCATTTTGCCAAGGCACCCCTGAAGATACCTCAGGGCACCCTGGTTGAAAAAGGCTGTTCTAGCAGATTTGAACACACTAATTGAAGCCAAACTTCAGATCACACTTTGATCAGTTAGAACAAGAGTTTTGGGGGATTTTGTTTGTCTCATCAATGTAACCTTATACATTCTGCTAGAGAGCTTGAGCTTTTGAAAAACAGACTTGCTGGCTGGATCACCAGATGAAAATAGAAGACAGCCTAAAAAAGAAAACTAATGCAACCATCACATCTAATTATTAAGCTACAATATAAAAAAAGTTTGCTTTTGTGTTTAATACCACTTTATAATAAAGTTTTTTTTTTTTTTATTTAATACATTAAAGTTCCTTCAAATAACACAACTAACTTTATGTATCTAAACCTGACTTAATTTCAGTATTTTGTAAACTACTGTAGAGAAGAAGCACACAACACTGGAAGAGGGAGGGGGCAGTACCAGGTTTGTTGCGTTTCTTATGAGTCAACATGTGAGTAGGCAGAGGTATGCCCCTAGTCTACAGCTTCCCTATCACTGTTCAATCACAGGCTGGCACCACAAGGGTTAACAAGTAGCATTGCTTAAAGTGTATTTCCACTTTTGCAGCCAAATTGGTATAACCACTACTTCAGCACACTTTTTAGGTTATGCTAGTTATATTTTTTTTATTGAAAAAGATCAAAAAAAAATAAAAAAATAAAAAAAAAAGTGTTACAGCGCAAGACATTGCAACAAGAATAATCACCATCCATGTCCACATAGATCTTAAACATTTAGAATAATCTTACAAACAAGGGATGAGACCTTCGACTAGTATAGCACTGGTTATCTTTTTAACAGATTTTTGCTGGTTTTAAAATAATGTGGAAGGCAAATAACAAAATTAAGCTTAAATCTACTCCAACTCCCATTCTAAGTTGAATCTATATACCAGGGCTTTTTTTCTCAGAGAAAAGGTACAGGAACTCAACCATGCCCACCACACACACATACCTGCCAAATGGCATCAAATAGTAGCTCTTCCCTCATCTTCTCCCCTCCTTAAAAGATCCACCATGTGTAATATGTCTTACCTTTGTTGCAATATTAATTGGAAGCACCTATCCGGTTGTAGTACCTCCCAGCATATATACTATACTACAGTCACTTGCAAGGGAGATCATACAGTAGGAGCATCAACAATTGGTCACCAGGGAAAAAATGGAGACCACCTAGGGTGCAGCCTACCACGCACCCTCTCCTGCCCATGGCTGCACTGAATCCTGGGCACCTGTTCTGTATCTCCCTTGTCCCTGTCCAGCACTCAGTGGGATCTGCACAGGAGATCTGACCTGTGGGAGCTACTGGGAGATAAGCTATCACTTGTAAATGCAGAAGCTGGACTTCAGTGTTACCAAGTGATAGTGGTGAGCAGGGAGCAAAAGACCTGAGCCAGAGGTGGAAAAAGAGTTCCCTCTAGTTCCTGCTGAAAAAAAAAAAAAAAGTCCTGCTACCTACCCTGTAAAAGGAAAGCTGCAAATACTCACCTATTTTGAAGTTTCTCTGGTCAACATAATCTCTCCAGAGCCAGCTTCAGTGAAGTGGAGAGATCAACAATGGTTGTAGAGCCCAGGAGATGACATCACCCAGAGGCTTACTATGGGTCATCCATTGTTGGCTGTCCCATACACTAATCATGTGACCAGACCGGACGGACTTCACAATAGGTAAAGAATAGACATCTTTCATTTTACTGGCGAAATGGATTGTCTTTAGTTTGATGGAGAGTGTAGATGTAAGCCTAGAAAGGTTTTGACTTGGCTTCCACTTTAAAATGGCTGTAAACCTCTGATCTGAAATATGAACCAAGAATATCCTTCTAAAGTGTGTAATTGGGCTCAGTCCAGAGTACCAACTCATTTCTTTCTATTGTCCACCAATTTCTCTGTCATCTGCATGAGTCACTGCTAAAAGTTATACGTTTTTGTGACACCAAGAGGGAAAATTAAATGCGAGGGAGCTCCGGCACAGAACCTGCGATTGACAGTCTTGGCACTGTTCCTGTGTATTTTGTAAAGGAGGTGCGTCCCTTCCAATCAGCTCTCCTTACTGTGATCTGCAGAGCGTAAATTCAGTTTCCCATCTTTTAGAAGTTCAGACAAGCTGTATAAAATTTAGTATTTTTTATAGACCCATGTAGGAGGATTTGTTTCATCTCTATCAACTGAGGCTAGTTACTTCAATAGGTATATGTAAGGGTTTACCACCACTTCAAGCTGGCCATAGATGGATCAAATATCAGCTGGTTCAGCAAGGGCTGAGCGTGATCCATCTATGACAGTTCCAGCTTGAGAGAAGTCAATCTAATGATCAGCTTCTCTCGAATAGGACTGTTGGAAAATTTTCTTGTTCAACATATTTAGTTAGTTGGAAACATTATAATGCTTGAGATATAAAGCACAGTGGTCAAAAGGCTGAAAGAAAAAAGCAGAAGAATATAGCCATTGGCTAAAGTCTAGAAAACAAAACAAGGCTGGGGCAGTGGGAAGCCTCTCGTAATTACACATCTCCATAAGCAGTGGTGAAGTACAGTATAAGATAATACCAGCAATACTGGTAGATGGTAAACTGGGGGTCTGTTGGAAAATTTTAATTAGATCAGCACATGCAGCACTGATCAATGTACTTACTGGTAGAATACAATAGTACAGCAGGGAGGATTTCTCCATCCACCTCACTTATGTGGATGAAGGAACCTCTTGGTCTTTATTTTGCCATGTTGCTAAAGAAAAAGTGAAATTTGGCTTTAAAAGGGTTGTAAAGGTAAACATCTGACAATGCCTGCGCCCCCTGCCCACCCCCCGGGATGAAAGCAGCACAGCCATTGGCTCGCGCTGTCAATCACATCCAATGACGCAGCGTGCCGGGGGACAGGGCCAAGTGATACAGTGAGCGGCTATAGCCGCCAGCTGTATGACGGAAGCGCGCCCGCAAGTGCTTCTCACCATGCGAAGGAGTACTTGCGGGGGGAAGCCGAGACAGCCGCAGAGGGACCCCAGAAGACCAGGTTCAGGGCCACTCTGTGCAAAACGAGCTGCACAGTGGAGGCAATTATAACATGTTACTTAAAAAAAAAAAAAAATTCCCTTTTCAACCCTTTTAAGCAATAAAGCATGGTCAGTCTGGGATTGAACAAAGGAGTAGTAGCAGCAGGAAGCACACTTGCATGTGAAATCCATGCTGGCATTGTTTAAGGGGCAAGGCTTAAAGCGGAGGTGCACCCTAAAGTGGACCTTCCGCTCATCGGAACCCTCCCCCCCTCCGGTGCCACAATCGGCACCTTTCAGGGGGGAGGGGGGTGCAGTTACCTGGATAATCCAGGTAACTGCACCCACTTCCGGGACAGCTCTCTGCGGAAAGGGGCGTAACTTACGCCCCTTTCCGCAAGTGCCCCACTGCCTGCTGGGAAACACACAGCTCCCAGAGGCAGCGGGGAGCGTCCTTATTGCGCAGCGCAATTCGCGCATGCGCACTAGGGAACCGGGAAATAAAGCCGAAAGGCTCCATTTCCTGATTCCCATACCCAAGATGGCGGCGACAGGACCCGACAGACGACCTAGCGATCGGCTTCGGGTGCCGACATCGCGGGCGCGCTGGACAGGTAAGTGTCACTATTTTAAAAGTCAGCAGCTGCAGTATTTGTAGCTGCTGGCTTTTAAAAAAAAAAAAAAAAAAAAAAAAAAAAAAAAAACGCGGAGTCCCGGTGGACTCCCGCTTTAAGAGGCAATTGTTCCAATGCACAGGAAGACGAGAGTATACTTCCTTTGGATTTTTAAATGTTTCAATAAAAATGTATGGTGTTTTAAATACTGTGCAATTTGGATTCCTAAAGTGATTGTAAAGTCCCATGCATTACGTACTTTGAGTCTCCGTTTTAGGTTCCTGTTTAGTACAGCATGTGTTTTTTTTGTTTTTGTTTTTTAATTATGATGCTAAATACCTTCTTTTCATAGCCCTGTTGCCCCATGTTCATGGGACCACCCTCTGCTTCCCTGTATAAGTGAGTATAGCGGGAGGCATTGTGATTTCACTCTGAGTAATGCAAGTTAGCAGAAGGCCATGTGTATGCACAGTGAGGAATTGCAAAGAAGGTGTTTCTTTTCATTACAAGCACTGGAGCAGCTGCAAGCAATATAATTACACAGGTAAGAGGAGAGGGAAGGGTAGGGGAGGAGATCGGCTCTCACATAGACTAAAGAACTGACAGGGAGAGAGGGAGGGGGAGATGCCGAGATAGCTGGATGATGGAAGCACATAAACTGACCATGCTAACATGCTGAAGACAGGACTAGGCAGCTCAAGCCAGGCATTGTAGAACATAGGAGACAACTGATATGGCAAAAGCACTGTACTACATCTCATACCTTAAAAGGGACAGAAGCTTTTTTTTATGGTTACAACCACTTATTCTTTTAGAGCACAATTTCACTGGAGGTACGGTTAATTCCTTTCAGGAGTGTGTGGAGTTCCCTGAGCACATCTGGGGAGGTATAGAAAGCTATTGCAGCCCCGTTAAAGGGCAAGGCGCTTTATATCCATGAGCGAGGTGAGCAGCTAGTATAACGGGTGGTGGATTACACTGGGTGTACACGATAAGGAATCAATCACTGAAAATTGTTACTTGGACACAAAGTACCTTTGAACTGAACCGTGGATTGGACGTTTGTACATATTCTAAATCACATTTTATTTGTTTATACACATTTATTATTTTATATTTTTTTCAGAGGCTTTACTTCCTCTTTAAACCAAAAGTTCTATTGATGTTTCTTTTATTTGTACATTTTCTCAGATATGCTTTCTATTGTAAATAAAATATGGGTTTATGATATATGCAAAAAATCATGACATTCTGTTTAAGGGAATTTTACACAGCATCCCAACTTTTTTGGAATTGGGGTTGTAACTAGTAAGTTATGCAACTAAAAAAGCTTATATCGAAATGGTCCACATGTGAAAATAACTTATAATAGAGATGAGATATACATACATACATACATACACACACACACACACATACACACACACATATACAGTACAGTTTTCTTTATTTTTACGACTATGAAAATTGTAGATTTACACTGAAGGCATCAAAACTATGAATTCACACATGTGGAATTATATACTGAACAAAAAAGTGTGAAACACCTCGGTTCTTCAAAGTAGCCACCTTTTGCTTTGATTACTGCTCCGCACACTCTTGGCATTCTGTTGATGAGCTTCAAGAGGTAGTCACCTGAAATGGTTTTCACTTCATAGGTGTGCCCTGTCAGGTATAATAAGTGGGATTTCAAGCCTTATAAAATGGGGTTGGGACCATCAGTTGCGTTGTGCAGGAGGTGGATACAGTACACAGCTGATAGTCCTACTGAATATAGACTGTTAGAATTTGTATTATGGCAAGAAAAAAGCAGCTAAGTAAAGAAAAACGAGTGGCCATCATTACTTTAAGAAATGAAGGTCAGTCAGTCCGAACAATTGGGAAAACTTTGAAAGTGTCCCCAAGTGCAGTGGCAAAAACCATCAAGCACTACAAAGAAACTGGCTCACATGAGGACCGCCCCAGGAAAGGAAGACCAAGAGTCACCTCTGCTGCGGACGATAAGTTCATCCGAGTCACCAGCCTCAGAAATCGCAGGTTAACAGCAGCTCAGATTAGTGAACAGGTCAATGCCACACAGAGTTCTAGCAGCAGACACATCTCTAGAACAACTGTTAAGAGGAGACTGTGTGAATCAGGCCTTCATGGTAAAATAGCTGCTAGGAAACCACCGCTGAGGACAGGCAACAAGCAGAAGAGACTTGTTTGGGCTAAAGAACACAAGGAATGGACATTAGACCAGTGGAAATCTGTGCTTTGGTCTGATGAGTCCAAGTTTGAGATCTTTGGTTCCAACCACCGTGTCTTTGTGCGACGCAGAAGAGGTGAACGGATGGACTCTGCATGCCTGGTTCCTACCGTGAAGCATGGAGGAGGAGGTGTGATGGTGTGGGGGTGCTTTGCTGGTGACACTGTTGGGTAATATTCAAAATTGAAGGCATACCGAACAAGCATGGCTACCACAGCATCTTGCAGTGGCATGCTATTCCATCCGGTTTGTGTTTAGTTGGACCATCATTTATTTTTCAACAGAACAATGACCCCAAACACACCTCCAGGCTGTGTAAGGGCTATTTAACCAATAAGCAGAGTGATTGGGTGCTGCGCCAGATGACCTGGCCTCCACAGTCACCGGACCTGAACCCAATCGAGATGGTTTGGGGTGAGCTGGACCGAGTGAAGGTAAAAGGGCCAACAGGTGCTAAGAATCTCTGGGAACTCCTTCAAGACTGTTGGAAAGCCATTTCAGGCGACTACCTCTTGAAGATCATCAACAGAATGCCAAGAGTATGCGGAGAAGTAATCAAAGCAAAAAGGTGGCTACTTTGAAGAACCTAAAATATAAGACATATTTTCAGGTGTTTCACACTTTTTTGTTCAGTATATAATTCCACATGTGTTAATTCATAGTTTTGATGCCTTCAGTGTGAATCTACAATTTTCATAGTCATGAAAATAAAGAAAACTCTTTGAATGAGAAGGTGTGTCCAAACTTTTGGTCTGTACTGTATATCTATCTATCTATCTAACACACACACACACACACGCTTTTCTCTTGCAGAAGGATACATTGGGTGTAATGACATTTTTCTCTTTAGAATTCGTGATAAAAAAATAAAAAAAAAAGACACTTAATAATAGGAAATAAGTTGTTTTTAAACATTGGAAATCTTTTCTATAAACAGGTAGAAGCAGATAAATTTACAATGTCAAAAAGGCAGAAAAAGGTAAATGCCATTCTTTAAAACAGGAAAGACACTTAACATTCAAGTTTGAGTACAGGCAATAATAAAATGTTTCTTTGAGGAAATCAAGTTTAAAAGGCTAATAAAATAGCAAAAAAAATTAAAAAAAGGTGGGGGGGGGGGGGGGGCATGTAAGGGCAAGAATTATTTCATGAACAGGCTTTTTATTTGTATCCTATTTTTCCCATGCACCCACATGCATGAAAAACTTGAAATTGTAGTTTTTACTTATTTTAAACTGCAGATATAGAAAAATAAAGTTTAAAATACTACCTCCTGTTATGAGGCTTTGTAGCAACCCAACTATGGTATACTCCAAAATGTTTTTTTTTTTTTTTTCAATCTCAATATACACTACACGTTTGTTAAACGCAGACATTTTGAATCATTTAACCATTCCTGTTTTGTGTCACAGAGGTATTCACAGTTGATACTATGTCGAAATAATGGCTAGGTGAAAGGGATAACAAAGGAAAATGTGTTTAGTGTTTTCTTCTTCATGGTTGCATATCAAATACATAAGGCAAGACTGAATAAAATGGCAATAGTAGAAGATAAAACCATTGTTTTCTTCCAGAACTGTAGAGTGCAAATCTAGCAAGGTAGATGGGCATTCAGGTAAAAAGGTTATTCTTCAAATATTGCTAATTGTTGCTCCAATTGAAGCGGTTATGGAAATTATTCAGATAGCAAGACATAATGCTCCGACCACCCAGATTCATGTGTAACAATAACATTTTCAAGAGCCGTTTTCATTTTTAATGTTGAAGAGAATTGTCTGCAGGGAGTTCTCTAACAATTCTTATTCCTGTTTCCAATCATATACTGGTCCGCCTAAAATAGACCATTGATGTTTTCACTTAAAGATGGTATTTGATATATTCCTCAAGTGCATAAACTGGCTTTTACTGGCATTGGAATCAGCTCTTTTTTTCTGTTAAGGAAAAAATAAAAATAAAAACAAAAAAAAAACCCAAAAAAGCAAAAACCACCAGTATCTCTTTAACAAGCAGCATTATTTAATAAAAGGCAAAGGTCCCCCAACCTGTGGCTCATCAGCGACATACATCAGTTCCTTCTTATGGGAGTCACAGTACCTTCTATGAAGGTGCACAACAATCCATTATGTATTCTATATTTTTTTAACATTAAATTTGACTGGTTTTCTAGTATTAAAGAATGGCTTGTCATCTTTAAATCTGAAAGTGACGCACAAGCCAAAGATTTTGGGACCTCTGCTTCAATGCACAACTTACAAGTTATTTAAAGGCAAAAAATAATGCTCAACAGAAACTAAAATTAAATTGCTCAACATATATAAAACCGTAAAACATAAAAAGCAACTACAAAAAATAAATAAAAAATAAAAAAAACGCAAGACACACGCACACACACACACGCGGGCCGATTTTCTAAATCTGGAGTGTACAAAATGTGGTGCAGCTGTGCATGGTAACCAATCGGCTTCTAACTTCAGCTTGCCATTTAAGCTTAGACCAAGAAAAAAATAAATAAATATGGAAGCCCATTGGTTTCTATGCAGAACTCCACCAGATTTTGCACTCTCCAGTTTTAGTAAAATCCATCCCTGTGTGAAAAAAATAAAATAAAAATAGCCCAATGTTTCTGTCACATATCCAATTACAAATGTATAAAAAGAGGTGAGGTCCGGAAAGCAAGGCAGATACCCAACACTTATTTGTTGCTCACAGGAATACAACTGACCCTCTTAATTTCCACTTGAAAAGGGAACGAGTTTAAAAAAAAAAAAGTTATTAAATTCAAATTAAATTATATGTCTACACACCCCCATCCTCCCCCTTGCTGTGAGTGACAGGTTATTTACATATCTTGTGCACTAGCCTAAGAGACATGCATTCTTTTTTAAATTCCCTCCCACTCCTTTCTGCTGCTGCTCTGCCAGGATTGGATGTTCCCCACCTCAGCATAATTGGGCATGCTGAAGTCATGTGGTTACTTTCCTGTCTTTTCACTGGATGTTAGAGATCATAGCAGAAGTTCAGTGTAAGAAATACACAGGAAAAAATGCATATTGACAAGGGACGTGTAGAGGTGGGCGGGGAGTCTGACCTCACAATTCCACCCACCGAGCTCCAGACAACAGACCCACCCACGGCTGCAGTTTTTCGGTTCTCACAACAAACAGAGGGGAGACACATGACAGGTAGGGATACATGCAGGAGGCATGTATATCCTTATAGATAACCCCTATGGCAGTAGTTTAGAAAGGATGACATTGGGTTAACATCAACTTTAAACTATTTCTTCTATCTTTTAATCTTCAGCACAATGTAGCTTGCATCCTAAAAAAGGAATTTGACAGAAAGCACATGATGTGCAATATTTCATGTAAAGAGTGAACCTTCTGAAGCAGATTGAAATTATGGCTGGAGAAAGGGTCACACTTAACATAAAACCATGACATCTTTGAATGCCTGGTCACATTGCTCTAACAATGCATGCTATATAGTGCAGAAGTTTACAACAAAGATGATGAACATGTTACTGCTATTGTGAAGTTTCTTAATGCCCTTTGTTAAGTTAGCCTTTACTTTTTATAAGTGACCAATAACCCAAGTCTGGAAGGGTTTTATAAACTAGTATGCTTGAGGTGATTGTAGCAGTATTTAGTACTTCTGGGACCTTTAGGCTGGGATCACACTAGCTGCAGCTCGCAGCAGGGGGTCCGATGCTTCCCTGTACTTTGTTTCAGTTACAAATGAGGTCCAAATTTTTTCCTGAATTGGGACCTAAAAAAACAGAGCCAAAAGACACACAGGACCCTTTTCCAGTGCGCACCGCAGCCACCCCAGAGTTGTGTGAATCGGCTCCATTGAGCCAAGTCAGACTTCTGTAATGCAAACTGGATGTGGATAAATCCACATCCAATTTACATAAGTGTGAACCCAGCCTTAAGAAGGGGACATATTCCCCCGAAAGCTTGTCCTGAAGCATTGTATGTTAGTGCAAATTAAAAAAAAGTATCAGACAGTACTCAAATTGTTTGTTATAAACAAGTATCCAAGTCACATTCACGCTTATGTTCAGCAAATTTCACTGAAGTGAGCATAACTAGTCTTCATAGAACTGTTCCAATACAAGTTTATTTGTGACATTTGGTTACATTGGTGGCAAGCAGTGGGAGCTTCCTGCAATCTGGGACATCCAAACCTCCACCTAGAGCCAAGATCCGGCTACATAGCAGGAGGAGGAAAGGTACAGATACCAGCTGCCATGGAAGAGGAATTCGGAAGGAGGTTTGCGAGAGATGCAGATACAGCACTGAGGACCAGTATCAGAGCAGGTCCTGCTGGGATGGTATGATTCTATTTGCTGGGAACTATGGAAGGAAGCGCTAGCACATGAGCAGCGACACCAGGGAAAAAATGATCTCCTTCCAGGAAAGGTACGGGTCGCAGTACAAAGTATGAATTTTGTTTTTGGGGGAACAACCACATAAGGAATGGAAAGCTGAGTTAACCAGGCTGGTCCAGGTGGAGATGCAGTTGGACGAGAGCTAGAGAGCCCTCTGCTGGTATGTAGCCCAAGTGTGCCTGTGGACTGCAGACGACAGCCCAACAGAAGGCTTTGTTACGGCAACCTGGGGCTGTTATTAGAGAGGCTGTCACAGGGCCCTGACTTTGGGAGCGATTTGGAAGAAATCTCGGAATCTAGAGAATGGCTGCTGAATGTCTCAGAAGTTCCCTGAGCACTGGAAGATTTGGAGCTTCTAGCCAATCAGGAATAGGAGGTGAAGATGATTGCCTACAGACAGCGGCTAGATTCTGTGCAGCAGCAGGTCTGGGCTCCCTTTGCCTGGGAGGGCCCATCAGGAAAAACCAGCTGACAATTCTGAAATCCTGGCTGAAGAGTCGGCAACGTGGCAGCGTAACAGTGTGCTTTGCCAACCTGCCCCCACAGCTATGGACGTGGAGGTCTTATGGCAGATGCAGCAAGTGCTGACTGACCTTGATAATCCTATTTCTGCATGGGATGATCAGATAAGGGAACGGAAGAGGAAGCAGCCGGCGCAGCTACAGAATCCAGCCTCCAACGGTTAACCACAGCGGATGATGTGGAGTCCCCAAAAGAAGTGCTGGCAAAAGGACAGAGCGCCGCTGGCCTCTGCCTAGAACCTACAGTGTGTCTACAGCTTCTGGAAGCTGGGGCGATCGTCCCCTCTGCCCAGCAGCAGACTGAACCCCGGATGGTAAAAACCATCCAGCTGAAGCGCTGGCAACTGGACAGGGAGTCAATGACCTCTGCCCCACACCTACTGAGGTCAACTATTCCTTGCAGCCAAGAATGGAGATCATGCGGACAGACCATGCGAGTTCACTCTGCCCAACTAACGCCTGTCCAGACCAGGTGGAGGTCTGGGATCTTATTAGTTGACTTTTGATGAGGGGGGGGGGGGGGGGGGGGATGGGACAGACTCACCTGGGACAGAGGCTTTTGGAGGGGACTGAATACTAGCCTCTCACCTACCGACTATGGGCCCTGCCATTTGAGGGAACTACAAGCATTTAGGAAGAAATTCTGTTATGGAATGCAAAAGAACATTAAGGAGGACCATGATGGTCTCTGTCATTTAGGGCAGGGCTCGACAAAACCCGGGCGCCAGGTCGCATTTGCGACTAGAAATAGCGACCGGGGGCAGCACAGCTGGGGGTATCCTGTCTCTGTGGACCCCCCCAACGTGATCGCGTCGGGCCGTTCTGCCGGTGGCCGGTAATTGAGGCCGCGGCTTTGAGGCCTTGTGCAGTCCTACAATTCCTTCTGGAATCTGGCGCCCTCTTGTGGTGGCCGTTGGTATGACAACCAGCAATGCTAATGGAGCTTGCTCTGCCTGTTTTATTATTACCTGCCTATCTACTTCCCTTTATTTAGAACCCCCTAAACCAGGGCTCGACAAAACCCGGGCGCCAGGTCGCATTTGCGACTAGAATTAGCGAACTGGCGCCTGGGGCAGCACAGCTGGGGGTATGCTGTCTCCGCGGACCCCCCGGCGCGATTGCGTCGGGCCGCGCCGCCGGCGGCCGGTAATTTAGCCCCCGGCTTTGAGGCCTTCTACGATCCTATGGTTCCTTCTGGAATCTGGCGCCCTCTTGTGGTGGCCGTTGGAATTACAACCAGCAATGCTAATGGATGCAATGCTAGTTTTCCCTGCCTGCCAGCCTATCTTCCTTCCCTTTACTCAGAACCCCTAAAAATTATATATATATATTTTATTCTAACACCCTAAAGAATAAAATGGTGGTCGTTGCAATACTGTCTGTCACACCGTATTTGCACAGCGGACTTACAAGCGCACTTTTTTGGGGAAAATGTATTTAATAAAAAAAAAGAAAAAAAAAAAGACAACAGTAAAGTTAGCCCAATTTTTTTTTAATATTGTGAAAGATAATGTTGCGTCGAGTAAATCGATACCAAACATGTCATGCTTCAAAATTGCGCCCGCTCATGGAATGGCGACAAACTTTTACCGTTTAAAAACTCCATAGGCGACATTTAAAAAATTCTACAGGTTGCACTTTTTAAGTTACAGCGGAGGTCTGGGGCTAGAATTATTGCTCTCACTCTACCGATCGCAGCGATACCTCACATGTGTGATTTGAACACCGCTTTCATATATGCGTTCGCTTCTGCACGCAAGCTTGGCGGGACAGGGCGCGTTTAAAATATATATTTTTTTATTTTAACTTTTATTTTTATTTTTTTCACTGTTCTTTAAAAAAAATTAAATAAAAAGTGTGTCACTTTTATTCCTATTACAAGGAATGTAAAAATCCCTTGTAATAGAAAAAAGCATGACAGGTCCTCTTATATACGAGATCTGGGGTCAGAGAGACCTCACATCTCATATTTACACTAAAAGGCAATTTTAAAAAAAAATCGTCATTTGAAAAAAATAAAACAAATAAAATGTCCCTCTAATAGCTATGGGCAATGGCTTGGAGACAGGTGAGGGGCGCTATCTTCACCTCACTCGTCTCCATGTCAGGCCAGGGACAGGTCCGGATCGCCGTCACGGACCTGGCTCCTAACTTTTTTAGCTGGCTCCTAGATTCCAAGCAAATTTGTCAACCCCTGCCCTAAACATTATATATATTTTTTATTCTAACACCCTAGAGAATAAAATGGTGGTTGTTGCAATATTGTCTGTCACACCGTATTTGCGCAGCGGACTTACAAGCGCACTTTTTGGGGGAAAAATTATTTAGTTAATAAAAAAGTAAGACAACAAAGTTAGCCCAATTTTTTTTAGATTGTGAAAGATAATGTCACGCCGAGTAAATTAATACCCAACATGTCACGCTTCAAAATTGCACCCGCTCATGGAATGGTGGCAAACTTTTACCCTTTAAAATCTCCATAGGCGTTTAAAAAAATTCTACAGGTTGCATGTTTTGAGTTACAGAGGAGGTCTAGGGCTAGAATTATTGCTCTCGCTCTACCGATCCTATGTGTGGTTTGAACACCGCTTTCATATGCGGGCGGGACAGGGCGCATTTAAAAATATATATTTTTTTTCCTTATTTTAACTTTTTTATTTTTTTCACTGTTCTTTTAAAAAAAAAAAAAAAAAAAATTTGTGTCACTTTTATTCTTATTACAAGGAATGTAAAAATCCCTTGTAATAGAAAAAGCATGACAGGTCCTCTTAAATATGAGATCGGGGGTCAGAGAGACCTCGGATCTCATATTTACACTAAAATGCAATAAAAAAAAAAAATTGTCATTTGAGTGAGGCGCTATCTTCCCCTCACTCGTCTCCATGTCAGGCCAGGGACAGGTCCGGATCGCCGTTACCGACCTGGCTCCTAACTTTTTAAGCTGGCTCCTAGATTCCAAGCAAATTTGTCAAGCCCTGATTTAGGGTGTGGCTGTATTCCAATGTTCTATTGTGTCTGTCTGCTTTGGATATTATGGGATGTGTACGTAGCTTAGCTGTGAGATTGGTGGAGGTGAATTCCTAAAACAGCTCTCACTGCTGATTGGACAGTCTACCCCACCCAGAATGCAAAGGTGGGGGGATTGTCCGGAGTATTACCTGCGGTTTCAACAGTCCGTGTTGAGCAACCAAACGAGTATGGTTTTGATTATGGTTGGAATATCTGATATCTATATTCAGACTGGGGGGAGGTGATCTATGACGTAAGCACTCCGAAGAATGGGGGACGTTACGTTACATCAACCTCTGAGTGTACGTGTATACAAACACTTATAGAATGGAAAGTATATTGATTCTGTAGGCGAGCAAAAGATAGAAGGATACGCCAATTGTACTAATCCGATAATCTTTAGCCTATACCTATACTATAGGAGTATCAGCAGATCACTAGCTACAAGGAGACCTCCCCCTCTCAAACAATTTGACTGGCCAATTACCATCGTATGGTGTCATGTGACACCCCAAGGTAAAAGTGAAAAAATAGGTGCAAAAATAACTTAAATCTAAATGTTTAGCTCACTAAATGAGCCTTGTCAAGTGTACCAAATCGTGCACCAAATCAAAATAGGACAAATATACATATAAAGTCCATTGTTTGAGAGAGGGAGGTTTCCATGTAGATAGTGACCATCTGATAAGCCTATATTATAGGGAACGGCTAAAGCAGATTAGTACTATTGGCGTATCCTTACACCTTTTGCTCTCCCCTACAGAATATGCTTTTCATTCTATAAATATATACACGTACACTTGTTTGCCTTTTCTTTTTCATGAAATATTTCAAAATCAAAAGGTTTATTTTCTTACTCTTATTGGCCATTGGTGCGTGGGCATGCGTACCCTTGTTTCTATTTTTTTTTTTAGTATTCCTGCCATTTACTGAACTCTGAGGCCCCTTAAAATTCAGAGAACTCTAGAGAAAAAAAATAAAATAAAAAAGCAGGTACAGAAACATCTAATGAGTTTTTAATATGAAAAAATCTGTACTCTAATCTAAAAATTAGACAGCCCATTTTTGTGGTTATGCTCTCCATTAAAGCATGTGGAAAAGTATTTATTACTTGTGGCTGAATTATGAAAATGTCAAACTCCAGAGCTTCTGTATACATAGAAAATACTCTTGACAGATTGTGGAAGAGGACTATATATTTTAAATCAGGTTCCATTCACATTAGTGTCTCCAAATCACATGGATTTCCAGTGCGACTTAGGCCCCTTTCACATTGGGGCGGTGCGGCCGCCGACGGTAAAGTGCCGCTATTTCTAGCGGCGCTTTACCGTCATTTTAGCGGCGGTATGTGGGCGCTAACGGGGTGGTTTTAACCCCCGCTAGCGGCCGAAAATGGGTTAAAACCACCCGCAAAGTGCCACTGCAGCGGCGCTTTGCCTGCGGTATAGCAGCGCTGTCCCATTGATTTCAATGGGTAGAAGCGGTGAATACACCACTCCCTCACCGCTCCAAAGATGCGGCTAGCAGGACCTTACCGTCCTGCTAGTGCACCGCTCCAGTGTGAAAGCCTTCGGGTTTTCCCACTGGAGTGAAAGGGGCCGGTTTTTTCAGGCGCTACACAGATGCTCTTTTTAGCGCTGTAGCGCATAAAAACCGTCCCAGTGTGAAAGGGGCCTTAGGAGTACGACAATTAGATCCAGAAACTGACACACACTGCCCAGAAAGATAAAACATGGAAGGACTACTTCAAGGAATTCTGAATTCGAGAACTGCAGTAATGGCGACAGTCTCATTTCCCTTTCCTGCCCAGATGAACACTGTTGGACGCCATTTTACAAATCTGTTTAGCAAAAAATTAGCCGAGACTTGGTGCCATGCTGCTGTTCTCGTACTGAACACTATGGTATCTTGTTAAATATTTTGTTTTGGCCATGACCCTTTGAAAAATAAAGCTTGGTCAAAAATGTTCAAAATACTACAAAGTTCTTTGATATGGAGCAGCAGGGTGAGTACTGCGCTGACCAAACATGAACAGCTTGATGACAGACTGTAGAAAGGAACATAGGTCATAGGCACTTATCTAGAGTGATGAATATTGCTTAAACCAAAAGATAAAAAGAATTCTATTGGGACTTTGTAGGTAGAGACTTTGCCTGCCTGACCCGTTCCTCTATTAGAAACCACATAAGATCTTCTATCAAACGAAAAGGCACTCTATGAATGGTGGGCAAGCAGATGAATGAAAGACCCTGTCCTCCATTTACAAAGCACTTTTCATTTAACCCCTTGCAGCACCAGAAAATTACCACTGTGGGCAAGCGTGGGGGGATTCAACTAGGACAGACAACACCAGCACACAAGGGACACACCCTTTATTAAATGTAAACTTGAGAGAAAAAAATATGTCAAGAAGCTTTTGCTCCCCTGAAAGCAGCCAGCCAATCTCCTTATACAAGTATATAGGATTGCAATAAGTAGTAGAAGTTGGGTCAATGACTTCTGACTTTTCTCAAGGGACTCAAAACACGAACCCAGCCACAAAGTTACTGATCGCTGCCACAGGCAGTGTCACCAGACCACTGCAGTCGACAACTGTATCCTTGATCGCCATCAGTACACAGTGGCAAACAGTGCAGCCAAAGTTTCTGATCACCGCCACACCAGTGTGGCGTTTCCTCTCTATGCCACCTGTACTGACCCTGGCCTGTTTATGGACCACATTTCTGCCTGCCACCTGGGCCAATGCTTTGCCTATCACGCTTCTGCCTGACCCGACTCACATGCACAGCCCACATTACTGAAACGCCAGTTCTAGCCTTCCCCTTTGGACAACTGCACTCCTGGAAGCACAAAAATCCATTTAGTCATACTTCGTTCAGCCTCCTGTACTTCCTAGCCAGTGAATATTCAGGTATCAGTAGATGAAGCATGCTAGACTTATAGGATTGGGGGCTGCTATATGTGATGCTAAACTATGCTATATTCCCTGGCCATTCATTCAGAAGCGAACAAACCACACTGTTTTTGATGCACTGTTGATATTTGTGAGACACAAGATAACAATGTCTGGTAGTATAGAACAGGGTGGATTTGATTTAAATCACAACTTTTTTAAAGAGCAACCATCATCTGTCCCACAGCGGCCCCTCTGACCAGTTGATGATGCACAGTCTAACTCACTTTAAATTGGACGGCTGGTGAGGTGGCAGCGACACAAGGGGAGGGATGTGGCGGCAACAAGTGAGTGGATGCCTGCTAACAGGCTTTGCCATGATAGATCTGAAAATGACAGGTGCTCTTTAAGCTGTCAGGTTAGTAAAACAATGATGTCAGAACCAATTCAATCATACATTTTATAGTGTACATAGATTTGCAAAATAGGATAAAAAGGAATATTCCTGAACCTTGTTTTATCTCAGGGGTTACTGTGAAATTGTGTGAATGCATCAATGCAGTGCATGTTAGCTCAGCTTGGATTAATTGAGTTTAACAAAAATGTAAATGTTGCAAAATATACAGCCTCATGCTACATAACCAAGTTCAATTTCATACTGAATAAACTAAATTATTAATGCATCCCAAATATAAAAAACTAAAACATCTTCGGATATATTTTCACTCCAAAAACCTTTTTTTTTTTTTATTAAAAAAAAAAAAAAAAATCAGTTTTTTTTTCTCAAATCATTACATTTATATCCAACCTGGTACATTATCAGTCCTAATATTTAAAAAGTCTCACTAATGGTATCCCCATACTCTGGAGGAAAATGTGTTCTGTTCAGAATTTATCACATTCATCTGGCAAGATAAACATCCACGCCTTGGCAGAGCCTTGTTGTTAAGACCAAAAACTTAGGGGGTGGGTCTTTGTTTCCAGGAACCCTGCCTTGTATTACACTGCTACACGACTCAGGTTGTAGACTGGTGTCGACATGGTGATCTGAAACTTTGGGTAGCCCTGGAACAGGAGGCCTGGGAAAATTCATGTTACCCATTTGACTACCCACTCGCTGATTGGCCCCTCTTGCAGAAATTAACATATTCTTTTGTCTATCCTCATTGAGCAGTTTTCCCTCCCTAGTGACACTGTTCATTGATCATCAGGGGTTCATGCATGGCCCCACTGATCCAACTTTTGCGAGCCCCACAGGGACTCCCAAGAGCCTCTGTTTTTGCTGTCCTCCAGCTAAATCCCCACCAAGACCTTGCTTTTTGGACAAGCCCCTCTTGTATTAGATCACTGGGAGGACTATTCAGCTATAGCACTTTGTCTTGCTGCCCAAACCTGTGCTCTTCACCCCAAAGCTCCACTTTTCTTTCGGTGAACTTTGTTTGGGCAAGGGCCTGATCTGGAGGTTCCTCTACATCTTACAAATCTGTTAGATCTCAATGCTGCTGTGGACCCTCCTTTCTTGGCAAAGTAGGAGAGGGATGTACCAGTTACTTTTACCAAACCCCAAAAAGGAACGCACACTTCTCTGTGCAGGAATTCTCTGTAGCATGCATCAGGGGACCATATGCAAAATTATTATGCGCTGTTATAGAACCCCATTGGTCCTGGAGAAGCTATGCTCTCAAACTGATGGCTGTTGGTGTTGTAGACCAGTGTTTCTCAACTCCAGTCCTTAATGCACCCCAACAGGTCATGTTTTCAGCATTTCCCTCAGATGAAACGGCTGTGGTAATTACTAAGGCAGTGAAAGTGATCAAATCACCTGT
Source organism: Lithobates pipiens (assembly GCF_037356315.1). NCBI lineage: Eukaryota > Metazoa > Chordata > Amphibia > Anura > Ranidae > Lithobates > Lithobates pipiens. The sequence goes on from NW_027507903.1 coordinate 190,663,163, forward strand.
GCAAAATAATGGGAAGCCTGAAAACATGACCTGTTGGGGTGCCTTGAGGACTGAAGTTGAGAAACACTGTTGTAGACTACACCCAGGTACCATCTTACATATTTTGGGAATGCCCCAAGCTCCAAACTTTTGGCAGTCAGTTCTTAAAACTCATACATAAATTTACAGACATTTCCCTACACAATCACTCAGCTGCAGTCCTATTTAACATTGCTCCTTTATCAAGGAAGCAATCTCAAACTCTCTTTCTCAAACAAACACTGCGTGAGCTTACATCCCATGCCTATGGAAGCTACAGTCTGCTCCAACGACAGACCTATGGCTCGCAAGAGAGAAGGATATCGAACAAATGAAAGATCTGACCTCTGCTCTCCGGGGCAAGTCGGAGGAACATAAGACCAGGTAATAGGCAGCGGAAATCGCAGGCAAACTGGCACTGGTGACTCCGGCTCCCAGAGGGCAACACCACCTCTTATCCCCCTCTACCCAGTTTCCCCAAACCAATCATTTTTTGTTACCCCTCGTCCGTCCGCCCCCCCCCCCCCCCCCCGAACTAAAAACTGGAATGCACAGACCCTAGTTGTATACCCCATATATTATAATAGACTTCCTTCTGTTAAATTGGCAGAAGTTAGAGGGTTTTTCCCCTCAAGCAAGATTGATTCCAGCACAGCCCGACCAGAGAGCTCCTTACATTTATGTACAATTGTCATGTCATTTTTGTTAGATATACCACAGAAGATAAAGGTATAGACAGACATCGGTTGTGCTTAAAACCGTTAATGCAGACTATGCTAAAATTTTATTGCATCTGTTACACACCTTTAAATAAAAAAAAATTACCAAAAAAAAAAAAAAAAAACCCCACAACACATTACATTTGCTTTCTGAATCAAACTTAAATCAAGACACACCACACCTTTTAAAAATACCTTGGGGTGTTAATGCTCCAAAATGCGGTAATTTTGTGGGAATTTCTACTGTCCCGGCGATAGTCAGGAAATTAGATATGCAATTCATGCCCTCACAAAAGCCTGACAGTGCTCCTTGAAAAAGGCTCAGAAAAAAAGCTCTGGGAGGAATAGCCAAATGTGTTTTGGGGTGTAATTCCCAAGTATGACCACGCTGTGTTAGAAAGATCTTATTCATTTCCAACTTGTGTGTAAAAAGCACATATTTTCATTTGCCATAAATTTCTGACAAAAAAATAAATCTTCAAAAAGACCCACTATATCTCTTTAAAAAAACCTTGGATTTACTTTCCAAAATTAGGTCATTTTGTGGGTGTTTTTGTTGTCTTAGCTCACCAGAGCCTCCAAGAATGTGCTAGGTAGCCTGAAAATTATATTAACTTGAAAGCTTAAAGGTGCACCTTAGATTTTGGGCTACTTTATGCTACAAGAAAGTCTCACATATGTGGTTATCCTCACACTCGGGAGGAATGGCAGCGTGTTGGGGTGTAATTCGAAGTATGCCCATGCTATGTATGAGAAACATTGTATAAAATTTATTTTTTCCCAAAAGATAATGGAAAAATAAAAAAAATCTTTAAAAGACTGACTGTGCCTCTAATGTTAGGGGGCCTACTTTGCAAAATGTATTAATTTTTGTAGGCGTTTCTCCTTCAGGGCCTCAAGGAGAAAGGGTGATAGGTAGTCAAGAAATAAGGTGCATTATTTATGTCCCTTAAATGCCTGAAGATGCTACTTAGATTTTGGGCCCCTCTATGCATCTACAGGTAGCAAAAACGTCACATGTGGCATCTCCATATTCAAGAGGAGCAGAAGAATATTTTGGGGTGTGACTGTGTCTTTGCCATAAGTGAGAAATAACGTGTTAAAAATGACAAATTTATGGAAAAAAAATCAAATTTTATTTACTTCCTTTACCAAAAAAGAAAGTGGTGAAAATTACAACTTAAAAAAAACAATGTTTCTTAATACCATGGAGTCACTTTATCAAAATGTATCATTTTTGGGGTGTTTGTACTGTCCTGGCATTTCTAGGGCCTCAAGAAAGGATAGGCAGCGAGAAAAACAGGGTTTCAGAGATTCCAATTTCCACACAGGCTAAACACTTTGTTAAACAAGTTAATATAGCAGAATACATTTTGTCCTAAATTTATTCAGGTTTATTTGCAGAAAGTTTAATAGCAGAAACCAAAAGGGAAACAATGTTTTTTCCAAATTTTCTTCTTTTTCAATCTATTTATAAAAAAATAAAAAATAAAAACTAGTGGTGATTAAATACCACCAAGAAAGCTATGTCTTGAAAAATGACATAAAATTGATTTGAGAACAGTGTTGCATGACCAATTGTTAGTCAAAAGTATCACAGTGCTGAAAACTAAAAAAAAAAAAAATGGCCTGGACAGCTAGGCAGATCAATATGCCAGTCTTCAAGCAGTTAAACTACATCACAATATTAGTGTGCCACTTACACACTTCGTTTCTATTATATCTCTATTATTATATTTCCAATAACCTTATTGGGTATGCACAGGTTTTGTTGAAACTACCAAAAAGCACCTTTTTAGCTTTATATGCTACAGCCTGACTCAGCTCTATATAATCCATAAATAGTTTGGATAGACATGACTCGATGCATGAAATGGTAAAGAATAACTAAAAAAAAAAAAAAAAAATAATAAAATATATATTTCTGCAACTGAATTGCAGATAATTTCTTTTTTGTTAGACTGTTTTAAATATGGAAAGTTTTAGAAATGCATACCCTCCTAAATGCTGCAACATAAAAAAAGATATACAGTACAGCATATAGCTAACCGTGTAAGCAGCACAACCCATACAACCTAGTTGTAAGGCAAATTGCTCATGCCAGACCAGCACAACATGGAAAAACAATTAGTTTGACTGCTATGGGACATTCTACTTTAGTTCCTGGTACTTTTTTGCTAACAGAGAAAAAAGCATTATAATAAATGTCAATATAATAAGTATTTGATGCATTAAAGATCACAGTGTGGCCTTGTTAGGAATTTATAGTCATATACATGCTACATGCCTAGGTTCAAATTGATTGGGCATAAAGGGGAGCCCCAGCAAAATTCAAAATCCCACAAAAAGTACTGTTTGGTAAAGCCATTGTCAATATAGCCAAACTAATCAGCATGCAGGAAGGCATCATGTCTTGGTATCCAATTGTGCCAACAGTCCTATGTCACCTACCTACTTTCTGTATGCTTGCAGCATTATCATAGATAAAGTAGTTAAGATCAAGTCTCTGTTCACACTGGCACAACATGAGATCGGACTTGTGAGAGTACAAGTCGCACAAAATGTCAAATTAAAAAGGTTTACCTATGAGAGCTGTCTTAACTGATACGACACCTTTTCAGAAGGTTCCTGCACTACTTTGGTCCGACTTTAAATTACTTATTCTGTATATCCCTGGGCTCATGTTTATGTGGCACACACACGGGAAAGCAAGAATGCAAGGATTCCTGGATTATATATTATCTGGCTAAGGAAGTGAATGTATGACACATGTCACACCAATACTACAGAAAGGATTTTTCAAAAATCCCCTGGTGCAAATCTTCATGTAGGTTTAAAATAAAATGGGGATTTAGATGATTTTAACTTGCCATAGCTTATTTTCAGCAGGGAGAGTTATATATGCAAAAAACAATGATCATGTCAAACTACACATGCACTATAGCATCTTGAATTGCACTTTGAGATTGTTTTCACTGGGAACTTTTATCACTGTTTAAAGAACTCCAGGAATGAGATTAGTTTAAACACTTACTTTGGGCCATCATGGCTCCAACGAATTATCCAGATGAAACCTCTGTGTGGCCAATGGTGAAACTAATTCACTGTTGTAGCCAATGCTACACAGAGTAAGCGCTGTCCTCTTCCAGTGAATGCTCCAGCGATTTCCTTGTGAACTAAATATACAACGTCAATCGCTCACACACCTCCACCACTCAGGAGAAACCTTTTCTTCTTTTCCTTCAATGAATTCAAGGCGTTCTCTGATGGACCAAGTTGGCATGGAGGGGCAGGTGACATCATGGTCGTCTCAGCCAACCAGAGATTGGCACACAGAGGTGGCATATGGATAATCTGTTTGCGCCAAGATGGCCCAAAGTGTTTAATCCCATTCCTGGATTACATCTCTAAATTTCCTCTGAAACAGTATTGTATTTGCCTGGAGTTCAAATAAAGGACTCCTGTAAAGGAACAAGTGAATAATGAAGAAAAAAAAAAGCATGGATGCAAAATGAAACACTGCAAAAAGCAAGCAAAATACAAAATTATTCTAAATGGCAAAATGGTACATACATAATAGAGTATATAGGATAAAAAAAGGTCTAAGTAAACAATTAGAACTGGTATTCTAGCACGTATATCATGTTTATGGGAGAAGCAAATGAATGTATTTACCTGTATCCAAACGTTTTACAGGGGACTCGTCATCAAGCTCTGACTCTCCACATGAGCTCCTTGACCTTTTTCTTGGTTGCAGGAGTGTTTCCAACCTTGGGAGGACTACAGACAAAAAGGTTTTGGTCCCTAGCTGTGGTGATGTTGGCTGGGTTTCATTGTTCTTTGCAGGCTTTTGGGGGCTTACACTTTTAGATTTGCGGAAGAGAATAGATGTACGTCTGTTTACATCAGCTGATGATTCCGCAACTTCAGAATCTGTCGAATCACTGAGATTACTGTCCTTAAGTAAATGTTCTGAACTGTGTCCATTTAATACTTCATCCTGAACAGAAGCGCTATGTAATTCATTATCAAAAGTGACTCGTTTGTATAGCTTACTCTGCTCTGGATTGAGTTCTATTGGTTTGAGGGTTGGTGGTTCTGAATTAGTCTCCGAGTTTGAAGGCAGAGGTAATGCATCGGATGGTTCAAGTTTAGGGGGAGATTTATCTCCTGAAAAAATTATAAAAGTGCCGTTTTTGAAAGCTGTATAAAATTATACAAGTTTTCTTATAAAACAAAACTAATCTATTAAAATCTCATTTAAAAAATAAACAAAATTAAACAGTACATAACAGTAAAAACAAATTAAAGAAAAAAAAAAAACTACATTTAAAAAATTACTACTTCTATTTTTATAAAAAAATTGGACTAGTAAAATCAAGGATTTCTTTAAAATATCTTCTCTCCCCACAGTGGGTGATCAAATCTACATAAAATTTGACTCTGTAGCAATATGGACATCTACTTGCTTAAAGCGACGTTCTAGTCAATTATGTGTTTATTAAAAGTCAGTAGCTACAAAAAAAAAAAAAAAAAAAAAGTATAGCTGCTGACTTAAACATGCACTCACCTGTCCCACGATCCAGCCGCCTGAACCCTTGGTTCTCGTTCTAGCCTCTCCCCGGCATCACAAATGTGGGCACCCAGCTGTGACCGCTTGAAGCTTCACAGCCGGGTGGGCAGTGCTCATGCGCTAGTCGTGCTGCGCCTCCTCAATGGCCGGGCAATCTTCCGGGACCTGTAACACGTCCGAGAAAATTGCAGGGAGGGAGGGGAAGAGGAGAGCTTCCACTCAAGTAGCCTAGGTAGCCTGAGCGGAAGTGGGAGCTGGGTACCTGACAAAACTGAAAACTTGAGGGAGGGGTGGTCAAAAATGACCAAAAGTTGTGCTGAAGCATAGGAAAAAATCCATAGCTCACACTCTAGCCATCACTCCAGAAATAAGCAATTGAAAGCAACACTTTTTAAAAGTCTGGGATTCTGCATTTTGAGTGTTTTGGGATTATATGCAACTACCTACTATACTTCAGAAAGGCCAACATGTCAGTCAAGTGCCTTAAAAGCATATTTCGCTGTTGTAGCCCAATTGGGAAAACACCTACTTTGTTTCAGTTGCATCTTATTAACTTAGCATATCTGAAATATTAAAAAATTGCCGCTTAGCATTTTAAATTCTCTGTGATAACACTGGACAAAACCCTACCTAAAAAGGGAGGTGGTCAACACATATTTGTCTTTTAAAAATAGTGTTAAAGTGGTTGTACACCCTGTACAGCCACTTTTACCTACAGGTAAGCCTATATTAAGGCTTACCTGTAGGTGCTGGAAAGCTCTCCTAAATCTCCACGGTTTAGGAGAATTTTACAATAAAGCCATGCGCCGATCTCTACGGCACATGCGCACTTTAGAAAGGTCAGATTGTGCCGTTTCTAAAGGGGGTAACTGACGTGACTGATGGCTCACATGACTCTGGGCAGTCACAGAGCCAAAGTTTGCGGCCCTGGAAGGAAGAGGGCTGAAGATGAACACTCGCTACTAGCGGGGACAGCGGTGACATTGCAGGCTTCTGTTTCAGGTAAGCAACACAATGCATTATGCTTTACCTTTGCAGGGAAATAAAGAGGAACTAAAACCCAACAGGGTTTACTTCCTCTTTAATGTACAGTATAATAGAGAGTCCTCTATGTATAGCTGTAATTAAACAGCATATGAGCATGAGGCAAAGCTGCACAATTAATCGTTAAAAAAAAATCGTGATCTCAATTCAACCCCCCTGACAATCTCTATTGCAGAGTTTGTCAATTCTTTCATATAACAAGTGGAGAGACTTATCTGCTCACTCAGCTGTCAAAAGAAAACATCCGGGCAGTTTGCCAAGATTTTAGCATGAAACATTTTTAACTAACTCTTCCTTCTTAGACCCCTTTCACACTGGGGCGCTTTGTAGGTGCTACAGCGCAAAAAAAAAAAAAAGCGCCTGTAAAGCACCCTAAAGAGCCGCCCCTCTCTCTCCAATGTCAAAGCCAGAGGGCTTTTACACTGGAGCGGTGCGCTGGCAGGACCTAAAGAATTTCCTGCTAGCAGCATCTTTGGAGCGGTGTGTATACCGCTCCTCCACCGCTCCTTTTCATTGAAATCAATGGGCAGCGCGGCTATACCACCGGCAACGCGCTGCTACAGAAGCACTTTGTGGGTGGTTTTAACCCTTTTCTCGGCCGCTAGCAGGGGTAGAAGCGTCCCGATACCAGCCAAATAGCGCTGCACAATTGATGGTAAAGCACCGCTAAAAATAGTGGTGTTTACTGCCGACGCACCCACCGCCCCAGTGTGAAAGGGGCCTTAGATCAAAGTGCTAAACTTCTGTGTGTAAAGAAAACAATCCATGCAGTCTGCCAAGATTTTAACAATGTGTAAATGCAGAAAGTTTAACCACTTAAAGTCTAAATTTTTTCTGACACAAAGTAAAAAAAATATTTTTTGCTAGAAAATTACTTGGAACCCCCAACACATATCTTTTCTCTAATAATTTATATATATATATATATATAAATTATCTCATTTTATAGGAATGATTAGCCACTCCTCTTAATGGCATTGCTTTATTGGCAAGAAGATGCACAGACTCGTGTGGTTTCAGGGAACCAATTGATCTGAAAATGCACCCTACTGTCCCAACCAAAGAAAGACTATTATAATGGATTATATTTAAGGGTCTATGCACATTGGGCATAAAACGTGGCTTCTACAGTTTTGTGCTTTGCCTGTTGACGCATTAGGGTAATATATAAGGCAAAAAAGGGTAAGCGTGTTAGAATTCTAACATCTAGTGAAGGTATTTTTGTTAATAAGCTATATAAAAAACAAACAAAAAACACTCCAGGAAATAAACTCAAATGCATAATGGAGATCTAAGAAAAAAAATATCTTCTTATTTTGCAGAAGATTTAGATTACATTTTTTGCACAAGTTGTTAGATCGCATGCTATGTTTTATATTAAAAATATCAAAAATCGTTATTGCTCCCCTCTACCTCCCCTTCAGAAAAGGAAGCCACTTTGGTATTTTAGCCAAAACCGTAAACCAAAAAAAAAGAAAAAATAAAAAAATAAAGTTAACCTCTCCAAAATATCTACTATAAAAAACGACAAACTACAAATACACAAATCTCCAGGAGGCCAAATTGAAACAAAACAAGAGGGAACGATGAGCAAAAAAAAGAAAATAAAAAAACAGCAGGTGTTCCAAAAGCAAGCAACCCCCTCGACAAAAATAAAATAAAAATTAGGTTCAATAAAATTAGCTTATTTAGACAAAGGGGGGAAGAACTTATATACAAAACTCTTCTCAGGTTGAAGAGTACACCATATGGCCCCCATTCATTGAATGAATAACAAAAACATGCCAAAGAACAGCTGTCCGGCATGGGCATCATGTTATGGAAGAACAAAGGACACACAATGCACTTTTGTAAAACACTTCATGAGATGTTTTGGGACACAGAAAATAAATGACACAGACCTGTTTTCTGATCTTATAAATGAGGATTTTAAAGGAAACCCTTTATGGGGAAACAAAAAAAAAAAAAAAAGTCTCTGCTGCTAAAACAAAATGGAAACATTTCTATATGCCCAACAACCCTTTTACAGACTGACACAATTTTGGTTTCCATATACAGTATATAAATTAATATGCCTTTAAGGACAACAAAATAAAGGCCCATTTAAAGTGGAACTTTAGTCACAAAATTAAGTCCCGCTGGCCTATTTTGCAGGTATAGCTATGCACAACATTAAAAATAAGTGCCTATAAGGTTTAAAATTCAGTAATACACTGTCTCGCCCAGCTCTGCACATGCACAGTTGCTGTCTGTTTTTCAGAACGGTGCTGAAAATGTAGAGGCCAATCCGCCGACAGCCTAAAGGTTTACTGCTGCTCAGGGCTTCAGAAAAATGGCAGCCTCCAGGAAGAAGAAACAGCAACAATGCTGGAGGCCATTTACAGCACACACTCATTTGGGTAGCATAATTATTAATGTAGGAATGTATGTCCCTTGCTAAACAATATTTTTTAAGTTATGGGTAAAGTTCCACTATGGATCCTGAGAAACTGCCTTCTATTGATCAAGGGTGAGAACAAAATTGGCATAGGTCGATACCAGCCTGTGCATCTAATATTTCCAGAGTAAAATATTACTGAGCATCCCAAAAAATGTAAACACAAGCTGGTGAAAAATAAATAAAAATAAATTAAAAAACAAAAAAAACTTCCACCCAACATAATTAGGCAGACAAGTCTTTAACAGTAAACTGGTGCCTATATAGCACTGTCAATTTACACAGAGGGTATATTATAGCTATTTATCTTTTTTTTTTTTTTTTTTTTACATTTACATCAGTCTCTGCCCTCAAAGAGCTTACAATCCAAGGTTGTTAACTCGCACTCAGGGGCCAATTTAATACCTGGAGGAAACTCATGCAGGCACGGGGAGAACATGCAAACTCCAGGCAGGTAGTGTCGTGGTTGGGATCCGGACCAGCAACCGTAGAGTTTTGGCATTTCCAGTGTGAGCAGCTAAAGCTAAAGTTTTCAGCCTATATCGTGTCTAGCAGTATGCCTTAGCTCTGTGCTTGCTGTCCACCACTGGATACTGTGTGAAGATAGGCGACCTGCTCTAATGAGTTGAATGCACCTTTTGGACATGTAATAATGCATGTATAGGTTTCAGTGAAAGTGTAGTTAAATATGTCTGTCTTTTTTCTTTTTTTTTTAATACTTTCTAAAGCTGGTATGAAGAGTTCACCTTAAAGAAGCAAAAGCGCTCACTAAACACCCCAAAATTATCCTCTGGTGTTCTACATTCAACAGGTAAGAGCCTATATAGCAATTTTACAATCTAGCACTTTCAGAACAGCTGGGTTAATAGAAACTCCAAAGTACGGTACTACAGATTAAAATCTTACAACACTTATACAGTTTAGAACTCTAAAGTTTATAGCAATTGTAAATGTAATTTTTTCCTCTAAAATAACAAACATGTTATACTTACCTTCTCCATACAATATTTTTGCACAGAATCACTAAATCAAAGCTGGCAGGATCAAGCAATAACAATCTAACGTATATGGGTGCTTTAAATTTAGCTGGCATAGACACCTCACCATGTCACCAAGTAAGTAATGTGGTTGTAGACTCTTTATAATGTATTTGAACATTTAGGTTGTATTAAAAAATGTGGCTGTGTAGGAGAATAAAAAAGGGATACTTGTCTTGCCAAGTAGCTGCCATCACAAGGACTTTATATCACAACATTAAAGCATAACTCCATGAGAAAAAAAAAAAAAAAAGTTATTCTCCCAGGCAGCAGGGCTTTGTTCGCACTGCATGAGTTACTTGCTTGTTTTGTCTAGGGGCACAAGGAAAACTGTACTTAGTCTGTCCTTCAAACCTCTGGAAAACCTCGCTCCCCCATGTCCAATGGTGGACTGCCCCTACCACCCTCATGTCCAGAGCCAGTCTTCTGGTGTGATGACATTAGGTACAGTCCATTCACAAGACCACCAGCATGTGGGGGGCAGGAGTGGCAGGGACCGGTCTTGCACTCACAGGGTTGACAAAGTATATCGCCGCTCTGAAAACCCCTAGTAAAAATGAGTAGTTAGCCCATGCAGTGTGGGCACAGCCCCACTGCAATGGAAAATACCATTTTCCTCAAAGTTCTTCCTTAGGTTGGGGTCAAAAGTGGCTAGAAGTGCTTAGAGGTTATTAGTGGGATCCATGTCAGTGGATGTGTCCAATCACAGCCTTCACAATATAGGCAGACGCGCATGTCTGTGACAGTTCTCCCCACCAAGCTCGTTGGGGGGGGGGGTTATCTGCAGATCTGTGACAGCTCTCTGTGTGAGGATGATTTTACAGAGAGCTGTTACAGATCACCCCACAAACAGTACACCAAGCACCACTGATACCCCCTGTTCCCATACACATCAGTGTCCCCGTAAAACATCTGTCTGTCCCCCATCACTGCCAACACCAAATAAACACTGGTTTGGGTTATTTTTACCAAAGAAATGTAGCAGCATAATTTTTGGTCAAAATGTATCAAGAGAAATTACTTATTTGCAGAATTTTGTAACATAAACTAAGAAAAAAAATGCTATTTGCGTGAAAAAAAAAATGATAAAAATGTATTTGGGTACAGTGTTACATGACCACGCAATCCTCATTAAAAGTGTGACACTGAAAATTGGTCTGGGAAGGAGGGGGTGAAAGTGGCCAGTATTGAAGTGGTTAAATCGTATTCCTATTTCCATGACGACACTTGGACATTACAGTAAAGTTACCTTTGTGCCTTGAGCTCAAGGTCATTGTAATTTTACATTGACATAACCTTCTTCTATATTAGAAGCTGCGGAGAAAATTACTACAAATGCCCCTCAGTGATCAAGCCCAAGAGAAACTACAAACTTATATTCAATGAGGCGTTTTAGTCCTGGCCTAAAAGCAAAATAGATAGCTCAAATTACATTTTTCTGCTCCTCAACCCTCCCACGTTCACAATAGGTAAATTAGCTAAAAACCTGTTTGCTACTCTTGTATCTTCAAGGTGCTATCTGCTTGATGGGTAAAACCTTGGCTAAAGTGGAAACCACAGACCACTCGCTTCAATGGAACCCTATCAGGCTGTAAGCTGATTATATTTACCCGCTACGTGCAGTGGTATTGCACAGAGCAGCACCAATCTTCTTGATGTCCCTGCATACACTCGTGGCTCCTCCCCCTCAACAAGTGCCCCAAATCAAGCCCCTTGCTATGCATGCTCACTCCCAAGCCCTGCTCTACGCATCCATAAGACAAAGCTGAGGCTTGCCCCCCCCCCCCCCCCCACTTTCTCCTTATTGGCTCACTGGCTGTGATCGACAGCAGTAGGAGCCAATAGCTCCAGCTGCTGTCTGAGCCAATGGAGGAGAGGGAGTCCTGGGACAGTCAAGGCTTTCATTCATATCGCTCGATAGATAAGTGACTCAGGTCGGTAGAAGGAGGGACTGTGGAGGGGAGCAGCACACAGAATGCATGAAGGTAAAAAACCTTCAACCTTTACAACCACTTTAATATGAACTTGTAATTACTACACTTACACTGCTTAGCAGGAATACACTTAGCTTAAAAAGGAGAAGTCCAACCATAGCTTGTTTGACTGGGCTTCTCCTATTGGGTCACAGGAGTTTTGCACTCCTTTGACCCGTTTTCAGACATCAGTCTGAAGTCTGCTCCTGTCAGTGGAATCAGTCCAGGTACCGCATCAAACAGTCTGGATCTGCCAGGTGCCTGGACTGATGTCAGTCTCAGCGAGCAGCCCTTCCACAGCTCAGCATCCCAGTGAGCGTGGAGGAGCAGAGAGAAGAGCTGCTGATTGATAGTCACCAGCTCTCTTCTTGGGGATCTGTGAGAACTGAGCCATCGGCGATGTTCGATGGCTCGGTTCTCAGTGCAAAGGCGCTGCACTGACCCCAAGTATAAAGGGGAAAACAAAAACCATACGTAGCCGCAAATGTATATATTTTTTTTAAAAGTGAAGGCCTCTTGAATTAGAACAAACATGTAAAAAAATAAATATATATATTTTAAAAAGTGCATCTTACCATCTTCTTCGCCATCATTTTCCACTGTGGACCCATTTTCCTCTTCAAAGCTTCCAATACCAGATTCTATTTGTGGTGGCTGCACATGCTGTTGTGACAACAGTTGGCGAACATTGTTAACTTCCCTTTTCAGCAATTTTAACCGTTTACTCCTGGATCCACTTGATTTCATTGCAAAAGTCAAATCCAGTTTTTCCAACAGTTCTTTAAGTTGTTCTTCCAAGGGCATATGTGCACGGTTCTCGGGATTCAGCAGCTTATCAACTGCAGATAGATAAAGCAACAGCGGAAGATTAATTACTAGCTATAGCTCAAGCGATGGGCATTTAATCCTGTATTAACAATAGGATTTCTGTGCTTGCCAGGGGGGGGGGGATGGGGGACAAATTCAATGAACATTGGATTTACACAGCTGCCTACAGGAGGAACCAGCACTAGCAAGTTAAAATCAGTGACCAACCGGGTATAACCGCTCCTACTACCACCATGGCTCAGTTTGGTGATAAAGCTGAACTTAAGAGCATAATCAGACACAAGGGGCAGGAACTCAATGAATGTTGGACATTCAAGACCTAGGCTTCAGCAGCCATGCTGTTAAAGCTGGCAACTGAAGCAGTATGGTAGTATGGTATATCAGTCCTTGGGAGAGAAAATCCAGATGAGCCCAAAGAACATCTACCAGAAATCTTACCACTTCAGAGTACCACATTCACCTGGGCCAATCCAGAGCTATGAGAATCACCAAAGTGCCTTCCATCTCAATTCTGTAGTTTCAGAGAAAGGCATATATCTGGCTGTATGGATCCCACAGAGCCACCAGCGCACGCATGGCTTCTCACAGAGAATTCTCAAATTCTCTGCATCTTAGAGTGTGGGGGGGGGGGGGGTATGGGGAACAAAAAAATAAAAAAAAAATAAAAAAAAAACCTGCCCAACTTGCTGTTGCACCTTGACAGTAAGTCCACATCCAACATCCCCTTACCTGAGACACGGGTCCTGGAACCCCTTCAGGTGTAGGAACCATTCACAACACTGCACAACTTAATCTGGAGTGCAGAGGGACACTCCACCCGGAGGTCGTAAACACTCAGCATTACCCTTTTCCACAGTAAGCCAACAAGAATCAGCGCTAGCCAAAGATCCTAGTAACAACACTTAGCACTCAGCCCACATGGCCTACTCAAAGTAAATCTTCAGAGACCAGGTCACATCAGGGGCTGTGCCATGGCTCTAGACCGAAAAGCACAATACGCAGAGCCCAGTGCCCAAAGGTAACATTCCACTGTAAGCTCTGTAGTCATGCAGTAGATAGCCAGGTACTGCCTCCAACTACTGCAGAATGGGCAATACAGATAGTTGTGTATAGTGATCAGCGAAGCAGCTTATTTATCAAGGTATCCTGAAAATATATTCTTGAAGAATAGCTAGCAAATGAAAGGTTAGACTTCTCTCAGCAGAGAATGAAAATGGTGTGCTTCCCCCTAGGACACTAGCAAAAAGCTAAGGCATGCTGGAAGTAGGAAGGCTTATAACAGGCTGGTCATGGTTTTTTGTTTGCCAAGGTTGAAATCCTCCTGTGTGAGGCAGTATAACCCGACAGTCTCTCAATGAATGCTAAGAAAAAGCTTTAAATTATTTTCTGGTACTATATGAAAAAAAACAGAACAGTAGAATAAGTGCAGAGGAGATGGGGTACAAATATATATATATATATATATATATATATATATATATATATATATATATATATATATATATATATATATATATATGCAGCGGTTTCTCCTACCATCTTGCATGTCAAGACAGAACAGTACAATACAGGTGGTGAGGTTTCAAACATCATTCCAACAAAATACCTGCGGCTGCAGGAGAGCGAGCGTTTCAAGACATGAGCCCACTAAATAGTTTAAGGACATTTTTCTTAGGAGGGCAAGTGTTTTTTGTAAGTGAGCCAGTGGTGAAAAGAAAATCTTTAAAAGATGCAGTACCTTTAAACTACTTCACCTGAATGCCAGGCTGTTCTGACAGGTAAAGGTTCCGACACCTATGGCCTGGTTCAAACCTATTCGTTTTTTGGCGCTTTGTGCAGAAATGCACTACAGTCCATTTAACATGGTTTCTTATGGGACACATTCACATCTATGCGTTTTCAGCTGCTGCGTTTTTGGAAAAGGTCAGTGCCTTATTTTAAAGCAAAATGCAGAAAAGCATGCCGTGCGATGCAGCCGTCTGAAGCCTGGGTCCTCTCTCATTGCTAGAGTGGGAACCCAGCTGTGACAGCTTGTGGCTTCACAGCTGGGTATGCGTCGCACTGCACTCTCCTAGTGGCCAGGCAATCTTCTGGGACCTGTCACATGTACCAAAAGATTGCAGAGCGAGAGGGGCCACCTAGGGGGAGAGGAGATGACATAAGCAGGAAGTATCTGTCAAAACCAGGTACCCACTCCCCCACCCCCCGAAATAAAATGACATGCCAAATGTGGCATGTAAGGGGGCGAGGAGTGCTTAAAGAGAAGTTCCACTTTTGGGTGGAACTCCCCTTTAAAAAAAAAAAAAAAAAAAGTCACCAATTTATTTAAAAAAAAAATAATTTACACCTGTCTCCATTCTGACCATTGCTAAATTTGATAAGAACTACATGAATTTCACAACTATTTTATGTGATGGTTTACAATGAGGTTTAAGGTGTTTGCCACTTCCTGGACTCATAATTTACAGTTTTACTGAGCACGGCACTACAGCCATCGATGATATTCCTGATGCTCTGCTACAATGCAGCTACTCTGCCTACTCAGTCCCAAAAAAAACAAAAAAAAAACCCACACCTTTATATTTGCAAATGGGAGGGGCAACAGAGCTGCTACAGGATTGGATACCCAAAGGTCCAGTGTCAGAAGTATAGAGATAGCTGTACTGCCAGAGCTCAGTGAAAACTAAACTTGTACATAAGAGATGAGGTGTATGCCACCTTGTTGAATCTAACCCATTGTATGCCAGCACATTTTAAAGAGTGACTAATAACTGGAGTTCTTTAAAACGAATAGCATTTATAAGGGTCAGTTCACACCACATTAAAATTAACTTACCATCCTCCCAGGAAAATTGCGGGGGAGGTTCAATTTTTGGATGCTCTGGTAAATGCATCCCTGTTTCTTCATCAAAGCCAATAGCATTAGCATCTCGCCTTGCTTGCCTTAATAATGCTCCTCCCTGATCTCGCAACCGAACAGCAGCTCTGTAAAAGATTGTGTCCTTGGCATTGTACTTCATACAGTTTTCAATGATAAGGTTGAAGTCCTCTTCAAATTCATTTAAATTACTGTATCTCTGATCTTCTAATTGTTTCTTCATTGTGGAGAAATCCATGGGAAGTTTTATGTGGTCCAAGTAATCAGGAACCTATTAAAAAAATGCACCAATTATAATAAAATTAATAATAATGTAGCAAAATATGTCTTGCCATTGAAATCTTAAAAACAAAAATGGTTGGTTGTATCCATCTTTCTGAAGACATTAGTTGTAGAACCACGGCTGCCCTTACCTCAGAAAGATTCACAGGTTGAGAAAATATATGGGCAGAATCCTTTTCCTGCAATTGTTCTAGAACCGTTCGCAGGATTACTGTCAGTGGTGTCAGTTGAAGCTCCATAGCAACCTGCTCAACCTTAACCTAAATAAAAAAAAAAAAAGTTCACAAAACATGCAATACACGTAAAGCGTATAGCGTACACTTCTACACGATATATAAAAGCTTAAAGAAAAGGCCGTCTAGTAAATGATCTGCAGCAACCTAAAGATCCTACAGGGTTGAGAGGCACTAAAAGGCAAAACTTTAGTTTTGGATAGACTGGAGGAGGATTAGAACACGTGTCAGGTTTTTATTGCTGTCTGTGCCCCTGTTGGGGAGATTCATCCTCTCCATTTGTCCTATTTACGGTTATCACCAAATGATAAAGGAAAAGAAAACCCCCAAATTTGTGATCCTTTCACACTGCTCTGCTGCAGTTTACACAAAAAGTAGGTGTAGTGCACCTGAGACTTTCATGTAGGTAACCTACCCCTTTCCCATAAACTTATTAGAACTAGATTGGGCAATATTGGTGTTTTTTCTGAAAGCGCACCAAAGATGCAGCATGCACAACTTTCAGTGTGCTTTTTCACCCAAAAATTCTGATCTAATAGACGTCTTAGGCCGCGTACACACGCGGGGACTGTTCGGCCAACTTTGTCCGCTGAACAGTGTTTCGGCGGACAGTCCGCCCGTGTGTGGGCGTTCAGCGGACAGTTTCAGCGAACAGTCCGCTGAACAAGGTTTTTCGGAATTTCCGAAAAACTGTCCGCTGAAACCTTGTTTCAGCGAACAGTTCCCTCGTGTGTAGGCTTGTTCGACAAACTAAGTTCCGCGCATGCTCAGAAAGGCTTTACACGCCGAAAGTTATAATGCAGTGTATAGGACGTCGTATTTTTCGTCCCGTCGTACGTGCCGTTCACGTCATCGCGCACGGTTTCAGCAAACTGTTCATACGTCGTGTGTGGCCATGTCCGTCCATGCTAATTTTGAGCGGACTGTTTGCCGAAACTGTTTGACGGACAAAGTTGGCCGAACAGTCCCCGCGTGTGTACGCGGCCTTAGGGAAAGTGTGGGTAACACACAAAAAACAGCCTGTACACTGGGCTGCAGGGAAACCGCCCTAATAAGGAGAATCTTCCAGTGTGGACACCAACCCTGGTTATAAAAAGATTCCCCAACTTTGCAAGGCTATACTTTCGCTTCCTGTTTTGACTATGGAACAGAAAGTGAAAGAAAATCTCAATGGGACACAGATGTCAAAAAAAATAAAAAAAAATAAATCAAACTCCAGGGAAAAAAATAAATAAAAAAAAAGTTTTGCCTTCAGTTTTACTTTAAGCAGATACAGGGGGTGATTTACGAAAGGTGTGCGCCATCAGTAGAGGCGCAACACACATTTCCAGATTTACAAAATAGTGCGCCTTTAACAGAGCGCGAATCCCCCCCATTTACTATAGCGATCTCGGCACACAGGAGAATGCGATATGGATATTGGCACACGGCATCTCCAAATCAATACTGACAGACGATGGAGGTGCCAATATTATGGGGTGATGTGAGGAAGTTTAGTAACAACTCTGCCCAAAATAGAATGGGAAAGTAACTTTCACAGAAAGCCTGCTGTGCCTGCAAGTACGTTTAGAACTGTCTGAGATCAATGAAAGCACTGCGCACGTTTCCCCGTGTTCACATGTGTTAGTTCACTGTGCGGCCAAAATCTTAGTAAATGTTAAGCAACATACATGCAATTGTGTGGGTTGAACGGGCGCACCTCTAGACTTATCACTTTTTTTTTACGCTGGTTCACCTTCATGTATTTAAGGAGATTCGCACACAGGTCATGTTAGCATGTTACGTTGCCAACATGCTACGCAATACCTTGGAATGTCTACTTTCTAGAAAGGGGTCATTTGGGGGGTATTTGTACTTTCCTGACTTGTTAGTGTCTCAAGAAATGAGACACCTGATGTACTGAAGGCCTGATCAGATGTGATCAATTTTCTGTGATTGGCACCATAGTTTATAGACTGTAACTTTCAACAAAGACCAAATAATATACACTAATTTAGGTTATTTTTTACCAAAGATATGTAGCAGTATAAATTTTGGCCAAAATTTATGAAGGTGTTTTTTCACAAAATTTACGGTCTTTTATTTATAGCACAAAAAATTAAAAAATACACGACTGATTAAATACCGCCAAAAGAAAGCTCTATTTGTGTGAAAAAAAAAAAAAAGGACGCAAATTTCATATGGGTACAGTGTTGCATGACTGCGTAATTCTTAAAGTGTGAGGGGGCTGAAAGCTGAAAATTGGTCTGGGCAGGAAGGGGGTGTAAGTGCCCTGTATTGAGGTGGTTAAAAAGAGGCTTTCCACTGTTTGCAGCCCCCCCACAACCCCAGCCTCAGGTTGAGTGGAAGAGGCCCTTGTCCCCCTGATTAGGGGAACAAGGTGATTTGACTTTTGGGGTGCCCCAAGCCCCTCCCACCCCCAAGCATCCACCAAATTTTATGGGCTGGCTTGCTGTGTGTTAGTGTGTGGAAGGGGCATTATTTTTTTTTTTAGTTTGGGGGTGGTTTTAATTTTAAGCCTCAACAGACCCCCAACGGCCTTGTATGTATTGGGGGCCATTGCACTGAAATATTTTTGATGTTGGCAGTCTGTAGGTTGTTAGTTTCACTTTCATTTAATTGTCTGTGCTGCATTATTTAGCAAAATCTTCCTCAAACGGTTATGACTACTAAATGTTTAAATCCTTGAGACTGTCCGCTTGTGGGCGCAATCCTTTTAACTCCTGTTAATTTACTCTGCAAAATGGTCAGACCTCAAAACCATATTCTGTTAGTGTCTCAAATTAACAGAAGTTACAGGCAGAGAAAACAAAAAAACACACACAAACTTTAACCACTTCCCATCCCATGCATAGTAATAAGACGGCCGCAAGATGGCTCTGCCATCCAACTCGATTCAAATAAAGTTAAAAAAAAACAAATAAATAAATAGTGTCAATATCATACATCTCCATTAAAAAGGGTGCCAGATCATCAAGTAAATAGGATACAAAAACACAAATGGATGGGACTTTCAAAGCACCACACAGAAACAGAAAATCAAAATACATAAACATATTTTATACTTCATTTTCGGTTTCTGTGTGGGGCCTTGAAAGTCCCATCCATTATTCTATTCTCTGTGACGAATAAAATTACCTATCAAAAAATAAACTGTAAAAGCATAAGCAGTGCTACCTGTTCACGTTTTAACTTTTCCCGTTTTCGGATAAGTTCAATTAATAACCTAGCTCTCTCAAGGTCATGTCTTAACCGTTGCCAGTATTTTAATTTCCTTTTCAAGTTCTGAACTTCTTCATCATCTTCTCGCTGAAAAAAGTTTCATAAACAAAACAAAGAAATCATAAATTAAAAGGAATTTTCAAGTACATCAAACATTATGTTTATGGTGCCATATAACAGACATTTAAAATAGAACAGGCATTCAAAAATGTATAGAAAGAACAGTTTGGGTCAATTATATCACTATGTACAGAAAAGCCCAAGTTTTTATGGCAGGAGAAAAACCTTAGGATCCTGTACAATGAGAATACACAAGAGATGAAATCTTAGTTCATTACATCCAAAGTAAATACATCTCAATGCTTTATTCTAGTGTTGGACCGATACTAAGCATTTGCACAAATACTTGCACTCGTGCAAATGCTCCAATACTGAAACAGATCATGTAAATTGCAATGAAATCACGAAAAACTGACTCTGTTAAATGAAGTCGCAACGAAATCGGAGGTCCAAATCGCATTAACCTGCGGCTTTGAAATGCTTAAGTAGTACAAATTTAAATCCGCAGCTCAGTGCTTTTTGAAATCGTGCCACTTCAGTGCGATTTCAAAGCGACAGACCAGTGTGATTTGTGCCTCTAATTTGATTGTGGATTCATTTAACCGCTTGCCGACTGCCGCATGTACATTTACGTCGGCAGAATGGCACGGACAGGCAAACGGGCGTACAGGTACGTCCCTCTAAATTTGCCACTGCGTGGTCACGTGCGTGGCGGCACACGTGGTGGCTCCGCGAGTGTGATAGCGGGTGCCGCAGAGACTATGTCCGCGGGGAAACCCGCGATCGTCACACGGAGAGGAAGAACAGGGAAATGCTGATGTAGAGCATTTCCCAGTTCTGCCTAGTGACACTGATCACAGCTGCCCTGGTGATCAATGTCGTGTCACACGTAGCCCCAGCCACCCCCCCCCCCCCACATTAGAATCACTCCCTAGGACACACTTAACCATTGCAGTGCCCCCTCCTGGTTAACCCCTCCACTGCCAGTTACACTTACACAGTAATCACTGCATTTTTAATCTCACTGATCGCAGTATAAATGTGAATGGTTTCACAATAGCGCCAAAAGTGTCTGATCCGTCCAACGCAGATCACCATTACTAAAAAAAAAATAAAAACGATAAAAATGCCATAAAACTATCCCCTATTTTGTAGACGCTATAACTTTTGCGAAAACCAATCCATAAACGCGTAATGCGATTTTACCAAAAATATGAAGAATACGTAGCGGCCTAAACTAAGGAAACAAAATGTTTTTTTTAATATATTTTTTGGGGATATTATAGCAAACGAGTAAAAAATAAATAGTTTTTTTTTTTCAAAATTGACGCTTTTTTTGTTTATAGCGCAAAAAATAAAAACCGCAGAGGTGATCAACTATCACCAAAAGAAAGCTCTATTTGGGGGGGGGGGGGTAAATTTTGTTTGGGAGCCACATCGCAGAAGTTTGTCAGTTAAAGCAATAGAGTGTCGAATCTCAAAAAACGCTCTGGTCTTTGGCCAACAAAAGGGTCCGGGGCTGAAGTGGTTATCAGAAGTCAATGCAAATCGCTAATGGCGTGCGGATTGCCATGTGATTTGAATTGTCAAGAATGCACTAGTGTTAAACGTAAAAAATAAAATGCATCTAAGGACCAAATCGGTATTGATAATTGTTATCAGCGAGCACCTGAGAAAAAGTATCCGTACTCTGTCTTAAACTGGTATCGGTGCATCCCTACTCCATTCCAAGTAGGAAATTGGGTGTTAAATCATGCTCAACATAACAGCATTTTCACAGAGGGTTTTGTGTGTACAATATTCACAACCAACTTCACCTGTTGAATGTTTTTCTGGGACTGCAAACTAGACTGAAGCCGTCTGAGTAAGGGAATGCCATTTCTCGAGAGTCGCTTCAGAAGCCAATAACTATGAACTCTCTCAATGAATTGCTTCTTCCGCTGGATAGACACCTGGTTTGAGATTTTGTTTATTCTGAACAAGACAACATGAAAATCCTTAAACATTTTAGATCAGGCAAAAATGCAATAAATGTTGCTTAGCACGAGACATCAAATAATATACTTCTGTTGCATTATGACTTTTTTTGTAAAGGAAAGCATGAGGATTTAAAAGCCAGGCCTTCATCACTTTTACATGTTTGTACTTAAACCAAGCAAAATAAAGTGCTTTTTAATGCAGCAGCTTTGCTATGAAAACCTCACACTGAACTTTAAAACATTTGCATTTTAAAATATACAGTTTTAAATCACATACTGCAAACCTACAAGCCAAAACCATTAGGTTGGGAAAATTTGCGAAAAATCCTCTGTTATGTGTTCCTAGTCACATGTCATCTCTCACCCAACCACACATATAGATTGCCACCATCCCTTGGTAATACATAAAATCCAATTTTTGAGGTTTATTCGATGGGTAATTGAAAAAAACACGTATAAAACTGTCATTTAGTGTAGAAAAATTGTATAAAAAAATAAATAAAAACTCATATTGACAATACAAAACATTATATAAAATGATGTCAACGTCACACATTTTGGCTGTTCGGCATGAAGTTGCAATCACCATTTACTTGCTGTTCCCTTTGGCCATTGACTGATCAGGAATATGGCAAGTAGGGGACATCCAAAGCGTTTAAAAAAATAAAAACGTATTGTTCTAAATCTTCAGGGAAGAATACCACTTCTGAAAAAAACTGCTTAAAATTAATAAAACATTGATACAGAGTTGTATAAAGATATGCACATAAATGGTCATCCACATGCACTTACAAAAATGTGTATGTTTGGCAGACACACTCCTCCAAAAAGGATGGATGCCATATATCGGCCATGGAAGGCCTACCCCAAATGGATAACAAAATGTCCACGTCCAAAGACTGCCGGATGTAAATTTCCCTAGGTGGCACAGGGGAAAAAAAAAAAAAAAGACGACAATGTGGCCTGAAGGAAAAGGGGGATTTATCACTTTTTGCTTTTTCCTTCAGGCCACATTGCCCTTTTTTCCCAGTGCCACATTGGGCAATTTACATCCGGCAGTCTTCGGACGTGGACATTTTGAAATCAGTTTGGGGTAGGCTAGCACTCCATGCTTTTTGGAGGAGTGCTTCTGCCAAACATACTCATTTTTGTAAGTGCATGTGGATGGCAATTTATATGCATATCTTTATACAACTCTGTATCAATGTTTTACTAATTTAAGCCATTTTTTTTCAAAAGTGGTATTCTGCCCTGAAGATTTAGATCAGTACATTTTTGAAACGTGTTGGACGTCCCCTTCTGCCGTATTCCATGTCACAATCAATGACCAAAGGGAACAGCAAGTAAATGAAGATTACACATTTTGGCTGTTAGCCACAAAGTGGCAATGTTGACAACATAATTTACATAATGTTTTGTATTATCAAAGAGATTTTTTTTTATACAATATTACCACAATTACAATTTTCTATTTATAACGTTTTATACATGTTTTTTCAAGTGCCCATAAAATCAAATTTTTTGAGGTTTATTATAAGGATTTCTTACCTTTCTAGGTGTTTTTGGAGAACGCCTAAAACCTATTACACATAGGCCAAATGTCAGGCGTCATTCGGCCAGCGTATGGCAGCCGGTCCGACTCAAAGGCTCATGACCAAAAAAGATCGGCCAACGGCTGATATCTTTGATCAGAGCGTTCTGGCGGGGGAGCCGTTCCCGTTAGGCCCCTTTCACACAGACAGCTATTCTGCCGCAGTTAAAAGCATCTAATTTTTTCTGTGAAATTCAAGACTCCAGGC
Source organism: Lithobates pipiens (assembly GCF_037356315.1). Taxonomy (NCBI): domain Eukaryota; kingdom Metazoa; phylum Chordata; class Amphibia; order Anura; family Ranidae; genus Lithobates; species Lithobates pipiens. Next base: position 190,686,245 of record NW_027507903.1, read on the forward strand.
ATTTGTACAATGCGATTACATGAGGTTGCATTTAGCTGCGGTAGTAATTCCCATTGCAACCCTTTTTTTTATTTGTTTTTTCTTGGGTCCTTTGAATCTACCCATGATGCATTTCGGTCCTCTGCATTTCAAACCATCTATACAGCTTTCTTTTCTCACGCTGCTATCCGCAGGTGAAATAGTACACTGCGATTACCTGCGGTTATGTACAGATAGCTGCACTAAATCGCTCCTGGACGCAGTTAACTATTTTTTCTATCCGCACCAAACCGCAGCTAAAAAAAAAAAAACAGTGTGAGAATGGGTCCATAGGAAAGCATTGTGTGCTTTTTGCTGCGGTAGAAAACTATAAAATCCGCAGCTAAAAAGCACAATTCTATCCGCCTGTGTGAAAGGGGCCTCAGAGCACAATAGCACAGCAGAAGAGGCTGTACCAATATCGGATTGTTCATACAGCAGCTCCGACCTGAGCTTTCAGTTTTTTTTTTTTTTCATGCCTTCTAGGCTTTAGACCCAAACTACAAGCTACTCAAACACTTGAAAATGAAAGAACTCAATCTGTCTTCACTGATAAAAGTGCAGACAGTTTAGGTTTCCTCTCATTAACATACAGTGCAGAACCATAGCCCTAAAACCTTTTATCCTTTGTGAGGACAGACAAGCCTGAAATCTAGCTTACATCAGATCATGACGCCTACCAGCACACTACAGACAGGACAAACTATTGCAAACGGTAACCTAAAAACCCCTCAGCGATCATGCCTGCCAGGAGGGGCCGGAGAACGACATAGCTTCAGCAACATGGTACATCCATTTGTAGGGTGCAACATGTTGCAAAGCCTCAGCCCCCCCCCCCCCCCCCGATTTATCATATACTGGCAGAAAGCTGTAGAGCAGGGGTGCCTAACCTTTTTTAAGACTACTCTATAGGCCCTCCGTTCCGATCCACCCAGATGGAAGGGGGCGAAATCCCTTCTATTTTTTCTTTATCAGATTTTTAGGACTGGATTGGAGGCAGGCATAAGTAAACGGACAAAAGTCTGTTTACATCTGCTGCTCTGTAGAGGTGAATTAAGGGTCCGATTGGGTAGGGCCGATCGTGTGAAAAGGGCCTAAACTGCTTTCACACTGATGATTACCCACACCAAGGGTGCAGGGTAGTGCTGTGGGTTAACTGCACTTTACCATAGACTCCGGCGCTATAAAGGAAGCATCGGCTTATGGGCTCTGCAGCCTTTTTTTTCTCTACCACCAGCTTCATTCACAACACTGATGCTGTGGTATGACGGGTCGGCAACCTGCGATCTGGGCTTGCAAACCCGCCATCCCAGAGCATGGGGTCGCAGGCCACATCAAAGGGCTCCGCAGGCCACTGGTTGGCCACCCCTGCTGTAGAGTCTCTACAAAGTCTGACATTACATCCACAATCCACTGATCACAGGTGAAATGCTGGGCAGGCTCCTGTGTACAAATAAAAAATGCAGATAGAACGCTCTGGCTGAGTGAGGTATCCCTTTGACAGAGTCCACGACTAAATGTTTTGGCACCGACCACATGACTAGGAAATTTAAGGGGTGTAAACTTTAGCTTTTTAAACAAATACTTTGGTTCTATTTTATGGTTTATACATAAATTCTGGGGGACAACCAATTGAATAAATATTGGTTATATTTAGAGTTTACTCCTATTTCAAATAATGCAAGACAAATTAGGGAAGTCAACTCACTTCTTACCCAAGCATAAAAAAAATTGCTCGTTGACTGCTGCCATAGGATTTACAGCGAAAGATAACCATCATATTTATAGTTTGAAAGATAGCAAACAGATTTGATTTACAAAAATAAATAATAATAATAATACTTCTTACACTTTTGTATAACTTACACCCCAAACTCCAGAAACAGATTTTTATGAATTTTAGAGTGTAAACAAATGTTACCCATCAGTGTGTGTAATAAACATTGCCTAACAGTACCTTAAAGAGGATGTAAACCCTCCATATAACCAGTGACTTGAACAGCCTCAGATACACAGGGATGAAAAAAACTCCCTAAATATAAAAAAGTTTACGTGTACATCTCCTGTCTTCACCTTGATATACTGTTTAGAAAGTGCACATTCTGAATTTTCACTTCCTGGTTCCCCTGTAGGAGGAGATCATGCCTAGACACAGACTCACACGCGCAGAGGTTGCCTGTGAATTGTTTTGCTGGCTGCTAATTTATAGCAACCTCCTCCTACACACACTTCTATCTCAGGGCCTCAGAGAAATTGTCAAAGTTCAGGCTGATAAAGGAATGGAGCAGGACAAAACTACAAGACTTTCATGAATCGGGTTTACATCCACTTTAACTCTAGTCTGGATGAATTCTGACACCTCTCATGCAGACTTTACAGGTCTGGGGCTGGGGCTAGAATACCTCGCAAGTGGTGCAATCACCGCGTGGGACCTATCCGCGCAGTAGCATTTGCAATAGGGGCACTTCACCTTTGTGGCCCAAGCCTTACACAGAAAAGGAAGGGCTGAACTTAGGTTTTGAAGTTGAAGCTAAGTACAGTGGGTAGGTGCTGAGTTTTCAGAAGGTAGAGGCTCCTGAAAAGGGTTTTGGGATCTTCCGCTGTGGGATTAAAACCTTCCCTGCTGTGACATCTTTGATGAATTGGCCAAGTGCCTCTTCAAATAGACCGCTTCCTTGAAAAGGCATATGTGTTAGACCCCTTGCACACTGAGGCGCTATAGCATACAACAGCAGAGTGGGTCTATCTTTTTTTTTCATAAGTATATTTTAAAATAAGAGGGACAGAATACAAAAAAAAAAAAAAAAAAAACACACACACACACGATACAAATTTTGTAAATGGCGTTGCAGTTCAGTGAGTAAAAGTATTTGAGTCCCTACCAACCAACAATAATTCTGGCTCCCACAAACTGGGTACAGTATGTGCTTATGTGGCACAGATTAGTCCCGTCATGTTTGGAAGGTGCTCTGAATGACCCGTCAACAGAATCGCTTCCTTCCTTTCAAACTTTACCATCATAACAAGACTATAGAGCTGCAAGACCATTAGCAAGAAGCTTGGTGAGAAGGAGACAACTGTTGGAGCAATTATTCGCAAAATGGAAGAAATACTGAATAAACCATCAATAGCCCTCGGTCTGAAGTGCCATACAAGTTTTAGCCTCATGAGACAAAGGGTGATCATGAGAAAAGTGTGGATCAAGTCTAGAACTACACAGGGGGAGCTTGTGAATGGTCTCAAGGCAGTTGGGACCACAGTCACCAAACAAAGCATTAACACAATACACTGCCATGGATTGAAATCCTGCACCACCCGCAAGGTCCCCTTCCTCAAGAAGGTACATGTACAGGCCCCTCTGAAGTCTCCCAATGAACAGCTAAATAATAGAGAAGGGCTGGGAGAAAGTTCTGTGGTCAGAGACCAAAATGTAGCCCTTTAGCATTAACTCGATTCGCCATGTTTGGAGGAAGAAAAATGCTGACTGTGACCCTAAAAACACGATCAGGCACAAAGGTGGAAACATTATGCTTTGGGACAGTTTCCCTGCTAAAAAGGTACAGGCTGACTTTGCAGCATTGAGGGGCAATGGACAGGGTAATGTATTGTAAAATCTTGGATGAGAAGCTTCTTCCCTCAGGCAGAACAGTCAGATTACATTAAGGCCATGGTCTAGTCAGTCTGCTGACCTTAATCCTATAGAAAATTTATGGAGGGAGCTGAAAATTCCAGATGCCCAAGGGACAGCCAAGAAACCTTAAGGATTTATAGAAGACCTGTAAAGAAGAGTGGACCAAAATCCCTCCTGAGATGTGTGCAAACCTGGTCACGAACTAAAAAGAAACATCTTACCCTTGTGCAACAAGGGTTTCTCCAATAAGTCATGCTTTGTTTGGGGATCAAATACATATTTTACGCACTGACCTGCAACTCATTTTACAAAACATTTGTATCATTTTTTTTTTTCTGGATTTTTGGTTGATATTTTGTCTATCATTTAAAATACACCTATGTAACAATTATAGACCCATCATTTCTTTGTAAGTGGTCAAACTTACAAAATCTGCAGGGGATCAAATAATGTATATGGCCCCATTTGGCTGACTACACACATTGCACCAAGTGCCAAATTGAGCAGCCATGCAGGATCCAGCATCTAAAGAAATATTACAGGCCATCACCACAGAATTGGGTTCAGTTATGGCTCTGAATGTTTACCAAGGTTGCGCTAATCCAGATACAATGCTTCTATTAAAAGACATTCAGAAGACAGCAAGGAGATAAAAAAAAGGGATATAAAATAAGCCAAAGTGATTTTCCAAGGACCTTCAGCTTGGGACACAAGCAAAAAAACTTAGGACTCGGGAAGTGGATTATGGTTATAGGCGAGCGGTCAAGCGGTGTGTCCTTAACCACTTGCCGACCCGCCGCAGTTTTGCCGTTACCTTACGTCGCTTTGCCTTTTGGCCACTAGGAACGCGTGCACCGTCTAACCGGTGGGCGCGATGACCGCTGGGCACCCGCAGTCGCTCGCGACAGAGCGAGAACCCGGGATCTGTGTGTGCGTAAGCACACCAATCCCGTTTTTTTCATGGGAGTAGAGACAGATCATGTGCTCATAATAAGTATGAACACCGATCTGTCATTTCCTCCAGTCTCATACCCCCTACAATTAGAACACACCTAGGGAACACCGTTAACCCCTTCCTTGCCAGTGACATTTATACAGTAATCAGTGCATTTTTATAGCACTGATTGCTCTACAATTGTCAATGGTAAACAAAATGCCATAAATCTATTCCCTATTTTCTAGATTCTTTCGTTTTTGCGCAAACCAATCAATATAATACGCATATTGCGATTTTTATTTTTCAAAATGAACGCAAAATTTGTTTGGGTACAACACCGCATGACCGCGCAATTGTCAGTTAAAGCGACGTAGTGACAAATTGTAAAAAGTGCAGGTACAAACCTACAACCGAGGATCTATTAAAACTTTCCTGTGTCCTGTACAATTAGTACTTACAAGTTTCTGTCTGAGACTTGAAGCTCTCCTATGCAGATTGGAAAGGATTTTGACAAACGACTGATCAGCAGAAGAAGCTGCACAGCCAATATTTCTCTGCTTTGAATACAATGACTATAGTAGATTCAGTGTATCCCTCTAAAAGTGCAAAGACAATTTTTCAGGAGAGGAGGCTGCAGATGAAGGAAATTGTGAGTATTTGAGCAACTGCACACCTATCATACACTGCTATATCAAAGTTACCAACATTTTCCCTACACTCAATCTTTTGCTGCCATGGTGAATCAAGTGACATGAATAGAGATTTTCACAAAGAAATAAAGTTACAGTGAGGCACATCAAAGAGATGGAACAGAGGGGGTAAAAAGTCTACCATCATTTCATTCACAGCCTTCATCCATTCTGCAATAATTTCCTTTGTTATATTTCATGCCTTAGGAAAACTAAATAAGCATCACATCTTAAAATAAAAATGTTTTACTATCATGCTAAAATTTACCATCTTACCTTTGAGGTGGAATATCGGGCACATTGACTGTTGGTATTACTGAACACGTTTCAGTCAATGCTTTTTTTGTTTTCTTTGCTTTTTTTCTAACCTTAGAGGTAGACCTAGCTGATTTATCAGTCCCTTTTCTACAAATGCCATTTTTAGACTCTGGCAGCTCATATATGTTTAGAGGCCTTCTGACACACCCTGAGGGAGTATGGGCATCACAATATGCTGTCTTTTTTACAGAAAAGGTTGTGCCACTGTCCGTCACTTCTTTCACGGGCTCCATTTTCATGTACAATCCAGCCTTTTGAGCGCAAGTTACATGAAAAGCTGTATAACAGTTAGCCTTATGGCACTGAATGCAGGCACCAAGACCTTTTTGCTTGCAGAGGTAGCAAGTTAATTTCCATCTCGCTGGGGGTATGTTACGTACACCATCGATTGGTTCAATAAAAATAGTATTTGCAAATCCAACTTCAGGGATCCACAAAGCACAAACTACATGTCCCCATCGATCATCATCAGTCTTTTTAAAGGCACCACCCTTATTTGGGCACAACACGCAGTCAATAGCTGTGCTACGTGACTGGAGGCAATGCCTGCAGAGCCACTGTCCTTCTGGTATGTATGGCACACCATAACACTCTTGATGTACTGCTAAATTACACATGTCACAAAACAAAATAACATTACTGTTCTGACATTCTCCATCCATGCATATGCAACATACGGCATCCTCGTCAATTAATGACTGCTGATCCCCCTGCTTTTGGTTTTCACAATAAGATTCCTTCTCAAACCTGTCCATAAGGAATTCAAATATGTCTTGAGACACAACAGAAAGTCCTTCGCTTTTTCGTTTCTCGTTTACTATTTCCAGCCAAGCATAATCTTCTTCATCCATATCATACTCCACCTCTTTATCCAGCTCCTCCGAAGACTTTTCATGAAATTTGTAATATGTAGCAGGCCTACTGGGAGCAGAAGGAGGACTACATTCTATGACACGTACTTTGGGTTCTGGAAGAGTGCTGGTGGAAGCATGTCCATGGGTGGTTGGAAGAACTTCACTTTTCTTTTTTCCCTTACTGGTTTTCTGTCTTTTAGACCGTAAACAAACCTGGGGTGGCTGCTCGCTATTTTCTTTATTGCTATTGCATTCGCTCATTTCTTGAGCAGTGGGATCATCTTCAGAAATAATGTCAAGAGGATCAAAAATACTTATTCTGTGCAAACGGCCTTCTATTTCAATTTCAACCATTCTCTGTGCCTGGGCATACGTCAATGTCTCTCGAGTAGGAGAATGCTTAATACTACAGGGAGAAGTAGATGTCCTGGGTGCAGAAACCCTGTGCCAACGTCCTTTTCGCCTCATTTTGGATGATCTGAAAGAAAACAAAAATATATTTCAGCAATATTCACAATCTGGAAACTGAAACCTGCTCATAAAAAAAGTGACCAGTCGATTTGAAAATTAGGTTTAAAAGCGTTTGTCAACTTAAAACACCTTGTTCAACGATCCATTCATGAAGTATAAGGCCAATTACAGCCATTTTCAGTAAATATTTTTGCAGAGTTTAGCCAGAGCTAGAAAATAAATATATTTTTATATTACGCACAAAACAAACTTGTGCTCATAAGTTTACATACCCTGGCAGAATTTAGGATTTCTTGGCATTTTTCAGGGCATATGAACACCACAAACATCTTTCACTCATGGTTAGGGTTTGGCTGAAGCCATTTATTATAAATCAACTGTGTTTACAGCTGACAGAACCAAATGTTTAAACACTGGAGATTTAAAGCCCCAATCTTGGCAATATACAGTGCCTTGCAAAAGTATTCAACCCCCTCTGCATTTTTTTGTGTTTTGTTGCCTCACAACCTGGAATTAACAGGGATTGTTTAAGGATTTGCATCATTTAATTTCCAGAACATGCCCACAACTTTGAAGATTTTTTTTCTTTATTGTGAAGCAAACAATAGGACAAAATAACAGAAAAAGTCAATGTGCATAACTATTCACCCCCCTAAAGTCAATACTTTGTAGAGCCACCTTTTGTGGCCATCACAGCTCCAAGTCCCTTTGGATAAGTCACTATGAGCTTGCCATATCTTACCCCTGCCATTTTTGCCCATTCCTCCTTGCAAAACTGCACCAACTCCTTCAAGTTGGATGGTTTGCATCTGGGCTATGATGGGGCCATTCCAACACATTCACATGTTTCCCCTTAAATTACTCAAGTGTTGCGTTAGCAGTGTGTTTGGGGTCATTGTCCTGCTAGAAGGTGGACCTCCGTCCTAGCCTCAAATCACACACAGAGTGGTACAGGTTTTGCTCAAGAATATCCCTGTATTTAGCACCATCCATCTTTCCCTCAATGCTGACCAGTTTCCCAGTCCTGACTGCTGAAAAACATCCCCACAGCATGATGCTGCCACCACCATGTTTCACTCTGGGGATAGTGTTCTTTGGATGTGATGTGTTTGCGCCAGACATAGCCTTTTCTTTGATGGCCGAAAAGTTCAATTTTAATCTCATCAGACCAGAGCACCTTCCTCCATACATTTTGGGATCCTCCCACATGCTTTTTCACAAAATCAAAACATGCAATTAAATTTTTTTCTGAAAGTAATGGCTTTCTTCTGGCCACTCTGCCATAAAGCCTATCTCTATGGAACTGACGACTTATTGTTCTATGTACAGATACTCCAGTCTCTTCTGTGGAACTCTGCAGCTCCTCCAGGGTTACCTTAGATCTCTGTGCTGCCTCTCTAATGGTCTGCTTGCACGTTCCGTGAGTTTTGGTGTGCAGCTGTCTCTTGGCAGGTTTGCTGTTGTGCCATGTTCTTTCCATTTGGTTATGATAGATTTGATGGTGCTCCTAGGGATCAAAGATTTGGATTTTTTAAGTTAACCTAACCCTGACTTGTACTTCTCAACAATGTCCCTTACTTGTTTGGAGAGTTCCTTCTTAAAATTATAGGACAACCCCAACTATGAACCTCTCATTTCTTCCCTTTTGCTCTATTATACCACTGAAAGTGAATATCTGTCCCAGAAGTTCATAAAAATATCTGTTGTCAGAAACTGAGGGCTGTCTTGTGTTTACTGCTCACTTCCTTTGTTATCTCAGAGATGGGAGAGTAGGAGGATCCGAGCAGGTTGGTTAAAGAAAACTAAATGGCTGACAACCCTCAGTCCACAAAAAATGCTCTGTTTTCAGCCCACAAGAGAAATTAGTAGCCGAGTGCATTTACAACAAGCTAACAGGCATGTTTCTGTACTTGTAAGGCCATTAACCCCGTTGCTTCAGTCCTCAATTACCCCCAACAGGCCATGTATTGGGAATTTCTCTTAGATAAAATAGCTGCCCAAAATACCAAACCATCGACTCTGCTTTAAAGCACCTGTGCAACATAAAAGAAAACATGCAAACATGGCCTGTTGCGGGTACTCGAGTACTGTGGTTGAGAACCACTGCCTTAGGCTGGATTCACACCTATGCATTTTTAGCGCTTTTTTGCATTTTGCAGATTTGCACTACAGAACGTGTTCCATAAGAAATCATGTTAAATGTATTGTAGTGCAAATCTGCAAAATGCAAAAAAAGCACAGGTGTGAATCCAGCCTCAGGGTCTATAGCTAATACTATTACATGATTTTATTTTAGCAGCTCAAAAAAAAAAAAACAACACACACACACACAGCTTTTACAGGCATTTCAGCTTTTATTTCAGCTTGAAGAAGCTTGTGCTTTTTTGTGCATGTTTTGAGCTTCTTTAAGCTTAAGCTTCCCCCCCCCCCCCCCCTTTTCCCTACAAACCCTCTTGGATAGTATTTTCTTAACCACTGTATAAATGAAAGAAAAAGCTGGAACAGACGTTTTTGCGTGTTTTCAAGCTTCCTTGAGCTCTCAAATGCGAGTTTGGTGTGTGTGGTGGTGGTGGGTGGGATCTGCCTGTAAGTGCATGTACCTGAAAACCCCTGGAAAAGCTATAGTGTGCATGGAGACAATGGCCAACATGGGGGGGGGGGGGGGGGGGGGGTTGGGGGGATTGAAAGATTAGAGCTCAAAAAGCCTGTAGGAGGCACTTATGTGAGCTCCTTTGGGGTGCAGTGTGCATGAGCCCTTAGAATGCACTAAAACCTGGAATTTTACTTTTAAATAGTCAGATGTTGCTGGCCAAAATATGCACAAGAACACATCCCAGTGATCTATCATGTCTTAATAAACAATGGCAATCTATATGTCTGAATGACAGCTCCATTCACGCCAGACCTGAAAAGAAATGGTCACAGCTGCTTCTTAGCCCATTTAAAGCAGAAGGATCTCATTTTATGCAAATGTGATTTGCTCATCTTCTTTACAACACTGAGACTGAATGTGATTATATCAGGCTATAGCTCTCACATCCTTCAGGTTGAAGATAGCAGAATTGCCTGTTACAGTACAAGTCTGGGATGAAGGCTGCCAAAATACTTACATGTTTAACTGACCTACAGATTTTTATTTAGCAAAGTATTCCTGGTTTCAGCATACAGGTTGTAAATAGCACATATTTAGGCAACCACAGGTTTTTCAATGTATTTAATATTGTAGTTTGATTACTTTTGCAAGACGGTTACACTACAAAAAATAAATAAAAAAAAAACGGAACTGCACTGAGCTACAATACTGATCATAAAAATGGAATAAAGTGATAACATTGCAATGTTATTTATTCCGGTATAAAAAATAAATGAAATATGCTTTCATTAGCCCGGTCCACTATACAGTCTGGGATATGTAACCTGTTAGTAACTGCTTCCCACAAAAGCCATTGTAAAATAATGCCTGAGCGGGTTCCCCATTGTTGTGGGTGGATGTCATATGACGTCCTCCTTAAAACAGGATGCGCTCTGGAGCAATCTGTCACTTGCTGTGTCCACCGGATGACTGATCAGTCTAGAGGCCCGCTGCCAGTACCATGCGATTGCTGTGGCCAATCACAGTAGATCACATGACAATTATAAACAATAAGAGGCTTTGATTCTTGCCTTTCATTGTGTACAATTGTTTTGCTAGGCGTGAGCGTTCGGTGATCACATGGTGCAGACAGGGCCAATCATAGCCCATTTGCACCACGTGATTAGATGTGACCAATCACAGCAATACACACTGAATTAATCTGTTTTATGCAGAAAATAATTTGCTATAAGCAATCATAGTGTGTAAATAAAAATACCTAATCACCTTCCTAGAGTAGTACAGTGTTCACTATGGTAACACTATACTGCTCATGTCACAGTATGTAAAAAGAAAAACATTTAAAAGAAAATTGAAAAAAAAAAAAATTATATATATATATATATATATATATATATATATATATATATATATATACACATACATACATATACACACACACACACACACACACACACACACACACATACATACATATACACACATGCCTTTACCAGTCAGTGTACCTGCTCAACGCCACATTATAGGAGGCTGTATAGCATAGGTGACAGGATGTAAAACAAAAACAAAAAATTTTAATTCTTCATTTTTCAAACTAATTGTGACACAAAAAAACTTTTCAAAAAGGGGTCATTTGGGGGATATTTGTACCGTCATGGCATTTTGGGGCCTCAAGAAATGACAGGCCTTCAGTACAGCAGGGCTGATCAATTTGCGGGTAGATAGAGACAAACACACCATAGTTTGTGAACTCCAATTTCCATGCAGACTAAATATACACAGATTTGGGGGTTTTTCACCAAAGAAATTTAGCAGTATAGCAATTTAAATTTTACAGTGTTCCATGACTGCGCAATTGGAGCTAGCTGAAAATTGGCCTGGTCAGGAGGGGGTAAAGGTGCCATTTATCTACTTACTAACGTGCTGCCAAGTGCCAATACCAAATTACAGTTTAAGAAGCTATGAATGAAAACCTAGAAGAAAAAAAAAAAAAAAAAACACACAAATGTGTGGAACTTCAAAACGGAACACTCTGACTTGTGGGCACACTGATTTTCTTCCCCTAGTTTTTCTTCAAAAGTCAGTCTCACAGCGGGTGCTCAAGCATGCAGTCTATATGCAAAGTAGTGGTGAGAAAGTAGAACAAGACAGAAAAGTCAAGGGTACTGGTTTTGTGGTCACAGTCGCTTTATAAGAGTTGTAGAATGCTATAAACACAGCAATAAGTAACTAAGGAAAAAAACGTGTCTAAACACTGAAAAAAATAAATAAAAATATTACCTTGAAAAAGTTGTCAAATTTAAATGTAATTGGTCTGTTGGCGATCTCAACAGAAAAGTAATAAAACCAGCTATCAGCAGCTGAGAAAGACACAGAAATAAAAGCCATAATCGATATGGAGTTAACGAGGTGCAAAATCTATAATCTCCTGCTGAATATGAAAGGCTCATTATAACGAAAGATCTGGTATTTTGGATAACTGTATGTGGCCAATCATAACATTCATTATTTCAATCCATTTTTTTAGCAGACCAAGCTGGGCCAACCATAAGGCCCCTCCATACCTTTCCGTTCCATGGCATAAACATGCACTGAATTTAAATCAAAACTGCAGGGAAAAAAAAATGTGTTTTGTACATATCACAAGTCACCTCTAATATTCTAGGTCTGGATTGTGGCAATGTACAGGAAAATTCATAATTTCACTGTTGCTGAAAAGTACAGCATGCGCTAGAACGCTACCAGCTCTGCACCATCAACAGGTAAAAGATGCATTGGGGACTCACAAACCACTGTTGTGTGATGCACTGCATCGTGTATATTTTTTATTTTGGACCCATTTTCATTATGAGTAGGGCTCAATTACACTTGCAATCAGAGGCGGTAAAAATAAGTAGCCAAGTTGCATTTTTACTGCCCCCCGACCTCATTTAGAACACAATTTCCATGTTCAGCATGCACGTTTTTGTTGTGCATTTGCTGTACATTTTTAAGCATACATTTTTTTTATTTTATTTTTTAACCGTGTTGAAAAAAAAAAGCATTTTTAAATGCTTAAAAGTTATTGTACAAGCACTCCTGGATTCCCCCCATAACAAGCCAGGTGTCCACTAACACACAGCACGGCTCAGCACCACTCTCCCCCACAGGCTGTGTGTATCAGCAGCAGAAGCCAATGGCCTCTCCAGCTGCCTCCATATCTAGTGTGGAGAGAACCGCTGCTCTTGTGCACAGCACTGGATTGTAATCAGCTAGGAGCTGAACACAGGTTTTTTTTGTTTTACTGTAATGCACAGAATGCATGAAGGTAACAACTCTTCTGTCTTTACTGCCCCTTTAAGGCCGGGTTCACACCGCTGCGATGCGGGAACGCCGCGAATCCGCGGCGTTTTCCCGCATCGCACGACTCCCGCCGGCAGTTCACACTGCCCTATGCGAACGGCTGGGAGTGTCAATGATATGTTAATGACACCCCCAGATCCGATCGCATATCGCAGTGCGATCTGCCGACTCGCACAAGAATCGGATCGCATGGTGTGAACGCCCATGCGATCCGATTCTGTTGCGGACGAAAAAAAGGGTCCCGTGCGAGTTTGCTGCGGGACCGCTGCGAGTTCAGCCATACTATCTGTATGGCTGAACTCACAGCGCTACGGAGATCGGATCTGATTTGCGGTGCGAATCACATCCGGATCTCCCCCCGCAGCAGTGTGAACCCAGCCTAAAGTGGTTTAAGATAGAAAGCCTGTGTCTAGCAGCACCCCTAATACTTATCCGAGCCCCATTTGCAACCAACGATTTCCTTGAGTGCTTCGGCTGTCCGAGACTCTACCTCCTGATTGGCTAACTACTGTGTCTCAGCCAATCAAAAAAAGAGCAAGCAGGCCCGAACCGGGGCTCCGTGTCTGAATGGACACAGGGTGCTGCGGCTCGGGTGCACCCATAGCAAGCCGCTTACTGTGGGGGCACGTGACAGGAGGGAGGGGCCAGGAGAGCCGCAGAGGAGGATCTGGGCTGCCCTGTGCAAAACCACTGAGTGTCAATTTTGTTTGGGTACAATGTTGCAAAAACAATGCAGTGCCGTATAGCAAAAAATTTGCAGCTAAAGTGGTTAAACACACACAAAAGCACTGCAATGGCATACATTCGTTGTTCTTGCATATGCGTTTGTACTGCATTCCACTGCACCTGGTGTAAACAAGCACTAAAGCTGCAAAGGCAGTGAATGGAGTTGTACACATGCCACAGCTCTGCTGCAAAAATGATACCCCTTGTGTTTGGTGGAAGTACCCATTCAAGTGGGCCTGTACCCCAAACACGTGCAGTAACAACACAGTGGTGCGGGCATTACAGGGTTAGAGTGGTATTAAACCCAAAATCAAAAATGTAATATATTGTAGCTTACTGATCATTCGATGTAGTGGCTGCATTCGTTATTTTTCCCCTGGTGATCTGGCCAGTAACACCTTCTGTATTAGTGACCACAGTCTGGATGAATGAGAAACACACACAAGCTTGATACACACTAGTCTTTTTTTTCGTTCAACCTAGTGGGCTGTATAGTGGCGGGGGGGGGGGGGGGGAGCTCAGGAGGAGCCGCTGTACTAACAATCTGAAGTTAGTTCACCAATCTCCCATTGTTCTATTGTGTTATGATAGGGAGACTGCTGCCCCCCCACCAGAACACACCGCTCGGCAATCTCAGCCTTTTGAGGACAGCAGTATTGTCAGTCAGGGGTGTTAGATGTACTAGCAGACTTAGCTACACTAGCAAATTGAACCCAAACTCCAGCTAATACTTTATAAGCAGTTCCAGCAAAGTTTTTTTTTTTTTTTTTTGGAGGGGGATTAAAGGTTTTGAATTAAAAAAACCTATCACTGTAAACAGCCCTGTCAGAGTTAAATGGCTTGTCTCAGTTCACATGCGATTCGCACTGCAAATCCCATGCAATGCGATTTCAGCCACACAGACAGTATGGCTGAATTTGCATCGCATTCAGACTAAACTCGCGCAGGAGCCTTTTTTGGTCCGCACCACAATCACATTGCATGGGTGTTCACAGCCATGCAATACGATTCATGTCTGAACTGTCAGTTCCCAGTGTGATATGCGAGCTGAAATGGGGGTGTCATTAACATTGTACTGACATGCCCAGCAGTTTGCATATGGCAAGGTGAACTCTGTGCGAGTCGGGTGCGATGTGGGGATTTGCAGTGTTCCCGCATCGCACATATGTGAAGTGGCACTCAAGCCAAGTCTAACTGCTACATCTGCAGGAGAGCTTGTTCTTTTGAAAAACAAAACACCAGGTGATAAAAACGATTAAGTATTTTTTTTAACCACCTTAAGGCCTCATGCACACTAGACGTTTTTACCGCTGCCGTTTTTGGCTTCAGACGTTTTTTTCTAAAGTCAAACTCTCCATCATGTTATCCTATGTGTCCATGCACACAGGCTGTTAGCAGAAGTTTTTGGCTGGAGCGTTTTTTTTTGTTTTTTTTTTTTTAATGCAGAGTGGGTTCTGAGAGGAGTTTTTCAGCTGCAAAAACGCTCCGACAAAAAACGCAGATAAATGCTCAAAAACGTGGCTCGTGGGCGTTTTCTAACATTTTTGATCCATTGAAAAATAAAACATCCAGTGTGCATGAGGCCTCAGACCCAGACTTTGACACATATTGTTTACAATGTAAAAAATTTTTGCTAGACAATTAGTACCCCCCAACATTCAAACAATTTTTGGGGAAAATTACACTTTTTATATTTTTAAGTAAAATATGAAAAATGAAGTCATGTTGAGTTAGATACCAAACAGGTCAAGTTTTAAAATTGCGCACAACGATGCAACAGCGACAAATAGCGTAAATTGTACTATCCATAGGCGACGCTTTAAAAGCCTTTACACTGATAGCCACTTTAGATTTACACAGTAAGCCTGGTGCGAAACTTACTGCCCACAATCAGATCTAAAGCGAATACACGGTCGCGATAAATCTTTAACACAGGAATATATATATATATATATATATATATATATATATATATATATATATATATATATATATATATATATATATATACATATATATACACACACACACACACACACACACACACACACACACACACTACCCAGAGATAGCAATAGGCAGTGACAGGTATGCTTTATGAATCGGTGTGTTCAGATGCTTTGCCTATTTAACCACTCCAAGATCTACTAGTGTACATTTATGTTATGGGTTTGGAGTGGTTTATCAGGGTTATGGATGAAGCTATCAGCTGCAACTCATTTTTTTTCATTGATTCTCTGATAAAATTGATCCAAGTGGCCGATTAGGCACTGGATTGCTTTTAGAAGCAGCGGGGAGGGATATGCAGTTTTAAAGCATGACATGTTAGGTATCCATTTACTTGGCATAACAAAATCTTTTATCAAAAATGTGGGATATATATATATATATATATATATATATATATATATATATATATATATATATAGTGCCCTAGTTAAAAATAGCGCTGTTTACATCTGGAGAAACCAAAAGTGATGCTTATCGCTTGTGGTTTTATATCATAATGATGATCAGAGCCATTCCAGTGGGTCAGGACAGCCTGAGAAAGACGCGGTAGGGGGTGATGTCCCCTCCAGCTTCTCATACAAGCAATACAGCTGCTATTACCAATTGAAGTTCAATGCCATAGAGGTACGCTGGCGGTCGTCAAGTGATTAATAACATGATAGGGTTTACATCCTCTTCTTTGGCTTTTAGTCTGTTTTGTGAGAGCAGACCGAACCACTGCAGACTGGCATAGCGCTGCATTGAGCGAGGACTCAGGTAAGTATATGGGGGTGAGACCAATGCCTGCACACTTTTTACCTTAATATAGGGAATGTATTACCCACTTAAAAGCGGAGTTCAGCAGCTAAAAAAAGCGCAACTGCTGACTTTTAACACACACTCACCTGTCCCACTATCCAGTGATGCAACCGCTCAAACCCTCGATGCCTTCCCTGGCATCACAAGCATGGGCACCCAGCTGTGACAGGCAGGTGCACGCTGTGCATGCGCGAATCACGCTGCAGCACCTCAATGGTTGAGCAATCTTCTGGGACCTGTGACGTGTCCTAGAAGATAGCAGGGAGGGAGGAGAGGAACGCTTCCGCTCGAGGTCACTTCGGGGGCCCGAGCAGAATTGAGAGCTGGGTACTTGTCAAAACTAGGTACCCACACCCCCCCTCCAAAGAAGAGGACGAGGAGTCCCTAAAGCGGAACTTACATTTTTGGGGGGAACTTCGCTTTAAGGACCAGACTGACTTTTCGTTTACATGTAACAATCTGTTTGGGGTTTTTTTTGCTGCAAAATTTTAGAACCCCCAAACTTTTTTCTTTTTTTTTTTTTTTAAAGCAGAGGTCAGAAGAAATTGGTTGGTTATGCCATTTTTTTTGTCACATTGTATTCAAACACATTTAAAATTGTGCATGCCCATGCAACAATGTACATTTTACTATCTATAGGCAATGCTTTAAAAGCCTTTACAGATTACCACTTTAGATTTACACAGGAGGTCTGGTGATAGAATTACTGCCCATGATATATCCTTCGTAGGGACACCTCACGTGTGGGACAAAAGCTGTTTTATGTGGTTCAGGTAACACATATACATCAGTGATTATTATAGAAAGAGATATATATATATATATATATATTTCATAAATCAAAAAGGTAAAGAGGACAACTAAAGTCCAAAAGCATAGAAAGCACATTACACAAAATATAAAATCCAAAAACACATGAATTATATGGGATCTGCCAACATGTTTCGCATTCCAGCTTCTTCTAGTAGCACTTATGCTGTCTGACCATCTCATGTGTTGTCAGTATGGGTGGAGATATGGGAACCCTGGCCTATTACTTACGTGTGATTCATCCATTTCCATTAGTTGTGTCTTTTACTATAGCCCACGCCATACATGGTGACCAAGTTTCACATATGCACCATATCAGTGAGGTGGAGAGTTTTTCATTGTTTGGCCTCCCCTTAGCGTGGACACATCCAAAATGTTAAAGGTACCTTTTTGTAATGTGGTGTGTGGGAGGTTTTTTTTTTCCTTTGTGTTGGATGGTCGGGGTTTCTCTGCTTTTTCTCCTTTTTTTCCTCCTTTCGAGACCGTTTACTGTCAATAAATATTTGACTGTATGCCAATATGAAATCCCCAACTATCTCGCTTTTGTATATATACTAGATGTTTTGTGATGTACACATGGATGATTAAGCCTTGAAGAAGCAGGAATGACAAACACGTCGGCAGATTGCATATATTTCATGCGTTTTCAGATTTGATATTTTGTGTAGTGTGCTTTCTACACTTTTGGACTTTAGTTGCCTTCTTTACCTTATTTTTATGAATATTATATGTATTAGTAAACAAGGTTTTTTATCTTTCCAACAATGACCGATGTATAAAATGTGCTACCTGAACCACGGTGATTACCATTTAAAAGCTCATCTTCTAATATTTCTTTTTCTAATTTTAATTTTTCTAATATATATCAGGCTGGTGTCCTCTAGGTGTGAAATATGTTTTCCTCTCTATTAGGCCCTCACTTTAGCAAATTTTTACCATTTTATTTTTATACTGTTGCTTTCATTTTTATTTTTTATCACTTTTTGCTGTCACATATATATATCTCTATCTATATTGCAGTTTGCAAGTGGTTTACTGGGGTTATGGCTGAAGCCATTATCCTGGTTTTTTTTGGGGGTTTTTTTTTTTATTAGCCGGTGGCTGTCTCTCTCTCAGGAAAATTGATCCTAGCGGCTTATTAGCTGCTGGATTGCTTTCTAAAGGGCAGGAGGGGACATCGTCCTCATCCTCTTACGGTTTTCACCAGGATGCCCAAGAAATGATCAGACAATGCGGTCGGATGGTCACAAAGGCAATGCGAGACTAGATTGTCTCCGATTGCCTCTATGGCCTTGGAGGACCAAAGCAACATTACTTCAAGTCTAGGGTGGAAGTAAACAATTTTTTTTGGGGATCTTTTGCTTCTAAAAACGGTAAATAACAGTTTTGGGGTCTTTTTGACCACAGGTCTCTCCTTGACCCCAGCTCTCTCCATAAAGAGGATCAGTCATCCTTATTTCTATTACAAGGGATGTTTACATTCCTTGTAATAGGAATAAAAGTGATAAAAAGGACAGTGTAAAAACAAAAAATAATTTAAAGCACCCCAATCCCTTTGCACTCACATGCAGAAGCAAACGCATCCGCAAGTTGTGCATGTATATGAAAATGGTATTCACACCCCACATGTGAGGTATTGCCACAAACGTTAAAGCGAGAGAAACAATTCTGGAGCAAGACCCCCTATGTAACTCTTAATTGGTAACCTGTAAAAATGTTTAGTGTTGCCTATGGAGATTTTTTTTAGCGCAGTTTGTTGCCATTCAACAAGCGTGCGCAATTTTAAAGCGTGACATGTTGAGTATCTATTTACTCAGCATAACATTTTTTTTTTTTTTTGTAAAATATGAAAGGGGGGGGGGGGGTATAGAGAGATATATATATTTTTTTTATTATTCATTAAAGTGTATTTTTTCCCCCAAAAAATAGAGTTTGAAAAACCGCTGCTCGATTACCGTGTGACAAAAAAATTTGCAACGAACATCATTTTATTCCCTAGGGTGTATGCTAGAAAACAAATGTATAATATTTGGGGGTTATAATTTTCTAGCAAAAAATACCAATTTAAACTTGTAAACAAAAAATGGCAGAAAAGGCCCGGTCTTCAAAAGTCTACCAAAGAAAAACAAATGTAGCCGTCACATCTAAGAATTGGTAAGCTGCAATACAAGGCTGGGTTCACACACATGCAGCCGCAGTTTCAGTGTGGCAGTCCCATGCATTTCTTTTCACGGGTTCAGGTGCAAATTGAACCAAACCCAAAAACACACAGGACCCTCTTTAAACCGCATCACAGCAGCCTCGCACATGTGAACTGGCTCCATTGAAAGCTGGTCCGATTCACATTATGCAAATTGGATGTGGCTGAAAAAAAAAATGCATCCAATTTGCATATATGTGAACCGAGCCTTGCCATTTGGGTTTATTATCGCTTTAAGGTCCCATGCATACTGGTTCATTACAAACGCTGTTTTCTCCCAATGGGAGCAAATCAACATTAGCCTAGGTTCACACTGGTGTGTGGGAAAACAATGAATGCGAGTCGCACAGCATGCGATGCAGAAAAAAAAAAGGGGGGGGGGGGTGGTCCTGCAGCACTTTGGTGTAGATGTGATTTGAGTCACACAAAACGTATGGCTCTGAATAAACCGCACAGACATTGGATGTGATGTGCACAGGAATGCGGTGCGATATGAGCCATACATTCATGGCTCAAATCGCATCCGCACCAAAATAGTCCCCCACCCCCCAACTGCATTCTGGCAATCGCACTGCATTATGCAATTATTTTGGGTGTTGTTAATCTAACAATAACACCAGCAGATTGCAGGACGCCATGAGATTGCCAAATAGTGCGACGTGGGGAAAACACATCAAATCTTGTTGAGTTTCCTGCATTAGTCTGAACCAGGGCTCCAAAAAGCACCCGAGTCAGTTTTTCAAATGTGTTTACATTAGAGTTGCCATCTCATCCCTTTAGTGTCGGTTCACACTGAGGCAGCACGACTTGCAGAGCGACTGCCTCAGATGACCTGGACGCGACTGCTGCGGCGACTTGCAAAACTACTTCTCTATAGAAGTCAATACAAGTCGTCCCCAAAGTCGTACAGGACTTGTGTCGCTCCGCTTAGAACATTTCCATAGTACAGAACGGGATGCGAATCTGTCTGACAAGTCGCCCCAGTGTGAACCGACCCTTAAACACAAATTACACAGGTTCTGAAGGCTAATTGAATGCAAATACGGCACCAAGTGAGTTTAATTGCCACCTCAATCAGCCACAGAACCTGTGTAATTAACATGTGTTCGGGTTTAAAGGGATGAGGTGGCAACCCTAGTTTAGATGCATTTTTGTTTTTTTATCGACCAGAATGGGAATTTATTCTATTGAAATGTATGCCCAAAAGCTCTGAACACAATTCCTCTGCATCCAGCTTCGATTGTCTCTAGATCAGTGGTCATCAACCCTGTTCTCAGGGCCCACTAACAGGCCAGGTTTGCAAGATAACTGAAATACATCACAGATGAGTGAGATCATTATCACAGGTAAAATACATAAGATATTACAATAATAAGATATCACAGGTGAAATGCAGCACAGGTGCTCAGTGATTGCCGTATTCTAGTCTGCATCTCCCCAAGGTAATACATAAAACCTGGCCTGTTGGTGGCACTGAGGACAGGGTTGATGACCACTGATCTAGAAGCCTAGGAGTGTATGGACACAAGCATCATGGGGGGGGGGGGGGGTCAGTTCAGATCTGTGTTTCTCAACTCCGATCCTCAAGACACACCAACAGGTCATGTTGTCAGGATTTCCCCTCAGATGAAACAGCCATGGTAATTACTAAGGCAGTGAAACTGATCAAATCACCTGTGCAAAATAATGGAGGGCCTGAAAACATGACCTGTTGGGGCACCTCGAGGACCGGTGTGTAGTAACACAGGTTGAGGAGTAGCAGGGTGCAGTTTTATCCTCTCGTCAGCTGTCAAACGCCTCTGAAAAGCGACCCACTGAAGAGCTTTTGTAAGTAGTGGCACAGCACAAACAGCCGTCCCTTTAACTGTGCTCGGCTCCTGATTGGCCACATAGGCCTAGAAGTTAGTGAAGTTGCAGGAAGCAGTCCTCCCTGCTCTGACCCCACATACACCCCCAGCCCCCCTCCATGTCCCCCCTCTGGCTGCTGAAGAGTTAAGCCTTCCCCCCTCAGCCCCCGTGACGTCACTGCACCAAACACTTTTCCCGGGCCCGTTCAAATCAATGGGTGGCCGTTATAGAGTCCCCGGGAGAGGCCGCCCGCACCAAACATGGCGGCCAACAAAACAAGCGCACAAAGCCCGACACACAGCGACTGGGAAGGCGAGGAGCGGCCATCGGGCGGATTACCTGCGATGCCGGACACCGTCCTCAGCGGCTAATGGCGGACTACAGCTTCTCCCCGATGTGACCGCACACTGCGGCCAGAACACACGGATCCGACCACAATAGACTTCCGCTCCAGGCTCCCTCCCCCGACCAGGCGGCAGGAAGGGGGGACCCCGAATCCCCCCCTTGGCGGTCTCCCCGTTCTCCGATCCGTTGCCTTGTCCCGGCGAAGCTCCGGGGGGTTCGGGACGGCGGCCGCAGCTCGGCCCAGATTCCTCCTTTGAAACAAACAATGCGGTTTCACCACCACAAGCGCGTGCCGCCCCTCTCCGTTGGGGAGACGTAAAGACGTCACGTACTGTGCGTGCCGCCATGATGGGGGAGGCTTGGCACTGCCTGGTTACTGTGGGAACGGCTGGACCTCAACCGGCTGGAAGCAGCTGAGGATGGCGGGTGGGGGGGTAGCTCGAGGCGGCCTTTCTATGCAAATTGCCTTCTTGCTATTTCAGCTCTTTTGCTGCAGTGAGGAGCTTCGTACGCTTAGGTAGGATGGATATTATAGGCTGAGAGGAGTCGGGTCACCCGAGTAGAGCGCCTGAGTGTTATTTCGGCATTTTATGTGTCTTATTGCCATGTTTTCATACAGCAGTTCTCAGCTTTGCTCGTTTTTTTTAATTAGCCAATAGAAAACTATTATCTATTGCATCATTTGTTGCTAGGCATTTCAGTTTTTTTTTTAGCTTTTATTTTGTTTATTGTTATTAGTTTTATTTATTATATTTGTTAGGGTTATGTTGTTAGGGGGTTAGTGTTAAGGTTCGTTGTTTTTTGGGAGGGGGGAGGGGGTGGCTTGATCTTGATTTTATTGTTAATAATAATTATATTATTATGTATAATGAGTAACAATACGGATATAAATTGCCAATACAGTATTCGATAACATAAATTGGAAATTTGGTAGTAATTTTACTAAATTTCCAATTTATGTTATCATTATTGAATACTGTATTGGCAATTTATATCTGTATTGTTATTAATTATACATTGGTAAACAAAAATATATTATTATTATTCAAGATTTATATAACGCCAATAGTTTACATAGCATTTTACAACATTTAGGCAGACAGTACAGTTCCAATACAATTCAATATAGGAGGAATCAGAGGGCCCTGCCTGTTTGAGCTTGCAATCCAGGATAAATACAAATCCTAAATAAATTCACTAAATTAAAAATAAATAAACCCTAACCATATCCACTCAGACCAGGCCTGTTAATCAAACTTGTTGTTTACAAGTTAGAATCCCCCCCCCCTTTTATTTTTTTCCTAGGAAAAAAAAAAGAGATTATCTATATATATATATATATATCTCTCTCTTTTTTTTTTTTTCTTCATTTGATATTGTGAAAGATAATGTTACGCCGAGTAAATTGCTACCTAACATGTCACGATTCAAAATTGCACCGCTTGCGGAATTGCGAAAACGTTGACATTTCCACAGGTTACCAGTTTTGAGTTACAGAGGAGGCATAGTGCTAGAAGTTTAGGTACGTTTCTCTGTAAGTGCCCAGCCGTGGGTCGAGAGCGTGCCGCCGGCAGCACGCTCGCGACCCGGTCCTGAGCTCCATGGCCGCAGGAACCGATCGCCGCCGGTGTCCCACGTTCAGGTCACAGAGCTGAAGAACAAGGAGAGGTCTGTGTAAACAAACCTCTCCCCATGCTTCCTACTGTGGCTGTCACCGATAGTCTGTTCCCTGTTATAGGGAAAGACGATCAGCGATGTCACATGCCAAACCACACCCCCAACAATAAAAAATAAACACACAACGTCACACATAACCCCTACACTGCCCCCTAGTGGTTAACGCCTTCACTGCCAGTGTCATTTACACAGGGATCAGTGCATTTAAATAGCACTGATTTGAGACCATGGTCCCAAAAATGTTTAAAAAATGTCCGATGTGTCTGCCATAATGTCGCAGTCACAATAAAAATTACCGATCACCGCCATTAATAGTAAAAATAATAATAATAAAAATGCTATAAAACTATCCCCTATTTTGTAAACGCTATAACTTTTGCACAAATCAATCGCTCATTGCGTTTTGTTTTTTTTACCAAAAATATTTAGAAGAATACGTATCGGCCTAAACTGAGGGAAATTTTATATATAATATATTCATTATTTTTTGGGGGGGATATTTATTATAGTAAAAAAATATTGCATTTTTTTTCAAAATTGTCGCTCTATTTTTGTTTATAGCGCAAAAAATTAAAACCGCAGAGGTGATCAAATACCACCAAAAGAAAGCTCTATTTGTGGGAAAAAAAGGAGGCCAATTTTGTTTGGGAGCCACGTTGCACGACTGCGCAATTGTAAGTTAAAGCAACACAGTGCCGAATTGCAAAAAGGGGCCTGGTCCTTTGGCTGCAAATTGGTCTGGGGCTTAAGTGGTTAAAAAAAATATATATTTTTTTAACTTTTTATTGCTACACTGTCCCTTTATAAAAAACAATTGGGGGATCACTTTTATTACTATTACAAGGAATGTAATAATCCCTTGTAATAGAAAAAAAGCATGACAGGAGCTCTGGAATGTCAGATCTGGTGTCAAAAAGACCTCAGATCTAGTATTTACACTTAAATGCAATAAAACAAAATGTCCCTTTTTAAGGCCATTGGGCGGAAGTGACGTCGCTGAGCTCCTCCAACGTCATTGAGTTGAGTGGGGGCCATCATTCCCTCACTTGACTTCCAGCCTCTGGAGGGAAAAGGATCAGATTGTCTCCGCTGCCTACAGACTGCTCTGGTAAATGGCAGGGACGACTCTTGCAGCGAATGCACCGCAGAGACCACTTTTATCTGAATGCAGACCGCCCGCTGTTTAAGAAAATACTGGGGTTATGGACGCTAACGTCAAAGTACTGACGTATAATGACAGTGGCGGTCCGGAAGTGGTTAAAGTAGAACTATAGGTAAAACATTTTTTTTTTTTCATTTTGGATAGAGCAAGAGATTGTTATAACCCCTTCCAGACTATTTTTTTCCCTTCACTTCCTGTCCCATAGCCAAACAGGAAGTGAGAAGAAATTCCAGCAAATGAAGGGAATTCCTTGGGGACCCCCCAGGTCAGCAGAACTAGTGTCCTCGTTTGAAGATTTTTCCCCTCTTACTTTTCTGGGTACAACCCAAAATTTGGTATTTTCTTTTTACTTTCAATGAAAATGCAAAACAAGGACCAATAGAGGGGGTGAAGCTCCATAACCAAGGTACAGACAGCATTACAATTTGACGGGTGTTCTAATCCACTCTCCACTCTATCCAAAAAAAAAAATGTATGCCTTTAATTATACTTTAACCCTAACCTTAAAAAAAAATAATAATAATAATAATAAATCAACTCCCTGACACAAAAAAAAATTATTATTCATTTTTTTGTTCGTGGTTTGGGCGTTTATTATAAATAATCATTTTAATATTTTTTAGGGGTTATCTATGTATTCATTTATTTTATATCATTGTGATTTTTAGTTATGTGTTTATTATAATATTTTCTTTTTTTTTTTTTTTTTATGTTTTCATATGAGCAGAAAATTGCACAAAAATGCCTGTTTCCATTCATTTCCATGGGAAAAAATGCTCAAATCTGCCAGATTCCAGCTATAAAAAGAGCTACGGAACTTTTTGGAGCTTCAGGCGTTTGGCTTCATGCAACTTGAAGTGCCGATGTAAACCATCTCCATAGAGAATAATTGATTTATTTTCTCCTTCATTGTTTTAGAGCTTCAGGCTGGGTTCACACTGGTGCAAACATAGACATTGCATGTGATTTTCACCGCATTGCTGTGCCGATTGCATGCAATGTCTGTGCGATGAAAATTCAGCTATACAGACTGTATGGCTGAAATTGGATCACATTCGCACCAAAATGGTTCAGGACCTGTTTTCGGTCTGCATTGGAATTAGAATACATGGTTGTTCACACCTATGCAATGCGATTCCTGTAACATTTGACAGTTCAAACTGCGACCCATTCTGGGGGTCCCATTAACTTTCTTTTGACATCCACAGCGGTTCAGATGTTAGTGTGACATTGTATGTCACTCACATCGCGAGTGACATGCGATGCGGGAACCCGCACTGGAATCAAGCTGGTTTCCACATGGCATTTGTGTGAACCTAGCCTGAAGCTACAAAATGCTGAGGTGTGAATGAGCCTTGTTTACACCAGAGCTTTTTGTAAAATGAAGCCACTTTAAGACCAAGCGTTTTCTGCTACTTTTTGTTTACAAGTTTAAATCAGTATTTTTTGCTAGAAAATTCCTTCTAACCCCCCACACATTAGGATGGGTTTCCACAGCTAATTGACAAAGTAGTTGTTCAGCATTTTTAGGTCAGGTTTACATCAGGATCCGGTCAGGATTTTATCCTGTTCACAACTGAATGACCCGTGTGATTCAGAAGAGTTCCCATAGAAGTCAGTGGGCCTGAATCCACACCTGAGCCGTACTGCGCAGAAAACTGACAGGACCCTTTTTGCACTGAATATACACCCTGGCTGCATCGGACATATGTCAACAGATGCAATAGAAAGTAATGTTCTACGTTTTGTGCAAATTGGATGTGGTTCAAAAGGAATCCAATTCGCATTTGTGTGAACCTAGCCTTATACTTTTATTTTTTTTTAAAGAGACCCTAGGGCAGTGATGGCGAACCTTGGCACCCCAGATGTTTTGGAACTACATTTCCCATGATGCTCCACTACACTGCAGAGTGCATGAGCATCATGGGAAATGTAATTCCAAAACATCTGGAGTGCCAAGGTTCACCATCACTGCCCTAGGGAATAAAATGGCGATCATTAGAATATTGGAATTTGTTACACAGTATTTGCGCAGTGGTTGTGCAATTTTTTGGTAAAATTTGAAAGATATTATGCCGATTACATAGATAACTAACATGTCACACTTTAAAATTGTGCATTCTTGCGGAAAGGTGACAAACTACAGTGCTGAAAAATCTCCATAGGCGACACTTTAAATTCCTTTACATGTTACCAGTTTTCAGAGTAAAGCCTCATACACACGATCAGATTTTCCAATGGGAATTGTGTGATGACAGGCTGTTGGTGGAAAATCTGACCGCTTTGTATGCTCCATTGGACAATTGTCGGATTTTCCATGGACAAATGTTGGATGGTAGGCATTAAAATTTTCCACAGGACAAATATCTGTTGTCGGATTTTCCGAGCGTGTGTACACAAGTCCATCAGACAAAAGTCCAAAGTACAAACATGCATGCTCGGAAGCAAGGACGAGCCAGAAGTGGTCAGTCTTGTAAACTAGTGTTCGTAATGCAGAATTAACATTCGTGACGTGGCAAATTATGAAATCTCGAAATGCAGCGCACATTCTCTTCTTTAAAGTGACACTATAGGTATTTTTTTTTTTTTAAACCACTTCCAACCCAGCCACTGCATATGTACGGCCGGGTGGTCACTCTCTCCTACTGAGTGGACGTTCAGGATATCCAGAATAACATTTTTATGCTTGTTTTTATTTTGGTGTAAGTTGCCACAACACCATTATCCCGTCGTTTTTAAGATCAAAGTTGCAACTATGTTGGTGTCCCTTGTTAATTTTACATTGTATTTTTCAAAATGTAACTGCCTACTCCCAAACTGTCATTTGAAATAAAACACATAGCCAAGAATTATTCTCCACAATTTTTTTTATTGTCCATTAAAAAAAGAAAATGAAATAAAATTTAGATGTGCTATCTGCCAATAGAACTTAACTAAAAAGTGTATTCTATGCATCCAAAAATATAACTAATCAAATCATTATTATTCAACCAAAAAATAAAATAACAGTGATCAAGATGCTCAAAGAGTACATCCTCTTTGATCGCCTATGGGAGCAGCCAGCCGCACCGCCGTATCATTTCTCGAGCGAACCAGCGGAAGCGGTAAGCCAGAGAAATACCGAGGGGGGGAGGGGGACATCCCCTCCTGTCGCTTCAGAAAGCATTCCAGAAGCTCATGAGCCACTCAGAATGCTTTCATGAGAAAGCCAGCCGTTGCCTGCAATAACCTCGAATGGGGGGGGGGGGGGGGGTTTATAGCTGATGGCTTTAGCTATAATCCACTTGCAAACCGCAATGTATATAAACATGTATTTCGATCGGCATCCAAAAATATAACTAATCAAATCATTATTATTCAACCAAAAAATAAAATAAAAGCCTCATGCATGCATCTTTCTTCTTTATACTGAAAGGAGGCAGGGTCCGCCCCGGGTGCCGCCCATTGCCGGAGTGTCATCCTGGCATGCCCAGTCCTCTCCGCAAACTCTGTGAGTCATGGAGCTGAATTGCAGGGGCTGCAGTAACGATGTCCCACCTCCTGTTATAGACGGCACACTGTTACAATGGCGGGACATTGAATCAGTGTGACGGGATCACAGGAGGCAGGACATTGTTACTGCGGCCCGGCCAATCCAAATCCGCTCTGTGACGCATGGAGATCGCCACATTGATCTGGGCGAAGGCAGGCTGCACTCACAGGGAATGGTCAGGCTGCTGGGCATGGGTAGGCTGCATCCACAGGCACTGGTGAGGATGCTGGGCACAGGCAGGCTGCATATGACGAGCGTTGATGAGGCTGCTGGGCACAGGTAGGCTGCATATATTACGGGCACCGGTGAGGCTGCTGGGCACAGGCAGCATATGATGAGCACTGGTGAGGCTGCTGGGCACAGGCAGGCTGCATATGATGGCACTGGTGAGGTTTGATGGGCTAGTTTGTATGGGGCTTAAGCCCGGGTTCACACCATAACCCGCTGCGGAACGCACAGGAGCGCTGTTGATTCTATGCCTGAATTTGGCCCTGAAACGGAGCCAAAGACGCACGCGGTTTTTCTGCAGTGCGCTCCGCAGCCGCCCCGGAGATATGTGAACCGGCTCCATAGGGGGCCAGTCACATTCTCCTACTATGCGAATTAGATGCGGGAAAACGCACATCTAATTCGCATAGGTGTGAATGGGGGCTAATAGTATTAGCAGTCGGAGATGGGTAGAGACTGCAGACATGATACAAGAGATGGTCAGAGACTGAGGACATTTTTTTTGACTTTTACTTGCACTAAAGGTGCCAACAATAAATTAATATTGATATTAATTAAAAAGTGGAATATAATACAATTGTATATAAATATATTTAAAAAACTGTCATTTTTGGTTTCGGTTTTCAGCAAAGTGCATTTTCGGTTTCGGCATCAAAATTTCCATTCGGTGCACCCCTAGTCTCTTCTGTTATAAACGACCCCCTGCCTGCCAGCGATAATGTGATTTCAGCCAGGCATGCACAGCTGACGTCACATTTACAGTCCACTGTATGTGCTGCTGAGATGTGACTCCCAAGCACATGACGTCACCGCAGCCTGGCCATTCAAGCGGCTAATGAGAGAGAACCCAAAAAAGAGGGATGCACTGAGGGGGGCCAAGGGGAGCCATGACAGCACAGTGCCGAAGAGCCTAGTTTGCAGGTAAAAAAAAAAAGACTGCGCTGTATACAAACCTAAATCTATAGCTGCAACTCAAAGTGAAATTACACACAAGTTGTTCTCAAGTGACATATTAACCAAAAGTATACAGTAAATGAATGAATAAAAAAAGTCCCAACTCCTTGCATTGCAACTCTGCATTAGTCAGTGGTAAATGTGGTATACACTATATACAATCACCCGACACTAGTTAGTTTCCACAATCCATGACTAACTAAACAGTTCACACAAATACGTTTTAAATTCAAACTGTAGCACTGACGTAAGTAGTTTTTTTTTCCACAGTAGCGTGACAATCCCTCCACCTCCGGTCTAACTATTCAATCTCACCTTATGGCATGGACCCCTGTGCAAGCAGGTGGTCATGCAAGTGGGTATCAAAAGGGTTAACACTCACCGCTTATGTATAAAATTTCATTTTTGTGTTCAAACATAAACTACTCACATAAAGATGATAAAAATACAACATGTACAGCTGATAATCGTGTTAGTTCCATAGGGCAGCAGCGGGTGATGTCATGCATAGCTCCTCCCCCATACAAGTTACGTTCAATCAGAACTTTGACGTCACCAGACTCTTCCACCTTCCCTTAGTTATCAGACAGAGGCACTTGGGGGAGGAGTCCAGTGACATCGATGTCCGTAATGTCACCGGATCTCCGATGGAACTCCCTGAAGACCCGGAAGCTGGCGGAGAGGAGTATTTTGATTGATCCAAAAAAATGTGATCGATCAAAAAAATTAACAATTTATTGAGGAATTAATCTTTAATTTCCACAGCCCTAAAAAAAATGAAATTCAATATGAAAAAGTGCCTTATTGTAAGCTTGTAAAGTGATGTCCCATTCTTCAGCCAGCAAATGAGGTGGGCTTGCTGCAACTTCTAGTGCACACTGTAAGAAGCTCCCAGTGAAATCAGAGTAATCCATTTCAGTAGAGGAGAGGAGGCTATACTACTATTCAAGACTGAAGGTTTGCAAGCCGTGCCTCTGACCACCTTCAGGATCAACGATCCACAGCATCATATAGCTTGATTACACATCTGAAGTCCTTGGAGGAAAAGGCCCTAGCTGGGTATTAGCCACAAGTGTTAAAGCTTGTGCAGCTGGTAAGCGTGCACTGTCTGTGGTGGTGGATTCACTTTGTTCGTCCTTAAAGTCACAGGAATTTCACCAACCTTTACTGTTTGTGTATTCATTTTTCATTGGAGGGATTTCCAAGGTGTCACTGTCCACCGGAGGATATATATTATTTATACACACACACAATTCACTCATTGGAACTTGTTATTATTTTTATATATTTATTTCGTTTGCAGGTAAGTCTGTCATAATATGCTAGTATGCGATACATACTAGCGCATTATGACTTAAACCTGCAGGGCAACCAGTGTTTATTATTATTTTACTACCATTTTAGGTATGCAGGTTTGCAGGCTACATTTGCACAAGCACAGCAACCCATTCATTTGAATGGGCTGCTGTGCCTGTGTTTCTGCAGAAAAAAGGTGTATGCAGCATTTTTAAAATGCAGTGTCCCTAAAATGGGCCACACATCTAAAACGCAGCACATTCTGTGGGTGCTGGAATC
Organism: Lithobates pipiens; assembly: GCF_037356315.1. NCBI lineage: Eukaryota > Metazoa > Chordata > Amphibia > Anura > Ranidae > Lithobates > Lithobates pipiens. The sequence goes on from NW_027507903.1 coordinate 190,716,963, forward strand.
GCATGGTGCAAAAGCACCATGCTCTTTCATGAACACTGCATCTTTAAAACGCTGCATGTGCCTTTTTTCTGTGGGAAACGTAGGCACAGCAGCCCATTCAACTGCAAACTGATAGGCCAGGCAAGGAGAGCATTAATCGGAGAAGCAGCCAAGAGGTCCATGGTAACTCTGGAGGAGCTGCAGAGATCCACTGCTCAGGTGGGAGAATCTGTCCACAGGAAAACTATTAAGCTTGGTTCATACTGGATGCTAATGCAGCTCCCAGCAGGGGTCCTGTGTGTCCTGGTTCACTGTTTCAGGTCTGATTTCAGCCTGAATTTAGACCTGAAATGGACCAAAAGATGCACAGGGCTCCTGTGCAAATTTGCTCTGAAAGGCACATCAGAGATATGTGCACCGGCTCCATAGAGAGCTGGTCACATCCTCCTATTGCAAATTGGAGGTGGAGATTCCGCATCCAATTTGCAATAGTGTGAACCCAGCCTTAGTCATACACTCCACAAATCTGGCCATTATGGGAGACTGGCAAGAAGAAAGCCATTGTTGAAGGAACGCCATAAGAAGTCCTGTTTGCAGTTTACGAGAAGCCATGTGGGGGACACAGCAAACGTGAAAGAATATGCTCTGGTCAGATTAAACCAGAATTTAACTTTTTGGCCTAAAAGCAAAATGCTATGTATGGCGGAAAACTAACACTGCACACCATCCCCACCCTGAAACATGGTGGGGGCAGGAGGAACAGGGAAGCTGGTCAGAGTTGATGGGAAGATGGATGAAGGCAAATACAGGGAAATCTTAGAAGAAAACCTGGGTCAGACGGTCTTCCTGAGGGACTTTCAGTGGAGTTCCGACTGACTTTCTGAGGAGTCCCGACAGACTTTCTGAATGAATGGACTTGGCCACATACAAGCACACCAAAGTGCAACGGATTTGAACGTGATGACGTACGACCGGACTAGAATAAGTAAGTTCATAGCCAATAGCTGCCCTAGCGTCGGTTTTCGTGCGTCAGACTAGCATACAGACAAACTGATTTTCCGACTGGACTCGAGTCTGTTTTAAATCTAAAGTCTGTCTGATTTTTAGACAGCAATGGTCCGATGAAGCCCACACACGATCAAATTGTCCAACGGATTCGTCCTGTCGGACCTTTGCTGTCAAGTCCAGTCGTGTGTAGGCGGCATTAGAGTCTGCAAAAGACTTGAGACTGGGGGCGGAGGTTCACCTTCCAGCAGGACAACAACTCTAAACCTACAGCCAGAGCTACAATGGAATGGTTTAGATCAAAGCATATTCATGTGTTAGAATGGCCCAGTCTAAATCCAATTGAGAATCTGTGGCAAGACTTGAAACTTGCTGTTCACAGATGCTCTTCATCCAATCTGATTGTGAACTAATTTGCAAAGAAGAATGGGCAAAAAATACTTTTCAGATATTTATTTGTAATTTTTTTTTATAATTTATCATTTTCCTTCCACTTCACAATTATGTGCCACTTTATCTATCACATTACATCCCAATAAAATATTTTTAAGTTTTTGGTTGTAACATGACAAAATTGTGGAAAATTTCAAGGCGTATGAATACTTCTTCAAGGCACTGTACCTGGCCAGCCGAACTCCACTCACCATCCCCGGACTCTTAAGTACTGCTGGCTACTGCTCCTACTATCAACTCCTAACTGCGGCATCCCGAGCATACAGGCAGCATGGCATGGGGCAGGGTCAGAGCATCGGAAGAGCTCACAGCCCCACCCGTTCCTTCTTCACTGGAAATTCAGGAATAATACACAGCATGCCACTGCCACCGTCTCCTATAATCCTGAAGTGTGTACCCAATCATTCTGCAATGCCAACGGGGCTCCCAATTTGCAGTCAGTGCAGGCTCAGGGGACAGCTGCTTTGGGCCCCAAAACAGTAGTTGAGCCTGGGGCAGCTGCCTCATTTGTCCTGCATTAAAGACAGCCCTGGATGTATATGTTATAGTCACTGGATCAATCTCCCACTGAGTAAGTGAAATCCGTATTACGGACAAGCCGGTGTGAAAGGACCCTTAAGCCTCATACCCACAATGGGATTTTCGGCAGGGAATTGTATGATGACAGACTGTTTGCCTAAAATCCAACCTTTAGTACGCTCTACCAGACAATTGTTGTCCAACTTTCCGCCAACAAATGTTGGATGGCAGGCTAGTAAATTTTCGGCGGACAACAGTCTGTTGTGAGATTTTCGTATTGTGTGTACACAAGTCTGTCACACAAGTCCAAAGTATAAACACGCATGCTCGGAATCAATGCTCACCAAACACGACATTAGCAGAAGATTCCCAAAGGGTGGTGCTCAAGAGCTGAAATTCCACATAGTACGTCACTATGTTCGTGTTCGTTGACTGACAATTCTGTACAGTTTGTATACAAGACAAGTTTCTGGCACACGCCCTTCGGACACAAGTCTAATGCTTTGTTGGCCAGCAATCTGATCGCATGTATGAGGCTTTAGGCTCCATGCACACTATAAGCTAAAACAAATGCCAGAAAAATTCTTATAGGCTCCATGCACACTAGCGTTTTATATAAGCTCAAAAACGCTGATAATGGCATTTTTGTGCCAGCTTCTAGTACAGTGTTAAAAGCATTAGCATTTTTACAGTACATTAAGAAAAAACCCTGCTTTAAAAAAGCTGCACGAAGCCTTTAGCATTTTTTTTTTCCTCCCAAAAAACTGTACAAAATGTTTTTGTTTTTTTTGCTCCTAGATGCTGAAGCTGAAAAAACAGTAAAGTAGTGTGCATGGGCACATAGGATAACAGCTTCTAGGAGCTTAAAGTTGAACTTTAGTCAGAAAATTAAGTCCTGCTTGATGACTTCATGCTGGCCCCTTTTGCAGGTATAGCTTTGTAAAACATAAAAAATATTACTGTTTACAATCCAGTAATACACTGGCTCATCTTGAGCTGCACATGCTCTGTTGCTCTTCCTTTTTAGGCACTGCTGAGTTTGTAGAGGCCGATCTCCTGATAGCCTTAAAGCCTGAGCTGTGGATCTCTGCGGCTCCTCCAGAGTTACCATGGGCCTCTTGGCTGCTTCTCTGATTAATGCTCTCCTTGCCTGGCCTATCAGTTTAGGTGGACAGCCATGTCTTGATAGGTTTGCAGTTGAATGGGCTGCTGTGCCTACATTTCCCACAGAAAAAAGGTGTATGCATAGTTTTTAAAAATGCAGTGTTCTTGAAATTGCATGGTGCTTTCACAGCCGGGGAAGCTGCTTCTGTTTGATCTGCAACTGCCATGATGTTGCACAAGTGATCAGTTATGACTTCAGCCAGGGGTCAAGTCCTGGGAAAAGTGCGGGAACTTATCCAAGCTGCCCCCAACCTCAAAAATAAGTGTGTGTGTGTGTGTGTGTGTGTGTGTGTGTGTATATATGTATATATTAGGGCTCCAATTTTCAAGTCTTAACCTACTAGTCAGGCCTCAATGCGGCTTCATCAGTGTCCATCAATGCAGCCTACCTGTTCCCAACATTGTATCCTACCTATGTCCATCAATGCAACCTCACCGGTGCCCAACAATGCAGCCTACCTGTGTCAATCAATGCTGCTTTACCTGTGCAGGGGAAGAGGATTGCCGGCCGGATCATCATAGAGTGGGGAACATCGCTGTAACAGCTTTTGTTTAAATTGCTGACTGTTCCCCAAGCTTACCGCCACATACAGCCCCGCCTCCTGGCCCGGGCACTTTGATATACGTCACAGGTCCCGGGACTGGATGAGTGTTCTGTCTATCAAAGTACCTAGGCCAGGAGGCAGGGCTGTATGTGACGGTGAGCGCGACAACACTCTGCAATTTACATGAAAGCTGTTACAGCAATGTTCCCTGCGTTTTGATGATCCAGTCGGCAATCGCTGGCCATCATTTTCCACTTGCAAAATGTGAGGCGAGTGGAACATTTGAGGGCTGTATATATTATGTACCACTCTTTTAACAAATAAAGTGCAACTTTTTTTTGTAAAGCGCCAGTTCACAAAGAAACCTCCAAAATTCATATGCATTAAACAAATAAATATAGAACAGGTGTAACATTAAAATAATTTACCTGTATGCTATACTTAAAAAAACAAAACAAAAAAAAACACCACAATGTGTTATAATGGAAAAATGCAGCCTCACCGTGCCCATCAATGCAGCCTCACCGAGCCCATCAATGCAGCCTCACCTGTGTCCATCATTGCAGACTCACCTGTGTCCATCATTGCAGACTCCCTGTGCCCATCAATCAGAATCCCTGTGGCCATCATTGCAGACTCACTGTGCCCATCAAATGCAGACTCACCTCTGCCCATCCACGCAGCCTCACTGTGCCCATCATTGCAGACTGACCTGTGCCTGGATTATACACATTGGGAGATGCCATGTCACGGAGCTTGGGTCTGCAATGTTCAGCGGCCGGCCACTAAAACAAAGTCCTAGCAGTGTGTGGGGGGGGTGCAAGGTGTCAGGGAGGGGGGAGAAATGTGACAGGTGGGGGAGCAGTGGTGTGACCAGTAACATATAATACACAGCACACACCATGCACAGCAGCATCCAGCTCACCCCACATCACATACACACACAGGTCTCTGTGCACCAGCCTCACTTTCCCCCCCAGCAGCCGTAGCATCGCCTCACATAGCTCACCCTCCGCCTCCGCCTGGCTCAGCCTCCTGTTCTCTCCTCTCAGGTGTCCCAGGTCCCGCAGAACCACCGCCAGCAGATTCCTCCCTGCAGCTTCCTGCTCCACCGTCATACCTAGCTGACCCCAATGCGAGGAAACCCAGAAGTAGTGTTGAGCTGCATGCGTAGTTGAACCAGCCGGGCACTGAGAGAGGAGGAGGAGCCGAACACCTAATAGCGACCAGGCTGGACTCTGTGTGCCAGACTGGGCTCTTGTTGCTAACGCAAATTGCATTTCTGCTTTGCAAAAAGTACAGGAATGTCGTTCCCATGCGTTCCCGCAGGACTCCAGCCCTTTGATAGTTTGACAGTTTGGTCAAGGACACCAGCAAATGTGACAGCAATCCCAGCATTCCAGGAATGTAACTTTTTTTTTTTAAATTGATGGGTTTAGTTCAACTTTATAATTTACTGCTGGGACTTTAGGTTTCAGCAAAATGCCAGACTTCAGCAAGAAGAAACAGGAACAATGCTGGAGGCAATATACAGCACACACTAATTTTGGTAGCATAATTATTAACCACTTAAGGACCGCCGTATGCCATTGTACGTCATCACAATGGCATGTACAGGCACAAGCACGTACATGTACGTGCTTGCCTTCCAGCGGGTGGGGGGTCCGATCGGACCCCCTCCCGCTGGATACAGCGGTCCGTTTCGCTTCAGGAGCGATCCGGGATGAGGGGATGGCAGTTGGTTTCTGGCCATCCCCTCTCGATCGCTCCTGGCGAATGAGAAGCTTCCTCCCACTGTGTATTACACAGGCAGGGAGGAAGTGATGTCATTCTCCTCGGGGCGGTCTTTTTGACCAGACTACGAGGAGAAGACAGATAGTAAGTGTGCACCAACACTACACTGACATGTAGGCACACACAGGCACACAAACCCCCCCCCCCGATCACCCCCCGCCCCCCCCCAGTCACAGTGTCACTGATTGCAGTGATCATTTATTTACTGATCACTGAATTCAGTGTCAGTTGTAAAAGTAAAAACTGTCAGGGCAGTTAGTGTTAGGTCCAGGGTAGCCCCCTACCACCCCCCAATAAAGGTTTAACCCCGCGATTGCCCCTAGAGTTAACCCTTTCACCCCCTTTTGCATTGTCACTAAGCGATAATTTTTCTGATCGCTGCATTAGTGTCGCTAGGTAGCTAGTTATTTTTTTAGGTTCACCGCCAGGTTTTTATAGCGCTAGGTACCCCGATATACTACCCAATAACGGTTTTAACCCCCTGATTGCCCCTAGTTAACCCTTTCACCCCCTTTTGCCAGTGTCACTAAAGCCGCGTACACACGTAGCCGTCTGCCCGACGGACTTAGTCTGGCGGACTTTCCATCAGACTGTCCGTCTGACTTTCCGAACGGGCTACTTGCCCACACTCGGTACTTTTTCAGCAGACTAATACGGCGTACTAAGTCCGCCGTACTATCCGCCCTACTTTTGAAATGAACGGACTCGCCCACACACGCGGAGGATAGTCTGCTCATTTCGAGCGCATCTCCAGGTAGGCGGGGCCCGCGAAGGAGACGTCGCTGGCCCCGTCACCTGGTATGGACTTAAAGGGGAACCCCAACGCCAAGCATCCTCTGGGACTGTGACACCATAATGGGCGGGGACATCATCCGGCGATGTCCTTATATAAGTCGCCGCGTGCCCGGTCAGAGCCATTGTGAGCGGAGGACTCAACGAGGCAACATCTAAAGAAGAGAAGAACAGAAGGCGGCGACAGAAGACCGGGCCACCGCCTGTAAAAGAGCTATAAGAAGGCGCGGTGGCCCGGCAGAAGAACCGAAGAGGGGGGACCAGACCCCCCAAGTCGGAAGAAGAGGGCGGCGGCGAGGAACAAAGCCGGACTCCTCCGCTAGTAAAAGAGCTACAAGAAGATAGCGGAGGAGTCGGCGAGAAGACCCCCGAAGACGGAAGACCCCCGGAGCTGTGCAATAAACTATTTTATCTTGTGTGTTGTGTTTTTTTTGTACTTTATTTTTCAGGTGAATGGGTAGGGGTACATTGTACCCCATACTCATTCACATAGGGTGGGGGGGCCGATATCCCGGGGCCCCCTTATTAAAGGGGGCTCCCGGATTCCGATAAGCCCCTCGCCCGCAGACCCCGACAACCAACGGCCAGGGTTGTCGGGAAGAGGCCCTTGTCCTCATCAACATGGGGACAAGGTGCTTTGGGGTGGGGGGCCGCGCGGCCCCCCCTTCCCCAAGGCACCCCCCATGTTGAGGGCACGCGGCCTGGTACGGCTCAGGAGGGGGGGGGGGGGCGCTCGCTCGCCCCTCCTTTCCTGGCCGGCCGTGTAGCATGCTTGGACAAGGGTCTGTTGTGGACTTGGGGGGGACCCCCACGCCGATTTTTTTTCGGCGTTGGGGTTCCCCTTTAAGTCCATACCAGGTGGCGGGGCCAGCGACGTCTCCTTCGCGGGCCCCGCCTACCTGGAGACGCGCTCGAAATGAGCGGACTTTTCTCCGGGCGGGAAAAGTCCGCTCATTTCAAAAGTACGGCGGACTGGCACACACACGGCAGGATTGTCCGCCGAAATGCGAGTCCGGCGGTAAGATTGGAGTGCAAAACTACTTTCTAAGTCCGCCGTCCTTTCGGGTCTAAAAAGTATGCTGGAGGCTACACACGGGGGGATTGTCCGGCGGACTTGAGTTTTCCGGACCTTTCCACCCGCTTGTTTGATCGTGTGTACGCAGCATTAGCGATCATTTTTCTGATCGCTGCATTAGTGTCGCTAGTGTCGCTAGGTAGCTAGTTATTTTTTTAGGTTCACCGCCAGGTTTTTATAGCGCTAGGTACCCCGATATACCACCCAATAATGGTTTTAACCCCCTGATTGCCCCTAATTAACCCTTTCACCCCCTTTTGCCAGTGTCACTAAGCGAATATTTTTCTGATCGCTGCATTAGTGTCACTAGTGTCGCTAGGTAGCTAGTTATTTTTTTAGGTTCACCGCCAGGTTTTTATAGCGCTAGGTACCCCCATATACTACCCAATAATGGTTTTAACCCCCTGATTGCCCCTAGTTAACCCTTTCACCAGCGATCACAGTATAAGTGTCACTGGTGACGCTGGTTAGCCAGTTAGTTATTTAGGTTCCCCGTCAGGTTTTCATATAGCGCCAGGGACCCCCATATACTACCTAATAAAAATTTGAACCCCCTGATTGCCCCTAGTTAACCCTTTCACCAGTGATCACCGTATAAGTGTTACGGGTGACTCTGGTTAGTTTGCTTTTTATAGCATCAGGGCACCCACCATTTATTACCCAATAAAGGTTTAACCCCCTGATCACCCGGCGGGTGATATCAATTAGGTTTTAGGGTCAGGGTCTGCGTCGCCCCAGGCAGCGCTAGGTTAGCGCCAGTACCGCTAACACCCACACGCAAAGCATAAACCTCCCGTAGTGGTATAGAATCTGAACAGATCAATATCTGATCTGATCAGATCTATACTAGCATCCCCAGCAGTTTAGGGTTCCAAAAAAACGCATTGTTAGCGGGATCAGCCCAGATACCTGCTGGCACCTGCGTTTTGCCCCTCTGCCCAGCCCACCCAAGTGCAGTATCGATCGATCAATGTCACTTACAAAACACTAAACACATAACTGCAGCGATCGCAGAGTCAGGCCTGATCCCTGCGATCGCTAACAGTTTTTTTTGGTAGCATTTTATATTTAAATCCAGAAGGCAGTGCTTGGTTTTCGGGGTCCCGTACATGGCTAGGCTCCCAAAAAGTCCCCCACATGTGGTATCCCCGTACTCGGGAGAAGCAGCAGAATTTATTTTGGGGTGTAATTTGACTTATGCCCATAGCATGTGTGAGCAATATATCATTTAGTGTCAACTTTGTGCAAAAAAAAAATAAATTGTAAAATTCCTGCAACTTGTGACAAAATATAAAATATTTCATGGACTCAACATGCCTCTCAGTAAATAGCTTGGGGTGTCTACTTTTTTTGTGTCATTATTCAATCACTTGGGACAAAAAAAAAATATTCAATGGGCTCAACATGCCTCTCCACAACTTCCTTGGGTGTCTACTTTCCAAAATGGGGTCACTTGGGGAGGTTTTGTGTTATTTTAGCATTTTATGGCCTTCGAAACTATGATAGGTAGTGAGGAGTGAAATCAAACATTTGCACCCTTAGAAATCCTGAAGGCAGTGATTGGTTTTCGGGGTGCCGTACGCGGCTAGACTCCCAAAAAGTCCCACATATGTGGTATCCCCGTACTCAGGAGAAGCAGCAGAATATATTTTGGGGTGCAATTCCACATATAACTATGGCATGTGTGAGCAATATATCATTTAGTGACAACTTTTTGTAAACTTTTTTTTTTTTTGTGTCATTATTCAATCACTTGGGACAAAAAAAAAAAATATTCAATGGGCTCAACATGCCTCTCCACAACTTCCTTGGGGTGTCTATTTTCCAAAATGGGGTCATTTGCAGGGGGTTTGTACTGCCCTGCCATTTTAGCACCTCAGAAAATGTATTCTAGTTTGTAGATGCTATAACTTTTGCGCAAACCAATAAATATACGTTTATTGACATTTTTTTTACTAAAGACATGTGGCTGAATAAATTTTGCCCTAAATGTATAACTAAAATTGAGTTTATTCGAATTTTCTTATAACAAAAAGTAGAAAATATAATTTTTTCTCAAAATTTTCGGTCTTTTTCCATTTATATCGCAAAAAATAAAAATCGCAGAGGCAATCAAATACCATCAAAAGAAATCTCTATTTGTGGGAAGAAAAGGACGCAAATTTCGTTTGGGTACAACATTGCATGACCGCGCAATTACCAGTTAAAGCAGTGCAGTGCGAAATTGTAAAAAGACCTCTGGTTAGGCTGTTAATTGGTCCGGGGCTGAAGTGGTTAAGGTCCACCATACATCGGTTTTACTGCTACAGGGCAGCAAAATTACACTGGATCACTCTTCCAGGTAGGGGGAACACATGTGCGATGTCCGCTGGCAACCTCCGATCATCAGGCAGAACAAGGCAGATCGCTGTTCTGACAGGAGAGAAGGGATGGAATTTGTGTCCCTGCATAAATTACATCTCTGCCCCCTAGTAAAAGCACCTCCCACAGTACACAAACACTGATTAGGCACACAGTAAACCCTTTGATCGCCCCAATGTTAACTCCTTCCCAGTCAGTGTCATTAGTACAGTGGCAGTGCATATTTTTTAGTACTGATCACTGTATTAGTGTTACTGGTCCCCAAAAAGTGTAATTGTCAGGATGTCCGCCACAATATTGCAGTCCTGCTATAAGTCGCTGATACTAGTAAATAATGAAATATATATCCCATAGTTTTAGTAGGACGTCATAACTTTTGCGCAAACCAATCAATGCACGCTTATTGGGATTTTTTTCTACCAATAACCAAAAATATTTAGTAGAATATATATTGGCCTAAATGTAGGAAGAAATTTGATTATTAGATAAATTATTGTTTTGTTTTTTAATTTTATTGGATAAGTTTTATAGCAGAAAGTAAAAAAATATATATATTTTTTTTATTTCAAAATAGTTGATATTTTTTGTTTATAGCGCAAAAAATAAAAGACTACAGACGTAATCAAATAACACCAAATGAAAGCTCTATTTGTGGGGAGAAAAAGGACATGCATTTTATATGTTTATAGTGATGCATGACCATGCAATTGTCAGTTAAAGAGGAAGTAAACCCTTTCAAACCACTTTGACCTACAGGTAAGCCTAGATTAAGGCTTACCTGTAGGTCCAAGCAATATCTCCTAAACCTATATGGTTTAGGAGATATTTGCCCGAAAATGGGCACCGCTGTCTACGGCGCATGCGCCGGGTTCAAAATTGTGTGTCTTTGCCCAGTCTGATCATGCATTTCTTATTTGTGAGCATCAGCTGACCCTTCTCTTGTTACAGGTGTTGTAAACCCTCGTTTAAAAAAAAAAAAACCCGGTCCTCCTCTTCTGGGGTCCTCCTCCCCACATTGAGTGCCCACATTAGAGAAGGCTCTCCTAAGGTGGACACCCGTGTGGGTGTGCTCCCGAGATGCAGGACTTGACCCCGGCCCCCCAGCACCAGCATCATTGGATTTGATTGACAGCAGTGAGAGCCAATGGTTGTGCTGCTATCAATCTATCCAATCAAGAGCCGGGACAACAGGCAGAGAGGTAGAGCGTGTTTCCGGCGTGAGAGCTAATGGGCTCGGGTGAGTAAAATGGGGGGGGGGGGCTGGCCAGTGTCAGAAGTTTTTCCACTTTAATGCATAGGATGCATTAAGGTGAAAAAACATGGATTTCCAACCCCTTTACTGTTACTTACAAATCTCACGTGTTAGATTTACACATCCTAACGTTGAGCAAGTTTCCTTAATTGATTTTTTATAAAGAAACAGGATTTTTAAAACAGCTTACCTGTAAATTCCTTTTCTTTGAAATACATCAGGGGACACAGAACCATAGTAGTTACTATGTGGGTTATAGGCCACCTTCAGGTGATGGACACTGGCACACCCTAAGATAAGAAGTGCACTCCCTATATAACCCCTCCCACTACTGGGAGTGCCTCAGTTTTGTAGCCAAGTAATATACGTGTATACCAAAGAAGGGAGGACTTCTGTGTCCCCTAATGTACTTCAAAGAAAAGGATTTTACAGGTAAGCTATTTTAAAAATCCTGTTTTCTTTTCATACATCAGGGAACACCGAGCCATAGTAGTTACTATGTGGGATGTCCCATAGCAATGGTAACTGAAGGGAGGGAGATGCAACAAAAAAGGTAGGGCATTAAGAGGCTAGAGGACTTATACTGCAGCCTGCAGTACACTACGCCCAAAGGCAATATCCTCATGACCTTTTACATCGATTTGATAGAATCTGGTAAATGTATGGACCGAAGACCAAGTCGCAGCCTTGCAGATCTGAGCCATAGAGGTCTGGTGTTGCACCACCCAAGCAGCACTAACAGCCCTGGTGGAGTGTGCTTTAACATGAAAAGGAGGAATTTTCTTCTTTAGACCATAAGTTTGAACAATCTTTTGTCAAATCCATTTGGAAATAGTAGATTTTGATGATGCCTGTCCTCTTTTAGGACCTTCTGACAGTGCAAACAAAACATCTGTTTTGCGAATCTGAGCGTTTTCCTTTAAATAGACCTTGACCGCTCTCACTACATCAAGGGAATGTATGTAGTGCCTTCTCTTCCCTAGATTGAGGCTCTGGGAAAAAAGACGGCAAAATAATATCCTGGTTCAAATGAAAACCTGTCACCACCTTCTGTAGGAATTCAGGATGAGGCCGCAATACCACCTTTTCCTTATGTATGATCAAATATGACTCTTTACAAGACAGAGCTGCCAATTCCGATACCCTTCTGGCAGAGGATATGGCCCTGATGGGGAATTAAGCCATGTTAGACCCTGAATAAAACTACGTACCAGAGATTGAGAAGCAAGAGACAGTTGAAAGAATACTGATAAGGCCGAAACCTGGCCCTTAATAGTACTCAAGGCCAGCTTAATTTCCAATCCCATTTGCAGGAATTCAAGGATCCTACCTATGACATACTTCCCGGGTCTACACCTGGAGACATATGCCTTCCATAGCAAATTACTCTGGAGGCTGGCTTCCTAGCATTAACCAAAGTAGATACTACTGAAGGAGATAACCCACGGTCCTTTGGAATATGGGTTTCAATAGCAAAACTGTTAAATTTAGTGTTTGTAAGGTATGATGGAATACCGGACCTCGTGCGAGAAGGTCTGGCCACAGTGGCAGGGTCCAAGGGTCCCCTACCGCCATCTCTATGATCTCGGCAAACCAAGATCTTCTGGGCCACCAGAATCACTTCTTTCTGCTTGACCCTGCGGAGAAGGCGCGGAAGCAGCAGAACCAGAGTAAACACATAGATCAGTGAAAACTGATCCCATGGAAAGACCAAGGTGTCTGTTCCGCACTCTAGCAGATCCCTTGTTCTTGACACAAAGTTGTTGACTTTGTTGTTAAATCTGGATGCGAACGTCTTGAACACCCCATCTTTGACATATCGACAGAAAGATGGGGTAAAGGGACCATTCTCCCGAAAACAATTGTTGACGACTTAAATAGTCCGTCTGCCGATTTTCTATCCCTGGAATGAAAATCGCTGATAGGCAAGGAATATTGCTTTCTGCCCAAGCTAGAACATGATTCACCTCTTTTTGGGCTGCACGACTTCTCGTGCCCCCTTGGTGATTGATGTAGGCCACAACCGTGGCATTGTCAGATTGAATCCTGACAGAACAATTCCATAGTCTGAGTGTCCAGGACTCTAGGGCCAGATATGCTGCTTGAATATCTAGAATGTTGATGGACAAGGTCCTTTCTGACTTGGACTACTTCCCTTGGACAGATGCTTCTTCCAGGACTGCTACCCAGCCTAGAAGTCTGGCATCCGTTGTTACCACTTTCCAGGTTACTGGTAGAAAGGATTTCCCCCTTTGGAGGTTGCTGGATATCAACTACCAATTGAGGCTCTGATGCACCCCGGGGGATAAGTGCATTGGAACGTCCAAAGCCTAGAGCTTCTTGTTCCAAGCCGACAGAATGGTGTTTTGTAGCAGTCTTGAATGAAACTGCACAGCCGAATGGAAGGATTTCTTTTTGTTTTGACAGGTTGAATCAGTTCCTTTTATGGAGCTGACTCTTGCCTAGGGTAAGAATACCTTCTTTTGAACGGTATCTATAATCAGCCCCAAGTACTGTAATCTCCTTGATGGTTTCCAGCCTAGGAATTCCAGGTAGTTTACAGCTGAGATTATACTTTAGTTTAGACTGGAGACTGATTGATCTACTAAAAGCAGATCATCTAGATAGGCTAGGACAGTTATACCCTGAGCCCTTAACCTGGCTAAAGGTGCCAGGATCTTTGTGAACACACGTGGTGCGGTGGCTAGACAGAATGGCAGAGTCACGAACTGAAAATGATGATAGCGTATAAATATCGGCACATGGAGATATGCATTCTTGATATCGATTGATGCCAAAAATTCCTCTCCTTGCAAAATGGAGACAACCGCTCGGATTGACTCTATGCGAAAGGACTGGTATTTAAGTGCTGGTTCAGATCTTTGAGATCTAGAATGGGTCTTACCTCCCCGTTCAGTTTTGGAACCGTGAAAAGGTTTGAATAAAACCCTGAACCCTGTTCCCCTGTGGGAACCTCTGATATCACCTTCTGAGATACGAGATGATCCAGAGCTAGAAAGAGAGACTTCCTTTCCTCTGGATCTCTGGGAACATTTGATCCTAGAAAACGAGGAGACGGGAATTCTCGGAACTCTAGTTTGTAACCTAGAGAAATTGAGGAAGCCACCCATCTGTCTTGACATTGTTCCTGCCAGATCTTTGAAAATTGCAGAAGCCTTCCCCCCACCCGAGCGAGCAGGGGTGCCCCTTAATAAGGAGGCTTTAGTATTTTGTTTTGCAGGCTTTCTGCCCCAAGTCCTCTTTTGGCCCTGGGACTGCCCCTAAGGTCTTCCTCTTGAGCTTGATGGTGGAGGCCGTCGAGACTGCCTAGAGGCAGATGCTCCTGGCACTGGAGAAGATGCACGTTTAAAGGAGAAATGCTTAAACTTCTTTTTTACTGGTAAAAGAGAACTTTTTTCCCCATTAGAAATCCTTTGGATATATTTATCTAAATCGTCTCCAAAATAACCGTTCACCATGAAATGATCAGGAATAATCTTAAGTATCTCTACAAACTAGTCCTTTATGGACTGACACACTCCAATTGCTGCTAGAACTGGCTGCACTACTAAACTTGCCAGAGATAAGATGTTCTTAAGTATAAATTCCAGCTTTTTATCTGTTGGATCCTTTAACATTTGTGCATTGTCTACCGTACAAGTGAGATTTTTATTTATCGAGGAGATTGCAGCATCGATTGCAGGAACCCCCTCCATTTCTTATAGAATTCCTCCTCCATAGGATAAAGTGTAGAAAAATTTTTTGGAGGAAAAAAAACTGCTTATTCGGGTGTTCCCATTCAGAATACATCAGCTTTTTTTTAGCCAGGAATGGATAGGAAAAGCATCCCCAGATGGGGGAGGCTTTAGTGATCCTAAACCAGAGGTGGGCTCATCAATAGACTGTGCTGCAGGCAGCAAAAAGGTTGAGCAAACCAATTTAGTAAAGGAGTGTGCCAACAAACTGTCTTGTGAGACTACCGTCAGGAACCATGAAACAGACTGAGACAGAAGTACAATCAAATCACACTTGTTTATTAATAATAAAAATAAAAAGGTAAATAGAAAAAAGCGTAGTCAAGCATAGCCAGAGTCCAGTAGTCAGATCGGGTAGTCAGCCAGTCCAAAGTTCATAAACCAGATCGGGTAATCAGCCAGTCCAGAAGTCAGGGATCCAAGGAGAGCAACTGCAAGCAGGATAAGAAGCTAGGAGGGATGTCAGCAAGCCAGTCTTGAAACAAACAGCAGGAGATGGTTCCTAGTGATGTGACCAAACGTGAAGGCAATGGAGAAATGAGCTGGAAGGCTTTAAATAGGCAGGTCAGACGAGCATCATCGGGAACAGCTGGTAACTGTGGAGAGAGAAGAGAGCTGGCAATTAGCCGACAGCTGAGCAGCCAGCCCAGAGGAGGAAGGGCCAAGCCAGCCCTGACAACTACACCCTCTATATAACAGGAGATATCAGCGTCTTCCTGATCCCCCGGCCCTTGTACCTCAGGAGGGTCCTGAGCACTGGATGAGGATCTACTATGCTTGCATCCACTATGGAAAGTGATCATAGCATCAATCATCTGTTCCAAACTAGAAATGGTAGAAGAAAAAAAAACCTCCTGTGTGATATATATGGGCTGAAGTGTCTAGTGTTGCTGCAACACCAGTCTCCCCTGATGGCTCACTCTGACCGGCCGCATCACTCTCGGAGGAGGATGAAATTTTCTTGGACATGGATTTAGGTTGTTGTATATTAATCTATCCCTTAGAACCCTTTGAGGAGTTCCTTGTCCCCCTTCCACTCAGACTGATGCACAAAGCAGAGGCACTACCAAAAGGAATGCATATACTGCTAGGCTATAGTCCAGCAAAATATTGCTGCTATTAATGCCCAGCCTGAAGCAGTAACAATGTGTCAAAAGGAAATGCCTGTGTCACTAA
Source organism: Lithobates pipiens (assembly GCF_037356315.1). NCBI lineage: Eukaryota > Metazoa > Chordata > Amphibia > Anura > Ranidae > Lithobates > Lithobates pipiens. The sequence goes on from NW_027507903.1 coordinate 190,732,833, forward strand.
ACCTGAAAAATGCCACCTCTTTGCTCGTGTCCCTCCACAGCCAGCAGCAGCACCCAGTGTGTTTTTAAAAGTTTGCCTCCACATGCACCTGGCGTCTGAGAATGCTGACGCCATTAGCCCCACCCCCCGCATTGCCTATGGCTACACCCTCGGTTTCAAACCCTACAAGTACCCTCGGACCTAGAGCGAGCATAGCGGGGGGGTTAAAAAGCCGCCAAGCGGTGGCTTTTTTTTGTTTTTTTTCCTTAAAAAAACGGATCCGGGTGCTTTTACCCCCACAAGGGGGGGAATCCCAACATAGGGGGGCAACCGGTGGGGAGACAAATCCCCCTTTTGCTTACCGGAAGATCTGCTGCTTTGGCCGGTGGAAAGGATGAAGTATTCGGCTCCTGACACCGCGCTGTTTCCAGCATGAGGCGTTGAGTGCTCAATACAGCCCCCAGTGGTGACACATAGGTATTACACCCATAACATTCATAAGAAAATGCAAAAAAATTCTTAGAAAACTCCACTTACCTTCTCGCTGCAGGGTTTACTGTGGTAAACCAACAGACCCAATCTTCACCCTTCATGGTGAGCTCCGTTACACCTTCAAGAGCTGGGGATCCTGGAGGAAACCCACAATCCTGGACCTGCAACAGCACCCTGCCAGTAAAACTTTATGGCCTCACTACCAAAAAGTACTGGATCCCAGGGTCCAGCTCCCTAAAAATAGAAACATTCGCAAGTAAAACCTTGTTTCTTTGGATACGAGGCCCGGGTACCATTTCATTTGGCCCAAAAAAGGACACTTTGAATGGATCCGATGAGCATGACTAGACCCAGCAAGGATTGCTTCAGTGTAGCTCTCAGTACAGCACATCTTTACTTGTGACCAACACATTAGACACTGGCAAAAAAACGGAGGTACTCCCAGTAGTGGGAGGGGTTTTATAGGGAGTGCACTTCTTGTCTTAGGGCGTGCCAGTGTCCATCACCTGAAGGTGCCCTTGTTGTGTGTCCCTTGATGTATGAAAAGAAAAGAAGCTTCCTGCTAACCCCAACCAGAAATATATGTATTTATGTATGTATGTATGTATTGGGGGGGGGGGGGGGGGGTAGTTTGTGATTGCACTTTTTGGTCCCTGCTGTACACTGTGAAATGTAAGATGTATCCAATTTAAGTGTTTCTCCCTTTTATATTGTAAGCTCTTTTAACCACTTGCCAACCGCTGCACGCTTATATACCGGGGCACAATGGCAGCGGTAGGCAAATGGGCATACCTGTACATCCCATTTAATTGGCAGGGCTAGCGGGACTGTGCCCGGCAATCGTGCCATGGAGCTGCAGAATGGGGAAGTGTAAACAAGGCATTTCCCCATTCTGCCTTGTGACATGACAGAGATCACTGCTCCCTGTCATTGGGAGCAGTGATCGCTGTCATGTGAGTTGAAGCCCACCCCCCCCTTCCCCCCACAGTTGGAATCACTCCTTAGGACACAGTTAACCCCTTCCCTGCCAGTGTCATTTATACAGTAATAAGTGCATTTTTATAGTTCTGATCACTGTATAAATGACATGGGTCCCAAAATAGTGTCAAAAGTGTCCGATGTATCACACTCAAGATTACAAATCGCAGATCGCTGCCATTACTAATATAAATGCCATAAAACTATCCCCTATTTTGTAGATACTATAACTTTTGCGCAAACCAATATATGCTTATTGCGATTTTTTTTATTTTTTTACCAAAAATATGTAGAAGAATACATATCGGCCTAAACTGAGGGGAAAAAAATTTAAATATATTTTTGGGGGATATTTATTATAGCAAAAAGTAAAAAATATGTTTTTTTTTTTTTTTATTCAAAATTTTGGATTTTTTTTGTTTATGGCACAAAAAATAAAAACTGCAGAGGTGATCAAATACCACCAAAAGAAAGCTCTATTTGTGGGAAAAAAGGACGTCAATTTTGTTTGGGTGCAACGTTACACGACCGCGCAATTGTCAGTTTTGTCCGAATCACAAAAAGTGCTCTGGTCAGGAAGGGGGTAAAATCTTCTGGGGCTGAAGCGGTTAAACAGGGCCTAACATATAGTAAAGTGCTGTGAACAATGTTGCACCATAAATGGCAGTGAATTTTTTTTGGGTAAATTAACTGAATGTACAAAATTGTGTTCCTATTATCCAAATAAAATGTAGAATCTGTTTTGAATTATGTTTTTTGTTGCCGATTAATAAAATATTTTATAAGTGGAATGTATTGTTAACACACCTTTAAATCTGTATTAAATCTACTCTGCTACGAAATCATTTTATACTGCACACATTCAAGTCATTAAATAGAGAAAAAAGTGTAAATCCAAAATTTAAAGAGCAAGCTTTTAACCATTCCAATGCTGATTGTCAGGTACCAATTATTTCTGCTATGCCCTAGGGTAAACTATTGAACATATCAAACGAAGTATTCATTTTCTCTAATCACCAGTTGTCACCACATAAACACCATTTTTGAATAAAATCATTTAGCGAAATAAGCATATTGAATGCATGTGAAAAGATGTTAGTGAGTGCGAATTTAACCGCGATCAAGCATAACCCTTCTGAATAGCGCACAAACGGTTGTTCGGGACCGGCTCCTGGCCTGGAAATGCATCATCACGTGTGTGGAAGGACATTCAGATGCACCTGGCAGTGTTACTGCTGATCGGAGATGTCAGCAAGTTAACATGGCAAAAACACTTTTTTCTCATGAGATGTTGCTGAATTGCAAGGTAAGTGTGGGAGATGTCTTGGACTACTTTCAAACTCAGACTTCCCGAGCGATGTGCAGGCGCGAGCGGGGCCCTTTTAACCCTAAAGAAGGGGTTAACAAGGTTAAAAGTGCCTAAAAAACTCCGCTGCTGTAGTGTTTTGCAGGCACTTTGGAAGCACTGTCCTTTGATTTCAATGGGCAGGGACGGTTTAGGAGCAGTGTACACCACTCCAAAGATGCTGCTTGTAGAACTTTTTTTCCCCGTCCTGCAAGCGCACAGCCCCAGTATGAAAGCACTTGGGCTTTCACACTGGGGAGGTTTGAGAGTCGCTTTACAGTAGACTTCATGCTTTCGTGCATGTTCATGTAAATACAGTGTGGAATGTGTGTGTGTGTGTGTGTGTGTGTGTGTGTGTATATATAAATATATATATATTAGGGCTGTGGAAATTAAAGATTAATTCCTTGATTAATCGATTTTTTGATTGATCAAAATTATTTTAATCATACTCACCTCTCCACCGGCTTCCGGGTCTTCAGGGAGTTTCATCTGAGATCCGGTGATGTCATGGACATCGACGTCACTGGACTCCTCCCCCTTCCCCAAGTGCCTCCATCTGCTAACGAAGGGAAGGGGGGAGGAGTTTGGTGACATTGAAGTTCTAATTGAACATAACGCGTATTGGGGAGGAGCTACGCATGACGTCACCCGCTGCTGCCTTGTGGAACTAACACGATTATCGGATTTACATGTTGTGTTTTTAGCATCTTTATGTGAATAGTTTGTGTTTGAACACAAAAATTAAATCTTATACTTAAGCGGTGAGATCTTTTCTTTCTACCCATGACCTGGCGTCCTTGCTGAGATCTAAGGAGACACGAGACAAGTTTATGGTCCGTGTTAACCCTTTTGATACCCGCATGCATGACCACCGGTTTGCACAGGGGTCTATGCCATAAGGTGATAGTGATTAGTTAGACCGGAGGCGGAGGGATTGTCACGCTACACTGCCTACATATACCCAAAGAACAAAAAGCAAACTGAACCCATTGTCAGAAATACTGATATCCATGTGTTCTGACCATGGGAGTGTGTATGTATATGTTAGGTTAATGTGAGTCAATACAAATGTTTTTAAAAAAGTATGTGTGTATATACCCACAGTCCATGTGAGTAATGTTGACACGCTCCATAAAGGTGCGCTGGTGACTGCAGAAAGTAAAAAATGTGTGTGTGAAGTACCTAGGCAATGCAAATGTGACGTGAAAAGTGTCCCTCCTCGTGGTGGAATCCCGGAAGTGAAACAAATATTACATCTGTCCCCACCGCCCAAAAGCTGGATTGGGTGTCGAATAAAAAGAGAGATAGGACAAATATTGAGACAGCTCATCCCAGGCCACTGCCCATTTACATCACAGAAGCAGGGTGCAGCCTGTGGGTTGTACATGCTAGTCATTTTGAATTAGTTTGCTTTTTGACATTTTCCCTTCTTAGCCCTTGTACACACAGTCGGAGATTCCGACAACCAAATCCGTCGGATTTTGTCCGAAACTGTTGCATACACACGGTCGGACAAAGTTGTTTGAAAATCCGATCTTTCAGAACGTGATGACGTAATTTCATTACGATGGGACTACGTTCAGGCTAGTAGCCAATAGCTTTGATGTAGGAATTTGATCTGAGCATGCGTGGCACTTTGTCCGATCGGAATTCTCTACACATGATCGGAGTATGTCCGATCGGAGCATTTTGTCGGAAAATATTTCCGGCAAGTTGGAAAAGTTGGTCCGATGGATATTCCGATGGAAACAGTCAGATGCAGACCACACACAGTCGGAATATCCGACAAAACGCTCCGATTGGACACATTCCGTCAGAATCGCCGATCGTGTATACAAGGGCTTAGAGGGCATTATATACTATTTCTCTATTAATATGGATTACCTTATGGGATTGAGATGACAAATCAATACAGATACAGTCCAGCTTTTGGGCAATGGGGACGGATGTAATATTTGTTTCACTTCCCGGGATGCGATGTGCTCAGTTCCTTCCCCCTGCTCATCCTGCTTGTGATGGGGGTGGGGTTGGACCTCTACACATCAGCGTCATGCTATACTGCAAGCTGTCAGCAGACTTTGTGATTGTCAGAAACCATGAAATCAGACCGAGACAGAAGTACAGTTAAATCACACTTGTTTAATAATAAAAATAAATAGAACAAATGTAGTCAAAACATAGCAAAAATTCAGGAACTGGAAGGGATAATCAGACAAGCCAAACGTCAGGGAGCCGGAGGTGAGTGTAGTAATACAGCAAGCAGGATCTGGAGCCAGAAGGGATGTCAGCCAAGCAAGTCTTTTAACAGGAATGCAGGAGAGCATCTCTGTGATGTTGACTAAGGTGAAGGCAGAGATCTTCTGGGCTGGACGGCTTAAGTAGGCAGGACATCATCAACAGCTGAGTACCTGTGAAGAAATAGGGGCTGGCAATTAGCCAGCAGCTGAGCAGCCAGCTCAGAGAAGGAAGGGCTGAGCCCAGTCCTGACAGTACCCCCTCCTCGACGACCCCTACATTCACCTCCCCTATATAGCTAGTGATCTATCTTTTATAATAGAGCTTGCAGTCAGTAGTGTTAGGAGATAGTGCGTGCTGTCTGCGTGCTCTGCACCCAGTACATACCGCTATATCCACCTACATAGCTGTTCTCTATTTGAGCCCACTTGCCATCTGCAGGAGTTATTGGAAGTTGTGTGTGCCTCCAGCACAGCACAGTATACATCTGTATATACCCCTTTATCTCTGGTGTTCTCTGGTTATTGTCTGCGTGCCCTGACCGCAGTATACACCGCTATATTCACCTCACCTATATAGCTAGTGATCTATCTTATATAATAGAGCTTGCAGTCAGTAGTGTTAGGAGATAGTGCGTGCTGTCTGCGTGCTCTGTACCCAGTACATACCGCTATATCCACCTACATAGCTGTTCTCTATTTGAGCCCACTTGCCATCTGCAGGAGTTATTGGAAGTTGTGTGTGCCTCCAGCACAGCACAGTATACATCTGTATATACCCCTTTATCTCTGGTGTTCTCTGGTTATTGTCTGCGTGCCATGACCGCAGTATACACCGCTATATTCACCTCACCTATATAGCTAGTGATCTATCTTATATAATAGAGCTTGCAGTCAGTAGTGTTAGGAGATAGTGCGTGCTGTCTGCGTGCTCTGTACCCAGTACATACCGCTATATCCACCTACATAGCTGTTCTCTATTTGAGCCCACTTGCCATCTGCAGGAGTTATTGGAAGTTGTGTGTGCCTCCAGCACAGCACAGTATACATCTGTATATACCCCTTTATCTCTGGTGTTCTCTGGTTATTGTCTGCGTGCCATGACCGCAGTATACACCGCTATATTCACCTCACCTATATAGCTAGTGATCTATCTTTTATAATAGAGCTTGCAGTCAGTAGTGTTAGGAGATAGTGCGTGCTGCCTGCGTGCTCTGTACCCAGTACATACCGCTATATCCACCTACATAGCTGTTCTCTATTTGAGCCCACTTGCCATCTGCAGGAGTTATTGGAAGTTGTGTGTGCCTCCAGCACAGCACAGTATACATCTGTATATACCCCTTTATCTCTGGTGTACTCCTGCAGATGGCAAGTCTGTGTGCATTTCCGCCAATCATTTAATGCCTGTGCTCGGCTGGCTGAGCTCCAAAAGGAGTTGAACCTGCCCAAGAACCGCCTTATATGTGACATGCCCACCAGATGGAACTCAACATTGGCCATGCTGCAGTGGCTGCACACGCAGCAGAGGGCCATCAATGAGTACCTGTGCGACTACGGCACCAGGACAGGGTCAGGGGAGCTCGGTTTTTTCTCACCACGCCAGTGGGGCATGATCAGGGATGCATGCACTGTCCTGTCACCGTTTGAGGAGGCCACAAGGATGGTGAGCAGTGACAGTGCATGCATCAGTGACACTGTACCTCTTGTCCACCTCTTGGAGCATACGCTGCGTGGAATAATGGACAGGGCACTTGAGGCAGAACAGAGGCAGGAAGAGGAGGACTTCCTTGCCTCTCAAGGCCCCCTTTATCCAGACAGTGTTCCTGCTGTGCCACCCATCACACAGGAAGAGGATGAGGAGGAGGAAGAGGAGGAGGAGGATGATTGTGTCAGCATGGAGGGGGAGGCTAGCACTCAGCATCAGCAGCAGCAGCAGCAGCAGCAGCAGCAGTCTTGTAGGGATGATTTACAGTCCCAAGAAACACGTGGACTTGTACGTGGCTGGAAGGAGGTAGCTGCGGATCATGTTGTCCTTAGTGACCCAGAGGACTCCGGACCGAATGCCTCAGCTAACCTACGCTGCATGGCCTCCCTGATCCTGCAAAGCCTGCGGAAGGATCCTCGTATTCTTCGGATCAAGGAGAGGGACCATTACTGGCTGGCCACTCTCCTTGATCCACGGTACAAGGGTAAGGTTGCCGACCTTATCTTGCCATCGCAGAGGGAGCGGAGGATGAGACATCTCCGGGAGGCCTTGCAGAAAGGTCTGTGCAACGCGTTCCCAGAGACTGGGAGGTTACAAACTCCTGGTCCTGGACAACGTGTTGCTGAGGCATCGGTCAGAAGGAGCGGTGGAGAAGGTGGCCGTCTGACTGATGCTTTCAGACAATTTTTTAGTCCGCAGCCCCAAGGTATGATCGGTTCCAGCACCCATCGCCAGCGTCTGATTTACATGGTGCAGGAATACCTAGGGGCAAGGTCAGACTTGGACACCTTTCCCACCGAAAATCCTCTGGCTTACTGGGTCTTGAGGATGGATCACTGGCCAGAGCTTGCACAGTATGCAATTGAGCTACTGGCCTGTCCTGCATCCAGCGTTCTTTCGGAACGCACCTTCAGTGCTGCTGGTGGCTTTGTTACCGATCACAGGGTGCGCCTGTCCACCGAATCAGTTGATCGACTGACCTTCATCAAGATGAATCAGTCTTGGATCACCCACAGCTACCAAGCACCTGAAGCTGATGTAACCGAATAATTTTTTTTGAAATATCAAATCCCTTCAAGACTGCCTATGCTGATGCTGAGTGACTGTCCTGTTATGTTGATTGTCTATCCTCTTCCTCCTCCGCTGATATGTTGGAAGAACATTTCTGGTTCTGGTTGATGCCATCAGCCCAATTTTTCTGCCCCTGTTTAACAGGGGCGTTTAAGTACAATTTTTGATGCAATGCTTTGCAGCAGGGCTAATTCCTGCAATCAAACAAGAGTATATGGGAGAGGTTGCAGTGTGGTGGCACCAGCACCAGTGCCTAAGGCCCAATTTTTCTGCCCCTGTTTAACAGGGGCGTTTAATTACAATTTTTGATGCAATGCTTTGCAGCAGGGCTAATTCCTGCATTAAAACTAGAGTATATGGCAGAGGTTGCAGTGTGGTGGCACCAGCACCAGTGCCTAAGACCCAATTTTTCTGCCCCTGTTTAACAGGGGCGTTTAAGTACAATTTTTGATGCAATGCTTTGCAGCAGGGCTAATTCCTGCAATAAAACTAGAGTATATGGGAGAGGTTGCAGTGTGGTGGCACCAGCACCAGTGCCTAAGGCCCAATTTTTCTGCCCCTGTTTAACAGGGGCGTTTAATTACAATTTTTGATGCAATGCTTTGCAGCAGGGCTAATTCCTGCAATAAAACTAGAGTATATGGAAGAGGTTGCAGTGTGGTGGCACCAGCAGCAGTGCCTAAGGCCAAATTTTTCTGCCCCTGTTTAACAGGGACATGTAATTACAATTCTTGATATAATATTTCACAGGAGGGCCCCTTCCTGTGCCCACCCAGAGTAACGGTGAGGACTTATAGTGTTGTGGCACCAGCACCACAACCACCAAAGGTCAATTTTTCTACCACTGTTCAACAATGGCATGTAATTCCAATTCTTGATATAATCGTTCACAGCAGGGCGCTCCAGCGCCCACCAAGAGTCGCTTTGAGGGCTTACAATGTTGTGGCAAAACCAACACCTTGTTCCGCCATTTCTGCAGAGCATATAGGGCAGGCCCCTACTTTCAAACATCCAATTTACAAACATCTCCTACTTGCAAACGGAAGGAGACAACAGCAAGTGAGATGAAAAAAGATGGACGACAAAACAAATTATACAGGGGTGATAACCCTTCCCTATGTTTTCCAAAAAGCTTAAAAATAGTTTTTTTGACTGGAGCTACACTTAAAAAATGTACCAGTTAAAAATTACAAACAGATTCAAGTTAACACAACAAACCTACACAGTCCCTGTCTTGTTTGCACCGCCTGTATACTGCTGTTCTGAGTATATAGGGCCTGGGGGCCACACGCATTTCCTTTTTTTAATATGGGTACAGGGTTCCCCTTAATATGCGTACAAGACCCAAATAGGTTGGTAATGGGCAGGGAAGGCTACCCATGCCATTTTTCTCAATGATTTTCAACCATATTGCAGGAACCAGATATAACATTAAAACCGCAAGCAGTTTTAAATGGTGTTATTTCAGTTTAATGTCATTTTGTGCAGGGACTGTTCTAAACACGGGAAACACGTGGCACTTCACAGGCATACTACAGACACCCCCCACCATATTTAAAGGAATATTTCACTTTTTTTTTTCACTTTAATCGTCATTAAAATCAGTGCTCCCGCCAAAACGGCCATTTTTAAAAACATTTTAGTCATTGACCCATGTCCCCTGGGGCAGGAGCCAGATCCCCAAACCCTTTTTAGGACAGTATCTTGCATATTAGCCGTTAAAATTAGCACTTTTCATTTCGAACGTTCGAGTCCCATAGACTTCAATGGGGTTCTAACGTTCGTTCGAATTTGGGGTCCGTTCGAAAGTTCTGGTGCGAACCGAACCGGGGGGTGTTCGGCTCATCCCTAGTCAGGAGCATGGCAGTACGGAGACTCTCTGGGACAAAGCAGAGGTCACAAGGTTTCTCAGGAGGAGCATGGACCTGAGCAGCAAGAATTTTGTCACCCAAAGGAGAAGTGAGACTGGTGCGAACCGTAGCCAGAATACGATTAGGAGGAATCAAAGGAACCGGAACCGACTCAAACTTGCAATTGAAGGAAAATTGTCACGACCGGGTAAGAATGAGACAATGTAATTGAAACTTGACAAGAAAAGAGCCCATCGCACCCTTCTGGGAAAGAGGCATTTAGCCACTGACAAGAAGGTGAGATTCTTATGGTCAGTAAGAATGAGAACCAGCACAGTGGTACCTTCAAAGGAGATGTCTCCATTCTTTCAGGGCTAAAATGATCCCCACCAGCTCTCTGTCACAAATCTCGTAATTGCACCCCGCTGGTGGCAATTTCTTGGAAAAGTTTTTACAAGGATGCAAATCACTCTCAGAGGTAGGATGTCTCAACACAGGAGCAGAAACAAAGGCAGTCTTGAGTAGTGATGGACGAACTTCGCGAACGCGGACCGCGACGGGGCCGATAGTTCGCGAACTGGAACGTTCGCGGCGGGCCCCATTGACTTCAATGGGAGGCGAACTTCGCAAACCTACAGGTCAAATTTGCAGCCACAAAATAATTAATAGCTGTGCAAACATAGCCCCACCACATGGCCAATGACATAACACATGTATGAGGTGAATCTGGGATCGACAACTACAAGCATTCTTTTTTTATATGGGAAATTGTTGTGACAATTCAGGACTGTGGAGCGCATGAAGGCAATGGAGGAGAGAGAAGGTCAGGGACCAGGGTAGGCAAAGAAGAGGGTGCAGGAGATGATCACCAGCAGCGTGACATACAGCAATGACACCTGCACCGTGAAAGAGTCATCTGACAGCAGCACCGTGATAGAGAGCACTGACAACAGCAGTGTGACATACAGCAATGACACCTGCACCGTGATAGAGTGATCTGACAACAGCACCGTGATAGAGAGCACTGACATCAGCAGCGTGACATAAAGCACTCACACCAGCACCGTGATATACAGCACTGACAGCAGCACCGTGATAGAGAGCACTGACATCAGCAGCGTGACATAAAGCACTCACACCAGCACCGTGATATACAGCACTGACAGCAGCACCGTGACAGAGAGCACTGACATCAGCACCGTGATATACAGCACTGGCACCTGCACCGTAAGCAGCCCCAGGAGGAAGTCAGCATAGCACAGGGATGGTGGGAGCCCCTCATAATGAGCATAGCACAGGGATGGTGGGAATCCCTCATAATAAGCAGCCCCAGGAGGATGTCAGCATAGCACAGGGATGGTGGGAGCCCCTCATAATAAGCAGCCCCAGGAGGATGTCAGCATAGCACAGGGATGGTGGGAGCCCCTCATAATAAGCAGCCCCAGGAGTAAGTCAGCACAGCACAGGGATGGTGGGAGCCCCTCATAATGAGCATAGCACAGGGATGGTGGGAGCACCTCAAAATATGCACAGCAGAGGTGCAGCCCCAGGAGGATGTCAGCACAGCACAGGGATGGTGGGAGCCCCTCATAATATGCACAGCAGAGGTACAGCCCCAGGAGGATGTCAGCACAGCACAGGGATGGTGGGAGCCCCTCATAATATGCACAGCAGAGGTACAGCCCCAGGAGGATGTCAGCACAGCACAGGGATGGTGGGAGCCCCTCATAATAAGCAGCCCCAGTAGAAAAATGACACCACTCAACCTCTTCAAAGAGGAGGGTACGGGCATATAGTACTGTGTGCTTTTTTTGGACAAGGAAGTGAGCCAAATGAAGAAAGAAGGTTTCTGTGCTCGATTAAAAAAATTGTTTATAGACATATACATGGTCTACTGGTCACATGTGTTGAATTCCTCCGAGATCCATGCCTCATTCATTTTTAGAAATGTGAGGTAGTTAACACTGTCGTGAGCTAGGCGAGTACGCTTATCGGTCACGATCTCCCCTGCTGCGCTGAACGTCCTTTCGGACAGGACACTGGATGAGGGGCAAGCCAACAGTTCGATTGCAAATTGGGCAAGCTCTGGCCAGAGGTCAAGCCTGCCCACCCAGTAGTCCAGGGGTTCATCACTCCTCAGAGCATCCACATCGGCCGTTAACCCGATGTAGTCGGACACCTGACGGTCTAGGCGTTCCCTGATGCTGGATCCGGGTGACACCTGTCGATGGGTCGGCTGAAAGAATGACCTCATATCCGAAGTCACCAACACATCTTGAAACTGGCCTCTTCTTGCAGGCGCTGTTGGATTGGTACCCGCAACTCCTTCTCTGGGAGTGGGAATTGCTCCTCTGCCAGCGCACGCAAAAGCAGAATGCAGCATTTCTCGAAGCAAGGCCTGGAAGTGCTGCATTCTGACAGCCCTCTGTGACGGCGGTAACATTTCCGCCATTTTGTGTTTGTACCGGGGGTCTAAGTACGTTGCCACCCAGTACTGGTCCTTGACCCTTATGCTTTTTATACGGGGGTCCCTATTAAAACACTGGAGCATGAAGGCCCCCATTTGCACTAAAGTGGAAGCGGTGTGGTGGTCTGGCTCCTGCTCATCATCCAGGATAATGTCGTCCTCTTCATTCTCCTCTCCCCATCCACGCACAACAGGGATCCCAGAAAGGTTTAAAGCATGCTCTTCTTGCTCCTCCTCATCCGCCCCGGCACCATCCTCCTCTGACTCCTCTTCAGACTCCTGTTGTTGACTTGTCTCAGATAGAGTAGCCCCCCTGGGAATTCATCCAGCATTGTGACTTCCTCATCTTCCCGCTCCTGCTCCTCCACAGCTTGATCAATGACACGACGCAATGCACGCTCCATAAAGAAGGCATAAGGTACCATGTCACTGATGGCGCCATGGCTGCGACTGACCAGTTTGGTGATCTCCTCAAATGGGCGCAGAAGTCTGCATGCGTCGCACATGAGCAGCCACTGGCGCGGTGAAAAAAACCCCAGCTCCCCAGAACCGGTTCTGCCGCAGAGTTCATACAGGTAGACATTAACTGCACGTTTCTGCTGGAGCAGCCTATCAAGCATATAGAAGGTTGAGTTCCATCGCGTCGGGCAATCGCAAATAAGACGTCTGACCGGCAGATTGTGTCGCCGCTGAATGTCAGCAAGGCGAGCCATGGCCGTGTAAGATCTTCTGAAATGGGCCGAGATTTTCCTTGCCTGCCGCAAGATGTCCTGGACCCCAGGGTGTTTGACAAGGAATCGCTGCACGACCAAGTTTAAGACGTGTGCCATGCATGGCACGTGCGTGATTTTGCCCTGTTTCAATGCGCTAAGCAGATTGGCACCGTTGTCACACACCACTTTACCAACTGTCAAATTGAGCGGTGTTAGCCACTGATCTGCCTGTGAACGCAAAGCTGAAAGGAGTGCCGGGCCAGTGTGGCTCTTGGCTTCCAGGCACAACAGACGCAGCACGGCATGGCAACGTCTCACCTGGCATGTCGAATAGGTTCTGGGGAGCTTGGGCGGCGCAGCGGAAGAGACGCTAGCAGCGGAAAAGGAGGAGTCAGCCTAGGAGGAGAGGGAGGAGGATGGAGTAGGAGGAGGAGGAGAAGAAGAGTCAGGCCTGCATGCCATCCGTGGCGGTAAAACCAAATCTACACGGGTGCCACGGGTTACATGCTTGACGGCTATCAGAAGGTTCACCCAGTGGGCAGTAAAAGTGATATACCTTGCCTGCCCGTGTTTGCTAGGCCACGTGTCTGTGGTCAGATGTATCTTGGACCGACACTGTGTGCCAGAGATACATTCACTTGCCGCTGAACATGGCCATATAGCTCTGGGATGCCCTTCTCTGAGAAATACTTCCTTCCTGGGACCTTCCATTGTGGTGTTCCAATGGCCACAAATTTGCGAAAGGCCTCCGAGTCCACCAGTTTATATGGCAGTAGTTGGCGGGCTATGAGTTCTGACAAGCCAGCCGTCAACCGTTGGGCAAGAGGGTTATCCGGCGTCATCATTTTTTACGCTCGAACATTAGGCCCACGGAAGCCTGCCTTTTTGCATAAAAACGTGAGCTTGGCGTGATGGAAGGTGGAGTGGAGGACAATTGTGAGGAGAGAGGAGAAGGAGAAGTAGAAGACGAGGCTGGACGGTGAGAGCCTGCAGTGTGGCTTTGTGTGTTCCGTTGCTCCCACTCGACTCGGTGATGGCTGCTCATGTGCCTTCTTAAGGCGGTCATCCCTAGGTGAGTGTTGGGCTTACCGCGACTAATGCGTTGACTGCAAAGATTGCAGATGGCAACGCTATTGTCAGCAGCGGACACATTAAAAAAAGCCCACACTGCGGAGCCATGTGCCGTTGTCCTGGGAGCGCCAGATGTGACCGTACATGGTCGATGACTCGCTCCTGATACATTTGCAGTCTGCTTTGTCCCTCCTGTGCAATGTAAGTTATTCCTGCTGCTCCTCCCTATCTGCTGGTCCATATCTCCCTCTGAACTCCCCCCTCCTCTTCCTCTCTTGTGGGCACCCACGTGACATCACTAGACATGTCATCATCAACGTCACCTTCCCCACCGCTATAAGTAGAGATCTCGGAGTAGGCAGCAACACCGGGGACCAACCTCCTCCTTGGGCTGATCTGGGTACTGTCGTCAGACTGCTGAGTAGCAGTTGTTGCTGCCTCCTCTTCCTGATCCAATACCAAGAGTGGCTGTGCATCAGAAATGTCTTGATATGGATCGGAAAATAATTCCTGTGACTCAAGCGGAAGGTATGTGGTGGTGTTGTTGGTGGTAGTGTCTTTGGGGGTGCACATAGCAGAGAGTGAAGAAGAGGGTGCAGATCGAGAGGATGAGGAGGGTGCAGAAGAGTAAGGCTGAGCGAGCCACTCAACCAAGTCTGGTGCATCCTTTAAAGTAATTGAACGCACCTTCTGCAACTTCCCACTTTGGCTCAAGCCTGTTGCTCCTGCCCTACCCCTACCACCCCTGCGGAAGGGCCTGCCTCTTCCTCTGCCTGTCATTTTTTAAATGACCCTGTGACAAAACTCTCAGTCCCTATACCGATGAAGGACTGCTGCAGTATAGGGCAGCGGTCAGCAGTAGTGCACCTCAACCCTATGTATTGTGGACCGATACCAGTCCTTATAGAATGGCAGACTGTACCTCACTCAACCCTATGTACTATAGTACCCTATACCTTACCAGTCCTTATAAGGACCTTTGTGGACCAAGTAGGTTGTGTGCGAGTGATTGGCAGACTGTACGTCAGTCCCTATACCGATGAAGGACTGCTGCAGTATAGGGCAGCGGTCAGCAGTAGTGCACCTCAACCCTATTTATTGTGGCCTGATACCAGTCCTTATAGAATGGCAGACTGTACCTCACTCAACCCTATGTACTGTAGTACCCTATACCTTTCCAGTCCTTATAAGGACCTTTGTGGACCAAGTAGGTTGTGTGTGAGTGATTAGCAGACTGTACGTCAGTCCCTATACCGATGAAGGACTGCTGCAGTATAGGGCAGCGGTCAGCAGTAGTGCACCTCAACCCTATGTATTGTGGACCGATACCAGTCCTTATAGAATGGCAGACTGTACCTCACTCAACCCTATGTACTGTAGCACCCTAGACAGACCAAGATACCAGTCCTTATAAGGAGCTTTGTGGAACAAGTGGGTTGTGAATGATTAGCAGACTGCAGCAGAAGGGCAGCAGTCAAGTATAATATTCTTTCTATATTTGGAAGAAAGAATATTATACGTGTACAAGCCTATTACCATACCACTGATACAAGTCCTGAAAAGAACCTTTGTGGAACTAATAGTAACAGCTACTGATTAAACTGACCCTCACTGCCTCACACACTGCTTCCTGCCTGTCCCTATATAAACTGACAAAACAGAGGCTACTGGAACAATAATTGAAATAGCACTTTTGTGGACCTGATAGTAACAGCTAATGACTAAACTGGCTGTCCCTGCAGCACACACCGTCCTGTCCCTTTCTCTAAACTGACAAAAGACACTCAGGCTGCTGCAACAATCACTAGCACAGCACTGCCTATCCTGAACTACACCTAACACCTATACCAGTCCTGAAAAGAACTTTTGTGTACCAAATAGCTAGCGATTTGGGTCACTGTAATCTCTCCCTGCTCCACACAGCAACCTCTCCCTATAGTGACAGAAGAAAGAATGTAAAATGGCCGCGGGATCGGGTGTATTTATAAGTTAGGGGGAATGTCCAAGTGTCCATGTTCTGTAATGTCTCAATTGGCTGTCCTGTACCCCATGATGGATGTGTCATCATAGGTCAAAGTTCTTTTACACATAAAACACGGAAGTCCGCCGGGCGAACTGCGCCAATAGTCCGCCGAACGGGCGGACCGCAAACAGCCGAAATTCGCCACGAAACGACCGCCGGGCGAACCGTTCGGCCATCACTAGTCTTGAGACTCTCAAAGGCCTTAATGAACGCCAGAGACCAACTCTGTGGGTTACCATCCTTTCTGGTCATATCAGTCAGGGGCTTGACCAGAGATGAGAAGTTACGAATAAACTTCCGATAATAATTGGCAAAGCCTAGGAAACGCTGCAGAAGATGTAAACCCACGGGTCGGGGGCCACTGTAGGACTACAGAAAGTTTCTCTGGATCCATCGAAAAAACCAGCAGTGGAAATGACATAACCCAGGAATTTAACCTGTTCACAAAGGAACTTGCACTTCTCCAATTTACAATAGAGATTGTTCTCTCTTAGTTTCTGAAGCACACAACAGACATCTGTGTGACATCTGTGTGGTGGCTCTCCAGGGACTTGGAAAATATGAGGATATCATCGAGATAAACCACCACACATAACTTCAACAAATCTCGGAGGACATTGTTAATGAATCCCTGGAAAACTGCTGGGGCGTTACAGAGGCCAAAAGGCATCACGAGGTACTCAAAATGGCCTGTTCTGGTATTAAACGCAGTTTTCCACTCATCACCCTCCTTAATCCTCACGAGATTGTATGCCCTCTCAAATCAAGCTTTGTGAAAACCGTTGCTCCCTTGAGGTGGTCAAATATCTCCATAGCCATATCTACCAAGGCCTGAGGTGTGCCTTGGCCCAGCTGGTCAGTACACTTGAAAGAGGGCATACCCTGAATGTACAAATATGAAGAAATGTGCGATAAGCATGAGAGATGGGGGAAACGAGTACGTGGGAACCCAGAATACGAGCCGATGAAGGATCAGCCAGAGGAGGAGGAGGGATAAATACCCCTCAGACTCCTCCCACAAATACAGTTTAGCCTCCGGCCAGCCTTCTTACTTGTGGTCAGAGTCTTCACTTGGAAATGCGATACCCTATCTACCAACTCCTGAGATGTGCCTTTGCCTAGTAGATAAGTACGCCTGAAAGAGGGCAAAAAGACACAAAAGTAGGTGTGATAAGGAAGCTTGATGAAGGGTAGGTAACAATCAGACTAGACGTGTGTGGATCCAGTATGAATCAGCCATGACAGGAGGAAACCAGCATCCTTTGGAACCTGCGTAACTTCCCAGAACCAAATGAATGTCCCTTGAAGGATTAGGCCTAATTACCAAGAAAACCCATGCATGGAATGAACTGCTAGTGGTAAGAGGATACGTGGGGGAAAAGGGGGCATGGCCTGAACCGAGGTGCTTCTGCAAAATAATTGCAAAGACATTACAGCTCCAAACCGTACATCAGTCAAGTAGCACTGAGAAATTCCCACAAACCCCTGTCCAGTCCGTCCATACTGGTATGGGGAAATATCAAAGTGTCAGCTGCAAAAAATGGACGCAATGACAGGAGTTAGCAGGGGTCTGAAGTGCTCTGCCGTACCTGACCAGTTCTTCAGGCAACATCGCAATTAATACTAGCACAGAGAATGAAACCCAGAACAATGATGACACTTGGTCCAGATCCACCACCCTGAGGGCCGACAAAGGGACGTGGCTAAGCACACAATCTGCGAGACCGCAGATCCTGGGTGGAAACAAGGGTCTGCCTCAACAACAAGAAATTTTCCCCCCCGCACGCAGATACCCAAGATCCGATGGAGGTGTCAAAACCAAGACTGCCTCTGACCCAAGGGTAACACTGTGGCTAAATGACACTGACGCTATGTCTAGCCCTACCAGCGGGCAGGTCGGATGGAAGAAGCTCAAAAGCATGGTGAAAAAACAGCTTATAAAACAGCTTATATGACCCATACACCCCCCTTCCCCAACTGTAGAAAGTGGTGAAACGTCAACTCTAGGACACATACTTTGATGAAAAAATAAAATATTAATTCCGCAGGAAAGCGGCAGCCAAAATGTAACAAACGATGTTGGAAACTTGCCACCATGGTGGGCCGACCCACCATCTACAGCATGAAAGGCCAGAAAAATACATCTGGCATGGGCTGCCTGAAGCCCAGGCATGAGAGATTCCAACACAGCCCCTGACAAGGAACATTGCTTGGCTTAGACATAATGACCCAGAAGGTTTTGACAAGACCGATGAACAGGGGGATGCAGACCTTGCCTGTAGGAAATACAGGAAAGGCAGGAGCTGGGGGTGCGCTAACACACCACCTCTGACCAAGCGAGTCTCGATCACCTCCATCTTGTCCCACCATCATAACAGGCCGTAGAGAGCATGTTTGAATCTGCGTAAGAATAATACCCAAAACCTGTAAGTTGTTGTATGGGAGTAGATGGAATGCAAAGAATTTGAAGCATACCACCTTCCCGGCCACAGCCAGGAAAGGAAACCCCTGCGACGAAGCTCCGCCTTGCTGTGTTTAAGCATGGAGCAACTCCTGACGACAGAGTGCTACCATGCCCTGAACCCCCACGTGGGGTTGAAGGGATGAACGTAAATATGATGTTGCCGAAACGTGTGGCATGCCCAACCCAAGGAAACACAAACTGGATAAAATTGACGACAGACAACCAGACATGAGAACACCACCCTCTGAACCTACCTGAGTGTGAGGACGTAAGGAGTAATGACCAGACAGCGCGTGAATGAACCTGATGACGGCACCCACCCCAGTGTATGTAGTAAGCGAGCCTGAGTAACCTGTAGCGCAGACACAGGTAATTAAAAACGTAAAACTCAGGGCCGGTGTAGCCACAGACCGTGGTGGGTAGTCGTACAGGTGTAACGAAATGTACGTGCATCGTGTGACACATGGTATACAAGCAAGAAGATTGTGGACCACAATCAATTAAAAAAGAAACCTCAGTCCGTATGGATCTGTAGAGGTGACAGATCCCTGAATGTGAGCACTGGCTAACTAACCCAAGGAAACAAAAAAAAACATGGACGAAAAGGTACAATGGGACATGGAAACAAACGAAGATGCAATGGCTGTTGGTGTATGCCGTGACTGCATGGCTCCGACATACTACCATGACCACTGACTGGAACATGCTAAATTGAACACGCTAGACTGAACTCGCTGAGATGGCACACGAATGAAAGAAACACTGACACAAAAATTCTGAGACTGAAAAGCTACAGCAGAACTGCTATGACAGAAATGCAGAGACAGAAACGCAGACAGAAATGCCATGACAGAAAAAATGCAGACAGAACGCTATGACAGAAAACGCAGACACAGAAATTCTATGACAGAAAAAACGCAGACAAACGCTATGACATAAAAACACAGAGACAGAACACTATGACTGAGACGCTATGACTGAAACACTATGACAAATACGCTATGACAGAAACACAGAGACAGAACGCTATGACAGAAAACACAGAGACAGAATGCTATCACATAAAACACAGACAAACGCTATGACAGAAAAACGTAAACAGAGCGCTCTGACAGAAAACGCAGAGACAGAAATGCTCTGACAGAAAAAACGCAGACAGAAACGATATGACAGAAAAATGCAGAGACAGAACACTATGACTGGAACGCTGTGACTGAAACACCATAACTGAAACTGTCTTAGCATCCTATCGCATGTATCGCAAAATGACTGTCAGTGGATCTGAGTTGACAACCAGCCCCCCCCTTCCCCAGCCTAAAAAAATCTGCCAATCAGACCTCATGACTTACAGAGATGACAAGGGACAGATATAGATATGCACCAACAGTACATATGGTGTGAGGACAACGGAACGTACACATGTTGCACAAAGTATGCAATAACCCACGGCTGGCATCCATAAGGAAAGCTCAGCCAACCCCCCCCCACCCACCCACCTGAACAAGATGAAAGCATAATTTACCCACAACAGGGTGCCAGAACCCTTATGCCAGAAACTCCCCCCAGAATCTCAGACACCCCCCCACCCAGGAGGGGATAATGATGATGTAGGAGGGGTGAGAATAACTGGACAAAATAGTAGGAAGGGATAGTAATGACGACAAGTGTACACTAAATATATACAGTGGTGGAATTATAGGGGTCGCCAAGATCGCCATGGCGACCAGGCCCCTTGCTGCAGGGGGAAAGAAGGGTGTCCCCATCCTCCGGGGAGAGAAGGGTGTCCCTCTCATCTCCTCCAAACACCTAAGGACCAGCTTCCAATTTTGGCCAACCCTGGGGCCATCTCCTCCTTCAAAAAGCCAAGGGCCCACTCCTCTGCCAACCACCCAAGTGCCCTTTCCTTCTCCCCCTGCCACACAGGGGCCCTCTTCTTTACTAAATGGCCACCCAGGTGCCCTCTCCTTCTCCCACGGGCCACCCAAGGGCTCTCTCCTTGTACACCGGGCCACCCAAGGGCTCTCTCCTTGTCCACCGGGCCACCCAGGGACTCTTTCCTTGTCCACCGGGCTACCCAGGGACTCTTTCCTTGTCCACCGGGCTACCCAGGGACTCTCTCCTTGTCCACCGGGCCACCCAGGGACTCTCTCCTTGTCCACCGGGCCACCCAGGGACTCTCTCCTTGTCCACCGGGCCACCCAGGGACTCTCTCCTTGTCCACCGGGCCACCCAGGGACTCTCTCCTTGTCCACCGGGCCACCCAGGGACTTTCTCTTTCTCCCACATCCACCCAGGAACCCTCTCCTTCTCCCACATCCACCCAGGGGCCCTCTCCTTCTCCCACATCCACCCAGGGGCCCTCTCCTTCTCCCACATCCCCACAGGGGCCCTCTCCTTCTCTCTAAGCTACCAGTGACCCCAAAGCAGGTCACATATGCGCTCTGCCCTCAGGGGACCCGGTACCTACCGTCCTAGGACAGCATGATGATGGTGTACAAGTAGTTTGAGGGCTACAGGTAAACTCACACTCAGCTTCTTTGGCCCCTGGTTGGAGGAAAAGCAGCGGAGACAATCCAGCCCCCAGCATGTGACAGATCAAAGACCAGTGGCGGCCCGTGCGCCGGCGCCGCCCCATCACCTCTGTCACCCTCCCTATTCATGTGCCCCGCCCCGTTCAGGATGCCGGACACAATTACTATGGCAGGGATAGGTGGGGGGGTGTATTTTGAAGCTCATGATTAGAGCCAGAGGCTCTAACAGGCTTCATAGGATGGGCCCGGAGCACAGAGCACTGCGTCCCGATCCTACCCTGTTGTGTGGCATAGCAAATGAATGTTCGCTATTTTCACACTAATGTTCCTCCCTGCCAATCAGCAGGTAGGTCAGCGAGACCTGTCTCCACATTCGCCAAAGCATTAGGCGATCCTATTTGGCATGTGTCAGGCTGCAGTTTTCGTTCCTAAAAAGATTGCAAAGCAATGAGGAATGTCTTCTATGCAAAGGCCCGGCCCCTCCCACAGACACAGCTTTATATTTTTCCTGGACCTGCCATTGATATATACATGGGGCCCGTCCCGCTTCAGCAGAGCAGGCAAGGGGTGGGGGCTGGGCTGGAGGCGGTGAAGCTCTATATTTTCTCTCGACCTTGCTCACATTGATATAGACAGTGCTATGTTGCAAATGGCACGCCCCCTGTAGCAGAGCAGGATAGGGGTGGGAGCGGTGTAGCTATATATTTCTCTGGACCTTGCTGTCATTGATATAGGCAGTGCTATGCAGCAAATGGGCACGCCCCCCTTCTCTAGAGCCGGCTAGGGGCAGGGCTGGAGGCGGTGCTGATGATGATGTAATTAAACTCACACTGCCTCCGCCCAAGTCTAGAATTTCCCTTGACTGAAAGGAGAGTCTGCGCATGCACGGTATATCCGCGGTGAAGCCGCACATGTGCAGTGGAGCCCCGCAATCAGCTATTTTATGGCATAGCCGCACCGGAAGTGTTGCTGCCGAGGTTCTGCATAAGTTGACACATTTTTTACCACACCGGTAAGTTGAGGGTATTTTCAGTTTGTAGAAAATAGGGCCAAATTTCTTGGAGGGACAGGCCAATTTGAAATGCCTGGTAGACAGCCAAACCTTGTCTCCAGGTTGAAGATCCAGGTCCCCCCACTGTTTTCGATCATAGATGGTCTTTTAATCCAGCTGTGCCTTGGCCATTGTATCCTTAGGAGCTCTAAGTTGTTATGTAGAAACTCCACTCTGTTCCAGACAGTCTGGACCAAAGTGGAAGTGAGTAGGACAGGAGAAAAAGAGGGGTGGTACCCCAGGTTGGCGTAGAATGGTGATTGCTTAGTGGTAGAATGTATTGCGTTGTACACAATTTTCTGCCCAAGAAGTAGGGATGCCCAATTGTCTTGGACAAAGGTGGAGAAGCAACAAAGGTACTGTTCAAGAGTTTGGTTTGTGTATTCTATTTGTCCATTGGTCTGAGGGTGGTAGGCCGAAGAGTAGTGGTTCTCAATGTCTAAAGCAAGACAGAGCTCCTTCCAGAATTTAGAGGTGATTTGGACCCCACGTTCTAATATAATATTCCTGGGGGCCCCATGGAGGCGTATGATCTCCTTGATAAAAGCCTGAGCTGTTTCTGGGGCAGGAGTGACAATCATAGGAATAAAACCAGCCATTTTTGTAAGGCAGTCCACAATAACAAATATGAATGTAAACCCATCAGAGGGTGGTAGCTCCACTATAATCCACGCTGATCTGTTCCCAGGGTCTGGAGGGAACAGGCAGGGGGCGTAGGAGACCCCATGATTTTTTTATTTTCTGTTTTGCTGTGATTGAATACCGGGCAGGAATTTACCTAAGTGTGGCAGTCTGCCTTGAGGGTAGGCCACCAAAAGGTTTGCAAAAGCAGATTGTGGTTTTGGTCACCCCGAAATGCCCTGCTAACTTGTTTTCATGGCAGTGTTTGAGCACAAGAACGCTCAGTTGAAGGGGCACAAACTCAGCATGATCGTGGAAAAAAAGTCGGTCCTTTTCTTGCAGATGTTCTCCTGGGGGCAATTGGTCTAGAGAGGAGGCCAGTTTTATCCTGGACGAGGTCATCCGTAAGTACAAAGAAATTATAGGCAGGCAGTATAGCGTCCGTTTTTGGCGAGTTATCTGATGTGGGATACATGCGGGATAGAGCATCAGGTTTCCCGGATGGTACGTGATATGCATTTAAAATGGGGTGAAGAAGAGAGCCCATCTGGCTTGTCTAGGTCTGAGACTTTTAGCTGTACGGAGGTATTCCAAATTCCTAAGATCAGTGTAGACCAGTATAGGGTGCGAGGCTCCTTTCAATAGATATCGCCATTCTTCCAGGGCCAGTTTAATAGCAAGGAGTTCCTGGTCCACTACATCATAGTTCCTTTCGGATGGGGACAACTTCCTGTAAAAATAGGCAACAGAATGCAAGATGGCTGTGGGTTTGTGACGCTGAGAAAGGACTGCCCCAACTGCAATCTCAGAAGCATCGACTTCCAAAATGTAAGGCAGGGCTGGGTCGTGATGGTGAAGAACAGGGGCAGAGATGAATTGCTTCTTGAGTTTATCAAAAGCTGTTTGTGCCAAGAGGGACCACAAAAAACTGAAGTTTTGCTTGGTGAGTTGAGTGATAGGTGAAGCCTTTGATGAATCTTCTAAAAAAATTGGCAAATCCCACAAACCTCTGGACGCTCTTACGGTCCGAAGATACTGGTCATTCAAGAACTGCAGTTACCTTCTGGGGGGTCCATGGAGATGCCAGAAGACGAAATAATGAGGCCAAGGAATTGTATGGTATCTTTCTCAAACTCACATTTTTCAAGCTTAGCGTAGAGTTTATAGGCTTGGAGGCAAAAGAGGACTTTTCGCATGTGGATGTGATGTGCCTCAAGGGAAGGTGAAAAAAACAAGGATGTTATCTAAGTACACTATCATAAAGAGCTCAAGAAAATTCCTATAGATGTCGTTCACCAAGAGTTGGAAAGTTGCTGGGGCATTACACAGCCCAAATGGCATGACCAAATACTCAAAATGGCCAAACCTAGTACGAAAGGTCATTTTCCATTCATCACCCTTTCTTATCCATATTAAAATGTAGCGCACCCCCATAGTTCCAATTTTGAGAAGACCTTGGCGGTGCGGAACCTCTGAACGAGCTCAGGAACTAGAGGCAATGGGTATCGATTCTTGATTGTGATACTGTTTCATTCTCTGTAGTCGATACATAGTCTTAAAGAATGGTCCTTGTTTTCCACAAAGAAGAGTCCAGCGCCAGCAGGAGAGGTAGAGGCCCAGATGAACCCTTTCCCAAGTTTGTCCTCAATGTATTTTCGGAGGACTTCTAATTCAGGCTCGGAGAGTGGGAAGATCCTCCAAAATGGTATTGCAGAACCAGGAAGAAGCTCAATGGGGCAATCATACGGCCGGTGAGGCGGCAGGGATTCAGCCCCCTTCTTGTCGAAGACGTACAGGAAGTCTTGGTAAACCTGGGGGAGAAGAGTGTTGCCATTTGCGAAAAGGGGTTGACCAATCAAACAGGCTCATTGTGGAAAACAGTGGTGTAAGCAATAGGGTGAGCCAAAAGACACAACTTCAGTGGACCAATCAATCTGTGGCTGGTGCTGTTAAAGCCACGGTAACCCCAAATTACCGGAAAAACGGGGGAAGAAGTCACATCCAGCCAAAGATATTCCTGATGGTCTGCTCCAGTGGTGGCCAATATGAGGATGGTCTCATGGGTTATGGGACCTGAGGTTGGTGTGGAGCCATCTGCTAGATGAACAGTAAATGGCTGGGGATTCTTGCATAGTGGGATTCCATGCTTTTTGGAGTAGTGGATATCAATAAAGCAGCTGCAAGCCCCAGAGTCAATAATGACTGCTACTCGGATTATCCTTTCCGGTATCTGCAAAGAGAGGCAGAGAGTGAGGTGTAACAACATACTGTGAGCCAAATGGGGGTTCGATCCACTAACTCGGCCTAATGGGACATCCCTGAAGAAAGTCACCTGCTCCACCACAATACAGGCATAGATTGTTCAAGCGATGGTGTTGACGCTCTTCGGGTGTGAGGGGTGCATGAACTAAGCTGAGTTGCATTGGTTCTGCATCATGAATTGGGGTTGATGTGTGTCTCAGGGGTTCTCAGGTGTGGAGCCATGGGTACTCGTGGGAGCATCCATGTGGGATGGGCCATACCGGATTGTTCCCTGTGACGTTCTCTGAGTTTGCGATCAAGTCGGATAGCCAACTGAATTGTAGGTTCCAAAGTATCAGGGAGCCCCACTCTTGCTAATTCCTCTTTGAGGGGCCGGACAGTAGCCCAAGCGAAACTGATGGCACAAAGCAGCATTGTTCCATGCAGTGTCTGCAGCTGACTTGCGGAATTCCGTTACATAGTCCTGAACAGGGCATTTCCCCTGTCGTAGAGAGAGGTCAACACTGTTTTAGCTGTGGTGGTTCATTGTGGGTCATCATAGAGGACTGCCATGGCATTGAATAAAGACAGTGAGTGCAGTATAGGACTCTCCCTTTCCAATAGCTGATGAACCCATGCTTGAGGTTCTTCTGTAAGTAAGGCTACTATGAACCCGACCTGTGTATCCTCTGAAGAGAAGGTCCTAGGCTATAAGGTAAAGTATAGCCGACAGGCATTCCTGAAAGCCCGGAACTTGTGGCGAACCCCTGAAAAGTGTTCCGGCATAAGAACCCGTGGTTCAGGAACTGGAGTAGAGATGGGCTGCTCCATAGCCATAACAGGTGGTTCCGCAGGGCTCAGAACTGAGGGATTTGCTATTGCAGTCAGCCAACCTTCCAGTTGAAAGTACCCCTCTTGTATGGACGTTCAGGGCCTGAGACACAGAGGCCATGAGTCGGCACGGGCCTCAAAGGCAAAAGAACTCCCCTCAGTCTCAGACATGGCTGGATTATTCTGTCACGAGGGCCACATACCTGACGTGAGACCAAAGTAGTGGGGAGACCTCCCTTGCACCTTGAATCCTTAAAGCCTCTGGAAATGGAGACAGAGACTTTTTGGGGACACCAAGTGGCAAGGGTGCCAATGGTGCGGAGCACCGTGTAAGCCGTAGTCTGGGATCTGAGCCAAGGTCAAGTCCAGTTGGGCAACGAAGCATAAAAGGGTTAATCAGAAGAAGAATGGTCGAGATCCAAGCTGGGGGTCGGTTCCAATCTGGCAGTTGAGTACAAAAGGGGCAAAGAAGTAGAATGGTTAAGGTACAAATCCGAGGTCAAAGGCAAGTAGCAATCAAGAGTAGTTAAACAGGTTTCCAGGTCACAATGGATTCAGACAGATCACACACTAGCACAGGAACAAGGGGGGACTGAAGATAATCCAGCAATTTGGCAGTGTCTGGGCTGGGCTTCTATAGGAAAGCTTTAGGTCACTTCCTGTGCGCCTCCTGGGGATTTTCCCACCTTTTTTCCATCAGGTTGATGTCACTTCCTGTGAGCCTCCTGGGTATTTTCCTGCCTTTTTCCATCAGGTTGAAGTCACTTCCTGTGTGTGCCTGGGCATTTTCTTGCCCTTTTCCATCAAGTCTTCTGCACAGGTGTGGGTTGGCACCCTGAAGTGTCTTTGGCACATGCTCAGTTGGCACGGATTTTCTCTTGCGGCAACGCGCTATTGGTGCATGCGTAGTAAGCCCTGGACTCTTACACAGTTGGTCCCCTCACTCCTATAGCACCGCCATGATGTTTATCATGAAGTTGGCGGGAACCCGCCCTGAACCTGATGGTTATTTTAGCTGGGGGCTGCCAGGTGTTCACTTCATATGATTCCACTACGAGGAGGGACACCTTTCACGTCACATCTGCATTGCCTAGGTACTTCACACACACATTTTTTACTTTCTGCAGTCACCAGTGAACCTTTATGGAGTGTGTCAATATTACTCGTTAGACTGTGGGTATATACACACATACTTTGGTTATAACATTAGGATTTACTCACATTAACCTAACACATATATACACACTCCCATAGTGGGAAAATATGGATGTCAGCATTCCTAACAATGCGTTCAGTTTTTTGTTTTTTGGGTTTATTTTTGTTTTGTTTTTTACCCATTCCTATACATTTTTGTTCACAGATTGGGTACAATCGTTGTGGCTGGTTTGGCAAGCTCCTTGGCTGCTTCCCCCTGATGGTCCCTATTCCATCTCCTATGTGTGTGTGTGTGTGTGTGTGTGTGTGTGTGTGTGTGTGTGTGTGTGTGTGTGTGTGTGTGTGTGTCTGTGTGTGTGTGTGGGGGGGGGGGGTTCTTCCGCCTCAACCCCGGGTGAGACCGCTCATCCCAGGCCACCGCTCAATTACATCACAGAAGCTGTACATATAAGTAATTTTGAATTAGTTTGCTTTTTAACATTTTGCCTTCTTAGAGGGCATTATATACTAATGGATATTTATCTGACTTTTCAGCATTTAATGTGCATTTTACTCATGATGATTGGCTATAACACCATGAAACACATTGAGTTTTCAAATAAGAGTGCCAAGAAATGCTTGTCCATATTATGCATTTTTAAATTATCTGTAAATGTACTATGTGAATTTTATCTATATTGTGAGGGGTTAGCTCGGCAGCGGGTGTGTGTGACCCCCTGGATGGGTTCACAACACAAAATCAGGCACAGCAGACAGCGTTGTAGGTGCAAAAAACAAAAGATGCGGTTTATTTATGCTACATGCAGTGATACATATAACAGCCAAACAAAAATAAAACATGAAAATAAATCCTGGTCAGCTTGACCTCTAACTACACACTTAGATTCCCTGTCTAACAACTGAGTGCAGCCTTGTGCTGCACCAGTCCCTGTCTCTGTTGTAGAGGTTTGCCACACAGGCGTTAACTCACCGCACAGAACAGATATCACACTCCCCAGTCTATACAACACAAAACTGGTTCCAGGATGGAGCATCTCCCTAAGCATGCTGGGGTTTTTTGTAGAGGTCTTAATGAGCCCACTTACTTCAGCTGGGCTCATTAACTCTTCCCCTCTAGTTGTACAAGTCTGCATAAAGCCTGAATCTAGGGCACACATATTTCCCATCCTGGATACAACCAGGTGACTTTACCTGCGTGCTGCCACAATATGTTCTGTATTTTGAATGAATTATTTATTTATCCATTCTGTATTGACTGCATCAATTATGTCCACTGATTACTTGTATTACATATGCTATATCATATAATTGTTATGTAAATCCTTTTAGATTATATTGTACTATAAACTTATGCCTGCTTACCCTCCCCAAAAACAGAGGTGGCATTGGACTACCAGACTTCAAAAAATATTACCATGGGGGGCGTGTCCGGCAGCCGACCTGGAAGGACGCACATTGTGAGTGCTCTCCTCCAGCCCGCCGCTACAAGGCATTAAATCGGGGACCCACCTGCGCCTTATGGGGAGATCACGGGCCACTCGTTCCTCCTCACTCCGGGGAACGCCTCAGCCTCCGCCGGGACCCGCCGCGACCTTTAAAAGCTATTTCCAGCCGCCCGAGGCCTTGCCGGGCGGAGGAAGCAAGATGGCGCCGGACGGCGCGGAGCCTCACCGACGGACTCCTTCGGCCCCCTCTGACCTCCGGACGGATGCTGTACATCAGCCCCCGCTCCCCCTGGAGCCCACGGGGGAGCGGGAAGCCTTCTACCACCCCCCGGATCCTGCTCTGGACTGCCAGGAGGCCCCGGATGGGCCGGCTAGGGATCCTCTCCTCGCGCTAGGCCGCAACGACAAGATGGCGCGGATCGGGCGCCCGGCGTCCTCCCAGGTATGCCAGCCCTCTCCCCTGCCTGCAACCGCACAGCCCCTGTCCCAGTCTGCCTTCTCCCAGGACGTTTTGCAGGGCAGGCAAGCTTCAGGAGAGGCCACCCAGGGCTCCCCATCTCCCACCCCCCCCTCTGTGCTCTGGGGGGAGCAGGCCATGGATCCACCACCTTCCCTGCTGCATACCCAGTGCTCAGAGGCCTTCCCCCGCCTTCTCCGCTCAGCTCCTCTCCCGAGCACGGCCCTCAGCTCATCCCTGTCCCCCACATCCCTGGGCACTTTGGAGGACTCTCGGGAGTGCTCGGACTGTCTCCCTAGTGGGGATGCTGGAACGCCCCTGGCGGCTGTGGGGGGGCCCCGGTGTCATGGCCGCGGCCTGCCTCTCCTAAGGCGCAGAGGCCCCCCCGTTCTCGGGACTCAAGTGAAGTCAGGGTCCGCTCAGATGCCACCCCCTCCTATGCCCAGGTGGCCCGGGCCCCTGGCCGCCTCCGAGGAACTGCCCAACTGGACCCCTCACCCTGTCCCCCCCATGCTACCTCCTGGGCTGACCCCAGGGGACCTCTGCCATCGTGGCCCCCCTCTCCCACTCGGGAACTGCAGCGGGGTGAGCCGCCTCTCCACTCTCCGCCCTCCTTGCCTTCATCCCGATGCCATGAGGCCGTTCGCCCTGACTGGCAGATGTACCTGCAATCTATGCCAACGAAAGAGGACTTTAAACAGCTTATCATGGAGGTACAGGCCACTTGCCGCGCTGAGATCCAGTCCCTGCACACTGACCTCAAACATCTATCTGACCGTGTGGAGATGGTGGAAGAGGAGGTCCAGGAGACCAAGCTGGCGGTCCATCGTGCTCAGGTGGAGACCTCTGACCACCGCCTCCTGCTTCGGGATATGCAACGCCACGTGGAAGACCTCGACAATAGAGGTCGCAGAAACAACATCCGCATTCGCGGCCTGCCCGAGTCGGAGGGCGCCGAGGACCTTCAGTCTTCACTGCAAACGCTATTCAACGAGATGCTGGGGGAAGACCCGGATAAGCACATTGAAATGGATAGAGCCCATCGGGCCCTGAGATCCAAAGGCCCGGCCTCCAAACCCAGGGACGTTATTTGCAGAATTCACTCCTTCCCGCTTAAGGAAGACATTATGCGCAAGTCCCGCAGCATCCGAAATCTGGCCTTCGATAACTCACCGATTCAGCTTTACCCGGACCTCTCCTGGATCACGCTTCAAAAACGGAGGCTGTTGCAGCCTCTTCTCCGTGCCCTGCAAGACAAGCACGTTCTATACAGATGGGGCTTCCCCTTCAGCCTGACCGCGAGACACCAAGGAAAGTCGGCAACTCTCCGCTACCCGGAAGATCTTGTCCCCTTTTGTGACACTCTTGACATCCCTGTCCCTCATCTGCCTGATTGGGATCTGGTCGCCTCTCCCCCTCCGATGCCGGTGATCTGGCAGAAAGTCCCTTCAGCCAAACGGCGCAAAGGCCCGGATCCCCACCGCGGGTCACCCAAGCGTGACTGAAGTACTGGCCCTGTCCAACGGACGTCTCCCCTCTACGGTTTTTCCTTTTCCCCTTTTTTTTGGGGTTTTGTTACTTTTTTCCCCCCCGATTGCCGGAGCTACATATTTTACCAGTTTTTCTTCCTCGGGCTGGCCTAGGTTGAGTCTCGAACCGGATCGACTCCCGGGTTACTGCCCCCCTCTGTGGTTTTCCACTTGTTGGTTCCTTTGGTGGAGTGGACTGTTGGTACCTCCCTAACCCGATTTTTTTTTTTTTTCTCTTTTTGGGTTGGGGAGTCGATAAGGAACCATGCAGATTCGGTGTCCCTATAGGACCTCCGGACCTGTTACTTGATGATGTTTTCTTTTATCTTGTATTGTGTTTTTGTTTCTCTTTTTTCCTTTCTTTCTAGGCTCTTTCCTCTTCTTGTCTCCTCAGAAGTGCCATGCCAGTGGTCCTCTCGGTGGCCGTCTCTCCTCCGGTGGTCGCCGCTCCTCCCGAGGCACCTGGGCCTCCAACGGACCGAGCTAAGTATGCCCTGTGCTCCACCCCTACTTGACCATGGCTAGGATCTTGTCCCTTAACGTTCATGGCCTGAACTCCAACAAAAAGCGGCACCTGGCACTTAGGGAGTTCCGACAGGTGGGGGCGGATATAGTACTGGTCCAGGAGACGC
Organism: Lithobates pipiens; assembly: GCF_037356315.1. Taxonomy (NCBI): domain Eukaryota; kingdom Metazoa; phylum Chordata; class Amphibia; order Anura; family Ranidae; genus Lithobates; species Lithobates pipiens. The sequence goes on from NW_027507903.1 coordinate 190,763,724, forward strand.
ATTTCAACCGGGGAGACTCCTTTGCGTTTGCCTCCAGGCATTTCCCTCAGGTTTATCAGGCCTTCAACCCGCGGAAGAGAGCGGGAGTGGCCATTCTTTTCCGGCGGGGAGTCCCCTTTACTTGTACCTCTGTGCACCTAGATCCACGGGGCCACTACATTATACTCCATGGTCTGTGGCGCACGCAGGCACTGACCTTATGCGTCCTCTACGCCCCCAATGTCCATCAACATAAATTCTTGTCTAAGGTGTTTTCCCGTTTGTTTAAGACGCCCCCCGGGCTCCTGGTGATAGGGGGGGATTTTAACCTTACTCAGTCCGCACTCGATGATCGCCTGGTGGTGGGCCTCCGGACGCCTCAGGCTAGGACCTTGAGAGACTCCAGGCTCTTCCGCCAAATTACCAGACGGCGGGGTCTTTTTGACGCCTGGCGAGCTCTGCACCCGCAAGACCGCCAGTACACCTTCTTCTCCGCTCCCCACGGCACGCACTCGCGCATTGATCACTTTTTTGTTAATAACGCGACACTGCGGGCGGTCCAATCTGCAAATATACTCCCCATCTCCTGGTCAGATCACGCCCCCATAACTCTGACTCTAGCACTGGACTCCCCCCTTTATAAGCCCTGCACCTGGAGGCTGAATAACTATCTCCTGCAGCATGCTCCGGCAAAGGCAGAGCTGGAGTCTTCGCTCCGGCACTACTTTGTTGAGAATGACACTCCAGACGTCTCCCTTACTACCCTCTGGGCCGCCCATAAGGCTGTCATTCGGGGGCGCTGTATAGCTCTGTCTTCAGCCTTGAAGCGGGACGCACGGACCGCCAGGTTGCTGGCTGAAAAACGACTTAAGACCCTTGAGGCCCGTCTCTTGGTCTCCCCCTCCGTCCCCACCCTTAAGCGAATCGTCCAGACTAGGCAGACACTTCGGGACCTGACGTTGGGATCGGTTGAGAAAGCTCTAGTCCGCTTACAACAACTGTACTATGACAAAGGGAACAAGGCACAGTCGCTACTGGCCCGGAAATTGGCGGACCGTACGGCGACCTCTTCCCCGGCCCAAATTAAAAATAAGGGGGGGGACCTTTTGACCCACCCCCAGGCGATAGTGGATGCGTTCGCGGACTATTATACTGACTTGTACAACAGACCTGACATCCCCCACAATCCCCCAACCTCGGACCAGTCCGCCCGCATTACCCAGTACTTGGACAATATAGTCCTACCCCGACTGCAAGACGCGGACCTCCGAGAACTGAACGCCTCTGTTACTGAAGAGGAGCTCTTGGAGACTGTGAAGACCCTCCCTGCCCACAAGTCCTCGGGACCGGACGGGCTCCCCTATGAATACTACAAGGCGTTTATACCCCTCTTAAGCCCGTACATGACCAAGCTTTTTAACTCCTTTCTCCAGCAGACCCCGGTCCCGACCGACATGCTAGGCTCGTTTATTTCCCTTATTCCCAAGCCAGACAAAGACCCGACTGTTTGCGCTAGTTACCGACCTATTGCCCTGCTGAACGCTGATTTAAATTTTTTTACGAAGCTCCTAGCGAATCGCCTTAACACAATCCTCCCTTCCCTAATACACAAGGATCAAGTGGGATTTGTCCCCTTGAGACAGGCAGGGGATAACACTAGAAAGATCATTGATCTTATTGACGTGGCGAATAGGGATAACCTAGGATCTTTGGTTCTCAGTTTAGACGCCGAGAAGGCATTTGACCGCCTCAGCTGGCCTTTTATGGAGGCCACGCTACGCCGCATGGGCTTCCGGGGCCCATATCTGCGAGCGGTGCGGCACCTCTACACCACCCCCTCCTCGCAGGTTAAAACCCCCTTCGCCACGTCCTCTACTTTCACTATCACTAATGGCACCCGCCAGGGCTGTCCGCTCTCTCCTCTCCTTTTTGCTCTATGTGTGGAGCCTCTGGCGGCTGCCGTTAGAAGCAACCCCGATATTCGGGGGATCCCGGTCAGGGGCAAGGAATTCAAGATTTCGCTCTTCGCAGATGACGTTATCCTTACCTTGGCTCAGCCCGGGATCTCACTCCCCAACCTCCACTCCGAGCTAGACCGCTATGGGGAACTTTCCGGCTACAAAATTAACCCGTCTAAATCGGTGGCCCTCCCCCTAAACATGGGGGCGTCTGAGACGACCCGCCTACGCTCCGCTTTCCCGTACAAATGGGAAAGCTCTTCCCTTAAATATTTGGGGGTCCTCCTTACGCCATCATTCCACTCCCTGTATCAGGCTAATTTCCCCCCCTCTTTCGGGCGATTAGGGAATTACTACGTAAATGGAAGGCCCACCACATATCGCTCATAGGACGGATCACGTCTATTAAAATGGTGATCCTCCCCAAGCTCCTGTATCTGTTCCAGACATTGCCGATCCCAGTCCCGTATGCACAGTTACACGCGCTCCAGAAGGATCTGTTGAAATTCGTATGGAACTACAGAAAACACCGGGTCCCGAGCTCTGTCCTGACGGCCTCGCGCTCTGACGGCGGTTTGGCGTTCCCCGACTTGGTCCGCTACTACCAGGCCACTCAGCAGCGGGCCATAGCCTCCTGGTTTCCGCAGAAGTCTTATAATAGATGGTCGGAGATTGAAAAGATCTGGCTGGCTCCTGTACACCCAAACAGTTTCTTATGGGGAGCGAAGATTGATATAGATTCGGGTCGATTACTGGGGCCGATAGCCCAGCTTCGTCTCCTCTGGCGGAAGCTCTCCCGCGACCACAGTCTCCACTCGGAGTTCTCCCTACTGACCTCCTTTCTCTATAACCCGACTCTACCGACCAGCTTGACCCACCAGATGTCCTGGCCTTGGGCCTCGCGTGACCTGTTCCACTTGGGGCACCTAGTGGACCCCAGAACACGACGGCTGTTGTCCTTCTCGGAGCTCCAGGCTAAGCATGACCTCCCCCATCAGACGTTCTACAGCTACCTACAAATTAGGCACTTTGCACAATCTAGGGCCCCTCACCTACGGTTCTCCCCGCCTTCTCCCTTTGAACAGATAATCCTGGCAGGACGGGATCGCAGAGGGTTGATCTCAGACATATATCGCGTCCTCAATGCATACCACTTTCAAACGAAGGGGAAGCACTCCTACATGAAACGCTGGGAGGGGGAATTGGGTGAGGAGCTCCCCCTTGAGACCTGGCAGGGGGTGTGGCGCCAGGCAGCCAAATCTTCTCTGTGTACATTATACAAAGAGAATTTCTACAAAATTCTCTTCTTCTGGTACCAGACCCCGGATATTCTCCACAGGATATACCCCTCTACCTCGGATCGCTGCTGGCGATGTCTGAGGGAGCGGGGCTCCCTGTTCCATATCTTTAAACAAAAATCTGCGAGGTGGATGGATAAATCAATTCACCCGTAGAAAAAACAGCGCATAATATTCAAATAAAAGAAAAGAAATAATATACAAATTGCGCTAGTGCAACCTATTGTTCTATGGAAAGAATATTTCTATCTTCCCAAATGTAACCATACAATCACAATATTGTCCATGAACACTGTCCATATATCTAAATTGTACTGAGTACTTAGGATAGTTTCAGGAAACGAATTGAAACAGTATGTCTATTTCAGTCCATCCACAGACAATAAAATTAATAGCCAAAACAAAAATAGAATGTCCTGGTATAAATCAAGAGGAGTGTACGATGCAATCCTCCCTTAATATGAAAAAACAGTGGTCACGAATTTGCTGGGGTACAATCTCAAGACTGGGGTGACCCCCCCTTAGTAATGCTCTTACCAGATATGCCTGGTTACATAGGCTCTTCGAAAATGCTCCTCATCCGCTCGATTTCATCCGGTTCGTCTGCACTAGGTAATACACGGTCGGATGTGCTTAGATACGCGGGCTCTCAGATGTTCCTCATCGGCTGGATCCCATCCACTGCATACACGATCGGATGTGCTTGGTTACACGGGATCTCAGATGTTACTCATCGGCTGGATCCCATCCACTGCATAAGTGCCGGGTGATTCAAGATCTCCGAAAGAAGCAATTACGGGAAACAAACATAGCGTAATACTGTCTTATGAAAACACAATTTATTTAAATAAAAATGTTGCACTCACACAAAGTTAATTCTTTAAAGCATTGGTTCACTCAGCGTGCATAGTTCTTAATCACAGTCTCAGGGGAAATAATAGCATCAGCCGCTAATGGCCGTCACCACTTAGTAGTTCACGGTTAAAGCTGTGCGACTCTTCCTCCCTCCTGTCAGTTCCTCTATGCTGCGAACGTGTGCTACCACCCTGACGCGTTTCGTCGTATTGACATCATCTGAGGGTGGGGGCAATCAGTCCTGACTACACTTAAATACGTGCGGTATTAACCCTTCGTGGACATGTATAAATGTATAGCGGTTAATCTATCTATATTATGTACGTTGCTCTCTTTGACAGAATACCTGTCATAGGCTTTCATAAACGATGTTTTTAAGGGAACCATTTCATTACACAGAAAAAATTTTTAACAAACGAAATATTAAGAATTGGAAGAATTCAAAAAATAAATTGAAAAATATATAAGTTTAAAAAATCCCAGAAATTAGATTAAAACCTCAGGAGAGATGAAAACAAAATTACAGATAAAAACCACAAACGATCTTATTACCCTCACACACTCTACCAATATGGCCATGTCGGATTTCTGATAATGTGCTGATATGCTAACAATCATGATGTTTACAAAATCCGGCGCATATATCCCAATCACTTGTGTTTCTTTAAACGAGGGGATTCCCGTCACGTTGATCTAGATACTTCAAGTTTAAACGATAAACTTTATTATACAGGAGATGTATAAAGAAAAAGGATTCGCAACCTTTTATGGCCTGTCTCCTATTTTTTCTGATAATAAGATCAAGCAACAGCCTCAACTGACACTGACTTATATTCCCAAGCTCTTCATGCAGAAAGAGGCGAGCCGTCCATCACGAGCCTCCCATTAAAACCATCGCTGATACGATGAGTGGGTTATACACGGTACAATCTTTGTGATGCGACGGAAATTTTTTATGACTATTATTGGCTACTTCCAGTGCCGCTATCCTCAATCTACCTTACATGCGACGTTGTGGCTTATGTATTGTACATGTATATGTGGCATTATATATTTATGTGGCTAAGATATAATATATTTGAAATTCTAATTAAACAAACTTGCTGCCTGTCTCCGTTAATTAACTCATTATGGTAAAAATTCACGTATTAAAATCTGACTTCCACGTATACTAACAACCTGCATAAAATAATGATATTTCCTATTTGTCATCTACATAATATAAAATATAAAATATAAAATATAGAATGTAAAATGCAACTAATCCCTTCTCTTAACGTCAGGGTACTATCACCTTAATGAAAAGTGCCTGTGCGACTCATAAATTCAATGTCTAGTCACCTGACACAGTAATACTAATCGAGGGTGACCAATAAGACCCCAATATTTCCGAACATGACTGTAATAAAAATTATCATAAAAAAGTTCTATGATTAAAAGTTGGTAATAAAAGTTGGTAATTAAACAGGTTTAGTGCTAAAAGTATTAGTAGTAGAAAAGTTGTTATTCACGTAATCTGGATATTAAGACCCCTTTAAAACAGCTTTAAAAATCACTTATAAAACAATTAACGTCTAATTCAACGTTTAACCCATTAGGAGTCAGAGTGTTCATCCGATATATCCATTGGGATTCTTTTTTGGACACTTCGCGGACCATATTTGATCCACGCCAATTAGGGTGAACTCTATCAACTCCCCAGAATTTTAGTAGAGATGGGTCTCTGTTGTGATGTTTTTTAAAATGAAGAGACACGCTGTGATCACTAAATCCGATTTCTATATTGTACATATGTTCGGATATGCGTTTCCTTAGGGTCCTTTTAGTTCTTCCCACATACATGAGCCCACATGGGCACTGTAGTACGTATACCACGTGCGTGGAGCTACATGTAATAAAATCTTTTATTACCATTAACCTGTTATTCCCTGTGGATATGAACTCGGTCATACCTCTAATTAGGCTATTTTGCTTCATACAGGGTTGGCACCTTCTACATGAAAAAAACCCGTCCCTATTCCAGAAAGTTTCTGTTTTTTTGGGGGGATTCAACACTTTCTTCACTACCTGATCTCCAAAGTTGGGGGCTTTTCTGTATATGAATGAAGGACGAGATGGCAACACCTGTCCTAACGTTTTATCAAGACATAGGACATGCCAGTGACGATTTAATATCGTTTCCACTTCTTTATACTGGGCATGGAAGTCTGAGATGAATCCCCATTCTTGACAGGGAGCCTTGTCTTGCAATTTATTTTCTAGACATTCATCTCGGGAAATTTTAGCTATTTCCGATACTGTTTTGTTCAGAGATGCTTCATTGTACCCCTTTTCTATAAAACGATTCTTAATAATATCCGATTGTGGGTAAAAGTCACTATCCAAGGTGCAGTTGCGCCGTATACGCATAATCTGGCCTTTAGGGATATTTTTAAGCCACAATGGATGATGTCCACTTTTTATAGGTAAATAACTGTTCCTATCAGTAGGCTTGAAATATGCTTTGGTGATTAGACCCGTTCCCTGTTTGATTATATCCACGTCAAGATAATGTATTTTTTCTGAACTGTGTTCGTATTCCAAACAAATATTATTCTTGTTGTTATTCAATTGGGACATGAATTCATGTAGTGAGCTTTCTGAACCTTCCCAAATAATCAGGAGGTCATCAATGAATCTTTTGTAGAATACTAAAGATGACTTATATTGCTGTTGCTGTGAGAAAATTACGCGGTCCTCCCATTCCGACATAAACAGGTTCGCGATGCTGGGAGCAAATTTAGCTCCCATGGCCACGCCCCTTTTTTGTGAGTAAAAATTCTGGTTGTACCAGAAGTAATTTTGTGATAAACAAAAATCTAAAGCTTGTCCCAAAAATACCTTTTGTTCATGGGGGATATCATTCCTCTGACTTAAAGCCCAATTCAGGGCCAAAAGGGCGTCGTCATGTTGGATAATACTATATAGGGATGCCACGTCGGCTGTCACTAGGTGGATCTCTCCTCCTTCTCTCAATTTGATCTGACTCATTAGTTGCAATAAATTTTTAGTGTCTTTCAAATATGCTTTTGTACTTTGGACACTCATCTGTAGGAATCTATCTAAATATTGACCCAATCTTGCTGTTACAGAGCCAATACAGTTGACGATTGGTCTGGCCGGGGGTACAGTCGGATTTTTGTGTACCTTGGGCAATGTGTAGATAGTCGGTATTCTACAGTGACCGGGTACCAGAAATCTCGACTCCTTCACATTCAACACCTTGTTTTTTACTCCCAATAATACTAATTTTTCTAGATTTTGATAATACAGCACAGTGGGATCCTTTCTTAATAGCTCATACGTGTCTTTGTCAGATAGCATCTTTTCTAATTGTGATTCGTAAAAAGTTTTGTCTAAAATCACTACCCCCCCTCCCTTATCTGCAGGTCTGATTACTATATCCTTCCTCATTTCCAATGCTTTGATCCCATCCTGTAAATGATGTGGATTTAAATTCTTTTTTGGCAAAATGGTCTCTAAGTCCTTCAAAATCAGATTTTTAAATACATCAACATGCTGGTTAGCGGAGTTCAATGGGTTGAATAAAGACTTATTCTTCAACCCGCTATCTATTCCTATTGTACTAACTGGCATGGTAATTCTATTCGTAGTGTTATTATTTAGAAAATATTTCTTTATATTAATTTTCCTAATATATTTATGGATGTCCATATAGACATTAAATTTATTTATGGCTTTCCTCGGAGCACATTTTAGTCCCAACTGTAGAATATTGGATTCTTTAGCTGTTAATGTGGCACTACTTAAGTTGTAGATTCCGGCTGATCCAGGTCTCGCCTTCTTTTTTTGGACTCGCCGGCCTGCTCTACAACCCCTTTTCCATCTCCTATCTGATTGATCCTTCCTGGTGCTCCTTCCCCTACTTGAGGAGGTCCTCCCCCTACAGTGTGTTGTGATTGGGGAATTTTTTGCGGAGGTTGTGGGTTGGTATAATTCTGTGGGGGATTCCACCATCCCTGCTGAGGTCTTGGGGGACCCATGTTGTACTGGGGGGCATTGCTGTAAGGAGGCTTCCTGCCCATCCCCCGCGGTCTCCATCTCCCTCTCCACCCTCCTCTCCCTAAAAAAGGACGAGGGGGGTTATCTTGAATCCTTATATTATCTCTTAGGGGTTCAAATCTATTAGATAACGGGAACCCCTGCTGATAATCTACATATCTGGATTGCGGATACGCAGTTGGTCTCTCTATGTATTCTTCAGGTCTAGGGCCTCTTTGGGGGTTACCTCGCTTCCCTTTTCTTTTAAAACGTTGATCTACGTAAACCCATCTTTGCTCCTCATGCTTTGGGGTAGATTGGTTGTCGGGACAGAGGTAATTATCAGATCCCCTAATACCTGGAGTGCCCGGGATAACCTCTCTAGGGATTACGTTCTCTGTAGGTTTATTCATTAATTTGCTTTGCCATATGTAAATATTTTCATTCCTAAAATCATTTAAATCCCTATGGAATTTTTTGACTTTCTTTTTTTGGGTGTCAGTGTCAATTTTTTCCAATTTTTTGTTTATATTAGAATTAAAATCCATCCATTGTTGTGTTTCCCTGATACTCGCTAATTCATTAGATAATTCTTCTATCTGTTTCTTTAGTTTTTGCATTTTTCTCTCCTTCCTTCTTAAAACTAATTGCTGAAGTTTAAAACCCACCCCATTAAAAAAATCCAACCATTCTCTCATGGATTCCTCATCATCTAATCCGTCTTGTGGTGTTACCTCCCACCTTAAACTACGTACAATAATATTCTCTTTCAAATATTGCTCGAGGGTACATATATCCCACCAGGTTCGTACCTGCTTTTCTAATGCATTCCCAAGGGCTTGCAAGACTTCTTTATAATCATTAGTTTCCACCGATTCTCTATTTGTAGCAAAAATTGAACCAATGTCTATATGTCGGTTTGATAAAAATTCCACAGCTTCCATAGCTGCCTTATTTAAGAAATGAACTGAACAAATATGTGCCTTTGCTTGGGATAACCTCCGCCCGTTAACCACGCAAATAAAAGGCGCTTAGCATTAAAAAATATGCTTTCTACCTGGGAGTTGTGGAATTTAAGCAGCTGTTCTAAAAGGTATTAAATCAATAAAACCGCTAAAAGGTATTAAATCAATAAAACCACTAAAAAACATTAAACAAAAATCTGCGAGGTGGATGGATAAATCAATTCACCCGTAGAAAAAACAGCGCATAATATTCAAATAAAAGAAAAGAAATAATATACAAATTGCGCTAGTGCAACCTATTGTTCTATGGAAAGAATATTTCTATCTTCCCAAATGTAACCATACAATCACAATATTGTCCATGAACACTGTCCATATATCTAAATTGTACTGAGTACTTAGGATAGTTTCAGGAAACGAATTGAAACAGTATGTCTATTTCAGTCCATCCACAGACAATAAAATTAATAGCCAAAACAAAAATAGAATGTCCTGGTATAAATCAAGAGGAGTGTACGATGCAATCCTCCCTTAATATGAAAAAACAGTGGTCACGAATTTGCTGGGGTACAATCTCAAGACTGGGGTGACCCCCCCTTAGTAATGCTCTTACCAGATATGCCTGGTTACATAGGCTCTTCGAAAATGCTCCTCATCCGCTCGATTTCATCCGGTTCGTCTGCACTAGGTAATACACGGTCGGATGTGCTTAGATACGCGGGCTCTCAGATGTTCCTCATCGGCTGGATCCCATCCACTGCATACACGATCGGATGTGCTTGGTTACACGGGATCTCAGATGTTACTCATCGGCTGGATCCCATCCACTGCATAAGTGCCGGGTGATTCAAGATCTCCGAAAGAAGCAATTACGGGAAACAAACATAGCGTAATACTGTCTTATGAAAACACAATTTATTTAAATAAAAATGTTGCACTCACACAAAGTTAATTCTTTAAAGCATTGGTTCACTCAGCGTGCATAGTTCTTAATCACAGTCTCAGGGGAAATAATAGCATCAGCCGCTAATGGCCGTCACCACTTAGTAGTTCACGGTTAAAGCTGTGCGACTCTTCCTCCCTCCTGTCAGTTCCTCTATGCTGCGAACGTGTGCTACCACCCTGACGCGTTTCGTCGTATTGACATCATCTGAGGGTGGGGGCAATCAGTCCTGACTACACTTAAATACGTGCGGTATTAACCCTTCGTGGACATGTATAAATGTATAGCGGTTAATCTATCTATATTATGTACGTTGCTCTCTTTGACAGAATACCTGTCATAGGCTTTCATAAACGATGTTTTTAAGGGAACCATTTCATTACACAGAAAAAATTTTTAACAAACGAAATATTAAGAATTGGAAGAATTCAAAAAATAAATTGAAAAATATATAAGTTTAAAAAATCCCAGAAATTAGATTAAAACCTCAGGAGAGATGAAAACAAAATTACAGATAAAAACCACAAACGATCTTATTACCCTCACACACTCTACCAATATGGCCATGTCGGATTTCTGATAATGTGCTGATATGCTAACAATCATGATGTTTACAAAATCCGGCGCATATATCCCAATCACTTGTGTTTCTTTAAACGAGGGGATTCCCGTCACGTTGATCTAGATACTTCAAGTTTAAACGATAAACTTTATTATACAGGAGATGTATAAAGAAAAAGGATTCGCAACCTTTTATGGCCTGTCTCCTATTTTTTCTGATAATAAGATCAAGCAACAGCCTCAACTGACACTGACTTATATTCCCAAGCTCTTCATGCAGAAAGAGGCGAGCCGTCCATCACGAGCCTCCCATTAAAACCATCGCTGATACGATGAGTGGGTTATACACGGTACAATCTTTGTGATGCGACGGTAGAAAGCATATTTTTTAATGCTAAGCGCCTTTTATTTGCGTGGTTAACGGGCGGAGGTTATCCCAAGCAAAGGCACATATTTGTTCAGTTCATTTCTTAAATAAGGCAGCTATGGAAGCTGTGGAATTTTTATCAAACCGACATATAGACATTGGTTCAATTTTTGCTACAAATAGAGAATCGGTGGAAACTAATGATTATAAAGAAGTCTTGCAAGCCCTTGGGAATGCATTAGAAAAGCAGGTACGAACCTGGTGGGATATATGTACCCTCGAGCAATATTTGAAAGAGAATATTATTGTACGTAGTTTAAGGTGGGAGGTAACACCACAAGACGGATTAGATGATGAGGAATCCATGAGAGAATGGTTGGATTTTTTTAATGGGGTGGGTTTTAAACTTCAGCAATTAGTTTTAAGAAGGAAGGAGAGAAAAATGCAAAAACTAAAGAAACAGATAGAAGAATTATCTAATGAATTAGCGAGTATCAGGGAAACACAACAATGGATGGATTTTAATTCTAATATAAACAAAAAATTGGAAAAAATTAACACTGACACCCAAAAAAAGAAAGTCAAAAAATTCCATAGGGATTTAAATGATTTTAGGAATGAAAATATTTACATATGGCAAAGCAAATTAATGAATAAACCTACAGAGAACGTAATCCCTAGAGAGGTTATCCCGGGCACTCCAGGTATTAGGGGATCTGATAATTACCTCTGTCCCGACAACCAATCTACCCCAAAGCATGAGGAGCAAAGATGGGTTTACGTAGATCAACGTTTTAAAAGAAAAGGGAAGCGAGGTAACCCCCAAAGAGGCCCTAGACCTGAAGAATACATAGAGAGACCAACTGCGTATCCGCAATCCAGATATGTAGATTATCAGCAGGGGTTCCCGTTATCTAATAGATTTGAACCCCTAAGAGATAATATAAGGATTCAAGATAACCCCCCTCGTCCTTTTTTAGGGAGAGGAGGGTGGAGAGGGAGATGGAGACCGCGGGGGATGGGCAGGAAGCCTCCTTACAGCAATGCCCCCCAGTACAACATGGGTCCCCCAAGACCTCAGCAGGGATGGTGGAATCCCCCACAGAATTATACCAACCCACAACCTCCGCAAAAAATTCCCCAATCACAACACACTGTAGGGGGAGGACCTCCTCAAGTAGGGGAAGGAGCACCAGGAAGGATCAATCAGATAGGAGATGGAAAAGGGGTTGTAGAGCAGGCCGGCGAGTCCAAAAAAAGAAGGCGAGACCTGGATCAGCCGGAATCTACAACTTAAGTAGTGCCACATTAACAGCTAAAGAATCCAATATTCTACAGTTGGGACTAAAATGTGCTCCGAGGAAAGCCATAAATAAATTTAATGTCTATATGGACATCCATAAATATATTAGGAAAATTAATATAAAGAAATATTTTCTAAATAATAACACTACGAATAGAATCACCATGCCAGTTAGTACAATAGGAATAGATAGCGGGTTGAAGAATAAGTCTTTATTCAACCCATTGAACTCCGCTAACCAGCATGTTGATGTATTTAAAAATCTGATTTTGAAGGACTTAGAGACCATTTTGCCAAAAAAGAATTTAAATCCACATCATTTACAGGATGGGATCAAAGCATTGGAAATGAGGAAGGATATAGTAATCAGACCTGCAGATAAGGGAGGGGGGGTAGTGATTTTAGACAAAACTTTTTACGAATCACAATTAGAAAAGATGCTATCTGACAAAGACACGTATGAGCTATTAAGAAAGGATCCCACTGTGCTGTATTATCAAAATCTAGAAAAATTAGTATTATTGGGAGTAAAAAACAAGGTGTTGAATGTGAAGGAGTCGAGATTTCTGGTACCCGGTCACTGTAGAATACCGACTATCTACACATTGCCCAAGGTACACAAAAATCCGACTGTACCCCCGGCCAGACCAATCGTCAACTGTATTGGCTCTGTAACAGCAAGATTGGGTCAATATTTAGATAGATTCCTACAGATGAGTGTCCAAAGTACAAAAGCATATTTGAAAGACACTAAAAATTTATTGCAACTAATGAGTCAGATCAAATTGAGAGAAGGAGGAGAGATCCACCTAGTGACAGCCGACGTGGCATCCCTATATAGTATTATCCAACATGACGACGCCCTTTTGGCCCTGAATTGGGCTTTAAGTCAGAGGAATGATATCCCCCATGAACAAAAGGTATTTTTGGGACAAGCTTTAGATTTTTGTTTATCACAAAATTACTTCTGGTACAACCAGAATTTTTACTCACAAAAAAGGGGCGTGGCCATGGGAGCTAAATTTGCTCCCAGCATCGCGAACCTGTTTATGTCGGAATGGGAGGACCGCGTAATTTTCTCACAGCAACAGCAATATAAGTCATCTTTAGTATTCTACAAAAGATTCATTGATGACCTCCTGATTATTTGGGAAGGTTCAGAAAGCTCACTACATGAATTCATGTCCCAATTGAATAACAACAAGAATAATATTTGTTTGGAATACGAACACAGTTCAGAAAAAATACATTATCTTGACGTGGATATAATCAAACAGGGAACGGGTCTAATCACCAAAGCATATTTCAAGCCTACTGATAGGAACAGTTATTTACCTATAAAAAGTGGACATCATCCATTGTGGCTTAAAAATATCCCTAAAGGCCAGATTATGCGTATACGGCGCAACTGCACCTTGGATAGTGACTTTTACCCACAATCGGATATTATTAAGAATCGTTTTATAGAAAAGGGGTACAATGAAGCATCTCTGAACAAAACAGTATCGGAAATAGCTAAAATTTCCCGAGATGAATGTCTAGAAAATAAATTGCAAGACAAGGCTCCCTGTCAAGAATGGGGATTCATCTCAGACTTCCATGCCCAGTATAAAGAAGTGGAAACGATATTAAATCGTCACTGGCATGTCCTATGTCTTGATAAAACGTTAGGACAGGTGTTGCCATCTCGTCCTTCATTCATATACAGAAAAGCCCCCAACTTTGGAGATCAGGTAGTGAAGAAAGTGTTGAATCCCCCCAAAAAAACAGAAACTTTCTGGAATAGGGACGGGTTTTTTTCATGTAGAAGGTGCCAACCCTGTATGAAGCAAAATAGCCTAATTAGAGGTATGACCGAGTTCATATCCACAGGGAATAACAGGTTAATGGTAATAAAAGATTTTATTACATGTAGCTCCACGCACGTGGTATACGTACTACAGTGCCCATGTGGGCTCATGTATGTGGGAAGAACTAAAAGGACCCTAAGGAAACGCATATCCGAACATATGTACAATATAGAAATCGGATTTAGTGATCACAGCGTGTCTCTTCATTTTAAAAAACATCACAACAGAGACCCATCTCTACTAAAATTCTGGGGAGTTGATAGAGTTCACCCTAATTGGCGTGGATCAAATATGGTCCGCGAAGTGTCCAAAAAAGAATCCCAATGGATATATCGGATGAACACTCTGACTCCTAATGGGTTAAACGTTGAATTAGACGTTAATTGTTTTATAAGTGATTTTTAAAGCTGTTTTAAAGGGGTCTTAATATCCAGATTACGTGAATAACAACTTTTCTACTACTAATACTTTTAGCACTAAACCTGTTTAATTACCAACTTTTATTACCAACTTTTAATCATAGAACTTTTTTATGATAATTTTTATTACAGTCATGTTCGGAAATATTGGGGTCTTATTGGTCACCCTCGATTAGTATTACTGTGTCAGGTGACTAGACATTGAATTTATGAGTCGCACAGGCACTTTTCATTAAGGTGATAGTACCCTGACGTTAAGAGAAGGGATTAGTTGCATTTTACATTCTATATTTTATATTTTATATTTTATATTATGTAGATGACAAATAGGAAATATCATTATTTTATGCAGGTTGTTAGTATACGTGGAAGTCAGATTTTAATACGTGAATTTTTACCATAATGAGTTAATTAACGGAGACAGGCAGCAAGTTTGTTTAATTAGAATTTCAAATATATTATATCTTAGCCACATAAATATATAATGCCACATATACATGTACAATACATAAGCCACAACGTCGCATGTAAGGTAGATTGAGGATAGCGGCACTGGAAGTAGCCAATAATAGTCATAAAAAATTTCCGTCGCATCACAAAGATTGTACCGTGTATAACCCACTCATCGTATCAGCGATGGTTTTAATGGGAGGCTCGTGATGGACGGCTCGCCTCTTTCTGCATGAAGAGCTTGGGAATATAAGTCAGTGTCAGTTGAGGCTGTTGCTTGATCTTATTATCAGAAAAAATAGGAGACAGGCCATAAAAGGTTGCGAATCCTTTTTCTTTATACATCTCCTGTATAATAAAGTTTATCGTTTAAACTTGAAGTATCTAGATCAACGTGACGGGAATCCCCTCGTTTAAAGAAACACAAGTGATTGGGATATATGCGCCGGATTTTGTAAACATCATGATTGTTAGCATATCAGCACATTATCAGAAATCCGACATGGCCATATTGGTAGAGTGTGTGAGGGTAATAAGATCGTTTGTGGTTTTTATCTGTAATTTTGTTTTCATCTCTCCTGAGGTTTTAATCTAATTTCTGGGATTTTTTAAACTTATATATTTTTCAATTTATTTTTTGAATTCTTCCAATTCTTAATATTTCGTTTGTTAAAAATTTTTTCTGTGTAATGAAATGGTTCCCTTAAAAACATCGTTTATGAAAGCCTATGACAGGTATTCTGTCAAAGAGAGCAACGTACATAATATAGATAGATTAACCGCTATACATTTATACATGTCCACGAAGGGTTAATACCGCACGTATTTAAGTGTAGTCAGGACTGATTGCCCCCACCCTCAGATGATGTCAATACGACGAAACGCGTCAGGGTGGTAGCACACGTTCGCAGCATAGAGGAACTGACAGGAGGGAGGAAGAGTCGCACAGCTTTAACCGTGAACTACTAAGTGGTGACGGCCATTAGCGGCTGATGCTATTATTTCCCCTGAGACTGTGATTAAGAACTATGCACGCTGAGTGAACCAATGCTTTAAAGAATTAACTTTGTGTGAGTGCAACATTTTTATTTAAATAAATTGTGTTTTCATAAGACAGTATTACGCTATGTTTGTTTCCCGTAATTGCTTCTTTCGGAGATCTTGAATCACCCGGCACTTATGCAGTGGATGGGATCCAGCCGATGAGTAACATCTGAGATCCCGTGTAACCAAGCACATCCGATCGTGTATGCAGTGGATGGGATCCAGCCGATGAGGAACATCTGAGAGCCCGCGTATCTAAGCACATCCGACCGTGTATTACCTAGTGCAGACGAACCGGATGAAATCGAGCGGATGAGGAGCATTTTCGAAGAGCCTATGTAACCAGGCATATCTGGTAAGAGCATTACTAAGGGGGGGTCACCCCAGTCTTGAGATTGTACCCCAGCAAATTTGTGACCACTGTTTTTTCATATTAAGGGAGGATTGCATCGTACACTCCTCTTGATTTATACCAGGACATTCTATTTTTGTTTTGGCTATTAATTTTATTGTCTGTGGATGGACTGAAATAGACATACTGTTTCAATTCGTTTCCTGAAACTATCCTAAGTACTCAGTACAATTTAGATATATGGACAGTGTTCATGGACAATATTGTGATTGTATGGTTACATTTGGGAAGATAGAAATATTCTTTCCATAGAACAATAGGTTGCACTAGCGCAATTTGTATATTATTTCTTTTCTTTTATTTGAATATTATGCGCTGTTTTTTCTACGGGTGAATTGATTTATCCATCCACCTCGCAGATTTTTGTTTAATGTTTTTTAGTGGTTTTATTGATTTAATACCTTTTAGCGGTTTTATTGATTTAATACCTTTTAGAACAGCTGCTTAAATTCCACAACTCCCAGGTAGAAAGCATATTTTTTAATGCTAAGCGCCTTTTATTTGCGTGGTTAACGGGCGGAGGTTATCCCAAGCAAAGGCACATATTTGTCCTGTTCCATATCTACTGGGCCTGTCCCTTGATTGCCCCATACTGGCTTACGACTCGTGGGCTGCTCCAGCGTCTATTCGACGTTCCTGTACCCCACTCCCCCAAATTTTTCTTGATGGGCCTGACCCAACCCGCTCTGACTAGGCCGGGCCGGAAGCTCCTTAGGCACATCCTGACAGCGGCTCGCTGCCTGATAGCCCTTAACTGGAAGAATCCATTGCCCCCGTCTAGGGAGGCCCTTTACTCCAGGATCAAGGACGTTGAGCTTATGGAGAAGATGACTGCCAGGGTGAGGGACAGGCTTGAGGAGCATGACCTGGTCTGGGGGAGATGGCTGCTGCTGGAGGATTGATGGTGAACCGGTGTGGACATGGTGATGTGGACCGTTGGCACTCTATTCCCTTTTCTATGTCTTTCCCTCTTTCTTTCCTTCTCTCTCCTCTTCTCTCCTCCACTCTTCTCGCTCATACTACTGATGGTCCTTGTTTTGTTTTAAGTTTGGCATGTAAGCTAAGCAGCAGGCCCCGGGTGGCCTTTCGGTTTCCAGCACGGATAACTGACTTTTGGTGTCTTCCGTCCTGCTGTGCACCCTGGGTCGGCTGGTCTGATCCCGCTGTATTTCCTGGTACTGTACTCTTCTGCACTGTCCACTTACAATGGGCCTCCTGTGTTTTGGAAGCCATGTTACCATTGCTGTATGCCTGCACTACTACTTTTGTTATGCGACCACGAAAACTAAATAAATTGTTATTTGCAACAAAAAAAAAATATTACCATGCAACACACATCACTAGACTCATAGACTGGCATTGCCACGGCAACAATAAAGATTGGGTACAACTAGAATTATCTAACAATATGCAACAGCTGCTCTACTACCCCTGGACACTCCACTTTAAATTATCCAAAAATATCAAACACTCGTTCATCACAACCACCATAGACATAATGCACAAGATTGCTACGCCACACAAAATAGCCTCAAAACCAGGTCCCCTCACACCAATCACCAGCAAGCCCTGACTTCATGCCAGGACTAAACCAAAAAAAAGATTACAAAAACCTAAACTAGCTCCAATCTTCTGGCAGCACACTGCCTCCTAAACCACTTACCTACAGGGCACTTATACCCCCTTTCTGCCCAGGCCATTTTTCACTTTCAGCGCTGTCACACTTTGAATGACAATTGCACGGTCATGCAATGCTGTACCCAGATGAAATTTTTATCATTTTCTTCACACAAATAGAGCTTTCTTTTTGTGGTATTTAATCACTGCTGTTTTTTATATTTTTTTTACAAAAAATAAAAAGTCCTAAAAATAAAAAAAAATATATATTTTTTACTTAGTTTCTGTCAATAAATTTTGTTAATTATTTTTTTCTCCTTCACGGATGTGTTCTGATGAGGCGGCACTGATGGGCACTGATGGGGTGGCACTTATGGGCACTGATATACACTGTTAGGTGGCACTGGTGGCACTGATGGACACTAATAAGTGGCACTGATAGGTGGCACTGTTAGGCGGCATGGATAGACGGTACTGATGGGAATTGATGGGTGGGCATTGATGAGCAGCACTGATAGGCGGCACTGATAGCCAGCATGGACTGGCATCACTAATGGCCACTGATTGCTGGCAATGGTGGACACTCATCACTGGCACTGATTTGTGGCACTGGTATTGCTATTGTAATCAGCGCACTGATGATCAGTGCCCTGATTACATGTTTAGTGTGTGTCTGCTCGTCAAACACTCTGTCAGTGTGAGGCGAGGAGCGCCGATTACTGGCATTTCAATTTTTACATGTGATTGGACAAAGCCGATCACATGGTTAAAGAACTGCGAATGTGGCTCTTTACAGAGAACGGGATCGCGCCGTGCCCTAGCAACTCGGCAAGGAGGAACTAGCCCCCAGGCTTCTTAAGACTTTCTGTACATCCCTAGAGCAAAGAACGCTTCCTAATTCCATGACTGATGCCCTCATATTTGTTGTTCTTAGGCCTGGTAAGGATAAGTTGTTGTGTCCCCTCCCCCATCCTCTTTTTTTCTTTGGGAATAGGTGGATTCTGGAAGGGATATCCTTGGTTATAACGCCATACACTGGTGATATTTACTGAATGTCTTTTCCAGTGGTGCCTTTTATTTTGTTTGATTAATGCTTCCTTGTTTGTGTTTATGGAAACAAATTTGGTTAAATAAACACCTTTAAAAAAAAAAAAAAATCATTAGTTTGCAGAACAGGTTAAAAAAAAAAAAAAAAAAAGAAAGAAAAAAACATGAAAGAGAATTAAGAATATAATTAGCATTAAATGACAGAAAACACATAAAAATTACCAATGGTTTATTTAACCACTACAATACCGGGCACTTTCACCCCCTTCCTTCTCAGCCCAATTTTCAGCTTTCAGCGCTCTAGCGCTTTCAGTGACAATTGCGCGGTCATGCTACACTGTACCCAAATGAAATTGTTATCATTTTGTTCGCACAAATAGAGCTTTATTTTGGTGTTATTTATTCACGACTCAGTTTTTTTTTTTTTTGCGATATAAGCGCAAAAATAGCGGAAATTTGGAAAAAAAACAATATTTTCTTTTTTCTATTTGAAAAGAAATCCAATAAAATCAAATTTTGTCATAAATTTAAGCCAAAATGTATTCTGCTACATGTTTTTGGTAAAAAAAATTCCGTTAAGTGTATAATAATTGGTTTGTGTGATCACGGATATATGTACGCAAATGATCATGTACATATGTGTGCAGGTGATCACGTACATATGTGTGCAGATAATCATTGGGACATGTGATTTTAGTGGGACATATGTGGGGGACATGTTTTTATTATTAGGGACATGTGTTTTTATTATTTGGGGACATGTATGTTTTGGGGACATGTGTGTTTTGGGGACATATGTGGGGACTGTGTTGTGTGTTTACACTACACTGATGATCAGTGAGTAAAAAGCTGTAAAAAGCAGCCCATACTCACTGATCATCAGCCGGCTGCAGCGTTCTGCTCTCCTCTCCTCAGCGGTGACTTCCGTGTGAGGAGAGGAGAGCCGATTGCCTAGCAACCGGCTGTTTGTTTACATCACATGACGGCCGTGATTGGACACGGCCGTCATGTGATCAGGAGGGCCAATCACAGAGCCCTCCTGCCGATCTGAGATGTGCCGTGTCCGGGTGACACGAGCACATCGGGATCGCGCCGCTGCGCGCGCGCGCGATCCCGCTACTCCTGAATGACGTTCCCGAACGTCCTATCAGGAGTAGACGGCTCCCACCCGGCCGTATATATACATTGGCCGGGTGGGAAGTGGTTAAACACACACATAAATAAGATCGTGGCTCAATCTTGGCCCCATCTAGGAAACACGTTTGCCTTTGCCAATTATATAAATGTGACTATGCCAATTCGCCATTTACTATGAGGCATTATTTGATTGCCTTTACCATTCGCCATATCAAGGTCCTAATTATTTTAATTAGATGCAGTTAGAAGTTCAACAACCATTGCTTTTCCTTATTCTTAGTAAGTCAACCCCATAAAATAACACTATTTGCTTCTAGGAGCAGAAAAGAAAATGCTGCTAGGATCATTTTTATTTTTTACTAGTGTGTATAAAGCTGAAGCTCAAAATAGTTTTGGTGTTACTTTTGTAGCTTGGTTTAAATGGCATCCCAAACATGGTGCGATTTTGCCACAATTTTCCTGTGACAGAATCACGCTGCAAAAAGTCCCCATAAAAATTGCATGAAGTTTGTCGCCAAAAAAGGAGCAGGAGCAAACGGGCTGAGCTATTCACGAAGTGCAAAATAGAGTGAAATATGCCCACACAAAATTGCGAGCGAGTTCCCGCTATGGCTACGCAAAGTGTGAATGGGGCCTTTGGCACGTTTATCAGCTCATATGTACTGTCAACAAATATTGCCAAGAAATCAACAAAAATCCATTTTGGTCAGCAATAATAAGTGAAGATAGAAGAGATTATGGGGTTGATTTACTAAAACCGGAAAATGCAAAATGCAGCTGTACATGTTAGTCACTCAGCTTCTATTTTATAATTTTTATTTTCAAAGCGTATTTGAGCAATCTGAAATTAGAAGCTGAATTGCTATCATGCACAGGTGTACGAGATTTTGCACTCTCTAGTTTTAGTAAATCAATCCCAGTGTCTCTTTTCGATCCCAAGACCTTTAGGTTCGGTTCACACCTAAACCAGTCACGGATCACACAGGAACACTGTGTGTCCCTGTTCTCCATTTCAGAGACGAATCAGGGCCGAATCTTTGCCTGAATTTGGCCCTGAAACTGAGCCAAAGACACACAGATGTTTCTGTGCAGCGCGCTCCGCAGCCGTCCCGGAGATATGTGAACTGGCTCCATAGAGAGCCAGTCACTTTCTCCTGCTATGCAGATTGGATGCGGGGCAACCCGTATCCAATTCGCATAGGTGTGAACTCAGCTTTGTTTGGATGGTGAGTGTGACGGAATGTCCCCCACACTCTGCTTGAGTGTTTCCGTCAGTAATACCGCTTCCTAAGTCCTGGAACATGAGTCTAATGGATCTGGCTATAGGAAGCCCCAAGAACTAGACAACACCAGTCAGGAATGATTTATGGGACAGAATACAGTCTTTTTATACACATTTTACACAAGGAGGTTGATAACGAGGTAGGGCTGCTCATGGATACACCCCCCCCCCCCCCCCCAATAGCAACAACTTAAAAGACAATTAAATAATTAACATGTTAATTAACCCAGCACTTAAGGCAGCCTAGGTGACCAGACAGTCCGTTTCCGCAGGTCAATGTGATTAGCTCTTTCAAGGATTGTGTATTGTTTAAAATTAACAACCAATAAACCAGTCTCTCAAAAATGTAACAAAAAAAAGATTAATATAGCAATACCAAAAAAACACCTTGAATGTGGACAGAAAAAGGTCCTTGTAGCCAGTGCCCGCAACAGTGCCCCCCCCCCCCTCCCATCCCATAGTCTGGCAGACACAACTAGATCCACCACGGGTCAGCTTGGGGCTGTCCGGGAGAGTCTTTATAGTTCAGTTTGCCGGGAAAGTCCATCAGCATTCCCATTCTGCTTTCCTGGCCGATACTGGATGGTAAAATTGTAAGGCTGCAGGGCCAAGCTCCATCGTAACAAACGTCCATTGTCCCCGGAGACCCAATTAAGCCAGATTAATGGATCGTGATCAGTGAGCGCCGTAAAAGATCGTAAGTAGAGATAAGGTTGGAATTTGAGAGCCCACACCAGCGCCAAACACTCCTTCTCCACGGCTGCATAACTGACTTCCCTAGGTAGCAGCTTCTGACTGATGTAGGCCACTGGGTGCTCACTACCATCAGGTCCTACTTGGCTTAATACTGCCCCCAGCCTGAATGTAGAGGCATCTGTGTGGACACAAAAACGTTTGGTTGGGTCAGGGACAGCTAGAACAGGATGTCAGGGCTGCCTTAGCCCTTTCTTCTCTGGGCTGGCTGCTCAGCTGTCGGCTAATTGCCAGCTCTCATCTATCTCCACAGTTACCCAGCTGTCCCTGATCCTGCTCATGTGACCAGCCTACTTAAAGTTGTCCAGCTCACTTCAGCTCGGCCTTCGCCTTGGTCACATCACATGAAACCATCTCTTGCGGTTCTGTTTAAAGACTGGTTTGCTGACATCCCTTCTGGCTTCTTATCCTGCTTGCTGTTGCCTCACTTGGATCCCTGACTTCTGGCCTGGCTGATTACTCGATCTGGTTATTGAACTCTGGACTTCCTTACTACTCAATCCGGTTACTGGACTCTGGCTATGCTTTGACTACACTTACTCTACCTTTTTATTTTTATTCAATAAACAAGTGTGATTTAATTGTACTTCTGTCTCGGTTTGATTCATGTTTTCTGACACATGAGCTGAAGTTAGTGCATTCTTTAATTGTTGGAAGGCAGCTTCACACTCGTGGGACCACAGTACCTGTCGGGGAGGGTGCTTCTTAGTCAGGTCTTTTAGGGACTTAGCGATGGAACTATATTGTGGGACAAACTTCCTATAGTACCCAGCTGTGCCGAGGAATGCCAGGACCTGGGTTTTTGTACAGGGGGTCAGCCACTTGGCATCGGCCTCAATCTTAGCAGGCTCGGGTCGTTTTTGTCCACTGCCTACTCGATGTCCAAGGTACTGTACCTCGGACATCCCTTTGCTGCATTTCACCGGCTTAAGGGTTAGTCCTGCAGCCTTGATGCGGTCTATCACTACACCCATGTGAACCAGATGGTCCTCCCAGGTAGATTGCAATGTCGTCCAGATATGCACAAGCATAGTCCTGGAGGCCATCGAGGAGTTGGTCTACCATCCTCTGGAAAGTTGCCGATGCATTCTTCATCCTAAATGGCATTACTTTAGATTGGTATAGGCCAAATGGGGTAATGAACGCTGATTTCGGAATAAATTCTGCATCCAGAAGAATTTGCCAGTACCCTTTGCATAGGTCGAGGGTTGTCAGGAGTTTTCCCAGAGCAATGCGATCTAACAGATCATCCACCCGGGGCATAGGGTAAGCATCAGTGATGGTGCACTCATTTAATCCGCGGTAGTCTACGCAGAAGCGATTCGTGTCATCCCGCTTCGGTACAAGGACCAGCGGGGAAGCCCAGGGGCTGCTGGATGGCTCAATGACTCCCAACTCAAGCATCTCCTTAATCTCATGACGCATCCGCTCTCTCACTGTGTCAGGTATCCGGTAAGCCGCCTGTCTTAGTGTCTGTTGTCCTGGGGTCTTGTCCCGGGGTCTCCACTCGGTGCACTGCCATAGTAGTGTACACAGGGACTGTGGAGAACATTTCCCTTCTCTGACTAAGAACCTGTCTAGCTTGTTATCTCTGAGTTGGACCTAGCTGGTCGTCAAGCTTTATCATCTCTATCCCTGCAGTAATCCTATTTAGCTCCGGGAGCACCAGCAGAGGAAGATTCTCAGAATCTTCCACAGCTGGAGCACATATAGCTGAGTGGGACCGGAGATCGATGGCTGGTGTGGAGGAGCAATGCTCCGTGGAATGTTGGGGACATGCCGAGCTGGGGTCTTAGGCTCTGGTTGTACAGTCCGCCTTGAATCCACGTATTGGTCAGCTAGGGTGGCAGCTTCATCTACTGTGACTGGCCGCGGATCCTTTACCCAGTCTCTAACTTCAGGTGGGGTATGATCATAGAATTGTTCCAGGAGGATTAGGTGGAGTGCATCTGCCATGGTAACAGCTTGGCGCCCGGTCATCCAACTCTCCACTGCTCGGGTCATTTGATGAGCCCATTCTGTGAACGGCTCTCTCTCCTTTCGGTGGAGGTTGCGAAACCTCAAACGGTGTGCCTCTGGAGTAATGCCGAAGCGAGCCAATAGTCTTTCTTTTACCCAATCATAGTCCTGGCTGATCTCGTCTGGAACATTATTGTATGCCTCTGCAGGCCTTCCTGTGAGCCAGCTGACCAGGAGCGTGACCCAGTCTGCTTTATTGACACCTTGGAGACCGCATTGCCGCTAAAATATTTGCAGGTAAACATCCATCTCCCCGTCTTGAAACATTTGGAAGGCGGCATAAGGTAGCTTTTTGCGGGCCGCTGGAGCTTCCCGGTTGAACATAACTGATGCTGGAGTTCAGCCATTCGCAGCTGGGACACCTCTCGTAACACTTGACTGATAATCTCCTGCGGGGAGTGAGTACCATACAAAGCCAGTCGCCACTGGACGTCACGCTGGAACTCTATCGCCTCTGAGGTATGTGCTGGTGGGTTACTGGCCAGGTCAATCTCCATTAGTTCGGTGATGAGAGTCGCTTTGGATTTGTTGCTGGAGACTTTTCCACGGGCATCCAAGAGATCCTTCAAGGTGCTGTGCTTGAGTTTGGCATAGTAATGTTCCATCCGCTGTTAGGAGCAGGGGGTCCTGGTGGTGGTTTGAGTGTGCCTAGGCAAGAGGAAGCATCCCACAGCTTGCCACCAAGCCACACTCTGCTTGAGTGTTTCCGTCAGTAATACTGCTTGCTTCCTAAGTCCTGGAACACGAGTCCAATGGATCTGGCTATAGGAACCCGCAAGAACTAGACAACACCAGTCTTGGAGTACATCAGGAATGATTTATTGGACAGAATACAGCCTTTTTATACACATTTTACACAAGGGGGTAGATAACGAGGTAGGGCTGCTCATGGATACTCCCCCACCTCAATAGCAACAACTTAAAAGACAATTACATCATTAACATGTTAATTAACCCAGCACATAAGGCAGCCTAGGTGACCAGACAGTCCGTCTCCGCAGGTCAATGTGATTAGCTCTTTCAAGGATTGTGTATTGTTCAAAATGAACAAGCAAGAAAACAGTCTCTCAAAAATGTAACAAAAAAAAGATTAATATAGCAATACCAAAAAAACAGGGTGAATGTGGACAGAAAAAGGTCCTTGCAGCCAGTGTCCGCGACAGTGAGGGAGCACCCTTTCCTTTATGGTCCTCAGCACTCCCATTACAAGTAGGGTTGCCACCTTTTCTTCAAGCCAAACCCAAACATTTTCACGGCGCACGGCAATTTTTTTGTAGTACACGCTATAGGATTGTAAAATACCTTGGGTTACCCAAAAAGAGTAGTAATGAAGTGTGCTACACAGAACAGTTGCTATAGCCAAATTGCATTAACAGTGGAGGGACCTAAATGGGCATGATTAAATAAAACAAAAGCATTTAGTGTACCCATAAAATATGATTCGATTAATAAAAGAAATGTCAGTGACAATAGCCTACCTTAAAATTGGACACTGTCAGCCAGCAGGGCAGTGGACAGTGTCAGTAGGGCAGTAAATGGTGTCAGTAGGACAGTGTACAGTGTCAGTAGGGCAGTGGACAGTGTCAGTAGGGCAGTGGACAGTGTCATTAGGGCAGTAAATTGTGTCATTAGGGCAGTAAATTGTGTCATTAGGGCAGTAAATGGTGTCAGTAGATCAGTGGACAGTGTCAGTAGAGCAGTAAATGGTGTCAGTAGGGTAGTAAATTGTGTCAGTAGATCAGTGGACAGTGTCAGTAGAGCAGTAAATGGTGTCAGTAGGGCAGTAAATGGTGTCAGTAGGGCAGTAAATGGTGTCAGTAGGGCAGTGTACAGTGTCAGTAGAGCAGTGTACAGTGTCAGTAGGGCAGTAAATGGTGTCAGTAGGGCAGTAAATGGTGTCAGTAGGGCAGTAAATGGTGTCAGTAGGGCAGTGGACAGTGTCAGTAGAGCAGTAAATGGTATCAGTAGGGCAGTGGACAGTGTCAGTAGGGCAGTACATGGTGTCAGTAGGGCAGTAAATGGTGTCAGTAGGGCAGTAAATGGTGTCAGTAGGGCAGTAAATGGTGTCAGTAGGGCAGTGGACAGTGTCAGTAGAGCAGTAAATTGTGTCAGTTGGGCAGTAAATGGTGTCAGTAGGGCAGTGGACAGTGTCAGTAGGGCAGTGGACAGTGTCAGTAGAGCAGTAAATGGTATCAGTAGGGCAGTGGACAGTGTCAGTAGGGCAGTACATGGTGTCAGTAGGGCAGTAAATGGTGTCAGTAGGGCAGTAAATGGTGTCAGTAGAGCAGTAAATGGTGTCAGTAGAGCAGTGGACAGTGTCAGTAGAGCAGAAAATGGTGTCAGTAGGGCAGTGGACAGTGTCAGTAAAGCAGTAAATGGTGTCAGTAGGGCAGTGGACAGTGTCAGTAGGGCAGTGGACAGTGTCAGTAGGGCACTAAATTGTGTCAGTAGGGTAGTAAATTGTGTCAGTAGAGCAGTTGACAGTGTCAGTAGAGCAGTAAATGGTGTCAGTAGGGCAGTGCGGTGCGGTGTGACAAGAGGGGGTGCGGTGTGACAGGAGGTGGTGCTGCGGTGTGACAGGAGGTGGTGCTGCGGTGTGACAGGAGGTGGTGCAGAGTGTGACAGGAGGTGGTGCAGAGTGTGACAGGAGGTGGTGCAGAGTGTGACAGGAGGGGGTGCAGAGTGTGACAGGAGGGGGTGCAGAGTGTGACAGGAGGGGGTGCAGAGTGTGACAGGAGGGGGTGCAGAGTGTGACAGGAGGGGGTGCAGAGTGTGACAGGAGGTGGTGCAGAGTGTGACAGGAGGTGGTGCAGAGTGTGACAGGAGGTGGTGCAGAGTGTGACAGGAGGGGGTGCAGAGTGTGACAGGAGGGGGTGCAGAGTGTGACAGGAGGGGGTGCAGAGTGTGACAGGAGGTGGTGCAGAGTGTGACAGGAGGTGGTGCAGAGTGTGACAGGAGGGGTGCAGAGTGTGACAGGAGGGGTGCAGAGTGTGACAGGAGGGGGTGCAGAGTGTGACAGGAGGGGGTGCAGAGTGTGACAGGAGGGGGTGCAGAGTGTGACAGGAGGGGGTGCAGAGTGACAGGAGGGGGTGCAGAGTGACAGGAGGGGGTGCGGTGTGGCAGGAGGGGGTGCGGTGTGGCAGGAGGGGGTGCGGTGTGACAGGAGGGGCCCGTGCAAATACAGAGGAGGGGTGCAATTACAGAGAAATGAGGGACAATTACAGATGAAAGGGGTGCAAATACAGAGGAGAGGGGAAATTACAGAGGAGGGGGGGCAGTTACAGAGGGGGTGGCAAACACAGAAGGGTCAAAACATAAGGGAGAGAGAGGCGACAGGCAGCTGCTGGTGCAGAAGTTTTTAATAAAATAAATGCTTAAAAGCAATCCACTCACTCTGCATGTCAGAGCTGTATATGTCAGTCTGTGAAGTTGGCTGTCCCATCCTCCCCTCCGATCCACGCTGCTCTTACCACTGAATCGGGAAACTCATGTGAACTCATGTGAACTGTCAGCCTCTGATGATGGAGGCGTGGTTAAGCCTCTGGAATGCTCCGATTGGTCACAGCATCCCAGGCTGGCAGCTCACTGCAGTCTCCCCGCAGCTCTGTATCCTCGGCTTCCTCCAGCGATTCAGTGATAAGAGCAGATCGGAGGGGGGGATGGGACGTCCAACTTCACAGACTGACATATACAGCTCTGACATGGAGAGTGAGTGGATTGCTTTTAAGCATTTATTTTATTAAAACCTTCCGCACCAGCAGCTGTCTGTCGCCTCTCTCTCCCATATGTTTTGATTGCTCTGTAAGTGCTCCCCCCCGCCCGCCGCTCCGATGCCCCTGCTGTCCAGGTCCCCCTGTGTGCTGGGGCTCGTAAAAGGAGGCCCCAGGGTAACCCCTGTCAGCTGTCCGGGTGTGAGGCAGAGGGAAACCCGGGCACAGCCTCCTAAACCCATACTGTCCGGGTCAAAACCAGACAGGTGGCAACCCTAATTACAAGCCCCCAGTGAGCAAGAGGAGGGCATAGGAGCAGATTTGAAGGCAAATTTATTTCCAATTCAGAAGATTTTTATTATAATTTTCTTTTCCTAAAGAAATATGACATATTTAATCCACCCCCCCCCCCCCCCACATCCCTGCATGAGCTTTTTCGGGCGTCATGCATAGTGCAGCCCATTACGTGACAAAAGCCCCAAAGTTCCAGAACTTTTAGAGCGGAGTGTGGCATGTTTTTTACCACTCTTTTTGGTGCATTTGCAGCGCATTTGTCGCACAGCAGATGCACACCTGCTACCCGCACTTGGGGTACCATTAACATTTAATCATGCTGCAAGTGCATTGCACATCTGAAGCACATTTCCAAAACATGCTGCAAAGCGTGTGTTTTTTTTTGCACTTTTCCGTACATTTGGAAATGCACAGATATGAATGCAGCCTCACTGATCTTGTGTATATATACCAATTTCACATTCAGACCCCATTCACACCCGCACCCGGGGGTGCAAATTTTTTGACTGTAAAGTAGCCCATGGGACATTTTAGTGCGTTGCAGTTTTCACGTTTTAATATGTGTTTTCCTGCATTTATCACTCGTTTTGTTTTTCACACAGCAAAATGTGTGCGTTTGGGGTGTTGTTAACAATTAAAGGCCGAAAGTGTGACTGGTTTCTTTTTTTGGTGGTCATGCAATATACAATCTGATTGCATGATTTCTTTTAGATTTACCAAAACTATATAATAGGGGAATACACCATCTATTCAATCACTCTGTATCTAACCAGGTAGGTCCTTGCACTGCATAGTTGATCTAAAGGAGATTGTACAATGGGATTGTATAGTGTATGTTGAGCTTTACAGACTTCCAAGTACAAACCTTTCCTTTTTTTCAATTCTATAGATTTGCTCTGCATAGGCTGTTATCTGATGGGCTCAGCTCCTGTACACTCTGCCAAATTAACAATCTATGGAAGATGAAGGTAATAAAAAAAAAATATGACTGTGTATTTAGTGAGAATGGTGATCACTGATTGCATTGGAAAAGTATGAACCTGCAGAGGTGGGTGGGAGAGATCTCCTTTAAGGGGAGGGCAGGTGCAGGGTGTGTGTTAATGAGGTAAGCTGGTGAACTCCTTCCTTAACAGTCTTCCAAACCTAAAGGATGTTCAGGAAGTAATGGAGCAGTTTTTAATACAATAAAGTGGTGGCGGAGGTAAGACCTGCTTTAGGACAAATAGAAAGCTTTTTATTTCCTGCAAAAGAGGTACGCTATATTGGTACACAGGGAGGCTGGAACTTAGCCTAAGTAGTAAAAAACAGAGCAGGCAGTGCTTTATTGCAGAGGTGACATGCTATGATATATCTCCTTAGCAATAACAAACACCTACCTGCTTGCAATCTTCTATTGAATGTACATTGAGCTACACAGCTCAGCATGCATTCCCAGCACACTCTGACTCTGCTGCAATGACTGACTCCCATGCGCATGTGTGGGGTGACCTCATTCCCCCAACAGCCAATCAAGGTAGAAAGCAAGGGATGTAACGCATTGCTGGAAGGTGCAAGTAACCCTCCTATTCTTTACAGCAGGGGTCTCAAACTCAAATTGCCAGAGGGCCACATGACAAGTTTTGATATCCCATAGGGGCCGCATGCAAACTTTCAAAACTTCAAAAAACAATAAACGATACCAGCAATAATATACTATACCCAGCACTGATGTCAGCAAACGCATTATTAACCCCCAGCACTGGTGTCAGCAAACGCATTATTAACCCCCAGTGGGGGGGGGGTTAATAATGCGTTTGCTGACACCAGTGGGGGGGTTAATAATGCGTTTGCTGACACCAGTGCTGGGGGTTAATGTGTTTGACACCAGTGCTGAGGGTTAATAATGCGTTTGCTGATGCCAGTGCTGGGGGTTAATAATGCATTTGCTGACACTGGTGTCAGCAAACGCACTAACCCCCAGCACTGGTGTCAGCAAATGCATTATTAACCCCCCCCCTCCCCACTGGTGTCAGCAAACACATTATTTGCTGACGCCAGTGCTGGGGGTTAATAATGCGTTTGCTGACGCCAGTGCTGGGGGTTAATAATGCGTTTGCTGACGCCAGTGCTGGGGGTTAATAATGCGTTTGCTGACGCCAGTGCTGGGGGTCAATAATGCGTTTGCTGACGCCAGTGCTGGGGGTCAATAATGCGTTTGCTGACGCCAGTGCTGGGGGTTAATAATGCGTTTGCTGACGCCAGTGCTGGGGGTTAATAATGCGTTTGCTGACGCCAGTGCTGGGGGTTAATAATGACCCCCAGCACTGGCGTCAACAAACGCATTATTGACCCCCAGCACTGGCGTCAGCAAACGCATTATTGACCCCCAGCACTGGCGTCAGCAAACGCATTATTGACCCCCAGCACTGGCGTCAGCAAACGCATTATTGACCCCCCAGCACTGGCGTCAGCAAACGCATTATTGACCCCCCAGCACTGGCGTCAGCAAACGCATTATTGACCCCCCAGCACTGGCGTCAGCAAACGCATTATTGACCCCCCAGCACTGGCGTCAGCAAACGCATTATTGACCCCCCAGCACTGGCGTCAGCAAACGCATTATTGACCCCCCAGCACTGGCGTCAGCAAACGCATTATGGACCCCCCAGCACTGGCGTCAGCAAACGCATTATTGACCCCCCCAGCACTGGCGTCAGCAAACGCATTATTGACCCCCCCAGCACTGGCGTCAGCAAACGCATTATTGACCCCCCAGCACTGGCGTCAGCAAACGCATTATTGACCCCCCCAGCACTGGCGTCAGCAAACGCATTATTGACCCCCAGCACTGGCGTCAGCAAACGCATTATTGACCCCCAGCACTGGCGTCAGCAAACGCATTATTGACCCCCAGCACTGGCGTCAGCAAACGCATTATTGACCCCCAGCACTGGCGTCAGCAAACGCATTATTGACCCCCAGCACTGGCGTCAGCAAACGCATTATTGACCCCCAGCACTGGCGTCAGCAAACGCATTATTGACCCCCAGCACTGGCGTCAGCAAACGCATTATTGACCCCCAGCACTGGCGTCAGCAAACGCATTATTGACCCCCCCCCCCACTGGCGTCAGCAAACGCATTATTGACCCCCCCCCCACTGGCGTCAGCAAACGCATTATTGACCCCCCCCCCACTGGCGTCAGCAAACGCATTATTGACCCCCCCCCCCCCCACTGGCGTCAGCAAACGCATTATTGACCCCCCCCCCACTGGCGTCAGCAAACGCATTATTGACCCCCCCCCCACTGGCGTCAGCAAACGCATTATTGACCCCCCCCCCACTGGCGTCAGCAAACGCATTATTGACCTCCCCCCCCACTGGCGTCAGCAAACGCATTATTGACCCCCCCCCCCACTGGCGTCAGCAAACGCATTATTGACCCCCCCCCCACTGGCGTCAGCAAACGCATTATTGACCCCCCCCCCACTGGCGTCAGCAAACGCATTATTGACCCCCCCCCCACTGGCGTCAGCAAACGCATTATTGACCCCCCCCCCACTGGCGTCAGCAAACGCATTATTGACCCCCCCCCCCACTGGCGTCAGCAAACGCATTATTAACTCCCCCCCACTGGTGTCAGCAAACGCATTATTAACTCCCCCCCACTGGTGTCAGCAAACGCATTATTAACCCCCAGCACTGGTGTCAGCAAACGCATAATGCGTTTGCTGACACCAGTGCTGGGGGTTAATAATGCGTTTGCTGACACCAGTGCTGGGGGTTAATAATGCGTTTGCTGACGCCAGTGCTGGGGGTTAATAATGCGTTTGCTGACGCCAGTGCTGGGGGTTAATAATGACCCCCAGCACTGGCGTCAGCAAACATATTATTAACCCCCAGCACTGGCTTCAGCAAACGCATTATCCCCCCCCCCCCACTGGTGTCGGCAAACGCATTATTAACCCCCATACTCCATAAAATACCCCCACATTGCACACATTTCTACCCCAGTCATCCCGCTAAGGACTTTGCCTCAGTGTGATGGCTCACTCACCTCTCCTGGCAGTCAGGATCATCTGCCTCCAGAGTCCTCTCCTTCTGGCTTCCACACAGGCCTAGTGGTAGGGGACACAGAGAACACAATCTACCGCCCTGAGGTCAGTTCCTAGGTGGGCTGGGCGTATCTTTTCTCCACTCTGTTCTCTCTCTGGGCTGCAGCAGAGAGGACAGAGCAAATAGAGGTAAAGCTCCTCGGCGCCTCCCTCTCTGCATTGCAGTGCAAAAAGACATCCTGGATCGGCCCTGCCGAAATGGCTGTTTACCCACGTGATCGGCTGTGTCCAATCACAGCGGATCACAAGTATAAACATTGTAGCGGTATCCAGGGATCTCTCCTTCACTCTCCTCACACCGATCGTGAGGAGAGAGAAGGAGAGATCTGATGAGTGAGTCAAACTCCTTTTTGTTATAAATTTACTGTCTGCACAACATGAACCCCCCCCCTGCCAATAAAGAGAACCTGTCACAGCCCGCCATCAGCACAGCCACCGCCATCAGTACTGCAATCGGCACAGCCACCGCCATCAGTACTGCAATCGGCACAGCCGCCGCCATCAGTACTGCAATCGGCACAGCCGCCGCCATCAGTACTGCAATCGGCACAGCCGCCGCCATCAGTACTGCAATCGGCACAGCCGCCGCCATCAGTACTGCCATCAGCACAGCCACCGTCATCAGCACCGCTATCAGCAACCTTACCCTTGTAATGGTCCCTCTCCTTGATCCGAAGAATACGAGGAGCCTTCCGCAGGCTTTGCAGGATCAGGGAGGCCATGCAGCGTAGGTTAGCTGAGTCATTTGGTCTGGAGTCCTCTGGGTCACTAAGGACAACATGATCCGCAGCCACCTCCTCCCAGCCATGTAGAAGTCCACGGGTTTCTTAGGACTGTAAATCATCCCTAAAAGACTGCTGATGCTGAGTGCTAGGCTCCTCCTCCTCCTCCTCCTCTTCCTGTGTGATGGGTGGGACAGCAGGAACACTGTCTGGATAAAGGGGGGCCTTGAGAGGCAAGGAAGTCCTCCTCCTTCCTGCCTCTGTTCTGCCTCAAGTGCCGTGTCCGTTATTCCACGCAGCGTATGCTCCAAGAGGTACAGTGTCACTGATGCATGCACTGTCACTGCTCACCATCCTTGTAGCCTCCTCAAATGGTGACAGAACAGTGCATGCATCCCTGATCATGCCCCACTAGCGTGGTGAGGAAAAAACCGAGCTCCCCTGACCCTGTCCTGGTGTCGTAGGAAGGCACAGGTACTCATTGATGGCCCTCTGCTACGTGTGCAGCAGCTGCAG
The DNA here is from genome assembly GCF_037356315.1 of Lithobates pipiens. Taxonomy (NCBI): domain Eukaryota; kingdom Metazoa; phylum Chordata; class Amphibia; order Anura; family Ranidae; genus Lithobates; species Lithobates pipiens. Next base: position 190,797,360 of record NW_027507903.1, read on the forward strand.
CATGGCCAACATTGAGTTCCACCTGGTGAGAATGTCATATAAGACAGTTCTTGGGCAGGTTCAACTCCTTTTTGGAGCTCAGACAGCCGAGCACAGGCATTAAATGATCGGCGGAAAAGCACACAGACTTTCCTGGCCTGCTTCAGGACATCCTGTAAGCCCGGGTACCTGCCCAAGAACCGCTGCACCACCAGGTTAAGGACGTGAGCCACACAGGGCACATGGGTCAGTTGTCCCTGTCGGAGGGTGGAGAGGAGGTTGGTGCCATTGTCGCAAACCACCAATCCTGGCTTAAGCTGGCATGGCGTCAACCACATCTCGGCCTGCCCCTGTAGAGCTGACAAAATATCTGCCCCAGTGTGCCTCCTGTCCCCCCAAACAAACCAGGGCAAGCACGACATGGCATCGTTTTGCATGCGTACTTGCCTAGCCCCTTGAACACCTACGGAGCACCGCTGGTTCTGAGGACAGAGCATTGGAAGAGGCCATGGAGGAAGAAGAAGAGGAGGGGGTGGAGAAGAGAGGTGTGTCACAACCATTAGTAGCATTTTGGAGGCGTGGTGGCGGAACAACCTCCAACACTACTGCACCTTGTCCTGCATCCTTCCCAGCTGCCAGAAGAGTGACCCACTGGCCCGTGAAAGACAGGTAATGTCCCTGTCCATGCCTGCTGGACCATGAGTCAGCGGTAATATGCACCTTACCGCTGACTGCCCTCTACAGCAAGGCAAGGACATTGCCTTCCACATGTCGGTAGAGAGCCGGAATCACCTTCCGTGAGAAAAAGTGGCATTTGGGGATCTGCCACTGAGGAACCGCACATTGCACAAACTCACGGAAGGGGGCCAAGTCTACCAACTGAATAGGCAGCAGCTGAAGTGCTAGCAATTTAGCCAAGCTAGCATTCAACTGCTGGGCATGTGGATGGCTGGGAGTGAACTTATTTCTACGGTCCAGCAGCTGGGGCAGGGAAATTTCCTGCTACAATCGGACGTGTGTGTACTGCTAGCAGAATGCCCGCAAGCACTTGGCGTGACACACCTAATTCTACACCTTCATTCCTCTCCTCCTTCTGTTATGTCCAGGTCAGGGTACGATATGATTATGCGCTTCCTACATTTCAATGACGATCCGCAGTGCCCTCCCCAAGATCATCCACGACAAATTATATAAGCTTCGCCCCCTAATAAATTGTTTTACCAAACGATTTTCTGAAGTCTTTATCCCTGACCAAAATATTTGTGTAGACGAATCCCTTATCCACTTTACTGTCCGGCTGCATATAAAGCAGTATATCCCAAGTAAGAGACCCGAGTACGGTGTGAAATTGAATAAATTATGTGACGAGCCACTGGATACGTGTACTCATTTCGTATTTATGAGGGAAAAGACTCCCAGCTCTAGCCCCGTGCGTGCCCCACATATATATAGGAACCAGTGGTAAAATTGTGTGGGACCTTGCATACCCCCTGTTCAAAAAAGGTTACCACTTATATGTAGATAATTACTACAGCAGCTTGCCCCTTTTCCGTCACCTGTATCATGAAAAAACCCTGGCTTGCGGTACCTTCTGAAAAAATAGGAAGTGCTTCCCACAGAATTTATCAAAATGGCTACTAAAGGGGGAAGCCACATTCGTGAGGAATGAGGAGGTGTTGGCCATGAAGTGGCGGGACAAGGATGTTCACATGATGCCTACCATTCACAATGACACCTTGGTGGAAGTTTAGAGAAGACGCATTCAGGCTTTACTACGTGGCCCCGTAGTAAAGCCTGAATGCGTCCATGACTACAATCTTTATATGGGGGGGGGGGTGGATTTAAATGATCAGATGCTGCAACCATATTTGTCAACCCGCAAGTCCAATTATTGGTATAAAAAATTTGCATTTCATCTGTTTCATATGGCCATGTTCAATTCATTTGTCTATCAAAAATTACCCAAAAAACAACCCATCAGCTACCTCAAATATATTGAAAACATAATCGCTGCCCTTATTTACCAGCAAGGACCTGCCCCAGGAAGCATTCTCTCTGACGGTGTGAGTCGACTTCATGAGCAACATTTTCCCTATAACATTCCCCCTCCCCCCGCGGAATCCAGAAGAAGACTCCAAAAGAGATGACGTGTATGCTCAAGTGGAGGAGCTAGAAGAGATATAAGATATTATTGTCCCCAATGGACACCTGGTCTGTGTATCGGTGATTGTTTCAAAAATTATCACACATCCATCAGATATTAGTTCCCTTTATTAGTAACAGACTGCCATTTCCCCATTTCAATTACCTGTGTGCATCATTTGCCTGCCACCATGTTTCTACCTTCCATGTTAACTGACCCTAGCCTGTTTACCGACCAATGTCTTTGCCTGTCATTTTAACCATGTTTCTGGACTTCCATGTGCACCCACCTCAGCCTGTTTACCGACGATGCCTTTGCCTGCCGTTTTAAGCACGTTTCTGATTTCCACGTGCACCGACCTCGGCCTGTTAAATCGACTATGTTTTTGCCTGCCACTTGGACTGATCTTTTGCCCTTCTACTTCAGTGCACAGGGGTCTCACATATGTGAGGGGCTTCAGAATAGCGTTCTAAATAGAGAAAATCTGTTTTTGGTTTTCTGTGCTCCCAAAACAGGGTCTGGTTGCCCGGAGGCTTCTAAGAGATTTGGGTAGGAGAAGACCCTACCCCTGTCCCCCTGGCCCTATGCTTGATGGTCCTTCCTGCTGCCTAGACCAATTCTTTGGCTGTGCTGACCATATCGCTGCCTGTAATGACCCAGGATTTTATGGACTGTTTGTTTCTGCTGTGTTGACCATATCTCGGCCTGCTGCCTCTACTGACTATAGACAGTATTTCTGCCTGGACATCTCTGCCTGCTACCTGGACCAATGCTTTGGCTGTGCTGACAGTATCTCTGCCTGAACTAACTATGGACAATATTGCTGCCTGGACGATTGCTTTTTCTGTCGCTGACCACATCCCTGTCTGCTGCCTGGACCAATGGTCTCTTCTGTGGACCACTACACTACTAAAACCACAGGTAATCTTTTGTTATTTGGTATGTACATGTTATGTGTTAGAAATATGAAGGGTCTTCAAAAATTTGATTGGTAGTCAGGAAATTACCGTATATGCTGGTGTATAAGACGACCGGGCATATAAGACGACCCCCTAATCTTACTGTTAATCTTACATTTTTTTCTTGTACTTACCGTATAAGATGACCCCCTTCCAAGGCTTCCGACGCTTGATATTCCGTCCTTCTTGCTGGAGCAGGAGCTGGCGCCATATCCTTCTTCCTACTTTTGCTGGAACCAATCACAGCGAGCGATGTATTCTATTAATGAATACAAAGCCTGCTTGGATTGGCAGAGGCTGTATCCTCATCAGCCCGCGCCTCTCTGACTCTCAAAGCCAATCCGAGCAGGCTACAGAGTAGCCTGCTCGGATTGGCAGAGGTTGTTGCTCCAATCCGAGCAGGTTCTGTATTCATTTGAATACATCGCTCGCTGGGATTGGCTCAGCGGTATATACTGTATGTAGCCGAAGCTACATACAGTATTACCGAACCCTCAGCAGGCATCGGAGGGGCTGATCCGGCGTATAAGACGACCCCCGATTTTCGGCCAGTTTTTTTAAGTGTAAAAGGTCGTCTTTTACGCCGGCAAATACGGTATGTGTCATTTATGCTCCTAGGACGACTGGAGGTGCTATTTGGATGTTAAGCCTCTGTATGTGGCCAGGCTGTGTAAAAAGTCTCACACATGTGGTATCGCCATACTCAGGAGGAGTAGCAGAATGTATTTTGGGGTGTCATTTTTTTTTCTATGTACATGCTATGTGTTTTGAAATATCTTATAAATGGGTAACTTTGTGTTTAAAAAAAAAAAATGCATTTTCATTTTTGTTTTCCGAAAACGTCTGTAAAAAAATGAACCGTTGAAAAGACTCGTTATGCCTCATAGATTATACGTTGGGGTGTTTGCTTTGCAAAATGGCGTCATTTTGTGGGTGTTTCCATTGTGCTGGTGCTCCAGGGCCTTCAAAAATGAGCTAGGTCATCATGAAATTATATGTCTAATTTTGCTCCTAGAATGCCTGGAGGTGCTACTTGGATGTTAGGCCTCTGTATGTGGCCAGGCTGTGTAAAAGTCTCACACATGTGCTATCACCATACTCGGGAGGAGTAGCAGAATGTATTTTTGGGTATTGTTGCAAGTATGTGCATGCTGTGTTCAAGAAATAACCAGTCAATACAATACGTTTTTTATTTTATTTTTTTTACACAAAAAGTCTTAATTTTCCCAAGAATTGTGGGAAAAAATTACAACTTCAAAAAACTCACCATGTCTCTTACTAAATACTTTGGACTGTCTTCTTTCCAAAAAGGGGTCATTTGGGGGGTATTTGTACTTTCCTTGATTGTTAGAGCCGGTTCACACAGGGGCGACACGACTTTCAACACGACTTTTTAGAGGCAACTTGGACACGGCTTGGGGCGCTTACAACAGGACTTTAAGTCGCCCCAGGCCAGGCTACTTTTGCCGTGGCCAATCAGAGAATGAGCTCTGAAGGGGGAACTCCACGCCAAATAAAAAAAAAAATGGCATGGGTTCCCCCTCCGAAAGCATACCAGGCCCTTAGGCCTGGAATGGATTCGAAGGGGAACCCCCTACGCCGAAAAACGGTGTGGGGTCCCCCCAGATCCATACCAGACCCTTATCCAAGCACGCTACCCAGCCGACCAGGAAAGGGGGTGGGGACGAGCGAGCCCCCCCCCCCCGAGCCGTACCAGGCCGTGTGCCCTCAACATGGGGGGTGCCTTGGGGAAGGGGGGGCCGCTGGCCCCCCCACCCCAAAGCACCTTGTCCCCATGTTGATGACAAGGACCTCTTCCCGACAACCCTGGCCGTTGGTTGTCGGGGTCTGCGGGCGTGGGGCCTTATTGGGAGCCCCCTTTAATAAGGGGGCCCCTAGATCCCAGCCCCCCACCCTATATGAATGAGTATGGGGTACCATGTACCCCTACCCATTCACCTGTGAAAAAAACACAACACACAAGGATCAAAATAGTCTATTGCACAGCTCCCGGGGGTCTTCCGACTTCGGGGGTCTTGACCCCCTCTTCGGTTCTTCTTGCCGGGCCACGGCACCTTCTTCTAGCTCTTTTACAAGCGGTGGCCCGGTCTTCTGTCACCGTCTTCTCTTCAGGAGATGTTGCCTCGTCGCTGTCTCTGCTCACAATGACAGGGACGTGGCGTGCGGCGACTTATATAGGGACATCACCGGATGATGTCCCCGCCCAATATGATGTCACAGTCCCAGCATCCTCCGACAGAAGACCGGGCCACCGCTTGTAAAAGAGCTAGAAGAAGGCGCGGTGGCCCGGCAAGAAGAACCGAAGAGGGGGTCAAGACCCCCGAAGTCGGAAAAGAAGAGAGCGGCGGTGGCGAAGAAAGCCAGGCTCCTCCGCTAGTAAAAGAGAGCTAGCAGAAGATAGCGGAGGAGTCCGGCGAGAAGACCCCCGGAGCTGTGCAATAAACTATTTTAACCCTTGTGTGTTTGTGTGTGTGTGTGTGTGTGTGTGTGTGTTTGTTTGTTTGTTTTTTTTTTTTTCCCCCACAGGTGAATGGGTACATTGTACCCCATACTCAATCACATAGGGTGGGGGTCCGGGATCTGGGGGCCCCCTTATTAAAGGGGCTCCCGGATTCCGATAAGCCCCCTGCCCGCAGACCCCGACAACCAATGGCCAGGGTTGTCGGGAAGAGGCCCTTGTCCTCATCAACATGGGGACAAGGTGCTTTGGGGTGGGGGGGCCGCGCGGCCCCCCCTTCCCCAAGGCACCCCCCATGTTGAGGGCACGCGGCCTGGTACGGCTCAGGAGGTGGGGAGCGCTCGCTCGTCCCCACAACCTTTCCTGGCCGGCCGGGTAGCGTGCTCGGATAAGGGTCTGGTATGGATCTGGGGGGGACCCCCACGCCGTTTTTTCGGCGTAGGGGGTTCCCCTTAGAATCCATACCATACCAGACCTAAGGGCCTGGTATGCTTTCAGAGGGGGAACCCACACCAATTTTTTTAAAATAAATTTGGCGTGGAGTTCCCTCTTCAGAGCTGGTAATTCTGTCAGTCGCCTCCGTATAGACGGAGATCCGACTTGGAGGCAACCTCCATTGAAATCAATGGGTACTAGTTGCTAACAAGTCGGATTGAAGTAGTACAGGAACCTTTTCTGAAGTCGGAGCGACTTCAGTAGTTTGCATTAAGACGGCTCTCATTCACTTACATTTATTTTTACATATTGTCCGACCTGAGGCCACTAGGGGCGACCTGAAGTCTGATCTGAGTCGCCCCTGTGTGAACCGGCTCTTAGTGTCTCAAGAAATGAGATAGGCCTTCAGTACATCAGGTGTTATAAGATGTGATAAATTTTCAGTGATTTGCACCCTAACTTGTAGACTCTAACTTTCACACAGACTAAATAATATCCACTAATTTGGGTTATTTTTTACCAAAGATATGTAGCAGTATAAATTTTGGCCCAAATTTATGAATAAAAATTACTTATTTGGAAAATTTTATAATAGAAACTAAAGTTTTTTTTTTTTTTTTTTTTTTTAAATGTACGCTCTTTTTTTGCTTGTATCGCAAAAAAGAAAAAACCCAGCGGTGATTAAATAGTACCAAAATAAAGCTCTAATTGTAAGAAAAAAATTATAAAAATGTTTGGATACAGTGTATTTTGACAGAGTAATTGTCATTCAAAATGTGAGAGTACCGAAAGCTGAAAATTGGTCTGGGCAGGAAGGTGTTTAAGTGCCCTGTATTGAAGTGGTTAACCAGTCACGCAGGCCAGTACTTTGAGACCCCTGCTTTACAGCCAAGGAAGCTGCCATTTTAGACTCTGATCTGCAGTCAGTTGCCATGGTGATCACTTTTGATACCAACCATTTGATGGTTTGACAGTGCGTTGAGAGTGCAACAGTAATATCTATTGATTTTAGTTTAACATTAAAGTTTAATTCAAGTACTGTATGTTGTGTGTGTGTGTGTGTGTGTGTGTGTGTGTGCTTTTATTTTTTTTTATTTTTTGTGCATTTACATTGGTCCAGTCTGTAGCATTAAAAGCTACAACCATCATTATATATATATATATATATATATATATATATATATATATATATATATATATATATATATATATATATATATATATATATATATATATATATATATATATTACAATAGTATATATAAAAAATTTCCTGCACTCAGGAGACAATGTGTGGTTTTGCTGTGGGGGAGCTGTTTCCCTCTAGTGCTGAGTTTGATGCTGACCTGTTACCTCTTTGAGTCAAGGCAAAGCATCTTGGGACATATAGCCCAAATGGATGGGATTGCCCTCTTGCTGAATCATTGGGAACTACAACTACCAGATGGCTGATGGGGAAGAACAAACTGCTGGGAGAGTCTATAAAGGGAACTGGTTGAGGACAAGCATGCTCTCTTGAGACCCCAGCGTGGATCTGATTGCAGGGATTCTATGACCGTTCATGTTGCAGTCGAGTCGCGGCCTGCATCTGTAGGATAAGCCAGTGGATATTTGGAGGGACATCTCCGGGCAGCGATCCTTGGGTGTTTGGCGGCAGCCTGGAAGCCACTCCTATTCAGGTGAGCCATAACGCTGTGTGCAGAAGCCGGAGACCATCCCCTGAGCTACATTCCTGAGAGACAGCCATCATCGTCATCAGCATCATTATTATAATTTCTTGTTCTGGTGTAGTGAGCAGGCAATAGCCCAATCTTATAGACACCTTTTGTTTCTTGCATCATCTATCGTCCCTAGTGCCAAGGATCTAGGTCAAACATTATAGACACTATACTGCAGTTTGTTCAACACAGGAAGATTTGGTTCTTTGTTGATTAGTCAATTGATTTAGGTTGCTTTGCTCAGCCAATCAGATTTTTTTTTATTTTTTTATTTTTTTTGTGCGAGTGACACAGAGCTGTGAGCAGTAACCATCTCAGAGGATTCGGATCCAGGCATGCCTAATACACTTACTTGGCAGCAGGTTGTGCAGACCGAGCTAATGTTTATATTGTAAGACTAAGGCACAACAGTGATTGCATTTGTACTAGTTCCTCTGCTTTGCAGCTTAGGACTATGTCTCCTCGTCAGAGGGCTTCGGGGGGAGGTAAAAAGGGCACTAAAAAATCCCTCCCTAGATCTAGGGGTTCTGGACATGCCTGCAGGATTCCATCACCCCCTGAAAGACTGGAGACAGCCTCACAGGATGAGTCTGTACCCCTGTCAGGCTTTGCAGCCTCTCCCAATGTTAGAGTCCCTGTATATGTCACTGAAGACACTATGAAGGCTGCATTGGATGGTTTAGAAGAAAGGAGTACTACTTTTATCACAGCTTCCTTAAGGAGTAGCAGAAAAAGGGGTAGATCCCCTCCCCCTCCCCCTGCTCTGGGTACCCTATTGGATGGGCATGGGGATCAGGAGCAGTCAGACGATTCAGGGGAAGAGTACTCTTGTGCCTCCCAGGCCCTAAAAGTACAGGTGCAATATTATACTGAGTTGGTACGTACCACATACAGATTGCCCTCTGCTGAGGCTGCCATATCCTCTGTTTCCTCCTTGGGATCCTGGAAATCTCCACAGGCTGCGTATACCTTCCCAATTCATCCCTTGCTGGAAATTGTATGGTGACTGGGGTCACCCAGATAAACTATTTTTTCCTCCTAAAGAGGTTTTCCATGCTTTATCCTGTGGAGGAAAAGTTCACCAAGAAATGGGGGGGGTGCCAGAAATAGATGTGGCTATTTCTTGTGTGAATAAAAGCCTGACCAGTCCTGTGCACAATGTTCAGGGATTCAAAGATCCAACTGATAAAAAGCTGGAAACGTTATTTAAAGCCTCCTTTTCTATGGCTGGCGCTGGGGTCCAGCCTGCGGTCGCAGCAATCGGCATGTGCCAGTTCCTCAAGGAACAAATAAAGCGGGTGCTTAATCTCCTTTCCACTGAGGAGGTCGAGGTTTATGCAGACCTTCCTAAGGCCCTTTGTTTTGCGGTTGATGCCATTATGGATTCTTTTCATTTAAGCATCCCGCCTTATTCTCCTGCTGGTACACATGCGCAGGTCCCTTTTGGTTTAAGCATTGGGCAGCTAAGGTTTCATGCAAAATATATTTGACTGGATTTATGGAGAACGCTTGCTTGGGGATGATCTGGAAAAATATATCCATAAGATTACCGGGGTAAGACCACATTGTTACCGGTTAAAAAGAATAAATGTCCCTCGTTCAGCCCCTGGAGCCTCGACCTCCAGGCAATGGCGACGGCATCCCCAGTCCAATACTAGTGGAAAGGTCCAAGGGCAAAAGAAGTCTTGGGGTTCAAGGTCTGTTAAACAGAACCCCAAAACCTCCTTATGAAGAGGTGCCCCCACTTGGCCGAGTAGGGGGAAGGCTGCTGCAGTTTGTAGGCACCTGGCGGGAAAAGATTCAGGACAAATGGGTAGCCTCCATGGTGTCTCTAGGCTACAAGCTCAATTTCCGGGACCTTCCGCCATCTCGTTTCCTGAGGTCAAGAGTCTCCAAAGATCCAGAAAAAAGGAGACCCTTGTTTCTGGCCTTAGAACATGTACTATCCCAAGGGGTAGTTACAGAAGTGACCCCAGAAGAGCAAGGCTCAGGTTTCTATTCAGGCCTCTTTATGGTTCCAAACCCGAACGGGGATGTCAGACCTGAATCCATTTTCAGACATTAGTTCTTTCCTCATGGAGTTAATCTGCTCAGTAGTTTCCACCCTTCAGGGAGGAGAATTCTTGGCGTCAGTGGACATCAGGGATGCATATTTACATGTGCCAATATTTCCTGCTCACCAAAGATTTCTAAGGTTTGCGGTGGATCAGCACCACAGACCTAGGCTAGGTCCTCAATCTAGAAAAGCCTTTCTTATGGCCCCTAAAAAGGCTGGAGTATTTGGGCATGGTCATAGATACAGTCCAAAACAGAGTATTTTTACAGGGGTCAAAAGTCGAAGCCATAAAGGATTTGGTCCGGGTAGTCATAGCAAGGAAAAATCCCTCCATTTGACTATGTATGAGACTATTAGGGAAAATGGTGGCCTCTTTCGCCCAGTTCCACTCAAGGTCTTTGCAGAGCAGCATCCTCTCTGCCTGGAACAAAAGAGTACAAGCCTTGGATCTTCCAATGTGCTTATCACCATGGGTATGCCAGAGCCTCAATTGGTGTTTGCTGACCAAGAATCTACTGAAAGGAAAATCCTTTGTTCCAGTTACTTGGAAAGTCATAACCACAGATGCCAGCCAGCACTGTGATCCATAGGAGGAGATGCTGCTTGTACAGCCCGCCCTTTGTGCCACATTGCCCAGATAGGAGAATCAAGGGGGGTGGTGCAAGGGCCCCCTGCACACTCTCCTGCCCCCCCCTCTCCTCCACCACCACACTCTCCTGCCCCCTCCCAGTGCTCTCCTCCACCACCACTCTCTCCTGCCCCCCCCCCACAGCTCTCTCCTCCCCTGTTCTTGCTGCTCTCCCCATCCTTCTCTAGCCACCATCCCAGTGCTCTCCCCACACTGTAATCCCCCCAGTGCTCTCCACTCCTCCCAGTGCTGCCCCCCGTTCTCCCCCCTAGTACTCTCCCCCCTGTACTATCCTCCCCCCAGTGCTCTCCACCACCACCACCCTCTCCTGCCCCCCCTGTGCTCTCCTCCACCACCACACTCTCCTGTCCCCTCCCAGTGCTTCCCTCCACCACCACACTCTCCTGCCCACATGCTCTCTTTCACCACCACACTCTCCTGCCCCGCCCCCCAGTCTCTCCTCCACCGCTACACTGTCCTGCCCCTTCCAGTGCTCTCCTCCACCGCTACACTGTCCTGCCCCTTCCAGTGCTCTCCTCCACCACCACACTCTCCTGCCCCTCCCCCCCAGTGCCCTCCACCACCACCCTCTCCTGCCCCCCCCAGTGCTCTCCTCCACCTCCACACTCTACTCCACCACCACACTCTCCTGCCCCCCAGTGCTCTTTCACCGCCAGTCTCTCCTCCACCACACTCTCCTGCCCCCTCCCCAGTGCTCTCCTCCACCGCCACACTCTCCTCCGCCACACTCTCCTGCCCCCTCCCCAGTGCTCTCTTTCACCGCCAGTCTCTCCACCGCCACACTCTCCTGCCCCCCCCCCCACAGCTCTCTCCTCCCTTGTTCTTGCTGCCCCCCTGCTCTCCAGCTCTCCCCTTCCTTCTCTAGCCACCATCCCAGTGCTCCCCCCGGGTTCTCCACCCCTCCAGTGCTCTCCCCTCTGTGATCTCCCCCCTGTTCTCCCCCCCCCCCCCCGTGCTTTCCAGCTCTCCACATCACTCTCCAGCCCCCCATTCTCCCTACCCCTGTTCTTTCTGACCTCTTGGTGCTCTCCAGCCCCCCCCCTGCTCTCCACCCCTGTTCTTTTTGGCTCCCCCCAGCAATCCTCACCTCCTGTAGTCTCCACTCCCTCCCTGCATTTTGCCCCCACCCATGTGCTCTCCAATCCTATCAGTGCTCTCAAGCCCTGTTTTTCTGCCCCCCCCAGTGCTCTTCACCACCCCACACTCTTAGCCCCCCCAGTGATCTCAGCCTACCGTGCTCTCCACCCCTGTGAGCTCCACTCTCCCCTGCTCTTTGCCCCCACCCATGTGTTCTCCAACCCCGCCAGTACTCTCTGCTCCCCCTTCTCTCCACTTCCCCAGGACCAGAGGACAGGCTGACCGGGGACGGAAAATGAGGACGGCTGAAGGTGCAGGTGGCCAGGGACCACTCCATCTCACAGCAAACAGATCCTCTGGAAGGAGCACCGTCCCCATCCAAAACGAAAACAGACCCTGCCTGCTGCTGGCCATCATGGATATCCTGCTGGCATGCAAGGTACTGTACCCAGCATCAAAACACACCTTCCCACAGACAGGGACTGCAGACTGGGACATGGGGCACAGGAGGGGCTGCATTTGATGGGCACTGGTGAGGCTGCTTTTGATGGGCACTGGTGAGGCTGCGTTAAGCTCTTGCATCAAGTCTGCAGTCTCTGACCATCTCCTGTAGCATGTCTGCAGTCTCTGAGGGAGTCTGGAGAGGAGTCAAGAGTGGGAGCACCACTGGGATGGGGGTCATGGGGAAAAGTCAGACTTGTGTGGACAGGAGACTATAGGATAAAACCAGAGCCACCAAGCTAGAGCCGACCGACTGAGCCCTGCACAGTGCACCTGAGAGGAGGTCAGTGACAGCACCGCCAGCCAGTCGGGGGGGGGGCACTGATGTAAGGGGGGAGTGAATACAATAATGTAAGGGAGCACTGATTTAAAGGGTTTCCTCCTTATATTAGTAACTCACCCCCCTTACCTTAGTGTATTCTTTCTGCAGAAGGTGCCCCCCCATGTTTGTGTGTGTGTGTATGTATGTATATATATATATATATATATATATATATATATATATATATATATTATACTCTTTTCATCAAATGTGCTTTAAAATTTATGTTTTTTTTTTCCTTTCATGAACAAGAAAATAATGACGTTATGCTGTTGGGCTGGTATGAAATTTTTTCCAGGGCTGGTTTTTATTCCCAGTCCAGCCCTGGATGGCAGAAGGAAGACCTTGGGTTCTTCAGCTGCGTCCAGATCTACTCTCACAGGATCCAATATTCCATCCTGCCCTACGAAGTCTGAATTTGGCAGTTGAGACCCACATTCTGAAGGGTCGTGGCCTCTCTGAGCCAGTCTTGTCCACCCTAGTTAATACTAGGAAGGCGGCTTCCAGACTCATCTACTACAGAATCTGGAAGGCATATGTTTCCTGGTGAATCCAGGCAGTGCCATCCCAGAAAGTATGCCATCAGCAGGATTCTTGCCTTTCATCAATTGGGCGTAGAAATGAAGCTAGCCTTGAGCACTATCAGGGGCCAGATCTCGGCCTTGTTGGTATGCTTTCAGAAACTGCTTCCTCCTCATTCCCTGGTCCGGCCCTTTGTTCAAGGGGCACTATGCTTGAATCATTGCACCATGCTTCTTTAGTTCTTTTGACAAAGAAGTTGGTTTTTCTGGTAGCCATATCCTCGGCTAGAAAGGTATCGGAGTTAGCAGCTCTTTCTTAAGAGCCATATTTGATTATTCACAAAGACAGGGTGGTGTTGCGTCCTCACCTGACTTTTCTGCCTAAAGTGGTTTCAGGATTCCATCTGAATCAAGATGTGGTCCTACCATCTTTTTTTTCCAGATCCGCAGTCCATGGAGGAGAAGTTGTTACACTTCTTTAGATCAGTCTTTCTCAACCTTTGCAACACAGAGGAACCCTTGAAATAGTTCTCTGGTCTCAGGGAACCCCTGCTAAAAATGAGAAATCTACAACTCATGATACATTAGTGTGATGGTCAGTGGGAAGAATGGTCCTTACAATTGTGGTCATTGGGAAGAATTATCTCCTTACAGATAGCTAAAAGATCAATGGTGTCACTGGTAACTTAACTGAGAGGCAGAAATTGCCAATGCTGAAGGAACCCCTAGCAACCTTTGGAGGAACCCTGGTTGAGAATCACAGCTCTGGAGGAACCCTAAAGTTCCACTGAACCCTGGTTGAGAATCACTGCTTTAGATGTTGTAAGAGCAGTCAGAATCTATCTGCAGGCAACGGCTCAGATACGAAAGACTGATTGTCTATTTATTCTGCCAGAAGGTCCCAAAAAGGGCCAGGCAGCGTCAAAATCCACTATCTCTAGATGGTTTTGACAGGTTATTGTTCAGGCTTATGCTGTAAAGAAAAAGATTCTTCCTTTTTCAGGTTACTGCACGCTCAACTTGAGCAGTTAGTGCTTCATGGGCAGTGCATCACCAGGCCCCCATGGCTCAGATCTGCAAGGCTGCAACTTGGTCTTCAGTCAATACATTCACTAGACTCTATCAGGTGGATGTAAGAGGGCATGAGGATGCTGCTTTCAGGCACAGTGTGCTGCAGGCAGCAGTTTAGATCCTCTTGTCCATTGGTGGTCTATGTTTTCTGATCTGTGTCTTCCTCCCCTCAATTTAGGCATTGCTATAGGACATCCCACTAAGTAATTAATTATCAAAGTCTCTGTGTCCCGTGATGTATGAACAAGAAAATATGATTTTTTTTTTTAAATACAGCTTACCTGTGTAAAATCCTTTTCTTGGGAGTACATCATGGGACACAGACCTCCTGCCTCTCTTCGGGATTATACATTGGGATAGTTATTGCTTTGCTACAAAACTGATGTACTCTCCATATGGGAGGGGTTATATAGGTGAGGAACTTGCCTTGTAATTGGGGTTGCCAGTGTCCAAATGCCTGATGGTGACAATCTAACCCACTAAGTAATTATCAAAGTCTCTGTGCCCCGTGATGTATTCAGATTTTACAGGTAAGCTGTATTTAAAAAAAAATCCTAATATTCCTTCTTTCAGTTTTTATGAATGTTGCCCATTAAGGTTGGCTATTGTCCAGTCTAAAGCCTGCTACACACTGTATGCTGGGCTAAACCAAAAAAACCTGACAGATCACTGTACGAACACACGCAGTGTTAGTGCAGCGATCTCCCCCACTCCCACCAGAACACGGCTGTCGATGCTCTCCTCTCAGCCATTGGACTGCCTACCACAGAGCAGGTGCAAAAGGGCACCGTTTTGTGGAAGGCAACACACTCACTGATTTATTGTTAGCCCAGCATACCAGACAATAGAAGTGTTACTGTGCAGAGTCCATACATACAGAATAAGAACAGATACTGACAATTACACCCAGCATACAGGACAAGAGAAGGGGTACTGTGCAGAGTCCAGGGGAGATACTGAGAATGTGGTGCAGCCAGGAAACACAACAGTTGTGCCTTGTACACACGGTCGGGCATTCCGACAACAAAATCCATCAGATTTTTTCAGATGGATGTTGGCTCAAACTTGTCTTGCATACACATGGTCGCACAAAGTTGTTGAATTTCCAATTGTCAAGAACGCAGTGACATACAACATGTACAACAGGACTATAAAAGGGAAGTTCAGCACCACGTGGCACCCTTTGGGCTTCTTCTGCTGATCTTGTGTTTATCGCGTTAGTAGAAGTTTGGTTAGAGACGATTCACGCTTTTCAGACTTGTGCTTCAGATCGTTCCTGCTCTTCAGTTTGTGCTTGTCGATGCGTATCCGCTTATTAGTGCATGTAGTCAGTTCACATTTGTTTGTCATTGCGTGCTATTTTAGATAGTACTCTTTGATCCTCAGTGCTTATTGTCTGCTCGTTGCTGATTTTCAGTTCGTTCTTTCAGGCCTTGCTGTTTTATCACTACTTTCTGTTAGTCCGTTCTGACCACCGTTTTGAAGCCATGTTGCATTTACGTACTCGTCGTAGAGTTCATGCTATGCAGGGGCTTGGTGTTGGGCTTTTAGCTTTGACCCAAGCCCAGTTCATGGAATGGAGCAAGAATTGGTTGCTCGAGCGCGACCAATTCTCGCACATGCCTTTTGCTTCGTGAGATGCGGCAGAATAATCCTGACAATTCCTGAAATCATCTCAGGATGACAGACCCTGTTTTTCACCGTCTGTTGGCTTTGCTGACCCCTTTTTATCAGCAGGCAGGATACCTGTATGATGCAAGCCATCACTCCATAGCAGAGGCTAGTTGCCACGTTGCGGTACTTGGCGACGGGGAGCAGCCTTCAGGACCTCAAGTTCTCGACAGGCTTCTTCCCCCAGGCTCTGGGGCTCATTATCCCAGAGACCTATTTTGCCATCATCCAGGTCCTGCAGAATGACTGACTATATTATGGTAAGTTTTCTCCTTTAACATCACATTCTATGTATTTAATGTTTGCTAATATATTGTATTTCTTTCATCATTCTCTAATTACCATGATTGAAATATGCTGTAATATGCTGTGCCCCTTTGTCCTCATGCATGCTGGAAGCTTTTAAAGTTTTCTATTTATTTTTTTCCCCCCTTCATGCATATTTGCCTTCACTAACCTCCCCAGCATGCTCTTCTTGGGCCCATATACACCTATAGCTTAGTCACTTAGCAATGTATTTTGTCAGCTCCATAGTAGTGCTTTCCCCTAAACACCTCCTAAAATGTGTACAAATGTTATTTATGTCCTTAAATTCCAACCAAACCAACATATTTGTATATAACATTATTTTTGGTAACCTTAATATAACTGACCGTTTTTGAGGAAACGGGCATGTATCAAAGCATAACATACAGAACTGAGGAACTTGCAAAGTTCAACTTTGAAAAGTGATGATAATATCAGACATGAGTATGTCCAAACTGTGTTGATATTGCCTTCATCACATGGGGTGTCACCCCTGTAAAAGCCAAATTTGTAAGATGCACACAAATTTGGATTCAAAATGGGCATTTTTCTCCTGATCCCATGCCTAATGTCAACATGTGCTATCTCCCATCATGGGGGATCAATGTACGTGTTTTGGAGGTGCAACCCCTTCATCTTAGCAGCGAAGGAAGAGATTGCACCCACAAAATGCCTACATTGATCTCCCATGATGACATGTTGACACTGTGTGCATCTTTCAAATTTGGCTTTTGTCAAAATATAAAACTGTTTTGTAAAAGATAAACTCGATGCTAGCTAGTTTTGTGTGTTTCAGATTCTCCTTAAAACATCAATGATGCTCTTAATTTTTTGTTGAACATCATTGTTGTTTTTTTTGAGATTATCTAAATCGCGATTGCACACCATTATCTCCCCAATGAGGATCTGGGCACTTTCACTGGTAAAATGCGATTCTTCTTCCACAACATCCACATCACTTAAAAATAAACATAAAACACACCATATATGTATTATAAATATGCAGGCATTCAACTCTTACCTGAATCTGTGGTCTTGGACACTCACCTGTTGTGGTGCCAATTTTGTAAATTTCAACAACCTCTCCTTTCTCCTCCCCCCTCCTCTTCTGGTTTTTGGATTTCCCCTTCTTTGGGAGGTGTGGGGTCCCTGGTGTACTCAGAGGTTCCGAGTCTTCTCTCCCCTATGAGAATGTAAAAAAGGAACACTTAGCACACAGATATTTGAGGGCACAAATAGGAAGATGAAACATTGCTTGGAAGTGTCGTACAATTGTCTTTTTTTGCAGAGTTCAAAGCTGAAATCATTATTTTAGATACTTTCTCTAGCTGGAATACTTGCCTGTTTTGTGAAAGTTTCACAGATGGAGACACTCCTATAGTATCCACTGGAGCATGTGTGTGGGACACCCTAATAAAAAGGGTGTCCTGGTGTCCCACACTAGTGCTCCTGAGTCCAGATGTGTTAATGGCTGCTGAGCGTCCTCTCCTTTACACTGAATCAAATTTGCATTTCATTCTAGTTACAAAACCCTATAGACAGCAAACTTCCTTTGACTAGAAATAGGCCTGAACAAATGTAGTTAACTGCAACTTTCCAAAACATCGTATTTGAAGTGGGCGAACAAATGATGTTTACTACGAATGATTGAACCCATGAACATGAAAGTGGCAATTTTAAACTGTACAACAATAAAGAAAAGCACATGGAGCAGCACGAAAATAATAATAATAATAATAATAATAATAATAATAATAATATGAACACAAGTCAAATGCTTACTTTTTTGAAGAACTCTCTTGATCTTTCTGTACTGATCATGCTCCCTCAGTTTCAGGTCTGACCAGCGTTTCCTCAGTTGATCCTTGGATCGTCGTACCTCAAAATTCTTCTGCAGACTCTTCACAGCTTTAGCCATGATCTTGGCCTTTCTGACAAAAGACCCAGAAAGGGGGGCAACGTCTCATGTGTGAGGAACTAATTTACCTCACACTAAACAAGGAGTTGAGGGGTGAAATCGCCCCAAAAATCATCCTCTTCCTCTTCCCTCAGTCGCTGTCATTAAGGCTGCTATTCACATCTAGTGAATTGAGATCATGGGCAGAATCGCTGTGATTCTGCCCACAATTCCAAATCGCACTGAAATGCTGGCAAAACGCAGTGCACGTGTCATGTATTTCATTCATCTTTAGTGGACCCTAAATTGCAGTGTGGTTTTGGTTATTGGTTGAATGACAAATTGCTCAAAATCACAGCAAAACCACACTATGTCTTGGTGCATATAAAAATGGAAAACAAACACGTGCTACATTTTGCCAGCATTGTAGTGCAATTTTGGAATTGCGGGCAGAATCACGGCGATTCCGCCCACAATCTCAAATTGCTAGATGTGAACAGGGCCTAACACAACAGCAATGGAAGACTCCCCCCAGCCTCAATCACCAACTTTGCCAGTTGTCACACAATCGGGGGTGGACTAACTACTCATGGGGCCCCTGGGCAATTTGAGATCATGGGGCCCCAGGTTTAAAGATGGCTGATGTGACACATTAATTGGTACCCAATAAAGGTACCAGGAGCATATCGCGGTCAGTGGCACCTTAACAGCATTATGGGCTCCTGGGCAAAGTAATGCACTTGAGCCTTTACCAGTGAGATGGTAACCTGCAGCAGGCATACCATGGTACACAGTGGGTGTGGCTGAATTATACCACATATTAAGTGTGGCTTTTTATAAAAAAAAAATTCTTAATGGGGGGGGGTTGGTGATATATAAAAATCTTTGTAGATCAATGTGTGCCCTGAACTCTTAAAAATTTTGATCAGGAGCCAACTTGAGTCCTAAATCCATCTGCCTTAATTCTGCATCTGTGAACTGTATTGTTGTCTTTCTTTTTGCGGTGCCCACCTCTGAATCCTCTTGGTCTCTTACTCCTTCTTCCTCTCTTGTATACGTGTGTGGTGTTACGGTTATCCATGTTGGTGTTTGAGTGTAAGGTGTATGTTGTGCCGGTGGTGGTGGTGCCCAATATGGTGGTTGCTGCCAAAATGTTCCTCTAATTTTTCCTCCTCTTGTAGAGCTGCAGAGCTGCAGAACTCTGGCCAAAATGAGAATCCCAATTTTATTGCTTAGAATAAAAAGATCACGATTCTTACAAAGTAAAATATTTCACATTATACAAAAAGCTATTGAGCTAACTTTACTGGTTCGTTTTCATTTATTTATTTTATTCATTAACCGGTTCCCGACCGGTGCACGCCTGTGTACATCGGCAGAATGGCACGGGCAGGCATATTGGCGTACAGGTACGTCCAATCTTTATTGCCGCCCTGCCATCGTGAGCGTGCCGTGTCGGGACCCACATGAGTCCGAACGCGGGTCCCGCGGACTCGATCGCCGTGGGAGTACCCGCGATCATCTCACGGGGCGGCTGAATGGAGAAATGCTGTTGTAAACAGCATTTCCCCATTCTGCCTAGCGACTAGTGATGCTGATCTCTGCTCCATTTGATTGGAGCAGAGATCCGTGTTCACTAAATGAAAGCCCAGCCCCCCACAGTTAGTAACACACCCCTAGGAACACTTAACCCCTACACTGCCACCCACTGGTTAACCCCTTCGCTGCCAGTGTCATTTACACAGGAATCACTGCATTTATATAGCAGTGATTGCTGTATAAATGACTATGGTCCCAAAAATGTCCGATGTGTCTGCCATAATGTCGCAGTCACAATAAAAATCGCTGATTGCCGCCATTACTAGTAAAAAAAAATTATTAATAAAAATGCCATAAAACTATCCCCTATTTTGTAAACGCTATAACTTTTGCGCAAACCAATCAATCGCTTATTGGGTTTTTTTTTTTTTTTTTACCAAAAATATGTAGAAGAATACGTATCGGCCTAAACTGAGGGAAAAAATTGTTTTTTTTGTATATTTTTGTGGGATATTTATTATAACAAAAAGTAAAAAATAATGCATTTTTTTTCAAAATTGTCGCTCTATTTTTGTTTATGGCACACAAAATAAAAACCGCAGGGGTGATCAAATACCACCACAAGAGAGCTCTATTTGTGGGGAAAAAAAAGATGTCAATTTTGTTTGGGAGCCACGTCGCACGACCGCGCAATTGTCAGTTAAAGCGACGCAGTGCCGAATCGCAAAAAGTCGTCTGGTCTTTGACCAGCAAAATGGTCTAGGGCTGAAGTGGTTAAAGTAATTTTTTCAAAAAAAAATTGCATTTGAAAGACCGCTGCACAAATCCAGTGTGACATTAAAACGTTGGTTGTAATATTTTTTTCTCTAGTGTGTCTACTAAAAATAAATATATTTAACTTGAAACCAACAAATGTCAGAAAAAGGTTTAGTGTTTTAAGTGGTTAAACTTTCCTCAGTTACACATAAAACCTATTCCATTGACAGATTGTTACAATGTTTATACTTAGTTCAACTTCTAAAGAATGTTGTGATTCTTGGCAGACTGCCCGTTTTTTTTTCTTCCTTTCTTTTGAAGGCTGTCAGATTCGGAAGAGCAGAGAGAATTCTTTGCATAGCAAGAATCGTGAAACACTTTTTTGTCAAGATCACAATGGGGAAAAAAATTGTGATAACGATTAATCATCCAGCTCTATCCTCTTGGTACATGTCTGCCCCCTCTCTCGGTCCCTTGTATGGGTATTTGTAGCCCTGAGCTGTTTCTTGATTGGGGTAACCCAGGGTCCCACTTGCTGGTGTTTGTGAAAAACCTTCCTATAGGGGTCCTCATGTTGATCTCGTGTGGTAGCATATGCATGTCGATTATCTAGTGGTGTAAACCTATTATGCGTTGGTATGTTGTAATTGGGAGGATATTCAGGTACTTTAGGACTTTAGCAAGGCTATAGTGTAGGACCCATTGATATTGGGGTACTTTGAAGCAGTAGTGGGCTCAAACACTATGTGGCCATATAGTGTGACCAAATCCCCATATTTTTTGCTTATTTGCTGAATATGTTCAGGTGTTTTAAATAGCCTTGCAGGATTTAAATGTCATTTTATTATGTGCGCACTGTAATCTTTTCCTCTTTGTTGGTCTTATAGCTGCACCGTCTAATGTTATGCATTCTTAGGGTGTGCCCCCCCAAGTCTATCTTTGTTTATCCCTCAGATTGGGTGCTCTCCAATAGATGAATCCTGGCCTGGCTGGTAAGAGCTTGGCCAGAGTGTTGTCTTGGAGAAGGATAGGCCAATTTTTTTGGATTATTTTTTTCAAATTCCTTACAATGTCTGATCGTTGGAAGCCAGCACTATACCAAATTCTTTCTCCTTTTTTTTTTTAATCCTTCAAAAGTTCCCTCCTGTCCATTGCTTTCACTTGCGTTTTATTTTTTTATTTTTTTGCCTAAGCGGGCAGATCGTACGGCCAACATAAATCAGACCACAAGGGCACGTGAGGCCATAGACAACAAGTTCAGAGGAACAATTGTAAAATTGGTCAAGCATATAGGTCTTGCCTTTTGGAAATGAATGATTTCTGTCCATGTTCAACAAAGGAACAGGTTTTGGAACGACTTTTTTTTTACACTGATACATACCAACCAAGGGTATGAGAATGGAAAGGTATTCTTTGTCGGCAAATTTCCTTTTTAACAAAATACTAGAAGCTGCATAGTCACTATCCAAAGTACAGTTCTGTCTCAGGCGGCAGAACTGTCCTTTGGGTATGTTTAGAGTCCACTTAGGGTAATGGCAACTACTAAAATGTAGAAAAGAGTTGCCGGCTGTAGGTTTTGTGTAGTTTTTTGATATTCTAGTTTCACCAATATGGTCTAATTCTAAGTCAAGGAAGGCCAGGCTGGTCGGATCGAAGACATGAGTGAAGGCTAATCCATAGGGGTTACAATTATAGTAGTCCAGAAAGGAGGCAATGAGGTTGGAGGGACCAACCCAGATCACTATCAGATCGTCAATATAACGTCCAAAGAAAACGATGTTAGCTGAAAAGGGGTTGTTGTGCCAAATTAAAAAAAAATTCCCAGTAACCCATTGCCAGATTAGCATAAGAGGTGGCAAAATTAGCTCCCATAGCAGTTCCCTCAACCTGTAGATAAGTTATCATCAAAATTGAAGTAATTGTGAGTCAAACAAAACCTTGTGACCTCTAAAATGAAGGCAGCTTGTCTAGGGTTAATAAAAGGATCTTGGGCAAGAAAAAATTCCAGGGCTAATAAACAAAATTGATGTGGGATAGAAGTATAGAGGGAGGTGACATCTAAGGAAAGCCATATGTATGTCTATAAGGCATTAAAAGTTCTAAGAGGTGTGAGCCATCTCTGATGTAGGAAGGCAACTGCTGAACTATCGGCTGTAGATATAGATCTATATACTGGCTGAATCCAGACGTCCCACTATCCATGGCAGCCACAATGGGTCTGCCAGGGGGAGATGTGAGGTTTTTATGTATTTTGGGCAAATGGTAGAAGTAAGGAACCTGGTAAAAACTTTTTCCGAGGAAGGAGGCTTCCATTTTATTAATCACTCCCTTATCGAGAGATGACTGAATTAAACAATCGGCCTTAGTAGCGAATTCACTGGTGGGATCTTTTTTAAGTTTGTTGTAGGTAGTGTTGTCAGAGAGGAGTCTGTGAGCCTCTTTGATATAGTCAGCTTTATCCTGTATAACTATACCTCCACCCTTGCCAGCGGTTTTTATGATATCTGTGGTTTGAATCAGAGATTCTAGGGCTCGAGTTTCAGCGACAGACAAATTGTTTATGGGGTGGAATGGAGTAGGATGACTGATAAAGTTTTAGGAAATCTGCATACACAACTCTGTAGAAGCTTTCCAAGTAGGGGCCCTTAGACTGGGCGGGGTAAAAAACAGATTCGGTTTGAATGAAGAGTGGGCTATAGGTGGTGAGGTGGCCAAATGCTGTGTGAAGAGACTCAATGTGTCATCTTCCTCATTTAGAGATTCTAGAATGTCTATTATAGAATGTCTATTATATCTCCATCGTACTCAAAGTAATTAGAGGGTGGAACAGGTGGGGAGGGAACAGCATCATTGTTGGTAGATTTATTTTTGTTTAGCGTAAAAAAAATCTTTTGAGAGAGATTCCGAATATATCTATTCAAATCTTTTAATTGGAGAAATGGGTTGGGTTTGTTTATGGGAGCTAAATTAAGTCCTCTACTGAGCAAGCTAGTGTTGGCAGTGGAAAGTTCCCGTGAAGATAAGTTGAAAATCTTTATAGTTAGCAGAGTTTTTGTGAATTTGTCTCTGCACTTTTTTCGTCCTCCTCCTACAACCTCTCCGGTGAGTATTCTTTTTCTCCGGTTGGTTTTAGAAGGACTGTGTACTAAAAAAAGAGGGATCGATATGTGGGGAAGGGCAAGGATCGTTGGATATAGATGTGGATGAAATAAGAGGGAGGGGTAGAGTATGAGGAAAAAATAGAAACATCGGTATTGGGAGAATTAGTGGTGTCTCTCAAGTTGGGTTTGGGTGGATGGGCAACAGGATGACTGGTGGTAAGGCCTACCTGCACCTCCATGCAGTCATCCATAGGATTTGTGGGCATGTTTGGGTCTAATGGGGCAATAGTGTCATTAGGCTGAGCAGTATTTTGTGAGGGCTCAGGTCGGTGACCATTTGACTGACGGGGGAGGAGCATAGTGGCAGTAGTTGCAAGATTACCACTTTTACTGGCATAGGAAGGTCTGTTATAAAATTTGTTGAGATCAGCCAATAAGTTATGATTTTTTACGGTAGAATTGTTTTGTACTGTGTGGCCAGTGGCACTGGACGAAGAATGCTGAGATTTGTATTTAACATGGAGGTTTTCCATAAAGGGAGGAGGACGATAATGATGACGAGGTGGTAGTTGAATGAGGGTTTGTGTAGGGAAGTGGGGAATGGGAGGGTGCATACTAGAAGGATAAAATGGTTGTGAAGGGAGGCGTCCAGTATCGAAGGTAAGTATAGATTTTTGCTTCCAATTAAACACCCGGTTTAAATTGAAATCATCCAGGTCTCTTTTTAAATTTGCCTAATTTCATTTTGATTAGGAAGTCTTCATCAGACTTAGTATTTTTCTTCAGAATACCAAGCCAGTAGAATGGAACAGTGACCTTCTGGTCAATGATTCCTTTGGCTAGGGTAGTTATTTCTAATTTAAGTTTTTCACAAAGATGAAATCTGTGCTCTATTAGAATTTCCATCCATTTAGACGTGCAAAATTTAGAGATGTTTTCCCAATCCTTCTTGCTAGTAGCATTAAGGAAGGGGCATTCTTTTGTGACCCTTATGCTGCGTACACACGATCAAACAATCCGGTGGACTCTAGTCCGCCGGACAATGCCCCCATGTGTGGGTTCCGGCTGACTTTTTTTTTTACCCAAAAGTCCGGCGGACTAAAAGTAGTTTTGCACCAAAATATGTAGTCCGGCGGACAATACAGCCGTGTGTGTGCTAGTCCGCCGTATTTTTGAAATGAACTGACTTTTCCCACGCAGAGAAAAGTCCATTCATTTTGAGCATGGCTCTAGGTAGCTGGGACCAGCGAATGAAGCGTCGCTGGCTCTGTCACCTGGTATGGACTTAAAGGGGAAGCCCTATGCCAAAAAAACGTTGTGGGGGTCCCCCCCCCCAGGTCCATATCAGACCCTTATCCAAGCACTCAACCTGGCCGGTCAGGAAAGGGGGTGGGGACGAGCGAGCGCCCCCCCCCCCCCTGAGCCGTACCAGGCCGCATGCCCTCAACATGGGGGGTGCTTTGGGGAAGGGGGGGCCACGCGCCCCCCCACCCCAAAGCAACTTGTCCCCATGTTGATGAGGACAAGGGCCTCTTCCCAACAACCCTGGCCATTGGTTGTCGGGATCTGCGGGTGGGGGGCTTATCGGAATCCATGAGCCCCCTTTAATAAGGGGGCCCCCGGATCACAGCCCCCCCACCCTATATGAAGGAGTATGGGGTACAATGTACCCCTACCCATTCACCTGTGAAAAAAATGTAAAAAAAAACACAACACACAGGGGTTAAAAATAATTTTTCTCTAGTCGTCTGTCCAGGACCGCACTAGAGAGAGAGGCTCCACCTCCAGAGGCAGGAAACGCAATCCAGATCTTTAAAGGGCTGTCTCCGTCCCTTCTCCTTCACTCTTTGTGTTTCCTCCACCAGAGGAGGCGGCTGGATCAGGAGCTCTCCTTCCCCCCCTGACGGTGGGAGTGCCCATAAGTTTAGGTAGCAGACATCTGAGGTCCTCCGGTTGGGTTGACGGCAGCTACGAATCGGCATTCTTCTGGAAGCCCGGGGAGGGCTGGCGTTCCCTCGCCTGATGATAGGTTCGGATTTGGGTGCGAAGTCAGGCGGGCACAGGCATCGAGTTCCAGGCTATGGAACGCAGGAGGAGGACAGAGGACTTCCGGCAATCCACTTCCGGTTCGTGCGGCGAGTGTGGACGATCGGAACCTTGGCGGCTATTTTAAAAAGCCCCGGCCACATAACGATCGTGCTGCATCACAAACTAAGGGAAAAGCCTCCAGGCGGTCAGGCAAGATTCCGATCGGATATGGATGCAGTAGAGAGTGGCAGTGGAGCCGAACCAGCTCAGGTAGGCAAACACAGAGGTGTCTTGTACCTACAGGGCTGGGAGCGAGGGGGGAGTGATGGACTAATCAATGCAAAGGCATTATGAAATGGTCCAGGTGTGATTTTTCTCCCTCCCTCTCTCAAACAGGATCCAGACTAAAGTGTCTTGCGAATCCTGTTAGCGGTTGGTGGGGTGCACATAGGTGTTTGGTGAAGGCATCCTATTTTTGCTAAGGTTTCACTGATGTTAGCTTGTCTGTTTTTTCCTTCCTTTCTTCTCTCCTTCTCTTGTCTTAGGCTCTGCCCAAAGAACCAGAGAGGTCAGGGGGGAAGAAGAGATGTCCTTCATGTATGAATAAATTAAAAGAATGATGGTCTAAGCCCCTTTGTAAACTGTGCATGGACAAATTGGTCTATAAGGAAGCTACGAGGGCTTGTAAGGATTTGATTTCTGGGGTACAGAAAGAAATTCTATCGATGAAGACAATGCTAGTGAACCTTGAGACCCAAAACCAGCCGCAGTCCCCCCTGCTTCCACCCCAGAGGAAGGTGACGAATCGGGGGAAGAGGAATTCGATTCACTGGATGGCCTAAGTGAGACGGCATCATCCAGAGATATTCCTGCTCAAGGGAGAAGCTCTCCCAGATACAGGCTCTCACTCGAGTAGGTAGATGCCTTACTGGGGGTGATCTATGAGATGCTCGAAATTAAAGAAGAGCCAGTCTCCCGGTCCCTCCATGACCGGATGTATCAAACCCTAAAGGAAGATTCAGCCAGGGTTTTTCCAGTTCATAGCACACTGGTAGATTCAATCAAGAAAGAGTGGGAGGAGCCAGAGAAAAAGCTATTTTTTCCTAAAAGTATGAAGTTGAGATTCCCCTTCAGTGAAGAACCCCACTTGCGTCTGGAACAAAGTACCTAAGGTAGACACAGCTTTTTCCCAGTGTGCAAAATCAACAGACCTCGCCTTTGAGGACATGGGTGTCCTTAAGGAACCCATGGATAAGAGGATGGAGGTGCTGCTGAAGAGGTCATGGGAAGTAACCATGACTAATTTAAAACCTGCAATGGCCACAACAATAGTGGCTCACAATTTGGAGGTCTGGCTGGAACAATTGCAAAGCCATTTGCAAGGAGTAACCTCCAGAAAGGAAATCCTGGATTCCTTTCCTATGCTACATAAAGCAGCAGGTTATATGGCTGATGCCTCTGCAGAGTCGGTCAAATTGTCAGCCAGGACCGCTGCCCTCATAAACGCATCTTGTAGGGCACTTTGGTTGAAATCTTGTTCAGGAGACTCAGCCTCAAAAGTGAGGTTATGTGGCATCCCCTTTGAGGGAGACCTCTTGTTCGGGCAGGATCTTGAGAAGGTCCTGGACCGTACTGCAGACAAGAAGGCCTTTCCTGTTAAAACCAAAAAGAGTGCAGGTAAGCGCTTTTTTTCATCCCCAAAGGCGGGGACAGTCACAAGGACAGACCTCCTAAGGTGTCAACCCCTAAAAAACAGTGGCTGGGAGGAAAACAGAAAAGTTATCTTTTTTCCTCTTCTAAAAAAAACACTAAATCCCAGTGACTTGGTTCCTGTGGAGGGAAGACTGGGGCAGTTCCTCTCACAGTGGGAAGACTACCCCAAATACTTTTATTCTGAGGATCATCAGGGAGCGTTACAAAATACAGTTCAAACACACTCCACCTACAAGGATGTGTTTGACCAAGCCTCCCAAGGATCCTCAGAAAGCGACAGCTTTGTTGTCGCAAATTGGCAATTTAATAGACCAGAGGGTTCTAGTGCCAGTTCCATCACAGGAAATAAACCACGGTTTCTACTCGCATGTGTTTGTAGTAAAGAAACAGTCAGGCAAATTCCGGTCAATTTTGAATCTAAAGTTACTAAACAAGTGGTTAACTTACAAAAAATTCCAGATGGAAACAATTTTTACAGTGAGGTCAATACTCCCTCCAAATTTGTTTCATGGCCTCCCTCAATCTGAGGGACGCGTACCTACACATCCCCATTAGAGATAACGCTCAAAAGTATTTGAGGATAGCAATTCTATGGGGGAAGGCAGACCCGATACTTCCAATTCAGGGCTCTGCCATTCGGTCTATCTTCCTCCCCCAGGATATTCACCAAGGTCCTGGCGGAAGCATTGGCTCCCCTGAGACTGAAAGGGGTCGCCGTCATACCATACTTGGACGACCTTTTATTCTTCGCCCCCTCAAAGCTCCAACTGTAGGGAGATCTGAGGGTAGCCATCTCTTCTCTAAAAAGGCTGGCGTGGTTAATAAACGAAGAAAAGTCGCACTTGACACCGACACAGGCCATACAGTATCTAGGTTTCCTGGTAGATTCGGTGTCACAGAAAGTCTTCCTCACAGAGGAAAAGGTAGAAAAGGTGAAGGCGACGGTAACCTTTTTGCAGACCAATCGGGCAATTTCCCTCCGCTCAGCTATGGCAGGGTTGGGCCTATTGGTGGCAACAATCCCTGCGGTTCCTTGTGCAACGGCTAATTTCAGGTGCCTTCAGGCCCATATTCTGAGTAGCTGGGATGGGGCACAAGAATTCCTGGACGGGATTATCCATCTATCCTCAAAGACCAGAAGGTCTCTATGGTGGTGGAAGAGAGAGAACCTAGTATGGTGTCTATGGTGGTCTGTCTGCATCACTATGGATGCCAGTGCTTGGGGCTGGGGGGCCCATTTGGGGTTGAAAATAGCCCAAGGGTGCTGGGGGAAGACACAGTCCCAGAGGTCGGCCAATTGGAGAGAGTTGCAGGCAATCTGGGAGGCCTTAAGGGCGTTTGCCAGGGATCTGAGGGACCACCATGTACAGGTCCTCTCGGACAGCGTGGTGGCGGTTTCTTACCAAAACAAACAGGGAGGAACGAGATGCCGATCCTTGATCAAACTAACAAGTACGATCCTGCACTGGGCCGAGGAAAACCTAGAGTCTGTTTCAGCGGTCCATCTAAAGGGGGTGGACAACCACCTGGCGGATTTTCTGAGTCGACACCGGGTGTACGAATCAGAATGGTCCCTAAACAGGGAGAGTTTCCAGCTCCGTGGTTCTCAATGCTGCTGGGCCTGACAGACGAGCCTCCACTCATGCTGCCCGAGAGGGAGGATCTGCTGTCCCAGGGTCCAGTTCTGTTGCCAGAAATACAGACCCTGAAGTTATCAGCCTGGCGTCTGAAGATATCCTCTTGAAGTCTAAGGGGCTCTCGGATAGGGTGATTAGAACACTCCTTTCTAGTAGAAAGAAGGTAACCCAAGCAATTTATGTTAAGTTTTTTTGTTCATGGTTAGACACTAAAAAGGTGTCTGTAAGTATCCCGACAGTCTTGGAGTTTTTACAAGACGGTGCGGATAAGGGACTGGCCATTAGTTTTAAATCAACCAGTTGTATTTTGTTTGCAGTGCATACATGTTATAGTGTACATTTCCAAGTATGGTACATATCATACAAATCCTCAAATAACAATTGTATTTCCATCTCAGATCTTCGATATCACATCATGTTTTATGCATGAGATAAATAAAGCGAAATGGTACCTTGTGTCAGCATTTTGGGTTGCTTCACTACCCATGGGCTGGAAGATCTATGTGTCGTTTACATTGCTATGTGTAGTGCAAAAATCAGGTTATGGACAAGTTAGACTCCTGCAGCCACCTGTCCCAGATTTTATAGTATTTCTCAGGACATCCTCTATTGGTGTATATACATTTTTTGTAGGTGAGGGTGTTTGTCTGCTTTCCATTCTGCAGTGCTCGGGGGACAAGTCCTCATCCATTTTCTAGCGATTGTATTTCGTGCTATGAATAGCATCTCGTGTAGAAATGTCTTCGTGTACCTGTCGGTCAAGTCTGGCAAGAGTCCTAGAAGGCACATTTTTGGGTCAAGCATGGTCAGAGAGTCCATGTCGTCATGGAGAAATCTTACTATCTGTGTCCAGAGTCCCTGCACTTTGGGGCATTACCACAATAAGTGAATGAATGTTCCTGTCTCCCCTCCACACATTTGGCACAAAGTGGACTGGGAGTTTCTGTACCTGGCAACCCCGAGGGGGGTAAGGTACGCTTGATGGATTATGTAAATTTGGGTCAGTCTGTCCGAAAGTTTTGGCGAAGCCGCTTTACAGAATTCCAGAGCCTCCTCCCATCCCCCGTCCTCAATGGGTCCCACCGCCCTTTCCCAGCGAGGCTTAAGGCCATAAGCTATTTTAGCTGCTACTGGGGTGGAGAGTAGGTTGTAGAATGCTGAAATTAGTTTTTGAGGATCTGTGTTTTTGATGATTGCCATGATGACATTTGAAGTGGGCTTAGGGGGGATGATGGTAATTGAGTGCGGGTTGCATGTAGTGACTTGTAGATATCTAAAGAACATATGAGTGGGAAGATTGTACTCCTCTTTGAGTGTGTGGAAGGTTTTTAGAGTCCCATTTGTAATCAAATGATGGAGATAGAAGATTCCATAGGTGGACCAGCAATCTATATCAGGGATTTGCCAGAATTCAAGTAGGGTCTTGTTGTGCCATAATGGGGTGAAGTAGTTATGTTGAGGAATCTCTAGTTTAGCGGAGGCAATGTCCCATATGCGTCTGTATTGATGCAATAGGGCCTTCTCACCAGTCCTTAAACCAGTATTTCCAGTGCTTATTGTTCTCGCATAAATAGGGTCTTTAGTGTATCTGGCCCACTTGGGGCACATTATCTGGAGGAACCTCTCCCTGTCTGTCTTGTCAATGTGGTATAGTTGTGATAATTGGGACGAAATATAGTATTTATAGTAATATAGTTGAAATCCGGCAATGCCATACCTCCCAGGTCAGTTGGGTTTTTTAGCGTCTGCCATGCCAGTTTGTGTCTGTTAGGACCCCATACAAAAGGTTTAAGGAGGTCTTCTAGGGTCTTGAAGTATTTCAAAGGTAAGGATGTTGGGGAGTGACATATACTTTGGGAAGTAGAACCATGTTAGGTTTATTTGGCCCCATATCCCCAGTGGCAGGTGAGCTCAGGTCCTCAGCTTAGTTTTCACATAGGATATAAGGGGTTCAATATTTAGATGTACAAAGTCTGTCGACATTCTGGATACATGTATCCCGAGATATTTGATGGTACTAACTCTTTGGGGTGGTAAACTGGCCTGTGACTCGGTTGGTGGAAAACTGTCTATTGGTAATATCTGCGATTATTTTTTATTTATTTATTTATTTATTTATTTATTTTTTTCCCAGTTAATTTTTAAACCAGAGAAGGTCCCAAATTGTTCAATTGTTTGTAGTGCCACACGCAAGGAGGATCCCGGATCTGCCTGGTATAAGAGTGTATCATCCGCATACATACTGATTTTTTTCAAACAGATTACCGGAGAATAGTCCCTTGATTTCTGAATTATCCCGGATGGATATGACTAGCGGCTCAGCAGCGAGGGCATATAACAACGGCGAGAGAGGGCAGCCCTGCCTTGTGCCCCTGGTTAGGTCAAACTGCTCGGAGGGCCATCCGTTCGCCATCACCCTGGCTGTGGGTGACTGATACAATAGTTGCACCCATTTAATAAATTTAGGGCCAAAGCCATACCCCTCCAGACATTTCCCCAAGTACTCCCATTCCACGGAGTCAAAGGCTTTTGCCATGTCCAAAGTCACCACCACCCGAGATCCTGCTTCCATGTGTGTAGCCTGTAGGTTAATGAACAATTTGCGTAGGTTAATGGGATGTGTTGTGACAAGGGACTGGCCATTGGTACCTTAAAAGTACAAGTTGCGGCCCTGTCTGTTTTTTTGGAGCAACCTCTGGCGGCAGACCCACTAGTTAGCAGGTTCTTTAAGGGGTTAACCAGGATTAAACCTGTTCCTTTCAAAATTTTACCCAAATGGGACCTGTCAATTGTTTTACAGGGATGGGTAAAAAGGTCACAGGAAGAGCTTTCCTTGAAATGGATCATGCTCAAAACAGTGTTCCTAGTGGCTATTTCCACAGCTAGACGCATTAGCGAGCTTCAGGCACTTTCGGTGAAGGAGCCGTTTTTGCAAATTTTTGAAGACGGGCTGGTGTTGCGCACGGACCCTTGGTTTTTACCCAAAGTAGTGACAAAATTCCACAGAACACAGGAAATTGTTTTACCTTCGTTCTGTGCGTCCCCCACTAATCCTAAGGATGTAGAGTTTCACCAACTGGATGTGAGAGCCTGTGTCTTACAGTATCTGGAGATGTCGAAAAGCATTAGAAAATCAAATGCATTATTTGTTTTACATGCGGGTAAAAAATTGGGGTCACAAGCTTCAAAGAATACAATTGCAAGGTTGATCAAACAAGCTATTGTAGAAGCTTAGAAAGTGATGAAAATGGAATATCCTTTTCCCCACATGGCTCACTCTACATGGGCACTATCGACCTCTTGGGCAGAGCGAGCTGGAGCGATACCAGAACAAATTTGTTGAGCAGCAACTTGGTCAAGCTACTCAACGTTTATGAAGTGTTACAGATTGGACCTTATCTCAGCGCAAGACCAAGCGTTTGGGAGAAAGGTCCTTCAAGCAGTAGCCCCCCCTCCCCCTAATCTAGTAAATTCTCGTTGATCCTCTCTAGTGCTGTCCTGGACAGATGACTAGAGAAAACGAGAGTTAAGCTGCGTACACACGGGCGGACTGTCTGGCCTACTTAGTCCGCCGAAACACATTTCAGCGGACAGTCCGCTCGTGTGTGGGCTTCAGGGGACTTTTTCAGCATGCAGTACGGCGGACTAAGTATTTCGGAATTTCCGTAATACTGTCCGTCGGACTCGCATTTCGGCGGACAATCCGCCCGTGTGTGTGCCAGTCCGCCGTACTTTTGAAATGAGCGGACTTTTCCCGCCCGGAGAAAAGTCCGCTCATTTCGAGCGGGTATCCAGGTAGGCGGGGCCGCGAAGGAGACGTCGCTGGCCCCGCCGCCTGGTATGGACTTAAAGGGGAACCCCAACGCCGAAAAAAAATCGGCGTGGGAGTCCCCCCCAAGTCCACAACAGACCCTTGTCCGAGCACGCTACCCGGCCGGCCAGGAAAGGGGGGCGAGCGAGCGCCCCCCCCTCCTGAGCCGTACCAGGCCGCGTGCCCTCAACATGGGGGGGTGCCTTGGGGAAGTGGGGGCCGCGCGGCCCCCCCCACCCCAAAGCACCTTGTCCCCATGTTGATGAGGACAAGGGCCTCTTCCCGACAACCCTGGCCGTTGGTTGTCGGGGTCTGCGGGCGGGGGGCTTATCGGAATCCGGAATGCCAGGGACGCACTGCGCGGCCACTTATATAGGGACAAGGGGCGGTGTCACATGGCTTTATGTCACATGGGTTGGTCACATGGGTTGATGTCACATGGGGACTATGACATCGTAAGGGGGCGGGGTCACCATGTGACACCAACCCATGTGACATAAAGCCATGTGACACCGCCCCTTGTCCCTATATAAGTGGCCGCGCAGTGCGTCCCTGGCATTCCGGCCGGAGAGATCGTCGAGATAACAACATCTCCTGGAGAAGAAGAAGAAGAAGAAGAAGAAGAAGAAGACCGGGCCACCGCCTGTAAAAGAGCTATAAGAAGGCGCGGTGGCCCGGCAGAAGAACCGAAGACCCCCGAAGTCGGGAGAAGAGGCCGGCGGCGAGGAAGAAAGCCGGACTCCTCCGCTAGCAAAAGAGCTACAAGAAGATAGCGGAGGAGTCCGGCGAGAAGACCCCGGAAGACCCCCGGAGCTGTGCAATAAAGTATTTTATCTTGTGTGTTGTGTTTTTTTTGTACTTTTATTTTACAGGTGAATGGGTAGGGGTACATTGTACCCCATACTCATTCACATGGGGTGGGGGGCCGGTATCCGGGGTCCCCCTTATTAAAGGGGGCTCCCGGATTCCGATAAGCCCCCCGCCCGCAGACCCCGACAACCAACGGCCAGGGTTGTCGGGAAGAGGCCCTTGTCCTCATCAACATGGGGACAAGGTGCTTTGGGGTGGGGGGGCCGCGCGGCCCCCCCTTCCCCAAGGCACCCCCCCCGATGTTGAGGGCACGCGGCCTGGTACGGCTCAGGAGGGGGGGCGCTTGCGCGCCCCCCTTTCCTGGCCGGCCGGGTAGCATGCTCGGACAAGGGTCTGTTGTGGACTTGGGGGGGACCCCCACGCCGATTTTATTTATTTATTTATTTATTTATTTTTTTTTTTTTCGTCGTTGGGGTTCCCCTTTAAGTCCATACCAGGCGGTGGGGCCAGCGACGTCTCCTTCGCGGGCCCCGCCTACCTGGAGACGCGCTCGAAATGAGCGGACTTTCCTCCGCGTGTGTGGGCGAGTCCGTTCATTTCAAAAGTAGGGCGGATAGTATGGCGGACTTGGTACGCCGTATTAGTCTGCTCAAAATGTGGTGTGTGTGGTCAAGTCCGTTCATTCGAAAGTATGACGGACTGTCCGTCGGATTGTCTGACGGGACTAAGTTGGCCAGACAGTCCGCCCCGTGTGTACGCGGCTTTAGACTTACTGGTAACTCTGTTTCTAGGAGTCGTCCAGGATAGCATGGATTCCCTCCCTATATGCTGTTATAATGCTGGACAAGTGTTTTTTTGTTACAGAAGCCGCTCCGGGGAAGTTCTCGGTTACAAGACTGAAGGGGAAGGGACAGAGATGACCCATTAAAGATCTGGATTGTGTTTCCTGCCTCTGGAGATGGAGCCTATCTCTCTAGTGCTGTCCTGGACAACTCCTAGAAACAGTTACCGGTAAGTCTAACTCTCGTTATTGCACAGCTCCCGGGGTCGTCTTCCGTCTTCGGGGGTCTTCTCGCTGGACTCCTCCGCTATCTTCTGCTAGCTTGTTTACTAGCGGAGGAGACCGGCTTTCTTCTTCGTCACCGCCCTCTTCTTCCAACTTCTGGGGTCTTGTCCCCCTCTTCGGGGGTCTTGTCCCCCTCTTCGGTTCTTCTTGCCGGGCCTCCGCACCTTCTTCTAGCTCTTTTACAATCGGTGGCCCGTTCTTCTATTGCCGCTGTCTTCGCCGCCTTCTGTTCTTCTCTTTTTGAGCTGTTGACTCGTCGCTGTCTCTGGGCACAATGACAGGCACGCGGTGTCTTTTATATAGGGACATCGCCGGGTGAAGTCCACGCCCATCATAATGTCACAGTCCCAGCATCCTGTGATATAGCTCTTTGGTATCCTAGGACTGATTTGCTCATGCTATTATGATTATCGATGTAATGTGCCATTCATATTTATTTATGTATTATTTATTTTCCATTTTATTTTATATATATATATCATTTTTTTCAATCCCTATTTATCAATCTTTATTTAGCGATTTTTAATCTCTATAGCTTGACTAAATAATTGCATATGTTTTCTTCCGTGTGTGTGTGTGCGTGTGTATATATATATATATATATATGTATGTGTATGTATGTATTTTTTTTCCCCTCTAGCACTTGTACTTTTAAATGCTTGTATTTGATCATGGCCCCACCCCCTGACAGACTATAAAGTTACTGCCATGTGCCTACATTTCCCATGCTTGAGAAAGGAGTGCCGCTATTCTTCCCACCTATAGCGCGAATACTCAAACGCTTCACATATCCGTGACGTCACAGCCTGGTGCCACGCTTAACTGTGCCTTCCAAGCCCTCGTTCTGGCTTCCCACACATGGCTGTGTTAAGCCCCGTACACACTATCAGATTGTCTGCTGAGTTTTTCCTTCAGATTTACCAAAACCATGTAGTAGAATGGCCTTCCTGATTGCATACACATTGAAACTCCTAAGGCTTGTCCTCATATTATATGGTTTTTGTAAATCTGAAGGAAAAACTCAGCAGACAATCTGATAGTGTGTACGGGGCTTTAGACCAACAAACACGGAGGCCGTTCGGGGGATCTGGACAAACATTACAATAGCTGGTGACAAGGGCTGGCGTCAGACCCATCCCTGGAACCCACACCTGGTCGCATGAACCTTCTGCTGATACATGTATGGGGATATACCCGTTACGTTCCGTCTCTTAGAAAATTGGATTTTTGTACTCGTCGTAAAATCCTTTTCTCTGAAGTTCATTGATGGACACAGCTCCTTTTAATTCTTGACCTTAGAGTTATCACACCACCTTCAGGAGAAGGTTAGGCAGAACATGTAACACATGTAAAAATAGGATTTTTATAACGGCTTACCTGTAAAATCCTTTTCTTGGAGTACATCATAGGACACAGAGCCTTAAGTATTTACTTAGTGGGTTATAGCTACCTTCAGGTGTTGACACTGGCACACCCAATACAGGAAGTTGACTCCCCTATATAACCCCTCCTCCTTCCAGGAGTACTTCAGTTTTTGTAGCCAAACAATAGAAGCAATATACTTAAACCCCATAAAAGAAGAGGGGCGGGACCTCTGTGTCCTATGATGTACTCCAAGAAAAGGATTTTACAGGTAAGCTATTATAAAAATCCTATTTTCTTTATCGTACATCATGGGACACAAAGCCTTAAGTATTTACTTAGTGGGATGTCCCATAGCAATGCTACTTGGGGGGAGAGAGACACAACCCATAAGGCACCCCCAGACCTTGAGGAAATATACTACTGTCTGCAGCACACTGTGCCCAAAGGCGATAGCCTCATTCCTTACATCCACTTGGTAAAATTTTGTGAATGTATGGATTGAAAACCAAGTTGCGGCCTTGCAGGTCTGAGCAAAGGAGGCCTGGTGACGCACTGCCCAAGAAGCACTAACCGCTCTGGTAGAGTGCGCCTTAACTTGAATAGGGGGAATCGAACTCCTTAAATCATAAATTTGAATTATAACTTGCTGAATCCACTTCGCAACAGTGTATTTCGATGCTGCCTGTCCTTTTTTTAGGATCTTCTGGCAGAATAAATAAGACAGTCTTATGAATCTGAGCAGTTTTCTTTTAATAGATTTTCACTGCTCTCACTACATCAAGACAATGTAGTGGTTTTTCCTCCCTGGAACATGGTTTTGGGAAAAACGATGGCAGGACAATATCTTCATTCAGATGAAAGCCTGAAACCACTTTTGGTTTCACACCAGAAAACGTAAGCTTTCCAAACTCTATAATATAAAGCTCTGGAAACTGGTTTCCTTGCATTGATTCAAGTTGGGATAACAGACCTGGAAAGTCCACACTTCTTCAGAATATGGGTTTCAATAGCCAAGCTGTTAAATTTAGCGTTCATAAAGTATGATGGAATATCGGCCCCTGTGATAGCAGGTCTGGCCTTAGTGGGAAAGGCCAAGGACCCTCCACTGCCATCTTTATGATCTCTGCATACCATGACCTTCTGGGCCATGCTGGTGCTACCAGAATCACCGGCTTTCTATCCAGCTTGATCCTGCAAAAAAGTCGAGGCAGCAACTGAATCGGAGGGGAAAAGCATAGATCAGTGAAAACTGATCCCATGGAGTTACCAGCGTATCTGTGCCGTATGCAAATGGATCCCTTGTTCTGGGCACAAAGTTGACTAACTTCATGTTGAAGCTGAACGCTAGAAGATCTATGTCCAGAGTCCCCCATCTTTGGCAAACACCCCAAAACACTTTGGGGTGAAGAGACCATTCCCCTGAGAATAATTGCTGGTGACTTAGTTCGCCTGCCAATTTTTCTACTCTCAGAATGAAAACTGCTGATGAGGATGCGACATGCCTTTCTGCCCAAGTTAGGATATGGTTAACCTCTCTCTGAGCTGAGAGATTCTTGGTGCCCCCTTGGTGATTGATATAGGCCACAGCGATGGGATTGTCGGATTGAATCCAGACTGGACAATTCTTTAACCTGGAGGTTCAGGTTTTCAGAGCCAGATACACTGCCCGAATCTCTAGGATGTTATTGGGCAGGGCTCTTTCGAGTTTTGACCACTGTCCCTGGACAGTCATCTCCTCTAGTACCGCTCCCCAGTCTGAGAGGCTGGCATCTGTCGTTACTACTTTCCAGATTATTGGTCTGAAGGATTTCCCCTTCAGCAAATTCTGGCTTCGTAACCACCAACTGAGGCTTTGAGACACTCTTGGGGTCAGCCGCATTGGTAAGTCCAAAGCTTGGATCGTCTTGTTGCAAAACAGAATGCTCTCTGCTTGGAACAGTCTTGAATGGAACTGGGCATAGGGGACTGCTTTGAATGAAGCTACCATCTTTCCTACCAACCTCATGCAAAGGTGAATTGAAGGATTTGCTTTTGACCTGGCCATCCATACCAGCTCTTGTATGGAGCTGATCTTTGCTGGAGGCAAGAACACCCTTTTCTGGGCTGTATCTATGATCAGACCTAAGCAATCCACCCTTCTTACTGGTTTTAAGGGAGACTTCTCTAGGTTGAGGATCCAACCGAGACTTTCCAGGTAACTGGTTGTAATGCGTATGCTTTGCCTTAAGCGAGTCATTGACTGGTCTATTAGCAATAGATTGTCTAGGTACGCCAACACTGTTATGCCCTGTGCCCTCAACCTGGCTAGAGGTGGGGCCAGTATTTTTGTGAATACCCATGGTGTTGGGGCTAGCCTGAAGGGTAAGGCCACTTTGAATTGCAGAAACCTTTGGTAAGCGGGAAATATAGGGCAGATATGCATCCCTGATGTTGATGGACACCAGAAGATCTTCGCCTTGTAGGATGGAGACCACAGACCTGACTCCATTCGAAATTAGCAAATTTTTTAGTTTTTTGGATCCTGAATGGGCCTGACATCTCCATTCGGTTTTGATACTGTAAACAGGTTTGAATAGAAACCTAAACCTTGTTCTTCTGTGGGGATCTGTATGATTACCCCTTGAGTCAATAATTGGTCTAGTGCTTGAAACAGGGATTGTCTTTTCCCTGGATCCTTGGGAACATTTGATCTCGGAAAGTGAGATGGTGGAAACTCCTGAAACTCAAGTTTGTATCCTAGAGTCACTGCGGAGAGAGCCCATCTGTCCTGGGTTTCCTTCTGCCAGACTTCTGGTGAGGGGAGACGCCTCTTCATGAAGAGGTTTTGGTATTCTGCTTTGTAGTCTTGCTGCTCCAGGTCTTCCTTTTGAGCCTGGGCCTGACCCTGCAGTTTTCCTCTGTAATGTGACGCTTGAAGCCCTCACCACTGCCTAGAGGCGGATGCACTTGGCGCAGGAGAGAGTCAGTTTAAATGAAGGACGTTTATACATTTGATTGGCAAAAGAGTATTTTTTCCACTGGAAATTGTCTGGATTTATTTATCCAAATCATTGCCAAATAGTCGCTCCCCATGAAATGGGAAACTAGACAGTAGGTTTTTGCAGGATGCTTCGGCAGACCAACCCTTTAGCCAAAGGGTCCTACGCATGTGTACTAGCACAAGTGCAAGACGAGATGGTGAATGGGTGAATAGAATACTTTATAGCAGGGATATGCAATTAGCGGACCTCCAGCTGTTGCAAAACTACAAGTCTCATCATGCCTCTGCCTCTGGGTGTCATGGTTGTGGCTGTAAGAGTCTTGCTATGCCTCATGGGACTTGTAGTTCTGCAGCAGCTGGAGGTCCACTAATTGCATATCCCTGCTTTATAGCATCTATGGCAAAACATAATGCTTTTGGTAAATCGGGCCAACTCACTGGCCTGGGAGCTCGTTAAGGTCCTCTGTGAACTGGTCTTTTAACCACCTCAATACCAGGCACTTAAACACCTTCCTGCTCAGACCAATTTTGAGCTTTCAGCGCTGTCGCACTTTGAATGACAATTGCGTGGTCATGCTACACTGTACCCAAATGAAATTTTTTTTAATTTTTTTCCCCACAAATGGAACTTTATTTTGGTGGTATTTGTTCACCTCTACAGTTTTTATTTTTTGCTAAACAAATAAAAAAAAGGCCGAAAATTTTGAAAAATTTTTTTTTTTTGTTTCAAAACTTTGTAAATAAGTTTTCTCCTTCACTGATAAGGCGGCACTGATGGGCACCAATGAAGTGGCACTGATGAGGTGGCATTGATGGACACTGACCTGTGGCACTGATAGCTGGCACGGATTGGCACGGATGGGCACTGATAGGCGGCACGGATGGGCACTGATAGGCGGCATTGTATTAACTGTACTGATGGATGCCAATCGGTGCCAAATTGTGGGCACTGATTGGCACCCACTGTGGGCACTGAGTGGAATCCCTGGTGGTCTAGGGTGGCATACCTTGTGCTGGGCATCCCTGGTGGTCCAGTGTGGGCATCCTCAGGGGGGCTGCGCTGATAATCAATCAGCACAGACCCCCATTTCAGAGGAGCAGCCATTGGAGTCTCCATTGGAGACTCTTTACCAAGATCGTAGTTGCTGGGCGTCAGACTGACACCCCGCAACAACGATCGCCGCGATGCGCTCCCCAAAATCCTGATCACGTCATATGATGTCCGGTCAGGATTTTGAAACCACTTTGCCGCCGTGTTCTGTTATAGGGCGGGCAGCAAGTGGTTAAGGACTGACAGATGCCTATAGCTGCAATTGCAGGCTGAGCAACAGTACCTGCTAAAGAGAGAGTATTTTAACAGGAATGCCAACTTTTTATCTGTTGGATCCTTTAGCATTTGTGCATTGTCCACTGGACAAGTTAAACTTTTATTCACACTGGAAATCGCAGCATCTACTGCTGGAACTTTCCATTTTTTGGTGAATTTTTCCTCCATAGGATAAAGAACTGAGAATCTCTTTGGAGGGAGAAAATGCTTATCTGGATGATCTCATTCGGTATAAATAAGCTTCTCTAGTAATGTGTGGACTGGAAACACATGCACTGGATGTGAAGGTTTCAAGGAACCCAAAGCAGAAACCAGACTTTCAGCTGACTCTGTTAGGGGTAGCATGAAAGTGGAGCGAACCATGTCCATAAGGATTTGTACCTCAGATTGTGAAGCTGAAACTTCAACTGTTTCCTCCGCAGAGGAATAATCGGTTTGTTTTTCCCGATCGTTTGAGGTTAATACCTCATCCTGTTACCACTGTTCCCCTGGTAAGGGGTTTGGAGTGGGAGAGAGGGATCTAGCATGCTTCTTATCCCCTTTAATGGAGGATGCGATTAAAGCCACTAATCCTCCTCCTAAGCCCTGCAGGGCAGAGGAAAATGCATCTTCATCACACATACAGGAGCTGAAGTGTGAGAAGCAGTTGCACCACCAATTGCTTCCAATGACTCACCCTGGCTTGCCATGTCAGGCATCTCCGGAGAGAATGACAATGTGGAGGTATGTCTGGAGTTCCCAGTGCCTGCGGGTGGTTTTGGTGCGTTAGTAGTAAGCCTTGAAGCCATAGTGCAAAGCACAAAAAACAAAGGTACTCTAAGACCTGTTCTATTTATTTGAACAATAGTAGAAAAAAACAGTGGTAGCATAGAATGATCTAACGCTAAACAATACGTTTTTTTCCTGTACTGCAAATTCCTGTGTAAACCCCTCACGTACCCCAGTGCTTCTGTGTTCTGTGGCAGCCTTGCTTCAGCTGCTCTGATAGACACTGTCTGTTTCCCAGAGTATCAGCTTTAAGCTTTTTCTTTTTTGAATCAAAAAGGTGTTTATTGAATTTACAGGTATACAACAATTTCCAGTGCACATTTACATCCAAATAGTTTTCAGTTGTCAATATACATGCAGACATTACATCAACACTTGAGTCCCTCCCTCTGTTCCCAGGTCGCTAAAGGTTCCCCAGCAGGTATATCATGTCCGGCCTAAGCATTCCTTGTCTACCCTGTGCTACAAATCTTACAGTAGTCTGGACAGTAACTCACTTGGGCTCAGCCCAGGTGTATCCAGCCAATGTGACCACCTTCCCTTCCCAGGCACCCCCTGTGTTGTTAAATATATTTTTCCATAATGAGGGTTCTGCCCATATGTGTTATCCAGGTCGCCACTACAGTGGGCTCCGCCGATTTCCGGCCCAGCAAAATAAGTTTTCTAGCCTGGAACAGTTCCCTGGAGACCACCACCCTGATTGGTTCCAAGGATACCACGTCCTCCAGGATCCCTAGAATACAACATATGGGATCCAAAGGTATCTGAGTTTGAAACACCATGTTGATGGTGTCCACTACCTCCTTCCAATATCTGTGGAGCTTCAGGCAGAGCCACATGAGGTGGATGAGATCCCCCTCATGTTGCCTGCACCCACCGCACAAGGGGTCAACCGCCCCGCCCATCCTGCATAGCCTAACCGGTGTATAATGCGCTCTCAGTGTAATATAAAGCTGTGAGACTTTTTGCGCCACATTCAAGGAACAGGAGGTGATGGCTTGCATGGCCCCCTCCCATTGCTCTCCAGTGAGTTGACCTACGTCCCTTTCCCAAAATGGCAGTGCTTTGCACGGGTGATCACGCAGATTCCGCACCAGCAGCATCTGGTAGCATTGCGATATTATTCCCTTCGTGCCTTCCGCAGAGTGCAACGCATGGTACACTGGGGTGGGCGACTTAACCAATGCTCCCGAGTCCCCCTGCGCGGCCACCGCATGCCGTAGCTGCAAATAAGGGAAAATCATAATCTCTGTAAGGTTAAATTTGTTTTGCATGTCTGCAAAGGAGAGAAGCTTTCCATCTTTAAATATATGGGACAGCATTTTCACATTATGGGCACTCCATCTAGGGTCAGGCTGTATTTTAGCAAACACAGGAAATTTCCCCAGGGGTTTTTTAGCAGCAGAGAGTTGGTGTGAAAATAGTTGATGTAAAAAAAAAAAAACATTTATTTAACAGACAATAGTAATTCCAAATGAACAATAATACATCATCCATATAGGTAGTGCGACAAATACAAACATGGAACATCACTCATAGCAAAAAAACTCTATATACAGGCATGGTTTGCCGGTTCATGCGACATGGAGCCCACCAAATGTTGCAGCTGGGCTGCAACATAGTACAGCCAAGGGTTGGGTACCCTCCGCTGTCCTTAGAGCGCTGCAGCTGTTCTAACTTGATCCTAGGGGGCTTCGTGTTCC
This sequence comes from Lithobates pipiens, assembly GCF_037356315.1. Taxonomy (NCBI): domain Eukaryota; kingdom Metazoa; phylum Chordata; class Amphibia; order Anura; family Ranidae; genus Lithobates; species Lithobates pipiens. The sequence goes on from NW_027507903.1 coordinate 190,839,748, forward strand.
ACAGCAGCTTCCGAAACAGCGTATTCACCACTCTGAAGATTTTTAAATGTATTACAACCGGTGAGTTGTGGAGAAAATAGAGCAGTTGGGGCATTAAAAGCATTTTTATAAGATTGGCTTTCCCAGCCAGTGACATCCTAAGGGTATTCCATGTATTTATCCTATCCCGGAATCTCGACAGCAGTGGGCATATGTTCACTGAGCAATAATCCCCTACTTTGGCCGTAATTTGTACCCCTAAGTACTTAAAACTAGTTACTACTGGCACGGGACAGGACTCCAGGACCTTTACCTCTCCCTCAGTCAACATCAACATAGCCGACTTAGACCAGTTAATGGTCAAACCTGAGAACCCACCAAACTGTTCTATTATGGTCATTACCTTTGGCAAGGACTGGCTGGGGTCAGCCAAAAAAAGCAACATATCATCCGCATATAGCATAATCTTCTCGTGAACGACCCCGCACTGAAATCCCTGTATTCCTACGCTGTCTCGTATGAGTGCGGCAAGAGGTTCTATCGCGATTGCGAAAAGCAAGGGGGACAGCGGGCACCCCTGCCTCGTCCCCCTGGCCAAGTAAAAATCGTCAGACATTTTATCCTCCATCCTAATGTTGGCCTAAGGGGAGGCGTACAGTAGTTTAACCCAGGCCCCGAATCGCTGCCCGAAACCAAATTTGCCTAGCACCGCCCAGAGATACCTCCAGCCTATGCTGTCAAACGCCTTATTAGCGTCAAGGGACAGAAGTGCCCTACTCTCCCCATTGTCTGCCTGCAACTGCATATTTAAGAATAGTCTTCTAAGGTTCATTGCTGTGGACTTATGTGGCATAAAGCCAGCCTGATCTTGGTGAATAATAGTGGACACTATCCCATTTACCCGGAGTGCCAGGACCTTGGCCAGGATCTTTACATCGCTTTGCAGCAAAGATATGGGTCTGTATGACCCCGGATCTACTGGATCCTTCCCTGGTTTAAGCAGTAAAACAATATTATATTAGCCTTTGTCATAGATTCAGGGAGGACACCTTCCTCCATGCATGCATGCATGCATTAAACACCTTCAATAGTTCAGGCAAATTATCCTCCCCGTATTGTGTGTTTACCTCCATGGGAATACCATCTGCCCCTGGCGCCTTGCAGGTGGGGAAAGAGCCGGCAGCCGTCATCAATTCCTCTAGAGTGATCGGGGCGTCAAGTTGTCATATGGCCTCTTCCGAGAGCCCGGGTAAATTTTATAATGGCCAAGTATATTTTCAGATCATCATCCGAGTAGGTTTCCCTCGCCCTATAAAGGTCCTTGTAAAAGTCAGCCAGCTCGGATATAATGATCTCCTGAGAATTGACCACTTTGCCATTCTTGGTTCGAATGACCCCAATGGCCAGAGACATCTGTTGTGCTTTTGCGATCCTGGCAAGTAGGCGCCCCGTCTTTTCCCCCTCCTCATAGAACGCCAGTTTCGTAAAAAATCGTTTACGCTCTGCAGTGGAGGATCTCAAGCGGTCCAGGGAATCCTGAGCCGCCATCCATGCCTCCCTTGCCGAGTCAGTAGGTCCCGTGACATATGCTATTTCCAACCTTTTCACCATGTCTCCCGCCTGCTCTTGCAGTGCCGAGGAGTTCTGCTTTACTAAGTGTATCTCGTGGAGGAACCCCCCCGCATGAATGCCTTAAAAGTTTTCCACGTCAAAAGGTCGTTGGGGTGATGTCGGTGTGTCTGGAAGAAACCCTGGATTTGGGATGCTATCCTATCCGGTGAGGGGAACAGCTTGAGCCAGAAGGCATTCAGCTTCCACGGGGCCCTGGGCAGTGTACTGGGGGGTTGAGTAATTGGCCATAGAGCCAATCCAGAAACTCATTGAGTGTTCTCTGTATTACGGAGACCCGACAATTTAGCCGCAAGTGATTTTAAAAGACTTTTTTTCCTGCACAAATGACACTTTGTGCAGGGACAGTTCTAAGCACCAGAAACGTGCGCCCCTTCACAGGCATACTATAGATACCCCCCAGCTACGAAATTTAAAGGAATATTGCACTTTTATTGTTTCACTTTAATCATTATTAAAATCACTGCTCCTGAAAAAACGGCCGTTTTTAAAACTTCTTTTTGCATTGATCCATGTCCCTTGGGGCAGGACCCAGGTCCCCAAACACTTTTTAGGACAGTAACCTGCATATTACCCTTTAAAATGAGCACTTTAGATTGTGAACGTTCGAGTCCCATAGACTTTAATAGGGTTCTAAAGTTCACACGAAGTTTAGGTCTGTTCGCAGGTTCTGGTGCGAACCGAACAGGGGGGTGTTCGGCTCATCCCTAGTAGACACCATGGACTCAATCCTCTTCTCTGTGGCGGATGACGTTCTCATTGTGGTCAAGCCATCTTGCGGCATCTTGCGCATTTTCAAAGAAATGGTTCCGATCCATGGCGGTGATACGAAGCTTCGCCGGGAACAGCATAGCATATATCAATTGCAGCCTCTGCAGGTGCTTTTTAACGTCGGCAAACTTAGAGCGTCTGCGTTGCACTTCAGTCTGGATAGAAGGATATTCTGCTTCCCTGGTATTGCACTGCGCCCTTCTCTCTGGCCAACCGTAACACAATGTCATGGTCCCTGTAGTTCAGGAGTCTGACTAACATCGCTCTTGGGGGGCCAACCGGTGGAAGGGGCCGTGGCGGGACTCTGTGCGCCCGCTCCACTGCATACAGAGGGGAGAAGGCCTCCTTGCCAAAAACTTCCTGCAGCCAGTTTTCCATATATTCAGTGGGGTCCGTAACTTCCACCTTCTCCGGCAACCCCACAATCCGGACATTGTTGCGTCTTAAGCGATTCTCAATGTCGTCTGTTCTGTCAAATGCAAGGTGCGCTTGCTGCGTTGCCATCCGCACATCACAGTTCAGGTGAGGCAGTTAGTCTTCCATGTCACTCACCCTCCCCTCCACTGCCGTGGTTCTCTCCCTGATTTTCTGAATATTGTGGTGTAGCAAGGACACTGTCTCTTTCAGCCCCCCAAATTTCTCCTTGAGGTCATCCACAGAGGCTGTGCATCTCTGTATGGCATGCAAAATCTCACTTAATGTGGGCTGGGGTGCATCATCTGTCTGTTCATCAAGCATGCCAGGCATAGGATCAGGAATAGAATCCATAGGAGCACTATCATCCTCTCCATCAGTATGAATTGGGGAGGCCTATTGTGTAATGGATGCTGAGCGCAGTGAGGCTTCTGGGGACATGTCCTGTGTGCCTGCAAGCTTCTGGGCATAATATAGCATGTCCCTGGGCTGATCTTTGGCCCGGGGGGGTTTAGATGACTTACCCCCCGAGCAACTTTCTTGTCCTGGCCTCGCGGCGTGCTCTATGGCTGAGACTGCCAGGCGCCATCTTGGCTGTGTGCAGCGTCCGCTGCAGCGGCTTCTCCCCGGTGTTTGCGGGTCATCACGCCCGTTGTGAGAGCAGTGGCGAAGTCCCTGAGGGTCTGGGCGTCGATGTGCGGTAAATCCAACCTGATTTTGGCGGTAGTGTCGGCGGGAAGAGGATCGGTACAGGATCACCAGCGGGAGCTCCGTAAAACACAGCTGCTCACATGCCCAGTCAGGCCACGCCCCCCAGCTTTAAGCTTTTTCAGGTGTGAGCCTGATTGTCTATGTGCCACGCCCTTTCCTGTGCTTTAGCAATAGTCACCTCAGAGAGGAGGCAAAGGGATTTACACAGCCTTTTTATCAGCTTTTCAGATTTATGCTTGTTTAAACATAACATGTATCCCTATCCAATCAGTTTGCCCATTAAGAGGAAAGGAGACCCCCCTCCAGCTACTGAGACACACGCTGTATTGGCATAGATTTAAACAAGGTCTTTACACTATTACTCCCTCTAGAGGAGTTTTTAAGGCATTTTACAATACAACTGAAAGAAAAGTCATAGGTGGACTTTGCATTTCCTATGCTTTTCTCTTCTCTTACCTTTTCCTTGCTGCAGGATACTGCTGTAAACAGACAGATCCAAACTTCAGCCATCACAGTACTCCTGGAAGGAGGAGGGATTATATAGGGGAGTCAACTTTCTGTATTGGGTGTGCCAGTGTCAATACCTAAAAGGTAGCTATAACCCACTAAGTAAATACTTAAGGCTCTGTGTCCTATGATGTACGATAAAGAAAACCAGCAAGACTGCACCGCACCACCCAGGGGGCGGTCCCCCTGGCTATAGGAGGGGTGGGTGCTGTGTCCATCAATGAACTTCAGAGAGAGGGATTTTACGGCGAGTACAAAAATCAAATTTTTTCTCTTTTGTAAAACAGCAAAACATAACTTCACCCACAACAATAAACACCTCAACAGAGGAGTCGCCATCTTAAATGGCCGCCATCAAAATCAGTGGGCAACTTGTGCATCAAAAGATGCGTTTACAACAAACTTGTAACTTAAAGTGTAATTGCAACCTTACACAGCCGCCTGCAAAACCTTGCGGCCAAAGCAAGCATCCGAAGATGCACTTATGTCAACTTTGTAGAATTTAGTGAAAGTGTGAACGGATGACCAAGTCGCCACCGTACACACCTGGGAGACAGACGCTTGATGTCGGACAGCCCAAGAGGTCCCAATTGCTCTGGCGGAATGAGCCATGACGGGAAAAAGGGGCACCCGCCCCTTTAAGGCATAGGCCTTAACCACGATCTGTCTGATCCACCAAGAAATGGTGGACGACGAGACAGACCTTTTTTTTCGGATCAGCCACCGAGACATACAGAGTCTGACTTCCGGAAGGGAGCCGTAGCAGACGGATACACTTGTAAAGCGTGGACCACGTCCAGGGAATGTAAGGCAACCTCTTTTGGGTGTGTCGGCTTGGGACATAAGGATGGTAACACAATGCCCTCCATTTTTAGATGGAATGCCAAAACCACTTTTGGAAGGAAAGAGGGCTGCAGACGTAGCACCGCCTTATCCTTTTGAATGACCTGGTAGGGAGACTAGCATCTCAAGGCCGCAAAATCAGAAACACTCCTGGCAGATGTAATAGCCACTAGAAAGACTACTTTCTGAGAAAGAGTTAACAAGGGAATCTCCCTAATGTTCTCAAACGGCAGTTTCTGACTCGCCGATTTATCACCAGATTCAGATCCCATGGAGGTAGCAGTGGTCGAACTGGAGGGACTACGTGTCGAACCCCTTGGGCATTGGAAAAAGACAGCCAAGGCTGATATCTGTCCCTTGATGGTGCTTAAGGCAAGTTTCTGATCCACTCCTCGCTGCAAAAAAAGCAGGATCCTGGAAACTGAATAAGTGCACGGACAACACCCCATCTCCTCACACATGGAGATGTAAGCCTTCCATGTACGATGGTAAATCTTCAGTGAAGAAGAATTCTGTGCCCTCAGCATAGTGGAAATTGCAGAGTCTGAAAGAACTCGGTCCTTTAGCACCTGGTTTTCGACAGCCGACAGTAAAGCAGGATGAAGTATCGGACCTTTCGATAGAAGGTCCTCTTGCAGCGGTAGCCACCACGGAACACCCGCCACCAGTCATACTAGGTCAGCATACCAAGAGACACCGAGGCCAATCTGGGGCAATCAGAATTACTGGAATCCACCATGTGCAGCAGACGTGGTAGAAGTTTAAGTGGGGGGAAGGCATAAATCGGCCGATACCCCCATGGAGGTCTTTTGTCCTTGACACAAACCTCTGCACCTTCCGAATAAGCCAAGAGGCCAAGAGGTCGACATCTGTGCCTCACCTTGGGCAAAGGAGCCTGAATACCTCTGGATGCAACGACCATTCCCCTGGGTCCAGCATCTGATGACTTAGGTATCCTGCCTGCTAGTTTTCTACGCCCAGGATGTATATGGCCGACAGGGCCGGCACATGTCGCTCTGCCCACTGGAGGATGTGAGCCACCTCCCGTGCTGCAGCTGAGCTCCTTGTTCCTCCTTGATGGTTGACGTACGCCATCGCCGTGGCATTGTCCGACTGGATTCTGATCAGATGCCCTTGTAGCCTCAATGACCATGTGGAGAGGCAAAGCCCGATCGCTTGAAGCTTGAGCACATTGATTGGCAGTTGGGATTCTTCCCGTGACCAAAGGCCCTGGGCCGACAGTACTCTTCCCCCCCCCCCCCCCAAACCAGTCATTGTGGCGTCCGTTGTGATCACCGTCCATTAGAAAGGAAGGAACGATCTCCCGGACTGAAGAGCCGGAGACCTCAGCCACCAGAGAAGGGAATCCCTAACTGACTCACCCAAATTTGACAATCCAGGGATAATGGAGATTTGTTCCATTTTGACAAAATCTCCTTCTGCAAGACTCCAGTGTGAAATTGAGCGTACGGTACCGCCTTGAAAGTCGCTACCATGAGGCCCAGAACACGCATGCAGAAGCGCATCGACGACCACCTGCAGTTCATCAACAACTTCGCCGCAGCTTGAAGAGTCTGCAGCTTGTCTGAAGGGAGAAAAACTCTCCCTTCTGAGGAGTCCAACAGCAAGCCCAGGTACTCCAGGCATTGAGTCGGCACTAACACCGTCTTCTTTAGGCTCAGCACCCAACCAAACTTCCGGAGAGTCTGCATGGTGATCCCTACATCCTCCCTTAATTTTGAGGCTAAAGTTGCTCTCAGAAGGAGGTCATCTAGGTAATCCATGATTGCGATCCCACGTTGCCTTAACAGCACCAGAATTGGAGCTAACACTTTGGTAAAGACTCCGGGTACTGACGTCAGGCCAAAAGGGAGAGCCACAAACTGATAGTGCTCTTCCCCGAATGCAAATTGCAGAAACCGCTGATGCCTGAGGCATTTGGGTACGTGTAAGTACATGTCCTGGATATCCAGGGACACCAGGAAGTCCCCCTAATGGAGTGCAGAGACCATGGAGCGAACTGATTCCATCCTGAACCTTTGTACTTTCACTAAGCTGTTGAGGGCCTTCAAGTCCAGGATTGGATGTACCCCCTTCCTTTTTGGGGACTACAAACTGATTGGAGTAGAACCCCTGAAACCTTTCCAGCGTCGGGACAGGTACTATCACCCTGCGCAGTAGCAGGTCCTGTACTGCCCCGAACAGGGCTTCCCAACGAGCTGGAAGTATAGGTAGGTTGGAGGGGAAAAAAATCTGTTTGGTGGACAAGACAGAAACTCTATCAAATATCCCGATGAAACCAGTTTGCAGACCCACTGGTCAGACAGTAGAGAGGTCCACGAGCTGCAAACTCCCGAAGGTGACCCCCCCCCCCCCCCACCCGAGAGTTGGGCGGGGGCAACCCTTCATGCGGTAACATTTTTGTTCAGACTTGTTTGGCTTGAGAAACTAGGGATGATTTTGTCCTTCAGCAGGTGCCTTGTCGGACTGGGAACGTTTACTTGCCAACCTGGGCGGGTGAAAAAGCTGTTTCTGAGTGAAAAAAAGAGTAAGGCACGGCTCCTTACCCTTCTTGGACTGTGGGAGCAACTTCCCACTGGTAAAATTTTTAATCTCATCCAGCGAAGCTCCAAAAAGCCTCTCACCTTGGAAGGGAAAATCCGCCAGTGCTTTTTTTTAGATACCTGGTCCGCAGACCAGCATTTCAGCCAAATCGGGCACCGTAGCACTGCTGCTGATACTGATGCTTTAGAGAGCAGGGGGACCATATCCAGGGCCGCATCATAGACGTACTTAAGGCCATGCACCAACTGGTCTGCCAGCTCTACGCAGACTGGGAGAAACTGTTGCTTCTGCAATTCACGGTGCAACATTCAGTAAGCATCTGCGACACCAAGTCGTGACCAGCACAGGTTGTAATGCTGATCCCACTACCGTAAACATGGACTGGGCCACCACTTCGGCTCTCCTGTCGGCAGGGTCCTTGAAGGCAGGAGTCCCTTCTACCGGAATCGCGGTTACTTTATTTAAACTGGATACCTGGGGAGACGTCCATTTTTTCAGGAGGCTCTCCTCAAAGGGGTAACGTAAAGCCATTCTTCTTGGGACTGAAGAGGCCCATTGCAGACCTCCCCATTCCTTGTAGATGAACTTATCAAAATAAGTCAAATACGGAAATGCCTTAGGCGAGAGGGCCGGTTTGCGGGACCCAAAAGGGACCGCCAGCTCAGCAGACGTTCCTGCTGCATCCTGTATTTTCAGGGTATCCCGCGCCACAGTGATAAATGCTCCTATTGCACTAATGCTCTTTTCCTGTGCTAACCCAGACACATTCTCACTGTCCGAACGGTCCTGGTCCACATCCTCTGACACATCAGAACAGGGGCCGCCAGTCACAGTGGGACTCAAGTCTGAATCGGAGCTCTCCCCAGAAGACGGGGGGCAGGGGGCGGTTTTTACCCCCCTTACACCCGCATGACGCTTCCACCCTGGCAACCAAGTTCTCCAGAACGCCGGCAAAGCGTCCATAGGCACCGCATTTTTTGCAGGTGAGCCGGTTGCAATAGCAGGGATGTTTGGGGAAGAAGCGTCAACTTCTAACGCCATGCTGACCCTCACTCACCTGTACAACTTAGGGACTTAAATTAAGGTACACAAATCCCACCCTCCTAGCTGCTTACAGACTGAGGGGCCCCTCCACAGGACTCACCACCCTGATCAAGTGCTGTGTTGCCGCTGACTGCTCTGCTCTGTTTCAGTCACAAAATGCTAAGAGTGAAAACAGCACTGTTCTGAGGTACACAGACCCAGCACTAGAGGTAAAAACGTGCTGAGGCTACAAGAGTATGGCCGCAGGATGTCCTTGTACAAAAATCACCAAGAAAATGTCCGCCAAGCCTTCTAGAAAATGGTTAACAGCCCACACACTGCATAGACTACAGGAAAATGGCCACAGCCTCAGCAAAATAGCCACGGCCTGCGCGGCAGCCTCTCCTGAGATGAATTTACTCAGGCACCTCACGGCGCAGAAAAAAGGGGCAGAACAGCAAAAACAGACTCTAACAGCCAGTGCAGCCCAACCAAAGCTCGGAGACCCCCGGAGGACCCCCAGCCTAGGTACAAAAGTTTTATTAACAAGTTTACATTCCAATACAGTAGGCTTGCATTCAGATTACAGTACAGGTGTTTCACAGTATAGTGTAAATTAAAGCAGGCTGTTGCCTAAGCAATGCCAACATTTCCTGTGTCCGGGCAAACCCGGGTTTTCACGTAACTGCAACAGAAGCGTGTCGTACAATACATAGACAGCCCATAGTAATCATCTACAGTAAATTGGTAAGACGAAAAAAGAGGGAGAGAAGATGTTCTAAGAGTCAAGAGCTGATTAAAAGAGATTGTAGAATGAAAAGCAGGGGAGGAGTAGTGAGGGTCAAAAAAAGAGAAGGAAGAGGAGTCAAGGAAGAGAGGGGGGAAAGAGGGAAGAGAATGGGTTCACAGGGTGTGCCCAACCGGTCCTTACATTGACAATGTAGCAACATCGAATCTAGGAGAATAATGGTATGTGATCCAGGGTTGCCAGACCCGTAGTAACTTGGCATAAGTGTCAGAAAGAACAGAAGACAATTTTTCATTGACCATAACATCATTCAGTCGGTTCTTGACTGCCTCAAAACTCAGGGCTGGGGTTCTCCATGCTCTGGCTGTTGTCAACTTAGTCGCAGTAAAGAGATGTTGCGCCAACTGTCGTTCTGGGCGTAATAGTTCAGTGATTGGTTTGCCAAGGAGTGCCTCAAACGGATCTCTTTTAAGATTTACTCGAAGTAGGCTACGGAGCAATGCATACACCCTGACCCATAGTCTGCACACCTGCGGGCACGTCCACCAAATATGGGCCATAGTGCCCTCTTGGGCACATTCCATGAAACAAAGAGGGGAACAGGTTGGGACAAAGCTATCCAGGCGCATCGGGGTATACCACCACCGGTACAATACCTTATATGCATTTTCCAAAATTACTACGTTGCGCGAGCATTTGGATATGGCAAGGGTCATTGCCTGCCAATCCTCCGGATCAAGCTTCTTCCCCAACTCTCTCTCCCACTGCAAATGATAAGACTGCACTGGAAGTCTCCTCTTAGAGATCAGAGCTGAGTATATCATGGATATCAGACCAGGAGAGTGGGGCCTGGATCTACAGATGCTCTCAAACGGTGTCAACCTGTATGGGGCGTCTTGAGATTTAATGAGACTCCGGAGGAAATTACGGATCTGTAGATACCTGAAATACTCTCGTAAAGTTATGTCATGTGACAAGCGTAAAAAAACTTCAAATGATAAGATCCTAGTGGGAGTAAGCAAGGAGTGTACGTCCCCGAATCCATTCATGGTCCACCACTTGAATTGTGCTGGGTTATCAAGGCCCGGGGGGAAAAGTGGGCAACAAAGAAGTCGCAGCAACGGAAGATGGGGAGAAGCCAGCCCTGCCGAGTATTTCACCGAGTCCCAAACTTAGCGTGTGATTCATACAAGGTCCTGTAATCTTGGGAGCGGTGCATAGATAAGAGCCATGGTAATGAAGAGATTGGGACGGGGTCAGTCTCAAGCAGTTCAATAGTAGCCCATAGTGGGAGTTTATATGTCTTGTGGAGGTGAGAGAGCGGAGCAATGGTAGCAGCTGCGTCGTAGTCTCTTATATTCGGGACCAAGAGGCCCCCATTACTTCTGTTGGTGAACATGATTTGTTTATTAATAAGGGGGCGAGACGATCCCCAGATAAGTTGCAGGATCCTACGCTGATGGGTTTTGAGGACATGTGAAGGAATTGGGATAGGAAGAACCCTAAAATAGTATAGTAGATTTGGGAGATACGCCATTCTGATGGCTGTTATTCTCCCGAACCATGAAAGGGGTAAGGAGGACCACGCTGACAACATATCTGTTAATTTTTTGAACAATGGTGGATAATTCGCCTGATATAAAGCCTGATATGTTGATGTGAGACGGATTCCCAAATAAGGCAAGGAGGAGACCCACTGGTAGGGAAAGGCCGACGGCAAGTCCCCCAGCAACTCCATAGAGAGGTTAGTCGACAATGCCTTCGACTTTGATGAGTTAATCTGGAGTCCTGAGAGCGATGCAAAGGTCTGTAACAGTGTGTGTAAGTTTGGCAGGGAAGTTCTAGGAGAGGTGACAGAAAGAAGAATGTCATCAGCGAATAAGGAAATCTTCTGGGGGCAACCTGCTATTTCAATGCCCCTGATATCCGGATGAGCTCTTATTGCCTCCGCCAGAGGTTCCAGTGCCAACACAAAAAGAAGGGGTGACAGCGGACACCCCTGGCGGGTTCCCCTGCGGATATCAAAAATGGGGGGATTCAAATCCGTAATATTTAATTTTTGCTCGGGGGAAATCGTATAGGACTGACATCCAAGTAATGAAAGAAGTCCCGAATCCATAGTGCCGTAGGACAGACATGAGATAGGGCCAAGATAAGGAGTCAAAGGCCTTATTTATATGGAGGGATAGAAGCATGGATTCCAGAGAGCGAGCGTGGGCTATATGCTGGAGTTGTACTATACGTTGAATTGCATCGCCCGCCTGTCTCTGTGGCACGAAGCCAACCTGGTCTTTTTTTATCAAACGAGGGAGAAAAGAGTTTAGACGAGTCGCTAAAATTTTTTGTCAGGAGTTTCATATCTACATTTGATGAGCAAGATAGGCCTGAAATTGGCCCAAGATGAGTGGACATGGTCCGGCTTAGGAATCCTCACCACATTTGCTGTCAGAAGATCTGGGGTGAGAGGATAGCCGTTTTTCCCCGAATTGTACATTGCTACCAGGTGGGGAGCTACTACCGATGCCAACTTCCTATAATAAAGCGCGGTGTACCAGTCAGGCCCAGGACGTTTTCCCACCTTAAGTTCTTACTTGTAGTTATTGCTTGTAGAACTTGGGAGAGCTGAATATCCCTATCCATGAGGGTAACGTGAGCCCCCGTTAAGGATGGGAGCGAAAGGCTTTCAAGGAAATCCGCCGTACTCTGAGCAGCATTTCTCTCTGGCGCCGCGTACAACTTCGCAAGGCGAAACCCAAATTCCTCCAGGACATGTTTCGGGTTCCCTGATGGAACATTGTTTCGATCTCGTAGGGTGATTGGCTTTAAATTAGGGGAAAAGGTTTGGAGTCTGTTGGCTAACATACGATTTGGCTTATTTGCTCTCACATACCATCTTTGGCGGGACCAGCGTAGAACACGCTCAGCACCCTCAGGCACAGATCGAGCTCCGATCTGGCTAGTTCCAGCAACTTACGGTTGCCCGGGGTGGGAGATTGCTTAAACTTCTCAGATAGTGACACCAATCGGGACTCAAGCTCTTTCTGTTTTGTCTCTCTAGCTCTCTTACGGGCCGAAGCCAGACCAATTATCCAACCCCGTAACACCGCTTTATAAGCCTCCCAAAGGACCACCGGAGACTGCACCGAGCCCAAATTTTCACGAAAGTAGTCCTCCGAAGCCTTAACAATTTCTGCTGTCACCCCTGCATGGGAAAGAAGTGAATCATTCATCACCCAGGGAGAAAATCTGGGTCTATCTAGGATAGAGTGGCAGACGACTAACACTGGATCGTGATCCGACCAAGGAACAGCCAAGATTGAGGCCGAAACCACTAACGGAAGGTGACGTCTGAGCATAAACATATGGTCTATCCTTGAGTGGACCTGATGGGGGTGAGAGTAATGGGTGTAGTCCCTGCCCTGAGGATGACACTCCCTCCACAGGTCAACTAGGTCATGTGTTTGCAAAGAGGATGTGAATTTTTTAGCCCCTGCCAAATGACCGTTCCTCTCGGGTGGGTACTTATCTAGTTTGGGGTTTAATGAGATTAGAGTCACCCGCAAGAAGGAGGGTGCCCTTGCAGTGGGACATAAGCAGGGCGCAGACATGGGTCAAGAAGGGCACTGGATTCACATTCGGGGCATAGTACGTCAGTACGGTAACCTCTGTGTCATGAATGGTGCCTTAAAGCAATAGGTACCGTCCATCAGGGTCTGCGATCTGTTTAGTGCAACTAAATGGAACAGATTTGCGAAAAGCCACGAGAACCCCCCTTTGCTTAGTTGAAGCATTTGCCAAAAATACCTGAGGGAACTGAGCATCAAAGTACCTAGGATGGGAGGTCTCAGAAAAATGCGTCTCCTGTAAACAAGCAATGTCAACTTGTTGCTTGCGCAGGTATTTAAAAACCTTCACCCTCTTATGGGGAGAGTTCATGCCCTGGACATTCAGGGACAACCAGTTAATTGTCATTGGGATATCACTGGGTGGCCGTTAACCTGGAACCAGAGTGCACACCCTGCGAACCCAGGGGAGAAAGAAATGGGTAGAAGCAGTGAAGAGGAAGAAGGAAGAGAAATAAAGTGTCATGTCAGAAAAGGTAGTAGAATCATGCAATGCTGTGAACATATAACTCTGTAATATTAGGATTGCTATGGGTCGTGGGTTTAACATCCCACTACTTGGTCGGGTGTTGACTCGAACGTTAGTCTGGGTCAAGTACCACATCATGAGGGTGCAGTGGTCCTTCGGAAACCACTCGGCTTAACATAAACAATAACCATGAATATTAAAGAACATGTCAACAATGGCATATAGGTGTAAACCCCAAAAACGAGTGAAAAAACTAAAATAATTCTCTCCTTGTTTTTTTTTTTTTTTTTTTCTCTCCCTCCCCTCCCCCCCCCTTAAAAAACAGATTAGTGTATGTGGTGACCCTCTGCTCAGGAATAAACAACATGAACCCAGGGTCATCTGAGTAGAACCCAAAAACGGGTATGCCTATTAACCGCAGGGCCTCACCCCATCAGGCCAATAGCAAGCAGGGGTCAAGTCCATATGTACACACTCTAAGCTTACACTTTGAAAAAAACACAAGGGGGAAAAAAAGGGGGAGGGGGGGTGGTCTGCCCAATACCCCAGTATGCGGAGATCTGGGCAATGAGGGGGCGAGGAAAAAAATTCAAAAGCGAGGAAATGGAAAATTAAAATAATAATTAGAACTCCATATATAAAAAATAGACTATATTGGGAGAACCGGAAAGGAAAAAAAATAAAAAATAAAATAATAAAAAAATAAAAAATTGAACGCAACAAAAAAAAGCAAAAAGGAAGTGGGGAATTGAAAAAGTTTGTTATTGGGGGGGAAGAAGGCAGTCATTACCTGAGTGCAACAATTGTCCAAGAAAAGATCAAGACAGTTCCCCTGCCCGTCATCACCAGCCGGCAAGGCGGGTCGCTACAGTCCAGGGTTGAGGATCAGCACAGTCTGTCTATCTAATCAAATAAAGACTAGCTTACTACTCCTCACAGTTGTGGTTTTAGAGGTGTCTCACTCCAGCCTCCTGGTGGCATTAATTGCAATTGGCTCAAGAGCCAGATGCCTGCCTGCTGTGCGAAGGCAGGGAAAAAAACAAAAAAAACAAAAACAAGAACAAAGCACAAACAAACAAAAATCGGAAGCAGCATTCTTCTAACGGTGCCCGTCTGTAGAAACCTCATGAAACCTCTGAGCCTTGAGAGAATGGAGGGCTTGGGATCCGTGCTGTGAGGATTGTGAGGATCTTGGGGCCCGGGAGGGACCCGGGCAGGCCACTTGGAGAAGCCGTTCCTTGGTTCTGTAGAAGTGAAATTTTATGATCACATCTCTTGGGGGGGCCCTCAGTTGGCTTGGGAGCGAGGGACCTATTGATACGGTCGAATTCCAGGCATTTCGTAGGTATATCAGGTGCAATCTCCTGGAAGAACGCTGTAGCTGTTCCCTGGAGGTCTGTAATGGTCTCCAGGAGGCTGCGTATACGCAAATTTCCTCTGCGAGCCCTATTTTCTGAGTCCTCAAGTTTGTCCTGGAGAGTTATAAGTTCAGCACTCAGTTTCTCCACCTCTTCCTCATGTCCCTCCAGTACCGTGGTTGTTAGGTCCAGCCTCTCCTCCAACTGATTGCCCTAGCTCTTTAAGACCCTTCACCAGCTCAGCAGACAGTTTGCGAGGGGCTGCGGTGATCTCGTCCCTTACTATGGTACGGAATTTCTGAGGCAAAGCTTCAGAGTTAGTTTCCACAGGGCTTGCTAGGTTAGAGGGAAACTGTGACAGGCTATCGTCTGAATTCTGTCTGGTATCGTCAGGTTCCGGCGGTTCGGGCGCCATCCTGCCCTTTCCTTTCGCCTTCCCCCGGACCGGAGAGGATTTCTGTTGTGATCTGTTGCGGGGGCGGTTTCGGGGCGTATTATACATACCCGCCGGTTACCTAATAGCGCCTGCAGTGGTTGGGGTAGATGTGACAGTAATTGTTAGCTGAATATGCCTTATCCGCCAAGTGAAATGTTCCGACGGCACGGTGCTAGGAAATTATGCTGCCATTGTCCATACGACCGCGCATGCACCCCCAGTCAATTTATATATTATATGTCCATCCCTGGGCCCTCCAGGGCCACTGTAATCTAGTTGGGTGGTATACAGTACTGGGGGGAGCAGGATCTGCTTTTGGGAGTGTGAGGGGCCTGTTATGGTGGACTGGGTGTACCAAGATGGCCACCGCCTAACTCAGCCTCCAGTGTGTCTTCCACAGCAACGTGCGGCCTGTTGGTGCTGGTCCCCGCTGCCGAATCCCTGTCCCAGGCCTCAGGGGGGCTCCTCTGACCCGCGATGGGTGCGTGTATTTCGCCGCTATCCACGCGGCTCGTGGCACTCGAGCGCAGAGGCTCCGGCGTCCCTGTAGGCCGCAAGATGGCGGCCGGCGCTCGTGGGGTGATGCAGGCCTTGGGCCCGATCGCGGGACTCGCGGACGGTCTGGGGCTCCAAGATGGGAAGCTATGCACTCTGGGGACTCACGGGGAGTAAGCTGAGTTGTCCACCGCCCAGAATCTTGCCTAATAGAGGCGGATGGGTGTAGATTGTATCTCGGCCGGCGGAGCTCAGCTGAGATGCCTCCTCTCCCCACCGCTTCCGGCCACGCCCCCCACCCCCAGCCTAGGTACATACACCGCACCTCATGCCCAGTCTCACAACAGCCCCAGCAGGGGGAGGAGGGAATTGGGGATAGGGAGAGAGGAAAGGGAGAGTGAGAGACCCCCTAGTCGACCTCCCAGGGAATGCCCAGCTGCTCAAACCTGCCAAGGCAGGGAGAGCCATACTTACCCTTCCTGTCGGGATTGCTGGATGCATTCCACCACAGACCCATCACCTGAGCAGTACGGGGTGGCTGCTGGCCACTGCACACTGTGATACGGACAGCAGTAGCCCGGTCATGTGTGCCCCGGAGCATATAGCTCACTGGCCACCCCTGGATCAGAAGGGGCATGTCGTTGCCGACCCAGCGCATAGCTAGGATTTGCTCACGCTCAATGCCCAGACTGGGGAGACTACAAGGATCTATATTATCCAGCCTGTCACCCAGCTGGCTGTTGATAGTAGATCACAGGGTCAAAAAAATTTAAGAAAAATTAAAAAAATCCCAGGACCAATGGTCCCCTCAGGGAGCCAGGTCCATCTCCTACACTAGGCAGAAAAAACTGAGCTGTAGGATGAGGGGTTATAGCCGGGGGGACTGTCCCCTAGGCGGTGCTGGGCAGTCTTGCTGTTTTTACATGTGTTACATGTTCTGCCTAGTCCTTTCCTGAAGGCGGTGTGATAACCCTGAGGTCAAGAATTAAAGGAGCTGTGTCCTTCAATGAACAAAAGAGAAAAGGTATGTGTGTGTGTATATAGTTGATCTGCTTGTCTACATACCACTAAATCTAGGAAGTTGACTTAATCCGAATTCCATTCTCCTGAGAAGGATATATATCGGTTTCTATTAATCTCCTCTAGGAACTCTGCCAAGTCATCCTCAGTTCCCCTCCACAGGATAATTACATCGATGTACCTTTTTGTATCATGCTATATCTGGCCTAAATTTATCGTAGATTTCTTCTTGTTCCCACTTGCTTAGGAAAATGTTTGTCGCACAGGGTGCATACGTTTGCTCCCATGGCTACACCTTTTGTGTTGGTGATAGTAAGATTTATCGTGCCAGAAATTGCTCTTCGTGGCCAGTTCTAAGGCATCGATAATTTCTGTTCATGGCCTCCAAGGCATCATCTTGTCTGATATTTGTATAGAGGGAATCTACATCTATTGAGGCAACAATGAGACTGTCGTCTTGTTGAAAATTTTCCACGATATTAGTCGTTTACTATATCTGAGATAAGAAGGGAATTTTTGTGCTATTGGCTATAGATAATGGTCGTATATCCTCCCAATTACACTATTGATAGAAGAAAATATCCTGCTTCTCAACCATAGGAGAAATACACTCCTCTATGTGAGAGAATTAAAGGAAAAACAAATATATACTTGGGGTGCACACCCTAAGAATGCATAACATTGGATGATGCAGCTATAAGACTGACAAACAGAGGAAAAGATTACAGCGCACACATACTAAAATAACATTTAAATCCTGCAAGGCTATAGTGTAGGACCCACTGATAATGGGGTACTTTGACGCAGTAGTGGGCTCAAGCACTACGTGGCCATATAGTGCTATTTACTTTCCCATCCCCACGTGCAGCCTGGCATTACAGCCAATAGAGTTTACAGTTTTTTATTTATTTATTTTTTGTTTTTTTAAATTTTAAAGTTGCACTTCTGTTTGTCAAAAAGCACTATTGTTGTTTATGAAACTTAGATTTATTTATAAAGATGGTATATATCACAACAGCTAAATATGTGTCTGTAGTGCATGTCCAAACCTTAATACCATAAATAATATATTATATGTTAATTAATTTTTACTACAGGAGCATATAATTAGTTGGAAAATTCTAGAGAAATGCTAACTCCACCCTTATGGGGAAAAAATAGCAAATAATATAGCATTTACAATTGCGACACAAGTCATATTGTAATTGAATGTTCTTAAAAATTATCTTTCCTTTTCAATCTGCAGCTCTGTAATTTTCTGTAAAATGCAACACAATATGGTTGCCTGGAGGTGTTCTGTACACAGAATGTGTACAGATTTCCCCCAGAAACATAGTTTCCTGCTTGTGTGACTGGCTCACTGATTTTCCCAGAAATCTGCACTAAGATACAAGTCAGATTTCAGGCATCCCCTGCAACAAAAATTTCATTTTTGGTAAGATACTCCTAATAGGAAATCATGTCTAAAAGGATGCAGACCCTGCAATTTTCCTAATTAGAGCCTGCAGGTGCAGCAGCTGATTGATAATTATTAAACCACTCCCATCCAGACTTACTCAGAACATGGGCACAGACAAACACACAGTGATTTCTTCGGAATAACAAAAGATAGGATAGGATAAGAGAGTTTGTTATAATCCTTGTAATGTACATGGATCACCCAAAGAGGAGTGTTTCTTTCTAAACAAAAGTGGAGTTACTCTTTAAATAATACATTACAATTTAACTAAACCCATTTGATTTAAGTCAATTAAAATGTACTAGATATTTTACTCCTCTAAATTAAAATTGGAATTGATTTGTGTCATAGTTTTCATAGACTTGATTCTAATATTATTTTCATTTAGTTTTCCTCACTGAAAACTATGGCATTGCTTGTTTTCAGCTCATTTCAGGCATTGCTCGTTTCCAACTCATTTAACCACTTAACAACCGCCCATTGCCGATTAACGGCTTCAGGGCGGTTGTTTAACTCTGAGAGGCCGTTAATCAACGGCCTCCCAGAATTTTGCTCTCGCGTGCCCCCTGGGGCGCGCACACGAGAGCATCCGTGACCGCTGGGTCCAGTGGACCCGGCGCATCACGAATCACGGTAAACAGCCGCTCATCGCGGCCGTTTACCACGTGAACGCTCCGTCAAATGACGGAGTGATCACTTGTAAACAAGCCGGCGTCATGTTATGACGCCGGTTCCTCCCTCCCCCTCTCTGTACCGGTCGGTACAGCGGAGGGGGAAGAGATCGGTGTCAGCAGCGATGTGGGCTGCATCTGCAGTGCCCACATCACTGCTCACCGAAAATTAACCCCTCCATTCCCTGCATTACTCTGCAATACCCTGCCATTACTCTGCATTACTCTGCAATACCCTGCCATTACTCTGCATTACTTTGCAATGCCCTGCAACACTCTGCAATACCCTGCCATTACTCTGCATTACTCTGCAATGCCCTGCAACACTCTGCAATGCCCTGCAACACTCTGCAATGCCCTGCAACACTCTGCAATGCCCTGCAACACTCTGCAATGCCCTGCAACACTCTGCAATGCCCTGCAACACTCTGCAATGCTCTGCAACACTCTGCAATGCTCTGCAACACCCGCCAATGCCCTGCAACACCCGCCAATACCCTGCAACACCCGCCAATACCCTGCAATGCTCTGCAACGCAGTACTCTGCAACGCCATACTCTGAGATACCCAGCCATAGTCGGTGATACCCTGCAATACCCAGCCATAGACATCCCCCCCCCCCCCTCCCGCCGCCCTCCGGTGCTTCTACCGAATCGCTAATACGATCAAAGCCAGAATCTTCTTTTTTTTTTTTTTCAGGCTTCCCAGCTTAGAGGTGAGATGTGGGTCTTATTGACCCCACATCTCACTGTAAAGAGGACCTGTCATGCCATATTCCTATTACAAGGGATGTTTACATTCCTTGTAATAGGAATAAAAGTGATCAAAAAAATGTCAAACTAAAATAAATAAAGTAAAATGAACAATAAAAAAAAAGTTTTTTTTTTTAAAGCGCCCCTGTCCCCATGTGCTCGCATGCAGAAGCGAACGCATACGTAAGTCCCGCCCACATATGAAAACGGTGTTCAAACCACACATGTGAGGTATCGCTGCGAACGTTAGAGCGAGAGCAATAATTCTAGCCCTAGACCTCCTCTGTAACTCAAAACATATAACCAGTAAAAAAAAATTAAATCGTCGCCTATGGGGATTTTTAAGTAGCGACGTTTGGCGCCATTCCACGAGCGTGTGCAATTTTGAAGAGTGACATATTAGGTATCTATTTACTCAGCGTAACTTCATCTTTCACATTATGCAAAAATTGGGCTAACTTTACTGTGTGTTTTTATTTTTATTTTTTAAGCACAAAACTGTTTTTTTTCCAAAAAAAGGCATTCGAAAAATTACTGCGCAAATACCGTGCGAGATAAAAAGTTGCAAAGACCACCATTGTATTCTCCAGGGTGTTTGCTAAAAAAACATATATAATGTTTTGGAGTTCTATGTAATTTTATAGCAAATAAATGATGATTTTTACATGTAGGAGAGAAATGTCAGAATTGTCCTGGGTGCTCCAGAACGCCTGATGGCGCTCCATGCATGTTGGGCCTCTGTATGTGGCCACACTGTGTAAAAGTCTCACACATGTGGTATCGCCATACTCGGGAGTAATAGCAGAATGTGTTTTGGGGTGTAATTTGTGGTATGCATATGCTGTGTGTGAGAAATAACCTGATAATATGACAATTTTGTGAAGAAAAAAAAAAAAAAGTAAAAAGAATCTTGATTTTGCAAAGAATTGTGGGAAAAAATGACAACTTCAAAAAACTCATCATGCCTCTTACTAAATACCTTGGAATGTCTTCTTTCCAAAAAGGGCTCATTTGGGGGGTATTTGTACTTTTCTGGCATGTTAGGGTCTCAAGAATTGAAATAGGCCGTCAGTACTTCAGGTGTGATCAATTTTCAGATATTGGCACCATAGCTTGTGGACTCTAACTTTCACAAAGACCAAATAATATCCACCAATTTGTACTTATTTTTACCAAAGATATGTAGTGGTATAAATTTTGGCCAAAATTTATGAAGAAAAAATTACTAATCTGCTAAATTTTCTAACAGAAACAAAGAAAAATTCATTTTTTTTACAGAATTTTCAGTATTTTTTCTTTTATAGCACAAAAAATAAAAAACCCAGCGGTGATTAAATACCACCAAAAGAAAGCTCTATTTGTGTGAAAAAAAGGACAAAAATTTCATATAGGTCCAGTGTTGCATGACTGAGTAATTGTCATTCAAAATGCGAGAGCACCGAAAGCTGAAAATTGGTCTGGTTATTAAGGGTGTTTAAGTGCCCAGTGGTCAAGTGGTTAAAGTGGTTGTAAACCCTTACAAACCACTTTGACCTACAGGTAAGCCTAGATTAGGTCTTACCTGTAGGTCCAAGAAATATCTCCTTTTAACCTACACAATTAAGGAGATATTTTACAAAAATAGGGCACCGCTGTCTACGTAGACAACGGCGCAGACACACTGGGCGCGCCGTAAGTGAAGGCAAACATGCCAGCAATGTAATGAAGGTACTAATAAACACACAAATCTTTGTCACAGTGTTCATAATCAGTCATTCAATGATAGCAATTTGGGCGATCCAGGTGAATATCTCTAAGTAACAGTGTATTCATATATTGCATGCACAAATCCATCCAGTTTTTTTTTGTATCATAAGTTAGCTCTCAAATGCATTAAAATCATCTTGTGGTACTGTACCCCACTTTCTGTTATTATTATTACGAGTACAATGTCTCACGGTTGAAGTAATATCTCATGGTTCCGAAGTCTGTCTGGAAGCAAACCTATAATCAAGCAATAAGGACAAACTAAAAATTGCTAAAGGTCCATACTCCTGAGCTCTGATGGGCAAATCATAAAAAAAGCGACCATTAGAGGGCCTATGTGGAGAATGTATGCCAACTTTTTCAAGTGGAGATAATGTAACAAGTAAATGGCAACAATCAATAAACACAATAATGAATAACTTTTTTGTGATACATAAGCACTGGCTGAAACAAGTCTTAATATGGAAAAACACACGAGGAGAGAGTGCTAAATCCTGGCAGAGTCATAACACAATTCTCCAATGGGTAGAAAATGTCTGTTTGTTATAAATAAATCCAGGAGGCGTGGCCTGACGGGGCATGTGAGCAGCGGTGTTTTACGGAGCTCCCGCTGGTGATCCTTAACTGATCCTCTCCCCGCCGTTGTTACCGCCGTATTCCGGGTGGGTTCGCCGCACACTACCCCCGACACCCTCAGGGACCACTCTGCCGCTCGTAGACCCGTCGGGATGACCCGCAAAAACCGAGGAGAAGCCGCGGCTGCGGCCTCCGCACAGAGTCAAGATGGCGCCTGGCAGTCACAGCCGCACAGCACGCTGCGCGGCCTGGACAAGAAAGCTTCGCTGGGGGGGTAAGTTACCTAAACCCCCTCAAGCTAAGGATCGGCCTCGGGACATGTTATATTATGCCCAAAAGCTTGCAGGAACACAGGACATGTCCCCAGAATCACCGCCGTGTTCTGAGTCCATTGCAGGACAGGCCTCGCCACTTCAGGCTGATGGGGATGATAATGCTGCCCCTATGGACTCTATTCCTGACCCTATGCCTGGCATACTTGAAGAGCAGCAAGATGATACCCCCCAGCCCACACTAAGTGAGATTCTGCACGCAGTACAGAGATGCACAGCATCTGTGGATGACCTTAAAGAGAAGTTTGGGGGGCTGAGAGAGACTGTCATTATTGCGCCAGGATATACAGAAAATTAGGGAGAGAACCACGGCAGTGGAAGGGAGGGTGAGTGATATGGAAGATCAACTTCCTCACCTGAACCGCGATGTGCGAATCGCAACGCAGCAAGCACACCTAGCGTTTGACAGAACTGACGACATTGAGAATCGCTTGAGATGCAACAATGTCCGGATAGTGGGGTTACCGGAGAAGGTGGAAGGTAGGGACCCCACTGAATTCATGGAAAACTGGCTGCAGGAAGTCTTTGGCAAGGATGCTTTTTCTCCTTTATATGCTGTGGAGCGGGCACACAGAGTCCCGCCGCGGCCCCTTCCCCCGGGAGGCCCTCCGAGAGCGATGCTGGTCAGACTCCTGAACTACAGGGACCGGGAAGTTGTGTTACGGATGGCCAGAGAGAGGGGTTCGGTGCAATTTCAAAGCAGTAGAATCTCCTTCTATCCTGACTTTTCTGCTGAAGTGCAACGCAGACGCGCTAAGTTTGCTGATGTTAAAAAGCGACTGCAGAGGCTGCAACTGAAATACGCTATGCTGTTTCCGGCGAAACTTTGCATCACCGCCATGGACCAGAACCATTTCTTTGAAAATGCGCAGGATGCTGCCCGATGGCTTGATCACAAGAGAACGTCATCCGTCACAGAGCGGAGGATTGATCCCATGCTGTCTTTCTATGGAGGGCTCGGGAGGAGTCGGCGTGTATCCACCTGAGAGGTTCTACACAGTTACCGAAGGGACATTACTTGATGATTGTTATCAGCGAATTTATCTCCGTCCACAGTTTGCCTTCGACGGTGACGAGTTGCTATGCTCAGTTGGAATGAGGTCTGTATCTGCTCCCTGCGGCCTCGGTGGCAGTTACACCGTGATGGAACCCACGCGTGCCCTGCTGCCAAGCTAGGGACGCGCATGGGTCACCCCTTTGTCGCTAGGGAGCACGCTCATCCTGCACGGCTAGCAGGAATAGGAATACGAGTTGACCGACATGTTTATGATTGCTGCTTAGTCGATATGGCTCAGCAGCGGAATTTTGAGGTTCTTTACCGTTCAGCATTATCTATCCAGCGCACGAGTTACACGCTTTTTCCAGTTTTGGGCTACATCATATTTTTTGCTATAAAGAGCTTGCAGTTCTATGTACCACTCCCTCCAGTATGTTTGCAGGGCACATGTCTGGCTCCAACGGGAGAGATGTCTGGAGGACCTGGAACCCACAGTAGGTACAGTAGGTTCTACACAACTGGTCTATGACCGCTACGCCTATAGTGACTTGGAATGTTCGGGGGGTAAATGATCCTCTGAAAAGGACCATAATTTCGGCAGGGCTACGAAAATTCCACCCGGCCATTGTAGGCCTTCAAGAGACACATTTACAAGGGGACACGGTGAAATTTCTTCAATATGCCTGGGTTGGGAAGGCCTATCACTCCACTCACACCTCGTTTTCTAGGGGGGTGAGTGTTCTGATACACCGGGCACTGGCCTACCAGGAACTGGACTCACTTGTTGATGTATCTGGCAGATTTGTTTTTTTGTATTGCAAAATCTATGCTTTTACGTTAATTCTTGCTTTTGTATACATACCCCCCGCGTTTTCGCGGGAGGTGCTTCAGCTACTAATCTCCTATTTGGCCAATAAACAGGAGGTACCGGTTTTAATCTTGAGGGACTTTAACTGCTACCTGGATCCCAAAATGGACAGACACCCCCCGACGACACCCCCTGGGGGTAACCGGGGCACGGCCCTTAGCAGATTACTGACGGAGGTAGGGTGGGTCGATATTTGGCAGATCCGAAATCCAGACTGTAGACAGTTCTCCTGTTTTTCTAAGACCCATGGATCCCTGTCCCGTATAGATCTCTGTGTGGGCACTCCCAACATGGTGGGGTTTACCTCGAGGGTGGACTACTTTCCCTGGGGGGTGTCGGACCACTCCCCCCTGGTTCTATGGCTGACCACTCAACCCCCTAGCATGCTGCCCAGAGCCCCATGGAGGCTGAATGCCTTTTGGCTCAAGCTGTTCCCCTTACCGGATAGGATTGCATCTCAAATCAGGGGTTTCTTTCTGACACACCGGCACCACCCTAATGACCCTCTGACGTGGGAAACTTTTAAGGCTTTTTTGCGGGGGGTGTTTGTCCATGAGATACACCTGGTGAAGCAGAACTCTGCGGCTATACTGGAGCAAGCAGGAGACTTAGTAAAAAGGTTGGAGATAGAATATGTCACGGGGCATACTGACTCGGCAAGGGAGGCATGGATGGCGGCACAGGACTCTCTGGACCGCTTGAGATCCTCCACTGCGGAGCGTAAACGTTTTTTCACAAAATTGGCGTTCTATGAGGAGGGGGAACAGACGGGTCGCCTACTCGCCAGAATTGCGAAAGCGCAACAGATGTCCCCGGCTATAGGGGCCATTAGAGCCAAAAACGGCAAAGTGGTTGACTCGCAAGAGATCATTATATCCGAGCTGGCTGACTTCTACCGGGAGCTATACGGGTCGAGGGACACCTACTCGGATGACGATCTACAGTCATATTTGACCACAATCAATTTACCCAGGCTCTCGGAAGAGGCCGTGCGTCTTCTAGACGCCCCGATCACCCTAGAGGAATTAATGGCGGCTGCCGGCTCTTTCCCCTCCTGTAAGGCACCTGGGACAGATGGTATTCCCATGGAGGTATATGTACAATACGGGGAGGATATTCTACCTAAATTGTTGAAGGTGCTTAATGCATGCTTGGAGGGGGGTACTCTCCCCGACTCTGTCAAGGGCTACTATTGTTTTATTGCTTAAACCTGGGAAGGATCCGGTGGATCCGGGGTCATATAGACCCATTTCCTTGCTGCAAAGCGATGTGAAGATCCTGGCCAAGGTCCTGGCGCTCCGGGTAAACGGGATAGTATCCGCTCTTATTCACCAAGACCAGGCTGGCTTTATGCCACATAAGTCCACAGCTACCAATCTTAGGAGATTATTTTTGAACATGCAGCTGCGGGCAGACAATGGGGAAAATAGGGCCCTTCTGTCCCTTGACACCAACAAGGCATTTGATAGTGTAATCTGGAGGTACTTGTGGGCAGTGTTGGATAAGTTTGGCTTCGGACAGCGCTTTATTGCTTGGGTCAAACTGCTGTACGCTTCCCCGAAAGCCAATATTAGAATGGCGGACAAGATGTCTGCCGATTTTGCTTTGGCCAGGGCGACGCGGCAAGGGTGCCCGCTCTCCCCCTTGCTCTTCGCATTTGCGATAGAACCTCTTGCGGCCCTTATAAGAGACAGTGTTGATGTACGGGGATTTCAGTATGGGGCTGTTCACGAAAAGATCATGCTCTACACGGATGACATGCTGCTTTTCCTGGATGACCCCAGCCGGTCCCTGCCGCAGGTGATGTCCATTATAGAGAGATTCGGCCAGTTCTCAGGACTGACCATTAACTGGTCTAAATCGGCCCTATTGAAGTTAGATGAAGGAGAGGTGGCGATTCCGGATTCATGCCCAGTACCAGTGGTGACTAGTTTTAAATATTTGGGGGTACAAATAACATCTAAGGTGGGGGATTATTGTTCAGTGAACTTATGCCCTCTGCTGTCCAGATTCCGGGATAGAATAAACACGTGGAACACCCTTAGGATGTCCCTGGCCGGGAAGGCCAATCTTATAAAAATGATTTTAATGCCCCAATTGCTATATTTCTTCCACAACTCCCCGGTCGTCATCCATTTAAAACTTTTCAGAGTAATTAATACGCTTTTTTGGAAGTTGTTGTGGCACACAAAACCCCCTAGGATTAAGTTGGAACATTTGCAACGTTCTAAGGACAGTGGAGGGTTGGCGGTACCCAACCCTTGGCTGTACTATATTGCGGCCCAATTACAGCACCTAGTGGGCTCCATGTCACATGGACCGGCGGGGTCCTCTGTGAGGCTGCTGCTTCATGCGACGGGGGCTGAGACCATCCCTATGGGACTGGAGGCCCAAATGTTTAAGGGCTCCAACAAATTAACACCTACGTTATCCATGCTACAAAAAATATGGAATAAGAGTAGGCAGCTGCAGGGTGTGCAGGGCTTCATGGAATATAGTCCGATATGGGGTAATCAAACATATGTTGAGATTGCTAAACTGCAACCTGACCCTAGGTAGCGTGCCCATAACGTACAGCTGTTGTCCCAGATATTTCAGGGTGGACAGCTTCTATCTTTTACAGCCATTCGGCAAAAATTTGGCCTTGCGGAGGCCATGATCTTCCCTTATTTGCAGCTGAGGCACGCGGTGGCCGCGCAGGGCGACTCGGGTGAATGGATGTTGTCACCCACCCCGTTATTTCACGCGTTGCATTCTGTGGACGGCACAAAGGGTATAATCTCGCAATGTTATCAGATGCTGCTTGAGCGGCACCTGCGTGGCCACCCGTGCAAAGCACTGCCGCTTTGGGAACGAGATGTTGGCACCCTCACGGGTGAGCAGTGGGAGGAGGCCCTGCAGGCCATCACCTACTGTTCACTGAATGTGGCACAAAAAGTCTCCCAACTCTATATTATACTGAGAGCGCACTACACACCGGTTAGAATTGAGCAGGATGGGCGGAACGGCTGACCCCATATGTGGCAGGTGCGGGCAACACGAGGGGGATCTTATTCACCTCCTGTGGCGTTGCCCGAAACTCCACAGATACTGGAAGGAGGTAGTGGACACTGTCAATACGGTGTTCCACACACAGATACCTATGGACCCCATATGCTGCGTTCTGGGGATACTGGAGGGGGTGGTGTCGTTAGAGCCCATCAGGGTGGCAGTCTCAAGGGCGCTATTCCAGGCCAGGAAACTTATTTTGTTGGGTTGGAAATCTGTAGAACCCCCGGTAATGGCGGCCTGGATAACCCATATGGGCAGGACCCTTATCATGGAGAAATACATCTATCAACATAGGGGATGCCCGGGAAGGTTTGAGCGCTTATGGTCACGTTGGCTGGATACCCCTGGGCTAAGTCCAAACGAGCTAATATTGTCCAGATTATTGTAAGATGTGTGGTGCAGGGCAGGTATGTGAGCCCTAGCTTGGAAATGTCTGGCCTACTAGGGAACTATGTGCGAACACGGGGTGGAGGGAGGTGGTACTGGATTGATATATTGCCTGTATATACATTGACAACTATGTATCAAATGGATGTGCATGTGCGCTGGAAATTGCTGTATACTTGTAACTTTAATAAACACCTTTTTGATTTACAAATAAATAAATCCAAGGCATACAGATGTCCAGGAACATTCCTTAAAAAGCAATGCTAGCCCACGAGGATTACCTGGTGGACGAGACCATATGAGTGACAGGAGGACTGGGCTGGTGGGATGAAACACACTGCAGGACTCCCAGGGAGTTCATGATCTGACGGGATGGGTCCAAGAAACTGTGACTGAGTTCCTGCAAACAGTGAGGGAGCTGACTGGGAACAACAGGACAGGTGAACGTGGCCTGGGCGCCAGAGATAGGTGGCCGCTCCACAGAGGAAACCGCTCCCGTTGCTCCGAAATGATGTCACAAGCTGGCGTAAGAGAAGGATGGTATGCAGGGCTGCTTTTAGGCTCTGTAGAGCCTACCTGACAGCCCCCTCCTTTTTTTCTTTTTCAAGGTTTTTTTTTTTTTTCAACTGCTTTGTTGGGCCTTTGGTAAAATATTAGGGGTGTAAACAGACAGCCTCAGCTGCACTGGACAGTGAATGAATGGGAAGTGCTCTGAGGCTCCCAGTTCATTCACAAACTGAAGCATAGTAAACAGTTCCAATCACTCAGTAGTTAAATAAGACATATTTACCGTACACTCCCCGCTCTCCATCCTGAAACATCCTCCTGCATGCCCCAGCTGCTGGTGGGAGAGGAGAGAACCTGACATGGCTGCAGGGGAGGGGGGCACACAGGGTGGCCTGGACAGCAGGAGGGTGGGGACACAGATACCAATCCCTCTGCAGCACAGCCGCAGGAGGAAAAAGGAGGAGAAGCTGGCGGAGTTGCAGTGTGTCAGGAAAGGCTGGCTGGGGACAGTGGTCCATCACCTGTCTGTGCACACCTGCGGGTGCCTAGGCGCATGCGTGAGCATGCAGCAATGGTTACCGGCGCCAGGCGGGCTATATAAACCCAGTTCTCCCTTCAGTTCCTGCTGCTTTATCTACAGCGTTCCTGAGCTTATTGTCTGAATCCGATCTGATCTTGTGTTGACCCGGCCTGACCTGTGACCTTCCCTGCCTTCTGCCTGCCTCTGACTATGACTCGGCATCTGCCTTATCCCCTGGTCCATCCGTGCTCATCTGTTACCGGCCTGTTCCACGATCCTGTCTCTGCCTGCTGCATCTGTTCCTGTACTGACTGTCTGGTTTGACCCGGCTTGCCTGACTCTTCTGTGTGCCTGCTCCTGTGATTCCCCTGCTGTCTGCTGGTTCCTGTCCTGCTGAGGTCTGCCTTTCCAGCTACAGTTCCTGAAAACTGCCTGATCCATCCTTTGGCTGTTGATCCTGCCAGGCACTCATGCTACCTTTTGACTCCCGTGCCTCCTGTCTCCACCTTCAGGGGGCGCGAAACGAGGATGCAAGGTAGGTCTCCTTCTGCATTCCCGGACTCACCACTAGGTACGTCACACAGTGGGAGCCACAAGAGTTGGCAATAAGGCACTACAGCCATCACTTCTGCTTAGCAGGTGCCTGGACCCTCTTTTGAACTGATGGGTCTGGGCCTGGTACAGGAGGGCTAGCTGTACTGCCTTATCAGTGGCCTTGATGGTATGCGATGAGCTATGGGCAGCACTATGAAATATGGATGGTCCGGGGAACTGTCAGGAAAGGTTTCACCGGCTGGTGGCACTGTCAGATCTTTGGCCCGCAGTACTGGTGTCCACCAGCGGGTGTCTCCTAGCAATCTGGAGCCGACATCATCCACTGCAATCGGGCGTCACCTGAGACTGATTGCAGGAGATGTGATTGCAGGAGATGTGTATTTATACACAAGCACTCACACACACTTGTCTTAGCATTGTCCTTGAGTCCTGACCTGTACCTGTATTTGAACCCCTTCCTGTCCCTCATGTGATCCTGTACCCCTGCCCTGCAGCCTGATCCCTTCCACCTTCTCCCTGTCCTGTCTTGCTCCTTGCCCCATCTGCTCATCTCCTGTATATAACCCTGGCCTGGCTATGATTATGATATTCCCTATCTGCTGTATATATTAGTTTAGATTGTTCTTTGTGGGTCACTGTTTGGTTGTTGATTTGTTTTACACTGTTTTGTATTTGAGGTGCGTTTTATATCTGTGTTCACTTTAATATCTATCTTAATAAACTACATTACTTTTTCACCTTGCATAAGTTTTGGTTCAATCTGTTGCAGTCCACACAGTTCTGGTCACACCTGTTTATGACAGGAACACTGCAGCCGAGGGGTAAAAGGATAAAAGCAAATGCCACAACAAGGCCAGGACTACTTGTTTCGGAGCGTGGCCCCTTCATCGGGTCCTAGGTTGCCTTTAGGTAGTCTTAAAAGGGATATAAAGAAAGACATGCATCATAGATGGGGATGAGCAGAAAATCCCCCGGTTCGGTTCGCACCAGAACTTTCAAATGGACCGAAAATTCGTATGATTTTTAGAACCCTATTGAAGTCTATGGGACTCGAACGTTGGAAATAAAAAGTGCTAATTTTAATGGCTAATATGCAAGATATTGTCCTAAAAAGGGTTTGGGGACCCGGCTCCTGCCCCAGGGGACATAGGTCAATGCCAATTTTTTTTTTTTTTTTAAAACTGCTGTTTTTTCGGGAGCACTGATGTTAATGAAGTTTAAAGTGAAAAAAAAGTGATATATTCCTTTAAATATCGTGCCTGGGGGGTGTCTATAGTATGCCTGTGAAGTGCCACATGTTTCCCGTGTTTAGAACAGTCTCTGCACAAAATGACATTTAACAGAAAAAAGGTAATTTAAAACTGCTGGCGGTTTTAATGTAATATCTGGTTCCGGCAATACGGATAAAAATCATTGAGAAAAAAATGGCATGGGCAGCTCCCCCCGCCCATTACCAGCCCCTTTTGGGTCTTGTACGGATATTAAGGGGAACCCCGTACCCAAATTAAAAAAAGGAAAGGCGTGGGGCCCCCAGGCCCTATATACTCAGAACAGCGGTATACAGGCGGTGCAAACAAGACAGGGACTGTGTGGATTTGTTGTGTTAAGTAGAATCTGTTTGTAATTTTGCACGGGTACATTTTTAAAGTGTAGCTCCAGTCAAAAAATCTATTTTTAAGCTTTTTGGAAAATATAGGGAAGGGTTATCACCCCCTGTATAATTTTTTGGGCAGCCCGTCTTTTTTTCATCTCACTTCCTGTTGTCTCCTCCCGTTTGCAAGTAGGAGACGTTTGTAAGTAGGGGCTTGCCCTATATGCTCTGCACAAATGTGGGCCTAAGGTGTTGGTACTAAGTGACTCTTGGTGCGCGCTGGAGCACCCTGCTGTGAACGATTATATCAAGAATTGTAATTACATGCCATTGTTGAACAGTGGTAGAAAAATTGGGCCTTTGGTGGTTGTGCTGGTACCACAACACCATAAGTCCTCACAGTTACTCTCGGTGGGCGCAGGAACGGGCCCTGAAATATTATATCAAGAATTGTAATTACATGCCCCTGTTAAACGGGGGCTGAAAAACTGGGCCTTCGGCACTGGTTGCTGGTGCCACGACACTGCAACCTCTCCCAGATACTCTAGTTGTAGTGCAGGAATGAGCCCTGCTGCAAAGCATTGCATTGAAAATT
The DNA here is from genome assembly GCF_037356315.1 of Lithobates pipiens. Classification (NCBI taxonomy): domain Eukaryota; kingdom Metazoa; phylum Chordata; class Amphibia; order Anura; family Ranidae; genus Lithobates; species Lithobates pipiens. The sequence continues at coordinate 190,870,946 of NW_027507903.1, forward strand.
GTAATTACATGCCCCTGTTAAACAGGGGCTGGAAAATTGGGCCTTAGGCACTGGTGCCATGACACTGCAACCTCTCCAAGATACTCTAGTTGTAGTGCAGGAATGAGCCCTGCTGCAAAGCATTGCATCAAAAATTTTGATTACACGCCCCTGTTAAACAGGGGCTGAAAAATTGGGCCTTAGCCACTGGTGGCATCACCCAGAACCAAACATGTTCTTCCAAGCTATCAGCAGGATCATTGAGGAGGAAGAGGATAGTCAGTCAACATAAGAGGACAGTCACTCAGCATCAGCATAGGCAGTCTTGAAGAGATGTGACATTTCAAAAAAAATAATTAGGTTACATCAGCTTCAGGTGCTTGGTAGCTGGTGGTGATCCAAGACTGATTTATCTTTATGAAGGTCAGTCAATCAACCGAGTCGGTGGACAGGCACACCCTGTGATCGGTTACAAAGCCTCCAGTAGCACTGAAAGTACGCTCCGAAAGAACGCTGGATGCAGGACAGGCCAGTAGCTCAATTGCATACTGTGCAAGCTCTGTCCAGTTATCCATCCTCAAGACCCAGTAAGCCAGAGGATTTTCGGTGGGAAAGGTGTCCAAGTCTGAACTTGCCCCTAGGTATTCCTGCACCATGTAAATCAGACGCTGGCGATGGTTGCTGGAACCGATCATACCTTGGGGCTAAAAAATTGTCTGAACGCATCGGTCAGACGGCCACCTTCTCCACCGCTCCTTCTGTGACTGAAGCTTCAGCAACACATTGTCCAGGACCAGGAGTTTGTAACCTCCCAGTCTCTGGGAACGCGTTGCACAGACCTTTCTGCAAGGCCTCCCGGAGATGTAATGGTCCCTCTCCTTGATCCGAAGAATACGAGGATCCTTCCGCAGGCTTTGCAAGATCAGGGAGGCCATGCAGCGTAGGTTAGCTGAGGCATTTGGTCCGGAGTCCTCTGGGTCACTAAGGACAACATGATCCGAAGCCACCTCCTTCCAGCCACATACAAGTCCACGGGTTGCTTGGGACTGTAAATCCTCCCTAAAAGACTGCTGCTGCTGAGTGCCAGGCTCCACCTCCATCCCGCCACAAGCCGCCTCCTCCTCCTGTGTGATGGGTGGGACAGCAGGAACACTGTCTGGATAAAGGGGGCCTTGAGAGGCAAGGAAGTCCTCCTCTTCCTGCATCTGTTCTGCCTCAAGTGCCCTGTCCATTATTCCAAGCAGCGTATGCTCCAACAGGTGGACAAGAGGTACCGTGTCACTGATGCATGCACTGTCACCATCCTCGTGGCCTCCTCAAACAGTGACAGGACAGTGCATGCATCCCTGATCATGCCCACTGGCGTGGTGAAAAAAGAGCTCCCCTGACCCTGTCCTGGTGCCGTAGTCACAAAGGTACTCATTGATGGCCCTCTGCTGAATGTGCCCTCATGTCCCCTATTTTCCCCCTTTTCTTTTATGGCCAAAGTTGAGTTCCACCTGGTGGGCATTTCGCATATAAGGCGGTTCTTGGGCAGGTTCAACACCTTTTGGAGCTCAGCCAGCCAAGCACTGGCATTAAATGATCGGCAGAAATGCACACAGACTTTCCTGGTCTGCCTCAGGACATCCTGTAAGCCTGGTTACCTGCCCAAGAACCACTGCACCACCAGGTTAAGGACGTGAGCCACACAGATCCGTTGTCCCTGTCAGAGGGCGGAGAGGAGGTTGGTGCCATTGTCGCAAACCACCATTCCTGGCTTAAGCTGGCGTGGCATCAACCACCTCTCGGCCTGCCCCTGCAGAGCTGACAAAATATCTGCCCCAGTGTGGCTCCTGTCCTCCAAACAAACCAGCGCAAGCACGGCATGGCATCTTTTTACTTGCGTAGCCTATTGAACGCCTACGGAGCACCGCTGGATCCAAGGACAATGCACTGGAAGAGGCCATGGAGGAAGAAGAGGGGGTGGAGGAGAGGGGTGTGTCACAACCAGTAATAGCATTTTGGAGGCTGAACAACCTCCAACACTACTGCACCTTGTCCTGCATCCTTCCCAGCTGCCAGAAGAGTGACCCAATGGGCTGTGAGAGATGGGTAACGTCCCTGTCCATGCCTGCTGGACCATGAGTCAGTGGTAATATGAACATTACCGCTCCCTGCCCTGTCCAGCGAGGCATGGACATTGCCTTCCACATGACGGTAGAGAGCCGGAATCTCCTTCCGTGAGAAAAAGTGGCGTTTGGGAACCTGCCACTGAGGAATTTGAATGAAGAAGGGGGAGATAGATGAAGGGGACTGGAGGGTAATTTAATACAGTCATAGACCACCCCGGACCACTGGCGAGGTTAGATTCATCACCACATTCAATGAGCAACATTTGCAAATAAGAGGAGTCCTTCAGAGATACCAGTATCTCCTGAAAGGGGACCCACTCTTAGCTAAATATCTCCCAGAATATCCGGGCATCACCTACAGGAGATCACGATCTCTCAAGGATTCCTTAGTACAAAGCCACTTTTCTCCGCCTCTGACAATAGGGCGGAAAAAAACAGGATGTGTCCCTTGCCACAAATGTGGGTTTTGTAGATATTTACATGCATCAGGATCTATACGCCTACCCAACGGTCATCTTTTTAGGCCCAAATTCGCTGTGACATGCCAATCAATGGGAGTGGTGTACATCATGATCTGTCAGTGCAATGCTTTCTATGTGGGAAAGACAAAACGGCCCTTCTTCCACCGCATCAGGGACCATGTGTCCCTGGTGCGAGGGAAGAAGATGGAAACCCCAATTAGCCGACACTTCGGTTTATATCATCATTTCAATGATAGCCTCATGCATTTTTTTCCATTGGAATATGTCCCTCCGGGAGAGAGAGGTGGTGATTATAACCACACTCTTGCAACGAGAGACCCGATGGATATTTAATTTGGAAGCCACTCGATCGCCTGGACTCAATGATGCCATTAGTTTTAAACCTTTTCTTTAGATTTTAGGATTTGAGAGAAATTCCTTCCTCTTTTTTTTTTTTTTTTTTTTTCCCCCTGGGAGGTGTAACAATATAATAAATACGTATATGAATATACATGTATGTTGAATACCTCTTTGTTCATATCGATACATTTAAATGACTATGGTGAATATTATATATGCGATAGGTGATCCTTTTTGTGTCCTCTGTTTTCAGTGAGTCTGTACGGGCACCCCGGGGCGGGTCGGACCTTTAACCCATTCAAACCAGTTATGGGCCTGGTCAACCCGCCCCGTTTCTTTAAATGCGAAGTCCTTATTTGCCTATTAGTTGCTAACAATTTTTGTGGCTTTCTTTTTTAGCCACCATTGAACAATCGGGGATGAGTTGGGGACTGGCGATTATATTGGGCCACTCCCCTCTTCCCCGTACATTTACATATTTACATATAGATCTGTAACTTGCCTTTACTATTTGTCAAACAAGATTAGGGCAGAGTGCCCAGTTTTACTATAAGTTACCTGCTTTCAACGAACGTTTGGTTCAATGAACAATGCGGGTATAGGATTAAACAACTGCTGGCAAATTTCCTGACTTCGGCCAGATATCAAAATGGCCGAGGCACGGTACGAACGTGTTTCACGTCTTCCGTGAATGCGCAATACGGAACGTACGCGCAGTCATTAGGTCTTCGCTATAGATGTGCCCGCAGCCCGGCGGTGACGTCAGACGCCGCCGGGCTGGAGGCGCGAGATAAGAATGCCGGTCCCGTCAATGCCGATGAGGCAAGCGACGGGAGAGGACGTGCGGGTTTGTTCTCCAACGGCGAAACAACCAAACCCATCTCCAGAGGAGTTATTTTACTTCGCAACAGGTAAGAACACCACAGCTCTGGATGGGACCTGTGATCGGATGATCCGTTCGGTCCTAACCAGACGTATTTGACTCATGCCTTTGAAGTAGGGATGTAGTAATATTAAGAAGGTGGCTTTGGCTTTCAATTTTTTGATCTATAGATCAGCACTTTACGCATTTTCTATTTTCCATCTGACGATACAAGCAATCTACGGGCATTGACAATATCAAACTGGTTCCATTCCAGCCATTTCTGGGCTTAGTCCAGGTGTTGGTCTTTTTACTACTGACCCTTTGCCATAAGGGTGTTATACCCCAATGGCTTAAATATAATATACAATTCTCTCGCGCCTCTGCAGACTCATGGAGAACACTGGGGATTACTAGCGCTGCTTTCACCATATTCCACCTGTCCTGGTGGACAAAAAGGAAAAATCTTCTCGTCTAAGCTATTTTATTATCCACCAACAACGATTTTGTATCATACTAACTCACAAACCTTATGGGGTAAGATTTTCTTGTGTTTTGTTGTTTTTTATATTTATTTTTACTTGTATATATATTTTTTTTTCTTTATTTTATTTTCATCTTTTGTTTGTTTGCAACTGAATTTATAATCGCCGAATTGGTGAATTATACCAGTATTAGTCTATGCAATGAATGTAGGAGGCCACCGTTAACAAGTGAGCGTCTGTTCTTAATCAATCAAGTAATGATCTATTCTAAATTTATTTCAATTATGTCCTGTTTTTTCATTACTGCCAAGGTAGTCAATTCATTCCTTTCTGGGTAGAAAAGCGATCGGAATGAATATACTACCAGATCTATTCAACTGACTGTGTTAGACCAATGGGAAGACACTTTAGATGTCCCCCTGGGTTTTTACATATGTATTGAATGTTTGTCTTATGTTTTGTATATTTTCAGTTTTCCACGTACTGTCATATGCTGCAATTGTCCTGAGGAAGCTCAAGAGAGCGAAACATGTAGGAAAGAAACAATGCAGGCTTAATTATTTACAAAAAGAAAGAAATGTGGTAATCTGTGGAGTTATACGAGCTTTTGTATTTGTCATTTTTTTATATATGGACATAATTGTTTGTCCTATGTGAGAAATGTCTTTTGTACATTAAATAAAATTCTATTGATTTTATTCTTGTTTATATATATATTTGGTACCGTTAAAGTCCCGGGGGTTGGTTACCCTCCAGTCCCCTTCATCTATCTCCCCCTTCTTCATTCAAATTTCTAAACTGGGATGTGGTACCTGTTTTAAGCTTCAAATATACATTTGAAGCTTTTCTATAGATATATCTTTTGTCTGCCACTGAGGAACCGCACATTGTACAAACTCACGGAAGGGGGCCGAGTCTACCAACTGAAAAGGCAGCAGTTGAAGTGCTAGCAATTTAGCCAAGCTAGCATTCAACCCCTGGGCATGTGGATGGCTGGGAGTGAATTTCTTTTGACGGTCCAACAGCTGGGGCAGGGAAATTTGCCTTCTACAATCGGACGTCGGTGTACTGCTAGCAGAGTGCCTGCAAGTACTTGACTGTGACACGCCTAATTCTACACCTTCATTCCTCTCAGTGCAGGTTTCAGAGAGGACTGAAGGTCTAGTGGGGTTGGAGATCCCAGCTAATGACAAGCTGCATGGCAGGTCAACATGTCTGGTCAAGCATGTGGTGCCCAAGCGGCTGATGTTTTGGCCATACGAGATACACTTGAGCCATATGTTGAAGCGGTCTGATCTGATGCACTCGTCTCAAAGGCCCACACCAAAGAACTTTTAGAATAACGCGCAGAGGCAGCGCCCTGCACAGGCGGAGCTCTGCGATGTGATTCAGTCAGTGTGCTGCCCCCGAAGGGCATCCTGCCTCGTTGGAGATGTGCCGCCTCATCTCTACTACCAGGCACCCACGTGGAGTCAGTGACCTCATCATCCCCTCCCTCTTCATCACTGGAGCAAACCTGGCAGTATGCTGCAGCTTGTGGAACATGACTGCCAGATTGCTCTCCTTGAGCATCCCCTCTCTCTGCACTCACGCTACTGCCTTCCTCTAGCTGAGTATCATCATCCGAGCCTACAAAACACTGGGCATCCTCCTGGAGCATGTACCAAACACTGTGCTCAAACAGTTTGGGGGACTCCTCAGGAGGACATGGTGGGTCAAGGGAAGTCACTGATGATGACATTGAGACGAGGAAAGAGGATGCATTGACAGCTGCTTTGGATGAGCTGGTGTTGAGACAGCTGATGAGTTGAGAAGCCCGTGTCTCCTATGTACTGGTGAGGCGAGAGGCCCGTGTCTCCTATTTACTGGTGGGGTGATGGGCCGTGTCTCCTATGTACTGGTGAGGTGATGGGCCCGTGTCTCCTATGTACTGGTGAGGTGATGGGCATGTGTCTCCTATGTACTGGTGAGGTGATGGGCCCGTGTCTCCTATGTACTGGTGAGGTGAGAAGCCCATATCATTTGTACTGGTGAGACGAGAAAGGCTCCCTGGACACTCAGCCTCACCCCACCCCCAGGCCAGTAGTCACCGGAAACCCCGGCTCGCTACCAAAACAAACGCGACGAGTACAGAGTAGTAAGAAGTCTCCTCCCCCAACAACGTAATTTGTATTATGTGTCGCTGGGAGGGGCGGGTCCCGCCGCTCTGACTGTTGTGCCCTAAGCAGTCCCTGTCGCGCGCACTCGCCCTGGAGGAAGCGGCCATTTTGAGAACCTTTGACTTGTTGACGTAGCCGCACGCAGGCTGCGCCCCGCCTCTCGTCTTCATCTCGCCGTCGGACGGAGCGTCGCGGGAACGGGAGGGAGACAAAGCATTAAAGTAATGAATGGGGGACGGAGAGACGAGTTTCCGAGCTGTGAACATTGAGCGCTCGGCGGGTGGCTGCGGCGGCCCATAGCTGCCAGGTGAGTGTGAGAGAACGGTGCTGTGTGGGGGACAAGTGCGGCCACCTCTGAGCCCTGAGTTCCTGTATGAGGAAGGCCTGGTCACACACACTGACCTCCAATACACCCATTTCCCTTGTGTGTCTTCCTGTGTGCTCTTCTCCCCCCGACTCCACATGGCTCTGGGGATTCCTATGGCTGAACATAGGGGGAGGGGGTGTTGTCACCTCTTCACCCCGGACAGGAGGAAGGACACACAGCTGTGTTGTGTTCCATCAATGATTCACAATGGTGTGTGTGAGTAGCAGAGATCCCAGCCCTGGGAGCCTTCGCTATACTTCCCCCAACATCTCCTGCACTTTACTCTTATCTAATGTACATAGTCCTATTTGTTTTCTGACTTTGGAACCTGCTAAATCAAGAGACCCTGTCACCAACTACAAACATTCCAAGTAAGGCTCCTTCACATGAGACGGCCATGCTGATCACATGCTGGGAGCAGCGCTTAGGGTTATTTATTTTTATATAGAAATATGGCGCTCACAATCATAAGTGAAAAAATAACAAATTGTGTAAATATAATGAACAAAAACAAAGTCCAGATAAAGTGACCAAAAGTGCTCCAATCCAAGATGAAGGAAATTCAAAGATGCTCTAGAAATATTCACCCCCCTTGTGTGTCCCCACCCACCAGATCCAGGGGACCCCCAGCTTTGCAGTCTAGGGGGCACTTCAGACTTGGTAGTAATATCCAGGTGGATTAAACGTCGGGTCATCCGATCTTTTGTGAAGGTTCTCAGCTGGACAGACAGGTACCCAGAAAGATATAAAGAATGGAACTGATAGTGAAGTACTATTAAAGATTTTTATTGCACAGGAGAATGGGTACTTGCAAAGTTTTAAGATCAGAACGGGCACAAACGTGGAGCTGTAGATATGAAAGAACCTCATTCCTGGTGTGCGTTCCCCAAAACTGGAATTGCGTTCTACGAAATCTGTAGTGACGTCAGTGATATCGGAAATTTGACGCAAATTTCTGGTATCCGATACTACTCCATCAGTTCCATTCTTTATATCTTTCTGGGTACCTGTCTGTCCGACTGAGAACCTTCACAAAAGATTGGATGACTTGACTTTTAATCCACCTGGATATTACTACGAAGTCTGAAGTGCCCCCTAGACTGCAAAGCTGGGTGTCCCCTGGATCTGAGTGGGGACACACGAGGGGGTGTTGCACACCTGAATATTTCTGAAGCATCTTTGTATTTCCTTCATCTTGGATTGGAGCACTTTTGGTCACTTTATCTGGACTTTGTTTTTGTTATATTTACACAATTTGTTCTTTTTTCACTTATATTATGATTGCGAGCGCCATATTTATACATTTTTTTTTTTCACGTGATCAGTACTTTATGTATGGCAGCTGTTTTTTTTTTTTTTTTTTTGTATACCACTAGCATGAGTATATATTTCATACTTTTTTTTTTTTATTTTTTTTTTTGTTTCAAACTTTAAGAATAAAATTTATATATATATATATATATATATATATATATATATATATATATATATATATATATATATATATATATATATATATATAAATTTTATTTTTTTACACTTTTCAAAGGTGCGAGTGAACAGGTGCCAATGAGGTAAGAAATAGAGATTGGGCCGATAGACCTACAATTATGGAGGCAGTAGGACATGAGTGCAAAATAGTGCAGAAGATTTTTTTTTTTTTTTTTTTTCTTAAAGCATACTATGCATTAAGATAAAAAAAAAAAAAAAAACTTTGTAACATCACCCCCAATACTTACCAGATCCCCATATCTCTTCATCACAGTCCATGATTGTCTAAGCCATTCCGGAGCACTCTTCCATGATTGGCTGAGACAGCAGTGGCGCCATTGGCTCTTAAAATCAGTCAGCCAATCAGGAGAGAGGGCTCTGTGTCTACATGGAGTTGTCACTTGGCTCCAGTGCCCTATAAGAATCTGTTGACACTGGGGGCACTTGCCAGGAGCAGCAAAGAGGGACCCGAGAAGAGGATGACCTGGGCTGCTCTGTGCAAAACCAACTGCACAGAGGAGGAAAGTATAACGTTTTACTTTTAAAACAGAAAAAAAGACTTTAAAGTACACAGGATCTACCCCTCATGCATGATCAGTGTCACCAAAACCTGAAGGGAGGTTAAAGCTGAATAAACAGTATACAATTTTCTGTAGATTTTTATTTTTTATTTTTTCTTCAGATTTACCAAAACTTGAGGTCGAACCTTTAAGAGTTTAAATTTGTATGCAATCAGGCAGGTTCTTGCACTACATTGTTTTGGTAAATCTAAAGGAATTCAGACAAAAGTTGTATAGTGCGTATGGGGTCTTAGGCTTTCTGTAAAGGCTAGCAAAGGATGAGTGCTTATGAAGGCCCAAAACCAAAAAATGACTCCTAACGAGGAAAGAGAGCGAGGGGATGGGATTCAACTGCAGGTCTGTGGTAGTCACATTGGTGTCATCACCTGGAGAGTAGGTCCTGGTTCATTTTGTCCTTATAGGTCACCCACGGTTTCCAAACCTTCAGGAATTGTGCATGTCAATCAGAATAGAGGTGAGCTGCTCTTGGACCATGTGGCGGACAAAGTGACGTTTCATTTAGCGGCATTGAAATGTCATAGTTTTGCACCCACTGCATTGAAAAAAAAATCCCCCCCCCCTTTTTATTTTTATTTTTTTCAGCGCACACCACAGGACGGCATTGGAAGCAAGGCAGTTTGCCTTGTCTATGCTTTTGGACCATGCCGAAAATGCCCCGGATTAAAAAAGGGTCCAGTTCAGGTGCAAATGCAGGCAAAAATTCAGGGCTGAATTGCATCTGAACCATTGTGTACAGGAACGCACAGGACCCCAGGCACAAACTTGCAGCACAACATGTGTGAACCCAGCCTTAAAGACATATGCATTTTTATTCCTTTTTTAATGATTTGTAATATGCCTCTGAACTAAGGCTAACTATATATGGATTGAAATGTGGTAAAGACCAGCCGAATTTGATCCCTGTATGGACACCTGGTTGTGCAGAAGTCGATCTACTGATCAGCTTCTGTATATCTGGCCTGTCGGTGCTTTCCTGCTCATTCAGTGCTGTAGGCTATACCTGGCTGCCCTAAACTTTGTTTTAGGCTCCCCACTTTTAGAAAACAATATCGCAACAGGAGTATTTCCCCTAACCACATCCATTGCATGTATAGGGGAATCGGATCCCCTTTTTTATTTTTAAACCTGCTGTTTGAATGAAAAATTATGGGCCACCTAACAAATCTGCCTAGGGTCTTCCCTTGAACAGCCCCCTGCCTCCACATTATAGATGTTCTCTTCTCTCTTAGGTATGTCCTAATTACTCTGTGCTGGCCCAGCTCCTCACTTCCCTACATAATCTCTTGTATCAATGCCAATGATGCAATTCACAACTGAGCTTAGAACCTTGCTTTTTTTTTTTTTTTTGCTCTTATTGGTTTTGCAAGTGTATATAAGCTCAGGCGTTGTTTCGGGGGAGGAGAGCAGAGAAAATCGGTTCAGGTGAATCTCCCTATGCAGCTCCAACAATACGTGTACATTTTTTTTTTTTTTTTTTTGTGCTTGGAGATCTGAATAACCACAATAGAGAAGATGGGGTTGTTGATATTGAGACTTGCCGTCTGTAAGGAAATGTACCAAAATGTGTAACCAGACTCTCAGGTGTGAATGGATGGCTGAAGGGGATTACTATAGGATGTCACTTGAGTGGCAGCTCTGGTACTGCTAACGTCCCATCAAAGGTGGCAGTGCCCAGCGGAAGCTATAGACGTTTGGAATGTCTTCACGTGGGAGATTTTTTAAATTTATTTTTTACAGCTAAACGTGCATAAAATGCATTACGTTCAGGGCTGAGTTGGTTAAAGTAATTGTAACCCCTTGAGTTTGAAAAAACAAACTTTATACTTACCACCTCTGTGGTTGACTTGGCACAGAGCAGCCCGTCCCCCCTCTTCATGGGTCTTTTTGCTGCTCCTGGCTCCTCCCTCCTATTGAGTGCCCCCACAGCAAGCAACTTCCTATGGGGGCACTGGAGCTTATTAACAGCTCCGTGTGTCCATTCAGACATGGAGCCCTGACCCCACTGCCCATGGGGCAGCTGCTGTGTCTGTCAATCAGGGGAAGTGTTGCAGAAGGCTTAGGCATTTGTGGACATGGCTGGAGAGAGATGGAGCTCAGGTAATTAGGTGGGTGCCGGGGTGGCTGCTACACACAAGGTATCTCATCTTCATGCATTTTACAACTCCTTTAACCACTTCCGGACCGCCCGCTGCCGTTATACTGACATTATATACTAGGGTTATGGTAGAAGATTTGGTCTCATCTACCAACTGAAGTTCAAGCCTTTCATCTAAAATAACGAAGAGATACATTGTAAGTCTTCTCTTCTCTTTATCTGCGCTGAGGAATGCTGATAAACATTTGTCAGCTTTTTTTTTTTTTTTTGGACACCTGGGCTGTGCACTGTTTTTATAGAATCATGAAAACAGCTGATTAGCATCGTGAGGGGGTGTTGAATCGAGATTGCAATCTTTTAACAATTAAAGTGGATGTAAACCCATTCTCATCAATTCTAAACAACTGCCATAGTGGTGATATATAGGGATATACATGCCTCCTGCATGTATCCTAACCTGTCATATGTCCCCCCTTTAGCTATTTTGAAACCCCTAAAAAGTTCAGATTCAGTGGGCGGGTCTGTTTGGCGCTCGGTGGGCGGAGTGATGTCCACAGACTTCCCGCCCACCTCTACATTCCCCTTGGCCATAGCGTGCAGGAGAGGCAGAGCGTGCTCACGGCCCCCTGTCACATCTACACAATGTCCAGTTAGAGTGGGGGATGACTGTCCTCAGTGTCCTCCTCCGCCGTCCCTCTCCGCCGTGTGTACACATTCCCCCCGTGTGTCTTCCTCCTCTGCCCCCCCCCCCCCTTGTCCCCCTCTGCCTTGTGTACACATTCCCTCCATGTGTCGTCCTCCTCCTCCTCTGTCCCCCGCAGCCGGCTTCCCTCTCCTCTCCTGCAGGTTGGGGGGGGGGGTGCAGGGGGGAACCTGTCAGGATGGAGAGGAGAGAAAGGGGTCGGTATCTCAATTACCGGCCCCTTTCTTTTCTGAATGGGACACAGAGCATTCGTTACCGATCACTCTGTGTCCTGTGATAACTGAGCTGAGAAACCCGTGTGTTACTCTGCTCAGTGTATGAATGAAGAGGAGCTGCTGTCTCCTCTCCATCCAATTTCAATGCAGAGAAAGGGACTGGGGAATCTGTGTCCTCTGTCCCTTTCTCTGTCTCAAATGGGAGATGTCAGGGGTCTCTGTTTAGACCTATGACATGTTGCCAACGCCCCCAACAGGGCTGATAAAAAATACTCCCAAATTTTATTTATTTATTTTTTTACAGACCACTGCCCCACTGACGCCGGCCGCTGCCTCTGTCACTCACAGCAAGAGGGAGGTTTTGACTAAGTTTTAGAGACTTTGTCAAGATTTCTCTAACAGAACAATAAAAGAAGATTGCTCAGAGCTGGATTAAATCTGTGTGGCAAAACTGGAACTGAACTCATTTGTAAGACTTGGGGTCCTTTCACACGGACGATCCATTCAGGTCCGCCTGTCAGTTGTTCAGGCGGACTTGAACGGATGCTCCATACACCTTTATGGAGCATTGAATGTCAGCGGTGACATGTCTGCTGACATCCGAGCCACTCCGATCCGAAAAAGGTGTGACGGAGGAAAAAAAGCTATTTTTCCATCCGTCATCGGATCGGGTGATGACGGACACTGCGGCGCTGGGGACAGGTCTGTCGGTGTGCAGAGACGGACCTGTCCTCTGCCTGCTCTGCAGAGATCGCTCTGGCGATCCCCGCTGTGCAAGCAGATATCCACGAGGCGGATCATCACTGATCCGCCCCGTGTGAAAGGACCCTAAATCTTTTCTGTTGCTTACAAGTAAAAATCCTTTTTATATATAATATTTTAGCAGAGACCATAGGGAATAAAATAGTGGTTGTTGCAATATTTTATGTCGCACAGCATTTGCGCAGAGGTCTTTCAAACGCAATTTGTTTGGCAAAAAATACACTAATGATTAAAAAAAAAAAAAAAAAAAAAACGTAAAGTTAGCTCATTTTTTTTTTTCGGCCAAAAGTTTTGATTACCTGTTTTTGTGTATTCTTTTTTTTTTTTTTTTTTTTTTATCTAAATGATACATACAAGTGAACTGATTGGAGGTTTGTTATGTTTAAATGTAAGAAATATGCCGTATTACTTAAGGCTGCTTTTACACTGGAGCGATGGATGCAAGAGTGGTAGAGTAGCGGTATACACCACTCCAAAGGTGCTGTGCGCAGGACTTTTTTTTTTTAAATCCTGCCAGCGCATCACCTCAATGTGAAAGCACTCGGGACTTTCACACAGACTGCAGGGGAGACGTTTTACAGGTGCTATTTTGAGCCCAAAAGTGCTTGAAAAACACCCCAGTGTGAAAGGTGTCTGTTAGATTTTATGAGATGAAGGGGAAAAAATATATAAAAATAATCGGCCTAACGTATCGACCCAAAAAAATTGGCATCATATATCGGCCACCGCAATTTTTAAATATCGGCATTGGCAATGGCCAGAGAAAAACCCATATCAGTCGACCTCTAGTCTGTAGGTTTGTTCTTGAGTTGAATCTGTTTGTAAATTGAAACAGGTCATTTTTAAGTGTGGCTCCAGCCAAAAAAAACTATTAAGCTTTTTGGATAGCATATGGAAGGATTAACACCCCTGATTTTTGTTTTATTTTTTGTGGTCTGTGCCCCTGTTCAAAAGATTTCACCACTTCCTGTCCCAATGACAATTGGATTTTGAAAATTTTGCCTTGGTGATAAAGATTCAGTAGAGACACACCTTTTCCCATAATAACTCTTAGCCCTTGTACACACGGTCGGAGATTCCTGCGGAATGTGTCCTATCGGACTGTTTTGTCGGATATTCCGACTGTGTGTGGTCTGCATCGGACTGTTTTACATCAGAATATCCGACGGACCAAGTTTTCCAACTTGCCGGTAAAATTTTCAGACAAAATGCTCCTATCGGACATACTCCGATCATGTGTAGCCTACTCTGACGGACAAAGTGCCACGCATGCTCAGATCAAATTCCTAGACCAAAGCTATTGGCTACTAGCCTGAACATAGTCCCGTCTAACGAAATAACGTCATCACGTTATGTACAATCGGATTTTCCGACAACTTAGTCCGACCGTGTGTATGCAACATCGCTGCCGGACCTCTTCCGGAATTAATCCGTCTGAATTACTCCGACAGATTTGGTTGTCGAAATCTCCGACCGTGTGTACAAGGGCTAACAGGAGTGAATTTCCCTGCCTAGGGGTAGATTTCCTGTTGTCTCCATACGTTTTGTAAGTAGGAGTCGTTTGTAAGTCAGGTGTTTAACTAGGGGACCGTCTGTATCTGCAATCTGACTAACTGCTGTATCAGGTGGTTAGAGACTGCACAATGCATTTTTCTTGAGCTTTTCTTGCACTAAAGGTGCCAATAATGACCAAGAATTCATTTTATATTAATTTAAATTGATATTAAGTCGAATATAATACAATTGTATATAAAAAAAAAATATATATATATATATATATATATATATATATATATATATATATATATATATATATATATATATATATATATATATATATATATATATTTTTTTTTTTTTTAACTGTAGTTTTCGGCCTAGTGCATCCTTTATTTTCGGCACCAAAATTTCCATTCGGTGCACCCCTACCAGAAAGTTATAGCATCTACAAACTACGGGATAGCTTTAGGTACATTTGATCAGTGCTAAAAAAAAAAAAATGCACTGATGCCTGTATAAATGACACTGCCAGGGAAGGGGTTAACACTAAGGGGGTCGATCAAGGGGTTAAATGTGTTCCCTGAGAGGTGTCTAACTGGGGGGGAGTGGATTCACTGGAGGAAAAGATTGTGATGCCGCTTCTCTGAAACACAATATCTTGCTTTACTTCCCTGACAGATCAGCGGTGTGCTTTGTTTACATTGGCACACCGCTGATCTGTCTCTCCTGTGAATGGTCAGTGGGTCGTGGCAAGCTGCCAGACCTTCTGATTGGCTGCCTTGCCACATTAAATGTGCTTGGGGTGGTCTGGAAGCTGTTAAAAATGGGAACAAAGATAACGCCATGCCAACCAATTCCTACTGCATTTCTCCCTCCAACAAAAAAAGGAAAGGTGAGCAGGCACTGAATCAACATTTGTGCTTATTTATTTTTTCTCTTCAGTGCCAGTGAATGGTCCTCTCAGTTGTCAGAATATCTGAACAGTGCCTGCATCTGATTGGATAAAGGCTCTGTTCATCTGACAATTTTCCAATAGAATCTCTTGACCAAGAAACTGACTGTTGTGGAGGGCCAAATCTATTTTGCATCTAGGAAGGTATGCAACCGTTTACCCAAACTGTAATATAACAGCCGGATGGGGCTGTTCACTTGCTGCAGCATTTTTAACTTGGGCTGCAGGGTTTAACAAGCAACACTGATTGGCAGCTTCCTTGGCTGTATAGGAAGGTCTAGTTCTGCTTTATGTAAAACTATGGCCAGGCTTTGGAAATTCGAATCTATATTACCTTAACAAGCAGAAAAGTAAAGCCTGCCCACACTGACCTGTGGTTACAGTCACTGTTGAGCTGTGGGAAGTCCTTAAAGCGGTAGTAAACTAGGGGTGGGGGGGCCTGCAAGATCATAGCATAATGTGCTAGTATGTGCACCACCTTTTATAGGCTTTACCTGTATGTAAAAAGGCTTGCAGAAACACAGTCTTTTGTTACCCTTTAAAAAAATAATAATAATTCTTGTGTTCCCTTTAAAGCATGAATGACAGCACAGTGCTTGTGCTGTGTAATTTGGTCCCTTCTATCACCCAAAAAACCTGGCTGATCCTGCCTGGCTATACCCACCCCCTGTAGACTGACCATGGCTGCTGAGCCCTGACACTGGTCAGTTCACATGCTGTCACCTGCAGCTTTGCTCTGTCTTTACCTCTTCCCTCCCTCCCCAATGCCTGTCTGCTCTGTGAGTGCCCGTCCCCTCCTGCTGCTATCATAACTACAATGAAAAAAATTCCATCCCCTCTAACATAACATTATGTGCCCCTGTGTCTGTATTATATAAAAAAAGCTGCCAATTGGTACCCTTTTTATATTAACGTCTCCCAGTACTCACATGACTTGCTCAGATTGAAATCGCACCTGAGCGTAGCCTATTTGAGCGTTTTTGCACACCTTTTTTTTTTTTTTTTATTCTCGTTTTGTGCTTGTTTTTATGCAGCGTCTTCGATCTTTTTGGCTTTTTTTTTTTTTTCATGAAAACTATCATCTGTTGCATCGTTTGTTGCTAGGTTTTGCTGATATTTTTCCGGCTTTTCCTTTTAGCTTTGGTTTTATTTTTGTTAGTGTAAAGGGTTAGGATTTGTGGTTGGGGAGGGTGGGTTAATATTTTGTTTGGCTTATTACTTTTTTGTTGGGTGTTACTACTACTAATGTGAAATACATACACAAAAATAATTGTAAATACAATAAATGAATACAATTTTAAAGATAAAAATAAACCCTAACAAACTTTTATACTAAAATTATAAATAAAAAAAAATGCACAATGTAGTAGTATATTTAAAAAAAAATTTTGTGTGGGTCTTTTAATATGAATTTCCTTTTTTGGGTTAATTACATATTTTAATTCAGATTTTTAAATGTGTATGTCTTTTTACATTTATTCATGTATTACTATATATATGTTTTCCTTTCTGTGGGGGGAAAAAAACATGCCAAAAACTTGCACATCTGCCCAATTTGAGCTACATCAGGCGTTTGGTTTCAGGCCACTTGGAGATGTGAACCAACTCCATAGAGGATAATTGATTTTTTTTTTTAATTTTTTTTTATTTTATTTTTTGGAGCTTCAAGCTACAAAATGCTGAGGTTTGAATGGGGCCTTAGTCTGACCAGGAAGCTCATGTGACAGGTTGACGGCTCAGGAGACTGTTTGAGAGACAAAGCATTGTCACCCCACAACAGGAAGCATATTTATCAGGTGTCCTTTTAATGAAAACTGCTGATTTAAAGAGATTGAAAAGTACAGTTGAAATGCAATAGCAAGCTGGATTTACATCTACTTTAAAACAAGTATACTTTGTGAAATTGCTATGATCTGTTTGCCAGTATTTTATTTGGTAGGTACAACTATGTAAATGTTTGACTTTTCTTTCTTTTTTCCTTAGGTGATGCATTTGGACATCGTACAAAAGTGTTCAAGGTGCTAAAAGATATGCCTTTGCAAAAGTTTTCCTCAGGTATCTGCTGATCATCTTATTGGGCTTACACATAGACTAAAGTTTATAATTGAGCATTACTTTCTATAATTGGAGAATTTAACTGATGAGCGATGACAAACTTGCAAGCATTAGTGTGTGGTGTTTAGTTTTTTTTGAAAGTTGAACTCTATAGCTGAACTGTTCCACGTATGGCTTATGCCTTAATTCATTTGTTTTATTTTTTGGCTACCCTATCTCTTAGAGCATTTACAAGATTTCACTTACCCGATTGCCAACCGCGCTATAGCTGAATGACGGCTGCATCGTGGTCGGATGACTCTGGGGGGGCGTACATTGACGTCCTCCCAGAATCCCACTCTTGCGGACCCCACCGGGGAGCGCACCACAATTTGGCATAAATGTGGAGAATGGCTGAATCTCGATTGTATCGATGGCGTGCCTCTGTCGGAGTTCTCCCTCCCCACCCCCCTCTGCCTGTCACGGAGCTTGCATCTGAAATGCCCAGGGTGGCCGCTCACCATTGCCGCACACACAGCCGGCATCTCCTGCTATATCAGAGCTTTGATATGACTATCCCGGTGCACCCGTCCTCTCCCTCCTCCTCCAGCGGACGTTGTAACAAAGTCCCACCTTCTAGACTGTGAGCTTGAGACAGCACATGGATTCAATTTCCCAGCATTGGATTAGTGTGCTGCCTATCAGTCTAGGTGGTGGGACTTTGTTACAACGGAGGAGGGAGAGTGCTGGCTGGGCTATTCCTATCAAGGCTCTGTGACCTAGTGGGAGATGCCCGCTGTGTGTGATCCAGGCAGTGGTGAAGGCTGCATTTGATGGGCACTGGTGAGGCTGTATTTGATAGGTTTTTGAGGAAAACAATGGGCATTGGGTAGTAATTGTGATATTGGGTATATAGAGTCATATGCCTCCATCCCTATTTGCAAGAAAAATAAAAGCAGGTCGTGGCTACAATCTGGTAAAAATGCTATTGATTTGGGACCATTGACATCTATACAGCCATCAGAGCTAAAAATGGCCACTGATTACTTTATAAATGTCACTGGCAGGGAAGGGGTTAACACTAGGGCCCAAGCAAGGGGTTAAATGTGTTCCCTCATGTGTGTTCTAACTGGGGGGGGGGGGGAGAGATGGGACTGCCTAGAGGAGACCGATCGCTGTTCCTAATTTAGTCACCCCAATTTAATGTCTCTCCTCCCCTGACCGAATCGACAATCTGTCTATTTACATTAACAGATCTCCATTCTGTCTCTGTCAGGAGCAATTGCGCCTGCCGACCACTCGCATTGGCTCGAGCATCACGTGCTCCTTAAAGCAGTTGACTTGCACGAACGACTATTCGCCCAGGCGAGCTAACCTGTCGCAGTGTAACTGACGGCTGGTCCTTAATGCGGGTTTCCACCCTAAAGTGGAACTTCCGCTCATCAGAACCCTCTGGTGTCACAGTTGGCACCTTTCAGGGGGACGGGGGGTGCAGATACCTGTTTGACAGGTATTTGCACCCACTTCTGGGCATAGACTCCCACAAGGAGTCTATGCTGCTGTCTGCTGGGACACATGGGTCCCAGAGACAGCGCGGACCATTCCTATTGCTCTGAGCGACTCGCGCATGCGCAGTAGGGAACCGGGAAGTGAAGCCGCAACGCTTCACTTCCTGATTCCCTCACCTAGAATGGCGGCGGTAGCAGGCGAGAGCTGATCGATCGGCCTCGGCTGCCGACATCGCTGTACCCTGGGACAGGTGAGTGTCCATTTATTAAAAGTCAGCAGCTGTAGTATTTAGAGCTGCTGGCTTTTTAATAATTTTTTTTTTCCAGTGGAATCCCTCTTTTTAAGAAGTTAAGGCAGCCCAATTTATTTTGAATAAGTGACCAATGCACCAGAACAAAAGTACATACATGCATATTTTTTTCTGATGCATCACATTACAACAGATGCTGTTACTGTGCTTTGTGATGTGCTGTCATGCATGTGCTTTGGAGCTGCATTTCCTTAGTGTGTTGAAGTGCCCTTCAGCAAGAATAGCACTGCAACTTGCTAATGTATGTTAACTTGCAGTGACTCGTGCTTGTCAACACCTAGGTATAATCCCAAAGAGCACAGTTTGTGTCCCACGCAGGTAAGTACAAAAGTACTTATTTTCCATAGTATAAGATTTATTCTTTACCTCCTTGACAAGGTCACAATTTAAACCTTTTTAGACGTCAGAGACTGATGATTCTGACCTTTTCTAATAATATACAGATCAGGGGCTCTGACTTCACTAGCTGGATAGATGCTCTGGGTGAGTGACTCAGATAGTCAAGCGCCAGCATTTTGGGAAGGTTGCTGGCAATTGCAGTCATACAAAATAATTTTTGGGTGGGTTTATACAATGCATTTTATGATGAAGCAAAGGCTAACTTTTTTTTTTTTTTTTCTTTTTCCAGCCCGGAAATGCTCTAGATGACAGCAATACTATTCATGTCAAGGAACGCCATCTTGTAAATCACTCATTGATTTAAGAAATGTCCATGTTGACCAGATTGACTCCCTTCTGGTGACATTGAAAGACGAAACAAAAGATCCCATTGTATGTGAAGTGAGAGGTCTGATTTTTCAATGAGCAATCTTCAGATTTAAGTTTTATCAAGAGTTTCTTTAACAAGATGGAAACAAGCACCATAAAAGTTGAACAAGATGATGAAATGCATGGAGAGGTCAGCCATGTACAAATTAAAACTGAAGCAAATGAAATAAAACAAGGCAAAGTAAAAGCAGATGAAAGTGGTGATGAACAAGAAGACAAGGAACAACATTGCCCTGATACCTCACAAACTTTATCTACTGAAAACGAGGAAGATTATGGAATTCTGTTTTCACAGTATACTACAACACTCTATGATGCGGCGATGGAAGCTGTTACACAAAGCATACTTACAAATAAGAATATCAGCAATCGAAAAAAGTCCCCAGCGTGGAATCATTTTTTCATTTCTCCACGAGACAGTACCAAAGCTATATGCATGTACTGTATGAAAGAATTTAGTCGGGGCAAAAATGAAAAAGACCTTAGTACAAGTTGTCTCATGAGACATGTAAGAAGGGCACACCCTAGAGTACTTGCCTCTGAAAATGGAAATTCATCAGGTATCTCATATTCTCCTCCCACATTAGTTCTACCTCTGCAGCCTCCAGATGTTGTGGACACTAGTATTGCAACTGCAAAAATGAGGAAACTTGCAACAAAGGTATCTCCAGAAAAGGTCATGGACGAGCCTTCATCAGTTATTTCTTCAGATGAAATTTCTTCAGACGTGTCAATATCTGAAAAAAATGTTAAGGAAGAAGTTTCAGCCTCCCCCTCAGCTGTACCAAACAGCCAGTCTGATGAAAATGCAGAGAATATAACAGAGAAACAGATTTCAAATCCCAAAAATTCCGCTGGCTCTAGAAGAAGATCTGCTGTTTGGAAACATTTTTATTTGTCTCCACTGGATAACTCGAAAGCTGTTTGCATCCACTGCATGAACGAATTTAGCAGGGGCAAGAATGGAAAAGATTTGGGCACAAGTTGCTTAATAAGGCATATGTGGCGGGCTCATCGTTCAATAGTTTTGCAAGAAAATAGTGGAGGCACAAGTTTGCCACCTCCTTATTCTGTTCCTCCTACTCTCTTGCCATCTATTCTACCTGCAGATGGAGAGGTTGTTTCTGCTGCAGCATCTCCAGGAAAAATGGGAAAAGACCCTGTTTCTGTACCTCCATCTCCTGATAGCGTATCAGAAGATTTGCAGTACTGTTCTTCTAATGGTGACTTGATAATTGATGATGGAACACCAGTCCTGCATTCTTCAGAAAATGTGGGTGAAGCTTTATGTTCTCCTGGAAAAACAAAGCAGTGTCATGGCTCATCGGGATATGATGCACCAGTCCAACAAAACAAAAAAGTTATAAAAAGGTTAAAATCTGAAGTTTGGCTTCACTTTACCTTATCCCCAAATGATAATTTGAAAGCTGTTTGTAGGTATTGTAACTGCATGATTAGCAGAGGTAAGAATGGGGATTTTGGAACTAGCTGTTTAATGAGACATCTTTATAGGCGGCATCCAGAAATCGTTTTAAACCAAAAAAGTTTTGACGTCAGTCTAGCCAATTCTCCATATGCTACATTAGCATCTGCAGAATGCTCATCCTCAAAAATGATAGATTTGTCAACTGTTGCAGTTCATGATAATCAGGTTGTTTTTCCTTCAAATAGTAAGAAGACCTCAAAACTGTGGAATCATTTTTCAATTTGTTCTGCAGATTCAACTAAAGTAATCTGTATGCACTGTGGACGCACAATAAGCAGAGGGAAGAAACCAACCAATTTAGGCACCAGTTGTCTTTTGAGGCACTTGCAGAGATTTCACAGCAATGTGTTACAAACCAATGGTGTTTCAGAAACCTCACCATCTGTTGATGTACATCTGCCAGGAAATTCTGGTTTATCAGTGTCGTCTTTTGATGAAACCAATGATAAATTTAGTGACTCTCATCCTGTTGCCAAAAAAATCACAAGTCTTGTAGCTGAAATGATTGCACTTGATCTTCAACCATACTCATTTGTGGATAATGTTGGGTTCAACAGACTTCTTGAATACCTTCAACCTCAATATTCATTGCCATCCCCATCTTACTTTTCTAGGACCGCTATTCCAGATATGTATGAAAATGTGAAACACATAATTGTGTCCCACTTAAAAGAAGCGGAGAGTGGCGTAATACATTTTACAGCAGGGATCTGGATGAGCAGTCAGACACGGGAATACCTAACTCTTACTGCTCACTGGGTTACTTTTGATTCCTCTTTTAAGCCACACAATGAAGACTACCACTGTTCTGCACTTCTGCATGTTTCTCAGATTGACTGTGACTATAATGGTGTCAGTGTTCAAAAACACCTAGAATACTTGTGGGAGGCTTGGATTACCTCATTTGGGCTTCAGATAGGAATCACCGTTACTGATAATCACAGCATAGGGAAAACATTGAATGAAAATGATCGGTCAAGTGTTGAATGCTTTGGGCACACTGTTGATCTTATCGTAAATGAAGCCATTAAGAGTCAAAGAATGGTTCAAAATCTGCTTAGCATTGCAAGAAAAATTTGTGAGCGTGTTCACAGATCAACAAGAGCAAAGGAGAAGCTAGCAGAACGCCAAAAAGAGTATGGATTACCTCAGCATCCACTGATTCAAGATGTACCCTCAAAATGGAATACTTCATTTCATATGTTGGAACGGTTAATTGAACAAAAAAGGGCAATCGATGAGATGTCAATTGAATGCAACTTCCGGGAATTGATAAGCTGTGACCAATGGGAGGTTATGCAGTCTGTCTGCCATGCACTAAAACCTTTTGAAGCTGCCAGTAAAGAAATGAGCATGCACACAGCTACTTTAAGTCAGGTAATTCCAATGATTCACATACTTAACCGAAAGATTGAAATGTTGTTTGAGGAGACAATGGGGATAGACACCATGCTGAAATCGCTTAAGGAAGCTATGGTTTGTCGCTTGTCCTCCACACTTCATGATCCAAGATATGTATTTGCAACACTTTTGGACCCTCGGTACAAAGCATCCTTATTTTCTGAGGAGGAAGCCGAGGAGTACAAACTAGGATTAATCAGGGAACTGGAAATGCTTAATTCTACCTCAGATGATGCTCCTGTTCTTAACGGGTGTAACAAACATTCTCCTAACCACAAAGAGGACAATATTTGGTCACTCATGGCCAACATTAAAAAGTCCAAGAATTTAAAAGAAAAATTGCCTGAAGATATTGTGTTGGCGTACTTGGAAGAAGAAGTCCTTGAGCATAACTGTGATCCACTTACTTACTGGAATTTAAAGAAATCCTCATGGCCAGGTCTGTCTAAGCTGGCAGTCCGATTTCTTGGTTGTCCACCTAGCATTGTTCCATCAGAGAAGCTTTTTAACACCTCAAATGACAGTGGAAGTTTTAACCAAACTAGACTAATGATGGAACATTTTGAGCAACTGATTTTTTTAAAGGTTAATCTCCCTTTAATATACTTTCAGTATTGAAATGATAGAATTTGTCAGGTGAAAAAGCCTTTGTTCCTCTACCGACTTTAACTGTATTTTTTGTACATTTTGTTTAACTTGCTCCTATTGGGGCCATGTATGACACTGAATAAGTGACTAGTTTTTTGCGTTACAATGTTTCGCTTTAAATATTGTCTACATGTGCCTTACTTGGTTTTTCAGGCAGCCAGATCTTGTACATTTTTTTAACACCCTAGAAATTAAGACTTAATTAAATTTTGTTTTAGTTGTCATATTTTGTAAATATGTATGTAAAATTCTTTTGTTATAGGATGGGGGGGGGGGAAAGATGTAAACAGTTTTATTCTGTAGTTTTACTTAAATTTTTATGTACAAAATGGAAAGGTACTGTATTTTAGTCATATTGCTTTTGATAGTGGTTTTTGTACTTCTGTGTTTTTAAATATCAGGTTATGAATTCATCATAGGTGCTCGTTTAATGTAGTCTTTAGTAATGAATTGCGTTTTTGTTGCCTCAAAGATTTTTTATAAAATTTACTGTCTGAGTTTCAGTTGCTTGGACTACATTACATCAGCCCAATTGGTTTGTGTTTTGAAATGGGAAAAATGTTAACTGCTTTCTGTCAGTATAGTCTGCGGTGCATTCATTTTGTCTGAAAACCGTCATAACAGCCAGAATGTGGAACAAAAATGTGTACAACTGCCTGCATTCAAAAAAGACTTCCAGTACTGTTCTACTGTAGACCTTATGTTGGTAATGTCTTATTTAATATTAAAGTGTTTTTAATTTGTAAAATACTTCAGAAGCTGTGCCACTGAATAAAATACAAATTCAGTCTTGCAAATGCATATAAAACCCAAGAAACACTCCTTGTAAGTATTTTACTATACTTTTGATCACTGCATCGTGCAAATGTAACTTGAAAAAAAAACATGTACATAGATTTAGCAGACTTTTATTTTTTATTTTCATGTTTTAATTTTTTTTTTTTTTACACCGACTTTGTAAACCCTGAAATCTGAGCAAATATTTCATGTGCTGCTTTCACAAACATCAGGAATCTCCCTAAAATGACCCAACGTTTCCTTTGTTACTGTATTATATTTTCTTACTTTTTAATTGTATTTTTAAGAAAGCTGTACTGGTATGATTTTTTTTGTTTTTGTTTTTTTAACTGTATTTATAAATGGTCAACCAATGTTTCAGAATTAAATCATATACAGAATTCTTTTGTGACTTGGCAGGACCGTTTGTAGTTCTTGAACAATTTAAGATACTTGGCTTGACATTCTTGCACTGTTTATTTAAATGGCTTCTGTAGATGTTGGCGGATGGTTTACCCACACCTTAAAGTATGTTCAATGAATTGTTTGTTGCTTAGTGAATGAGATGGAGCTATGCTGACTTAAATCATATGCATGCAAAAAAAAATATTTCTTGCACATGATTGGATATTTGTAAAGGGGTTTTTATTTTATTTGCAGAGTGGATATGCTGTACCGTGCAGATGGGTAACCATTTGTGTGCTTCCACTCCTATTGTCCAGTTGCATCTTGGGGTAAAGATGTATTACTTAGAATGGAACGGATCTTAAAAAATAAAAATTGAGTGGCTATCTTTTAGCGACCATCTAGATAAAATCTTTCTACTTTTTTTGCGAATGCTTTATGAAACATTGCTGTGCATGTCCTGTCAGCCCCAAGGCATCATTGCTGCAGTATAAAATGATTAAAAGCACTGCTGCCTCTGACTGCTAGTCCGAGACTGTGTGATGCCACTACTGGCATGTTTTACCGAGACCACCTTCACTTCAGTGTGGCAAGAAGACAATCTAATCATTTGCTTGCATTTTTGGGCACAGCTTCCACAGCTCAAGCCCTTTTTTAAACTGCTGGAGAGTGAAGTAGGGGTGCATAGAACAAGGCAACGTATGTGTGTTTTAAAAATACTACTTGTGGCTCTTGTACAGATTACCTGAGCATGTGCTGTTATAAATTGGTATATTTTTCCCTGCCCAGGAACCTAATTTGTATACTTATTATAATACTCTGGTTTAGGGCTGAAACAACTAATCAATTAATCGACAACTAATCGATTAATTTCATAATCTATTACTATTTTCATAATCGATTAATCGGCCTGTAACATAATGGGGTTAAAAAAAAACTAAAATGAGCCCTTTATAGTACAAAAATATAATCACTACTATAAATATTACTTTCACTGTTCTACAGCAAAAATTTAACCCCTTCCAGTAGTGATGATCTGCTTTTTTTTTTTTGTACTATAAAGGGCTAATTCTAGTCTTTTTAACCCCATTATGTTACTAAACATCTTAGACCTGGTTCACATCTATATGTTTATTGGTGCTTTTTGCAGAAACGCACTACAGTTCATTTACATGGTTTTCTATGTGACACGTTCACATCTGAAAGGGTCAGGGACTTTTAACGCGAAACGGTGCTTTTTTGGTTCAATGTACTTCAATGGAGAAGCTGCGGAAAAGTATGTAATGCATTTTTTGCAGCAATTTGTGTTTTTTAACCACTTGCAGACCGGACCAATTTGCTGGTCAAAGACCAGACCCCTTTTTGCGATTCGGCACTGTGTCGCTTTAACTGACAATTGCGCGGTCGTGCGACGTGGCTCCCAAACAAAATTGACGTCCTTTTTTTTCCCCCACAAATAGAGCTTTCTTTTGGTGGTATTTGATCACCCCTGCGGTTTTTATTTTTTGCGCTATAACCAAAAATAGAGCGACAATTTTGAAAAAAACACATAATTTTTTACTTTTTGTTATAATAAATATCCCCCAAAAATATATAAAAAAACATTTTTTTTTCCCTCAGTTTAGGCCGATACGTATTCTTCTACATATTTTTGGTAAAAAAAAATCGCAATAAGCGATTGGTTCGCGCAAAAGTTATAGCGTTTACAAAATAGGGATAGTTTTTATAGCATTTTTATTAATAACTTTTTATTATTATTTTTTTTAACTAGTAATGGCGGCGATCAGCGATTTTTATTGTGACTGCGACTTTGTGGGGGACCCATCGGACATTTTTGACACATTTTTGGGACCATTGTCATTTATACAGTAATCACTGCTATATAAATGCAGTAATTCCTGTGTAAATGACACTGGCAGTGAAAGGGTTAACCAGTGGGTGGCAGTGTAGGGGTTAAGTGTTCCTAGGGGTGTTACTAACTGTGGGGGGGTTGGGCTTTCATTTAGTGAACACTGATCTCTGCTCCAATCACATGGAGTAGAGATCAGCGTCACTAGTTGCTAGGCAGAATGGAGAAATGTTGTTTACACAGCATTTCCTCCATTCGGCCGCTCCGTGAGACGATCGCGGGGATGCCCGCGGCGATCAACGGGGGTCCCGACCAGCGCGGGAGCGCGCCGCCGGCGGCGTGCTCCCGATGGCAGGGCGGCATTGAATATTGGACGTACCTGTACGCCAATATGCCTGCCCGTGCCATTCTGTCGACGTGCATCGTCGTGCACTGGTCGGGAAGTGGTTAATCTGCCCAAAAAAACGCAAATTGCAGTAAAATCACGTGTGCAAAAATCAAAACACAGCAAAAAGCACTGCAGAAACAGATCAAAAGCAAAAACTGCATAGGTGTGTACCGATCCTTATGCTGGCCTCACCGATCAATTTTCAGGTGAGAATATTCAGATGAAAAAATCTTTGTACATTTGCTGAATGAAAGAATTTTGTTTGAAATTTTCAGTTCATTTCTGAACAAAAACCACATACATTGTCTGAAAATTCCTTTGACCAATAAGTTTTCTATTTCCAAATTTTCCCGTCACTGTGGTTGAAAATGAACGTCAATTTGACCCACTTTTTTTTTAAGGTTATTAACCGATTAATCGAAACAATAATCGGCCAACTAATCGATTATGAAAATAATCGTTAGTTGCAGCCCTACTCTGGTTTGCTATACAAGTGTTTACGCACAAACTTTTGTCTAAAGGCAGTTGTATGCATCACCTGGGCTTTCGGGGTAATAAGAGGGGAGTTTACATTGCATGGGCTCATAATACCTGTGTGCTGTGGTGGCCCTTAATGTGTTTTGCCCCTTGGAGATAAATCACAGAGCAGGAGTGTCGGTAGGTCTGTCTGTCTCTCTCGTATAAAGAAGGATCTTCACTGTGGGTCCAGAGCTTAATTCAATGATCACGTCCTTACAGCAGATTGCAACTTTTAGGGGCCACGCAAGACCCCTTCATCAGGCATGTTCCCACCTTCAGGAATGGGACGCTAGGCAGAGTAAGTAAAAAAAACAAAAAAAGTCTCTGAAGATATCCAAATAAATGCTGAAACTTTTTCAAAAGGTGTGTAACGGTGACCAGGTAGTGGTCTTGCAAACTTGACACAGACTCTTGATGTCAGAAGGCCCAAGAGGCACCTGAAAAGCATTTTGGGACTACAAAGGGTATCTTTATGAAGAAGTCAACAGGGAAATACTTAGAGAATGTGCTGTCTAGTCACATGCTTGATGAAGGGGACCAGCGTAGCTCCTAAAGTTGCAATCTGCTGTAATGTGATCACTGATTAAAGCACTGGACCCACGCTGGAGATCCTTGGTATGCTAGGGACATTTGTTTTCCTTGACCTGGGTTCCAGCTGTTGGTTACTACAGCACCCATTTAAATGCACATCATTTTGTACAGGAACGTGTGTTGGGACTAGTGCATTTTGTGTGTATGTGTACACACACAAAACTTCCCTGCAGGTTCTTAGACCCCTTTCCCACTGGGTTGTTTTTAGAAGCGCTATTTTAAGTGCAATAGCACCTGCCAACCGACCTGAAACAGCCACTGCTGTGTTTTCAGTTTGAAAGCATTGAGGGCTTTCACACTGGAGTAGTGCACTGGCAGGAAGGTAAAAAAAAAAGTCCTGGTAGCAGCGTCTTTGGAGCGGTGTATACACCGCTCCTAAACTGCTTCTGCCCATTGAAATCAATGAGGCAGTGTGGCTTTACCACTGGTAAAGCGCTGCTTTTAACCCTTTCTCGGCCGCCAGCAGGGGGGTAAAACCACCCCGATATCAGCTGAATACAGATGCTAAAACAGTAAAGCGGTGCTAAAAATAGTACCGTTTTACCGCTGATGTCACTCCCGCCCCAGTGTGAAAGGGTCCTTACAGAGATATACTTATTGAACTCAAATTCAAGCACCGATTAATTCACAAATTTTTATTTTTGTGTAGGAAACTATTTGATATACAGTTCCTTGAAAAAGTATTCATACCCCTTGCCATTTTGTCATGTTGCAACCAAAACTGTAAATGTATTTATGTGATAGACCAACACACAGTAACACATAACTGTGAAGTGGAAGGAAAATGATAAAGGATTTTTAAAATTGTTTACAAATATGTGAAAAGGGTTGTGTGCATTTTGCATTCAGCCCCCCTGAGTCAATACTTTGTAGAACCACCCTTTTTCTAAAATTACAGCTGCAAGTCTTTTTGGTTATGTCTCTACCAGCTTTGCACATCTAGAGTGACATTTTTTGCCCATTCTTTGCAAAATAGCTCAAGCTCTGGCAGATTGGATGGAGAGCATCCGTGAACCACAATTTTCAAGTCTTGCCATAGATTCAGAATTGGATTTAGGTCTTGACTTTGACTGGGCCATTCCAACACAAGACTATGCTTTGATCTAAAACATTCCATTGTAGCTATGGCTGGATGTTTAGGGTGGTTGTTCTGCTGGAAGGTGAACCTCTGCCCCAGTCAAGTATTTTGCATACTCTAACAGGCTTTATTCTAAGATTGCCCTGTATTTGGCTGCATCCATCTTGTTGTCAACTCTGCCCAGGTTTCCTGTCCCTGCTGAAGAAAAGCATCCTCACAACATGATGCTGCCACCACCATGTTTCACGGTGGGGACAGTGTCTTCAGGGTGATGTGCAGTGTGCTTTCTGGCACACATAGCATTTTGCTTTTAGACCAGAAAGTTAAATTTTGGTCTCATCTGCTCAGAGCACCTTCTTTCACATATTTGCTGTATCCCCAACATGGCTTCTTGCAAGTTGCAAACGGGACTTTTTATGGCTTTCTTGCCCCTCTTCCCTAAAGGCCAGATTGCTGGAGTGCAGGACTAATAGTTGTCCTGTGCATCTCTCCAGTTCCTCCAGAGTTACCATGGGTAACTTGGGTGATGGCTGCTTCTCTGATTAATGCTCTCCTTGCCTATCGGTATAGCTGGACGACCATGTTGTTTTTTTTTTTTTTTTTTTTTTTTTTAGATTTGCAGTTGTGCCATACGCTTTACATTATCAATGATGGATTTAACAGTTCTCTGTGAGATGTTGAAAGCTTGCAAGATTAAAAAACAAAACAAACAAAAAAAAACCTAACCCTGCTTTTAAACTTCTCTAACGTTATCCCTAACCTGACTGGTGTGTTTCTTGGCCTTCATAATGCTGTTGGTTTCATTAAGGTTCTCTACAAACCTCTGAGGGCTTCACAGAACAGCTGCATTTATACTGAGATTAAATTACACACACATGTGGACTCTATTTACTAACTAGATGACTTCTGAATGCAATTTGGTTCTGCTAGATTTTAGTTAGGGTTATCAGAGTAAAGGGGGCTAAACCAAAATGAACGGCACCCTTCTTTTTTTTTTTTTTTTTTTTTTTTTAAGCAACTTGCCAAAAAAAAAAATCTATCACATAAAATACATTTGTTTTTTTTTTTATTGTAAGATGACAAAATATGGAAAATTTCAAGGGCTATGAATACTTTTTTCAAGGCACTGGATAATGGACGTTGAAGGTGTATGCTTTGTAAAACAAAGGTTGAAGGTTGGTGTAAATAAAATAAAATAAAAATTATATATATATATAAATTTATATATTATATACACACTCAACACATGTTTTGATTTATTCTTTACCATAGGATTATAGTACCTACAGATGTAGGACACTAGGAAGAAAAGGGAAAAAACAAAACACAGCACTGCCTCTAAGAATTCCCACTGCCATAGGTAGCTCACTGTTTTTTTTTCCTTTTTTTGTACACATAAATCTGCCTTGTGCAGGAGTAAGGACCCAATTCCCTGCTGCTGTGTGTGCGTGCCAGCGAGTTAACGTGTAACTCCAAGTCTTTCTGGGGGATCTGATTTTTCGCTTAGAAATAAAAATAAATCCATGTATCCCCTGCCAGTGTAATAAACCGTCACCAAAAATGAATGTATAAATATATTTCTATTTCCTTTTGGCATGGTGGTGTGCTGCAGGTACTCCCTGGGATGGTCAGGCCAGTGGGGGTCATCTTTCCTCTGGGCCTAGGTTTTTTATGTCTTTACTTCCTCCCTCCCCTGCCTTTGTTCTCGTACTGGCCTGGTTGAGTGGGGCTGCAGCCTGTTTCGGTGTGGACTCTGGGTAATGTAGTCCCAGGACACACTATTGGCAGGAGGTGTAGGATTTCCTTCTATTGCTGGTGGTGCCATGTGCTGGGCTGGCGACTGGTGACAATTTTGGCATAACCACGTTGGCCATTTTGCTTGGGCCCTCCAGGGTGGTCTGGCTGCCAGCTTGGGGCAACGTTCCCTGGTGTGGTCGGTGTAGTCTGTAGCTCCAAAATGCTTTTTAGGTGTCTCTTGGGACTTCTCTCAGTCTGTGGCTCAAGTTTGCAAGACCGCTACCTGTTCATCTGTGCACACATTTGTTTTGGCTGAAAGGACTACAAGGAGCCTGGTTGTGCACGCCTGTATTCTGGTACAAGCTGCTGCTCTAACAATGTGATTGCTGGTTAAAGCTTTAGACTCTTTTTGGAGCTCTTGGTGTGCTAGTGACATCTCTCTGATTAGATACGGTTCCAGATGGTGGTCATTTCGGCACCCACTTATGAATGCAGCCATCGCTACAGGAATGTGTGCATTGTGAATAGTGCGCTGCCACTTCTGAAGTTGGAACAACCAAAAATAATGAAGCGATGTCCTTTTATTGAACCTGGAGAAATTAAATTTTACCATGCGTAACAAAACATCCTGTTCTGTTTTTGTAATAAAGTACTGCATGGCTCGCAGTATGCAGGCTGCTGGGTTCTGTAGAAATCTTCTCTTTGGGACTGCCCTGTCTTCCTGCAGCTAAACTTCAGTGCTATGGGAGGGGTTACAGCTTCAGGTCTCCAGACTTAGAGGCCTTTCACACTGCGCCGCCTAGGGTGTCAGCAGAAAAGTGGTGTTATTTTTAACGGCGATATGTGGACGCTAGTGGGGCAATTTTAACCCCCCCCCCCCGCTAGGGGCCTAAAGGGTGTTAAATGCGCCCACAAAACGCCACCAGAGCGGCGTTTTGCTGGCGGTATCCCACCACTGCCCCCATTTATTTCAATGTAGAGGAGTGAGTTTACTGCTCCAAAGAAGCTGCTGGCAGGAATTTTTCTGACACCCTGCCAGCGCACCGCTCCTGTGTGAAAGCCCTGCTAATAAAAATGTCTGTTTCTGACTGTCATGCTAATGCCTAGGTTGGTTTTGTTAAAGGTGAATACTGCTCACTTTGCAAGACAATTTTCCCTAGAGCTTAGTAAATAAAAAAAAAATAATAATTTCTTACGCGATTTGGATGATGGACATCAGCAGAGCTTCACCTTATTCACTAAGCTCTGATGTTTAGTGACTTAAATTCACCAATAAAGGCTTAAACTACCAACTTTCTGCATCAATTAATGATCATTTGGCTGAGCGCTTTTTACAATTTGGCACTGCGCAATTTTCAACTGGTAAAATTTGCATCCTTTTTTTCCCCCACAAATAGAGCTTTCTTTTGATGGTATTTGATTGCCTCCGTGCTATTTCTTTTTGCTATACAAACGGAAAAAGACCGTAAAATTTGGAAAAAATAAATGTTTTCCTACTTTTTGTTATAAAAAAAGAAAAAAAATCCAAAAACTCAACTTTAGTCATATATTAAGGCCAAAATTAAATTTTTAGCAATAAGTGTATATTTATCAGTTTGCGCAAAACTTATAGCATCTACAAACTAGGGTACACGTTCTGGTATTTACACAGCTTTTACTTTGACTGCCTATCTCATTTCTTGAGCTACTAAAATGGTAGGGCATTTCAAAGTTGTCACTAAATGATATATTGCTCACGCCTGCCATGGTTATATGTGGGATTACACCACAAAATACATTCTGCTGCTTCTCCTGAGTATGGGGAAATATCACATGTGAGACTTTTTGGGAGTCTAATAGTGTACAGGACCCTGAAAACCAAGCACCGCCTTCAGGATTTGTAAGGGTGTACATTTTTTTTTATTTCACTCCTCACTACCTATCAGTTTCGAAGCCTGAATGTATTATACACATATGCATAAAGTGTTGCGCTATTAATCGCAAACTCCTTGCGATCTCCTAATTGTGATCTTTAAAATGTATAATTATATATGTGCAAAATCCATGAACATACAAACGTATACACCTCTTAAACAATACTCATATACACACACATATATATATATATATTTATTTATAGGGTGTCGCGCTATTAATCGCAAGCAACTTGAGATCTCCTAATAGTGATACTCTGTAAAAAAATTGCAGTATCTGATATATATGTGCAAAATCCTTATACATACAAACTTATGCAACTCCTGAATAGTGCACGTGCATATCAAAGTTATAAAAATGTGTGTGTATATATACAGTACAGACTAAAAGTTTGGACACACCTTCTCATTCAAAGAGTTTCACACTGAAGGCATCAAAACTATGAATTAACACATGTGGAATTATATACTGAACAAAAAAATAGCCACCTTTTGCTTTGATTAATGCTCCGCACACTCTTGGCATTCTGTTGATGAGCTTCAAGAGGTAGTCACCTGAAATGGCTTTCCAACAGTCTTGAAGGAATTCTCAGAGATACTTAGCACATGTTGGCCCTTTTGCCTCCACTCTGCGGTCCAGCTCACCCCAAACCATCTCGATTGGTTTCAGGTCCGGTGACTGTGGAGGCCAAGTCATCTGGCACAGCACCCCATCACTCTCCTTCTTGGTCAAATAGCCCTTACACAGCCTGGAGGTGTGTTTGGGGTCATTGTCCTGTTGAAAAATAAATGATGGTCCAACTAAACGCAAACTGGATGGAATAGCATGCTGCTGCAAGATGCTGTGGTAGCCATGCTGGTTCAGTATGCCTTCAATTTTGAATAAATCCCCAACAGTGTCACCAGCAAAGCACCCCCACACCATCTCCTCCTCCATGCTTCACTGTAGGAACCAGGCATGCAGAGTCCATCCGTTCACATCTTCTGCGTCCCACAAAGACACGGTGGTTGGAACCAAAGATCTCAAACTTTGACTCAACAGACCAAAGCACAGATTTCCACTGGTCTAATGTCCATTCCTTGTGTTCTTTAGCCCAAACAAGTCTCTTCTACTTGTTGCCTGTCCTCAGCAGTGGTCTCCTAGCAGCTATTTTACCATGAAGGCCTGATTCACACAGTCTCCTCTTAACAGTTCTAGAGATGTGTCTGCTGCTCGAATTGTGTGGCATTGACCTGTTCTCTAATCGGAGCTGCTGTTAACCTGCGATTTCTGAGGCTGGTGACTCGGATGAACTTATCGTCTGCAGCAGAGTTGACTCTTGGTCTTCCTTTCCTGGGGCAATCCTCATGCGAGCCAGTTTCTTTGTAGCACTTGCTGGTTTTTGCCACTGCACTTGGGGACACTTTCAACGTTTTCCCAATTGTTCGGACTGAATGACCTTTATTTCTTAAAGTAATGATGGCCACTCATTTTTCTTAGCTGCTTTTTTCTTGCCATAATACAAATTCTAAAGCCTTATACACACGATAGGACTTTGTACAAACTTTCCCTTGGATTTTTGTACAAAGGGCGTCGGCCCTGAACTTGTATTGCATACACACAGCAGGACTTTTTCAGCCAACTTTCACCAAATCATGTTTTTTTTCTGCGCTTTACCGCCACCTTTGGTCAACTTCTGTATTGTCTGATCTTTTGCATTGGTTCTGAGCATGCGTGTTTGTACTTTGTACAAAAGTCCTATGGTTTTCTGTACACATGATCAGACTTTGCTCCATCAGACTTTTGTTGCCAGAAAGTTTGTCCGTTCGCACAGCCAACTCAAGTCCGATGAAAACCAAAAAAGTTTGTCCGATGGAGCGTACACACAGTCGGATGTTGCTCCAAAACACCTAATTTGCATGTTTGTTGTCAAAAAGTCTGTTCGTGTGTATGGGCCTTAACAGTCTATTCAGTAGGACTATCAGCTGTGTACTGTATCCACCTCCCGCACAACACAACTGATGGTCCCAACCTCGTTTATAAGGCTTGAAATCCCACTTATTAAACCTGACAGGGCACACCTGTGAAGTGAAAACCATTTCAGGTGACTACCTCTTGAAGCTCATCAACAGCATGCCAAGAGTGTGTGAAGCAGTAATCAAAGCAAAAGGTGGCTACTTTGCAGACCCTAGAATATAAGACATATTTTCAGTTGTTTCACACTTTTTTGTTAAGTATATAATTCCACATGTGTTAATTCATAGTTTTGATGCCTTCAGTGTGAATCTACAATTTTCATAGTCATGAAAATAAAGAAAACTCTTTGAATGAGAAGGTGTGTCCAAACTTTTGGTCTGTACTATATATATATATATATATATATATATATATATATATATATAGTGTGTGTATATATATATAACACTATCAAGTCCATATATTCAAAAAAATCAGTTTAAACAGATAAAGTGTCAGCTGCCTTCATGCATCAGTGCTCTCCTCCCCGATCAGATGTACCCTCACCTTAAGAGCCGGTTCACACAGGGGCGACTCAGATCCGACTTCAGGTCGGACAACATGTAAAAATCAATGTAAGTGAATGAGAGCCGTTTTAATGCACAATACTGAAGTAGCTCAGACTTCAGAAAAGGTTCCTGTACTACTTCAATCCGACTTGTAGGCGACTGTTACCCATTGATTTTAATGGAGGTCGCCTCCAAGTCGGATCTCCGTCCATAGGGAGGCGACTCTCACAGAATTATCAGCTCTCAAGAGGGAACTCCACGCCAAATTTATGAAAAAAATTTGGCGTGGGTTCCCCCTCTGAGAGCAAACCAGGCCCTTAGGTCTGGTATGGGTTCTAATGGGAACCCCCTACGCCAAAAAAAACTGCCTGGGGGGCCCACCCAGATCCATACCAGACCCTTATCCGAGCACGCTATCCGGCCGGCCAGGAAAGGGGGTGGGGACGAGCGAGCGCCCCCCCCCTCCTGAGCCATACCAGGCCGCGTGCCCTCAACATGGGGGGTGTCTTGGGGAAGGGGGGCCGCGTGGCCCACCCCACCCCAAAGCACCTTGTCCCCATGTTGATGAGGACAAGGGCCTCTTCCCGACAACCCTGGCCATTGGGTGTCAGGGTCTGCGGGCGGGGGGCTTATTGGAATCCAGGAGCCCCCTTTAATAAGGGGGCCCCCAGATCCCGGCCCCCCACCCTATGTGAATGAGTATGGGGTACAATGTACCCCTACCCATTCACCTGTGAAAAAAAAAATGTACAAAAAAAAAAAACACACAAGGGTTAAAATAGTTTATTGCACAGCTCCGGGGGTCTTCTCGCCAGACTCCTCCGCTATCTTCTGCTAGCTCTTTTACTAGCGGAGAAGCCCGGCTTTCTTCTTCAGCACCGTACATTGTACCCCATACTCATTCACATAGGGTGGGGGGGCCGGGATCTGGGGCCCCCTTATGAAAGGGGGCTCCCGGATTCCGATAAGCCCCCCTGCCCGCAGACCCTGACAACCAATGGCCAGGGTTGTTGGGAAGAGCCCCTTCTCCTCACCAACATGGGGACAAGGTGCTTTGGGGTGGGGGGGGGGCGCGCGGCCCCCCCTTCCCCAAGGCACCCCCCCATGTTGAGGGCACGCGGCCTGGTATGGCTTGGGGGGGCACTCGATCGTCCCCCACCCCCTTTCCTGGCCGGCCGGCTGCTCGGATAAGGGTCTGGTATGGATCTGGGGGGGGACCCCCACGCCATTTTTTTCGGCGTAGGGGGTTCCCCTTAGAATCCATACCAGACCTAAGGGCCTGGTATGCTCTCGGAGGGGGAACCCACGCCAAATTTTTTCCATAAATTTGCCGTGGAGTTCCC
Source organism: Lithobates pipiens (assembly GCF_037356315.1). Lineage (NCBI taxonomy): Eukaryota > Metazoa > Chordata > Amphibia > Anura > Ranidae > Lithobates > Lithobates pipiens. The sequence goes on from NW_027507903.1 coordinate 190,907,293, forward strand.
TCTTGAGAGCTCATTCTCTAAATGGCCATGGCAAAAATTGCCTGGCCTGGGGCGACTTAAAGTCATGTTGTAAGTCGCCCCCAGGTCGTGTTCAAGTCGTCTCCAAGTTGCCTCACAAAGTCGTCCTGGAAGTCGTGTCGCCCCTGTGTGAACCGGCTCTAAGGCAGGCATATCCAAAGTCCGGCCCACGGTCCAGTTTTGAACGGCCTGCCTGGCTATCAGATGAGCGATCCCCCTGCCGAGCTGTACATCGGCACTATGAGAAGCTCCATCGGCCTCAAAAGTGAAAGTAAAATGCAGGGGAGTGTGCTGTGCTCTCTGCTTGCCCCTACAGTGCAGTACCCGGCTGAAAGGAAGCTGGAAAGGTACAGAGCTATGCCAGAAGCTAGATTAGTTTTAAAAGTGCTTTATTCAGGTGTGTGGGCATGTGTCTGTATGTATGCGTGTGTGCATGCATTTGTCTGTGCATGTTACTTTTAGTCCAGACCCCCCCCCCCCCCCCATTCCTGTACCATCAGAACTGTTTTTGTAGGGCTTGTGTGTGACAGCAGCCAGGACTGCTGCTCCCCTGCAAAGCAATCTATGCACAGATTGCTTCTCATAGGCATTTGAAAGGCAGTAAAGGGGCGTTATGTTGCCTCCTCACTACCTGTTTTAAGCCTGTAAATGCAGCATCACTATACCGCAACTGTGCAATCCACACAGTTGCAGTGCAGGCCCATTCACCCTGGGTATACCACAGCAGGTGTTCACCTCCAGCTGCTTCATCTGCAGCTAAAGGGGGAGAAGTTGGGGGGTGGTAAAAACAGCTTAACCATGTCGTTTTACTGCCCCTCCAACCTGACATGTGAATAAGCCCTTGGTTCACATCTGGGTGGCTGCGTCTAGGACAGCCCATTCATTTCAACGGGCTTCCCTACCCACAAAAACGCAGGGAAAGAAGTCCCCGATACTTTTTTTTTTTAATGCACTGCACTGCATCTAAAGCACCCCACATTTTCCAATGTGTGGGGTACCATTAAGAATTAACGGTACCCCTAAAGAGCAGGGCATTTGTCTGTGTGTGTCGGAAATGAGCACGACAAAGGCAAGAGAATTCTTGCTGGGCAGTGTATTGCTCAAACTAACACACAGACTGAATTTTAATGGTTCAATGGTCAGCCCTCGTGCATGTTCACTTCATGAAATTAGGCCCTCTTTGAAAAGAGTTTGGACACCCCTGCCTTAAGGGCTTCGGATTTAAGCCTGAAATGTTATCCCCGGCTGCTGCACATGGATCCTTCTCACTGTGACTCTCTTTCCACCATAGCCTCCACTAGGGATGAGCTTCGTGTTCGAGTCGAACATACGTTCGACTCGAACATCGGCTGTTCGGCGAATTCCGAACATTATGGGCCGTTTGCGCCAAATTCGTGTGGCGCTCACGGCCCACAATGCACTTCGCCATCGCAGTGCATTGCTGGCTCATGATTGGCCAAGCATGCACTGTGACCCCGCATGCTTGGCCAATCACAGCGCCGGCAGCGAGCAGAGCCATGTTTGGCCACAGGCAGGATGCCTGTGGCCAATCATAGCTCAGGCTGTGTAGTACACGCCCCACACTATATAAGTCCGCCAGCACGGCGGCCTTGTGTAGTGTGTTGGCGTCTGTAGGAGTTAGTGGGTGTTCTGTGTACCTTCAACACAGTATACACCGATCGTTATCGGCCGATTTTTCGTTCTTGCTCTTCTGTAGTGGTTGTTGTCTACGTGCCCTGACCGCAGTATACACCACTATATGCACCTATATAGCTAGCTATCTTGCTCGTTTTAAATAGAGCTTGCAGTCAGTGGTAGGAGATTGTGTGTGCTGTGAACCCAGTATACACCGCTATATCCACCTATATAGCTAACTATCTTGCTCGTTTTAAATAGAGCTTGCAGTCAGTCGTAGGAGATTGTGCGTGCTCCGAACCCAGTATACACCGCTATATCCACCTATATAGCTCTTCTCTATTTGAGCCATCTGCAGGAATTAGTGGAAGTTGTGTGTGCCTCCAGCACAATATACACTACCCAATTGCTGGTTTTCCCAACTCCCTTCAGGCCATTACCATGTCTGGAAGGCCAGCAAGGAGAGGCAGACAGGCGCGAGCCGATAAAAGAGGGCAAGCAGGATCTGTGTCTAGAGACAACAGTGCTGGTCGTGGACGCGGTGCATCGTCATCATCAGCACGTGGCCATGGGACACGCTTGTCCTTCTTTTCAGCAGCTGGACATGTTGAGCCGCAACATGCCAACGACTTGGTAGAGTGGATGACCAAGCCCTCTTCATCGTCTCTCACCCAGGCTCAGGGTACTAGCAAAGCAGCTGCCAACGCATGGTCTTCCCTCCTCTCAATGTCATCATCAGTGACTCCTTCCCTAGACCCACCACGTCCTCCTGAGGAGTCTCCTGAATTGTTTGAGCACAGTGTTGGGTACATGCTCCAGGAGGATGCCCAGTGTTTTGTAGGCTCTGATGATGATACTCAGCTAGAGGAAGGCAGTAGCGTGAATGCAGAGAGAGGGGATGCTCAAGGACAGCAATCTGGCAGTCATGTTCCACAAGCTGCAGCATACTGCCAGGTTTGCTCCAGCAATGAAGGAGGGGATGATGAGGGCACTGACTCCACGTGGGGGCCTGGTAGGAGAGAGGAGGAGGAGGAGGCACATGTCCAACGAGGCAGGATGCCCTCCGGGGGCCAGCATACCGACTAAATCACACCGCAGAGCTCCGCCTGTGCAGGGCGCTGCATCTGCGCGTTATTCTAAGTTCTTTGGTGTGGGCCTTTTTTGAGACGAGTGCATCAGATCGCACCGCTGCTATTTGCAACATATGTCTCAAGCATTTCTCGCATGGCCAAAACATCAGCCGCTTGGGCACCACATGCTTGACCAGACATATATTGACCTGCCATGCAGCTCGTTGGCAAGCGTACCTCAAAGACCCACACCAAAGAACAAAGCGGACCTCTCCTTGCTCCTCATCAGCTGGCATCTCCAACCCCACTAGACCTTCAGTCCTCTCTGAAACCTGCTCTGAGAAGAATGAAGGTGTAGAATTGGGTGTGTCACAGCCAAGTGCTTCCGGGCACTCTGCTAGCAGTACACCCATGTCCGATTATAGCAGGCAAATGTCCCTGCTCCAGCTGCTGGACCGGCGAAAGAAGTTCACTCCCAGCCATCCACATGCCCAGCGGTTGAATGCTAGCTTGGCTAAATTGCTAGCACTTCAACTGCTGCCTTTTCAGTTGGTAGACTCGGCCCCCTTCCGTGAGTTTGTACAATGTGCGGTTCCTCAGTGGCAGGTCCCCAAACGCCACTTTTTCTCACGGAAGGCAATTCCGGCTCTCTACCGGCATGTGGAAGGCAATGTCCTTGCCTTGCTGGACAGGGCGGTCAGCGGTAAGGTGCATATTACCGCTGACTCATGGTCCAGCAGGCATGGACAGGGATGTTACCTGTCTTTCACGGGCCATTGGGTCACTCTTCTGGCAGCTGGGAAGGATGCAGGACAAGGTGCAGTAGTGTTGGAGGTTGTTACGCCACCACGCCTCCAAAATGCTACTATTGGTTGTGACACACCTCTCTCCTCCACCCCCTCCTCTTCTTCTTCCTCCATGGCCTCTTCCAGTGCTCTGTCCTCAGAACCAGCGGTGCTCCGTAGGCGTTTCAGGGGCTACGCAAGTACGCAGGCAAAACTATGCCATGCCGTGCTTGCGCTGGTTTGTTTGGGGGTCAGGAGCCACACTGGCGCGGATGTTTTGTCAGCTCTGCAGGGGCAGGCCGAGAGGTGGTTGACGCCATGCCAGCTTAAGCCAGGAATAGTGGTTTGCGACAATGGCACCAACCTCCTCTCCGCCCTCCGACAGGGACAACTGACCCATGTGCCATGTGTGGCTCACGTCCTTAACCTGGTGGTGCAGCGGTTCTGCGCCGGTACCCGGGCTTACAGGAAGTCCTGAAGCAGGCCAGGAAAGTCTGTGTGCATTTCCGCCTATCATTTAATACCTGTGCTCGGCTGGCTGAGCTCCAAAAGGAGTTGAACCTGCCCAAGAACCGCCTTATATGTGACATGCCCACCAGGTGGAACTCAAGGTTGGCCATGCTGCAGTGCCTGCACACGCAGCAGAGGGCCATCAATGAGTACCTGTGCGACTATGGCACCGGGACAGGGTCAGGGGAGCTCGGTTTTTTTCTCACCACGCCAGTGGGGCATGATCAGGGATGCATGCACTGTCCTGTCACCGTTTGAGGAGGCCACAAGGATGGTGAGCAGTGACAGTGCATGCATCAGTGACACTGTACCTCTTGTCCACCTCTTGGAGCATACGCTGCGTGGAATAATGGACAGGGCACTTGAGGCAGAACAGAGGCAGGAAGAGGAGGACTTCCTTGCCTCTCAAGGCCCCCTTTATCCAGACAGTGTTCCTGCTATGCCACCCATCACACAGGAAGAGGATGATTGTGTCAGCATGGAGGTGGAGGCTGGCACTCAGCATCAGCAGCAACAGCAGTCTTGTAGGGATGATTTACAGTCCCAAGAAACCCATGGACTTGTACGTGGCTGGGAGGAGGTAGCTGCGGATCATGTTGGCCTTAGTGACCCAGAGGACTCCAGACCGAATGCCTCAGCTAACCTATGCTGCATGGCCTTCCTGATCCTGCAAAGCCTGCGGAAGGACCCTCGTATCCTTCGGATCAAGGAGAGGGACCATTACTGGCTGGCCACTCTCCTTGATCCACGGTACAAGGGTAAGGTTGCTGACCTTATCTTGCCATCGCAGAGGATGAGACATCTCCGGGAGGCCTTGCAGAAAGGTCTGTGCAACGCGTTCCCAGAGACTGGGAGGTTACAAACTCCTGGTCCTGGACAACGTGTTACTGAGGCATCAGTCAGAAGGAGTGGTGGAGAAGGTGGCCGTCTGACCGATGCTTTCAGACAATTTTTTAGTCCGCAGCCCCAAGGTATGATCGGTTCCAGCAACCATCGCCAGCATCTGATTTGCATGGTGCAGGAATACCTAGGGGCAAGGTCAGACTTGGACACCTTTCCCACCGAAAATCCTCTGGCTTACTGGGTCTTGAGGATGGATCACTGGCCAGAGCTTGCACAGTATGCAATTGAGCTACTGGCCTGTCCTGCATCCAGCATTCTTTCGGAACGCACCTTCAGTGCTGCTGGTGGCTTTGTTACAGATCACAGGGTGCGCCTGTCCACCAAATCAGTTGATCGACTGACCTTCATCAAGATGAATCAGTCTTGGATCACCCACAGCTACCAAGCACCTGAAGCTGATGTAACCGAATAATTTTTTTTGAAATATCACATCCCTTCAAGACTGCCTATGCTGAGTGACTGTCCTGTTACGTTGATTGTCTATCCTCTTCCTCCTCCACTGATATGTTGGAAGAACATTTTTGGTTCTGGGTGATGCCATCAGCCCAATTTTTCTGCCCCTGTTTAACAGGGGAGTTTAATTCCAATTTTTGATGCAATGCTTTGCAGTAGGGCTAATTCCTGCACTAAAACTAGAGTATATGGGAGAGGTTGCAGTGTCGTGGCACCAGTGCCTAAGGCCCAATTTTTCTGCCCTCGTTTAACAGGGACATGTAATTACAATTCTTGATAAAATATTTCACAGGAGGGCCCGTTCCTGTACCCACTCAGAGTAACTGTGAGGACTTATAGTGTTGTGGCACCAGCACCACAACCACCAAATGTCAATTTTTCTACCACTGTTCAACAATGGCATGTAATTACAATTCTTGATATAATCGATCACGGCAGGGCGCTCCAGCGCCCACCAAGAGTCACTTTGAGGGCTTACAATGTTGTGGCAAAACCAACACCTTGTTCCGCCATTTCTGCAGAGCATATAGGGCAGGCCCCTACTTTCAAACATCCAACTTACAAACATCACAACAGCAAGTGAGATGAAAAAAGACGGACGGCAAAACAAATTATACAGGGGTGATATCCCTTCCCTATGTTTTCCAAAAAGCTTAAAAATAGTTTTTTTGACTGGAGCTACACTTTAAAAATGTACCAGTTGAAAATTACAAACGGATTCAAATTAACACAACAAATCTACACAGTTCCTGTCTTGTTTGCACCGCCTGTATACTGCTGTTCTGAGTATATAGGGCCTGGGGGCCACACGTATTTCCTTTTTTTAATATGGGTACGGGGTTCCCCTTAATATCCGTACAAGACCCAAAGGGGCTGGTAATGGGCAGGGAGGGCTACCCATGCCATTTTTCTCAATGATTTTCAACCATATTGCAGGAACCAGATATAACATTAAAACCGCAAGCAATTTGAAATTACGTTATTTCCGTTAAATGTAATTTTGTGCAGGGACTGTTCTAAACACGGGAAACACGTTGCACTTCACAGGCATACTATAGACACCCCCCAGGCACGATATTTAAAGGAATATTTCACTTTTTTTTTTCACTTTAATCGTCATTAAAATCAGGCCGTTTTTAAAACTTTTTTTTGCATTGACCCATGTCCCCTGGGGCAGGAGCCAGGTCCCCAAACCCTTTTTAGGACAGTATCTTGCATATTAGCCGTTAAAATTAGCACTTTTAATTTCGAACGTTCGAGTCTCATAGACTTCAAGGGGGTTCCAACGTTCGTACGAATTTGGGGTCCGTTCGAAAGTTCTGGTGCGAACCGAACCGGGGGGTGTTCGGCTCATCCCTAGCCTCCACTAATTAAGAGACAGCTGGGGAGTCTATGGTGGAAAGAGACACAGTGAGAAGGATCCATGTGCAGCAGCCGGGGATAAGCAGAGATCCAGATCAGCCACTGTTAACATTTCAGGCTTAAATCCTAAGCCCTTAAGGTGAGGGTACATCTGATGGGGGAGGAGAGCACTGATGCATGAAGGCACCTGTCACTTTATCTGTTTAAATGGACTCTTTTGTTGAATATATGGACTTGATAGTGTTTTATATATATACACACACACACACATACACATTTTATAACTTTGATAAGCACGAGCACTATTCAGGAGTTGTTGTTTGTATGTATAAGGATTTTGCGCATATATATCATATACTGTAATTTTTAAAAAAGTATCATGATTAGGAGATCGCAAGTTGCTTGCGATTAATAGCGTGACACACATATATATATATATACACACACACACACACACAGGTGTGTGCATGAGTATTGTTTAGGAGGTGTATACGTTTGTATGTTTTATGGATTTTGCACATATATATTATATATTTTAAAGCTCATCACAATTAGGAGATCGCAAGGAGTTTGCGATTAATGGCATGACACTTTATACATATGTGTATAATATATTCAGGTTTCAGTCATTCACACTGTGGGGAGGTGTGGGAAGTGGCAGCAGCTGAGATACATTTTAGCTTATAGTTTCAACACTAGCAGCGCACAAGGTCCCATCGATTTTGCTCTATCAGTTTCGAAGGCCATAAAATGCCAAAATAGCACAAACCCCCGAATTACCCCATTTTGCAAAGTAGACACCCCAAGCTATTTGCTGAGAGGCATGTTTCTTAATTTTCAAAAACAGATGAGAGCTGCAAAATACCAAAATTTTTTTTTTTTAATTTTCCCGAAAATTGTGGCAAAATATAAAATATTCCATGGATACAACATGCCTCTCAGCAAATAGCTTGTGTCTATGTTCCAAAATGGGGTCAGTGGGGGAGGGGGTTGGTTTGTCTATCTTGACATTTCAAGTCTCCTAAACTGAGTAAGGTAGTGAAATCACCATTTCAAACACTTAGAAAGCCTGAAGGTGGTGATTGGTTATCGGGGTTCTGTACACGGCTAGGCTCCCAAAAAGTCTCACACATGTGGTATGCCTGTACTGAGGAGAAGCAGCAGAATGTATTTTGGGATGAAATTCCACATCTGCCCATGGCGTGTTTGAGCAATATATCATTTAGTGACAACTTTGTGCAAAAAAAAAAAAAAAAAAAAAAGTTTGTAATTTTCCTGCAACTTGTGGCAATATATAAAATATTCCATGGACTCAACATGCCTCTCCGCAAATAGCTTGGGGTGCTTACTTTCCAAAAAGGGGTAATTTGTTTTTTTTTTTACCTCTCCTGGCATTTTATGCACAAAACATTTAGAAGCTTATGTCACACATCACCCACTCTTCTAACCACTGATAAAGCACTTGTTTGTTTACATGAATCCCCAAACAGTATATATACCATATTTATCGACGTATAACACGCACCCCAAGTTTAGGAAGGAATTTTAAGGAAAAAACTTTTAGGAGGGAAATTTAAGGAAAAAAAACTTACATTTAAATGCCCATCAATGCAGCCTTATCAGTGTCCATCTGAAGCCTTGTCAGTGTCATTTGTAGCCTTGTCATAGAGCCTGTCCATCATTGCAGCCTTGTCATGCAGCCTGTCCGTCATTGCAGCCTTGTGCATCAGTGATGTCAGCTAATGTTTTTAAAAATAGCACCGCCGAGATGTCCTTGGCGGCTTTCGGCCGCTCTCGGACCTTCTTGGCGGCTTTCGGACCTTCTCGGCGGCGCTTGGCCCTTCTCGGCAGTTTTCGGCCGCCGAGAAGGACGGAAGGCGGCCGAAAGCCGCCGAAGGCCCAAAAATCGCGCGGAAATCGCGGGGGATCGGCGTATAACACGCAACCCCCGATTTTAAATACTGTATTTTTTTTTTTTTTAAAAGAAAAGGCCCTACAGACTAAAGTGGTGGGTGTTGCAATTTTTTTCACACAGTAGTTGCGCAGCGATTTTTCAACCACAATTTATTTGGGGGGGGGGGGGGGGGGGACTTAAAAAAATGAATGTAATGCACTAAAACGCACTATATTGCTCAATAGCAATGTTTGGTAAGATATACAGTGCCTTGCGAAAGTATTCGGCCCCCTTGAACTTTTCAACCTTTTGCCACATTTCAGGCTTCAAACAAAGGTATAAAATTTTTATTTTTTGTGAAGAATCACCAACAAGTGGGACACAATTGTGAAGTGGAACAAAATCTATTGGATTTTTGAAACTTTTTTTAGCGTTAATACTTTGTAGAGCCACCTTTTGCTGCGATTACAGCTGCAAGTCGCTTGGGGTATGTCTCTATCAGTTTTACACATCGAGAGACTGAAATTCTTGCCCATTCTTCCTTGCAAAACAGCTCTAGCTCAGTGAGGTTGGATGGAGAGCGTTTGTGAACAGCAGTTTTCAGCTCTTTCCACAGATTCTCGATTGGATTCAGGTCTGGACTTTGACTTGGCCATTGTAACACCTGGATACGTTTATTTGTGAACCATTCCTTTGTAGATTTTGCTGTATGTTTGGGATCATTGTCTTGTTGGAAGATAAATCTCCGTCCCAGTTTCAGGTCTTTTGCAGACTCCAACAGGTTTTCATCCAGAATGGTCCTGTATTTGGCTGCATCCATCTTCCCCTCAATTTTAACCATCTTCCCTGTCCCTGCTGAAGAAAAGCAGGCCCAAACCATGATGCTGCCACCACCATGTTTGACAGTGGGGATGGTGTGTTGAGGGTGAGGAGCTGTGTTGCTTTTACGCCAAACATATCGTTTTGCATTGTGGGCAAAAAGTTGGATTTTGGTTTCATCTGACCAGAGCACCTTCTTCCACATGTTTGGTGTGTCTCCCAGGTGGTTTGTGGCAAACTTTAGATGAGACGATATCTTTGAGAAATGGCTTTCTTCTTGCCACTCTTCCATAAAGGCCAGATTTGTCCAGTGTACGACTGATTGTTGTCCTATGGAAATATAGTGAAAAAAATCAACCAGCGCTAAAACAATTGAAACCGTAAAAGTAAATATAGATAGAAAAAATGCAGCTAGAATACTGTAGGTCAAATTACCAAATCCCACATATCAAAATAAAATATCTCAGTACAGCGCAAATACATAAAACTCTTTACAGTGAAATGCTAAATGCATAAATAAAAGTCCATATTAGTGAATGATACAATATACAGTGATCAGGAAAGATCAAAAAGAGTCCACTTGTGCAGTGTGTCTTTAATCAATATATCCAGTGACGATGTGATCCCTTCACCAATGAACTAGTTGGACTCTCACCTCATCGAATGGACCCCTGATAAATCAGATAGGTCAAAAACACATGTTCCCATCAAGGGTGAAGTATAAGGCTACAGCAAACCAAACGGAAGTATTTCCAGATAGAATCTCCTCAATGTCATCAGGTCAGGAAAATGTCATATATGAAAAAGAACAAGCAGATCTAGTGCTCTCCGTTTGATAACGATTTATTAAAATAAATAAATAAAAACAAATTTCCACTCACATTTCTAGGCACTGATCTCCAGTGCCGAGTGCAAAGCAGGAAATAACATGCATGGATCAGTGTGTCAGCCGGCGGATGACGTCACGACGCGAGTCACGTGGTCCGTACGCGTTGCGTCCCAGGGAGTGGGCGGGACTTCATCAGCGGTGACGGAATGACGTCGGACGGCCGCTTTATACCAACACACTAAATTTAAACCAATAAACGGCGGAGTTATGCGCAAGGCAAGTGCCGCTACTAGCGTGACACCGGAACATACATCTGTGATCGCTCCATACACAGGGGGAGAGGAAAGGGCATATAGAAAACTTTATGAGCGCCAAAAAAAAAAAACATATTTAAAACAAAATTAAAATCAACACCAGAGAGAAGCGCACGTCAAGTCCGCTGATTGGCAACAGAAAATCACCCACTAAGAGTTCTCGCATAAAACATGCAGAGAAACGAATGAGACGTTGCCCAAACGGACAGCAGAAAGCCTTAAGCGAATCTCCCGGTAGGTCGCATGACCAATGATAAGAACTAACGAATATACCCGCAAATGTCGCTGACGTCATCAGAAAGCTACACTGATCCATACATGAAGAATAAACAAACAAACATAACTATAATTAAACTTAAACATACACCATACATGTAAGGAAAAAATCAAAAAATATATACAAAAAATAAATATAAATAAAAAAATATCACAATGAATAATTAAAAAATCAGATACTATAAAGTAAAACAATTATCTGTCCGAAATGAAACAATTTAAATCAAATTCCACATTTAAACCGCCCGGGGCAAGAACCCGTGTTTCATGGATCCAATAGGATTCGCGTTTGCTTAATTGGCGTATGAAGTTACCTCCACGCCAATGCTTGGTGACCTTCTCAATCCCCCAAAAGCTCAAACTCCTGGGATTCTGGGAATGCACCAATTTAAAATGGCGAGACACATTATGAGTCTTCAGGCCCTTTTTAATATTATTTACGTGTTCACCCAATCTCACATGTAGGGGTCTGGAGGTTCTACCGATATATTGGAGACCACATCCACATTGTAACATATATACCACCCCTATAGTGGAACAAGTGATAAGTTTATCGATCTTGTATTCCTTATTATTACTAGTGGCTATGAAGGATTTTCTCCTTTTCATATTGCATCTAGAGTGCCTACATGCCGTACATCTACCACACGCATAAAAGCCGGATAGAAAAGAGAAAAGCCTGCTTTCAGTTTGTACAGGGGGATCAATAACACTCGGTGCTATTTGGTCACGCAATGATGGAGCCTTTTTATATATGAAAGAAGGACGTGCGGGTAACAATGGACCCAGCACTCGATCTTGTTTCAGTATAAACCAGTTTTTGGCCACAACTTTTTCAAATTTTTTATACTGTACGTTATAATCAAGGACCATTCGAAATTTAACCCCTTCCACACCTGATTCTTTTGCCTTATCTTTAATCAGAAGGGACCTATCCATCTGCTGAACCCTAGATATTTCATGTTCAAGAGTAGATGGATCATAACCCTTTTCCCGGAACCTAGAGGACAATGTGTGGGCCTGATCCACAAAATCATCCATATAGGAACAATTACGCCTTAGTCTAACGTACTGTCCCCTGGGGATATTGCACAACCAAGACTTATGGTGGCAACTCCCCAGGGGAATGTACGAATTCCGATCAGTTGGCTTAAAGTGATTTTTCAATACTAGCCCATCATTTACTTTGGTGATCTCTAGGTCAAGAAACACCAACCGTTCTTGGCTAATATTCCACGATAACTGGATGTTTTTGTCGTTAACATTCATAGTACTGACAAATTCATCCAATCCTCGCCGATCACCATCCCATATTAAAATGAGATCATCAATGAATCTATTGTAGCAGATTAATTCCTTGGGGCGATTCCGAAAAACAACTTCCTCCTCCCAGTGGGCCATAAATAAATTGGCCACACTGGGAGCAAACTTAGCCCCCATGGCAACCCCCCTTACTTGTAAATAAAACTGATGATTGAACCAAAAATAATTCCTAGATAAACAGAAATTCAAGCATTTGAGAATATATTTTTTATGACACTCCGATAGATCGGAGTAAGTGGACATAGCCCACTGAACTGAGGCTCGCGCATCACTGTGTCCTATAATAGTATACAGTGAGCCGACATCGGCAGTCGCAAGAAAACAGGAGGCAGTGATATCCAATGACTCAAGAGTTTGAATAATGTGTTTAGTGTCTTTAAGGAATGCTTTGGTTTTAAATACCAGGGGTTGTAGAAAAGTGTCAATGTACTGACCCACTCTAGAGGAGATAGAGTCAATACCGTTAACAATAGGCCTGCCAGGCGGATTAACACAGTCCTTATGGATTTTTGGCAGGCTGTATATAATGGGGGTACGGCAAAATAATGGGTCAAGATAAGATCCCTCTTTTTTATTGAGAATATTTTTATGTTTCCCTTCTTCTATTAGCCAATGTAATTCATCCTTATACTGTAACATAGGATCTTTGTTCAAGATATGATATGTGTCAGTATCACTGACAAGTTTATTCATTTCGGACATATAATTAGTTCTATTCAAGATCACCAATCCCCCCCCTTTATCCGCGGGGCGTATGACTATGTCATCCCTGCTCCTAAGGGATTCAATTCCCAATTTAATAAACTGGGGGTCCTTTACTTTGCGTACTTTAAGATTGTCTAGATCATTTATAACAACATTCTTAAAAACCTCCAAAAACTTGTTATCGGTGTTTAGGGGGTTAAACGTGGATTTATTACGGAGATTTGAGTGATGATCCTCAAATATTTTCACCTGTCTAGCAGGGTTGGATAGAAAATATTTTTTCATGTTCAAATTCCTAACAAACTTTTGGATGTTAACATATGTATGGAATTTACTAAAATTCCTAACCGGAGCGAATTTTAGACCCCTATCTAAAACTTTTAACTCATTATCGCTTAATGGACATCCACTTAAGTTGTATATGCCTGCCCCTATTGGGGTTTTTGTTTTTTGAATTCTCCTGCCCCCTCTCCTTCCTCTCTCTCTTTTCTTTTTCGGACCTGATTGCCCGACTGGGGGGTTCCGTACGGTTGCTGTCTCCACCACTCCTGATGGATAGGTGGAGGTGCAAATGGTGGATGGATGGGCTGGTGGATAGGGGGCTGCACATAAGGGCCCCTTCCGGGTCCACTCTGTGCACCCAAAAAATCCCCTCCCTCACCGGCTCCTCCATATTGTAATGGTGCATACCTATTAGACACAGGTAGAGTGTATCTCGGTTGACCACCATAAGGAACCCTCTGATGGGAACCATAATCAGACTGATACCCACCCTGTCTGCTAGGAGAATGGTAACCATAATAGTATTGAGACTCATTAACAGGGCCTGCCCTGGAGTCAGAATTCCTGTCACGGTTACCATTACCTCTACCTCTTTTCTTTCCGTAATTATTACGGGGTCCCCTATTATAAGTACCTCCCCTCGGTGCACTACTCCTAGTATTAACGGGATCTGGCACCAGATTTTCCGGAATAAAGGGGCCTAAGGCACCAAGTGGTGGTATAGGGGCCATAGCATCAACCTCAATAGGAGTATCATGGTGGATATCTCCCTCGGTTTGATTCATTTTTTGCCATTTAAAGACATTACCCCCATTGAAGTCATCTGAGTCTCTTATGAACTTTTTCTTTTTCTTATTTTGGACCTCAAAGTCCCACTTTGCCATTTTGTCCTTTAGTTCAACAGAGAGTCTAATGAAATCAGGAGTGTCTTTAAATGATTCAATGGAATGTTTAATCTCATTGATCTGACTATCTAGAATGGTCATTTTTCTTTGTTTACGTTTCAGCAAAAATTCCATTAATTCTAGACCTTTATTAAGAAAAAAGTTTTCCCATTCCAACATGGAATCCCTATCCAGGAGTCCATCGTTAGGAGGAACGTCCCATCTTAAACGACGTGGTATTAGTCTAGCTGAAATATATTGCTGGAAAGAGACAATATCCCACCAAGCTTTAACCTTTTTCTCAAAAACATGACCAAGTTTTCTAAAGGCCAAAACCACATCCGGGGTTTGTTCAGAAATAGGGGTACGTGAAAAAACATCACTTAATTTAACCTCTCTATTTTCCAAATATTGAAATACATCCATATTAGCTGCTGAAATTGTAGTAAATTGGTGCAAAAAATATAGTGAAAAAATCAACCAGCGCTAAAACAATTGAAACCGTAAAAGTAAATATAGATAGAAAAAATGCAGCTAGAATACTGTAGGTCAAATTACCAAATCCCACATATCAAAATAAAATATCTCAGTACAGCGCAAATACATAAAACTCTTTACAGTGAAATGCTAAATGCATAAATAAAAGTCCATATTAGTGAATGATACAATATACAGTGATCAGGAAAGATCAAAAAGAGTCCACTTGTGCAGTGTGTCTTTAATCAATATATCCAGTGACGATGTGATCCCTTCACCAATGAACTAGTTGGACTCTCACCTCATCGAATGGACCCCTGATAAATCAGATAGGTCAAAAACACATGTTCCCATCAAGGGTGAAGTATAAGGCTACAGCAAACCAAACGGAAGTATTTCCAGATAGAATCTCCTCAATGTCATCAGGTCAGGAAAATGTCATATATGAAAAAGAACAAGCAGATCTAGTGCTCTCCGTTTGATAACGATTTATTAAAATAAATAAATAAAAACAAATTTCCACTCACATTTCTAGGCACTGATCTCCAGTGCCGAGTGCAAAGCAGGAAATAACATGCATGGATCAGTGTGTCAGCCGGCGGATGACGTCACGACGCGAGTCACGTGGTCCGTACGCGTTGCGTCCCAGGGAGTGGGCGGGACTTCATCAGCGGTGACGGAATGACGTCGGACGGCCGCTTTATACCAACACACTAAATTTAAACCAATAAACGGCGGAGTTATGCGCAAGGCAAGTGCCGCTACTAGCGTGACACCGGAACATACATCTGTGATCGCTCCATACACAGGGGGAGAGGAAAGGGCATATAGAAAACTTTATGAGCGCCAAAAAAAAAAAACATATTTAAAACAAAATTAAAATCAACACCAGAGAGAAGCGCACGTCAAGTCCGCTGATTGGCAACAGAAAATCACCCACTAAGAGTTCTCGCATAAAACATGCAGAGAAACGAATGAGACGTTGCCCAAACGGACAGCAGAAAGCCTTAAGCGAATCTCCCGGTAGGTCGCATGACCAATGATAAGAACTAACGAATATACCCGCAAATGTCGCTGACGTCATCAGAAAGCTACACTGATCCATACATGAAGAATAAACAAACAAACATAACTATAATTAAACTTAAACATACACCATACATGTAAGGAAAAAATCAAAAAATATATACAAAAAATAAATATAAATAAAAAAATATCACAATGAATAATTAAAAAATCAGATACTATAAAGTAAAACAATTATCTGTCCGAAATGAAACAATTTAAATCAAATTCCACATTTAAACCGCCCGGGGCAAGAACCCGTGTTTCATGGATCCAATAGGATTCGCGTTTGCTTAATTGGCGTATGAAGTTACCTCCACGCCAATGCTTGGTGACCTTCTCAATCCCCCAAAAGCTCAAACTCCTGGGATTCTGGGAATGCACCAATTTAAAATGGCGAGACACATTATGAGTCTTCAGGCCCTTTTTAATATTATTTACGTGTTCACCCAATCTCACATGTAGGGGTCCGGAGGTTCTACCGATATATTGGAGACCACATCCACATTGTAACATATATACCACCCCTATAGTGGAACAAGTGATAAGTTTATCGATCTTGTATTCCTTATTATTACTAGTGGCTATGAAGGATTTTCTCCTTTTCATATTGCATCTAGAGTGCCTACATGCCGTACATCTACCACACGCATAAAAGCCGGATAGAAAAGAGAAAAGCCTGCTTTCAGTTTGTACAGGGGGATCAATAACACTCGGTGCTATTTGGTCACGCAATGATGGAGCCTTTTTATATATGAAAGAAGGACGTGCGGGTAACAATGGACCCAGCACTCGATCTTGTTTCAGTATAAACCAGTTTTTGGCCACAACTTTTTCAAATTTTTTATACTGTACGTTATAATCAAGGACCATTCGAAATTTAACCCCTTCCACACCTGATTCTTTTGCCTTATCTTTAATCAGAAGGGACCTATCCATCTGCTGAACCCTAGATATTTCATGTTCAAGAGTAGATGGATCATAACCCTTTTCCCGGAACCTAGAGGACAATGTGTGGGCCTGATCCACAAAATCATCCATATAGGAACAATTACGCCTTAGTCTAACGTACTGTCCCCTGGGGATATTGCACAACCAAGACTTATGGTGGCAACTCCCCAGGGGAATGTACGAATTCCGATCAGTTGGCTTAAAGTGATTTTTCAATACTAGCCCATCATTTACTTTGGTGATCTCTAGGTCAAGAAACACCAACCGTTCTTGGCTAATATTCCACGATAACTGGATGTTTTTGTCGTTAACATTCATAGTACTGACAAATTCATCCAATCCTCGCCGATCACCATCCCATATTAAAATGAGATCATCAATGAATCTATTGTAGCAGATTAATTCCTTGGGGCGATTCCGAAAAACAACTTCCTCCTCCCAGTGGGCCATAAATAAATTGGCCACACTGGGAGCAAACTTAGCCCCCATGGCAACCCCCCTTACTTGTAAATAAAACTGATGATTGAACCAAAAATAATTCCTAGATAAACAGAAATTCAAGCATTTGAGAATATATTTTTTATGACACTCCGATAGATCGGAGTAAGTGGACATAGCCCACTGAACTGAGGCTCGCGCATCACTGTGTCCTATAATAGTATACAGTGAGCCGACATCGGCAGTCGCAAGAAAACAGGAGGCAGTGATATCCAATGACTCAAGAGTTTGAATAATGTGTTTAGTGTCTTTAAGGAATGCTTTGGTTTTAAATACCAGGGGTTGTAGAAAAGTGTCAATGTACTGACCCACTCTAGAGGAGATAGAGTCAATACCGTTAACAATAGGCCTGCCAGGCGGATTAACACAGTCCTTATGGATTTTTGGCAGGCTGTATATAATGGGGGTACGGCAAAATAATGGGTCAAGATAAGATCCCTCTTTTTTATTGAGAATATTTTTATGTTTCCCTTCTTCTATTAGCCAATGTAATTCATCCTTATACTGTAACATAGGATCTTTGTTCAAGATATGATATGTGTCAGTATCACTGACAAGTTTATTCATTTCGGACATATAATTAGTTCTATTCAAGATCACCAATCCCCCCCCTTTATCCGCGGGGCGTATGACTATGTCATCCCTGCTCCTAAGGGATTCAATTCCCAATTTAATAAACTGGGGGTCCTTTACTTTGCGTACTTTAAGATTGTCTAGATCATTTATAACAACATTCTTAAAAACCTCCAAAAACTTGTTATCGGTGTTTAGGGGGTTAAACGTGGATTTATTACGGAGATTTGAGTGATGATCCTCAAATATTTTCACCTGTCTAGCAGGGTTGGATAGAAAATATTTTTTCATGTTCAAATTCCTAACAAACTTTTGGATGTTAACATATGTATGGAATTTACTAAAATTCCTAACCGGAGCCATAGCCACTAGTAATAATAAGGAATACAAGATCGATAAACTTATCACTTGTTCCACTATAGGGGTGGTATATATGTTACAATGTGGATGTGGTCTCCAATATATCGGTAGAACCTCCAGACCCCTACATGTGAGATTGGGTGAACACGTAAATAATATTAAAAAGGGCCTGAAGACTCATAATGTGTCTCGCCATTTTAAATTGGTGCATTCCCAGAATCCCAGGAGTTTGAGCTTTTGGGGGATTGAGAAGGTCACCAAGCATTGGCGTGGAGGTAACTTCATACGCCAATTAAGCAAACGCGAATCCTATTGGATCCATGAAACACGGGTTCTTGCCCCGGGCGGTTTAAATGTGGAATTTGATTTAAATTGTTTCATTTCGGACAGATAATTGTTTTACTTTATAGTATCTGATTTTTTAATTATTCATTGTGATATTTTTTTATTTATATTTATTTTTTGTATATATTTTTTGATTTTTTCCTTACATGTATGGTGTATGTTTAAGTTTAATTATAGTTATGTTTGTTTGTTTATTCTTCATGTATGGATCAGTGTAGCTTTCTGATGACGTCAGCGACATTTGCGGGTATATTCGTTAGTTCTTATCATTGGTCATGCGACCTACCGGGAGATTCGCTTAAGGCTTTCTGCTGTCCGTTTGGGCAACGTCTCATTCGTTTCTCTGCATGTTTTATGCGAGAACTCTTAGTGGGTGATTTTCTGTTGCCAATCAGCGGACTTGACGTGCGCTTCTCTCTGGTGTTGATTTTAATTTTGTTTTAAATATGTTTTTTTTTTTTGGCGCTCATAAAGTTTTCTATATGCCCTTTCCTCTCCCCCTGTGTATGGAGCGATCACAGATGTATGTTCCGGTGTCACGCTAGTAGCGGCACTTGCCTTGCGCATGACTCCGCCGTTTATTGGTTTAAATTTAGTGTGTTGGTATAAAGCGGCCGTCCGACGTCATTCCGTCACCGCTGATGAAGTCCCGCCCACTCCCTGGGACGCAACGCGTACGGACCACGTGACTCGCGTCGTGACGTCATCCGCCGGCTGACACACTGATCCATGCATGTTATTTCCTGCTTTGCACTCGGCACTGGAGATCAGTGCCTAGAAATGTGAGTGGAAATTTGTTTTTATTTATTTATTTTAATAAATCGTTATCAAACGGAGAGCACTAGATCTGCTTGTTCTTTTTCATATATGACATTTTCCTGACCTGATGACATTGAGGAGATTCTATCTGGAAATACTTCCGTTTGGTTTGCTGTAGCCTTATACTTCACCCTTGATGGGAACATGTGTTTTTGACCTATCTGATTTATCAGGGGTCCATTCGATGAGGTGAGAGTCCAACTAGTTCATTGGTGAAGGGATCACATCGTCACTGGATATATTGATTAAAGACACACTGCACAAGTGGACTCTTTTTGTCCTATGGAAAGACTCTCCCACCTCAGCTGTAGTTCTCTGCAGTTCATCCAGAGTGATCATGGGCCTCTTGGCTGCATCTCTGATCAGTCTTCTCCTTGTCTGAGCTGAAAGTTTAGAGGGACGGCCAGGTCCTGGTAGATTTGCAGTGGTCTGATACTCCTTCCATTTCAAAATGATCGCTTGCACAGTGCTCCTTGGGATGTTTAAAGCTTGGGAAATCTTTTTGTATCCAAATCCAGCTTTAAACTTCTCCACAACAGTATTACGGACCTGCCTGGTGTGTTCCTTGGTCTTCATGATGCTCTCTGCTCTTTCAACAGAACCCTGAGACTATCACAGAGCAGGTGCATTTATACAGAGACTTGATTACACACAGGTGGATTCTATTTATCACCATCAGTCATTTAGGACAACATTGGATCATTCAGAGATCCTCTCTGAACTTCTGGAGTGAGTTTGCTGCACTGAAAGTAAAGGGGCCGAATAATTTTGCACGCACCACTTTTCAGTTTTTTATTTGCTAAAAAAGTTTAAATTATCCAATAGATTTCGTTCCACTTCACAATTGTGTCCCACTTGTTGGTGATTCTTCACAAAAAATTAAAATGTTATATCTTTATGTTTGAAGCCTGAAATGTGGCAAAAGTTTGAAAAGTTCAAGGGGGTGAATACTTTCGCAAGGCACTGTAAAGCATGATCTTACGCCAAGTCCATAGATCCCAAACACGACATGCTTTAAAATTGCGCACAACCATGCAGTGGTGACAAACTACACACATTTTTAAAATCATTTACAGAGGGGACCTATTGCTAAAATGACTGCCCTTGATCTGACCTTCGCAGTGATACCTCACATGCATGGTACAACTGCTGTTTACATATGACACCAGACCAACGCTTCCATTCGCCTTTGTGCATAAGAACAGGGCGACGGGTGCTTTTTTTTATTTATTTAATTTTTAACTGTTCCTGTCATTTATTTTTGTTAATCATTTTTATTGTTCTCTCAGGGAATGTAAATATCCCCTATGATAGCAATAGTAGTGAAAGGTAGACCCCTGATTTCTCCTCTGCCCTCAAAACATCTGACCACACCAGGAACGGTGTGATTAAATGTTTTCCCAATGGCGCTGTTTATATCCGGCAAAAAGCTAAGTCATGAAATACCCGTAGCTTCCGGTTTCTTAGGCCATGGAGATGATTGGAGCTGTTCTGGTCAGCTGGCGGAACCACTAACTGCATTCTCGGGTTCACGGGACATTCTCGGGACAGGAGAGCCTGAGAAAACCAAGGAAGACCTCTCACTACTTGTAAAAGCAGGCCAGAGGTTAATTGGCTGCTAGGATTACTTTTACATGAAAGCCAACCGCTGGCCAAAAAGAATGATACCTAAACCTGCAGGCATCATTCTGGTATAACCACTCAAAGTCCAGCAACATACCGGTATGTTGATGGTCCTTGTTGGGCATATATTTTAATGTTCATTTTTTCCATGCAGCCTGTGGTGCAATCGCCTCCTATAGCACTGGAGTCACTGATTTGCGTATCGTGAGAGCAAACACTGTTGCTGTTGCAGCATACCTGCTAAGCAAATGATGGTTAACAATAAAACAAAGTAACATTACCGTAAGACATACCATACCTGCAATGCAAATACAATAAAACATAATAAACATAAAACATTTTTTAACGCAATCTGTGCCTAAAAAAAATATGCTGAAGCATGGGGGGCAAGCCACCCCTTATGTTAGGAGCAAATCCCTCCTCCACCATATATGTTTTTCTTTTTTTTTTAAACTGGTGGTGAAATCACCTCCTACAGCGCTAGAGTCACGGCTTTATATATCATGGAAGCAAATGCTGTTGCTGAATAAATAAGCCAGGCTGCAGCTGAATGGTGTACCTAAGCAAATGATGGTTAACAATAAAACAGTAAAAATAAAACATTATAGTTCTAAAATACAGTAACAATAGAGAGAGACAAAAAATAAAACCACAACTATTTTTAGCTTTTTTATTTTTTGCACTTTTATATAAACTGTAAACGTTCCAAATTAGGGTCTCAAAATGTGATGGCCATCTCATCTTTCAAAACCCTGTGCAAGGCGGTACCCTACGCTAATACTTTACTAGTGTGTGGTAGCGTGTGAAACAGTCACCAATGCAGAGACCAGGTTGGTCAGGACAGGAAGGACAATAAAAGCCTGAATCTGCGTTTTTTGCAGACACAACATCTTTGGGTAGGGGTACCAGGGAGGACATATGGAAAATGCATCTCATGCAGCCAGCTTACTGCATTTGCATTGGGAAGATGGTTCACAGTACCGTCTAGAAACAGAAGTGCTGTGATGAGCTCTTCCTGGAATTTAAGAAAGGATCCAGTTTGTCCTGAAGCTTTGTACAGCACATAAGCATTCAGCAGAGCCAATTGGAATAAATATAGACACTTTTTTTTATACCAGCGTCTGGCCTTACGGGGGAATTGGGTATGATGCCAACAACTGGTCGTTGAGGTTCACCCCTCCCATGTTAAGGTTGTATTTGTGGACATGGGTTTCTCCGCAACGCCAGTTGCTGTAGGAATTTGGACGGTTGTATCTGCGTGAAGGGAGGACAGAACGAAAACATTACATGAATCCCTCCACTTCACTGCTAACAAATTATTAAATTTCAAGCAGGCTCTCTGCCCCGCCTAAGTCGGGATTCTACAAGCCGTTGGGGGAAGCACCGGCAATTAGATTGCACAGTGCCACTTGCGTTAAGTTCACAATCAAAAAGGTGACTAAAAGCGACACACTTGTGTAATAATTGTCCACATACAAGTGGTACCCCTTTCCAAATAAGGGTGACACAAAGTCCCACACACTCTTACCAGCACTCCCTATTTAGTATGGGCAGTTCTTGGCCTCCACATGACTCTCTTCCCTCGTAAGCCATAAAACTATATGTATAGCATGTTGCCCTGTCACAGAGCTTATACAGCTTGACCCCATATCTGGCATGCTTGCTGGGGAGATACTGTCAGAGGACGACAGAATTCATTGTCATTGAAATGCATGAACTGCAAGATCTGGTTGTATCGTGTCCTGGTCATGGAGGCAGAGAACACGGGCATATGGCGAACTGGGTCTGTGGACCAATATGACCGCAACTCACTTTTTTTTTAAACTATGCCCATGAGGAGGGATAGGCACAGGAAGGTCTTAAATTCAGAAACCATAATAGGCGTCCAATCTCTGGCAAGAGCCAACTGGGGATTAGCAGCGATGAATTGACAAGCATACAAATTGCTTTGGTCCACAACAGATCGATAGAGACTTTCCATGAAAAATGGGAAATAAAAATCAAGTGACGTAAAATCAACTGTTTCCATCTGAATTCTGGGTTGGCCAGTGAATGGTAGAAGTACGGGTGCTGCAGAAGTGGTGGGCTCCCAATTCAGATTGGCAAATGCAGCAGGAAGGGCACTATGGGCTTGACAGGCCTGTCTTTGTCTTTTTGGTGGCTGCGGGACATTAGTTGTGCTAGCCACCTCATCAGCTTGAGCTGCACTTATGGGACTCACCCTGTCAACAAGTGTCACTGCAGTGCTGGATGCACTAGGCCGATGGTGCTTGCCAGTTCACCAGAAGGATGAGTGGCACTAGTGCTGGCTTTCTGCTCCATACGAGAGCCCTGTGGGTTCTTGCACCTCAACAGCAGAACAGGGTCGGGTACGCCTGACCTTGGCAGCGACCACTACTCCATCGTCAGAGCTATCTGTCAGGGTGCCGCTGCTGTCTACTGGTTCATATTCTGAGGCAGAATTGGACAGATGGGTGACCTCCTCTTCACTCTCATCTGTCAGGCTCATATGTGTAGGCCTCTTTACTACTGTACCTTCGATTTGACGTTTTGGCCTCTAAATTTACTGGTACACTAGTGAGGCTCACAGGAAAAAAAAAAGGAGCACCTGTCAGCGACTGCGTCAACCGTTACCAAAAAAACTTAGCGTTCGCACACATCAGGCATAATTCTGTGAATGCTGCAGTTATGTGTTTAGTAAGTGACAGTGATTGATTGATACTGCAATTGGGTGGGTGGAGGGGCTAAACGCAGGTGCTAGCAGGTATCTTGGCTGATCCCACTAACCCTGCGTTTTTGGGAACCCTAAACTATTGGGGACGCTATTATAGTTCTGATCAGATCAAAGATATTGATCCGTTCAAACACTATACTACTAAGGGAGGTGTATGGTGCGTGCATGGGTGTTAGCGCTACTGGCACTAATCTGACGCTGCCTGGGGCGACGCAGACCCTAACTGATGCTAAAACTTGACTGATGTCACCCGCTGGGTGATCAGGGGGTTAAACCTTTTATTAGGCAATATACAGTGGGTGCCCTGATGCTATAAAAAAAAAAAAAATAACTACACAGTTGCTAATGTAGCCATAAGCTTGCTTTTTTTTTACTGTTTGGTTGCACCAGACACATCCAAAGCAAAACTAGATAAGGATGTACAGCACGTTGCCTATCTTGCATAGAGAAGGAAAGAGACCTAGTGATGATGTTGCTGGGTCTAAAATAAGCTATGTAATAAAAGATTAGCATGTTGATAAGAAGGGGAAAGGAGGAACAGAAATGCAAATGTAAGCAGAGTTAACGCCCACTTTAACTTTTTTCAATGAAAAAAGTCATTTTAAACGTGTCAAAGGGTTTAGTTCTTATTAGGACTAACTTTAAAGTTGAAAAACAAATAGCATATTCCTGCATTATCAACATAACGTTACAGTGTTGTACTGTTTATTTAGAAAACTTTGAATGAAAGCCCTTAGTTGGGAAACCAGATGATACTATATGCTTAAAGGCCTCACAAGAACTCAAAACTTTTAAACGTTTGTAGATACTGTACATTATACAATCTGGGACCTCTCTAAAATAATTAATTTTGTTAACAATTTGGGATAAATGGGTGGAAATGTATTAAAATTAAACCCAAATCCATCAAAGCCAGATATATGGCTTAAAACTTTGTAGTTATTTTTAAACCGAGACAAATGAGAATCATCAAATTCCATTATGATGTGCGAGTGACGTTTCATAGCTTCATCTGTCCATGTAACATCTTCCCTTTTGTCATACCTTTATCAAAATATAAAAAAAAAAACAAAAAAAACATGGTCAATGCCTATGTTAACACTTATGCTCACATAAATCTACTTCAAATAGTGCTGTACTAAAATTATGTTTTTTTATGCAAGAGGAAATCAGGTTGTTCATGACATGTACATTCATAACAGACCTTTCTTTACAAGTAGTATGAAAAAAGTGACCATATGAATAAAATTTAGTAAATAACGTTCAGCATTTTCAGGAGTGCTCTGAAAATTAGAACATTCTAATATGAAAATAAAGGACGGAAACAGCAAAGAAGGTTTATGTCCCACCCTACTCAACAACTCCCCACTTGTACTCCAGACCTAAACCCTATTGAGCATCTGTGGGGCATCCTCAAACGGAGGGTGGAGGAGCGCCAGGTCTCCAATAACCACCAGCTCCATGATGTAATCATGGAGGAGTGGAAGAGAACTCCAGTGGCAACCTGTGAAGCGCCATGCCCAAGGGGGGTTAACCCAGTGCTGGAAAATAATGGTGGCCACACAAAATATTGACACTTTGGGCTCAATTTGGACATTTTCACTTAGGGGTGTACTCACTTTTGTTGCCAGCGGTTTAGACATTAATGGCTGTGTGTTGAGTTATTTTGAGGGGACAGCAAATTTACTGTTGCTGTACACTCACTGCTTTACATTGTAGCAAGGTGTAATTTCTTCAGTGTTGTCACATAAGATATAATAAAATAATTTACAAAAATGTGAGGGGGTACACACACGCACACACATATATATAAAAAATATATAATATAAGCCCTAGAGAATAACATTTGCGGCTTTTCAAATGGCAACACAAAATAAACACTTTTAGGGAACACAGACACAATATAATAC
Organism: Lithobates pipiens; assembly: GCF_037356315.1. Taxonomy (NCBI): domain Eukaryota; kingdom Metazoa; phylum Chordata; class Amphibia; order Anura; family Ranidae; genus Lithobates; species Lithobates pipiens. Next base: position 190,932,710 of record NW_027507903.1, read on the forward strand.
CCAATTTTAAAGTAAAAGTAAATACATACCAAACATTTCACACTTTAGAATTGCGCATGCCCGTGGAAAGGCAAAAATTACAGTACATAAATTATCCATGGGCAATGCTTTAACCCCTTCCCGCCAAGCATACGCAGATGTGCGTACTCGCTTTCGGGGGTTATACCGGGATGATGCCCGCAGCTGCAGGTACCGTTGTTTAGAGATTAGCTTTCCGAGGATCCCCCGGAGGAGCGGGAGGGGAAATCCCCCCCCTCCCACCGCTCTTGCCGGGCTTCCAAGTGGCACAGGAGAGCCAATTGACTATCCGGCTCTTCCGGCGGCTCCTTGATGTAAACACGGAAGCAAAGTCACTTCTTGTTTACTCAGCTGCTAATGGCATCAGATTAAAAAAAATATACAGTATTCAGATACAACGTTTTCGCTGATCCGAATACGGTGAAGTGCAAAGGAGGGGTATGGGGTCTTTTAGACCCCCGATCGCTCCATAAAGAGTACCTGTCACCACCTATTACTGTCACAAGGGATGTTTACATTCCTTGTGACAGCAATAAAAGTGATCAATTAAAAAGAAAAAAAAAAAAAAAATTTAATCATATAAAAATAAATAAAATAAGAAAAAAAAAAAAATTCAAACCACCCCCATCACCGCAAGCTCGCCCAGGAAAGAATATGCATAATGAAATCGCACCCGCATAGGTAAAATGTGTAAAATCACACATGTGAGGTATCGCCGCGATCGTCAGCGTGAAAGCAATAATTCTAGCACAAGACCTCCTCTAACTCTAACCTGATAACCGTATAAAAAAAAAATTAAACATAGCGTATGAAGATTTTTAAGTACCAAAATTTGTCGCCGTTCCACGAGTGCGTGCAATTATAAAGTGTGACATGTTTGGTATCTATTTACTTGGCATAACATCTTTCACATTATACAAAAAAATTGGAATAACAATACTTTTTTTTTTTGGCCCCTTTTCCCAAAAAATTTCGTTTAAAACACCGCTGCACAAATACCATGTGACATAAAATATTGCAACAATCGCCATTTTATTCTCTGCTAAATATATATATATATATATATATATATATATATATATATATATAAATATAATGTTTGGGGATTCTAAGTAATTTTCTAGCAAAAAAAAAAAATAGGGATTTTAAATTGTAGACACGAAAATGTCAGAAATAGGCTTAGTCATGAAAGGGTTAAGAGCCTCTTTTACAAGTTACCAGTTTAGAGAGTTGCACAGGAGGTCTAGCGCCAGAAATTGCGGCAATACCTCACGTGTGGTAAGGGCAGTAGCAGGGGGGGAGGCAAGCTGACGGAACCTCTTTTGCTGCCTGTAAAAGTGATCTGGCGGTGGTATAGCTGCTAAGCTTACTTTGCACATGAAAGAGAATTGGTACAGGGATCATAGTCTTAGCCTCAGCCATGATGCTGGTATAACCACCTCAATACAATCACCTTAACGTACATCAGTACTAAAGTGGTTAAACCAATTTTCTCTTCTGAAATGTCTATCAAGATTTACCTGCTTATTGACTTGGGTTAATCTAGCAGTTTCTGGATCAGTACCCTTCAGTTTTACCTTGGGGACTATACCCAAACCCGCTGCGTGGGGCCAGCCTGTAAGGTTTGCTTTGGCCACTGTATCCTGCATTAGCAGCTAACCTTGGCACGGGGTTTAGTGCACTTAGAAACAAACAGGGTTCCAGGTCCAGGCACATGTGCTATAGCAACTCCTTACATCAGGACATGCAAATATAGTGACTCCATCCAATGTGCACTTTATTTTGTGAGTACCTCATTGGGAATCCCCTCGCTCAGTAATGGTGGATCATAGGTGCAAAGGAGCTGGGGAAAAAGGACAAAATAATATGCATTCTGTAGATGGCCTACATGAAACCTAGAACACTGCACAGGATGATAGCCATTCCTCCGTCACTGAGTAATGTCCGATTACACCACTCCCCTCATTTGATGCTTACTCCCTCTCAGATGCGTACCATATGGCCCGACAAAAGAAGGCTGTTCTGCTATGCTCAGAATCAAAGAAAGGTGGTGCTGCGCTGTTCCCAACAAAGTGAAAAAACAAAAAAATAAATAAAAATGTCACTGCTAAAGGTAGCAGTATATAGGAAATTTCAATAGGGATAAATCAACAATGTGAATACAAAATCATAAAATAAAAATAAATTAATAGATGAATTCCAAACAGTAATCAGGGCAGTGCAAAGTGCATAGATAAATTGCTAATACCACTGTAAAATATACAATACGCAGCAGTGAAAAAAAAATTGCAAAAATGACAATCGTGCAAAATAGCAAATGTGCAAATAACAAACACATAGGCGCAAATCTTCAATTGTATAAGCTGCAAGTCTATCATAAAGTCCAACCATGTTCCAAATGTGCAGAAAAAAATAAAAATAAAATATGTCACTGCTAAAGGTAGCAGTATATAGGAAATTTCAATAGGGATAAATCAACAATGCGAGTACAAAATCGTAAAAATAAAAAATTAAAAGATGAATTCCAAACAGTAGTCAGTTTCTACTCACATACGTCAGCTTATATAGTGGTAGAACAACAGAATTGATTGTGGCAATCCACATACGATGCGTGGGAGGGGTGGGTAGCTTCCATTTGAGGAGAATCTCCCATCTGGCCTAGTATAATGCATAGAACAAAAATAGTTTTTCATGTCTAGAGGCCTCGACATTTTCCATACTACCAAGCAACGCCATGGTCGGGTCTGAGCCAAGAGACCAGTCTCCAAAGGAACCCAAGGTCTCCAGTACCCTTTCCAGTAAGGATGCAGTGCAGGGCATGACCACGCCATATGAAAGAATGAGCCAGGGGATGAATTGCATCTAGAGCGGAAGGTCAGCTTCATTTCAGATCCCATATGCAGGAATCTTGCCTATTGACATACTTTCTGGGGTGCCAACCCCTGGATCCATACCAAGAAACCTATACCTTCCAGATTCTATAGTAAGTGATTCTGGAAGCTGGCTTCCTGGCATTAGTCCAAGTAGACACTACTGAAGGAGATCACCCACAATCTTTTATAGAGTGGGATTCAACAGTCAAACCTGTTAAAACTCCTTGTCCATAAAGTAGGATGAAATACTTGTGCAAGAAGGTCAGGCTATAATGGCAGAGTCCAAAGGACTTCTACTGCCCTCTTTATGATCTCGATAAATTAAGATCTTCTGGGACCCAGCTGGGGCCACCAGAATCACCTCTTTCTGTTCCTGCTTAATCCTACGGAGAAGGCATGGAAGTAGCAGAGCTGATGGAAATGCATAGATCAGTGAAAACTGATCCCCTGGGAAGACTAATGCATCTGTTCTGCCTGCTAGCGGACCCCTTTGTTTGACATAAAGTTGTCGACCTTATTAATGAATCTGGACGCAAATAGGTCCATGTCGGGAGTACCCCATCTGACATATTGCTAGGAAGATGTCGGGGTGAAGAGATCATTCTCCTGGAAATAATTGTTGGCGTCTCAAGTAGTACGCCTGAAATATTAAAATTGCTGATAGGCAAGGAGTGTTGTGTTCTGCCAAAGCTAGAACATTATTCACCTCTTTTTTGGGCTGCACGACTTCTATGGCCAGATGTACTGCCTGAAACTTCCAACAAAGTTGATAGGCAAGGTCCTTTAACCTGAATCTTCTTCCAGGGCTGCTCCCCAGCCTAGAAGGCTGGCATCTGTTGTTAACACCTTGCAGGATAAAGATTTTACCTCCTGCTGGATAACAACCACCAATTCAGGCTCTGACCTATGTCGGGAGCCAAGCATATTGGAAACAAACAAGGCCTGAAACCTCTTTATTCCAGACCAACAGGATGGTGTCTTGAAGCAGTCTTTGAATAATACTGTGTGTAAGGGACGGCCCTGAAGGAGGCCACCATTTCCCCTAAAAATCTCTTGCAGCCGAATGAAGGAATTTTCCTTTATCCTGATAAGTTGAATTAGTCCTACAATGGAACTGATTCACGTCTGGGGTAAGAATACCTTCTTCTGTATGGTATCTATAACCAGCCCCTAAGTAACCTCCTTGATGGTTTTACGGAGAATCTTCCTAGGCTGAGAATCCAACCTAGAGATTTCAGATATCTACAGCTGAGATCAGACTTTGTTTTTAGACCTGAGACTGAATGATCTATTAAAAGTAGATCCTTTTAATAGGCTAGGACCGTTATGCCTTGAGCCCTTAACCTGGCTAAAGGAGGGGCCAGGACCTTTCAGAACACTTGTAGTGCTGTGGCTAAACCGAATGGCAGTGCCACGATTGAAAAAATAATTTTATATTTCAAACCTTAGAAATTTCTGGTAACCGGGAAACTGGCACATGGCGATATTCAACTCCTCTCCTTGCAGAATGGACACAGCCGATCGAATTATGAAAGGATCAGATGTTCAAGTGCCGATTCAGATCTCTGAGATCTAGAATGGGTCTTACCTCTCTGTTTGGCTCTGGGACCTTAAAAGGTTTGAGCCAAAAAAACCCTGTTCCACTAAGGGAATCTCTGATATCACCGACTGGGATAACAGCTAATCCAGAGGCCAGAAAGAGAGACTTATCTTTTTTTTTCTTCTCTGGAACCTTAGGAGCATTCTTTGAGGAGATGGACACTCTTCGATAAAGACTGCCGCATCAGCAGCCCCAAGGACCCCACAGGCAGCACCCAAACAGGGCCCCAACCCCGGACCCTCAGATCAAAAGCCAACTGGGCCATCCGGGCTTTTGAAACTCTAGATGTAACCTAGAGAAGAAAATCATAGAAATCCCTCTGCTCTTAACATTGTTCCTGCCAGACTTTGAGAATCGCACAACCTTTCCCCTCACCTGAATGAGTGGGGCTGTTCCTTCATGAGAAGGCCTTAGCATTCTGCTTTATGGGCTTTCTGCCCCCAAGATCCTGGTGTTGCCCCTGGGAACTAAGGCATAGGAGAAGCTGCACGATTAAAGGAGCACTGTCTGAATCTCTTTTTACTGGTAAAGAGAGCTTTACCCCTTTTGGATGTACTTATCCATTCTAAATAGTTGTACCCCAGAAAGAGACACAGGCTGGCTAAGGGTTTTCACCTGGTGCTTCAGCTGATTAATATTTCAGCCACGGACCTCTGCAAAAATGCACTAGTCCAAATATAAGCCATAGGGCTTAAACAATCGAGTCCTTCATTGCATCTGTGAGACACAGTGCATCAAATACACCAGCCCCTTGCCAGGCTTGCTGATCAGGCAGAACTTTCAGGTATCTCACACCTGTTCCTTAACCCATTGGAGTCCATATTCCAATGCATCGGCGTGACTCAAAATGTGCTCCACCGCAATAGTGGAGCAGACATTAAAGGGTTAATGGACCGAGTTACTCCAATTGCAGCCAGTACTGCAAAAGACATCTTGTCTTTAAAAGGAAAATCCAACCTTAACTTGCTGGTTCCTTTAAAGAGGAAGTAAACCCTGATGAGTTTACTTCCTCTTTCATTCCCTGCAAAGGTAAAGCATAATGGACTACTATGCATCGCACGGCAGCTCCGTCGTTGAGAATGCCGCGCTCAGTGCGCCTGCGCGCCGCTGTCTACGGCGCATGCGCCGTAGACAGCGGTGCCTGTTTTCGGGCAAATATCTCCTAAACCATATAGGTTTAGGAGATATTTCTTGGACCTACAGGTAAGCCTTAATCTAGGCTTACCTGTAGGTCAAAGTGGTTTGTAAGGGTTTACAACCACTTTAACATCAGTGCATTATCCACTGGACATGTGAGACTCTGCTCACTGAGGTGATTGCAGCATTAATAGCTTGAACCCCCCATTTTTCATAGAAATGTTCCCATTCAAAATACATAGCTATGCATGAATAGGAAAAAAAAAAAAAACATTCCCAGATAGGGGGGGGGGGGGGTTCAAAAGAACCCTATTAGAGGCAGATACCACAAGAGCCTGTGCTGCAGGCAACAAAAGGGTTAAGTAAGGGAGTAGACAAACACCTGACCTGTGCGGCTACTCCCTCCCTGTTAGGATCCTCCGAAGAGGAAAAATAAGTATCCTCCAATATTTGGGCAGTTCTACCTGATCCCCAGCCTCCTGACTGGCCATATTTTTCTTTTTTACCTCTCAGGTGAGGAAGACATTCTTTTGGAAGCGTTTTTCGTTTGTTGTATACTATTAACCCTTTAGAACCCTTAGAGGAGTTCCTGGTCCCTTTGCCACTCATAGTTTACAGTACAAAGCAGAGGCGGTACCAGCAAAAGAATTTAACACTTGCTAGGCTATAGTATAGTACAAAAGCTATTAGTCCTAGCTATACAGTACAATGTTGTTAACAAAAGGGAGATGCCTGTGTCACCAAACCTGACCAGCAACCACTCTGCTCTGTCCCTCCGCCTCCAGACTGCAACTTTTCCTGTATAGCTTAAATTACTTCCTCCACGTGCGGCCGGCGTCTGGCGCCATTTAGCCAGGCCCCCACGCGAAAACCTTCCTCTTTCAACAGGGAAGTGTGTGAGTGCCGGCATCATGGCGGGCGGTGGCGGGGGGGGGGATATAAATCCTCCACCTGACGAGTGGCCACGACCTGCCCAAAAAAAGTTTTTTTGTGTTTTTTTAAAGAAAAAGTCAGCTGGCTGGCATTAAAAGGATCAAAAACCGCCAATCTGGGGGCCCAGGAAGTGATCAGACCCCCCTTCATACGTGAGGGTCTGAGCTGGCTTGGAGAGGAAAGCTTCTGCTGTTTCCAGCGTCAGAATGGTGAGTGCTCAATACAGCCTCCAGTGGCGACACAGACATGACAACTCAATACACGGAAGTGTAGATTCCTGAGAAAATCTCCCCTACCTTTCTCGCAGCAGGGTTTATCAGAAATAAAAAAACAAAAAACAATCTTTGCCCTTCACGGTAGGCTCCGAGACCTTGAAAGGAAACATTCAGGAACAGGGGTACACTCAAGAAATCCCGCAATCCTGGACCTGCGAGAAGACCCTGCCAGTAAACTTTTATTTGCCTTACTACCAAAAAGTACTGGATCCCAGAGCCCAGCTTTAAAAGCATTCGCAAGCAAAACCTTGTGTCTTTGGATGACGAGGCCCGGGTCTCATTCATTTAGTCCATTACGAAGACATCAGAACAGATCCGGTCAGGATGGCTGGCTCTCATCAAAGGACTACTGCCCATGGAGCTCCCAGTAATGGGAGGGGTTATATGAGGGAAGTTCATGCCTTAAGGGGCGTGCCAGTGTCCAGCACCTGATACACCGATATAACCCACATAGTTATTACTATGGCTCTGTGTCCCCTGATGTAAAAAAAAAAAAAAAAAAAAAAAAAGATATATATATATATATACACGCAATTGTAACAAAAAAAGTTTTGTGCTGGACTGAAAAATTCACCTACTATTAGCAGCAACACCACGTGAGATACACAACAATAACTATAAAAATCCCAAAAAAAAGGTTGCGCTCATAAAGAGTAATAAATTAAAAATGAAAATATTACACTAATCTGAAATAAGTCAATTCATACCTAAATAAATAAATCTTAAATCCTGTAAAAAAATTCAATAATAATTCACACAGATATAGATAATAAATGAATATCAGTTACTGAAGAAAATCATAAAAAAATAATTTGTGTATATGAACATAAAATGCATTTTTGGAGATTATATATTACACACACACACACACACATATACATACACACACACATACGGTTACCTCATTGCCGCAAGGTAAGAGGCCACATTTATTGGTGTGTATCTTTGCACAAAGAGGAGATGTGTACCTTTCCAGCACGTTTTTTGCACATTTGAATGCTTATTTGCACAAAGGAAGAAAACTATCAATTGTATTACTGGATTTTAATTTTCTGCACATTTGGAACTTGGTTGGACTTTATGATAGACTTGCAGCTTACACAATTGAAGATTTGCGCCTATGTGTTTGTTGTTTGGACCTTTGCACAGGCTATTGCTTTATTACACATTTGCTATTTTGCACATTGTTTTTCACTACTGCATAATGTATACTTTACAGAGGTATTAGCAATTTATCTATGGACTTTGCACTGCCCTGATTACTGTTTGGAATTCATCTTTTTATTTTATGATTTTGTATTCACATTGTTGGTTTATGCCTATTGAAATTTCCTATATACTGCTACCTTTAGCAGTGACATTTTTATTTATTTTTTGTTTTGTTTTTTCACTTTGTTGGGAACAGCACAGCACCACCTTTCTTTGATTCTATTTACTACGGGTAGGGTTTGACCCTTATTCGGTGCCTGCAGCAGTTCCATTACCCTCCTTATATGGTAGCGCAGGAATAACTATACACTTCATTGCTGTTCTGCTACTCTGTCCTCATACTTTGGAAAACTTTGGCACTTCTAGAACCTTCTTTTTACAGAGGCCAGAAATGTTACACCTCCTCTGTTCCCCTTGACTCTGTTCAGGAATTCGAGTTGAAACCTAACCTAATTGTGGGATGAAATGGAGGAAAGCATTGAGGATGCTGAATTTGTAGAGATTTCAGAGGATTTTCCTTTTCTTGCATTTAAAGTGGTTGTAAACGCTCCTGAAAAAAAAACACCCTGCAAGATAAAGGCATAATGAACTAGTATGCATAGCATACTAGCTCATTATGAATTACTTACCCGAGAACAAAGCCCCCGCAGCCATCCTTGTCTCCCCCTCCAGTCGGCGACATCTATGCCAGAGGTTTTTTCCGGGTATCACGGCTCCGGCGCTGTGATTGGCCGTAGCCACGATGACTTAACTCCCGCGCATGCGTGGGAGCCGCTGGGTACGGCACAGTGAAACTGAAGCAACGGCACGAATGTGCCATTGCTTCAGTTGGCTTAAGTGAGCATGCGCTGCATGACGTCGGCACATGCAAATACAGGGATATTTCCTAAACTGTGCAGGTTTAGGAGATATCCAGTGCAGCTACAGGTAAGCCTAAGTATAGGCTTGCCTGTAGTTTAAAGTGGTTTTAAAGGGTTACAACCACTTTAATGAGCCACACTCTAATCTACGGCTTTGCGCCAAATGTTTTTTCTTTTACTACAGATAACACTAAAATGACACAGTGTAAACTAGTCTTTGCTTAGCAGTACCAGATTCTCCACAGCCATAACAAGCCTCTATGTGCACTAAGAGGCTGGCTAACAGAAAAAAAAAAAAAAAAGGACTTCTCATACACGCACAAACTGATTGTGCATTAGGTAGGGACTGGCCCAATCCTGAAATCTTTTGGCTAAAAATGTATCCTGTACAATACATTTAAGAAAACAAATGGGCTGTTCTGGTTAAGGATATTGACTTTAACATCCTTAAAACACGTTACAGTTCCTATTGAGGATATTCCCTATTAAGGATTCTGTTGATGGGCGTTTTGAAACCTTCTTAAAAGGCCCCATTTGCACTTGCAGGTCCAGCCCTGCAGCTGGCTATGGCCACCAGTCTATTTACCAGACTATTGCTAACTGGACAAAATAAATACAGACCAGGAAGGAACATGTTATTGTAATTGCTTCTCTCAGACAAGGAAAATTTCTGGCATCAGTAGACATACAAGATGCCTATCTACAACTCCCCATCTTTCCCTCACACCAGCACTTTCTGCATTTTTTTTTAATTATTATTATTTATTTTACCTTTTATTTTTACACTGTTTAAAAAAAAAAAAATATGTCACTTTTATTCCTATTACAAGGAATGTAAACAGGTCCTTTTAAATATGAGATCTGAGGTCAAAAAAGTCCTCAGATCTGATATTTTGACTAAAATGCAATAAAAAAAGAAAAAAAAAAATGTAATTTAAATTAAAAAAATTGGCCCTTTAAGAGCTATGGGCGGAGGTGACGTTTTGACGTTGCTTCCGCCCAATTATATGGAGATGGGCCATATCCCCCCTCACTCATTTCCATACCTGACAGGAGACAAAACCCGATCGCCTCCGTCGACGGCTCCGGTAAGCGGCGGAAGGCAACGGATAGTGGCGGGAGGGGGGGCCCTCTCCAGCCACCGATAAAAGTGATCTTGCTGCAAATCCGCCGCAGGGACCACTTTAATCTTGTAGCGGACCACCCGCTGAAGAAGGGGATACCGGGCAATATCCTCCTTCAAACAGCTGCCGTAAAAACAGATGCCTAAAAAATAGGATTTTTAAAACCGCTTACCTGTAAAATCCTTTTCTTTGATGTATATCAGGGGACACAGCACCATTGTAATTACTATTTGGGTTATATCGGACCGACAGGTGCTGGACACTGGCACGCCCCTAAGGCATGTACTCCCCTATATAACCCCTCCCATTACTGGGAGTCCTCAATTTTGTAACCAAGGACCTCTGTGTCCCCTGATGTACATCAAAGAAAAGGATTTTACAGGTAAGCCGTTTTAAAAATCCTATTTTCTTTTCTTACATCAGGGGGCACAGAGCCAAGTAGTCCACCTGCCAATTCTCTATCCCGGGAATGAATACTGCCGATAGGCAAGGGATGCTGTGTTCTGCCCAAGACAGAACACGATTCACCTCTTTTTGGGCTGCACGACTTCTCGTGCCTCCCTGGTGATTGATGTAAGCCACAGTCGTGGCATTGTCGGACTGAATCCTGACAGGACAGTTCCTCAGTCTGACCATCCAGGCCTTTAGAGCCAGACGAACTGCCCGAATCTCCAAAATGTTGATAGGCAAGGTCCTTTCCAACTTGGACCACTTCCCCTGGACAGAATCCTCTTCCAGGACTGCTCCCCAGCCTACAAGATTGGCATCCATAGTCACCACTTTCCAAGAGACTGGTAGAAATGATTTTCCCTTTTTTAAAGTTGCTGGATAACCACCAATTTAGGCTCGGACCTATGTTGGGAGCCAGACGAATTGGAAAATCTAAGGCCTGAACCTTCTTGTTCCAGGCTGACAGGATTGCGTTTTGTAGCAATCTTGAATGAAACTGCGCGTAAGGAATGGTTTCGAAGGAGGCCACCATTTTTCCCAATAGTCTCATGCACAACCGAATGGAAGGCTTTTTCTTTGCCTTGATGAGTTGAATTAGTTTTACAATGGAACCGATTCTTTTCTGGGGTAGAAATACCTTTTTCTGTATGGTATCTATGATCAGACCCGGGTACTGTACTCTCCTTGATGGTTTTAAGGAGGATTTTTCTAGGTTGAGAATCCACCCTAGAGATTCCAGGTAGCTTATCGTAACCAGACTGTGGTTTAGCCCTGAAACTAAATGATCTATTAAAAGTAGATTGTCTAAGTAGGATAGGACCGTTATGCCCAGAGCCATTAATCTGGCTAAAGGAGGCGCCAGAATCTTTGAGAACACCCGTGGTGCTGTGGCTAGACCGAATGGCAGGGCCACAAATTGAAAATGCTGATTTTCTACTTCGAAGCGCAGAAACTTCTGGAGAGCGGGAAATATTGGCACGTGGAGATATGCATCCTTGATATCGATAGAAGCCAAAAATTCTCCTCCATGGAGGGTGGCTACAACCGACCGGATTGACTATGTGAAAGGATCGGATGTTCAAGTGCCGATTCAGATCTCCGAGATCTAGAATAGGTCTTACTTCCCCGTTTGGCTTTGGAACTGTAAAAGAGGTTTGAATAAAAACATGTGCCTTGTTCCTCCAAGGGAACTTCTGATATCACTGACTTGGATAGTAGATGATCCAGTGCTAGGAGGAGAGCCTTCTTCTCTGGATCCTTGGGAACATTTGATCTTAGAAACCGAGGAGATGGAAAAACTCAGAACTCTAGTTTGTAACCTAGAGAAACAGCAGAAGCTACCCATCTGTCTTGACACTGCTCCTGCCAGAAACTTGAGAATTACAGGAGCCTTCCCCCCACCCAAGAGAGTGGGGGCGCCCCTTCATAAGGAGGCTTTAGCACTCTGTTTTGTGCGCTTTTTGCCCCAAGATCTCTTTTGAGCCTGGTGCTGCCCTTGGGGTTTTCCCCTTGAACCTGACGCTTGAGGCCATCAAGACAGCCTAGAGGCTGATGTCCCTGGTACAGGAGAAGAAGCCCGCTTAAAGGAGAAATGTCTGAATTTCTTCTTTACTGGTAAAAGAGCTTTTGCCATTAGAAATCTTTTGTAGGCATTTATCCAACTCCTCTCCAAATAGCCGTTCACCATGAAAAGGGAAACCAGCTAGGAGCTTTTTACACAGCGTTTCGGCTGACCAACTCTTCAGCCAAATAATTCTTGCACTAGTCCAAGCATAAGCTGTGAAATCTGAATGGCAGCATCTCTCATAGCGTCTACTGTGAAACAGCGCATTTGATAAATCAGCGCAATGTTGGGCCTGTTCATCAGGCAGAAATTTAAGCATCTCCTCAAACTGTTCCTTAATGGACCGGGATACGCCCATTGCGGCAAGAACCGGCTGCTCTGCTGAACTTACTAAAGTCATATGGTTTTTACACAGTTCCAACATTTTCTCTGCTGGATCCTTTAACATGAGCACATTATCAACCGGACATGTGAGGTTCTTATTCACTGAGGTAATTGCAGCATCAACTGCTGGAAACCCCCCCATTTCTTATAGAAATTTTCTTCCAAAGGATACAGTTTGGAGAATCTCTTAGACGGATAATATTGTTTATCCGGATGTTCCCATTCAGCATACAAGCTTCCTTAGCCATGCATGAATAGGAAAGGCATCCCCAGACGGAGGAGGTTTTAATGACTTCGAGATGGGATCATCAAGAGCCTGCGCTGCAGGCAACAACAAAGTTGAACAAACCAACTTAGTAAGAAAGTGCACAAGCAAGTGATGTTACTCCTTCTATATTAGGATCCTCAGAAGATGATAAACCAGTATCTTCCAAATCTTTGGGAATCTGATCTCCAGCGTCCTGAACCTTCAAAGAAGGGTATTGAGCACTAGATGGGGAACTATGTTTAACCCCACTATGGAGGGATAAAATAGCATCAATCTTCTTTTCCAAATTGGCAATGGTAGAAGACAAAACCTCTCGTGTAATATACTCAGGGGCTGAAGCATCTTGTGCGACTGCAAGCACAGTTTCCCCTGACGGCTCAATCTAACCGGCCGCAACACTCTCAGAGAAGGATGACATTCTTTTGGAAAGGGTTTTAGTTTGTGGTGTAACCATTGACCCCTTAGAGGAATTCCTGGTCCCCTTGCCACTCATAGCTTAAAGCAGAGGCACTACCAGAAAAACTTGCTAGGCTATAGTACAGCACAATAGCTGCTATTAATCCCAGCTTCTTACAGTACAATGTGTCAAAAGGAAATGTCTGTGTCAAACCTGATCCAGCCAACCTCTCTGCTCTGTCCCTCCACCGCCAGGCAGCAGCTTCACTCCCAGTGCTTTAAAGACTTCCTGGACATGTGGCCGGTGTTCTGGCAGATAGTGTCCTGCCATCATATAGCGTCCGCCCCGTACTGCGCATGCACAGAACGGGGCAGAAGAAGCTTCGGAAAATCTCCGAAGCTGAACGGCGCCTGCGCCGTGAGTGCAGGTGGTAGCCCAACCATCCAAGCGGACATAGGGTTGTGAAAATTAGAGGGCCGCTCGCCACGCTTCGGGCTCGGCCTCGCTCGGCTCTTTTTTTATTCCTACTCTATGTCCACTTGGATGGTGGGGCTAGAACCTGGACTCACGGCGCAGGCGCCGTTCATCCTCGGCTATTTTTGGAATCTGTGTTGCTGTGTACTGCGCATGCGCAGTACACAGCGGACACTATGTGATGGGGGACCTTATATGATGGGACACTGGCATCTGACACAGTTAGCCACGCCCCCCTCTTCCTTTTTCAAAGGAGAGCATTTTCCCGCTTGAGCGGCGTCTGCAGCATGGTGGGGGGGGGGGTAAATCCTCTGCCGAGTGGCTGCGGTCTGGCTTTAAAAAAAAAAAAAAAAAAAAAAGAAGAGGCAAATGTTCTGCCATGTCCCCTGCAGAGGAATAAAGCCAATCTGGGGACGCAGGAAGAGACCAGACCCCCTTTTCTTACCAGAGGGTCTGTCCTGGCTGGAGGAGAGGAGAGTTTCCAGTGTTAGGACGGCGAGTACTCAATAACAGCCCCCAGTGGTGACACATAGGCATGACAACACTATACATAGAAGGAGACATTCCTGCCAAAATCTCCTTTACCTTATCCTCGCCGCAGGGTTTTATCAGAGATAAAGACCCAATCTTAACCCTTCACTGTAGACTCTGAGACCTTATAGGAAACCTTCAGGAACCGGGGGAACTCTCAGGTTATCCCATAATCCTGGACCTGCGACAGCACCCTGCTAGTAAAACTTTATGGCGTCACTACCAAAAAGTACTGGATCCCAGGGTCCAGCTCTCTAAAGAAAAGCGTTCGCAAGCAAAACCTTGTTTCTTTGGGTACTATTCATTTAGCCCATGAAAAAGACATCAGAACGGATCCGGTCAGTATGTCTAGCCCTCATCAAGGATTATTACCCGTGGAGCTCAGCACAGCACAGCACATCTTTACTCATGACCAACACCTTAGACACTGGCGAAAAAAACTGAGGACTCCTAGTAATGGGAGGGGTTATATAGGGGAGTACATGCCTTAGGGGCATGCCAGTGTCCAGCACTTGTCGGTCCGATATAACCCACATAGTAATTACTATGGCTCTGTATCCCCTGATGTAGGAAAATAAACTTTCACATACCTGATCCTCTGCTCATTTGGCAAATGGTGCTCCCCTCCGCTCCAGCAGTCCCATGGCATCCCCATGTTCAATGTAGAGCTATGGGCTCTACATCAGACTAGATGATGTCAGAGGACCTTCCACCACTGGAGCACAAGGAAGAAGAGGCTGCAGGGACCAGTCTAGCAGCATGGAGGAGCCTGCAGGAGCAGAGGGTTAGGCCGGCTATACAAGGTTCAGCGGGAACCGGACAAAATTCAAACCATTAATGGGAAAGCACAATGTACCAAGTTAATCGATTGATCAACTTGGCTACAAACAGCCTGACGGATTATATAGCCGTTAGCATTAATCACTGTCTTTTCCTGGTAGGGGCGGCTACACCCTGCTCGCCCTTGCCGGGAGCAGACAATTGCTGGTTCCTCTGCCAACACCATGTTGATGGGGGAATCGTGCAATTATCTTTCCTGCAACCCTGATTCACACCATGTATGGCCTGCCTTAGGCAACTAAAAGTGCTTTGCAAGTTGTTACAAACAAGCAGAGGGGAAAGGGAGAATTTTTAGTTTTTCGATGGTCAGCTTTAAAGTGGTTGTAAAGGCAGAAGTTTTTTAATTCTAATGCACCCTTGTTTGTGCACAGTCATGTTGAAATAGGAAGGGGCCATCCCCAAATTGTTCCCACAAAGTTGGGAGCATGAAATTGTCCAAAATAAGTCCCTTCACTGGAACTAAGGGGCCAAGCCCAAACCCTGAAAAACAACCCTAACGCCATAATCTCCCCTCTACCAAATGATTTGGACCAGTGCACAAAGCAAGTGTGAGTTTGGGGTGGAGGAACTTGACCGGCCTGCACAGATTTTGGACCTTAACCACTTCCCACCCGGCCAATGCACATATACGGCTGGGTGGGAGCCGTCTACTCCTGATAGGACATTCAGGAACGTCCATCAGAAGGAGCAGGATCGCGCGCGCGCGTACCCGCGCAGCGGCGCGATCCCTATGCGCCCGTGTCACCCGGACACGGCGCATCTCAGATCGGCAGGAGGGCTCTGTGATTGGCCCTCCTGATCACATGACGGCCGTCTCCAATCACGGCCGTCATGTGATGTAAACAAACAGCCGGTTGCTAGGCAATCGGCTCCTCCTCTCCTCACACAGAAGTCATCGCTGAGGAGAGGAGAGCAGATCGCTGCAGCCGGCTGATGATCAGTGAGTATGAGCTGTTTTTTTACAGCTTTTTACTCACTGATCACCAGTCTAGTGTACACACAAATCACCACACAGTAAACACACCACACAGTATAAACACAATGTCCCCACACATGTCCCCAAAACATACATGTCCCCAAATAATAAAAACACATGTCCCTAATAATAAAAACATGCCCCCCACATATGTCCCACTAAAATCACATGTCCCAATGATTATCTGCACACATATGTACGTGATCACCTGCACACATATGTACATGATCATTTGCGTACATATGTCCGTGATCACACAAACCAATTATTATACACTTAACGGAATTTTTTTTACCAAAAACATGTAGCAGAATACATTTTGGCTTAAATTTATGACAAAATTTGATTTTATTGGATTTCTTTTAAAATAGAAAAAAGAAAATAGTTTTTTTTTTCCAAATTTCTGCTTTTTTGCGCTTATATCGCAAAAAATAAAAAACGGAGTCGTGAATAAATACCACCAAAATAAAGCTCTATTTGTGCGAACAAAATGATAAAAATTTCATTTGGGTACAGTGTAGCATGACTGCGCAATTGTCACTCAAAGCGCTAGAGCGCTGAAAGCTGAAAATTGGGCTGGGAAGGAAGGGGGCGAAAGTGCCCTGTATTGAAGTGGTTAATCCATTAGAACACCTTTGGGATGAATTAGAGTGGAGACTGCACACCAGGCCTTCTTGTCCACATCAATGACTGACCTCACAAATGCGTTTCTGTGAGAATGGTCAAACATTCCCATATGCACACTCCTAAACCTTGTGGATAGCCTTCCCAGAAGTGTTGAACCTGTTATGGCTGCAAAGGGTGGGCCAACTCAATATTGAACCCTACGGACTAAGACTGGGATACCATTAAAAGGGCTGTAAACCCCTTTTTTCATTTTTTTTTTTTTAAACAACAAACATGTCATACTTACCTCCTCCACTGTGCAGTTCGTTTTGCAGAGTGGCCCTGATCCACCTCTTCTGGGGTCCCCAAAGGCATTATCAGCTCCTCCCCACATCGGTAAACTCCCTAGGATAGGGAGTTACCGTGCAGGCATACTCCGTGTCCACTTTTTGCATCAGTAGACACAAAATGTCTGACATGGCCCCGCCCCCCGGTCTTTGGATTTGATTAACAGCGGAAGCCAATGGCTGGGCTGCTATCAATCTATCCAATCAAGAGCCTAGACAACGAGCAGAGAGATAGCGCATGTCTCCACCCTGTGAACGAACGGGCTCAGGTGAGTAAAACAGGGGCTGGTCAGTGTCAGAAGTTTTTTCACCTTAACCACTTCCCGACCGGCGCATGACGATGCATGTCGGCAGAATGGCACGGGCAGGCAAATTGGCGTACAGGTATGTCCATTTGAAATTGCCACCCTGCCATCGCGTGTGCACTGCCGCTGCCACACGTGCGTGCTGGTCGGGACCCCAGTGAGTCTGATCATGGGTCCCGTGGACTCGATCGTCGCGGGGATACCCGCGATCGTATCACGGGGAGATGCGGAAGTAAACAGCATCCCCCCATTCTGCCTAGCAACAAGTGACACTGATCTCTGCTCCCTGTGATTGGAGCAGAGATCAGTGTTCACTAACACACAGCACAGCCTCCCACAGTTAGTAACACGCCCCTAGGACACACTTAACCCCTACACTGCCACCCCATGTTAACCCCTTCACTGCCAGTGTCATTTACACAGGAATCAGTGCATTTGTATAGCACTGATTGCTGTATAAATGACAATGGTTCCAAAAATGTGTCAAAAATGTCCGGTGTGTCCACCATAATGTCGCAGTCACAATAAAAATCGCTGATCGCCGCCATTACTAAAATGTAATGGCGGACTCACAGAGCTCGCAGCGGGCACACGCCCGCTAGCCAAGCCTTGCAAGATCACCTATAATAATGTGAGTTCACACAGCGGAGCCAACCTGCTGCAGTAAAACTGTGGCAGCTGGTCTGTAAGATGTTAAAGATGGCCCTGATGACATCCTTCAGCACATCACAAATTCTGCAGGTGTCATGGAATATATAGCTTGTGGTTGTTTTCCCATCAACATCAATTATGCAGCCTAGCAAATGAATGACCTATGTCCAGTTAATAAAGAAAAACATTTTGAACTTGGTATTGTTTTTATATTTTGCAGTACACTCATTACAAACTTGATGGAGAAGTCTCAAAGACTGTTACAACTGATACCTACTAAAATTAAAAAGGAAGGAAGGAGTGGTTCAGACTAAAAAAAGATTAGCCCCATATGCCCACGCCGGGGATCTCGTATTTTTAAAACCGGTGTTGGAAATGCGAGAGTAAGTTATCAGCAGGCATATTTTCAGAATTTGACATATACAATTGTAATGCTTCCTTTAAAAAATGTGTTTTTTCGCATTTCAAAACCCAAGCAAGCTGGGAAGACAGCACACAGGGTTTGCCACCGGAAGATGAGTCAGAAGAGGCTGCTGCTGTGGAGGAAGACACTGTTGACAAGGAAGTGTTCGTAGATGAAAGAAGGTCATCAACAAACTCCACGAATGAGGAGGCAGCTGAACCAGGGCCTAGCAATGTCTCTAGGTCTTTGCGAAGATCTACAAGGGGAAGTGCTGGGGCTGAAAAACCCACGTATAAAATCTTACATGTGGTCAGTGAGACGTCCACTAAAATGGCTGAAAACCAGTGTGAAGACACAGCATTTCTCACTGTAATTTTAGGAATATGTAAACAGGCCCCCCGAGAAAAAATATGCACTCAAGATGGCTTTGATGTCAACTGCTCAATCCTTTGTGGGTGAGGAGCCAACAACATCCTCAGCATATATGCAACCCCCCATATCCCCCTTATCACCAGTACCCTCACTTTTCAAGTACACAGCATGCCTCACCAATAAACCACCCATACTGTGATGAGTATGGTAAAATGCTGAATCCCTCAAGGCCACACATATTACATCCAATTCCTGCCCCCACTACCTCCACCCTTAGCCCATCCGACCACTCACCAACTTATACAGCCTATGCCCAGTCAGGTTCCGCCTTTTCTGGAAAGGCAATACTACCCAAAATCAGTGGATTACCCTGGACCATCCACTAGTTCTGGTACCACTGAAACAAAAACAAAAACATACCAGCAATTGTAAGGTTTTTTTATTTTTGGTGTTGTTTTGATACCTTTTCATTTATGTTTGTTGTGGTTGACAAAACAACAACCCAAAAATGGTGTAGTTCAAAGAAAAAAACAAACTTTTATTTTTGTTGCATTCTTGCACTAAGATTTTGCTGCTACAAAAACATCTTGATTCTATATTGTTATTTTTTGTATGCTTTTTTTGGTGTTGTTCATTTAACTGTTAATATGTTTATATGTTATTTTTTTTTATTATTTGTTGTGATTTGCAAAGATAAACAACCAAAAAATGGTGTAGTTCACCGAAAACAGACTTGATTTTTGGGGCATTCTTGCTAAAAAAAATTTTGCTAATAAAAAAAATTCTGGTTATTTTTTTAAACATGATCCCTTTTTTTTGGTTAAAGACCGGGTATTCAGAATTTTAATGCAATTGCACATAGAAATATGAATAATAATCAAAAATAAAATGAGTGACATACATTATGCAATAGCATCCTGCTGCCAACAAGAGACACAACCAGCAGCAGACATGAAAAACAAAGTGAAACCCTCAGGCACAGCGACACCGCTGCTGCCCCTACTGGCACTCCATTGTGCACCCTTCATATCATGGATGAAGGAATGTTCAAAAAGGTATCTATCACAAATTTGGACACATGCTGCTTTTACCGCAGATATTGCATTCTCCATTTTCAAATTTATAGGTGTATGTAGGAACCGCCACTTGTTAGATAAAATCCAAAAGCTCATTCGACAACTCGTCTTGCCCTCGTTAAGCGGTAGTTAAAGATTCCCTTCTCTTCACTCAGAGACCGATTGGAATAAGGAGTTAGTAGATGGCCACTGAGAGCAAAGGCGTCATAAAACAATACTTGGCATCAGCCACTGCTAGTAAGACAAACTAAAAAAATATATTTAATATGCAGTGCCTTGTAAAAGTATTCACCCCCTTGGCATTTTTGGTGTTTTGTTGCCTCACAACCTGGAATTAACATGGATTGAGGATTTGCATCATTTAATTTACATGTCCACAACTTTGAAGATGTTTTTTTTTTTTTGTTATTGTAAAGCAAACAAATAGGACAAAATAACAGAAAAAAAAGTCAATGTGCATAACTATTCACCCCCCTAAAGTCAATAATTTGTAGAGCCACCTTTACGGCTATCACAGCTCCAAGTCGCTTTGAATAAGTCTCTATGAGCTTGCCACATCTTACCACTGGGATTTTTGTCATTTCCTCCTTGCAAAACTGCTCCAGCTCCTTCAAGTTGTATGGTTTGCGCTTGTGAACAGCAATCTAAGTCTGACCACGGATTTTCTATTGGATTGAGGTCTGGGCTTTGACTAGGCTATTCCAACACATTTACATGTTTCCCCTTAAACCACTCAAGTGTTGCTTTAGGAGTGAGTTTGGGGTCTTCGTCCTGCTAGAAGGTGGACCTCCATCCTAGCCTCAAATCACACAGAGTGGTACAGGTTTTGCTCAAGAATATACCTGTGTTCAGCACCATCCATGTTTCCCTCAACTCTGACCAGTTTCCCAGTCCTGACTGCTAAAAAAAAATGCCCACAGCATGATGCTGTTCTTTGGGTGATGTGATGTGTTTTCTTTGATGGCCAAGAAGTTCAATTTTAGTCTCCTCAGACCAAAGCACCTTCCTCCATACATTTTGGGAGTCTCCCACATTCCTTTTCACAAACTCAAAAACGTGCCATTTTGTTTTTTGCTGAAAGTAATGGCTTTCTTCTGGCCACTCTGTCATAAAGCCCAACTTTACGGAGTGTACGACTTATTGTTGTCCTATTTACAGATACTCCAATCTCTGCAGCTCCTCCAGGGTTACCTTAGGTCTCTGTGCTGCCTCTCCGATTAATACCTTCTTGCCCGGTCCCTGAGTTTTGGTGTGTGGCCATCTCTTGGCAGGTTTGCTGTTGTGCCATGTTCCTTCCATTTGGTTATGATAGATTTGATGGTGCTCCTAGGGATCATCAAAGATATGGATTTTTTTTTTTATAACCTAAACCAGACTTGTACTTCTCAACAACGTCCCAAACTTGTATGGAGAGTTCATTGGTCTTCATGGCAGTGTTTGATTAGTGGTGCCTCTTGCTTAGGTGTTGCAGCCTCTGGGGCCTTTCAAAAAGGTGTCTATATGTAATGACAGTAGTAGTAGTAGTTCATGTGGCACTTAGATTGCGCACACAGGTGGACATCATTTCACTAATTATGCGACTTCTGAAGGTAATTGGTTGCACCAGAGCCTTTTATGGGCTTCATAGCAAAGGAGGTGAATACATACGCACATGCCAATTATCAGTTTATTATTTCTGAAAAATAGTTTTATGTATAGATTTCTCTAATTTTACTTCACCAACTTAGACTATTGTGTTCTGATCCATCACATATAATTCAGATAATAAAAAAACATTGAACTAAAGTCTGTAATGTAACAAAATAGGTAAAAAGTCAAGGGGGTGAAAATACTTTTGCAAGGCACTGTAGATAGGTCATCATAAAGGACCCAAAACTGACCTCTCCCTTCCCTTTGGGCGATGACGGAATGGATCCAAAACCTAAGACTTCTCCTAAGGTTATCCTCTTCTTCATCATCTATTAATGCTGCTACAGCAGCCATAATGACTGCTGACCCAACATATTGCATAGCCAACATGTTTGCTAAGCACTACACAACACATGACAATGAATGAGGAAGGGGAAAGTTGCACTGTAAATTGCGTGACTTTGGGGTTGCAATAGTGGAAACCTAGCCTTAATGTGAGCTATAAACTATACAACTCACTTGAACAACAAACAAATCTTTTAGGTGGAGGGAATAAAAAAAAAAATATATATGGTTGCAAACGTGTGCACACCCTTAAACTAATACTTTGTTGAAGCACCTTTTTATTACAGCACTTAGTCTTTTTGGGTATGAGTCTATCAGCATGGCACATGTGGACTTGGCAATATTTGCCCACTCTTTGCAAAAAACACTCCAAATCTGTCAGATTGCGAGGGCATCTCCTGTGCACAGCCCTCTTCAGATCACCCCACAGATTTTTAATCGGATTCAGGTGTGGGCTCTGGTTGTGCCATTCCAAAACATTAATCTTCTTCTGGTGAAGCCATTCCTTTGTTGAGTTGGATGTATGCTTTGGGTCATGCTGAAAGATGAAGTTCCTCTTCATGTTCAGCTTTCTAGCAGAGGCCTGAAGTTTTTGTGCCAATATTGCTTGGTATTTAGAACTGTTCAGAATTCCCTATACTTTGACTAAGGCCCCTGTTCCAGCTGAAGAAAAACATCCCCAAAGTATGATGCTGCCACCACTATGCTTCACAGTGGGTATGGTGTTCTTTTGGTGATGTGCAGTGTTTTTGCGCCAAACATATCTTTTGGCATTATGGCTAAAAATTTCAACCTTGGTTTCATCAAACCATAGCACTTTTTTCCTACATGCTTTTGGGAGACTTCAGATGTGTTTTTGCAAAATTTAAGCAAGCTTGGATTTTTTTCTTGGTAAGAAAGACTTCCATCTTGCACTCTACCCCACAGCCCAGACATATGAAGAATATGGGAGATTGTTGCCATATGTACCACACAGCCAGTACTTGCCAGATATTCCTGCAGCTCCTTTAATGTTGCTGTAGGCCTCTTGGCAGCTTCCCCGACCAGTTTTAGTCTCGTTTTTTCATCAATTTTGGAGGGACGTCCAGTTCTTGGTAATGTCACTGTTGTGCCATATTTTCTCCACTTGATAAGGACTGTCTTCACTGTGTTCCATGGTATATCAAATGCCTCGGAAATTCTTTTGTACCCTTCTCCTGACTGATATCTCTTAACAATGAGATCCCTCTGATGCTTTGGAAGCTCTCTGCGGACCATGGCTTTTGCTGTAAGATGTCACTAAAAAAATTACAGGAAAGACCTACTAGAACAGCTGAACTTTATTTTGGGTTAATTAGCGGCACTTTAAATGATTGCAGGTGTGTACTGACTCCTTTTTAAAACGAGTTTGAATGTGATTGCTTAATTCTGAACACAGCTACATCCCCAGTTATAAGAGGGTGTGCACACTTATGAAACCACATTGTTTTTATTTTTACCGCCCCCCCCCCCCCCCCCCAAAGATTTCAAGTTCGTTTTTTAATTGGGTTGTACAGTTTATAGGTCACATTAAAGGTGTAAAAATTCACAGAAACCTGACATTTTAACAGGGGTGTGTAGACTTTTTATATCCACTGTAAGTATCCTTGGTCCTAAGAGCTGCTACGCAATACAATACAAAAGCTGAAGTTCTGCGGCAAAAGGCAGGGTGCTGCATAGGGTGGGGGCTTCCACTTTGTGTGAGCTGGTCAAACTGTGCATATTTCTTTGAAATTCACACAATTCCCCCCCCATCAACACAAACAGTGTTGACAGGGAAATCAGCAATTGTCCTCTCCCGGTGAGGAGGTGGGTGAAGCGCCCCTGCTGGGAGAAGACAGTGATCATCGCTAGTGGCTACAGAAGCAGCTAGCCATAAATTGCAAGAGAATCCGGCATACTGGTTGTACCCTTAGTACATTCAGCCTGCCCATTAATGGTTTGAACCATGTATGGTTGGCCTAAGGAAAGGATGGGTAGCTTTAGCAGCCACTAACTGACCCTAATCAAGCAGATGTCCAGCGGAGGACAGGCACAGCAACAAGAATTCTAGTTAGAGCCTGTAACTTGCAGCCACAGATTCTTCATGAGTTCATCAGCTTTAAGTACTAAGGGATAAAACAGTATGGCGCGTCCCTTTCAAACTAGAACTGCTTCACAAATTGCAAAAATAAAACAACCCTTTTTATATTTTAAATATTACCATATACCTCCAGTGTGAGTGAAATTGTAAGAATCGTGAAACTCCAGTTTGGGCAGCTGCTACATCTATATGTACAGATACATCTAAAAGACATAAAATAAAAAGTCTCAATCTTCAACTTATATGTCAACTACATCAATATTTGCCATCATTTATGAAAAAAAAATCTAATTTACTAATTTATATTTTTTTTGGCTGGCAAACGGGGCGCAAGTCTTTTTAAGGTGGTAACTTCTATTTGAATTACTTAATTTTTATTTTAAAATGCTTTATTTTAAAAAGGTAAAAATAAGTAAAAAATAATATGCTGGGTTTAAATTTTTTAGCAGCAAAAGTTTTAAAACTAGTATTACTATAGGTACAAAGTACACATTTTATTTTTCTTTGTCCAGTTTATCACAAGACCAGAACGTTCTGGTACAAAGCTTAGTAAGGAAGTAAAAGGGGTTTTGTTAAAATCTGTGTTCCACCCATTTTTAGGATAGCACATGTAATGTGTTCCAGCACCTGCAGCCTCTCCCCCTGACTCCACCCACCCATGACAGCAGGCAGGGGATCCACTCCCCGCACTTGTTGTCACAATTTGACAACAGCGTTTTTCAGGCGCTTTAGCGTTAAATAAATCGACTGTAAAGCGCTTGAAAGAAGAGTCATCTGCAAGCCCAATGTGAAAGCCCGAGTGCTTTCACACTGAGATCCCTTTCACAGTGGGGCATTTTTCAGGCGCTT
This sequence comes from Lithobates pipiens, assembly GCF_037356315.1. Lineage (NCBI taxonomy): Eukaryota > Metazoa > Chordata > Amphibia > Anura > Ranidae > Lithobates > Lithobates pipiens. Next base: position 190,957,307 of record NW_027507903.1, read on the forward strand.
TAGCTTAAAAAAAAGCGCCTGTAAAGCGCCTGAAAGAAGCCGCAACTGCAATCCCAATGTGAAAACCTGAGTGCTTTCACAATGAGGTGCTGCACTGGCAGGACGTCAAAAAGTCCTGCAAGCAGCTTCTTTGCAGCGCTTTTGGAGTGCCCCTTCCCATTGAAATCAATGGGAAGCGCCTGTAAAACGCCTGAAAAGCACCCGCAAAGTGCTTTTGGCAGCGGCGCCTTGTGGGCGTTTTTAACCCTTTACTTGGCCACTAGCAGGGGTTAAAAGCACCTCACTAGTGCTCGAAAAACACTAGTACAGCGCCGCTAGTTTAAGTGGCGCTTTTACAAGCGTTTTTCGGGTGCTGATAGTGTGAAAGGCCTCTTAAAGCACTTGGGCTTTCACATTGGGATTGCAGCTGAGACTTCTTTTAAGCGCTTTACAGCTAAAGCGCCTGAAAAATGCCCCAGTGTGAAAGTGGTCTTAAGGGCTTGTTCACACCGGAAATTATACAGGAATGCGTTGTACGTTCTTGGGCGATTCACATGCAGTCCTGTGTGGTGCAAATTCAGCTCATTTATTTTGAATGGGCTGAAATTGCACCACACCAAAAGAAGCGCATACACTACTTTTGGAAACTCACTGCAACAGGATCACGTGGTACTTCTGTACCATAAGATCCAGTGCAGGCAGACGCACTGCATTTGGTGTGTCATTAATAATATTGACACCCGTTGCAGATCACAACTGCAGTGCATTTTGAATGCAGTATGGGAAATGCGCACCGAATGTGGGTTTTCCATACTGCATTCTGGTGTAAACTGGACCTAACAGTTGTTTTATAGCAGTAAATTACAATGTAGGAAACCGTTGGATGATTTCTACAATTGATATTGTAATAAGCTATTACAATGGTACTGTAGCGAGAGGCTCTCATAGGGGCTCCTAAGCATACACTACAATCTTGGCTGTCAAAATGGTCAATCAAGGGAGTTGCAATCACACAGAGGTGTTTGTGAGACTGCGCCTTGCTCCATAGGTTTAACTTAAATCTAGCTTGATTTACAAGTGGTTAAATCAATATGATGTATCAAGGAAAATCAGCATATGTAGAAATAAAACCATACCTGTTGAAGGGTTCACAAGTTTATGTAAGGTATCCATTGCAACACCTCCAGGATAATTGAAATGGGACACATATAAAGATCCTGCAGAGTAGGCTCCATTACCCAGAAGATGGGCTATTACACATAAAGATCCAAATTTAAATAGCCAAGATTTATGGTAGTTCTGTAATCTAAAAAATAGTAACAAACACAATCATGTGATAGAATTCAAAGGAACTACTCAACAAGTCTCCAATAAGAAATAAGGAATTAAATGGGTGTACCGCACAAAAAGATTTATGGAATGCATCACTTAGGACCACCGATTGGTAACCTGATAAATAATGGGAGTCTCAATTAAAACATATTCCTGAAGAGCCCCAAATCTTAATTTAACAAGGAAAGTAAGCATTGTACCAACTTTACTACTGACTGATTTGCAGTTGACCCTTGGTCGTGAACACTAAAACTATCATCACTAGATTTCTGTAAGCCACCACAGCTGTGCCAAGTATGGCACTTTTTAGGGTCGGATTTCATTGTCTATGGCAATAAGATTTTTTTTTTTTTTTTATGGAGGCATTACACCACTTGAGACCAGGTGAAATTTTAAAATAGTGCTTGGATAGCATCCACGTGTCCATGAGCCATTTTAAAAGTGCACCCAGAGTCAGTGGGGTTTAGTACAGGAACCACCAACTGTCAGTAACAGCCACAGCCCAATACAATACTAATCCCAGGAGCTGCTCTGTTCAGCTGCTTGGCTTGTGATCCAGCCAGAGAGAGCATCACAAGGGCACTCCATAATAGGGCACTGCAACACAATGCTTCAGCATTGTGTTTACAGAGGAAAAGATGTAAAATCACAGCACTATTTTAGCTCTTTGCAGCCTCCTCTGAAAGCAACAAATCATTGCAGTAGTGAATGGCAGTGCCTGGGAGGGGCTTGGGTGTACTGTACCAACCCTAAAAATTCTGCTAGTACCTCTACAGCACCCCATCAGCAGCCATTATATTGCAGAATCTGCATTCTACCTTTTCTAAAAAGCAATGGCAGAGGGAACTTATTTGTGGTCCGCGAGCAATCTATTGTTGCCTCAAATGCTTACATGAGTACAAGGTTATTGGAAATGTTATCAATCCAAAACATATTATAAATAAACATAAAACAAAATATTGTCAGTGAAAACCCGACGTTCTATCTTAAATCGATAAGTAGCCCAAAAACAAAACTTTATCATATTGCAGTTTTGTCTATACTTCGATGTGGTGCCGGCATTAATTTTCCTTTTTAAGCCTTTTTCCCTCCCTTTGTTTTCACCTGTTGACCCGGCGGTTCTAATAATTTAAACCTAATCTGGAATACTTAATTTCAATTCATGATTTTATCGTAAAACTTTATTACATTTCTTGAATCATGATGACAAATCTGCAATTTTGTTAATTTAAAGGTTATGTGCCATTTTGTTCAAATAGATCTGTAGGCACGATTTTAATCAAAGTAAAATATTTGCCTGCTCAAATATGTTGAAAAAGTCAAATTTCCATGAGGTGTACCTACTTAGGCTTTTTGTCATCGCTGCCCATTCATTTCAACACATACACCGCTCCCAAACCGCCCCAAAGATGTTGCTTGCAGGACTTTTTCTATTGTCCCGCAGGTGCACTGCCCCAGTGTGAAAGCATTCGGGCTTTACATTGGGGAGGCATTTTTCAGGCGATATTTCTAGCACTAAAACGCCTGAAAAATGCCTCAGTGTGAAAGTAGCCTAAGATATCAGTTCAGGACACAAAGTTACCAGTAAACTGGATTTTTGGCAGTAAGGACAAGTATTTTATGAAAAATGAATGCAGCCACCACATCTAAGGTCTGGTAAGCTGCAAAATATTACATCTGTTTTTATTAGGGACCATCAAGGTTGCCAGCCAATAAGATTTTGATTCAAGTAGTGATCACCCAAATAAAAATACACCCCAATCTCTAGCTGCACTTTTTAGGTTAACACTAGGCATAACGAAGGGTAAACCTTTTTATGTATTAAGCAAGTTTCCTTTGTACTTACATAAATGCACATCCTTTAGCAGCCACAATGTTTAAAACAGGAAATGTGTAAATGATAAACCGCAGTTCTTTATGGGGAAGGAAAGAGTACAAAAATATGAAGCCCACAACTGGTGCAATCAGGAGACGCATTCTCTTGTCAAAAAGGCCAAATGGCAGGAAGAAAATGCTTAATGCCAACGTTCGTGGTATGACTGAATAAAAATACCACAGGAATGGTGAAGTCTTAAAGATATCAGATAAGGAATTCTAAGTAAGGTCAGAATAAAAACGATTTTAATATAAATTATACAAACATTGTTTGATTTTACCAAGTGCATTCTTTAACCATTTCAGCCCTGGAAGAATATACCCCCTTCCTGGCCAGAGCACTTTTTGCGATTTGGCACGGCAACGCTTTAACTGACAATTGCGCGGTCCTGTGACATTGTAACCAAACAAAATTGACGTCCTTTTTTTCCCCACAAATAGAGCTTTTTGGTGGTATTTGATCGCCTCTGTGTTTTTTTTTTTTTTTTGCAATTTAAATATTGATTGTAGGGTTATCACGCCACCTTCAGGAGAGGATTAGGCAGAACATATAAAAAACAGCAGAACTGCATAGTTCTACCCAGGGGGCGGTCCCTCTGGCTATAACCCCTCAGCCTGCTACCTGCAGCTCAGTACGTCAACAAGCAGTACAATGTAAAAATAGGAGGGGAGGGTGCTGTGTCCGTCAATGAACTTCAGAGAAAAGGATTTTACGGCGAGTACAAAAATACTTAATAACTTTAAATCTTGACCATAGGGATGTCCCCAAGCAGTGTCAAAACGAGGGGTGGAAACAGCAAAAAACATAACTTCAGCCACAACCAGAGACACGCCTCAACGGAGGAGTTGCCAACTGAAACTACTGCATCAGAACTTGAGGCCAATGCATGCATCAAAAAATGCGTTTACAAAAAAACTAACTTTCTTTAAAAAGAAAAAAAAAAAAAAGAGTGTAAATTGCAACTTTTACACAGCCGCCGCCAAAGCAAGCATCCGTGGATGCGCTTACATCAACTTTGTAGAATTTCGTAAAAGTGTGAATGGACGATCAAGTCACCCCGCCTTACACACCTGGGAAACATATGTTTGATGTCGGAAAGCCTAGGAGCTTCCAATTGACCTGGTAGAACGGGCTGTGACAGGGAAGGGGGACACCTGCCCCTTCAAGGTGTAAACCTGGATCACGATCTGTCTGATCCACTGGGAAATGGTGGTCGACGAGACCGCCAGACCTTTCTTCAGACCAGTCACTGAAACAGTCTTCCGTAAGCAAGCTGTAGCAGACAGAAATACCCTTAGAGCCCTGACCACGTCCAGGGAGTGTAGGGCAACTTCTTTTGAATGTGTCAGCTTAGGACAAAGGGATGGTAACACAATGTCATCATTGAGATAAAAAGCCAAAACCACTTTTATCCTTGTGGATAACCAGATAGGGCGACTTACAAGACAATGCCGTCAACTCAGAAACCCTCCTGGCAGATGTAAAAGCCACTAAAAAGAGACAATTTTCTGGGAAAGAGTCAACAAGGGAATTTCCCTAATGTTCTCAAACTGTGTTTTTTGAAGCGACGATAGCACCAGGTTCCGATCCCACGGAGGTGGAGGTGGTCGAACCAGAGGGACTACATGCCGAACCCCTTGCAGAAAAGGTGTTTACCAGTGAGTGAGACACCAAGGGGCATTGGAAAAAGACAGCCAAGGCTGATATCTGTCCCTTGATGGTGCTTAAGGCAAGTTTTTGAACCACTCCTCGCTGTAAAAACAGCAGGATCCCTGAAATGGAAAAGGTGGACGCCATCCCATCTCCTCACACACGGAGATATAGGCCTTCCACGTACGATGGTAAATCTTCCGAGAAGACGATTTCCGTGCCCTCAGCATAGTGGAAATTACTGAGTCCGACAGGGCTTGGTTCTTTAGCACCTGGCTTTCAACAGCAATGTCGTTAAAACCGGCGACGATAAAGCAGGATGGAGAATCTGACCTTACGATAGGAGGTCTTCTCACATTGGCAATCGCCAAGGAGCATCCGCCACCAGGTGTACTAGGTTGGAGTATCAGGGACGCCAGGGCCAATCTGGGGCGATCAGCATCACTGGAATCCCCAAGGTCTCCACTCTGCGAAGCAGACGTGGTAACAGCTTGAGCGGAGGGAAGGCATAAATCAGCCGGTACCGCTTCCATGGAGCCACCAACGGGTCTGCCCAGGGGTCTCTTGTCCTGGACACAAACCTCCGCACCTTTTTATTGAGCCGAGAGGCCCAGAGATCCACATCTGGTGTGCCCCACCGCAGGCAAAGAAGCTTGAACCCTGCCGGGTGCAATGACCATTCTCCTGGGTCCAGCATCCAGCACAAGTAGTCCGCCTGCCAGTTGGGCATACGGTACCGCCTCGAAGGAGGCTACCATGAGACCCAGAACTAGCATGCAGAAATGCAGAGGCAACCACCTGCGGTTAATCAACAACTTTGCTGCGGCTCGGAGAGTCTGCAGTTTGTCTGAAGGGAGAAACACTCTCGCTTCCACGGAGTCCAGCAGTAAGCCCAGGTACTCCAGGCGCTGAGTCGGCAACCAACATCAACTTCTTGGTGATCGCCACATCCTCCCTTAATTCTGAGGCGGAAGCTGCTCTCAGAAGGATGTCATCTAGATAACCCACAATTGCGATCCCACGTTGCCGCAACAGCACCAGAATTTGTAAAAATGTGAAAAATGGACCCTCGCGCTATTAAGTGCTCAAACGTGCAGAAATGACTAAATACGTGTCAAAAAATGGAAAAGTAAAAATATAGCAATACAAAATCCACAGTGAAAGTGATACAAAAGTGCAAGTGTTGCTAAAAAATGCAGCGGGACAAAATTGTTTATTCTTATGTGATAGTTGGTGTTAACTAAGTAAAAAGTCCTGCGCAAATGGTGCCACTAAAAAATAAATGTATAAAGAAATATAAATGTATAAAAAAACATAAATAAAATATAATATATAAAGTCAATAAATCAAGGTGAACACACCGATGTGTGAAAACAGTGAAAAATAGGAGAAAAGGCGGGACCAGCTGTTCCAAAATAAATAAATCCACGCTCTCAGAACTCTCACCTCAAAGATGGAATAATCAGGCAAAGTAAAATAACCCCAGAGGATTCTCCTTAATATTTCTCTATGTAATAACCAAGGAATTATAGATGAAGCCTGTAGTATATCCTTCTGCCACTAGAGGGCCATTTCCAATATTTGAATACAACACTGCAGCTTGTAATTCCGTGGTATAGAGCTCCTGCAATGACGCAGATTGCCGCACTTTCCACACGCTGAGCAGAATTACAAGCTGCAGTGTTGTATTCAAATATTGGAAATGGCCCTCTAGTGGCAGAAGGATATACTACAGGCTTCATCTATAATTCCTTGGTTATTACATAGAGAAATATTAAGGAGAATCCTCTGGGGTTATTTTACTTTGCCTGATTATTCCATCTTTGAGGTGAGAGTTCTGAGAGCCTGGATTTAGCACCAGAATTTGAGCTAATATCTTGGTAAAGACTCGGGGTGCTGACGCCAGGCCAAAAGGGAGAGCTACGAATTGGTAGTGCTCTTCCCCAACTGCAAATCGCAGAAACCTCTGATGCCTAAGGCATATAGGTATATGCAAGTATGCATCCTGGATATCCAGAGATGCCAGGAAGTCACCCTAATGGAGTGCAGCGACCCCTGAGCGAAGTGATTCCATCCTGAACTTTTGCACTTTCACATAGCAGTTGAGGGCTTTTAAGTCCAGGATTGAAGGTACCCCTTCCTTCTTGGGGACTACAAATAGATTGGAGTAGAATCCCCAACACCTTTACAGCTTTGGAACAGGCACTATCCCCCTGCGTAGGATCAGGTCCTTTACCGCCCCCAACAGGGCATCCCGGCGAGCCGGGAGTAAGGGTATGCTGGAGGGAAAAAATCTGTTTGGTGGACAAGAAAGAAACTATCCCATGGCCCGATGAAACCAGTTCGCAGACCCATTGGTCGGACAGCAGTGAGGTCCACCGAGAGCTGCAAACTCCCAAGGTGAACCCCCAACTGAGTGTCGGGTGGGGGCAATCCTTCGTGCGGTAGCATTTTTGCTTGCAGGCTTATTGGCTTTGCGGAACCAGGGGTGCTTTTGTCCATCAGCAGACACCCTGTCGGACTGGGAGCGGGAGAAAAAGCAGTTTCTGAACAGAAAAGGAGGGCCCTTGCCTACGGCGTGGCTCCTTACTCTTAATGGACTATGGGAGTAATGTACTCTTCCCATCTGTATAATTTTTAATGATGCTGCCCAGTGAGGCTTCAAATAGCCTCTCACCAATGAAGGGTAAATCAGCCAGAGCTATTTTAGATGCTTGGTCCACAGACCAGCATTTCAGCCAAATCAGGCACAGTAGCACCACTGCTGATACCGATGCTCTAGAGAGCAGGGGGACTGTATCCAGGGCCACATCACAGACATACTTAAGGCCGTGCACCAACTGGTCTGCTAGTTCTATGCAGACTGGGGAAGACTTTTCTCCAACTCCCTATGCAATATCTTTGCCCACTCAGTAAGCGTCTGCGACACCAGGGCCGTGGCCCGTACAGGTCGTAATGCTGACCCCACTACCGTAAACATGGGTCGGACCACTGCCTCGGCTCTCCTGTCGGTAGGGTCCTTAAATGCAGGAGTCCTTTCTACTGGAATGGTGGTTACTTTATTCAACCTGGATACCAGGGGGTCAACGACCGGAGATGTCCATTTTTTAAGGAGGCTCTACTCAAAGGGGTAATGCACCGCCATTCTTCTTGGGACTGAAAAGGCCCATTGTGGGCTTCCCCATTGCTTGTAGATGAACTTATCGAAATAAGTCAAATACTGAAACACCTTAGGTGCACGGGTCGGTTTATGGGACCCAAAGGGAGCAGACACCTCAGGAGAGGAACCACATCCTGTATTTTCAGGGTATCCCATGCAGCGGTGATAAGTGCTCCAACTAGCGCCTTTTCCTGCGCTGACCTGGACATGGAATTATCCTCACTGTCCGAATGCTCTTGGTCTGCATCCTTTGACACGTCAGAACAGGGGCCACCAGTCACTGTGGGGCCCAGGTCTGAATCAGAGCTTTCCCCAGAGGACGAGGGGCAGGGGATGTTTCTTACCCCTCTAGCGCCATACGCTGCCTCCACCCTGGCAACGAACATTTCCAGGACCGCTGACAAAGTGTCCATAAGCACTGCATTGTTTGCAGGTAAGCCGGTTGCAAATACAGGGATGTCTGGGGAAGCAGCGCCAGCTTCTGATGCCATGCTGACCCACCTCGTCTGCCACACTTGGGGACTTAGGACAAAGTATGCAATACCACTCTTCTAGCTGCTCACAGACTGAGGGGCCCCACCACAGGACTCACCACCCTGACCGAGTGCTGCGCCGTCCTGCCACTGACTGATGTGTACCGTGCCTTGTCACAGGTATGCAGGGAGAAAAAAAAAAAAGTGCTGTTCTGAGGTGAAATGACCCAGCACTGGAGGCAAAACCGCTGAGGCTACTAGAAAATGGCCGCCGGCCAATCTGTATACAAAATCACCAAGAAAATGGCCGCTGGACCTCGAGAAAATGGTTGACAGCCATGCTCTGCAAGAAAACGAAAGGGAAAATGGTGGCGGCCACCGGAAAATGGTGCCAGCACATGCAGAGGAAAAGTTCTCACAGGCACTGCAGACACAGAGAAAAACACAGCAAATGGACCCAAACAGCCAGCGCAGCCCTTGTCAAGGCCCAGGTACTCGCTCCACACCTCAGGCCCAGTCATGCAGCACCCCCTGCAGGGGGAGAAGGGAAAACAGGGATAGGGAGAGAAGAAAGGGAGAGTGAGAGACCCGATAATTGACCTCCCCGGGAGGCCGAGGCAGGGAGAGCTGTATTTACCCGTCCAATCAGAATAGCTGGAGGCATTACATCACAGACCCATCGCCCGAGCAGTAGGGGGTGGCTGCTGGCCATGGCACACTGACACGGACAGCAGTAGCCCGGTCATATGTGTGCCCCAGAGCATATAGCTCACCAGCTGCCCCTGGAGCAGAAAGGGTATGTCGTGGCTGACCCAGTGTGTAGCTAGGGCCTGATCATGCTCGATAGTCAGGCTGGGGAGACTACAAGTATCTATATTATCCAGCCTGTTACCCAGCCGGCTGTTGATAGACGATCACAAGATCTTGCGTAAAAATCCAAAAATCTTCAGGGAGCCTAGGTCCTTCTCCTTCACTAGGCAGAAAAAAACTGAGCTGCAGGAAGCAGGCTGAGGGGTTATAGCCAGAGGGAATGCCCCCTGGACGGAACTATGCAGTTCTGCTGTTTTTACATATGTTACATGTTCTGCCTAGTCCTCTCCTGAAGGTGGCGTGATAACCCTACGGTCAAGATTTAAAGGAGCTGTGTCCGTCAATGATGAAAGAGAAATTGCATCGATTACTGTAAAAATGTCACTGGCAGTGAAGGAGTTAACACTAGGGGGTGCTCGAAGAGTTAATTATGTTCCCTGGGAGGTGATTCTAACTGAAGGGGGAGGGGACTGACTGGAGGACCACTGGAGGATCGTGGTTCCTAGCTAATAGACACGAACACACGATCTGTCACTCCTGTCAGAACAGAACAGGGAAGTGTGTGTTTACACACGCTCGTCCTTGTCCGGTCTCTCCTGGTCACAATCGCCCGTGGTCAGCAGCCATGAGCACTGGCACCCCTGCTGGGCAGCGGCGCGTGCCTGCTATCCCGACCCTGCGAGCTGGCGTATAGCTATGACTGCTCACGCAGGGGAGCCAGCCTGCCACAGTATAACTGTGGCGGTTGGTCAGGAAAGCAGTTAAGCATTTCAAAAAGTCATATAGCAGAAAACTTGGCGTTATACCCTTTACTGGCTAACTTAGGTTATTAAAACTGTAATCCTTCCTGATTGCTTAGATTACTCAGTCAGGCTTTAAACAATTCTCTTGAGAATCATAAAAAGCATGACGAATGTATTTTACATATTCTTCCTATTTTCCCTTTAACACTGGTGGTCATAATGGATCACAGGTACAAAAACTTGGGCAAAAGAAAATGAAGCAAAAGTGGGGAATTAACCCACAGAAAACCATTACCGTATTTATCGGGGTATAACACGCACTGGCGTATAACACGCACCCCAAGTTTAGGAGGGCATTTTAAGGAAAAAAGTTTTAGGAGGGAAGTTTAAGGGAAAAAAAAAAAAAAACTTACATTTAAATGCCCGTCAATGCAGCCTTATCAGTGTGCATCTGCAGCCTTGTCCATAATTGCAGAATGATCAGTGTCATTTGCAGCTTGCCCACCGCTGTTTGCAGCCTTGCAGAGTGTCATTTGCAGCTTGCCAGGGTCATTTCCAGCTCGCCCAGCGCCGTTTGCAGCCTTGCCCATATTTAAATATCCCACCGCCGAGACAGACCGAGCGAGCGCCGCCGAAAAAGACTGAGCGGCGAAGAAAAAGACAGAGCAGTCTGCAGGGAGGCGGGACTACGAGCGGAGCCGAGCAGACAGCTCTGTCTTTTTCGGCGCCGCTCGGTCTTTTTCTGCGCCGCTCGGTATTTTAGCCTCACAGACAGTGGGGATCGGCATATAACACGCACCCACGACTTTCCCCCGATTTTAAGGGGGAAAAAGTGCGTGTTATACGCCGATAAATACGGTATATTGCTTCTTTCATTTCCCACTAAGGCTATGTTCACACTAGCCTGCACAGTAAAAATAGGATTTTTGTACTGTAAAATCCTTTTCTCTGAAGTTCACTGAAGTTCACTGACTGACACAGCTCCATTAATCTTGACCATAGGTTGTTCCACCTTCAGGAGAAGACTAGGCAGAACATGTTATACATGAGAAAAAAACAGAACTTTACAGTTCCGCCCAGGGAGCGGTCCCTCCAGTTACATCCCCCTCAGCCTGCCTCCTGCAGCTCAATATGTCAACAAGCAGTATAAAGTAGATCAATAAGAGAAAAGGATTTTACGGCAAGTACAAAAATCCTATTTTCTCTTTAGTTCACTGACTGACGCAGCTCCGTTAATCTTGACTATAGGGACGTCCCCAAGCAGTGTCATAACGAGGGGTGAGAACAACATAGAAAAACTACACCCACAACCAGAAGTGCTCCCTAACAAGGGAATCGCCCCCATCTAGCCACATCAGAACTTGCGGTCAACAATGCAACCATGCATTATACTCAAAGTAACTGTATTTTCTTTAAACAGAAAAAGGAGTGCAGAATTGCAACATTACAGGGCCACTTGCAAAACTTTGCGGCCAAAGCAGACATCAGACGATGCGCTTACATCCACTCTGTAGAATTTGGTAAAAATGTGAACGGACGACTAATTCGCTGCCTTACACACCAGAGCGACTGGCGCTCGATGTCGGAAGCCCAAGAGGCCCCAATTGCCCTGGTGGAATGGGCCGTGACAGGAAAGGGGGGCACCTGCCCATTGAAGGCGTAGGCCTGTACCCCATCTTTCTGATCCACCTGGAAATGGTGGTTGACGAGAGCGCCATACCTCTTTTTCGGACCAACTACCGAAACGAACAGAGATCTGACTTCCGAAAGGGAGCCGTGGCAGAAAAAATATATCCTTATAGCCCTGACCACGTCCAGGGAATAAAGGGCCACCTCTTAGGATGTGTCGGTTTAGGACACAGAAATGGTAACAACATCTTCATTGATGTGGAACGCCGAAACCACCTTCAGCAGGAAAAAAAGGTTGTGGACGCAACACCACCTTATCCTTATGGATAACCAGATAGGGCGACTTGCAAGACAAGGCCGCCAGTTCCGAACCCCTCCTAACCAATGTAATGGCCACTAGAAAGACCACTTTCTGGGAAAGAGTCAACAAGGGAATTTCTCTGATGCTCTCAAAACGGTGGTTTTTGAAGCGACGATAACACCAGGTTCAGATCCCACGGGGGTAACGGTGGACACACCGGAGGAACTACATGTCGGACCCCCTGAACCAAAGTGCTCACTAGAAAGTGAGAAGCCAGGGGTCGCTGAAAAAAGACAGCCAAGGCTGATATTGGTCTTTTAATGGTGCTTAAAGCCAACTTCTGGTCTACTCCTCGCTGTAGAAACGGCAGGGATGTATGCCTTCCAGGTATGACAGTATATCTTCCGAGAAGATTTCCGTGCTCTCAACATAGTTGAGATCACCGAGTCTGACAGGCCTCGGTACCTTAGCATCTAGTTCTCAACAGCCATGCCGTTAAAACCAGCGATGGTAAAACAAGATGGAGAATCTGACCTTGACACAGAAGCTCCTCTCACAACTGCAGTCGCCAGGGAGCCTTCGCAACGAGGCGTACTAGGTTGGCGCATCAGGGACACTGAGTCCAATCCAGGGCAATCAGTATTACTGGAGCTCCCTCGGCCTCCACTCTGCGGAGCAGACGTGGCAGTAGTTTTAGTGGAGGAAAGTCATAGATCAGTTGGGTACTGATCCCATGGAGCCACCAGCGAGATTAACGCATCTGCCCGAGGATCTCTTTTCCTGGATACAAATCTCAGCCCCTCTCAATTGACACGGGAGGCCAGAAGATCCACGTCTGGTTTGACCCACCGCAGGCACAGTAGCCTGAACATCTCTGGGATGTAACGCCCATTCTCCTGGGCCCAGCATCTGGCGACTGAGGTAGTCCCCCTGACAGTTTTCCACTCCTGGGGTGTAAATGGTCAACAAGGCCGGTACTTGTCGCTCTGTCCACTGAAGGATGTGGGCAACCTCCCGTGCTGCAGCCAAGCTACTTGTTCCTCCTTGATGGTTGACATATACCACCGCCGTGGCCTTGTCTGACCTGATCCTGATCGGACACCCTTGTAGTCTCATCGACTATGTGGAGCGGCAAAGCTTGATCACTTGGAGTTCGAGCACATTGATCAGCAACTTGGGTTCCTCACCCGACCAGAGACCCTGGGTCAGGCTGGCATCTGTTGCGATCACAGTCCAATGCAGAGGTAGGAACAACTTCCTGGACCGAAGTGCCGTGGAACCTCAGCCACCAAAGCAGGGTGTCCCCGAGCGACTGGCTCACCTGAATTTGCCGATCCAGGGATAATGGAGATATGTCCCATTTTGGCAATATCTCCTTCTGCAAGACTCTGGTGTGAAACTGGGTGTACAGTACCGCCTCGAGGTGGGCCATCATGATGCCCAGAACTTGCATGCAGAAACGCAGCGACAACCACCTGCGGTTCAGCAATAGTTTTACTGTGGCTCTGAGAGTCTGCAGTTTTGTCTGAAGGGAGAAAACTCTTGCTTCCATGGAGTCCAGCAGTAAGCCTAGGTACTCCAAGCACTGAATCGGTATGAGCACCGACTTTTTATAGCTACAACAGCCACCCAAATTCCTGCAGGGTTTGCATGGTGATCGCCACATCCTCCTTTAATTCTGAGGCGGAAGCTGCTCTCGGAGATTTGTCCAGGTAACCTACGATTGCAATCCCGCGTTGTCTCAACAACGCCAAAATTTACCTTGGTAAAGACTTGGGGTGCTGAAGCCAAGCCAAAAAGGGGGAGCCACAAACTGGTAGTGGGCTTCTCCAACTGCAATTCGCAGAACCCTCTGATGCCTGAGGCATATGGGTATGTGCAGGTACGCATCCTGTAAGTCCAAAGACGCCAGTCCCCTTGATGGAGTGCGACTACTGAGCGAACTGATTCCATTCTGAACATCTGTACTTTAACAAAGCAATTGAGGCCATTAGGTCCAAGATTGGACGTACCCCTTTGTTTTTGGGGACTACAGATTGGAGTAGAACCCCTGGAACCTTTCCGACTTCGGAACAGGCACTATTACCCTGCGGCTTAGCAGGTTCCATACTGCCCCAAATAGGGCCTCCCAGCGAGCCGGGAGTAAGGGTATGCTGGAAGGGAAGAATCTGTTTGGTATCCAAGAGAGGAACTCTATCTTTTAGCCAGAGGAAATCAGTTTGCAGGCCCATGGGTCAGATAGCCGAGAGGCCCACCGGGCTACAAACTCCTGAAGGCGACCCCCCCGCTCGTATGACAGGCGGGGGCAAACCTTCATGCGGTTGGCTCCCCGTCGGAGATTCGAATCCCGGTCTCCCGCGTGACAGGCGGGGATACTCTCCTCTATACTAAGAAGCACTTTTGCTCGCAGGCTTGCGGTTCCAGGGATGTTTTTGTCCCTCAGAGGTCATCCTTTTGGACTGGGAGCATTTACCCTAAGTCCCGGACGAATGAACAAACCTCTTTTGAGTGGAAAATGAGGACCCTTGCCTGTGGTGTGGCTCCTTAGTCTTCCTGGCCTGTGGAAGCAAGGTACTCTGCCCACCTGTGACATTCTTAATGTCATCCGAGGCTCCAAAGAGCCTCTCACCAAGGGAGGGTAGATCAGTCAAGGCTTTTTTAGATGCTTGGTCCGCCAACCAGCATTTCAGCCAAATCAAGCGCCTCAGCATCACTGCTGAGCCCTGGATAGCAGAGGAAGCATATCCAGAGCCGCGTCCCAAATGTACTTAAGACCGTGCACTAACTGGTCTGCTAGTTCCACGCAGATGGGAGTAGCCTGCTGCTTCTTCAATTCGCAGTGCAAACATTTTGCCCATTCAGTAAGTGTCTGTGACACAAGTGCTGTGGTCAGTACTGGTCAGTACTGGTCGTATTGATGACCTCCCCAACCGTAAATAAGGAACTGGCCACTGCCTCGGATCCTGCCCATGGGGTCCTTAAACACAGGAGCCCCCTCTACCGGGATCGTGGTTACTTTATTTAACCCGGATACTGGGGGGGTCCACGACCGGAGGAGCCGACCAAGAATTAGAAGGGGTAACGCACCGCCATGTTTTTTGGGATTGAAAAGGCCACATTCCTGTATATGAACTTATCGAAATAAGTCAGATACGGAAACACCTTAGGTGTACGGGCTGGCTTACGGGACCCAAAAGGGACCACTACTGCAACAGAAGGACCTGCTGTATCCTGATCTTCAGGGTATCACGCACAGCCGTGATAAGTGCTCCAACTAGCGCTTTTCTTGCGCGGACCTGGACGGGGACTCCTCCTCATTGTCCGTTCGGTCCTGGTCAACGTTATCTGAAATTACAGAGCAGGTGCCACCAGTCTCAGCGGGGAGCGAGTCTGCATCAGAGCTCTCCCTGGAGGACAGGGGCTGCTTTCTACCACCTTGTGCCCACACCCCGCCTCCACCCTGGCAACAAACATTTTCAGGACCGCCGGCAAAGAATCCAAAGGCACTGCACTGTTTGTAGACAAGCCGGTTGCAATTGCAGGGAGTTAGGGGGAAGAAACATCAGTTTCTGAAGCCATGCAGGCCCACCCTGTCTGCCACCTTTGGGGACTTAGGACAGGTGCACAGTTCCACCCTCCTAGCTGCTGCAGATTAAGGGGCCCCCACCGCAGGACTCACCACCCTGACCTGAGTTCTGCGCCATTCAGCTACTATAGTCTGTATCCTGTGTCAGCTCCCAGGGAGCTGTAGCCCAGCGCTGAGCATAAAAACCGTGATGGGCTACAACAAAATGGCCGGCGGCTGTCCAGTATAAAGGACATGATCACAGGGAAAATGCCTGCTGAACTACAGTAAAATGGTTCCTGACCATGCTTCCCACTGAGTCACACCAAACCTGGCCAACAAACAACTGTACACAGAGGAGGACAGTGAAAAGACAGAAAATGGCGGCAGAACAGCGATATGGCAATCAGCATGTGCAGACCTCCAGACACCCAGCAGGGAGACCACAGACACCCAGGGACACAGCTACCCAAGCGCAGCCCCCCATCCAAGGTGAGAGCCCCCCCCCCCCCGGCTATAGGCACACACTGCTCAGCAGCTCATCATGCAGCATCCCCCACGGGAGGGAAAAAAGAGAGGGAGGAGAGGGACCCCTGAAATCGACCTTCCAGGGACTGCCCAGCTGCGCAACCCCACTGAGGCAGGGAGACCTGTACTTACCATTGGGACTAGCTGGGGACATTCCATCACAGACCCACCCCGAAGAGTACGGGGTGGCTGCTGGCCACGGCACACTGTGACTCAGACATCAGTAGCCCGGCCATATGTGTGCCCCGGAGCATTGAGCTCACCGGCCGCCCCTGGAGCCTGAGGGGCATGTCATGGCCAACCCATAGCGTAGCTATGGTCTGCACATGCTCGATGGCCAGGCTGCAGAGACTACAAGGATAAGGGGTATCCAGCCTGTCACCCAGCCGGCTGTTGATAGTAGATCACAGGATCCAAAATCTTGCGCAAAAGTTAAACTTCTGCAAAAAAATCCCAGGACCAATGGGCCCGCAGGGTTCTTAGGTCCATCTCCTTCACTAAGCAAAAAAAAATGTTATTGGAGGGACCGCCCCCTGGGTGGAACTCTAAAGTTCTGTTTTTTCTCATGTATAACATGTTCTGTCTAGTCCTCTCCTGAAAGTGACGTAACAACCAACCTATGGTCAAGATTAATGGAGCTGTGTCAGTCAGTGAACAAAAGAGAAATTAACATTTTTACCATGTAGGCTAGTGACATTGTCAGCTGCAGCAGGAAGCAGTTTGATGTACATTTGAAAAAATTTACTTCACATACAAGTTCTTAGATTTTCATTGAAGTGGTTCTTGGCAACATTACTACAGTCAGTTATGACAAGGTAACCCCAGGAAACATCAAAATACCATACAAATCAATCAGGCCCCCTGATATATAAGCATTTCCTCAGCAGAAGTAGGGGTCAAAGATGTCTGTATATATTGGCCTTTACAACATACAGGGACCACTGGAATGTATCCAATAAAGGCACCCTCTTCAGTTAAATTCCCACTTTGCATTGTTAAAATGCACATTTGTATTTTTTTTGTTCATTGACACTTCTGTTTTATATACTGCAAAAAAAAAAAAAAAAAAAAAAAAAAACTACATGTGCAGTTTATGAATTTCAGTTATTTTCTGTGGCCCCCAAAACACACGATGGAGGCAAAATTCATATTTTCCAGCTATCTAGCAAAAAATGTAAGTTTGATTTGTTTTTGAATCTGCTTTTGTATAAGATTCATGTATATGGATTTTAAAAGGCAATTATATCTTGTATTTTCAGAAGTGGTATAAATCCCTGAAGAAGAATTTCAAATGTGCATTTCGAAACGCGTTGGATGTCCCTACTACCCATCACCCCCTGCATCGTGCATGGATGGTATATTTGCAAGTAGTTGGGGAATACCACTTCAGGATAACAAATTGTACAACATTATGATATAATATATGTATTTTTCTATATCATGTTTAATGAGTAATAAACTTTTAATTCAATATATCGTTTTTTCCTTCTCAATTTGCCTTAAAAATCCAGATCTAAGAATATATATATATATATATATATATATATATATATATATATATATATATATATATATTGTACAGGACGCCAAGGTTGGGTCCTGGACGGGTGCTATGTAGCACCAGTATTTGGATTGTGGTCCCTTTAAGAGAGTTACTGTATACTTCAAGGGGTCACCCAGAATGGGTGAGGAATTCCGGGTATAGTCATCAGGAGAGGACTGACTCGCGGTCCTCTCTATATTAAGAGAGTTAGTTGGGACCCGGAATTTGGGGGGCTCTGAAGTGATATTCGGGTGGGAAAGAGCCTCCCTCCCTGACCACAGGGATTCAGCATACAGGGGGTTAAAGGTCTCCAGGAAAACATCTCATAAAAGACAGGAAGTAGTGAAGAGGTGGTGGTGAGGAGGAGTAGGTGATTTGCACCTGTCTGATGAGCTGTGTTGCTGTTTTGGAGGCTGCAAAAGATTTCTATAAGGACTCTCAAAACTCTCAGGCGAAGACCCGGCTACAGAACTGTATGTGTTTTCTTACATTTTTTTTTGCTTTTGTGCTGAAGATAAGCAGACTTTGGTTTATATTTTGATCTGTGTGCTGAAGAAAGCCTTGTTTTTGATTTACTTATAAATAAAAGTCTTTTGGTTTCACCTTTGAATGGTTTATTCACTTAGTCCCGCGGAGCTATTATCCCCAAAGTTTACAATATACAGGGATGATGGCAATTTACATGCCAAGCTACATGAATCTTAAACTATTCTGAGGATAGCACCACCTTGCTTAGCTATAAACTACATAATATTTTTGGGAGTGGATGAGCTGTTTGTATGACAGGTGGCAGCCTTGTAGTGGGCTCAAAGCCTGAGCAGGGCTGCTTGCTTACTCAAGTCTGTGCAGCTAAGATGGGACAACTAACACATCTGTATAACCTCTAGCTCTACTGGTAGCACTTTGGACTTTACGGCCTTGATCTAGCAGTTATTAAGGTAGTGGCCAGTCATGGGCCATATTGGAATCAATGGCTCCAGCTGCCGTGGAGTTTGTTTGAAGATTTTACACAGCGTACCTTTTGAGATTTGGGTTTTAAAAACAGCATCGCTAGGGTAGAATGCTAGTCCAATTTGTACTTTCAGCTAGCTGGTCAATACATTAAAAAAAAAAAAAAGGATACTCCCCAATTTGCACTTTTATTCAAAAACGTGTTGTACCACAAAACGTCTCCCTCTGGCCAAAGAACACGTTTCCAGAATATGGAATCTATAGCAGTAGTTAAACCTAAAAAAGGACAGAAAACAAATGCAAGACCTGTAAATGAAATCCGAATTTTAGGTGGATAATAAAACATAATTTGACTCAACACTAAAAAGGACAGCAGCCTTAATCAGTCAGAGCTTTAATATACTGCACAATGCTGTCAGACAGGTCACATGCTTGAAAGAATGGGAAGCACAGAGGTCAGCATTTGCGGTTGTCTTTCACTGTCCAATCAGTCGGCTGGGCTGGCAAGCAACACCGCTATTCCTTAAAATGGAATAAAGAGGAAATGTGATCCTGGTCATGAAACATGGCTAGGGTATGTAAATTATAAAGTGGCAGAGTAGAATACATATTTTTTTTTTTTTTTTTTAACAGTTCACATTTCAGCTACTGTATGTTTTCACAGTAAGCCCTGTGACTGGAGTTCACCTATAACTGTATGGTATAACTAAAGGCATTTTTTTTTAGTTTTGGACAGAGGGGAGAGGGATTAGAACTCCTCCCAGATTTTAATCAATATCAGAGTCCTTGTTAGGGAGATTGACCATCCCAATTTGTCATGCTTATCATTATCATCAAAAGTAAAAAAAATCCCAAAATTTAGGTTGTCCCCAAAACATGCCGTGTACACACGATCGGACCATCTGGCGGACTTAGTCCGGCGGACAAAGCGCCGGACTTTGTAGCGGAGGTCTGCCGGACTTTCTGAAAAAGCGGACCTGCCCCCACACGAGCGGACTTTTCCGGTGGACAATCCACCGAACTATGGTGGGAGTCTGCCGGACTTTTGAAATGAACAGACTTGTCCACACAGAGAAAAGTCCGTTCATTATGAACGTGGCTCCAGGTAGACGGAACTAGCAATCGCCATCGGCGAGATTGACCCCTCGCTGGCCCCGTCACCTGGTATGGACTTAAAGGGGAAGCCCTACGCCGAAGAAATAGGGGCAGCATAGGGGGACCCCCCAGAATCCATAGCAGACTCTTATCCGAGCGTGCAGCCCGGACGGTCAGGAAAGGGGGTGGGGATGAGCCGTACCAGGCAGCGTGTCCTCAACATGGGGGGGTGCTTTGGGGAAGGGGGCCCCCCACCCCAAAGCACCTTGTCCCCATGTTGAGGACAAGGGCCTCTTTCCGACAACCCTGGCCGTTGGTTGTCGGGGGTCTGTGGGCGGGGGGCTTATCGGAATCCGGGAGCCCCCAGATACCGGCCCCCCACCCTATGTGAATAAGCATTGGGGTACCATATACCCCTACCCATTCACCTGCTGAAAAAAAGTGTAAAGAAAAAAACACAACACGTTTTTAAAATAATTTATTGGACAGCTCCGGTAGTCTTCCATCTTGGGAGGTCTTCTCACTGGACTCCTCTGCTATCTTCTGCTAGCTCTTTTACTAGCGGAGGAGAACGGCTTTCTTCTTCGTCGTTGCCGTCCGGTGGTCTTCTTACGACTTCGGGGGTCTTGTCCCCCTCTTCAGGGGTCTTCATGCCGGGCCTCTTATGCCTTCTTATAGCTGTTTTACTAGTGGTGGCCCGGTCTTCTGTCGCTGCCTTCTCTTCTTCTGACTTTGCAGGTATTGTCCCCCTCTTCGGTTATTCTTCCTGGGCCTCCACTTTCTTCTTCCAGCTCTTTTACTACCGGTGGCCCGGTTTTCTGTCACCACCGCCTTATTCTCTTCTTCTTCCTTGAGATGTTGACTCGACTCTCTCTCTGGCCGCAATGAGAGGGACGCGTTGCGCAGCGACTTATATAGGGACAAGGGGCGGGGTCACCGGGTGATATCACATGGTGACCCCGCCCCTTATGATGTCACAGTCTCGGAGGATGCCGGAAGAGCTTCCCCTTTAAGTTCATACCAGGAGACGGGGCCAGCGAGGTGTCAATCTTGCGATGGAGGCGGCGACATTGACCTCCTTTGCTAGTCCCGTCTACCTGGAGCCACGTTCATAATGAACAGACTTTTCTCCGTTTGGGCAAGTCCGTTCATTTCAAAAGTCTGGCGGACTAGCACACAGACGAGTGGACAATTTTGAGTCAAAACTTCTAGGTCTACCGGACTTTTGGAAAGAAAAAGCCTGCCGGAGCCCACACACGGGCAGATTAGTCTGATCGTGTGTACGCGGCATAATAGAGGGAAAGTCTTCCAATTCGGGCACTAGTTCTGGTAACCACCAAGGACTTCCTCAATTTGAAGGGATTTTCTCTCACTTCCTGTCTTGGCTATGGGACAGGAAGTGAAGTTTAATCTTGGACACGCATGGCAAAAAAGCCTGGCAGGGGGGTATAATCCTCCCTTAGAATAAAAAAAAAAGTATTTCTCTTAATCCAGCGCTGATGGGTGATGGTTACAAACCACTTGAGGCATATATCAAAGAAGTCACAAATATGTCTATGCAAAAAGAATTATTGTAAAATCAAAGTATTGCAAGAATGTAAAGGGTTAAAACATGGCTGACAGACAATCAACATTAAGCATCATACTTGATATTGAACTTCAATCTCACTCAAACCCTCGGCAGGCTGACTTGGACATATCAAGGCCAGTGCTGGGGCAACTAAAATGTGTATAGGTGCCAGATGTCCCCATGTTGAGGACAAGGGCCTCCATGGGCACCCACCCAATGAAAGCTGTAGCACTGGTAACGCGTTTTGGGCATGGCCCTTTATCAAATCATGATTTGATGAAGGGCCACGCCCAAAAAGAGTTACCAGTATTACAGCCTGCTACAGCTTTCTATCCTGTCTACAACTGCATCTTTGTTCCATCCCAAGCCTTGTTGTGGTGAGTCGGTTCAATATCGCTCTGTGTTGGTGACATCACATCCAGAGTGCCACCGACAACACCAGCTGCATCCTCCGGCGGTTTGGAGTCCAATGTCTGGTCTATTGGGAGCCTCTCCACATCACTGACCCTTACCGGTTCCACCAGCGTCTGTCATCTCTTCCATGGGCGGATGCCCATGTGACATCTGGCACCTATACACCTTTTGGTTGCCCTATGCACGGGCCTTGGTATGCCCAAGTCGGCCTTTTGACGGAAAGTGCAGTCATGTGTACATGGCATTAGACAGATTTCTACACTCATGAAACCCTATACTATAGGTTATGTGTTACCATTCGCACAACATACCTAAAAATAATAATAAAAAAAACAAAAAAGATATAATTTCTTACCTTTCTAGTCATATCTTTGGAACAGCAATATTTATTGGGCTTCATACAATAAAACACTCTTAGCCTTGAGATTTTTAACCATTTGTTAGGACAGAGTGCACAGCTAGCTTACAAACTGATAATTCTCCATCCTTACTTAACATTACATAGAAGGGGAATAAGCAAGTAAAAATGTAAGCAGAGCTTTTTTTTTTTTATATATTTTTAAAGTTATTCTATGTAAATGGGAACATGTAATAAATAGAACATATACTGTATGTTATCCTAATTTGGCTGAAAAAGTGGAAATACACTTTAAAATTATATAAAATCTGATTTATAACTCTTCAGTATTTATTCTTAAAGAAATGAAACAAAAATTAGGCCAAATTATACACATACTCAGGTAAAGCATTTTCCCATATACCCTAAAAAAGGGAATATAGAAAGCTGGGGATATTTAGTGTGGCAAAAATTTAAACAAAAAATATGTAGTATATAAAAACACACATTTTATTTATACATTAAAATTAGGATTTTTTCTACAGCTAACATGTAAAATCCTTTTCTTGGAGTACATCACGGGACACAGACAAGTCATTACTATATGGGTTGTACGCCACCTACTGGTGAATGGACACTGGTAAATCAATCAAGCAAGAAGTCCTCCCCTATATAACCCCTCCTACACAGGAAGTACCTCAGTTTTGTAGCAAGCAATAAACTTCACAGACAAGAGGGGAGGGATCTCCGTGTCCCGCGATGTACTCCAAGAAAAAGATTTTACAGGTAAGGTGTAGAAAAATCCTAAAATCTTGTACATCAAGGGACACAGAACAGTCATTACTATATGGGACATCCCCAAGCAATGCCCCTGAGGAGAGGGAGACACCATTGCAGAAACTGCCACTATAGTCTCCTCAATGTTCTTGACATCCTCCTGATAAAAACCCTGTAAATGTATAAACTTAAAAACCAAAATAGTCTTGCACACCTGGACCACCGACGCCTGATGGGGGATGGCTCAAGATACTTTCACATACCTGGTAGAGAATCTCTCCCAGAAAAAAAAATTGAATTTTGCTCATTAAAATCATGGGCATCATTGATAAACTGGCAGATCCACTGCTAAACATTCGACCTGGATGGTGCCTATCCTTCCTGGGCTCTTCTGGCTGCACAACTCAGGATTTCTGACCTGTGACAACTCAAGTAGACCCTAAATGTCTGAACCATCTCAAGAGTAGGTAGCGATCTTTCTCCTGCTGACTGTGGATTAGAAGAAAAATAAAAAAGCAAGACACTGTCCTGATTCAAGTAAAAATTTGAAACCACTCTAGTCCAAGTCCTGTTATCGAGGTTCCCTGAAACCAGCTTCCAGGGCTCAACAGAGTGGAGATACAGGTCTCAAGACCATTAGGTCCCACTGGACTAGGAGTGTTCAAGGAGCAACCCCCGCAAGACTCGCTATGTAATCGTACCAAGCCCCTCCTGGGCTAATTCGGCTAACACTATTATCAGTGTTATCAGCTCCCGGATTCTACGCAAAAGATGTTGGAAAAGTCGAAACAGAGAGAAAGCATAAAATAAGGGAGAACTGGTCCTTAAGGTGTTACCAGTGTATCTTGCCCCTATTGCCGGTGGGACTTTCATCCCAGAAACAACCTGTTCCCACTTGTTGTGGAACTTGGAATCTAGTAGATTCACCTGCAGAGTTCCCCCTGCCATTATACTATACCTGGAGTATGTACTAGTGATAGAGACAGCACTTGTTGTACACCTTCCTGAGCCGTATGACTCCTAAAGGTTGATATATAACTGGCTTATCCCAACATCCAGAGCAAGGCGTACTGGCCAACAATCCAAGATATCGATGGGCAATGCTTTCTCCTGTGGAGACCAAGTCCACTGAACTATAGCTGCCTTTACCACTTGCCTACTGGGCACTTAAACACCCCTCCTGCGGCACATGAAAATATGCGTCATTGTAGATTATGAACCCAGAAATCTACCTCCCGCAGAGATCAACACTAAATAGACAGAACCTGAAACAAAAAGGATGTCCAGTGGCTTAAGATCTAAGCTAGACCTTATGTCAAGGCAATAAGCATATATGTATGTATCCCAAAGCAAATAAGCATGTATGTATGTATGTAGTCCTAGGCAACTAAGCCCATATGTATACATTTTACTGTAAATAAGCACATATGTATACAGTTTAAACTAAGTATATATGTATGCTGTATAAATGAAAACCTGCCCACGTGTGTTTAAGAAATATGTATTTATGGAGGCATGCGTTTATGGAAGCATGTAGGTTTACGCAAATATGCGTTTAGGCGAAACACAAAAGCGTGTGTCCATGCAAACATGAACTTACGCAATACGTGCCCATGGAGACATGCATCTATGGACTAAGCAAGCATGCGTTTATGAAACATGTTTATGCAACATATATTACGCAAAACACATATCTATGCAAACGTGTCTATGCACCATGTGTTTATGTACGTATATCTATGTTACGTATATCTATGTAACATGCATATTCTTATAAAAACCTGCATCCATGCAGACACACCGTCGCGACCAGCCTTGGGGGGCTACTTGTTGGGCACGGGGGTCGTGGGGTGGGGCCCTCTACGAACATGTGCCTATGCAGGCTGTGTTCTATGCAAGTAAGCAAGCATGTATACTATGCTGCCCATGCTCAACCGCATCTGGGCCCATACTAGTTATAGTCAGGATTAGCTAAGCACACAGGCATTCAATGCAGCCTCTATGCTGCTTCAACAGCCTAAGGCCTCTTCCATTCCTGTGCGACCCATCCTGCGACTTGTGACTGCAAGGTAGCCTGACAAGTCGTACCCCATGATTTCCAATGAGTACCCTTCACATCCATGCGTCTTTAAGTTGCAGAAACCTCAAAGCAGGCCCTGAACTACTCTGACCTTGACACACCTTGAGGTCTATAGACTTTCAAATCCCATCAGTGTGAAAAGGGAGCCCAAAACTAAGCTCCTGCAAGCACCGATGCCCATGTTCTTCCAAATGTGCTTATGTCACATGTATGTATGCAACATCTATGCAAAACATGTGCTTATTCAAGCATTCGTTTAGGAAAAAAGCGTGCAAGCATGTATACTATGCAGCACTTGGCCCCATACTAGTTTTTACTAGTTTAGCACCTGTTCAACTGCACCAGGCCCCATACTATTTTTTGTGCCAAATACACAGTATTCTGGAGTCCCCACACTTTAAAGTGTACTGCTAAAAGGTGTGTTAACTTTCAGTTGTACAGGGATTAAGCAGTAAAAAAGCAGTATATAAACATGACTTGTCTGGCCACACATTTCCCCCATAGTAATTACTCACACTTCACTAGTATCCATGGGCTGGTGTTATGTCTCCAGAGGCCCCATCTAGTATTCCCAGGACCACATGGCTTTCTTAACCTGGCCACCCTTCCACTTCCTGCCTATATAAAAAAAAAAAAACAGGCCATACTGAGCGACCTGTGCCCTATAGTGTCTGGAGGAGAAACAGCAGCCCACACAACTAAGTATTAGACAACATGATTAAAACGGCACACTGCCCCCCAGTGGCCACTGGGAAAACAGACAGTCAGATCTCTCTTAAAAAAAAAAAAAAAAAAAAAAAGGGAGAGAGAAACTGCAAAAATGCAAACTTAACATTCCCGCTGCAGGACTCTGAACAGAACGGGAGTCCAATCTTCATCCATCACGGCGAGCTTTGTCATAAAAGACCTTCAGACACTGGGTCCCCCTTAATCTGGGGTCCAATCCCCTGGACCTGTATAGCACCCTGCAGGAAAGCACCTTGGTCATAATAAACACTGCACAGGGTTCCATTACGCAGGGTCCAGCTCCATAAAGCTGCATTACAGGAAAAACCTTGAGGAATCTTCTTCCTTTCCAATGAGGCTCGGGTACCATCCATTTTGGCTGATAGCATTTTCGAATGGATCCGATTGAAGTCCACGATTCTTAATGGAACCGTCCAGACCACCAAGTATGCTCTAAGAGCACGTCACTTCAGTGACCATCCACTAACAGACACTGGCAAAAAAAAGGTAGGTACTTCCTGTGTAGGAAGGGTTATATTATAGGGGAAGACTTCTTGTTTGATTTACCAGTGTCCATTCCCCAGTAGGTGGCATATAACCCATATAGTAATGACTGCGCTGTGTCCCGTGATGTACGATAAATAAAATGGTAATTTCCCCATGTATAAAAACAAATATCCACAGCTACAATCAACAATATCCAATATATACAATACAAGCCATATGTATATATCTCAATGGATCAATGCGTTAAGCCCTAGAAAATGGGCTTCTTCAGGATCCATTTGATTATTCACTCCTATGAGCAAGCAGCCCTTCAAACAAAATGTTAGTAGATGTAATCATCAGTTCAACTGAATATGGATGCCACCAACCTATATAGTCCAATAAGGGAAAAAACATGCGATCGCTAGCTGGAAAGATAAGTATTGCCAAAAGGGAGATGCTTGCTGCTTGGCCAAACAAGTGCGAAACAATACACTGCACATGCACTTATCCTGCCAGCTGGAAATCGCGTGTTTTGCCTTAGTGGACTATACATGTTGGTGGCATCCTTATCCAGTTGAACTGATCTGGCAGACTTAACTGCAATGGTTACATCTACTAACATTGTGTTGCTGAGTCTTCTTGGATATAATGCAAAGGTTATTATCATTTTATGGCTGATATGAAGGCTTTTTTGGATGGTATCTTTTTATAAATTTGTATGCATTACATCTGTATTTCCTTTGCTGCATTGCTCGTAGCAGTGAATAATCAAGTGGATTCTGAAGAAGCCCCTTATCTTAGGCAAAATGGGAAATATCTACATATAAATTATGTTGGCTATATTGGATATTTGTTTTTATGCATGGGGAAATTACAATTTTTAATATCTAAATAAATGTGTGTTTTTATATATTACATGGTTTTTGGTTTCATTTTTCGCACACTATATATCCCCAGCTTCCCATAGTCCCTTTTCTAGGGTATATGAGAAAATGCTTTACTTGTTACTACAGGGGATATTGTCTTTTTTTTTTTTATGACAAGGTCTCCCTAGTTACTATATTATTTATAAACATACTCACTTAAGCAGACAATTCCAGCTGGGACTGCATAGGAGAGGGCTGAAAAAATCGAAATGCTTCTCTTCATTAGAGATATTAGCAGCAGGAGTCCCATTAATATACATAGTTCAGATCTGAACACAATGATCGCTAATGCTGAAAGCCAAATAAATGGACCAGACTTCTGCTTCATCCAGTATTTGATAGCCAGCAAGACTAAATGTAAAGGAAACAAAAATAACAAGAAAAGTAGTAAATGTGTACTCCATTACTGGTATTTGCAAAGATTTGCTTTAAGGTGGCCACGCATGTATGGATAAGACCATTCAGACGATCATTCAGTGCGACTAAACTGACTGAATTGAACAAAATTGCAATACAAAGACCATCTGTTTCCCCATGATTCAGAGGTTCTGGAATGAAATATATGAGATATATGGGAGACATGACAGGGTGCAATGTACAACCGGATATATTGGTCTCTGTCTTGTCTATGATTTCAGGATCAATGAAAAGCATAAAGAAAGGAATAGTGAAACATTTTATAGCAGCAGCAAGAACCGTTATAGCAAGAAAATGGGAAAAAGGAAACAACTCCCTCAATAGATAAATGGATAATAGAGATGGATGAGATGCGTTTTCTGGAGGAAAGAATGTCAAATGAAATAGGTCAGAAGGGACAAATAATGACTGATTGGAAAAATAGGGGAGAATATAAAATAACATTATTATTAGCAATGATCTAAGTAGATGACTACGAGAAAGATTGAGGTGAAAGGAGAAGGAGATAGGATGGAGGGGAGGGCAATTATTATTTTTGTGTGTGAATGGGGGGGATGTGAATGAGTATGAATGGGTGAGATAGTAAAAGGGTTACAGAATTAATAAGAGAATAATAATGGAGTTGAGATATTAATGGCCAAAGACTGATAACTGATAAGTAAAAGAAAAGGTAACCTGACAATATTGTGAAGAAGAAAACAAATCTGTAAATGTTGGAGGAGTAAAAATTAAAAAAAATGTTTTGTTAAATAAAGATTGTTTAAAAAAACAAAAACAAAGACCATCTGTTTGATTGACTTAGTGAGCTTTTGAACAAATTCCATCTTGCCAAGTAAATTGTAACAAAAAAATGTCAGTCGCTTCTGACTAAACAAATAAATCTCTAGATGTGTGCCAGAGAACCAATTTTAATTGAAATCAATAAAATTATTTTTTTGTTAGGATCATCTATTACAAATCACAATTTTGATATGCCATTAGGCATGGTACCTATAATTCTGATAATTTCATCAACATGTTAAAAAGCTTAGCCTCCTACAAAAAAAAAAAAAAAATTTCTAAAGCTCAACAGAAAAGTTAGGCTTTTTAGGCCTTGGTGACCTGAAAGCATCTGGTGATGTATGCTACTTTTTAAAGCTTAACTCCCCATAACTTTAAAATAGTTAATTTGGACCAAATAGTGTTCATTCATAAAATACAAAGCTTCTAGTGAATGGCTGAGCAGCACTCAGCCCGACTTGATTTTGTTCCGAGAGCGGGATGGGAAGTCCAGTCCCACTGCTGGAAAACAGAGCTGTATACTGTAGCGAGCTAAGGCTACAGTGTAAGGCTTCATTCAGATAGGTATTGACAACCATTTTGTGTGCAGACCATGTCTTAAATATGCCACATTCCCCCTCACCCTCAGAGCAGAGGCAGCCTACAAGAGGTGGATGCAGATGCATGTTAAAACCTGACACGCAAGCAGGAGTGTGTGCACAGATCCGAACACACACTGCCTGCGCTCGGATCAGTGCACCCACGTCTGCAAATGTGTCAAAAATTTTGAAATTCAGCACTATAGGCTGCCTGCATGCAGCTTGGGTGGATGCAGGTGCAATAATAAACAAGAACGGGTGTCAAGGCCCATATGAATGAAGCTTTGTTGAAGAAAAGAGAGAGAGTGAACTATTTAAAGTTTATGAAAACATGGAGTTATGTTTTATCAAATTTCATATGTTTCAGATTGTGTATCATAAGGGAAAGAAAAGGATTCCGATTTGTCTGAGAAAATATAAAACCCCACTTAACCACAGTCCCAGAAGGATCTGCCCCCTTAATGACCAGGCCATTTTTTGCGATATGGCACTGCAACGCTTCAACTGACAATTGCGCAGTCATGCGACCCTCTACCTAAACAAAATCTACTCCTTTTTTCCCCACAAATAGAGCTTTCTTTTGGTGGTATTTGATCACCTCCGCAGTTTTTATTTTTTGCGCTATAAAACAAAAAAAAAACTATATTTGTTACTTTTTGCTATAATAAATATCCCCAACAATTTAAAAAAAAAATAACATTTTATTCATCAGTTTAGGCCAGGGGTAGGCAACCTCAGCCCTCCAGCTGTTTTGAAACATTGCAAGACCCTAACAATCACAGGCATGACTCCTAGAGGCAGAGCCATGATGGGATTTGTAGTTTCACCACACCACTGGCCTAAACCAGGGGGGCCATGGTTGCCTACCCCTGGTTTAGGCCAATATGTATTCCTCTACATATTTTTGGTAAAAAAAAAAAAAAAAATTCACAATAAAACGTATATTGGTTTGTGCAAAAGTTATAGCATCTACAAAATAGTGGATAGATTTATGGCATTTTTATTTATTTTAACTAGTAATGGCGGCTGTGACAGACCGAGTCGGGGCAGAGGCTTTTGGAGGGGACTGAATGCCAGTCCCTTGCAGACCGATTATGGGCCCTGGATTTTAAGGGAACAATACTGTTTGCGAGGTGAATGGAAAATCCAGTCTGATCTGTACTAATCGGACTCAATCTTGTATATATTGTATATTGTCTCATGCTGTTGTGTACTTTTTGCTGTGATCATTTGGGGTGGGGCTCTATTCCAATGTTCTATTGTCTCTGCCTGCTCTGGATATTATGGGATGTTTGTCTCTATGGAGGGGGGGGATTCCTCCAGCAGTCCCCCTGCTAAGACTGTTTACTGATAAGAAGTGTGACCTGTGTGTTCATTGTCATTGGACAGTTTAACCCACCCTGTTTTCCAAGGGTGGGGGGGGATCGTTTTGAAGTGGGATCTGTGTAACATGTGCTTGAATAAAGATTCATTCCTGCTTGACCCTCAACACAGAGCCTCGTCTCATCTTGGGGGAAAATTATTGGTATGGGTTTCTTGTTTGGCTGATTGGAGTGTTTGGTAGCTGCCTTGGTGTTCAGGAAGGGAATGTCCTAAACGACTTTAACCCCTTTCATACTCGGGGTGTCGTTACAGTGGCAATCTAGAATTTTTAGCAGAACTGTGACAGCGGACATATTGGATACTTTTGACAATTTTTTGGAACCAGTGACATTCATACAACGATCAGAGCTTAACCACTTAAGGACCGCCTGCACATGCACAGATCCAATCTGAATACCAATTACTAGACCAAAAAGGGTGTAGACATAATCACACACATACCATTTAAAAATTCCACATAGAAGTCCAATTGTTAACAAAAAGTACTACCAAACATTCTACCTTAACTCTCAGAAAGGAAGAGGAGTGGAAAAAAAAAAAAGAAATGGGGTTTGAATAATAAATTATTCAAATTGCAGAGCAGGTCCTACCAGGGGAAACAGGGTTCTAGCAAGGGCCTTCAGCCACTTGACATGGGGTCCTTAAATGACAGGTTGATCCTCTGCAGGAATGATAGATTGTATTTGTTAAGACAGGATACTGCCAAATCTACATACATGGCAGCCCACTTTTTAACAAAGTCCCCCTCAAGCTGGTATAAGGCTGGTAGCTGCTTGGGAGATACAAGGAGCCTGACAGAATTTTTTTAGTCTCCATAAAGGAAGACTGCAAAGCGAGGAGCTTCATCTGTCAGAGATCCGAGACATCCAACATCAGGCAGAGTCTCAGTTGCTGAAGGCTCAGAGGCTGCCAATTCTGCAGGCAGATCTGATAGTAATTCTGCAAAGGGTGCAGGGTGCTTATGGCCTCTGCTGTCAGCAATCAGCAATGCTATTTGGCCCGTGCAATTAAATCTTCTCTGGATAAAGCAATGGAAGTAGTCACATCCAGAAGAGCCAAAACTCAGAAGATTACATTATTGATTTATGACCCATTGGCCAGATGCATACAAGCCCGAAACAGCTGTGTGAAGTTTGGGATACATTTTTTTACATTATTAGGCTGTATTTTCACTATACACCTGCAGTGCTTGGCAAAAAGCTGGCCAATTGGGCATAAAGCATTGATTTGTATAGGTCCACCCACTTTCTTAAAATGAGGAATAATTCCCTTTTTTTTATGGATATTTGATGGTATGAGGCATGTGAATACATTTTGTTGTAAGGCTTTACTGTGTTTTTACTTGACTTAAAAAGGCACATCCTCACAGACCTACTACAAAACTTCCAGAAACACAATTTTGGATTGAATTTAACAGGTCACAAAGGATTAATGTGCTTTACACTGACAACACTTTTGAGAATGCTATTAACAAAATTTTAAAAGGCATATTCCCAATGTTTACATGTACTGCAGTCAGACTACAGCCTTAAATTAGCAAAATTGGCAGATTCTTACAGTTAGCGAATAAAATATAGCAGGTTTGTAGCTAATGAATATGCCAAATGCAAATTAACAAATACTCACCAATGGGAAGTGCAAATGTATTAGGAAGGGTTCGAGTACAGTAGAACATCAAATGAAATTGAGATGTTGTTATAAGGCAGAACAACGTAGAGACGGTGGATCCAAACTGCTTCCATATCTCTTTCTGTAACTGCCATAGTGCAAAAATGACAGTCAAACCTAAAGATCCTCGAACTAGTAGAATAAAAAGAAAACATGTTTTGACATTGTAAAACATTATTAGTATTTTTGCAGCGTGTAGTTAGATATTCTCTTAATGCAGAATCAAGTGAACTTTAGAATAATTTGTGTCGCCAAGTCTACAGTTACATGGGCGATTCTCATCTCAGAGAAATAAAGACTTGTTAACACTCATGACATTAGCAGTACAGTTATTTTCAATTTGCTGCCAAAGGAATGACTGCCAAAAAGTGGTTAAATCTCTTAGCTGCAGAGAGATTTAATCACCCGTATATCCCTAGCCACATTTAATGCAACATGCTAAAAAACGTGTTTAGCAAATTATGCAACACCAAAACAACAAGAAAGTCTCCAACATGTTTATGCATATAATAGACCAGGGATGTCCCATTAGCGGACCTCCAGCTGTTACAGAACTGCAAGTCCCATCATGCCTCTGCCTCTGGGTGTCATGCCTGTGGCTGTCAGTCTTGCTATGCCTCATGGGACTTGTAGTTCTGCAACAGCTGGAGGTCCGCTAATTGCACATCCCTGTAATAGACAATGCATGCATTTAACTGCCATCTAATCCTTAAAGCCAGCCTAAAGTAAACTTGTGGCTTTAAACTGTAAGCTAAACCATGTGTCGTGCTATAGGCACCAATAGCTGGCAAAACATACATTTAGTATAACAGCTAAGCCTCTTAAGCTACATCAGGAACCCCTTCATAAGAAAATACAGTTTTTGCATGCAGCCCCGCTTATCACCATGCCCATGTAGCAAAACTTTCCCAAACTATCAGGTTACCCAAGTACTGTATTGTGGGATGGATATGGAGTGCTCCTAACGTGTATTATTTATTTTTTGTCCCATGCCTGAAAGGGGTCTATCCTCATTAAGGAGGATAGAGGGGCATAAAGCAACCTTGTCTGCAAGAAGTATGAGGAATGGCTAATTATAGGAGAGGGCTGCCAACTCAGACAGACATCTGACTGAGGCAACAGCAACCAACGCTACTTTTCAGGAAAGGTCCTCTAAGGGAATATCCCTGAAGGGTTTAAAGTGTGGTTTCGGCAGGGCAGAGAAAACAAAGTTAACCACTTTCAGACCGGACCATTTTGCTGGTAAATGACCAGAGGTCTTTTTACACTTTGGCACTGCGCTGCTTTAACTGGTAATTGCGCGGTCATGCAATGTTGTACCCAAACAAAATTTGCGTCCTTTTCTTCCCACAAATAGAG
Source organism: Lithobates pipiens (assembly GCF_037356315.1). Taxonomy (NCBI): domain Eukaryota; kingdom Metazoa; phylum Chordata; class Amphibia; order Anura; family Ranidae; genus Lithobates; species Lithobates pipiens. The sequence goes on from NW_027507903.1 coordinate 190,990,446, forward strand.
CTTTCTTTTGATGGTATTTGATTGCCTCTGCGATTTTTATTTTTTGCGATATAAACGTAAAAAGACCGCAAATTTTGAAAAAAAATGATATTTTCTACTTTTTGTTATTAGAAAAATCCAATAAACTCAATTTTAGTCATACATTTAGGCCAAAATGTATTCAGCCACATGTCTTTGGTAAAAAAAAAGTCAATAATTGTATATTTATTGGTTTGCGCAAAAGTTGTCACATCTACAAACTAAGGTACGTTTTCTGGAATTTACGCAGCTTTTAGTTTACGACTGCCTATCTCATTTCTTGAGGTGCTAAAATGGCAGGGCAGTACAAAACCCCCCCAAATGACCCCATTTTGGAAAGTAGACCCCCTAAGGAAATTGATAAGTGGCATGTTGAGCCCATTGAATATTTTATTTTTTTGCCTCAAGCGATTGAATAATGACAAAAAAATATATATTTTTTTTTTTTTACACAAAGTTGTCACTAAATGATATATTGCTCACACATGCTATGGGCGTATGTGAAATGACACCCCAAAATAAATTCTGCTGCTTCTCCTGAGTATGGGGATACCACATATGTGGGACTTTTTGGGAGCCTAGCCACGTACGGGGCCCCGAAAACCAAGCACCGCCTTCAGGCTTTCTAAGGGCGTAAATTTTTGAGTTCACTTCTCACTACCTATTACAGTTTTGAAGGCCATAAAATGCCAAGATGGCACAAAACCCCCACAAATGACCCCATTTTAGAAAGTAGACACCCCAAGCTATTTGCTGAGAGGCATGTTGAGTTCATGGAATATTTTATATTTTGCCACAAGTTGCGGGAAAATTACAAACTTTTTTTTTTTTTTTTTCACAAAGTTGTCACTAAATGATATATTGCTCACGCATGCCATGGGCATATGTGAAATGACACCCCAAAATAAATTCTGCTGCTTCTCCTGAGTATGGGGATACCACATATGTGGGACTTTTTGGGAGCCTAGCCGCGTACGGGGCCCCGAAAACCAAGCACCGCCTTCAGGCTTTCTAAGGGCGTTACAGTTTTGAAGGCCATAAAATGCCAAGATGGCACAAACCCCCCCCCAAATGACCCCATTTTGGAAAGTAGACACCCCTAAATTTAGGGGTACACTAGTGAGACTAGGTAATAAATGGCGGGTGCCCTGAAACTATAAAAAAATAACTAACCAACCAGCGTCACCTGTAACAGTTATATGGTGATCACTGGTGAAAGGGTTAACTAGGGGGCAATTAGGGGGCTTTATGCGGTAGTATATGGGGGTCCCTGGCGCTATAAAAAGCTGCAGCGAACCTAAATACCTACCTGCCTAACTAGCGTCACCTGTGACACTAATACAGCGATCAGAAAAACGATCGCTTATTAGGCTGGGTTCACACTGGAGCGATGCGGGAACGCCACGAATGCGCGGCGGGTTCCCGCATCGCATGCCTCCCGGCGGCAGTTCACACTGCCCTATGCGAACTGCTGGGAGTGTCAGTGAAATGTTACTGACACCCCCAGATCAGTTCGCATATCGCAGTGCGATCTGCAAACTCGGATCGCATGGTGTGAACACCCATGCGATCCGATTCTGCTGCGGGCCAAAAAAAGGGTCCCGTGCGAATTTGCGGCGGGTGCGGCGAATGGCTGAACTCGAATCGCACAGAGATCGGATGTGATTTGCACTGCAGTGCGGTGCGAATCACATCCGTTCTCATAAACCGCTGCAATGTGAACCCAGCCTTAGTGACACTGGCGACGGGGGGTGATCACGGGGTTAAACCTTTATTGGGGGGGTTAGGGGGGTACCTTAGAACTAAAGGGGGCTAACCCTAACTGCCCTAACAGTTATTAGTCACAAATGACACCCGCCGGGTGATCAGGGGGTTAAACCTTTATTAGGTAATAAATGGCGGGTGCCCTGAAACTATAAAAAAATAACTAACCAACCAGCGTCACCTGTAACAGTTATATGGTGATCACTGGTGAAAGGGTTAACTAGGGGGCAATCAGGGGGCTTTATGCGGTAGTATATGGGGGTCCCTGGCGCTATAAAAAGCTGCGGCGAACCTAAATACCTACCTGCCTAACTAGCGTCACCTGTGACACTAATACGGCGATCAGAAAAATGATCGCTTATTAGGCTGGGTTCACACTGGAGCGATGCGGAAACGCCGCGAATCCGCGGCGGGTTCCCGCATCGCATGCCTCCCGGCGGCAGTTCACACTGCCCTATGCGAACTGCTGGGAGTGTCAGTGAAATGTTACTGACACCCCCAGATCAGTTCGCATATCGCAGTGCGATCTGCAAACTCGGATCGCATGGTGTGAACACCCATGCGATCCGATTCTGCTGCGGGCCAAAAAAAGGGTCCCGTGCGAATTTGCGGCGGGTGCGGCGGGTGTGGCGGGTGCGGCGAATGGCTGAACTCGAATCGCACAGAGATCGGATGTGATTTGCACTGCAGTGCGGTGCGAATCACATTCGTTCTCATAAACCGCTGCAATGTGAACCCAGCCTTAGTGACACTGGCGACGGGGGGTGATCACGGGGTTAAACCTTTATTGGGGGGGTTAGGGGGGTACATTAGAACTAAAGGGGGCTAACTCTAACTGCCCTAACAGTTATTACAGTCACAAATGACACCAATGCAAAAAAAAAAAAAAAAAAAATGACATTGGTGTCACTGTGACTGGGGGGCAGGGGTAATTGGGGGGGTGATCGGGGGGTAAAGGGGGGGTGTGAGTGTGCCTGGCATGTTCTACTGTGTGTGTGAGTGTTGGTGCAACTTACTGATCCGCTCTCCTCCGTGTCGGAACGAAAAATACCGACACGGAGGAGAGAATACATCACTTCCTCTCCTGTGTTTACATTACAGGAGAGGAAGTGATGTCACCGGGGATTTCTATTCGTCGGGAGCGATCGCGAGGGGGTGGCCATGAATGAATGGCCGTCCCCTCGTCCGGGATCGCTCCCGAACGAATACCGACCGCCGCAGGCACCGGGCGGGGGCCCGATCGGGCCCCCGACCCGCGGGAGGCAAGGGACGTACATGTATGTCCTTATGCCTGCCCGTGCCATTGTACCGACGTACATCGGCGTGCGGCGGTCGGCAACTGGTTAAGATTCCAAGAAAGCAAAAAGGTGCTGCAATGGGGGCTTAATGCTAGACTTACACCCCCTTCCTGCCCAGGCCATTTTTCAGCTTTCAGCGGTGTCACACTTTGAATGACAATTTCACGGTCATGCTACACTGTACCCAAACACATTTTTTATCATTTTCTTCAAACAAATAGAGCTTTCATTTGGTGGTATTTAATCACTGCTGGGTTTATTTTTTACAAAAAAAAAAAGATTAAAAAAAAAATATATTTTTTTTTTTACTTTTCGGTCAGTAAATTTTGTAACCAAGTAATTTTTCGCCTTCACTGTGCACTGATGAGGCATCACTGATAGGCTGAACTGGTGGGCACTGATGAGGTGGTACTGATGAGGAGGCAATAATATGCTGTACTTCTAGGAACTGATATGTGGCACAGATGGGCACTGATAGGCGGCACGGATAGGCGGTACTGATGTGTGGCACTGATGGGCAGCAATGATGGGCATCACTGATAGGAATCGCTAATGGGCACTGATTGGTGGCACTTGTGAGCACTGATAGTTGGCATTGTTGGGCAATGTTGGATAGATTGATGATCAGTGCCCTGATTACATTCCTACATGTCCCCCTGTGAGGAGATGCTGCTGATCAGCGCTCCTCTCCTCACACTCTGTCAGTGTGAGGCGAGGAGAGCCGATTACAGGCACTTCCTTGTTTACATGTGACCGGTTGCGATTGGACATAGCTGATCACATGGTTAAAGACCCGCGGACACAGCTCTTTACAGAGATCGGGGTTGTGCCGTGTCCTAGCAACACGGCGTGGCTGAAATCGCTGCGCAAGAACGGCCGTTCTCGTACACTGTCATACGAGAGTGTCCCAGAACGAGAGCTGCACTGCCCCGCCATCATTTGACAGTGGGTGGGCAGCAAGCAGTTAAAGAAAACATTTTACAAGGGTAAGGGACACAAGATGTCTTTGAAATAAAATGGACAAGGATGAGACCTGAGCAGACAAGGCAGAATTGACACTGGATGGAAGACATAGATCTGAAGTCTGAACTAAGACCAGGGAGTTATCAAGGCATCGGAGGCCAGCATTAGACAACTTGTGGGCTGAGCTACAAACAGAGGTAGTTTGCCGTTTAAGCTGGAGGTTAAGATGTCTACATCTGGAGTCCCCCATTTCTGATACATCAGATTGAAAATTGCCTGATATGTGGACTGTAGAGATTGGTGGACAGCAAGTTTCCATCTATGAGATTTATCTTTCAAGGCTGTCATTCTGGACTCCTGGTTCCCCCTTGGTGTTTTATGTAAGCCACAACCATGGCATTGTCACAACTGCACCGCGATTGATTGGGTGTCATTAAAGAAGGGAGGTCCAATGTTTTAGATATGGTTGCCACCTCATTTCTTTAAACATGAACACATACGAATTACACGGGTTCTGAGGCTAATTTAATGTAGATAATGCACCAAGTGAGTTTAATTACCACCTTAATCGGCCACAGAACCTGTGTAATATGTGTTCGGGTTTAAAGGGATGAGATGGTAACCCTAGTTGCAGAGCCATTCAAACTGCTCTGAGCGCCTAGATGTTGTTGGAGAGCTTCCACAGGCAGGGCCACCATCAGGGGGGTACAGCCAATACAACTATAAGGGGCCCCTGGGGGTTGCCCGAGCCAGAAGAAGGCAGGACGGGTGAAGGGGAGCCAAGTTGTACACTACAGAAACAATCTTGCAGCTTCTTCTGCTCTCTGTGTCATTGAGCTAAAACATCAAACTCTTTGCTGCTACCTCTGGCTACTATGTGCACGTGCACCTCTCGTGTGACCTGCCTGTACTGTGCTCCTCTGTGTCAGCAACATGTCAGCTTTGTGGAAACGAGCTGGGACTAGGTAGGAAGATTTACTTTAAAAGCAGGGGCTGTGAAGGAAAGGGAGGGAGCTGTTTGTGTACAGGGAGGGGCCAGAGGCTTGTGTGTTACAGACGTGTGTGTGTGTGCGGCTGACACACACACTGTATATATATATATATATACACACACACACACATACAAACACACAGGTGGGGGGCTGACATATTCAGGTGTGAGGGGAGGCTGACATATATACAGGTGTGGGGGTGGCATATATACAGGTGTGAGGAGGGGGGCTGGCATATATACAGGTGTGGGGCTCAGATATATACGGTTGTGAGGGGGGCTGATTATAATATATATATATATATATATATATATATAGATATAGAGGGGTGTGAGTGGGGCTGGCATATATATAGGTGTGAGTGGGCTGACACATATACAGGTCTGGGGGTGGGTGGGGCTGACATATATACAGGATTGAGGGTGGGGACTGACATATATACAACATTGAGGGGGGGCTGAGTGGCCAGTGTGTGGATTTGGTGAGATAGCCTATGGGCAAGCCATGGGAAATGTTGGTGGTCAGGGGGGCCCAGGCCTAAGGCTGTGTAAGGGGTCCAAAAATGTCTGATGTCTGCCTTGTCCACAGGTGAACATGTTTCCTGGACCATGAGGGACTGGAAAACTCCTCCCCTGCCTAAAAGACTGGGGTCTTGATATAGTTTTCCATAGGGTTGGGTTTGAAATCTACCAAGACATGGGGGGTTATTTACCAAAGGCAAATCCACTTTGCACTGCAAGTGCACTTGAAAGTGCAGTCACTCTAAATCTAAGGGGTAGATCTGAAATGAGTGGAAGCTCTGCTGATTTTATTATCCAATCATGTACAAGCTAAAAATTACGTTTTTATTTTTCTTGCATGTCCCCCTTGGATCTACAGTGACTTTACTTCCAAGTGCACTTTCACGTGCACTTGCAGTGCAAAGTGGATTTTCCTTTAGCAAATGACCCCCCATGGAGTTCCTTGCTTGGTTGGACAGGAGCATGCTTTTCCAGGTCAACAGGATGGGCAACTGGTACAGTCTTGAAGGAGGCTACCATGAGGCCTAGAATTCTCATGGAGAATTCAATTTTCAGACGTCTGTTTGATCTCAATTATGGAGCGTGGCCTCAGAGAAAGAATTTTCTTTTCTGTAAGAAAAACCTTGCGCCTTGGATTCTTCATTTTTATATTTTTAGATTTACCATGGGTAGTTTTGGCTGCAAAAGTGTTAAACTGATTACCATTCCATTTTCAGTTTACGTCTTTGGAATGCCAGGAGTTTTTTTTTTTTTGCCATCTATAAAATAATTTAAACCTATCTTGTGGAGGTATAGGCACAACTACTTTCTGGAACAGGAGGTAGTTCAGGGCATTCTTCTAATCAGACTGGGAAGTTGTTGGTTGATTTAAGAGATCTAGAATACCTTTAACCCAGAGAGAGGCAACCTAACTCTAAAGAGTGAAGGTGCCTCTTCGTTGGGAAGAGGGCGCTGGGGAAGACTTGCTGGGCTTTGTGACCTAAACTTAAGTTTTGAATTTGAAGTCTGGCTAGAGTAGTTACGTGCTAATAGGGGGGATTTGGGATCTTCCACTCTGGGAGTAAAGCCCTCCCTCCTGTGATATATTTAATGAACTGGTCAAGTGCCTCTATAAGACACCGGCCTAGAAAAAACATACATATGAGGTATTTTTTACAGGCAGATTCAGCTGTCAATGCTTTAGCCATAATATCTTGCACATGTAAATGGAGATTAAGGTCATTATGGAAACCTATCATGTTGCTGTAAATTTCTGTTAAGGCATGATCCTGAAAAAACAAGGTTATGTCGGTTCTCCGTTTCCCTAGTTTTGTTAGCTGAAGTTTGACACTGCAGTGAAAGCTGGTTGCAGGGCTAGGCCTGCAAGAGTAAAGAGTGCCTTTAAGAGCATCTCAAAATTTCTACCTTTAGAATATTTGAAGGTATGAACATCCTCAATAAGTGCAGTGCGATGTTAAAGACCGAGACAGCAGGATCAACTACAGGAATATACCATTTCTTTATGAACTCTTTTTCCACTGGACAGAGTTTAACAGATTTATTTATTTTTTTGGGGGGTGGGCAAACATTCTGTCTGGGGTGATCCAATCATCACAGACTGCACATTCTATCTGTTCACAAAAAGTAGAGCTGCGCGATTCTGGATAAAATGAGAATCACAATTTTTTGCTTAGAATAAAGGTCAAGATTCTCAGTGTAACATAATCTTTCCCCAAAACAATTGCCAAAAACAGGTACCCGTTCCCCACCGAAAGGTGCCAAACGTGGCACCGGAAGGGAGGGGGGGGGACGGACAAGCGGAAGTTCCACTTTAAACTGCCCTCATTTACAGACCGAAGTTCATTCCTTCGATCTAAAAGAACTAAATGATACAATGTTTTTTTATCTCAATGCTGAGCAACGTGATAAACTTGTTTTCAGTGCAAAACGGCTCTGCACTGAATCATGGAAATGCTGGATTAAGATCGTGAGGGGTGTTGAATTGAGATTGCATTTTTTTTACGATTAATTGCGCAGCTCTAATGAACAGGGAAGGTTTTTAAAGATCTTGCAGGTCTCTGTACCCAAAGGGGCATGGCAAGATGGAAGTGAATCAAGCTGCACAATGGCATGGCTCTTGTGGTCAGCAGCAATAAGCTTTTACACGCTAGCAAACATGTTGTGAGAAGCTCCCTCTTCAATACAGCGGCATCCTGGGAGGAGAAAAAAAACTTCTGCACCTTCCTCCAGTACTGCCTCTGTGTCTGCCTCATCTAGGGCAGGCATATTGGGATCCAACTTAGATAAACAGAAGTAGGAGAGGAGGCATGGCATTTCAGAGCCTTGGGCAAAGAGGTCTATAGAAACAATTTTTTTTTTGTCCAAGGAATTGTGACATGGATGCAGACAATTATGCTTTTGTCAAGTGGACCACACGGTCCATATGGCCACGGTCATGTGGACCAGTAAGGGAAGGAATGCTAGAAATAATTATTGGTTTACTGGGCAACTCTGCTGCCAGTTGGGAAGGATGCAGGTTAGGTCATACTATTGTCCTTACAGCTGGTGGCGTTTAAAGGAGTTTTCTCCTTTACCTCCTCAATGACCTCTTCCATTATGTTATCCTCTGTTATATCAATCCCCTTTAAGTATTCAAAAGGCTATACCAGTGATGATGAACCTTGGCACCCCAGATGTTTTGGAACTACATTTCCCATGATGCTCCACTACACTGCAGAGTGCATGAGCATCATGGGAAATGTAGTTCCAAAACATCTGGAGTGCCAAGGTTCGCCATCACTGGGCTATACAATGGCTCAGGCTAAAAAGATGACATGCAATGCTGCAGCTGGTATTCCCAGGGCACAGGAGGGTAGAAGAATCCAGAATCTCATGCACAGGGGCTAAATGTTCAGCGTGCATAAGGCCTAAAGAGTACATAGTGTCCAGCTAATCAGTTCCGTTTTCCTGACTTGTGGCTCAAAAAAAATCACATTCTAATTTATATTTTTAGGAAGATCAAACCTAGTCTCTCCATCTTGCATTGTGGCCTGAGTAAAAACACTTACATGGTGTGCTGCATATCTGTAATATATTTTGGGCTGTTGAATGTGACATAATAAACTGAACTTTTTACTCTAAATAAAATATGCCTCATCTCTTTCTCTGACATGGTGACCAAGTACAAAGACCTGCTTAAGCTCTTGGTGCCAGTGCCTCTGGGCCCTTTAAGGGGTTTCAGATGTCGGGAGGTGGGGTTTATGATCATGTGACTGCAGTGCTTGGCTGTCAATCGGTGGTCACATGATCGGAAGTTTTCCATTAGCTGCTAGGAGCGGGCAGGGCAGGGGCTCTTGGCACAGCTGGTTTTGCAATGTTGCATGCAAATATGCAGCTGCTTGGTGCCAAGCCCTACCCAACGAAAGGCTGCATATTTGCGCCCTGTTGGCACCAAGAGGTTAATGGGTAGTGGGCCGCTACAATATTTAGGGCTGCTGTGTTTGGAATAACAATCTTTTTTTCTTTTTTGTTTAATATCCGTTTATTGAAGAATTTTAGTACAGATAAAGGGAACAAGTACAGCATAAGATAACCAAAACATAGGGCTAATATACATCCTGTGCACAAAGTAGAGGTCGACCGATATGGGTTTTTCTCTGGCCGATGCCGATATTTAGAAATCATGGCGGCCGATATATGCTGCTGATTTTTTTGGGCCGATATGTTAGGCCGATTTTTTTTATTTTTATTTTTTTATCCCCCTTCATCTCGTAAAACAGAAACCTTTCCCACTGGGGCATTTTTCAGGCACTTTTGGGCTAAAAATGGCGCCTGTAAAGTGCCTTCAAAACGGCTCCCCTGCAGTCTGTTTGAAAGACAGTGCTTTCACACTGAGGCGATGAGCTGGCAAGATGTTAAAATAAAAAAAGTCCTGCAAGCAGGACGTTTGGAGTAGTGTATACCGCTCCTCCACCACTCCTGCCCATTGATATTAATGGGCACCACTGACGAAAGTGCATGCAATGCGATTTGGCAGCGGTGCTTCATGGGCGCATTTAACCTCTTCCTCTGCCGCTAGCTGGGTCATATGCACCCCACTAGCAGCCGAATGGTGCCGCTAAAATGATGGTAAAGCGCCGCTAAACTAGCAGTGTTTTACCATCAACACCTGCCCGCTCCAGTGTGAAAGCAGCCTTCATAAGTGATACAGAAAATTTCTTACATTTAAACATTTATTAACCACTTGACCACTGGGCACTTAAACACCCTTAATAACCAGACCAATTTTCAGCTTTCGGTGCTCTCACATTTTGAATGACAATTACTCAGTCATGCAACACTGGACCTATAAAATTTTTGTCCTTTTTTTTACACAAATGGAGCTCTCTTTTGGTGGTATTTAATCACCGCTGGGTTTTTTATTTTTTGTGCTATAAAAGAAAAAATACAGAAAATTCTGTAAAAAAATGAATTTTTCTTCGTTTCGGTTATAAAATTTAGCAGATTAGTAATTTTTTCTTCATAAATTTTGGCCAAAATTTATACCACTACATACCTTTGGTAAAAATAAGTACAAATTGGTGGATATTATTTGGTCTTTGTGAAAGTTATAGAGTCCACAAGCTATGGTGCCAATATCTGAAAATTGATCACACCTGAAGTACTGACGGCCCATTTCAATTCTTGAGACCCTAACATGCCAGAAAAGTACAAATACCCCCCAAATGACCCCTTTTTGGAAAGAAGACATTCCAAGGTATTTAGTAAGAGGCATGATGAGTTTTTTGAAGTTGTCATTTTTTCCCACAATTCTTTGCAAAATCAAGATTTTTTTTACTTTTTTTTTTTTTTTTCACAAAATTGTCATATTATCAGTTTATTTCTCACACAGCATATGCATACCACAAATTACACGCCAAAACACATTCTGCTATTACTCCCGAGTACGGCGATACCACATGTGTGAGACTTTTACACAGTGTGGCCACATACAGAGGCCCAACATGCAGGGAGCGCCATCAGGCGTTCTGGAGCACCCAGGACAATTCTGACATTTCTCTCCTACATGTAAAAATCATCATTTATTTGCTAGAAAATTACATAGAATCCCAAAACATTATATATGTTTTTTTAGCAAACACCCTGAAGAATACAATGGTGGTCGTTGCAACTTTTTATCTCGCACGGTATTTGCGCAGCAATTTTTCGAATGCTTTTTTTTGGAAAAAAAACTGTTTTGTGCTAAAAAAAAAAAAAAAAAAACAACACAGTAAAGTTAGCCCAATTTTTGCATAATGTGAAAGATGAAGTTACACCAGGTAAATTGATACCCAACATGTCACTCTTCAAAATTGCACAGGCTCGTGGAATGGCGCCAAACGTCGCTACTTAAAAATCCCCATAGGCAACGATTTAATTTTTTTTTTTTACTGGTTATATGTTTTGAGTTACAGAGGAGGATTATTGCTCTCACTCCAACATTCGCAGCGATACCTCACATGTGTGGTTTGAACACCGTTTTCATATGTGGGCGGGACTTACGTATGCGTTCGCTTCTGCATGCGAGCACATGGGGACAGGGGCGCTTTAAAAAAAAATATATATATTTTATTGTTCATTTTACTTTATTTTAGTTTGACATTTTTTTCCCCAAAAATAAATTTTTTGATCACTTTTATTCCTATTACAAGGAATGTAAACATCCCTTGTAATAGGAATATGGCATGACAGGTCCTCTTTACAGTGAGATATGGGGTCAATAAGACCCCACATCTCACCTCTAAGCTGGGAAGCCTGAAAAAAAATAAAAAAAGATTCTGGATTTGATCGCATTGGCGAGTCGGTAGAAGCACCGGAGGGCGGCAGGAGGGGGGCGGTGTCTATGGCTGGGTATTGCAGGGTATCACCGACTATGGCTGGGTATCTCAGAGTATGGCGTTGCAGAGTATTGCGTTGCAGAATATTGGAGGGTGTTGCAGAGCATTGCACGGTATTGGCGGGTGTTGCAGGGTATTGGTGGGTATTGCAGAGTGTTGCAGGGTATTGGCGGGTATTGCAGAGTAATGGAGAGTAAGGCAGGGTAAGGCAGGGTAAGGCAGGGTAAGGCAGGGTAAGGCAGGGTAAGGCAGGGTAAGGCAGGGTAAGGCAGGGTATGGCAGGGTATGGCAGGGTATGGCAGGGTATGGCAGGGTATGGCAGGGTATGGCAGGGTATTTGCAGGGAATTGAGGGGTTAATTCTCGGTGAGCAGCGATGTGGGCACTGCAGATGCAGCCCACATTGCTGCTGACACCGATTTCTTCCCCCTCCGCTGTTCCGATCAGTACAGAGAGGGGGAGGGAAGAACCGGCGTCATAACATGACGCCGGTTTGTTTACAAGTGATCACTCCGTCATTTGACGGAGCGATCACGTGGTAAACGGCCGCTATGAGCGACCGTTTACCGTGATCCGCCGGGTCCTGTGGACCCGGCGGTCACGGATGCTCTCGAGTGCGCGCCCCAGGGGGCGCGCGAGAGCGGAATTCTGGGAGGACGTCATACGACGGCCTCCCAGAGATGAGAAACCGCCCTGTAGCCGTCATTCGGCTATAGGCCGGTTATTAAGTGGTTAAACAAAACAAACCTCCAATCAGTTTACTTGTATGTATGATTTAGATAAAAAACAAAAACTATATATTAAATAAAAACAGGTAGTCAAAACTTTTGGATGAAAGAAAAAAAAAAAAAAAAAAAAAAAAAAGAAATGGGCTAACACTACTGTTTTTTTTTAATCATTAGTGTATTTTTTTCCTCAAATAAATTGCATTTGAAAGACCTGCGCAAATGCCGTGTGACATAAAATATTGCAACAACCACTATTTTATTCCCTAGGATCTCTGCTAAAAAAATATCTCATTTTTGGGGGGTCTAAGTGATTTTCTGGCAGAGGTCGACCGATATATCGGCCGGTATTTGCCATTTTTTAATTAATTGGCATTGGCCGATTGTGCTGATAAAAAGACCGATTTAGAACTACAGAGCGACTTGCAAATGACTTTTGTAATAGAACTCAATGCAAGTTGCCTGAGTCCTTAGAGAAGGGCTTGTTTCCTCTCTGGGCAGTCTGCCAAGAAAAGAGTAAAGAGATAGGTATCGCAAGAAATGTGCAAGTCAGTAGGGGTATTAACATGGCAGATCAGTGAAAGATTACTTAAAAAGTATATTCGGTCTACAAAAAAAAAATAATAAATAAAAATTAAAAGGAGGTAGAAAAGAGGAAAGGAAGGGAATAGGAAGGGAGAGGGAGGTGGAAGGGAATCATGGCCTCGGGCTAAGCTATAAGCATGATAATCCAATAAAGTACATTACAGAATTTGCATAGAATCATGAAGATGTGGATATGGCAGTTTGCGAGAGATCTGTGTAAGTGACATATTAAAAACATACTAACAGGCCCATACCCTGCTATGAGAACTAGAAGGCTGGCAAGAAATCCCAGGAAGTTCTTCCACGAGACATATGCCGCCTTCTTTCTGAAAGAACTAGATTATGGACGGAATAGTTTTTTGCCCCCTAGCGAGTAGGAATAAGATTTAGCAGCTTTTAAAAGATGTGGGGGTAACAGAACGTTTATATTGGCCTTATATTGTGGCACAGTGAAACACAATAGCCCAATGAGCATTGTTATGCATTGATGTAACTCAATGTGCTAAAAACAGGCAAGATAGTTTTTCTCAGTCATTGAGAAACACATATACTGCCACCTACAGGAGGATTTGGATACAGTAAAAGAAAAAAACACACCCCACGAACAACCCAGTATAACCCCTCACACTCGCTCCCAACATACCTCAATTTTTTGCTTGTGTCCTAGAAGGATGAGCGTCTTGACCAAAGTCTGACCATTTTTTTTTTACTTTAAATTCTATTTATTTATTTATTTTTCCCCCTTATACAAAATATCATAACAAACAGCTTATATACACAACAATTAAGCTTATCCACTATACATATTCACACTTCCTATGATATCAATTTATCCCACATTCTATTACCCCCCCCCCCTCTTCTCCCATCCCATCCCATCCCTCCTCCTTTACCCCATCCTCCCCCTCACCCTCCCTCTCCTAGTATCCCTCTTTTCTAGATTTATCTTTGTTATCTCTAGACTAATTTTTAAGCCTGTATTTCATGGTTTTCAAGCTACCTTGTACTTCATTTACCCTTATCCTTCTTCTTTTCCTTCCTTCCTTTTCTTCTTCCCTTCTTTTCTTTCTACTACTATTGTTGATTAGGTGGATACCCTATTTCATTCAGCCACGGCCTCCAGATTTTCTCAAACCCTATAAGGTTTCCTCTACGTATATATACAGTTTTCTCCTTCCAAATTAAATCGTTGATAACCCGGGACCACTCACTCACAAGAGGTGCACTCTCGGACTGCCATTTCTGTTCAGTTTCCACGCTTGAAATAAGCAGCGTATAACTGCAAGCGTATTACTTTTCTGTTCGCCCGGCACTTTCCTGTGTCCTAGTATACAGGTTTTAGGATCTAGGTCCAGATTAATCCCAAATGTTTTATTTATAGTTTCTGCTATTCCTTCCCAGTATCGAAACAGCTTTGGGCACCTCCACATCATATGTAGAAGGTCCCCATAGCCTCGGCATCTAGGACAGTTGGCGTCCGTCCTCCTTCCGAACAAAAACAGTCTCTTGGGAGTATAGTAGGCCCTGTATATCAGCATCAAGTGTGACACTTTCTGTGATGGAGAAACTGATAATAGAGGCCCCAGTTCCAGTATTCTCTTCCACTGTTCCTCCGTGATCTCTCCTATGTCCTCTTCCCACTTCTTCCTTTGCTTAGCTAAGCCAGGTTCTATTTTGAGACCCCTACCTAGTAACCCATAAAGGGTGGATATAACTCCCCTAGATTTATCTACTTTAATTATCTCCTGGGGTAAGGATATCTTATCCCACTCAGGGATCTGTGGTCCAAACTGCGCTTTCAAAGCATGCCGGAGCTGTAGATATTGAAAGAATGTCTGTTGCGGTAGGTCATATTCCTTTTTTAAATCCGTAAATGTTTTCAAAATTCTACCATCGTAAATTTGACCCAGCCTGACTATTCCTTTCTTCTCCCATGTGTTAATTCTCCCAATTGACAATATTTCCTGCAAGTTCTTATTATCCCACAGGGGTGTATGTTCTGACCAACCTGTACATCCCAACATCTTTTTTACTGTTCTCCATACTTTACTCAGCATATTTATTATGGGGTCCTTGCGCTGAAAGGAACTTGCTTCCAGTGCATCTACCAGTTTTCTATGTGGGGCTCCGATCAACATTGCTCTTCCATTTGGGTTACCCTCCCCCTCCTGATTACATCCCACCAGATGTTGCAGTTGCGCTGCTAAGTAATAATTCCTAGGGTTGGGCACGGCTAATCCCCCCCTATCCATTGGCTGCTGTAACGCCTGTAGTCGAATTCTCGCTTGTCCCTTTTTCCAGATTAACTCCCGAAAGAGAGTTTCAAATTTTTTAAACCATTTTTTCCCTATCCACACCGGGGCATTGTGCAGAACATACAACAATTGTGGCAGCCATATCATTTTTATCAAGCTGCAACGACCCGCTACCGACAAGGGGAGTCGACTCCAGACGTCACAGCTTCGCTTGAATTTACCCAATAGCGGAAGCATATTTTTATCAACGTATTGCTCTAAGTTTACTGTTAAGTATATACCTAGGTATTTCATTGAGTCTACCATTTCCAGTTGCGGTATCCCAGTCACAGTCACTGCGGCTGGGGTATCCACTTGAAGCAGCTCTGACTTCCCCCAGTTTATTGTCAAACCTGTGAAACCTCCAAAGTCCTCAACAAGTTTAATTGCCTTTGCCAGAGATTGACCAGTGTCTCCTAGAAAGAGAAGAACATCATCTGCATAAAGTGCAATTCTCTCCTCTCTGTCCTCTTCCCTTTGAAAACCAGATATCTCAGGGTCTGACCCAATAGCGATCGCCAACGGCTCCATTGCAATAGCGAAGAGCAGAGGGGAAAGAGGGCACCCCTGCCTTGTCCCTCTGCTCATCTCTATTCTTTCAGATTGTTCTTTATTTATTCTTACTTTTGCACTGGGGTCACTGTACATCATTTTAATCCATCCGATGAACGCGGGGCCGACCCCGCACCCCTCCAGGACACGCCATAAATATCCCCATTCTAGACTATCAAAAGCCTTTGTCATGTCCAAAGATAGGATGGCCCTCGAGCCCGCGTTCATCGGGGGGGTCTGAATGTTTAAAAATGCCCTTCTTATATTCATACTGGTTGATCGTCCGGCAATAAAACCTGTCTGATCTATGTGTATCAGCCTATTAATGACTTTATTTAGCCTATTTGATAATACCTTCGCCAAAATTTTAGCATCAGAACATAAAAGTGATATCGGCCTATACGAAGCTACCTCTTGAGGATCTTTTCCTTCTTTAGGTATTACAATAATGGTCGCCTCCAACATAGATACTGGCAGCTTCCCCTCTGCCTTTGCCCCTTTCAAAGTCCTAAGTAGTTCTGGGAGTAAAATTTCACTGTATTTCTTGTATAGTTCCACCGGTAGGCCGTCTGGCCCAGGGGACTTTTGGTTAGCCATACCAGTCACTGCCTGCTGTATCTCGCTAAGGGTTATAGGGGCTTCCAGATCATCCCTCTCCTCTTGAGTGAGGGTTGGAAGTTTCACTTTTTCCAAAAATGCGCCCATGCCTTCTTCGTTCCTCTGGCCTCGAGTTCTGTATAGTTCCTCATAGAAAACCCTGAAGGCCTCTACAATCTCCTTTTCGCTTGTAAGAACTGTCCCATTCATGGACTTAATCGCTGGGATTATAGCTGAGGGGGAGTTAGTTTTTACTAGCTGGGCTAATGTTCTCCCGACACTCTCTCCCTCCCCAAAATAACGTTGCTTCTGAAATAATCGCTTATTTTCTTCCCTTTTTATAATTGCCGACCTATACCCATGCTGTTTATTTAACCATATTCTTTGTTTTTCATAGGTGGGATCCTGGACATAGTTCTCCTCTGCCTCTATTACTTCCTTCCTAATTTTCCCCTCCCAACTCCTAGATTTTTGTTTAATTTTAGTCACCTGTTGGATCAGAATACCTCTAGTATATGCTTTTAATGTATCCCATGTTGTATTAGTTGGGGCAGTGTCTATATTGAATACTAAAAACTCTTTTAATCTTTTTGGAATTTCTTCTACATCTTTCATTAGTTCAAGCCAGAATGGACTTATTCTCCAGCCCCCCGGTATTTTTCTTTTTTCCCCTGTTCTCAGTACTATTTTCAAAAATGAGTGGTCAGATATTCCCCTAGGTAGGTACTCTATATTTCTTACATCTTGCAGCGCTTCCTCATTACCCAGGGCTAGATCTATTCTGGATAGTGTTGAGTGAGAACTTGAAAAACAAGAATATTGCCTTACATTCATATTCCTCACCCTCCACATATCCAGCAGTCCTACTTCCTTCAGGAAATAACTTAATCTTGTTAACCCCGTTTCTCCTGATTGAAGTTTACTGGGGAACCTGTCAGCCCCTCTATCAAGCACTTCATTGAAATCCCCCAAGATTATTACCGGTACCTCCTCGTCTGCCAGAAAATCCATTAGTCTATACACCACCTCCATCTTAAACGGGGGTGGCACATAGACACACGCCAGAACACATGGCCTATCCTCCAAAACACAATATAAAAAAATATAACGGCCCAGTTCGTCTAAACTGGCCTGTCTGCAGATGAATCTCACCCCTGTTCCTATCATCACACACACTCCCCTCGAGTAGGATGTGTGGGTGGAGTGGTATTGATTTTGATACCTCCTATTTTTAAATTGGGGAATAGTTGATTTTGTTAAATGTGTCTCCTGCAGACAGGCCAGGCCGATCGCATGTCTATCCAGCATCGAAAAAACTGCTGCTCGTTTAATCGGGCTCCCCAAGCCTCTTACATTCCAAGAGGCAACATTAAGTACCTTATCCAGCATTATTCAGCATATAACGGAACAAAATTAAAATAAATAAACAAAAAGGGGGTGGAACTTCAAATTTTGTGAAAAATATCCTATAATATCTCATTCTACCCGTGCTTCCCCCATATCCACCTAATTTACAAAATCCATGCAGGTGTGTCATCTTATAATAGTAGCTTCCAGTTGAGCTACTGTTTGTGTGCAGAATATACAATATACAGCTTTCAACCTTCTGTAGTCAAAATTTTTTTGACCCCTTCTACCCTCTCTCCTTTTCCAACCCCTCCCAACTCCCCCCCCTCCCTCCCTATCCCCCCGACCCACCACCACCTATCTAGGTACTCCCTAAAGTCTGACCATTTTTACTATGCATATTTATGGTCTTGCTCTCATCACTGAGGAAAGCCAGGCGTGAGAGGTATGATACAGGCTGGCCACTGGTTTTTTTTTTTTGTTTGTTTGTGCATTTTTAGTGCTTTTTGCACTATAGTACATTTAACAAGGTTTCCTATGGAACACGTTCTGTAGTGCAAATCTGCAAAAAGCACTAAAAATGCATAGGTGTGAATCAGACCTAAAAGAAATATGGTATTGTTTTTTGTTTTGTTTTTTTAAGTCATACTTATCTAGGTGGTTGCAGCATTGATCCAATGCTGTATCTGTCCCACGCTGGCTCTAAGACTGAGAAGTGAGCGATCAGACACCGTTGATCGCACAGTTCTCCCCGGCACTCTAAGCAGAGAGCTGTGACTGTCAGTCACTGCTGTCTGCTCTGCCCCCCCCCCCCCCCCCCCCAGTGCTTGAAAATTTGAGATGTTGGCACCTAGCTGCCTGAGCAATTGAGAAGTTGGCACCTAGCTGCTAATGAAATTCTGACAAGCCCTGTAGGCTTGTTGCCATAAACATCGGTAAGCAAACCATCACCTCACAAGCTCTCAAAAACCCCCGTTAGACTTACCGATAACGGTATTTCCATGAATCTTCCAGGACAGCTACTCGAGAGATGACTCCGCCCTCTACAGGAAACCAAAATCAGACACATTTAAAAGGCCCCTCCCTCTCCTCTGACCCTCAGTTGTTTGAAGATCAAGTAAACCTCCACCAAAAGTGCACTCGGCAGAGGAATAACAGAAACTGACTAAAATACCACCACCAGGTAAACAAAAGAAGACCAGTGAATACAGAATTGGCTGGGAATATAGACGCTGTCCTGGAAGATTCATGGAAATACCGTTAACGGTAAGTCTAACAGGGGTTCCCCCCTCATCTTCCAGGACAGCTACTTGAGAGGATAAGCAAGATTCTATATCTTAGGGAGGGACGACAGTCTAAAATACTTTCGTACCAAAGGAGAGGCCCTGGCTGGAAAGCATCTGGACTCTATAATGCTTGATAAACACATGAGAAGAGGACCAGACAGCAGCTTCAGAAATTTCTTCCCATGATGCTCCCACTCTTTCTGCCCATGACGCGGCCAAAGATCTCATTGGATGAGCTCTAACTCTGGAGGGGTGTGACCTGAGGCTCTGTAAGCTTCACAAATTGCTTCCCTAATCCATCTGGAAATTAAACTTTTAGATGCTTTCGTCCCCTTTTTAGGGCCACTGAACCACACTAAGAGTTGGATCTCCTAAACTCATTAGACCTTTCTAGATAAAGCAGGAGGCATCTCTTTGCATCCAAAAATTTTAAATACCTTTCCTCTTCCGCATTCTTGGGGGGAGGAACAAAAACTAGGAAGAACTACCTCCTGGGACCTGTAAAAAAGCTGGAAGAAACTTTTGGCAAGTACAAAGGATCGGGCCTAATCACTACCCTGTCCTTTAAAATCCTCAGGAAAGGGCTTGTACATCAGAAATCCTTCTCCCTGACGTTCTAGCCAAAAGAAAGGTAATATTTAACCACCTTCAGACCGGACCATTTTGCTGGTAAATGACCAGAGGTCTTTTTACAATTTGGCACTGCGCTGCTTTAACTGGTAATTGCGCGGTCATGCAATGTTGTACCCGAACAAAATTTGCGTCCTTTTCTTCCCACAAATAGAGCTTTCTTTTGATGGTATTTGATTGCCTCTGCGATTTTTATTTTTTGCGATATAAACGTAAAAAAAACGCAAATTTTGAAAAAAAATGATATTTTCTACTTTTTGTTATTAGAAATATCCAATAAACTCAATTTTAGTCATACATTTAGGCCAAAATGTATTCAGCCACATGTCTTTGGTAAAAAAAAGTCAATAATTGTATATTTATTGGTTTGCGTAAAAGTTGTCACATCTACAAACTAAGGTACGTTTTCTGGAATTTACGCAGCTTTTAGTTTACGACTGCCTATCTCATTTCTTGAGGTGCTAAAATGGCAGAGCAGTATAAAACCCCCCCAAATGACCCCATTTTGGAAAGTAGACACCCTAAGGAAATTGATAAGTGGCATGTTGAGCCCATTGAATATTTTATTTTTTTGCCTCAAGCGATTGAATAATGACAAAAAATAATTTTTTTTTTTTTTTACACAAAGTTGTCACTAAATGATATATTGCTCACACATGCTATGGGCATATGTGAAATGACACCCCAAAATAAATTCTGCTGCTTCTCCTGAGTATGGGGATACCACATATGTGGGACTTTTTGGGAGCCTAGCCGCGTACGGGGCCCCGAAAACCAAGCACCGCCTTCAGGCTTTCTAAGGGCGTTACAGTTTTGAAGGCCATAAAATGCCAAGATGGCACAAACCCCCCCCCCCCAAATGACCCCATTTTGGAAAGTAGACACCCCTAAATTTAGGGATACACTAGTGAGACTAGGTAATAAATGGCGGGTGCCCTGAAACTATAAAAAAAATAACTAACCAACCAGCGTCACCTGTAACAGTTATATGGTGATCACTGGTGAAAGGGTTAACTAGGGGGCAATCAGGGGGCTTTATGCGGTAGTATATGGGGGTCCCTGGCGCTATAAAAAGCTGCGGCAAACCTAAATACCTACCTGCCTAACTAGCGTCACCTGTGACACTAATACAGTGATCAGAAAAACGATCGCTTATTAGGCTGGGTTCACACTGGAGCGATGCGGGAACGCCACGAATGCGCGGCGGGTTCCCGCATCACATGCCTCCCGGCAGCAGTTCACACTGCCCTATGCGAACTGCTGGGAGTGTCAGTGAAATGTTAATGACACCCCCAGATCAGTTCGCATATCGCAGTGCGATCTGCAAACTCGGATCGCATGGTGTGAACACCCATGCGATCCGATTCTGCTGCGGACCAAAAAAAGGGTCCCGTGCGAGTTTGCGGTGGGTGCGACACGAATTCAGCCATACTATCTGTATGGCTGAACTCGAATCGCACAGAGATCGGATGTGATTTGCACTGCAGTGCGGTGCGAATCACATTGGTTCTCATAAACCGCTGCAATGTGAACCCAGCCTTAGTGACACTGGCGACGGGGGTGATCACGGGGTTAAACCTTTATTGGGGGGGTTAGGGGGGTACCTTAGAACTAAAGGGGGCTAACCCTAACTGCCCTAACAGTTATTACAGTCACAAATGACACCAATGCAAAAAAAAAAAAAAAGCAATTGGTGTCACTGTGACTGGGGGGGCAGGGGTAATTGGGGGGTGATCGGGGGGTAAAGGGGGGGTGTGAGTGTGCCTGGCATGTTCTACTGTGTAGTGTAGTGCTTGTGCAACTCACCGATGCTCTCTCCTCGGTGCCGGAACGAAAAATACCGACACGGAGGAGAGAATACATCACTTCCTCTCCTGTGTTTACATTACAGGAGAGGAAGTGATGTCACCGGACATTTTCATTCGTCGGGAGCGATCGCGAGGGGGTGGCCATGAATGAATGGCCGTCCCCTCGTCCGGGATCGCTCCCGAACGAATACCGACCGCCGCAGGCACCGGGCGGGGGCCCGATCGGGCCCCTGACCCGCGGGCAGGCAAGGACGTACATGTAAGCCCTTATGCCTGCCTGTGCCATTCTGTCGACGTACATCGTCGTGCGGCGGTCGGCAAGTGGTTAAGGAAATCAATTTCAGTGAGGTCTCATGCAATGGCTCAAAGGAGTCCTAGTTAGAGCATTTAATACCAACGACAGATCCCAGGGAGGAATCTGATTAACAGCCCTGGGTTTAAGCCTAGTTCTGGCTGAAAGGAACCTCTTGACCAAAGGGGCCTCAGCTAGTCTTCTTTCTGCAAACAGACAGGGAGGGCAGCAACCTGAGCCCTAAGGGTGCTGACAAAGTCCTTTCTCCACTCCCCTCTAAAAAATGTAGTATATGAGTAGACAAATAATCCATTCCTGCCTTCTGCCAGGAAACAAGTTCTCTAGTCGTCTGTCCAGGACAGCACTAGAGAGATAGGCTCCACCTCCAGAGGCAGGAAACACAAACCAGATCTTTAAAGGGCGGTCTCCGTCCCTTCCCCTTCAGTCTTTGTGTTTCCTCCACCGGAGGAGGAGGCTGGATCAGGAGCTCTCCTTCCCCTGACGGTGGGATAGCCCATAAGAGACGGGGAAGGAGTTCTGGGTACCTGTTGTGGGTAACAGACATCTGAAGTCCTCTGGTCGGGTTGACAGCAGCTACGAACCGGCGTTCTCCTTCTGAAGCCCGGGGAGGGCTGTCGTTTCCCTGTCTTACAATAGGTTCAAAATTGGGCGCAAAGTCAGGCGGGGGGCGGGCACAGGCATCGAGTTCCAGCCTGTGGAACGCAGGCGGAGGATAGAGGACTTCCGGCAATCCACTACCGGTTCCGGGTCGCGCGGCGAGCGTGGACGTTCGGAACCTTGGCGGCTATTTTAAAAAGCCTCGGCCACATAGCGTTCGTGCTGCATCGCTTACAAAGAGAAAAGCCTCCAGGCGGTTAGGCAAGATTCCGAGCGAATATGGATGCAGTGGAGCCGAACCAGCTCAGGTAGGCAAACACAGAGGTGTCTTGTACCTACAGGGCTGGGAGAGAGGGGGGAGTGATGAACTAATCAATGCAAAGGCATTTTGAAATGGTCCAGGTGTGTTTTTCCTCCCTCCCTCTCTCAAACAGGATCCGGACTAAAGAGTCTTGCGAATCCTGTTAGTGGTTGGTGGGGTGCACATAGGTGTTTTGGTGAAGGCATTCTATTTTTGCTAAGGTTTCGCTGACGTTAGCTTGTCTGTTTTCCCTTCCTTCTTCTCTCCTTCTCTTGCCTTAGACTCTGCCCAAAGAACCAGAGAGGTCAGGGGGGAAGAAGAGATGTCCTTCATGTATGAGTAAATTAAAAGAAGGATGGTCTAAGCCCCTTTGTAAACCATGCATAGACAAATTGGTCTATAAGGAAGCTACAGGAGCTTGTAAGGATTTGATTTCTGGAGTACAGAAAGAAATGGAGTCCATCAAAGCGATGTTAGGGAACCTTGAAACCCCAAAACCAACCGCAGTTTCCCCTGCTTCCACCCCAGTGGAAGGTGACGAATCAGGGGAAGAGGAATTTGATTCTCTGGATGGCCTAAGTGAGGCGGCATCATCCAGAGATGTTCCTGTTCAAGGATCAAGCTCTCCCAGATACAGGCTCTCACTCGAGGAGGTTGATGCCTTATTGGGGGTGATCTATGAGACGCTCGAAATTAGAGAAGAGCCAGTCTCCCTGTCCTTGCATGACCGGATGTATCAAACCCTAAAGGCAGATTCAGTTAGGGTCTTTCCGGTTCATAGCACACTGATAGATTCGATCAAAAAAGAGTGGGAGGAGCCAGAGAAAAAGCTATTTTTTCCTAAAAGTATGAAGCGGAGATTCCCCTTCAGCGAGGACCCCTCTTGTGTTTGGAACAAAGTGCCCAAGGTAGACGCAGCTTTTTCCCAGTGTGCAAAATCAACAGACCTCGCCTTTGAGGACATGGGTGTTCTTAAGGAACCCATGGATAAAAAGATGGAGGTACTGCTGAAAAGGTCAAGGGAAGTAACCATGACTAATTTAAAACCTGCAATGGCCACGACAATAGTGGCTCGCAACTTGAAGGTCTGGCTGGAACAATTACAAGGCCATTTGGAAGGGGGGACCTCCAGAAAGGAAATTCTGGATTCTCTTCCTATGCTACATAAAGCAGCAGGTTATATAGCAGATGCCTCTGCAGAGTCTGTTAAATTGTTAGCCAGGACCGCTGCCCTCGTAAATTCATCTCGTAGGGCACTTTGGTTGAAGTCTTGGTCAGGCGACTCGGCCTCAAAAGTGAGGTTATGTGGCATCCCCTTTGAGGGAGACCTCTTGTTCGGACAGGATCTTGAGAAAGTCCTGGACCGTACTGCGGATAAAAAGAAGGCCTTTCCTGTCAAACCTAAAAAGGACTACAGGTAAACGCCTTTTTCGTCCTCAAAGACAGGGACAGTCACACGGACAGACCCCTAAAGAGTCAACCCCTAAGAAACAGTGGGTGGGAGGAAAACAGGAAGGCAATCTCTTTTCCTCTTCTAAAAAAACCACTAAATCCCAGTGACTTGGTTCCTGTGGGGGAAGACTGGGGCAGTTCTTCCCACAGTGGCAAAAGACTACCCCAAATTCTTTTATCCTGAGGATCATCAGGGAGGGTTACAAAATACAGTTCAAGCACATCCCACCTACAAGGATGTGTCTGACCAAGCCTCCCAAGGATCCCCAGAAAGCGACAGCTTTGCTGTCGTAAATTGGCGATTTAATAGACCAGAGGGTTCTAGTGCCAGTCCCGTCACAAGAAATAAACCACGGTTTCTATTCGCACGTGTTTGTAGTGAAGAAACCATCAGGCAAATTCCGGTTGATTTTGAATCTGAAGTTACTGAACAAGTGGGTAACTTACAAGAAATTCCGGATGGAAACAATTTTTACAGTGAGAACAGTACTCCCTCCAAATTGTTTCATGGCCTCTCTCGATCTAAGGGACGCATATCTACACATCCCGATCCGAGAAGACTCTCAGAAGTATTTGAGGATAGCGATTCTTTAGGGAGGGCAGATTCGATACCTCCAATTCAGGGCTCTGCCATTCGGTCTGTCTTCTTCTCCCAGGATATTTACCAAGGTCCTGGCAGAAGCGTTGGCCCCCCTAAGATTGAAAGGGATCGCTGTCATACCATACTTGGACGATCTTTTGTTCTTCGCCCCCTCAAATCTCCAACTGCAGGGAGATCTGAGGGTAGCCATCTCTTGCCTAAAAAGGCTGGGGTGGTTGGTAAACGAAGAAAAGTCGCACTTGATACCAACACAGGCCATACAGTATCTAGGTTTTCTGGTAGATTCAGTGTCACAGAAAGTCTTCCTCACAGGGGAAAAAGTAGAAAAGGTGAAAGAGACGGTAACCTTTTTGCAGTCCAATCGGACGATATCCATCCGATCAGCTATGGCAGGGTTGGGCCTGTTAGTAGCAACAATCCCTGTAGTTCCCTGGGCAAGAGCTCATTTCAGGTGCCTTCAGGCCAATATCCTGAACAGCTGGGACGGGACACAAGAATCCCTGGACGGGACTATCCATCTATCCTCAAAGACCAGAAGGTCTCTTTGGTGGTGGAAGAGGGAGGAGAACCTAGTACGGGGTCTATGGTGGTCTCCTCCAGTGTCTGTTCGCATTACCATGGATGCCAGTGCTTGGGGCTGGGGGGCCCACTTGGGGTCAAAAGTAGCCCAAGGCTGCTGGGGGAAGACACAGTCCCAGAGGTCGGCCAATTGGAGGGAGTTGCAGGCAATCTGGGAAGCCTTAAGGGTGTTTGCCAGGGATCTGAAGGACCACCATGTACAGGTCCTCTCGGACAGTATAGTGGCGGTTTCCTACCTAAACAAGCAGGGAGGAACAAGATGCCCGTCCTTGATCAAGCTAACAAGTACGATCATGCATTGGGCAGAAGAAAACCTAAAATCGGTTTCAGCGGTCCATCTAAAGGGGGTGGACAACCACCTGGCAGACTTTCTGAGTCGACACCGGGTGTACGAATCAGAATGGTCACTGAACAGGGAGAGTTTCCAGCTGATAGTGCACAAATGGGGTCTTCCGGAGGTGGACTTGTTCGCCAGGAAAGCGAACACCCAGGTCCCAGTATACTTCTCCCTAGAGAGGGAGGCAGGGGCAAAAGGGATAGACGCCTTGGCACAAAACTGGGCGTTTCGCACTTGCTACGCCTTCCCCCCTTTCAAACGAATTCCTCTAGTCCTGAGGAAGTTTTTGCAGGAACGGACCACATTGATACTGGTGGTTCCATATTGGCCGAAGAGACCATGGTTCTCAATGCTGCTGGGTCTGACAGACGAGCCTCCCCTCATACTGCCCGAGAGAGAGGATCTGCTGTCCCAGGGTCCAGTTCTGTTGCTAGAACTTCAGACCCTAAAGTTATCGGCCTGGCGTCTGAAGAGAGTCTCTTGAAGTCTAAGGGGCTCTCGGATAGGGTAATTAAAACACTCCTTTCTAGTAGAAAGAAAGTAACCCAAGCAATTTATGTTAAGTATTGGAAGGTTTTTTGTTTATGGTTGGACACTAAAAGGGTGTCTATAAGTATCCCGACGGTCTTGGAGTTTTTACAAGACGGTGTAGATAAGGGACTGGCCATCAGTACCTTAAAGGTACAAATTGCGCCCCGTCTGTTTTTTTGGACCAACCCCTGGCGGAAGACCCGCTAGTCAGCAGGTTTTTTAAGGGGTTGACCAGGATTAAACCTGTTCCTTTCAAAATTTTACCCAAATGGGACCTGTCAATTGTGTTACAAGGATGGGTGAAAAAGTCTCGGGAAGAAGAACTTTCTTTGAAATGGATCACGCTTAAAACAGTGTCCCTAGTGGCTATTTCCACAGCCAGACGCATTAGCGAGCTTCAGGCACTTTCGGTGAAAGAGCTGTTTTTACAAATTTTTGAAGATAGGCTGGTGTTGCGCAAGGACCCTGGGTTTTTGCCCAAAGTAGTGACAAAGTTCCATAGAACACAGGAAATTGTTTTACCTTCATTCTGTGGGTCCCCCACTAATCCTAAGGAGGTAGAGTTTAGCCAACTGGACGTGAGAGCCTGTGTCTTACAGTATCTGGAGATGTCAAAAAGCATCAGAAAATCAGATGCATTATTTGTTTTACATGCGGGTAAAAAATTGGGGTCACAAGCTTCAAAAAATACAATTGCAAGGTGGATCAAACAAGCTATTGTAGAAGCCTACAAAGGAATGAAAATGGAATGTCCTTTTTCCCCCATGGCTCACTCCACACGGGCACTATCGACCTCATGGGCAGAGCGAGCTGGAGCAACACCAGAGCAAATTTGTCAAGCAGCAACTTGGTCAAGCTACTCTACGCTTATGAAGCATTACAGATTGGACCTTATCTCAGCGCAAGACCAGGCATTTGGGAGAAAGGTCCTTCAAGCGGTAGTCCCCCCCCTAATATGGTAAGTTCTCGTTGATCCTCTCTAGTGCTGTCCTGGACAGACGACTAGAGAAAACGAGAGTTAGACTTACCGGTAACTCTGTTTCTAGGAGTCGTCCAGGACAGCATGGATTCCCTCCCTAAATGCTGTTATAATGCTGGACAAGTGTTTTTGTCGTTACAGAAGCCGTTTCCGGGGAAGTTCTCGGTTACAAGACTGAAGGGGAAGGGACGGAGACCGCCCTTTAAAGATCTGGTTTGTGTTTCCTGCCTCTGGAGGTGGAGCCTATCTCTCTAGTGCTGTCCTGGACGACTCCTAGAAACAGAGTTACCGGTAAGTCTAACTCTCGTTTTCCAAACTTTCGCATAGATCTTTGTTGTGACTAACGGCTGTCCAGAATAGTCTCAATAACCCTCTCTGAACACCCCCTTAGCTGTGAGATGCGCCACTCAGCCTCCAGGCCATCAAATGGAAGGTCTGAGGGTTTGGATGGATTACCGGCCCCGGACGGAAAAGATCCCTCCGCTCCGGCAGGGGCTGGTTCTACTGGGAGAGCTCTCAGCGAGGAGAACCAATGCCTCCTGGGCCACCAAGGGGCAATTATGATAACTTCTGCTTGATCCTGAAACAATCTTCCGAACTACCAGTGGTAAGAAAGGAAACGGAGGGAAGGCATAGGCTAGAGTGAAGTTTCAAGGGAAAGAGAGCGCATATGTCCCTAAGGACTCTGACTCTTTTTCCAGTGAGAAGAAAGCAGGTAGTTTCTTGTTGAGACTGGATGCAAAAAGATCCACTCTGGGAACACCCCACCTTAACATGATCTCATGAAGTGTGTCTTGATTCAGTTCCCAGCTGCTGCCACTGATGTTAACTCTGCTCAGATAGTCTGCCAGAACATTTGCTGTCCCACTGACGTGCACCACAAATAGGTGGGGATACTTTGATGTAGAGTTAGATGTATTCCTCGACCGGTTTCGCAGCCGTATGCCGCTTCCTCAAGAGGCGTCACCCTCAGTATCTATAAAGAGACATAGTCCTTAATAACATCACAAAATGTCATACTGCAGTACTAGATCAATTAGAGAAACAATTTTATGCAACTGGAGTATTTAGATAGAATCCTAGTGACTCATCCAAAGATTTCAACCCCCCCTCGTGACAGCAGGCGGCAATATTTGAGAAACCCTATTATAGGGGTGACCCGGGGGGGGGGGGGGGGGGGGTCATCCCTATATAGGGTGTCTCAAATATTGCTGCCTGCTGTCACAAAGGGTTGAAATCTTTGGGCGAGTCACTAGGATTCTATCTAAATACTCCAGTTGCATAAAATTGTTTCTCTAATTGATCTAGTACTGCAGTATGAAATTTTGTGATGTAATGTTATCAAGGACTAGGTCTCTTTATAGATATCGAAGGTGACGCCTCTTGAGGAAGCTGTATGAGCAGATTCAAAAATGTGATCCCAATGACACATAAATGCCTGAAGGGACCTGGAATGCAATTGGGCCCATGACACCCCTGGAATAGCTGCAGTCATTAAGCCCAA
The DNA here is from genome assembly GCF_037356315.1 of Lithobates pipiens. Taxonomy (NCBI): domain Eukaryota; kingdom Metazoa; phylum Chordata; class Amphibia; order Anura; family Ranidae; genus Lithobates; species Lithobates pipiens. The sequence continues at coordinate 191,018,874 of NW_027507903.1, forward strand.
TAACTGGCAAAAGGGAGGCCTGTGGGAGCAACATGAAGAAGTTCTGCACGGAGAGAAGAATCTTTAAAATCTTTTCTTCCAGAAGAAAAATCTTTTGGGCAACTGTGTCTATTAGGTAATCCAAAAAGGGCATTCTCTGGGAGTGTACAAGGCAAGACTTCTGCCGATTGACCTTGCACTCCAATTTCTGAAAGGTCCGTAAGATCAATGGCAGATCCTGAACAAGGCTCTCTTTCTCTCAGGCAAAGAACAAAATCACCTAAATATGGAACGATCGATACCCTCTGTATTCGAAAATAGGCCATGACTTTGCCCACGATTTTCATGAAGATCCTTGGTGCCGCCAAGACACCAAAAATTGAGGATCCTGAAAACTGCCAATGACTTGGACTGTTCTTTATGAGAACTGCAAATCTGAGGAACTTTTTACGGTTCTGGCAGATTGATACATGAAGGTAACCGTCCTGAAGATCCAGGGTCATCATGAACACTCCTGGTAATAACCGATTTCTTACAGAATAAATATTTTCCACCCGGAAGCGTCTGTAGACTATGAATCTGAGGCTTAAATTGATGACCATCTGAAACCCGCCAGAAGCCTCTCTTACCAGAAAGATGTGAGAGTAAAATCCTCAGAGTTTTTGATCTTCCGGAACAGGAGAAATAAACCCCTCCGTTTCTCACATTGCAATTAGATTCACCATAGCCTGCCGTCTTTCTTGGTGCCCCAGCAGATGGGTAAGAAAAAACCTCTGGAGTGGGGGCTATTGAATTCCAACCTGTAACCTTTTTCTATCATTTGGAGAATATAAGGATTGCTGGTAATCTCTGCCTATTTCTTGATGAAATGGGACAATCTCCCTCCTAACCCTGGATTGGCATCACTGGGGATTTTTGGTAGGGGCTGAAGGAGCAAAGAGTGCCCCCCCTTTTACTTGTCTTTGTTAAATGACTACTACTTCTTTGCCTGTTGGTCTTAAAATTAACTTTGCTCTGAAAGCCACAAAAAGGCCTCTTATTCTGGGGCTTATTCTTTTGAGAAGATGGAAACTGTTTACTCTTCTCCGAGGAACAAACTAGGACTTCCTCTAAGGAAGAGCCAAATAAGAGCTTGCCCTCAAAGGGTATGCCACAAAGTTTATTCTTGGAAGGTAAGATCACCTTCCCAAGATTTCAGCCAGATGGCTCAACTAGCTGAATTAAATGAGTGCTGATGTTCTGGCAACATATTTTACAATATGCTGCCACATCAGCCAAAAAAGCAACTGACTTGGCAATAAGGGGTAAAGCAGCCCTCAAAAAAGGAAGCGACAGGGTGTGGGTATTGTGGTGAAGTGGAGGCAGATGTGTGCAAAGGTCAGGAGGAGGGGTGGAAATTAGATGTTGTACAGCACAATCCTGGGGCCCCTCATCACACCGAGCCATCCCGGGGCCCCCCCGGCACTCTGTGCGACGAGCAATCCAGCCCCCCCCTGCACTCTGCGCGCAGTGCACCTGAGAAACAACTGGCCCTTTCAGGGCAACCATACTGCTGATGCGGCCCACAATGAAACAGAGTCTGACCCCTTCCCGGTCTAAAACATCCACTATCCAGTCTACTTGATGTTATGAATGCATACCTCCAAACTTTCTGAGATTGGAATGAGGGACACCTATTAGCAAATGTATGTAGACATGGGACACACGCCCTGCTTAACCGGTTCCCGACCAGCGCATGCCGATGTACGTCGACAGAATGGCACGGGCAGGCATATTGGCGTACATGTACTTCCAATCTTCAATGCCACCCTGCCATCGGGAGCGCGCTGGTCGGGACCCCCGTGAGTCCGGTCGCGGGACCCGATCGCCGCGGGCATACCCGTGATCGTCTCACGGGACGGCTGAATGGAGGAAATGCCGTGTAAACAGCATTTCTCCATTCTGCCTAGCAACTACTGACGCTGATCTCTGCTCCATGTGATTGGAGCAGAGATCAGTGTTCACTAAATGAAAGCCCAACCCCCCCACAGTTAGTAACACCCCTAGGAACACTTAACCCCTACACTGCCACCCACTGGTTAACCCCTTCACTGCCAGTGTCATTTACACAGGAATCACTGCATTTGTATAGCAGTGATTTCTGTATAAATGTATAAGTGATTTCTCCCAAAAATGTCCGATGGGTCCCCCACAATGTCGCAGTCACAATAAAAATCGCTGATCGCCGCCATTACTAGTAAAAAAAAAAAAAATTATTAATAAAAATGCTATAAAACTATCCCTATTTTGTAAATGCTATAACTTTTGCGCAAACCAATCAATAATCGCTTATTGCGATTTTTTTTACCAAAAATATGTAGAATACGTATCGGCCTAAACTGAGGGAAAAAAAAATGTTTTTTTTATATATTTTTGGGGGATATGCATTATAACAAAAAGTAAAAAATGTGTTTTTTTCAAAATTGTCGCTCTATTTTTGTTTATAGTGCAAAAAATAAAAACCACAGGGGTGATCAAATACCACCAAAAGAAAGCTCTATTTGTGGGAAAAAAAAGGACGTCAATTTTGTTTGGGAGCCACGTTGCACGACCGTGCAATTGTCAGTTAAAGCGTCGCAGTGCCGAATCGCAAAATGTGGTCTGGTCTTTGACCAGCAAAATGGTCCGGTCTGTAAGTGGTTAACCACTTGCTTACTGGGCACTTAAACCCCCCTCAGTCCCAGACCAATTTTCAGCTTTCAGCGCTGATGCACTTTGAATGACAATTGCGCGGGCATACAACACTGTACCCAAATGAAATTTTTATCATTTTTTCCCCACAAATAGAGCTTTCTTTTGGTGGTATTTAGTTACAGCTCGGAGTTTTATTTTTTGCTAAACAAACAAAAAAAGATGCAAAAAAAAAAAAAAAAAATCATGTTTTAATAGTTTGTTATAAAATTTTGCAAACGGGTCATTTTTATCCTTCATTGAAGTGCGCTGATTAGGCGGCACTGATAGGCTGCATTGGTGGGCACTGATGGGCTGCACTGGTGGGCACTGATGGGCTGCACTGGTGGGCACTGATGGGCTGCACTGGTGGGCACTGATGGGCTGCACTGGTGGGCACTGATAGGCATAGTTAAGGCGGCACTAATAGGCACAAAAAAGGCGGCACCGATGGGCACAGATAAGGCGGCACTGATGGGCAAAGATAAGATGGCACGGATGGGTGGCAAGGATGGGCAATGATAGGTACCACTGATAGATGGGACTGATGGGCACTGATAGGTGGCACTGATAGGTGGCTCTGATAGGTGGCACTGCTGGGCACTGATGGGCGGCACTGGGGTGCAGCACCTTTGAGGCAGATTGTGGGCACTGTGGGTGGCACTGCTGGGTGGCACTGACGGGGGGCACTTACTTTTTATTAGGGTGGCACTGCAGGGGGCAGGTGGGCGCTTGCATTGCTGGCCATGATCAGGACTGATGTCCCGATCACGGCCGCCGGTGATCGGCTTTTTTTTTTTCTCCTCGCGCTGACAGCGCGAGGAGGAATACTAGCTGATTACCGGCTCAGTTATATCACCTGATCAGCTGTCATTGGCTGACAGCTGATCACGTGATAAGGGGTCGGGATCGACCCCTTGCACGGATCGGTGATCTCATGGACTCGCCGATCACAGGGCGCGCAGGCCGCTCGTACACGGGACTACGTCAATAGACGTAGTCCCGGAAAAGGAGATCCGCGCTGTAGCCGTCATTTGGCTATAGCGCGGATCTCAAGTGGTTAAAGGAGAATAGCATAAAAAAATAAAGAATATAATAATTATTGGTTAAGCCCACAAGTGCTTTTTTTTTATCACTACTATTCTTTTATATTGACTTTTGCACAATTTGCAAATGCACCAATTTAGAAATTGGATGAAAGGTTTAGCACTTTAACCACTTGCCGCCCGCCCTATTACAAATTGACGGCGGCAAAGTGGTTTCATTATCCTAACCGGACGTCATATGACGTGATTAGGATAATAAGCCGCTGCGCGCCCCCGGGGGCGCGCATCGCGGCGATCGTTGTTGCTGGGTGTCAGTCTGACACCCGGCAACTACGATCTCGGTAAAGAGTCTCCGACGGAGACTCTTTACCATGTGATCAGCCGTGTCCAATCACGGCTGATCACAGTGTAAATGGGAAGAGCCGGTGATCGGCTTTCCCTCACTCGCGTCTGTCAGACGCGAGTAGAGGAGAGCCGATCGGCTGCTCCTCTGACAGGGGGGGTCTGTGCTGATCGATTATCAGCACAGCCCCCCCGAGGATGCCCACACTGGACCACCAGGGACACCACTAGACCACCAGGGAAAAGGTAATAACAATCCATAATCCTCCCTAGACCACCAGGGTGCCAGTCAGCACAATGGGTGCCAATCAGTGCCCATAATGGATGCCAATCAGTGGCCACAATGGGCATCACTGATTGGCATGCATTATTGTTTGGCACTGATTGGCATCCATTACTATAACACCGATGCCGCCTATGAGTGCCCACCTGTGCCGCCTATGAGTGCCCACCTGTGCCGCCTATGAGTGCCCACCTGTGCCGCCTATGAGTGCCCACCTGTGCCGCCTATGAGTGCCCACCTGTGCCGCCTATGAGTGCCCACCTGTGCCGCCTATCCATGCCCACCTGTGCCGCCTATCCATGCCCACCTGTGCCGCCTATCCATGCCCATCCGTGCCGCCCATCCGTGCCAGCTATCAGTGCCAATTTGTGCCACCTATCAGTGTCCGTCCGTGTCGCCCATCCGTGTCGCCCATCCGTGTCGCTCATCAGTGCCGCCTATCAGTGCCACTTCATTGGTGCCACATTGGTGCCCATCAGTGCCACCTTATCAGTGCCCATCAGTGTAGCCCCATCAGTGCCCATCAGTGAAGGAGAAAACATACTTATTTACAAAGTTTTGAAACTGAAACAAAAAAAAACATTTTTTTTTTCAAAATTTTCGGTACTTTTTTATTTGTAGCGCAAAAAATAAAAACCGTAGAGGTGATCAAATACCACCAAAAGAAAGCTCTATTTGTGGGAAAAAAATTATAAAAATTTCATTTGGGTACAGTGTAGCATGACCGCGCAATTGTCATTCAAAGTGCGACAGCGCTGAAAGCTCAAAATTGGTCTGGGCAGGAAGGTGTTTAAGTGCCCTGTATTGAAGTGGTTAACCACTTAAGGACTGAGCCTCTTACTGAGATTTGTTGTTTACAAGTTAAAAACAGTTTTTTTTTGCTAGAAAATTACTTAGAACCACCAAACATTATACATTTTTTTTCTAACACCCTAGAGAATAAAAAGGTGGTCGTTGCAATACTCTGTCACACAGTGTTTGAGCAGCGGTCTTACAAGCGCAATTTTTTGGGGGGGAAAAATACACTTTTTTTAATTAAAAAAATAAGACAACAGTAAAGTTAGCCCATTTTTTTTTTTATATTGTGAAAGATAATGTTATGCCGAGTAAATTGATACCCAATATGTCACGCTTCAAAATTGCATCCGCTCGTGGAATGGCGACAAACTTTTACCATTAAAAATCTCCATAGGCGACGTTTAAAAAATTCTACAGGTTGCATGTTTTGAGTTACAGAGGAGGGCTACAATTATTGCTCTCGCTTTAACGATTGCGGCGATACCTCACATGTGTGGTTTGAACACTGTTTTCATATGCCACTACTCACATATGCGTTCACTTCTGCACATCAACGCGTCAGAACAGGGCGCGTTAAAAAAAAAAAAAAAAAAAAAAAGGGGGGGGGGGGTTTTCTTATTTATTTTACCTTTTATTTTTATACTTTAAAAAAATACAAATAATTAAAAAGTCACTTTTATTCCTATTACAAGGAATGTAAACATCCCTTGCAATAGAAAAAAAAAAAAAAAAAGCATGACGGGGCCTCTTAAATATGAGCTCTGGGGTCAAAAAGACCTCAGATCTCATATTTAGACTAAAATGCTATAGAAAAAAAAAAAGTTGGTCATTAAAAAATAAAATAAAATAAAATAAATGGCCCTTTAACCACTTTCAGACCGGACCAATTTGCTGGTCAAAGACCAGACCACTTTTTGCGATTTGGCACTGCGTCGCTTTAACTGACAATTGCGCGGTCGTGCGACATGGCTCCCAAACAAAATTGACGTCCTTTTTTTCCCACAAATAGAGCTTTCTTTTGGTGGTATTTGATCACCACTGCGGTTTTAATTTTTTGGGCTATAAACAAAAATAGAGCGACAATTTTGAAAAAAACGCAATATTTTTTACTTTTTGTTATAATAAATATCCCCCAAAAATATATAAAAAACATTTTTTGCCCTCAGTTTAGGCCGATACGTATTCTTCTACATATTTTTGGTAAAAAAAAATCGCAATAAGCGATTATTGATTGGTTTGCGCAAAAGTTATAGCATTTACAAAATAGGGATAGTTTTATAGCATTTTTATTAATAATTTTTTTTTTTTTTTACTAGTAATGGCGGCGATCAGCGATTTTTATTGTGACTGCGACATTGTGGGGGACCCATCGGACATTTTTGGGAGAAATCACTTATACATTTATACAGAAATCACTGCTATACAAATGCAGTGATTCCTGTGTAAATGACACTGGCAGTGAAGGGGTTAACCAGTGGGTGGCAGTGTAGGGGTTAAGTGTTCCTAGGGGTGTTACTAACTGTGGGGGGGGGGGTTGGGCTTTCATTTAGTGAACACTGATCTCTGCTCCAATCACATGGAGCAGAAATCAGCGTCACTAGTTGCTAGGCAGAATGAAGAAATGCTGTTTACAACGGCATTTCTTCATTTGGCCGCTCCGTGAGACGATCGCGGGGATGTCCGCGGCGATCGAGTCCGCGGGTCCCGCGACCGGACTCACGGGGGTCCCGACCAGCACGGGAGCGCGCCGCGCTCCCGATGGCAGGGCGGCAAATTTAAAGGGACGTACCTGTACGCCCATTTGCCTGCCCGTGCCATTCTGTCGACGTACATCGTCGTGCGCTGGTCGGGAAGTGGTTAAGAGCTGTGGGCGGAAATTACGTTTTGACATCGCTTCCACCCAGCAATTGTATGGAGACGCTCGTCTCCATACTGAGCTAGCAAGAGGACACGATGGCTTCCGCCCAACGGCTCTGGTAAGTGGAGGGCACCGGATCACGGCGCTGGCGATAGACGTGATCTCGCGGTGAATCCTCCGCAGAGACCACTTTTTATCTTGTAGCAAATTGCCCACTGAAAAGGAGCTAACTGCTGCCATAACAACAATATCCTCCTTCAAACAGCTGCTGTAAACCTGCGGCGGGCGGTCTGTAAGTGGTTAAAACACTTTTTGAGAGACAAGTAGTGCATTTTATATACAACTATATAGATTATCTCAAAATGAGGGACAGAAAGACATTACTCCAAATCAGGGACAGTTGGGAGCTATGCCTACCCAATCTACTTGAATGTTATGAATGGAGTGGCGGTAATGTCCGCTCACACTGGGAGGACATCTCACCTATCAGCTGGGAATAAAACTTGGACACCTCCAACACAGAGCCCACCAACACTGCCGGAGCGGACAGGAGACTGAGGAAGATCGGGCCAAGGAAGGTCCTGGGGACCACCCCGGGGAACTCATGGTGATCGTACTGTACAAGGGGGAGACAAACAGGAGGGATTAGTATGTCATCCGTACACAGCTCCCCCTCCCCTCCCCCGTCACCACATTACCTGCTCCAAGTCCAGCCTATGATACAGGAGGTCATGGGCGGCCTGTAAGTTAAAGCTCTCCTCCACCTTACTGTACGGACACACGGCCAGATGTACGAACGCCACGGCCAGGTAGAGGAGCAGGAGAGCGTGCCCGCCACTTCTCCCCTTCACCGCCATATCGGATGGAGGAGCAGCACGCCCCCTACCGGCGTCATAGGCTGCTACAGCTATTCTAGCCGGGAGCCTTGCTTCTATACTCAGAACAGACTGAGGTGACCAGCCTCTTCTATACCCAACACAGCCTGAAGTGACTGGCCTTTCCTATCTATACCCAGCACAGCCTGAAGTGACTGGCCTTTCCTATCTATACCCAGCACAGCCTGAGGTGACCGGCCTTTCCTATACCCAGCACAGCCTGAAATGACCGGCCTCTTCTATCTATACCCAGCACAGCCTGAGGTGACCGGCCTTTCCTATACCCAGCACAGCCTGAAATGACCGGCCTCTTCTATCTATACCCAGCACAGCCTGAGGTGACCGGCCTTTCTTATCTCTACCCAGCACAGCCTGAGGTGACCGGCCTTTCCTATACCCAGCACAGCCTGAAATGACCGGCCTCTTCTATCTATACCCAGCACAGCCTGAGGTGACCGGCCTTTCTTATCTCTACCCAGCACAGCCTGAGGTGACCGGACTTCTTATCTTCACGTTGGCTTATAGCTGTACCCGGCTACACACACATAGCACATCCTCTGCCTGCCACCCTCACACCGCTACAAGACATTAGACAAGTACACCGTACGCGTGGGGAGCTGATTGGCTCGAGCGTGGCGGCAGCGGATTCGTCCACATACTGAAAAGTTGTCCCGTGCAGCCAATCACCGTGCAGGGAGGGCAGATACGGAAGTGACAGGCCGGCTTGGAAGGGTAGAATGTAATGTGTCCGCAGTGAGTACTGTCAGGGTAGGAGCTGTGTGCCGGTCCTGTACACCTGAGTGTTGTATGGGTGCCCCCTGTGCACCACTAGTTCCCCTCCTGTAATATGGCTGTGAGAGGAAAGACTGGGAGCGCTGTGTCCATACACCTGACCCCCTGGCTCCTCATTGTACTCTTCTTCATCTGTACAGCTGCTAAGAAGGAGCCGTGTGACACGTGTAGGAGGCTGGTGAACAGGTTCCATGAGGTAAACAATCTCCTTCTGCTGTGGGCTGTGTAGAGGATTGTACACACTATGGGGGAGATTTACTAAAACTGGAGAGTGAAAAATCTGGTGGAGTTGTGCATGGCAGCCAAACAGCTTCTAAATTCAGCTTGTTAAATTAAGTTTTGGCAATAAAACCTGGAAGCTGATTGGTTTCTATGCAAAGCTGCACCAGATTTTGAACCCTCCCATTTTTAGTAAATTTGCCGCTGTGTGTCTATTTACTTCATGTCAGTGAGTAGGCTCATCTATTATCTGCACCATGTGTTTTCTTTACTGATCAACTGTTTACAAATAAGGATGAGCTCCGGTGTGTTTGTAAACGGCACGTGCAGCGCCCGCTAGGAAGTTGTCACTGCGGAGCGCTAATCATAGGCAATAAGGATGAGCTCCGGCGTGTTCATAAACAGCACGTGCAGCGCCCGCCAGGAAGTTGGCACTGCGGAGCGCTAATCATAGACAATGAGTAAGAATGAGCTCCGGCGTGTATTCGCACACCCCACCTGCAGAGCCAGGAAGTCAACGCAGCGCTGCGTTAATCAGTGAGACATTGCCCCGATGTGCGCCTGCAGAGATCGGGAAATGTCTCACTGCCTGTGATTAGCGCTTCACTAACTTCCTGGAAGGCTCTGCACATGGAGTGTGCGAACACGCCGGAACTCATCCTTAGCAATGAGACATTGTCCCAATGCACGGCTGCGGAGATCGGGAAATGTCTCACTGCTGGTGATTAGCGATCCCCGGTGCCGACTTCCTGGCGGGTGCTGCACGTGCTGTTTGCGAACACGCCTGAGCTCATCCTTATTTACAATCATATGACTGGGGCTTGGACAGGCTTCTGTCACATAAGCGTTTTCTTTCCTTAATGTAAACATAGAAAAAGTGTCTTCTAGCTGAACTCCAGGGTTTATTTGTATTGGTCCAGCTTGGCCCAGTGTAAGTATACATATCTCCTACCTGATGGGCTGCTGGGGAAGCTGACAGTAAAGTTGGATACACACTATACAATTTTCTGTAGATTTCTTTTTTTTATCCTGCAGATTTAACAAACCATGTAATATGATGTCAAGCCTCGATTTGTTTTGATTTGTATGCAATCAGGCAGTCCCTTGCACTACATGGTTTTGGTAAATCTAAAGGAAATCAGACAACAAAAGTTGTATAGTGTGTATGGGCTCTTAGTAGTAGTCAGCATTACTACAGTGATCTCCCGGGTACTGTTCTGATTCAGATGCACTGAAAATAATAGATGTTCTGTGAATGGTGGCGGTGCCACCCCTGTGGCAAAACAAATATTCATCTTCTTCTTTCCACCATTTTTTTTTTTTAATATTCATAGCAAACAGATACAGTGTGTATCCTGCATACAGCCTGCTTGGATTTTTTTTATAGGTTAAAACTGAAATTTTGGAATGACCCGTATTGCACAGTTACATAAACTTTCCACAATGTAAGCATGCATTAGGCTTGGTTCATACTCCTGCGACTTGGGATCCGACTTTTAGAGCCAGAGAGGCAGGGTATGTGAAATGCAATGTATCTCTATAAAAGCCGCTCCAATTGGCACTGCAAAGTCGCCGCAATTTCAGAAAATGTTCCTGTATTACTTTGATCTGACTTTGATCTGATCCGGCTTCGATGCCAGAGAGTGTAAGGCTCAGTTTACACGGCTGTGCGATGGCAATGTTGTATGACTTTGCCCTGCAACTTCTTTCTGACTTGGATGCTATTTAGGAGCCTGTACAAGGGCTGAAATCGCACCCAAGTCAGACCAAAGTAGTGCAGGAACCTTTTCTAAAGTCTGAGAGACTTGTGTAGTATCAGCTAAGACGGCTCTCATAGGGAAACATTGAATTTGACAGGTCATCCGACTTGGGTCTCACAAGTTGGATCCCATGTCACAGCAGTGTGAACCGAGCCTCGAAGTTGGACTCCAAAGTTGCCCTGAAAATCGTGCAACATTGGAGTCAGCTAGTGTGAACTGAGCCTTACTCGTATCTGATCCCTGGGGAAGCTGAATCATTCATTCCTTTTGCTTTAACGTAAATAATTTCAGGAACACTGTATACAGTATTTTGCAATTTGAAGCACATTTTATGTCTTTTTTTTGTTTTCTTATGAATTAAAAAGCAGAAGATTAATATTACTGTTTTGCTGGCCCTCAGCCTGTGATTCTTGAGGCTTGTGTATGCACATTCAGTTTGTGTAGTGTTCAATAGTTTGAAGAATAATGCCATTCAAATCTGATTATTTAGTTTGAATGAACTATGGCTTAAAAGCTAAGTTCACCTTTAAAAAATAAATAAAATATGCACATATTTTGCAGGAATTTTTTTTTTTATTTTTTTTTTCCCACAGGAGCCTGCAGAGCATTTCAGCAATGATCAGTGGATTGTGGGTACAATGTCGGGCTCCTGCAGATGCTTCCTCCATCTTTTGTAGGGGTTTACTGCAGAAGGTGTCAGAGATTTTAAAGTGGTTGTAAATGCAATAATAAAAAAAAAAAAACAGATTTATACTTGCACATTGCACAGAATTGCACAGAGCAGCCCTGAACCTCCCACCAGTGCTTGTTGCAACTCCTCTCTGGCAAGTGCCCCCATGATAAGCCCCTGTATGGGCTTGCCCCGAAGCCTCGCTGTCTGCTTCTGTAAACACAGACAACAGGCCCTGGCATCCTCATCCCTGGCTTTGACTGACAGCAGTAGGAGCCAATGGCTCCAATTGCTTCAGCAAAGCCTGTGAGACATGAAAGTGAGGGGGAGAAGAGCTGCAGACGTGCACAGCACTGGATCAAAGGAGGACTCAGGTAAGTGGGGGGGGGGGGGATGCAAATTCCTAAAAAAAAAAGTATTTTATTTTTTACCTTAATGCAAGGATTGCATTAAGGTAAAAAAAAATGTAGGCATTTTTACCACTTTAACCACTTACAGACCGCACCAATTTGCTGGTCAAAGACCAGACCACTTTTTGCGATTCGGCACTGCGTCGCTTTAACTGACAATTGCGCGGTCGTGCAACGTGGCTCCCAAACAAAATTGACGTCCTTTTTTTTTCCACAAATAGAGCTTTCTTTTGGTGGTATTTGATCACCCCTGCGGTTTTTATTTTTTGCGCTATAAACAAAAATAGAGCGACAATTTTGAAAAAAACGCATTATTTTTTACTTTTTGTTATAATAAATATCCCCCAAAAATATATAAAAAAACATTTTTTTCCCTCAGTTTAGGCCGATACGTATTCTTCTACATATTTTTGGTAAAAAAAAAATCACAATAAGCGATTATTGATTGGTTTGCGCAAAAGTTATAGCGTTTACAAAATGGGGATAGTTTTATAGCATTTTTATTAATAATTTTTTATTGTTTTTTCTTTTACTAGTAATGGCGGCGATCAGCAATTTTTATTGTGACTGCGACATTGTGGGGGACCCATCGGACATTTTTGACACATTTTTGGGACCATTGTCCTTTATACAGTAATCAGTGCTATATAAATGCAGTGATTCCTGTGTAAATGACACTGGCAGTGTAGGGGTTAAGTGTTCCTAGGGGTGTGTTACTAACTGTGGGGGGGGTAGGGCTTTCATTTAGTTAACACTGATCTCTGCTCCAATCACATGGAGCAGAGATCAGCGTCACTAGTTGCTAGGCAGAATGAAGAAATGCTGTTTACAACGGCATTTCTTCATTTGGCCGCTCCGTGAGACGATCGCGGGGATGCCCGCGGCGATCGAGTCCGCGGGTCCCGCGACCGGACTCACGGGGGTCCCGACCAGCCGATGGCAGGGCGGCAAATTTAAAGGGACGTACATGCACACCCATTTGCCTGCCTGTGCCATTCTGTCGACGTACATCGTCGTGCGCTGGTCGGCAAGTGGTTAAATGCAGGCTGGGTTCACACTGATGTGAATTGGATGCGAATTTCTCTGCATCCAATTCGCATGACAGGAGAGTGTGCCCGGCTGTCAATGGAGCCGGTTCACACAGCTCTGTGGCTGTCACGGAGCAGATTGCACAGGGGTCCTGTTTGTCTTTCGCTCTGTTTTAGGTGCGAATTCAAGCAAAAATTGGAGCCTGATTCGTCCCTGAAATGGAGAACAGGGATGCACCGGACTCCTGCTGTGAGCCACATCTGAAGATCGTGTAAACCCTCTCTTAAAACAAAAAAAACACCCTGCAGGATAAAGGCACAGTGAATAGCATGCACCGTAGACATTGGTGCCCATTTTTTGGAAAATATCTCCTTGACTGTGTGGGTTAAGGAGATATTTCTTGCACCTCCAGGTAAGCCTTAGGCCGCGTACACACGCGCGGACTGTTGGCCCAACTTTGTCCGTCCAACAGTTTGAGCGAACAGTCCGCTCAAACTTAGCATGGACGGACATGGCCACACACGACGAACGAACAGTTTACTGAAACCGTGCACGATGACGTGAACGGCACGTACGACGGGACGCAAAATACGACGTCCTATACACTGCATTATAACTTTCGGCTTGAAAATCCTTTCTGAGCATGCGCAGAACTTAGTTTGACGAACAAGCCTACACACGGGCGGACTGTTCGTTGAAACAAGGTTTCAGCGGACAGTTTTTCGGAATTTCCGTAAAACCTTGTCCGTCCAACTGTCCGCTGAAACTGTCCGCTGAAAGCCCACACACGAGCGGACTGTCCGCCCAAACACTGTTCAGCGGACAAGGTTGGGCCAACAGTCCGCGCGTGTGTACGCGGCCTTAATCTAGGCCAGTGATGGCGAACCTTGGCACCCCAGATGTTTTTGAACTACATTTTCCATGATGCTCATGCACTCTGCAGTGTAGTTGAGCATCATGGGAAATGTAGTTCAAAAACATCTGGGTTGCCAAGGTTCGCCATCACTGATCTAGGCTTACTTGTAGGTTAAAGTGGTCTGTAAGGGTTTACAACCACTTTAAAGGATAAGTTCACCTTTCGTAACACATTACACTCATGTTCAGGGTGTAACATGTTATGAATGGACTGGCCCCTGCACTTCCCTGAGTCCCCGATCTGACAGCTAGCGGGGATCTTCTCCACCAGCCCCCCCCCCCTCCCCCTGCTAGCTGTCGCAAATTTAAAAGAATGTGTCCGTGGCCCGGACGCTTCACTCATTCATAGTGTCATGTGTATGGAAAATTGCAAGGTCTTGCAGCCTTTGCGTCTGTCAGCTTGTAGTTTTCAATCTACCACCACTGTGGAGAACCATTGTAGTTCATTCTCTCTTCTTGTCCGATTGTATCTGCTTGCTCATACAGCATGTATGGGCACACGGATACACACTGACGGATCTGCTGGAGACCTGCATGGTACCAGCAATTTGCTGATTGCTGGTGCAATGCTTTACAGGCTCAAAAAAGAAGAAAAAAAAAACTTTTCTTTTTTTTTTTTTATAAATAATGTGCATTTATTATTTTCTCCCTTTTTTAAAAGTGAACTTATCCTTTTAAATTGGTATTAAAATCGGTAGCAAAAAAGTATTACATTTCAGCGCACTAATTCTTAGGTGTGGTGTGATTGAGATAGATAGGTTATATAAAAATAATGTTCTTTTTTTTCTCCCCTTTATCTTCATCTGGTTATTCGGCCAAGAAGCCTGTTATTTTTCAACTTTAAAAGACCAAGCTGTCCAGACAAAGTGACAGGTAGAGGGTTGAAACAAACCATTTACCACTGACAGGTGTGCTTACAATAGTCAGCTTTTATTAATTTATGTAAAACTGTTATCCTATAAGTAAAAAATAAAAATAAAAAAATGTTTGCTATAACTGCTAATATATTAATAGCTGGAGTTCAGTTTCAAATTGTTAGTCAAAGTAATCTAAATCTGTTAGTCTAACACTACCTTCTCCCCAGACTGAGAATGCTGCTGTCCAAAGATGTGTGCTTTACTACTTCATACAATGTGGCAGCATCCAAGGATAGGAAGTATAGCCATGCAGCCATCCCATCTAAGGATCTATTCACACCAGATGCAGTAAGACTGCATTGGGCAGCTATTTTGTCTCGATCCCACTGCAAGACAAGGCCTTGTCTTATATCTGGTCGGTTCACATGACAGCATTTGGCAGTTATCTGACATACTGGGATTGATTTAGTAAAGGCAATAAGGCTGTTTGCTGCAAGGGTACCTTACTTGTTGGGTGGACATTGAAGGTTTTATAAGCTTAGTCCTAAAGCGCCCTAAGATTTATGACTAAGGGCAATTATAGGAAGAATCTTATCTGGAGAGTAATTGCTTCAAAGGTCTTCCAAGAATGGGTTGACATAAAACAATGTTGCAGCAAACTGCAACTGAAAACTCAGATCATATTTAAAAATGTGCACTTTTATTTTATGAACTTTGCTAAAAAAAAGTCTGTCACTATGCTACAATGTGCTCTTGTGCAGCCTGCAAATTTGTGGCAAAGCGATAATGTTGAATTTGAGAAGAAAGATGACACCATCAACAAATGACCATAATCTTCCAAACTTATTGAGCACTAAGTAAAATACATATTTCTTTAATGTTTTTAGATAAATTAGGCAAAGTTTTTTTTTTTGCCAAGGAACTTACAGGGTCAGAAAATACTCTGTCTCTCTATTCGGGAAAAGGTTACAAACACAGGGCCCAGAACAGATGTCTGCTTTGCTTACTCCTTGTTTCATAGTTTCATAGTTAGTTAGGTTGAATAAAGACACCAGTTCAACCTGAGTGAGTGTCTACAATTGTCCCTATCCCTGTACATTGCACACTCACATTGGTCCCTACCCTCAAGGAGCCCACAATCCAAGGTCCCCATGCATATACTAGGGACAATTTTGGACAGAAGCCAATTAACCTACCTGCATGTCTTTGGATTGTGGGAGGAAACCGGAGGAACCCACGCAGGCACAGCGAGAACATGCAAACTCCAGGCAGGTAGTGTCGTGTTTGGGATTCGAACCAGCGACCCTTCTTACTGCTAGGTGAGAGTGCTAACCACTACACCACTGTACTGGAAGGTGTAACCAAAATTGTAACCATTCTTTTCCTAAGCATAGTTGTGGAGAATCCAGGTTACATTCACAGCAGAGTCACCTGGATAACAGAGTGCAGGATCCACATTTTGTATACCCAACCACTTTGTTGACATGCAATTTCTACAATTAAAAATTCTCGTGAAGTTTCTCAAGCTCCCTGTAAATAAGGCTGCATTTAATATTGGCAATTTTCAGAGGCCTCGTCACCCACAAATACAAATCCGTAGAAGAGATTCATTGTTAATGGCCATGGCCTGTCTCTTGGAATATTTAGCTGGTTATTCCATAACCACCGACCAAGCTAGTATTGATTAATTATGGTAAAATCACTGGTTCTTCCATAAGACCCCCAATAATAATAGTGAAACAGTGGTCTGCATCTACCTCCACCAGCAGGGCCAAAGCAAATTTTTTTTTTTTTTTTGTTTAGATCCTGTCCTTTGTCCTCACTGGGAAATCACCAGCCAGACATGTCAATGGCTCCCTTAGATTTGGAAAGTTGCATAGTTGCTAGAACAGGTCCACAATCATTTTGCTTCCATGGTCCCGGCATCACTATTTTTCTAAAGTTTCTCTATATCGCCTTGCATGTTCACCGAATGAGATAGTAGATGGTGGATTTGCCCAGTTGAAATTCAAATGGCTTGTAAACTAAAATAAAAGGGTTTATTTCTAAAAACTGAGTATTTGTGTCTCTGCAATTTAAATGTTGAAAGCACACTGGAGAAGCATTGAAGTTGTATATTGCCTTTTCTTCTTGCTCCCCCTTTTCCATGAAGCTGTGAAATGCCACCCATTATCTCATCCTATACCAATTGCAACATTGTGGTATTGGCCTATTGTACACAGCCAAACTTGATCTTGCAGACTGACAGATAGTCCAGGCCTGACTGTCACTGGTCAGGAGCTCTCGCCAAATGTATTGCTGAGGCAATGAATCTACCTGATTAGGCTGGACTATCTGCACTATAAAACTGTGGGCTGCTCACCCTTCTCCCTCCTCCTCCTCTTGTGCCTTCAGTGAAGTTACAGCCCCATCAGAGCTGCTTTTATGCCGCGTACACACGACCGGACTTTTCGAGGGACTAGGTCTGACAGACTTTCAACGGAGTTCTGACGGACCTTCCGAATGAACGGACTTGGCCACACACAATCACACCAAAGTCCAACGGATTCGAACGTGATGACGCATGACTGGACTAGAATAAGGAAGTTCATAGCCAGTAGCCAATAGCTGCCCTCGCATCGGTTTTTGTCCGTCGGACTAGCATACACATGAGCGGATTTCTCGGTAGGAACTGGGTCCGGCGGAGCTCTGGCGGAAAAATTTGAAACATGTTCCATTTCTAAAGTCTGTCAGACTTTTGCAAATCAAAAGTCCGCTGCAGCCCACACACGATCGAATGGTCTGCCGGAATCATTCCGTTTGACTTTTAAAGTTGAAAAGTCCGGTCGTGTGTGCGCGGCATTAGTGATGTAAAGACATTTAAAGTAACATTACATACAGTCTTTTTCCTTTAATGAAGGAATCAAATAATGATTGCATTAGAAACCCTGAAACAAAGCTAGTTAAAATGCTGGTAGGTAGCCCTCCACAATGTCCTGCACCACCCTGTTGCTCATTCCTTTAAACCTGCAACTCCAGATCAAAATGATCTTTTTCCCTGTTCCTGATCCTCTGCTTTTAGAGAATATGATGGCTGTCTGGCTAGAATTGTAAAAGTGATCCACACTATGGTGTTGATTTACTAAAACCAGAGAGTGCAAAATCTTGTGCAGCTCTGCATGGAAATCAATCAGCTTCCATTTTTCTGTCAAAACTTAATTGAACAAGCTGAATGTAGAGGCTGAATGGCTGTCATGCACAGCTGCACCAGATTTTGCCTCTCCAGTTTTATTAAATCAACCCCTATGGGCCATATACACCTTCTCATCCCACCTCTACTCCTGCAGTTTTTACTTTTTTCTTTTTATGGATAGTTAATTTTATTGCTTTTTATTTTTGTTCTTTATCACTCTGTGATATTATGCTGCATCATTTGTGTCTTTATTGGCTACAGTGTGTTTCTATGCAGCTTTTAAAAAAAGATGCATGGAAATTATGTCTATAGCGATGCCCTAGGCACACTGGCTACAGGGTTGGGACATTAATGAGATGTTCAATGAACATCTAACATAGTTGTCATTTTTGAAGGATGTAATTTCTGTTCTACCTGTTTTTGACACTGTCATCAGCAGCACCACTGGTGACTGGAGCATACTCCCTTAACGCTGTGAAAGGGTCATGGGAATCCCCACCCTTCTTCATCTACTTCAACAGTAGGCATTCTGCATCTTATTTTAGGAAAGCTCTGTATGCTCGGCTATGGTTGAGCCATTTGTTATACTTTATACTCCTTCCTTGGGGCACCATGAGCCCACTCCCATTTTTATCTCTGTATAGCCTTACCCAGAATGTGCCAAATTAACCCATTGTTTGCAATCCTTCCTTGGGGCACCTCCTGACCTACAAGGTTGACCGAAACCAGTCTACTGTTCTCTTTCCAAGTTAGGATCTGACCTTTCGTTGACTTCCTGAAGCACTTGACACTGCCCAAAACACTGGTCTTCGTGCACACCCTAGTGATTTTACTTGGCATCCCCATTGTGGAACACTCAGGAGACTCTTCTGATGAAGGTATGTTTTCTGGACTCTTGCAGTTTGCACCCTTCTGATGGCCCTGTTACCTGCAGGCCTCACCTGGAGAGTTCCCAGGTGTCTAGAGCTGGTATTCCTGAGTCGCCAACTTTCAAGGATGTTTATCTCTGGTCCTTGTTATGGAAGTCCACTTACTTTTTATCTTTAACTACTTCCCCATCTGTCAAAGAGATACCCCCTTCTTCTACTTTTAGGATTGTTAACGTAGTTTTACGGAATGCCCTTCTAACATGTTCTTCCCTGGTCATGTGGATTTAAAATATTCCAGATATCTTGGATTGATGTGTCCCCATGCTTCAGGCTTCCCCAGAACAAACAGTTCTTGTTTCATTGAGTGATCCTTGTGTAAATTGTTGTGACCTGGATTGCATTTGAAATCTTCTGACCAATGCAGGACTTTTACCTCTTGGAAGGTTTGGAAATTATCCCTGTGATGGGTCAAGTGACCTGGTCCCTATTCTGGACTGTGCTGAGTACATCACTCCTGGTGCAATGCATTTTCTAGAAATGAGGAGTCGCTTTCTGGATATCCTTAGTCACTGCTCCACACAGTGAAAGGTGAGGAGCTAGTATTTGTTTTCTCCCATTTTCTTTATTAGTGGGACATTTCCTTGGCTGGATGGCCTTATGTTTCCCCAGTCTATCAGCAGATGGATTTCACAAGGAGCCTAGCAGTTATCCCCTGTAGAGGGTAGCATAAATCCAGAGGCCTTTGCTGGATGCAGTTATCAGGAGGTCCATCTTTTTCAGCTGAATAGCTACCACATGAGGGAGTTCCCTTGGGTTCCTCCTTCATTCCTGCCTCAAAGCAGGTGACTGTTTATTGTAGCATGAATCTTACCCCTCACTTGGTCAGTATGTTGTTTACTGTTGACCATGGTTTGTTGGGTCTAGATCCCTCCTGATTAGTTAGGGTTTACTCCACCTGTTATTGGTAGTTTGTTGATTGACACTCTTTCTAGCAGACACATTTTGTTTCTTCACATGGTAGTTTCTCCTTTTTTGGTGATGCTTTCTCTGCCTGGTCTGGAACACTTCTTCATCTTCTGTGCTTCCCATTGGCTGTGGAAGTTCCTCTTGCAGAGGGTGTTACCTCACTACTCCTTGATTCATGCGTTGGTCCTTCAGAATGCCTCTGATACAAATTGATAAAAAAAAAAAATCCTATTGGGCCTGTCAGTGGCTCTTGCACACCCCTCAGTTGGACTGATTTTGGATGTCCCAACTTTTCTGAATTCCTGTGTGTCTCCTTAGATGATGGAGAAACTAATATTTTTTTACTCACTAGATTTAGGTTTAAAACTTAACCAAAGACCCATTTTTTTTTTTTTCCCTCTTTCTTTCAGTTGAGAATCGAGTAAGCAAGGGCTAGGACCTACAATGTGGTGTGTGGTTTTTTTTTTTTTTTTTTTACTATTTCTAGTTGAGGAGATTTCCCTTCAGTTATTGTCCTGGAGATAGAGCATGAATTAAGACAATTCATTCCAAAGTGATTGAAATTTTACACAATTGTCACTAGGAGTTTCTATTGGAAGATTTTCTACTCCTCTTCTGTTTCATGGACAGCACTAAATTTGGACTTTCCTTTTTACTTTCTCTTACATTGCAAATTGTTAAAAGGACAAATAGAGAAGGTTAATCTGCCCATCAGAAACATGGACAACAATGAAACCCTGTCAGAGGTTCTAGCCCTCTCTTCCACCCCCCCCCCCCCCAAAAGAGTTTTTGCTTTAGATCTACTTTTGTTTTATTTTCTTAGGGTCGGGGTTCAGGCAAGAGTTAATTCTAGGGATATGTTAGAAGTTATAGACACCCCGATACCATGAGAACTACTAATGCTGGTCTCCTGGCTCCAGAGAGTAATGCTTCAAAAATATGGAAACCCAGCAGGTGAAAATGCCAGCTAGACTCCATAAACTAAAGTATAAATTCAGTCCTCCATTATCATATGAACTTAAAATTTTAAATGCAGGTAAAACTAATAGCAGAAACTCTACAGGGCTCTCTCATAAAAACAAAATAAAAGTAAATGTGTTGCTATAGCAAAATATCAGCTTCCAACACTCATCTGAATTGTGCAGCTGGAAAATTAACTGTATATATATATTTTTTTCTTTATAGGGTCTTGAAAAGACATCAAAACAGAATTTTGGAGGAGGGAACACTGCTTGGGAAGAAAAAACTTTATCAAAATATGAATCTAGGTACTGAAACATTAACCATAAAATATATTATTGCAGGGGTATTCAAACTCATTAAGCAGTTCAGTTTAGTATTGGAAAAATATGTTTATTCGTTCATAGTTTGTACCATCTGGAAGTGTAAAAAGGGTATTATATATTCTAATATTTATTTGTTTCTATGGTGGCAGTCATTTACTTATTCTTGTGTTTTTCTTACAGCGAGATTCGCCTGGTGGAGATTATAGAAAATCTTTGTGACAGCACTGATTTTGAATGCAATGTTATGGTAGAGGAACACGAAGAACAGATCGAAAAATGGTGGTTTAAGATGTAAGCTGTGATTTTATTTTTTTAGGGGAATCCTAAATGTTTCTAATTTGTTTGAATGCTCAGACACAGGCTGTAAGGTAGATTAGGTTCGTTCATACTTGCTTGGTATAGTGATTATATTGATGAATGGGCCATATCTCAAAGAAATCGATTGCAATAAATGGATCAGTAAATAAGTGTTTATATTGACAAGACATTATTGGTCCTGGTGAAAAATCTGGCTAAATTGGTACTTGTAAAGCACACATTTTCAGTCCAAAGATCATTTAAAAAATCAGTAGTCAGTTTGGTTATATGCATGGATAGAATGACACCCATTATATGAAAAATGTTTGTGTGTGATGTGGAGATGATCCTCCCATTATTAGCATTTGCTAGCAAATAAACCTAAAAGTGGGTTGTTTTATATGCTCCTCATATTATTTAGAAGCTGTTTTGAGTCTGAATAATAATTTCTTTATTGTACATCATGGGACACAGAGCCTTAAGTAATAACTTAATGGGTATATAGGCACCTTCAAGTGATGGACACTGGTACACCCAATCCAGGAAGTTCACTCCCTATATAACCCCTCCTACTTCCAGGAGCACATCAGTTTTTTCGCCATGCTGGATTTAAATAGCCTCCATAGACCAGAACCATCCAAAGTGCCACTGAGGCCAAAGTGGATGGTACCTGGGCCTCGTGTCTGAAGCACGAGGTTTTGTCTGTAGCGCCTCTCTTTGTAGGGCTGGACCCTGGGACCCAGGGATTTGGTCATGCTACATTACCTAAAAGCTTTCCTGGTGGAGTGCTTAGAACTTAAGGGGTAAGATTCCCTCTTTTCAAGTCAAAGCGCACTCTACCAAGGAGGTTAGTGCTTCTTGGGCAGTGTGTCACCAGGCCTCCGTGGCTCAGATCTGTAAGGCCACAACTTGGTCTTCAATACATACATTCACAAAATTTTATCAGGTGGATGTAAGGAGGTATGGGGATATCGCCTTCGGGAGCAGTGTGCTGCAGGCAGCAGTTTAGGCCCTCACATCTGGGGGTACCCTGTGGGTTGTGTCTCCCTACCCTCAAGTAGCATTGCTTTGGGATGTCCTATTAAGTTATTACTTAAACACATGCCGACCGGGCCATAGCCGAAAGATGGCTACAGTGTGGTCGGCTTATTCTGAGTGGACGTCTGGGACGTCCTCACAGAATCGCGCTCCCACACGCCCCCTGGGGTGTGCACATGGGAACATCTGTGACCGCCGGGTCCGGGGCACCCGGCTCATCATAGATCATGGTAAACAACTGCTGATAGTGGCCGTTTACCACGTGATCGCTCTGTCAAACGATGGAGCGATCACTTGTAAACAAACTGGCGTCATGTCATGACTCTTTACTAGGGCTGCAACTAACGGCTATTTTCATAATCGATTAGTTGGCCGATTATTGTTTTGATTAATCGGTTAATAACTGTAAAAAAAAGGTGTGGTGTATAATTTAGTTAATATGTGAAGTTTAAAAAAAAGGCAATTTATTGTTAAATATCTCTATATGCAGTTGTAAATATAAATAATCAACTATATAGTTTAGGAGCAAAATATCTAATCCACTCTGAGAATAACAGACAGAAGAGATATACTGTATATATTAGAGGGGATGTATACTGTACATACTATTAGAAGAGATATACTGTATATACTATTAGAGGAGAGATATACTATATATACACTATTAGAGGGGATATATACTGCATATGCTATTAGAGGAGATATACTGTATATACCATTAGAGGAGAGATGTACTGTATATACTATTAAATGGTCAAATCTGGTAAATATCATCAGACTCATTAACTTTAACCCCATTTTGTTACTGGCCGATTAATCGATTATTAAATTGATTAGTATTTTCATAATCGATTGGTTGACAACTAGCATTTACAGAATGAATTGGCAATTTCCGCCCTGTTTGTCTTGGGTGTCTTGGGAAAGATTTTCCTTAAAGAACATGAAATGGTATGCAACTCTTCCCATCTCTTCATTAAAAAAAAATTTGTATGGGCTTCCACCACAATGTTATGTCACTGCCGTTTTTAAATATTACTAGCATTATTGATAGTTTGGTTATTTGACTTGTAATTACCATACCATAGTTTTTATTTTAATTTTTTTGTATTTTTACAGGAGGAACAAGTATCCTGATTTATTGAAATGGTTTTGTATTGGAACAATAAAAGTCTGTTGTCCTTCTGGAACATATGGACCTGACTGCTTAGGTGAAGTAGGGTAGAACATTCCAAATACGTGGAATATATTTTTGTATAGACAGCAAGTTTTCCAGGAATAAATGCATGCTTCCTTCAATTTTTATTATAATAAAATTCATAATAACGTACACGTGTAATGTTAAAGAGCCACCTAACATCTTTATGTCTCCCGGGCACTTCAGAGCCGATATATATTTGCACAGCTTCTGCAGCAGTTAAGAAGGGGTGCCCATCACAAGCTGCTTTTACTTTGTCCAAAATTATGATTTTATTATAGTGCAAAAGATCTGAATAGCTAATATTTTTACAGCAGTTCTATGGTAGATGCAGAAACGGCATGTGACCCAAGTCTATTATGTATATAAATATTCCATGTTTTCATAAATTAATCATTGTAGTACATTACCATACAAACGAGGTGGATGGAGGTACCCCCCTCCCTGCCACGAAATTGTATTCTGGCAGCAGCATCACTGCTCTCAGAATACACTGGTCAGTGACTGCAGCTGCTAATCAGTAAAAATTTTCCAGCAGGTCCCTTTTGACAGAAGTTGATCAAACAGTTGAATTCTGTTGAGCAGGGACAGCCAGACACATCAAAATGTATCCGGGCCATGCTGAACCAACCAAACTTCGACCAGCTTAAGCAAAGACTTTACAGTATTGGCCAGTTCAGTTGGTTTGCTAGACAAAAGATGTGTGTTTGAAAAACATCACCCCAACAATAAAATATTTTAAATTATTTTTTTCTTTAATGATAATGTAAGATAAAATCTTGACTGCTAGGTTTATTCTTGCAATTTAAAGCAGCAGTAAGCGTTTGCGGTGGGGGGGGGGGGGGGACGACTCTCCCTGCAAGGTAAAGGCATAATGAGCTAGTATGCATTGAATACTAGCATATTATGAAAGAGTTACCTTGAAACAAAGCCCTCCAGCGACACGCTGTCACCGCTGCAGAGGCTTTGATCTTAACTAGGTCTTTCTTCCGGGTTCGCGGGCTGCGGCCACTTGAATGGCTGAGCCACGGTCATGTGTGGCACAGAGCTTTGAATAAACAGCACAGGTATGTTGTTCTTTCAGAGCGCTGGTAACATCACCGGCTGCTGCTCAGTAGAATATCTTCCAAACGGTGCATTTATAAGCTTACCTATAGGTAAAAAAAAAAAGAAACGAGTTTACTACCACTTTAAAGTCAAGTCTTAGTATGGAAATCTGACTTATCAAACAACATGCTAAAATAAAATTACAAAATACAAGTATGTATTGCTATTTCAGTCATTGTCCTATTTGAATACTGAACTATAATTTTTTTGCTGGATGTGACTTAACCCAGCCATAGACGGTTATAATATTGGCCAGTTCAGCAGGAACCAGACGAAATTATGGGCAGGCTGATGGTACCAAAGCCAATCCATCGATTAACTTGGGTACAACCAACATGTTGGATTTTTGCATGCAATTATTGCCAGCAGCTGTAGCCTCTAGCAATAATAACTGTGTTCTCCTGGCAGGGTTGGCTCCCTGTGCCCCTCCCCCGCTGGGAGAACACAATAGCTCCACAGGAGGGAATCCCTCATCAACACTGACTGACTGTGTTGATGGGGGGGGGGGGGGAATCAAGCGATTTCAGTTGTTACCGCTGTTTGACACTCCATAAGAATGATATGCCCTCACTGCTTGGCCACACAGAAAGTGAGGGGAACTCTCCTAAGGTGGCAATACCAGCTTTTGTTGATAAGGGTATACCAAGAACAGTACACCTTTTTTTTTATTTTGATTTTTTTATTTTTTTTATTATTTTTATTGCATAAATGATTGAAAAGGCAATTTTTTTTTTTTTTTTTTTGTCTTCCCATTTAAGTGCATTAGCTTTATCTTTAGACACTGTTGGAATCTGTTTGCCTGCTCAAATATACTGAAAAGGTCAACAGTTTCTGTAGGTTGTACAATTTTTTTTTTTTTTTTTTTTTTTGATGATTTTAGGAGCCTAGTTATTCAGACAAAACTTAGTATGTGTTGGTTGACTTGACAGAAGTTCTGAGCCCTTGTACACACGGTCGGAGATTCCGACAACCAAATCCGACGGATTTTGTCCGAAACTGTTGTATACACACGGTCGGACAAAGTTGTCCGAAAATCCGACCTGATGACGTTATTTTTTTACGACGGGACTACGTTCACGCTAGTAGCCAATAGCTTTGGTGTAGGAATTTGATCTGAGCATGCGTGGCACTTTGTCCGATTTGAATTCTCGACACATGATCGGAGTATGTCCGATCTGAGCATTTTGTCGGAAAATTTTACCGACAAGTTGGAAAACTTGGTCCGTCGGATATTCTGACGGAAACAGTCTGATGTAGACCACACACTGTCGGAATATCCGACAAAACGGTCCGATCGGACACATTCCGTCAGAATCTCCGACCGTGTGTACAAGGGCTTAGACTAATTTGCCTACCTAAATAATGCTTTCATGGGCTCTAAGTACAGTACATATAAAGCTTTTATTTAGTACTATGCTCAGATGTATTATTATAAGCTGACAGACAGACAGCTGGTATTGTGATCAAATGATTGTGAACCAGGCTGATTGGTTCCCCAATGTTAATTGAGAACGGGAGTTTTTACTAACAGCAAAGTCTTACAGCTTGGAAGGTTACAAAGATTACAGCCCTGTAGCAAGTAATACCAAACCCCGTAAAGTTACATGTCGTTTTTTTGTTTGTTTGTTTTTTTTATTTTTTTTTTAAGAAAAACTAGGCCATTACATACTATGTTGTGTTTTAGCTTGTCTAGGTGGATCTGAACAGCCATGTCATGGGAATGGTTTCTGCAATGGTGATGGTACAAGAGGAGGATCCGGAACTTGTAGCTGCAAGGCAGAGTATACGGGACCATTTTGTCTTGATTGTGCAGATGGATACTACAACTCTGAAAGAAATGACACTCATTCTGTGTGCAGTGGTAATTGCTTTTTGCTTATTTGATCAATTCTGTAAAAAAAAAAAAAAAAAAAAACCACAACAACTTGGGAACCTATTAATAAAGAAGTGACTGACATTCCGCAAACATTCTCTGCTGGATAATTTTCCAGGTCCATGTGTTTTCAATAACCATGATAGATTCTCCACCAGAGAATATTTGTTTGGTGAAGACACATTCACTAAAGCATTTGTTAACCCAAAAAAAAAGAAAAAACAGAAACAGATCTTGCTCCCTTAAAGCATGTTATACAGCATAGTGCTGTGTTATTTGGCCCTCTGTATGCCCTAAAAAAAACCTGTCTGATCCTGCTATACCCTCCCATCTGCAAACTAATCACAATAATCATGGCTCCTGAGCCCTGACGCTGTGGTCCGTTTGCACGATTCTGTCATCTGCAGCCTGCTGTGTCTGTGTCACCTCTGTCCTCTTCCCTCCCCCCGCCTGCTCGTACCAGTGTCTCATAGCTTAGGCCATCTTTATGTAGAGCAACGTGGTTTTTTTTTTTTTTTTTTTCAGATCCTCAGAGTTCTTTGCCATGAGGTGCCATGTTAAACTTCCAGTGTCCAGTATGAGAGAGTGAGAGCGATAACGCCAAATTTAACACACCTGCTCTCCATTCATGCCCGAGACCTTGTAACACTAATGAGTCACATGCCCCCGGGGAGGGGAAATGGCTAATCGGGCCCAGTTTGGACATTCTCACTTAGGGGTGTACTCACAAAAAATTTCTGTATAGGAGGACAAGTATATTAACCATTGCTCAGAGTTCTATACTGCTGTTTTATTCAGCTTTGATTTCAATTCTCACTTTTCTAGCTTGCCACGAAGCATGTAAAACTTGTCATGAAGCAACAAATAAAGACTGCAACGAATGTAAAGACGGATGGAAAGAAGAAGATAAAAACTGTGTAGGTTAGTATCTCTGAATTCTTAACAAAGTAAACTAGTTTTTGGATGGACAGTATTTCATAGCATCATGTACAGCCTTTAGTGAAAATCCGCCAGGACTGGTGTAGAGGACATTAGGCCAACGGGACCGTACCAAGTGCCCCTTTTAAGAGTTAAGTCTACCTAGAACACATTGTCGTGATGGATCAATGCTGGTGAGATGTATCGTCTATTGGCTTGGTGATATAACTCACGGATATTGCTGAAATGATAAATGAAAATACAACAGAGAGCATAGAAATTAAAGCCTCTAATTGGTTTATGGAGCTGCACAGCTCTTTCTGCCAGAAGCCAAGAGGCAGTAGAAGGTGGTTACTACCCAAAAATCTACAGCTGAACCTTTTGTTTCTTTATCGTACATCACAGGACATCTTTATATCCATTATAATAGGGTTATAACGGGTGATTGGACACTGGCAAAAAAAAAAAAGACAGGAAATCCCTTCTACGGCTGGAATTCCTGAGGCTTTTCCCTCCTTGTTTATGCTTTCCAATATTTCTTTGAAATGTTTTGCATTCACAAATCGGCATGCATCTCCAGCACACTCTGGCTGTGTTGGTATAACTGACTCTTGTACACATGCCCTGGTCAACATCATCGGCCAATCAAGATGCCAAAACTCCTGAACCTGGGGAGATGAGAGCGACTGGTGAGAGATGTCGCAGCCACAACACTTGAAGGTTGAGATGAGTATATTCCAGAGTTTTTCTGCTTTAAGAGACTTAACTGATTACTCAAAGTGCAGAAGTTCCTATTGAAATCAGTGCAGTTATTGGTGCTCATTCATGACTGGGTTGTTTACGTGCACATGCCCATTATGACTGATGTCAAGTGTGAGGCAGAGCATTGAGGCAGCGGCTATCTTGGGACACACACGAGTGTAGGGGGTCCTGATAAAGGACACAAGCTTGGTGGGCTTGGGTGGAGTCCTGGAAATCTTTCAGACCAGGGGACTTGGTCACCACAGGATAGGAAGGGGGGGGGGGGGGCAGTTCACCTTGCGCACTACTGCATTGGTTGGTGCATCTGAAAGGCCTTCCTGTAAGAGTTCAGTCAAACAACTCCACAGCAGTGGTGTACATAAACCTTTAGGGAGGCACCAGAAGTCAGCTGCTCAGAAGGAAGTGGATCTAATCATATCTTGAGTGGTGTGGAAAATTGTTAGGTGGATTTTAGCCATCAACAACTAACTTGGGGGGATATTAAGCTCTTCAGCTAGAGGTGTTCAAGGAACTCTGCTGGAAGTGGTGAACCCTGGATGTGGATCTTCCGGCATCCAGGTTCTGTTAAAAACTGGAGAAATTCATATACAGGACCAGGCATCCTCAAGCTTTTGCGACATATGCTCTGGTGACACCATAGGATTACTTCTGCCTAATTTATGCATTCCTTCAGTTGAACCTTCATTTGCTTTACAGCAGTGGTCATCAACCCTGTCCTCAAGGCCCACTAACAGGCCAGGTTTGCAAGATAACTGAAATACATCACAGGTGATATCATTTGCTGCTCAGTGATTGCAGTATTCTAGTCTGCATGTCCCCAAGGTAATACATAAAACCTGGCCTGTTAGTGGGCCCTGAGGACAGGGTTGATGACCACTGCTTTACAGGATTCAGGTGAAAGGCATTCCAGTTACTCTGATTGCCCCAGGAGGGCATGGTACTCCAACATTGTAAACCTATCGACATATAAACCATGGACCCTTCCGGATCGACCTGATCTATTGTCACAAGGTTCAATCTACCATCCTTCTTTACAGTCGCTGGCTTAATTGGCATGACTATTGAAGCCAGAATCTTGAGAAACTGGGGAATTTCTGATTTGGTCCTTCCTACCCTACCCTAGTAAGGTGACTTCAAGGAAGATTTATTATATGACTTGGAAATATTTTTTTGCCTGGTGTGAGACTCTGGTGGGGGGGGTGTCTTCCCCCTTTGTCTGTATATTGTGCATCGCATCCTGGGTTTTCTCTAAGAGTCGATCAGGGTTTGTCCTTGAGCATGATAAATGGTCAGATTTCAGCCTTACCGGTCCTTTTACAGAGACCAATTGCTTCTCATTCTGGGTGCGTGCCTTTTGTGAACGGTGTCAAGCGTATTGTGTTAACAGGTTAGGGTTGATTCTGTAGGACTATAACTTGGTAGTTTGCAGAAATCTCCATTTGAAACCATCTGTTATATTTCTTCTAGTCCTTCTGACTTGGAAGGTTATTTTTCTAGTTGCCATTATTTCATCTTGAAGAGTCTCGGAATTGGCTGCTCAACCATTCCTGGTGAACCATGGGGACTAGGTGGTGCTGCACAGGAACAAAATATGCTGGTATGCTGGACAGCTGCTCCAATTGAACATGTACAGCTAAAATGGTGCTTAATCATAGCTAAAGTGCTACACATACAGTGTGTGTGTGTGTGTGTGTGTGTATATATATATATATATATATATATATATATATATATATATATATATATATATATATATATAAATTATTTATTTATTATACGCACATACAGTACAATATTGACCAGGCCAGAATTGAGCCAACTCCATTTTAACATATCAAATAAACAGATGATGACCCTTTTGGTATGTTAATCTTATGCAAGTCTACCTAGGTATGTGAGGTATTTCAAAGGGGACTTATTGATTAAAGGGGATACTGACCAAACAATATTTCTTTATCGTACATCATGGGACACAGGGCACCATAGTGCTATGTGGGTATATAGGCACCTTCAGGTGATGGACACTGGTATACCAAATACAGGAAGTTCACTCCCTATATAACCCCCTCCTCCTACCAGGAGTACCTCAGTTTTTTGCCAGTGTCTAGGGAAGGGCTTGACAAATTTGCTTAGAATCTAGGAGCCAGATAAAAACGTTAGGAGCCAGGTCGGTAACGGCGATCTGGATCTGTCCCTGGCCTGACACGGAGACGAGTGAGGAGAAGATGCCCCCCCCACCTGTCTCCAAGTCATTGCCCATAGCTCTTAGAGGGATATCTTTTTTTTTTTTCAAATGACAATTTTTTTTAAATTGCATTTTAGTGTAAATATGAGATCTGAGGTCTCTCTGACCCCAGATCTCATATTTTAAGAGGACCTGTCATGCTTTTTTCTATTACAACGGATTTTTATATTCCTTGTAATAGGAATAAAAGTGACAACAATTTTTTTTTTTTTTTTTTAAAGAATCGTGAAAAAATAAAAGTAAAAAAAATCTTAAACGTGCCCTGTCCCGCCAAGCTTGCGTGCAGAAGCGAACGCATACACGAGTAGCGTCTGTATATGAAAGCGGTGTTCAAACCACACGTGAGGTATCGCCGTGATCGGTAGAGCGAGCGCAATAATTCTAGCCTTAGACCTCCTCTGTAACTCAAAACGTGCAACCTGTAGAATGTTTTAAACATCGCCTATTGAGATTTTACAGGGTAAAAGTTTGTCACCATTCCACGAGCAGACGCAATTTTGAAGTGTGACATGTTGGATATCAATTTACTCGGCGTAACATTATCTTTCACAATGTAATGAAAAATTGGGCTAACTTTTCTACTGTCTTATTTTTTTAATTAAATTATTTTCCCCCCAAAAAGTGCACTTGTAAGTCCGCTGCGCAAATACGGTGTGACAGACAGTATTGCAACGGCCGCCATTGTATTCTCTAGGGTGTTAGAATAAAAAAAATATGTAATGTTTATAAGGTTCTAAGTAAAGAGAAGGAGATTGGCGGGCAGTGAAAACAGGCAGGGGAAGCTCCATTAGCATTGCTGGTTGTCATACCAACTGCCACGACAAGAGGGCGCCAGATTCCAGAAGGAAACATAGGACCGTAGAAGGCCTCAAAGCCGCGGCGGTGCGGCCCAACGCGATCACGTTGGGGGGGGGGGTGGGTGTGCACAGAGACAGGATACCCCCAGCTGTGCCGCGCCAGGTCGCTAATTCTAGTCGCAAATGCGACCCTGTGCCCGGGGTTTGTCGAGCCCTGGTCTAAGGTGTTGGTCACGAGTGAAGATGTTCTCTGAAGAGCTCCACTGTAGGGATCCTTGTGGATTTAAACAGCCTCCATAGACCGGATCCATCCAAAGTGCCACTACGGCCAAGGAGGATGGTACTCGGGCCTCGTACACGAAGCACAAGGTTTTGCCTGGACCGTCTCTCTTTGCAGGGATAGACCCGGGACCCAGGGCTTTTTGGTCATGCTCACATTGCCTAAAGCTTTTCCCGGTGGGGTACTAATACAGGTCCAAGGGAGTGAAACCCTGATAAAAAGGGGCCTGTTCCTTGAAGGTTTGCTAACGCAGCCCGCGTTACGCAGCCCACATTACGCAGCCCACAGTTTTTTTTTCAAACTTCCCGCTGCACCTCTCCCTTCCCTCCCCTCTCGCTCTGACGAGGAGCGCGTTGAATGCCGTCTGCACGTGCGCGGACTATGACTAGTGTTAACCAGAGGGGGAACGGGTTTAATGACAGAGGGGTTGTGGCTTACAGGGTGCAGCACCGTGTGCAGAACAGAAGTCCACGAGGAGCACACAGCACAGGCACTGGGGACAATGGAGATAGACGCTTCACAGTTATACAGTTGGAGCCTGACACACGGGACACAGGAGCGCTGGGGGCAAGTAAAGTTCCACAGGCATTTCCAGTACAGGAAATAACATTTAACACACAGCACTAAAACTGAACTTTATTAACAGCGTTGTCTTTTGCTAGACTATTTTCTCACCGAGTTGTGCATTTACAGACACCACAAGGGTTCCAAAAATTCCATCCCCAGGCGCTGGGAACTCCAGTCGTGCCTCCACCCTGTCATCCTCTCCTGATATACCAGATATGGCAAGCCAGGGTGAATCATTGGGACCAATTGATGGTGCAGATGCTTCTCACATCTCAGCCCCTGTATACGTGACTGAAGATGCGTTTTCCTCAGCCCTGCAGGGCCTAGAAGGAAGATTAGCTACTTTAATCCCATCCTCTATCCAAAAGGACCCCTCAGACCCCTTACTGAGGGAACAGTGGGTACACGATGAGGTGTTAACCTCAGGCGATCATGAGGAAAGGCAAACAGATTACTCCTCTGTGGAGGAAACCACGGTAGATGAATCTTTTTCAGCCTCGCAATCTGAGAAACTGCTGGTGCAATCTCTTACGGAGACGGTTCGTGCCTCTTTCAAGCTACCTTTAATGGAGTCAGCTGAAAGTTCTGTTTCTTCTTTAGGTTCCTTTAAAGCCCTCACAGCCTTTTCATGCGTTTCCTGTACATGCATTACTTGAAAAAACATATTTATGCTGAATGGGATCACACGGATAAGCATTTTCTTCCTCCAAAGAGATTCACAGCACTCTATCCCATGGAGGAGAAATTCACCAGAAAATGGAATGTACCAGCAGTTGACACTACGATTTCCAGTGTGAATAATAATCCAACTTGCCCAGTAGACAATGCACAAATGCTTAAAGATCCAACGGATAAAAAATTGGAATTCCTGTTAAAATCCTCTTTTCCTTGGCAGGGGCCATTACTTGACCTGCAGTTGCTTCAATAGGCATCTGTCAGTCCCTAATGAACCAGTTTAGACAGGCCCTTAAGGAGGTCCCAGCACAACAGGCCCGTGATTTGGACCAATTACCAAAGGCATTATATTTTGCCATAGATGCCATGAAAGACTCTGTTCACCAGGTGTCCCGCCTTGCGCTTGTGCTAGCACACATGCACCCTGTGGTTAAAAAAATTGGTCAGCTGAAGTACCTTGCAAAAGGCTTCTGACTAGTTTCCCTTTTCATGGGGATCGACTATTTGGGGAGGATTTGGACGAATTTATCCTAATGATTTCTAGTGGGAAGAGTAATCTCTTGCCAGTCAAAAGAAAGTATAAACATCCTTCATTTAAGCAGACTGTTTCCCCTGTGCCAGGGGCATCCGCCTCTAGGCAGTGGCGATGGCCTCCACTGTCATACTCTAGAGGAAAGCCTCAGGGTCAGGCCCAGGCAGAGAAGAAGACCTGGGGCTGGAAACCTGCAAAGCAGAATTCTAAAGCCTCATTATGAAGATGTGCCCCCCCCTCACCAGAGTTGGGGGGGGGGGGGGGAACTTCTGCAATACTCAGAAGTCTGGCAAGAGGAAAATCAGGACAGATGGGTCATCTCCACAGTGTCTCTAGGATACAGAATACAATTTCAGGAGTTTCCACCGTCTCGTTTTCTGAGAGCAAACATTCCCAAAGATCCAGGGAAAAGGCAAATCCCCGCAAGGTTTGGGGTTTTATTCAAACCTCTTTACGGTACCAAAACCAAATGGAGATATCCGACCCATTCTAGATCTAAAAAATTGAAATCAGTTCCTGAAGATCCGCTCCTTTAGCAAGGAGCCGATCAGGTCAGTAGTTTCTAACCTACAAGGAGGAGAACTTCTGGCATCTATCAACATCAGGGATGCATATCTGCATGTCCAGATATTTCCCACTCACCAAAGGTCACCAAACCCCTAGCCAGGTTAAGGGCATAACAGTCTTGGTGTACCTAGACGATCTGTTGCTAATAGACCAGTCAGTGGCTCATTTGGAGCAAAGCGTGCACATTACAACCAGCTACTTAGTTTGGATTCTCAACCTAGAGAAAAATCTTCCTTAAAACCGTCAAAAAAGGCAGGAGTACTTGTGTCTGATAATAGACACAGCCCAGAAAAACGTGTTCTTGCCGCAGGCAAAAATCAACTCCATAAGAGAGCTAGTGTGGATGGGCACGTCAAAAGGAGATCCCTCCATTCGCCTTTGCATGAAGTTATTATATTGCATTCTGGGCAGGCTTTAAAAGGACCCATGCGGCCATTTTCTTGTTCTTCTGGGCGCGTTGGCTGCCTACAAGGACCTGTGAGGAGGTCTCCAGAGAGCGCGGCCTACAACACCTGCGGAGTGAAACAATTAGAGACTCTGCCTTTCATCTGATCGCTGGAAAGACTGTGACCGGATTGGGAAGGATCCACAGTCACCTGTCGGAGCCATTAGGGGGGTCCCGGTTCATCTTGCGGAGCTGTGTGACGGAGCCGGCTGGTTAGAAGCAAGACTGAGTGAGTGCACCGGAGCGCAGCTGTTCCATTCTTCAGATCCAGTTTGGTGAGAGGGCTGCTGCCCAGTTTTCTAATGCACTTTCACACAGTGTTGCTGGGACCTGTAGTCCCACGGGAGAGAACTTAATAAAAGACAGAGTTTAAGCAGGTCTCAAGCCTACTCTTCACTGTACTTTGACACTGTGTTATCCAAAGCCAATTACACCGGAGGCAGTTACAGGTGTACAACTCTACAGGATTTGTTCTAACATTCACCTCACGTGTTAACCCTTGTTTGTTCCACTGTTGGATTACAATTGTTACAACACAAATGGCTAGCAGAAGGAAGAAGACTAATAGACTGCATCTTTCATTGCAAGGCCTTGCATCCTATTAAAGTAGGGGGAGTTCCCTAGTGGTGGTGTTGTACTATATTTATCTCTTTGCATTTTTGTATTCACCAGAGTGTGCTGGAAGTGGGAAGGTGCCCAGAGTAAGGTGTAGTCACTCTAAGCACTAGTCCCAATTGGAGACACATTCTCAGGGCTCATCCAAGACCAACTCATATGTACAAACTGTTGTGAGTATTCACTGTACTGTAGCACTACGTTGGTGGAGCAGTGCAGTTGCTATAATCACTGTTGAAAACTTTAAGTCTATGCTATATTCTTCAGTAAATCTGTTATTTACTTATAACACAGCGAGTTTGTGTTTATTACAAGAATGGAACCCGAAGTGTCAGAGGTAAGGGTAGCTCCACGTGTCTGCGATGGCCAGTGGGAAAAAGAACAACTTTGCATCTCCCAAGGAAGTAGTGCGCTACACCAGTTATCTGGAAAGTGGTAATGACAGATGCCAGCCTTTCGGCAGTACTAGAGAAAACAAATGTCCAGAGACAATGGTCAAAAGCCGAAAGAGTCTTGCCAATCAATATCCTAGAGATTCGGGCAGTGCGTCTGGCTCTGAAGGCCTGGACTTTCAGGTTACGGAATTTTCCTGTCAGGATCCAATCCGACAGTGCCACAGCTGTGGCCTATTTCAATCACCAAGGGGGCACCAAGAGTCTTGCAGTGCAGACAGAGGTGAACCATATTCTAACTTGGCCAGAAAGGAATGTTCCATGCCTATCGGCAGTCTTCATTCCGGGAGTAGAGAAGTGGCAGGCGGCTACCTGAGTCACCAGCAGTTATTCCCAGGGAAATGGTCTCTTCACCCTGACATTTTTCGGGCTGTTTGCCAAAGATGGGGGACTCCAGACATAGATCTTCTAGCGTCCAGATTCAACAGGAAGTTAGTCAACTTTGTGTCCAGGACAAGGGATCTGCTCTCATGCGGAATAGATGTGTTCTTCAGTTGCTGCCGTGACTTCTTTGCAGGATCAAGCTAAAAAGCCAGTAAATCTGGTAGCTCCAGCATGGGCCAGAAGGTCCTGATATGCATAAATCGTAAATATGGCGGTGGAGGATCCATGGTCCCTTCCACTATGGCCAGACCTGCTGTCTCCGGGGCCGATATTCCATCCTACCTTACGAATGCTAAATTTAACGGCTTGGCTATTGAAACCCACATTCTGAAGAAACATAGGCTTCCAGGTCAGTTATCTCTACTTTGATTAATGCCAGGAAGCCAGCTTTCAGAACTATATATTATAGAGTATGGAGGGTTTATGTTTCCTGGTGTGAATCCAAGGGTTGGCCCCCCCGGAGATAAATCAAAGGCAGAATTCTTGCTTTTCTACAATTGGGGGTAGAGATGAAGTTGGCCAAGTCTCAGCTTTATCGGTCTTATTTGAAAGGCCGCTTGCTACACATTCTTTAGTCCGGGGTTTTATGCAAGG
This sequence comes from Lithobates pipiens, assembly GCF_037356315.1. Taxonomy (NCBI): domain Eukaryota; kingdom Metazoa; phylum Chordata; class Amphibia; order Anura; family Ranidae; genus Lithobates; species Lithobates pipiens. Next base: position 191,055,052 of record NW_027507903.1, read on the forward strand.
GGTGATGCGGATTAATCCAACAGTTAAATCACCTTTGAGCCCTTGGGACTTGAACTTTCGTTTTTTCAGTGTTACAAAAACAGCAATTTGAACTGATACAGCATATTCCCTTAGTCCTTCTGACAAGGAAGCTGGTGTTCTTGGTTGCTATATCCTCAGCAAGGAGGATTTTGGAATTGGCTGCTCTTTCTTGCAAAGAGCCATACATGATTGTTCATGAGAACAGAGTGGTGTTGCGCTCTCGTCCAGATTTTTTGCCAAAAGTGGTCTCAGGTTTTGACCTGAACCAACATATTGTCCTGCCATCGTTTTGTTTTTTTGTTTTTTTTTCCAAAACCATGTTCCAGGGAAGAGAAGTCACTACATTGTCATGATGTACAAAAGTCTATTTAATGCAGCTGCTCAGATTCGGAAGACTGATGTCGTCTTTGTACTGCCAGAGGGTCCAAAGAAAGGACAGTAGGCGTTGAAATGTACTGCCTCTAAGTGGATTCAGCAAGTTCTGATTCAGACTTATGATTTAATGGATAAGATTCCACCTTTTCACCTGGCTGTGAGGAGGCATGAGTATATTGTCTTCGGGCGCAGTATGCTGCAGGCAGCAGTACAAGTCCTCAAGTCTGGGGGTGCCCTAAGGGTTGTCTCTCCCTCCTCTCAAATAGCATTGCTATGGGACGTCCCACATAGTGATTACTATGGTGCTCTGTGTCCCATGATGTATGATAAAGAAAATAGGATTTTTATAACAGCTTACTTGTAAAATCCTTTTCTTGGAGTACATCATGGGACACATGTCCTCCCCTCTTTTGGGGTTTAGGTATATTGCTTTGCTACAAAAACTGAGGTACTCCTGGTAGGAGGAGGGGTTATATAGGGAGTGAACTTCCTGTATTGGATATACCAGTGTCCATTACCTAAAGGTGCCTATATACCCACATAGTGATTACTATGGTACTCTGCATCCCACAATGTACTCCAAGAAAAGGATTTTACAGGTAAGCTGTTCTAAAAATCCTGTTTTACTCCACGTAACAAAGGGGACAGAAAGTGACTCTGTGCTATATTGATGTCAATATGCAAGAATGCAAATTAGGACAGTTTATGACTGTAGCTGTTTACGGCTAGGGGTCATTATCTGTCACTCTGAAAGACAGAAGCAGATTAAAGGCCTAATGGAAATTGCCAATCGAATTGCTCAGCCCTTTGGTGTATAAGCTGGCAATGAGTCTTTTCATGCTCCATAAAGGTGACAGAAGGAAGTGGGTTCTCTGAAGGCTACTGTTCGTTGTCATATTTACTCTGTTGGATTTTTTCACCTGTTACAAGTATCTTATGGACTTTTTTCTGTCTGAAGTTTGAATAAATGCATCTCTCTGGAAGAATCGGATTGCTGTTGGAAATTACATTATAATAATGACTAAATAATAATCCCCCTACTACACAACTACATCACTACAATAAAAAACATACACCAGAGTAATCAGGACAAATGAACTAAAGCATGTAGAACATTTATCAATGGAAACACCTGTGCACATTGACCATTGAACTGCAGATGTCATCAGTCATAAATTAATGAAAAAATTCTAACAGGGAACTCTACATTTAAATGTATGTGAAACAAAAGACATACACGTGCAATATAAAACTTGTATGTAATAGAATAAAAATATACATGCGCAGACATATACACTAAAGAAAAGGAAGAGGGGGACATTGGTGCTGCAGCCTTAGCTGTACTTTTTTCTGCCTAAGCTGTTTTCTTCGTTTCATCTCAACCAGGACATTGGGGTGGATTTACTAAAAGCAAATAGACTGTGTACTTTTGAAAGTGCACTTGCGCTCATTTTCTTTAGAGCTTGGTTAATGTGGTAAAGCATACAGTAAAGCTCTGCTGATGTCCATCCTCCCAGTCATTTCCCCACATTCACCAAGCACTGCACAGTCTATTTGCCTTTAGTAAATCCACTCCATTATGTTGTCTTCTTTCTGTCCCTAACCACAAATGCCGGTCTACAAGGCTCTTCACACCTTGGATGTGGTTTGTGCTAACAGGTGTTACCTGAAGTCGACTGCTGCAATTTGTGAGTCAGATTATCTGTTTGTGCTTCCTGAAGGCCCAGGGAAGGGTCCACGCAGCTTCTATATCTACTATTTCTTGGTGGATCCATCAATTTATTTCTTAGGCTTACAATCTGAAGGGCAAAGTTCCACCATTTTTGGTGACGGCTCATTTTTACCAGGAGTGTTGGTGCTTCCTGGACTGTGAATTATCAGGCATTGGTAGATTACGTTTGTAAGGCTGCTACCCGGTCTTAGGTTCATACTTTTAAGCCCCAAACACACTATCTGAAGAAAAAAGTCAGCAGACAATCTGATAGTGTGTATGGGGCTTTTGGGATACTAGGACTGCTGTAGCTGCTAAGGACACTACTTCCTTCACCTTCTCCCTTTTTTTTTTTTTTTCCCATTATTCTAAGAAGTTTAAGATTATGCAGACTGATGCAAGCTGACTTGCATGTTGAGTATTAAGAAAAAATATAGTACAACCGCAGAAGAAAATGTATAGCATAGAGAAGGATCTTGTTTACAATACATCTTTCCTTATGTCTGACAATATATTCAGATTCCGTAACCAAACCTGCGTAACTTGCACTAGAAACATGATATGTGTTTGTCACTTCTTCAATAAACATAAAGAAGATTCTATAAAGAAGATTAATCCATGCTTCAAAGGAATGCCTATGTGATCACACGGCATTACTACAGTTTGGAACATCCATCAGTATATATGAGTAGATTGCACTGCAAGGTAATAACCTTGCAAATTTTAAAGGGCAGGGTTGCCATAGTTTCCAGGGATATCCTAGGTCAATGATGGTGAACCTTGGCACCCCAGATGTTTTGGAACTACATTTCCCATGATGCTCAGCTACACTGTAGTTCCAAAACATCTGGGGTGCCAAGGTTCGCCATTACTGTCCTAGGTGGATTGAGACCCTAAAGAAAAGGGGTTACTACAGAACGGATCTCGGTGAATATTTTCTTATGTATATACATTAGTAGCACATTCCTTTAATCACTGAATAAGGGGGTATGCATTTTTATTAAGCTAAGATTGCAAAGGGAATTGAATCCCAACTCCCTGGTAATGTGCATAGAGGTAATTTTATCCACATGAGCTAAGGTGCTACAAACTATCACTGCTCTAGCTAAAGTGCTAGTTCCCTCAACCCCATTATTGTGCCTACTAGGTGCAATTGATACTGAAATGTTCCCAAAGGTTGTTTACATTGTTGCAAGGATCTTGTCCTTGGCTAGAAAGCTCATTGCCCGATTCTGGGTGGCATCTACAGTACCTACAAAATCACAGTTGGTTGAATATGTTGACTCTTACTAAAAGAACAATTGGCCTACCGCCATCGTAATGCGACACAGAAATGTAACCTTGCTTGGCTTGGCAGAACAGATTAGATAACTCCAGCCTTGCTCCGCTGAAGTTAGTGATGGATAGGCTTCTACAACTCTGAAGTCTTGGATCATCCACTAGTGGGGGGTGGGGGGGATCAGGTTTGCTTTTACCCCACCTAGAGATTTAGTGTGGGGCGTTTTATTTATTTATTTATTTATTTTTTTATTTTATTTTTTTGTTTGTTTTGTTTTTTGTTTTGAGCTTGTGGTCTTCTTTTATCTGGACATGGAAAAGATATGTCGCCCTCTGTAAGATGTCTAATAATGAGCTCTGGTTACTCTGTTTTAATTTTGCTCTCAAAAGATTTTTTTCATGTATGTTACATATAACACGATTTGTTCTTACCTGATTGTTTTTGTTTTTATATACCATTTTTGACCTCCAATAAAAAAAATGTTTTGATTTAAAAAAACAAAAACGTGTATTGATCATCTACTATTCTTTGTTTTGGCTATAGACCAAGATGAATGTGCTGCAGAAACATTTCCTTGTAAAGAGAGCCAGTATTGTTTAAACACGGAAGGATCATATTTATGTAACAGTAGGTATATTGCCTATTTCTAAGTTAAACTAATGCAAAGAGCAAAGCAATCAGGTCAAACGATAGCACTTAAAGTGGTTTGTAAACCTCAGACATTAAATATGAAAAAAAAGCATATCCCCCTATAGTGATTACTTGTCTCAATTAAGAGTGCTACTTGTCATTTCTGTCTGCTGCTTCATTCCTCTGGACCGAGGAGGGAGCACCAGCTGATTAACAGCCTCAGGTCTGTTCCTCTGTGAAAGTGAGTGTGTCCCTTCCTTCCAATCAGTTCTCTGAGCTCTGCAATGTGTAATGTCAGGTCTCCACCCTCTCGTTTTCGTTTCATTTTTTTTTTTTTTTTTTTCTGATGCCTCAGACAAGCTTTATAAATTCTGGACTTTGAACAGATAAAGAGAAGACTGCAGATAAATGGGTACAATTTATTTAGGAAGATTTGTTTCACCTGAGGCCTGTCCTTTCACTGGGTATATGTAAGGGTTTACAGCCACTTTAAGGTTACTTTTTATGAGATGCGTTCTTAGGTGTTTATATTATTCCTCTGCTTTCTTAGAAATGAGCTTTCACTAGACTTAACCAATTATAGCACTTTGGACTACACATAAACTGTTATTGCACCCTTATGTGGACAAAGAAAACAATTCAAACACTTTCTCCAGTTGTTTGACATTGTGCTGTGACATTTTACATGAGCCATGGCAATGAATAGGAGGGCTGGGGCTTTTTCATTTGGACTTTGAATGATATGTTCCCTAGTATTTGATTTACACTATGGAATACAGTTCTACTGCAGCTGATAAAGGTTGTTATAGGGCAGCAGTTCTCAATCTTTCTAGTGCCGTGACCCCTTGATAACATTTCCCAAGTTGTGGGGTCCCCTAACAGTAAAATTATTTTCGCAGTGTGGGTTGTCAGCACCCAAGGCAAGAAAAGTTTTTTTTTTTTTTTTTCCTTATTCTTTCTCTCCCTTCTACGTATTCTCTCTTTTTATTCCTTCTCTTACTCCTTGTTCGGGGGGGGGTAATGGGATGAGTGGCAATGCTGGGGGGAGTTCTGATCATCCAACTTAGGTGCTCTTGATCAAGGTCATCTGCCAATCTGAGAACTGTAGTGGGGACTTTTAATGGCAACTATAATAACAAGTAGTGTTACTCACTGTGTCTCCGACTTTGTGGTGTCTCATTGCAGTGACGCCTATACCGAAATCGGGAGATAGGGTCTCCTCCTATCCCTCCCATTTTGCATTCATCTCCAGTCAGACCTCTAGTTTCTGCCCCCCAGCCATGGCGTGAACTGAATGGGTGGCTGTGAAGTGGCTGAGTGGGCGGTTGCGGGCTCCAGGAATAGCCCAGCTGGGTGGCCGCAAGTAGGCTGGGAGAGTGGTGCTGGCTTCAGGAACAGCCCAGATTCGGTGACCCCTGGCAAATCATCATTCGACCCCCTTCCTCGAGGGGATCCCCCCCCCCCCCCAGGTTGAGAACCACTGTTATAGGGGAACTGTATAGAGGCAATGAAAAATGGAGTGTTAAAGCGTTTGCGTAGGTGTGAGATTGACATTTAAGGCCTCATGTACACAGAATGTTTTGCAAACTCTCCTAGGAGCCTTTCCTATTGGGAGCAACATCTTGGCAGAAAAAATGCCTGAGGCTTGTATAGTTACATAGTTAATCTGGTTGAAAAGGGGCCATCCAATTCCACCGACATTTTACAAGCTTTTAGGCACGTTTACAGGTGTCAAGAGCTTGAAGGGGTTGTAAAGTAAATTTTGTTATTTAAAAAAAAAAAAAAACATGTTATACTTACCTCCATTGTGCAGCTCCTTTTGCACAGAGTGGACCCAAACCTGCTCTTCTGGGGTCCCTCGGCGGCTGTCTCGGCTTCCCCCCCGCAAGTATTTCTCACATTCATGCAAGCTCCCTCGCATGGTGAGAAGCACTTGCGGGAGCCCTCTTGTGATACAGCCGGCGGCTATAGCTGCTCACGCTCACTGTATCTATCCGCCCCGCCCCAGCGCGCCGCATCATTGGATGTGATTGACAGCAACGTGAGCCAATGGCTGCGCTGCTTTCAATCCATCCACTCCAGCCAATCAACGGCCAGGCTGAGCGGCGAAAAGGATGTCGGGGACGAGCGTGGGACTTTCGAGGGGTCAGGTAAGTAAAACGGGGGGGCTGGGGGCGCCGGCACTGTCAGATGTTTTTTCACCTTTAATGCATTAAGGTGAAAAAACTTTTACCTTTACAACCCCTTTTGAGCATTAATCCATTCTATTGGCCAGAATAATAATTTATTCTGGCCATTTGAAATTAATTAATGCTCAACCGCTAAACGCACCTAGTGTTTAGGTGCATGTAGACACGTTTTTTTTTTTTTCTGCTAAAACTCTGCTGCTCCTGGATGCACTAGCAGTGTTTTTTTGTTTTTGTTTTTTCCCCTGCCTCTAAAAGGTCCTGTCATTAAATGCTACTAAAAGCCTATTTGTGCATGGACACATAAGTTAACGTGCAGGGGAGTTTAAAGGCAGGGAAAAAAAAACACCAGATGCCTCTACAAGCAGCTGTAAAAAATGTCCAGTGTGTATGAGGCCTACAAGTCTGGGTCAGTAGTCCTGGTACCCCCCCTCCCTATCTTCTTTTTTTTCTCCCTTCCTTGTTTTGCTTTTCTTCTCGGTGCAAGCCCCTGGATGTAACCCCCCCCCCCCATGATATTTATATTTATTTGTAACAATTTTTCTGATACTGTTACTGTAATTTTATGAATTTTTTGTATATTTTCGAATGTCAATTTTTACTAATCGTTTTTGTAATGCTCTGTACCACAATTGTCCAATGCATTTTGGGTGATTAAGGGCAAATATGCATTTTGGAATAGCCCTTGTTTAATCTACCCACCTCCTCTTTACTGTCTTAAATTTAGAATGATGGTACCTTAACCTCCATTTTTAATTATTTCTGAGGCAAAACCTTCTATTATAGATTAAGCTTTGTTTATTTTGCTGTTTAATTAGAATGTGATGAAAGCTGCTCCGGGTGTACAGGCGAGGGTCCAGAGAAGTGTACAGAGTGCTCAACTGGGTATGCGTTAGAAGAAGATAAATGTACAGGTAAGATAACATATGCAAAATCATTGCAGTGCACCAATGTGACAGAACCGATCCCACACTCCGATTGAGTGCTTCCGTCAGTATACCGCTTCCTATGTCTGAATATAGAGATTTAGACAGTTTGTGTCCCAACAACATGAGGCAACACACATTCTATATACATATATACAGCATTGAATCCGACTAGCACAGATTATATTGGGTTTCTTATTCACCCTGTGCCCCTTAAAATCCAGGGCCCATAATCAGTCGGCAAGAGGCTCGCATTCAGTCCTCTCAAAAAGCCTGTGATCTGGCTAGGTCTGTTGCAGATGACATTGAGACGAGGGAAGAGGACGCGTTGGCAGCTGCTTTGCTAGTACCCAGAGCCTGGGTGAGAGAGGATGAGGAGGGCTTGGTCATCCACTCTACCAAGTCTTCGGCATGATACGGCTCAACACGTCCAGCTGCCGAAAATAAGGACAAGCGTGTCCCATGGCCACGTGCTGATGACGATGCACTGCATCCACGACCAGCACTGTTGTCTCTAGACACAGAGCCTGCTTGCCCTCTTTTATTGGCTTGTAACTGTGTGCCTCTCCTTGTTGGCCTTCCAGACATAGTAATGGCCTGCAGGGAGATGGGAAAACCAGCAATTGGGGTAGCTTTAGGTGCACACTGAGCAGATGACACAGTACACCAACTGTAATTACTGCAGCTGCCTGCCTGTGTTAGGAGGCACGCAACACCCACTGTAAGTGCTGCAGATGCCTGTGTTACAGAAACAGAACAACGCTAGCAATAAGGGGTATCTTCAGGTGTATACTGTGCAGGAAGCACACAACACCCACTGTAACAGCGCTAGGTTCCCAAGCAAAAAGACACTGTCCCTGCCTATCTTGCTCTTTCCCTGCACGCCAACACACTACACAAGGTCGCCACGCTGGCGGCCTTATATAGTGTGGGGCGTGTACTAAACCCCACTGAGCTATAATTGGCCAATTATGGCTTTCCTCGCTGCCGGCGCTGTGATTCGCCAAGCATGCGGAGTCACAGTGCATGCTTGGCCAATCATGAGCCAGCAATGCATTGCAATGGCGTAGTGCATTGTGGGCTGTTGGCACCACACGAATATGGTGCAAACGCTCCACAAAGTTCTGAATTCCCCAAACAGGAGAATGGCCTGTGTTCGAGTCAAACACCAAGCTCATCCCTATTCCTGATTGAGGTATGAATAGGAAAAGACAAAAAATATATATTTATATATATATTTCAGAATATTGCCTAACCATTAATTCCTGCCCCCATCCCCAATTTCCTTAAACATTACAAAAACGTCACCTTTCAAATAAAGAGTGTATATATGAGACAGATGGCACACATTTTCTATGGTGTCCGTTTACACCAATGCACTACTTTGTGTACAGAAAAAAGGACATATTGTAGTGTGAAATTGCATGCCAGTGACTGTACATTATATACAGGTGCTATGATGTTAATAAAGCCCTAATGTAGAATGAGCAGTCTTACTTTATGTTGTCCTTCTAAAGGAAAGTGTCTACATTTTCCATAACAACCTGTATATTTTTCTTTCTTTGGTTATCCCTAAAATTATGACTTTTTGTTGCTTAGGGTAAGCACTTTCTCGTGCTTTTTATACCTGATGTCCTGTAATTATTAATAATATTACTATTATATATATATATATATTTTTTTTGGCTACTGCATTTTTTTTTGTCATACAGATAAACAATGACATTCAGTTTATTACCTGCTTTCAGATATAAACGAGTGTGAGAGTGATGAGAAAATATGTGTCAGAGAAAATGTGGACTGTATAAACATCCCTGGAACCTATAAATGTGTTTGTGCTGAAGGATTTGAAGAACAGGACGGACATTGTGTAGCTCTTACAAAGACAGGTAATATTTGCGCAAACTTTACTTAATTATGTTGCTAAATTAATCTATTTCCTCATCACTTCATTGACCATATTAGACCTTATGTACACGGGTGTTGATTCCCAGTTTTGGGACTCTATTGCATTTCTTTTGACACAGGAGGATATTTATCAAAACGGGAGCAGATGGAATCTGGAGCAGCTGTAAATGGCAACCAGTCAGCTTTAAAACTGGAAGATTGAAGCTGATTGGTTTCCAAGCACAGTTGTTCCAGATTTTGAGTCTGTCCTATTGATATTGTATTTGGTTTAAAGGCAAATGAGGCCTTTGCTGTAATTTTGAGTTTGAATTTTCAAATGCATTTAAATGTCAAAGCCAGTGTTTGAAAGCAACATCCGTGCACAGAATTTGAAATTGTTTGATTCCTTATAGATTATGTAAATTTGCCCACTTACAAATTAAGGATCTATAATTTTTTTATCATAGGTGTATTTTAAATGATAGAGACAGAATATCAACCAAAAACCCAGAAAAAAAACACGATAAAAATATTATAAAGTGAGTTGCAGTTCAGTAAGTAAAATAAATATTTGATCCCCTGTCAACCAACAATAATTCAACTCCCACATACTGTCTACAATATGTGCTCATGTGGTACACAGATTAGTCCTGTCAATTTTAAGAAGATTCTCCTAACAACAACTCGTTATGTTTATAAAAGACACCTATACACAGAATCTTTCTTCCATTCAAACCTCACCATCACGGGCAAGACCAAAGCTCTGTCAAAGAACATCAGGGACAAGATCGAAGACCTGCACAAAAATGAGAAAACTGTTCGAGCGCTTATTCGCAAATGGAAGAAATACAAAATAAACATCAATCACCCTCGGTCTGGAGCTCCATGCAAGATTTCCCCTCGTGGGATAAGGAAGATCATGAGAAAAGTGAGGGATTAGCCCAGAACTACATGGGAGGAGCTTGCCTGTGAATGTGGTCCCAACTGCCTTGAGATTAGTCACCAAACAAGCCATTGGTAACACAATATGCCGACATGGATTGAAATCCTGCAGCACCCGTAAGGTCCTTCTCTTCAAGGAGGCACATGTATAGTCCTTTGTGAAGTTGGCCAATCAACAAATGAGAAGGATTGGGAGAAAGTGCTGTGGTCAGATGAGACCAAAATGGGGCTCTTTGTCATTAACTCGACTCACCATGTTTGGAGGAAGAAAAATGCTGACTATGACCCTAAGAACACCATCCTTACAGTCAAGCACAGAGGTGGAAACATTAACTAGCTGGCGAGCAGCCGCCGTCATTATACAGCGACAGGTTAGCTCTCCTGTGCGAATCACTGAAGCTGTACGATGGTTCGTACAGTTGCGGGAAGTCAAGCACTGCTGGCGCGTGCTTGCTGCAGGAGAGTGCCTGTGGGTTGGGTGGACTTGATGTCCACCGGCGACCGCGATCACCTAATACAGAGGCAGAATGGGGATCTGCCTTTGTAAACAAGGTGGATCCCCATTCTGGCAGGGGTTCATCTCAGATCTACTGTTCACAGTGATCTCTGTCATGTCCCTAGCAGCCCATCTCCTCTACAGTTAGAACATGCTAACGGAACACGGTTAACCCCTTGATCACCCCACAGTGTTAACCCCTTCCCTGCCAGTGTAATTTTTACAATTATCCATGCATTGTTATAACACTGACCAATGTAATAATGTCACTGGTCCCCAAAGTGCAATTTTGGGGTCAGATTTGTCCGCTGCAATGCCGCAGTCCTGCTAAAAATCACAGATTGCTGCCATTACCAGTAAAAACAATAGAAAAGAAATACAAGTCCCTAAATCTATCCCATAGTTTTGTAGACACAATAACTTCTGCATAAACCAGTCAATATACACCTATTGCGATTATTTTTTATTTTATTATTATTATTATTTTTTTTAATCAAAAATATGTAGAAGAGTAAATATCGGCCTAAATGGATGAATACTTTTTTTACATTTTTTATTTCATGTATATATTTTTTGGGATATGTATTATAGAAAAAAGTAAAACAAATAGGGTTTTTTTTTTTTCAAGTGTCACTCTTTGTTTATAGCACAAAAAATAAAAACCACAGAGGTGATCAAATACCACCAAAATAAATCTCTATTTGTGTAAAAAAAAAAAAGACATCAATTTTGTTTGGGTACAGCGTCTCACGTTAAACCAATGCAGTACCATATCACAAAATATGGCCTGATCATTAAATTCTTCTGGTCCTTAAGTGGTTAAAGTGCTACTAAACCCACAACAGTAAAATCCAGTCTGTATATGCAATAAAGCAGGCTTGTTATACTCACTGTGGAACCTAAACAGTTAATCCTTTGAATTGTGTATAAAGAGTCTCTCTGATCCTCCTTTTCCACTTTGTTAAAAAAAAAAAATCTGATATCTACAGAGCCAGTGGACATGCTCAGTTTGTGTATTGCTAGAGAGCTTTTTTTTTTTCCCTCGGAAGGGTGCATGTGATCAGCACAGGGCCAATCAGCACTGTCCGGACAGAGGATCAGTGCAGTATGAAAACCCCTCCTACAAGGTTTACTAGGAACTGAGGTGAAGTCACATGGCTGCTATATATTGCTGATGAAAAAAGGTATTTATCAATTTATATTTACTAAAATAATTGCATTTCCATGTTCTGTGTACTGTGGGAGACTAGATATGCTGGGTTTAGTAACATTTTAAGCTTTGGGGCCGTTTCTCTGCTAAAGGTACAGGCCAACTTTGCCGCATTGAAGGACCAATGGACAGGGCCATGTATTGTAAAATCATGGATGAGAACCTTCTTCCCTCAGAGAGTGGCTCAAGAAGAAGCACATTAAGGTCATGGAATGGCCTAGCCAGTCTCCAGACCTTATTCCTATAGAAAATTTATGGAGGGAGCTGAAACTTCAAGTTGGCAAGCGACAGCCAAGAAACCTTAAGGCTTTAGAGAAGATCTGTAAAGAAGAGTGGACCAGAATCCCTCCTGAGATGTGTGCAAACCTGGTCACCAACTACAAGAAACGTCTTACCTCTCTGCTTACCACCAAGTACTGAGTCACGTTTTGCTTGGGGATCAAATACTTATTTTACTCGCTGAACTGTAACTCAATTTATAACATTTGTATCATGTGTTTTTTTTCATTTTTTTTTTCATTGATATTCTCTCTATTATTTAAAATACACCTATGATAAATATTTTAGACCCTTAATTTCTTTGTAAGTGGGCAAACTTGCATAATCTATAAGGAATCCAATAATTTCCCCACTGTACATGTGCTTAACAAAGATCTGGTTTTGATTGATTTTTGGTGGTTAATGAAATATAACAACCATTGGACCTGATATGGCTTCAAGACATTCTCACACATTTAGGAAAAAGTATAATGGCACTAGAGGGCTTTTCTGATCCTTACTATTACCTATCTGGCTGTATTGTCTTGTAGCACCCCAGGTCCCCATGTTCCTATACTTTTTCACTGACAATGACCAATAAGCCTGAAACAATTATATGTAGTTTGAAGTAGATGGCTTTATAATATCAGGCTGTATGTGTATTGTAAATCATCGGTTCTGGATGTACAGTTGGACAAGTGACATAAAGGAATGTTTTACATGCTTCTTCCAACAATTCCTAAATGAGAAGTCTTTACTAGTTCATGATTGTAACGAAGGTGATTACATGTAAATACCTTCTGTTTTATAAATGCTTTTTAATGCACACAGTGGACTAGTGGTGGGAATCTTTCATCACAGCAATTCATAATTCAGTTATACTTTCTCATACTATTTAGCAAATCAACATTTTTTTTGTCTATTTACCACATAGCAGCAGGGCTCTTACTGCACAATTGTGAGAATATTGTATATAAATATTTGAGTAAAATATGTTCAAATGTTTGCATGTCCAAATACATGTAAAGTAATTGATTTAACCTTCTTGCTATCGATTGTTTTACTCCATAGATGAAGAAAACATTACTCAGCAAAATGTGGCATCTGATGCAGCACAAGAATCAATAAATATACATGAGGACCTCTGACCCACATCCTAATTTAAATATTTTAAGTTATTGGACTCCAACCTGTTATGTGAATAACAAGTTTGCCAACCGTTGTCATTTTATCTGGTATTCAGATGGGATTTGCCCTAAAGGCTGCACACATTCCTTTGCATAAAAACATATTGGTGGCTATTTACGAAAAGCAAATCCGCTTTGCACTGCAAGTGCACTTAAAAGTGCCATCACTGTATATGTGAGGAGGACATGCAAGGAAATTAAAAAACATCACATGACTGGATGATAAAATCAGCAGAACGTCCCCTCATTCAGATCTTCCCCTCAGATCTACAGCGACTGCACGTCCAAGTGCTCTTTTAGTGCACTTACGAGTGCACTTGTAGTGCAAAGTGGATTTGCCTTTGGTAAATAACCCCCATTGTGTCTTTTTATATTTTGATAATACTTTCTAATAAATGTTTATTCAGTGAAAACGTGCGTTTGAGTTTCTTATTTCATGATAAAAGCAAGCTCTGGTTACTTTGCAGGTTCAACAATCATGGTATACTTACAACTTTAGCTCATAGGAAAAAAGAAGTGACTTTAAATGATTTAAGAAATAAATAATTTAAATGGTTGTAATGGCTTTAATTGGAACTATGTCAGTCTGGGTGGGTGGTAAGAGTAGTGAAGTGGCTGAACTATTTGTTCTCCTATATAACCATTATTATTTGCTGATAACGTACAGCTAAACCTACTTGGTGGATAACTATTTGTACAAATAAATTGGTAAATATAGGAAAATAGGTAGGGTTTTATTGCTAATATCTTTTTTTAAGTTAATATTCCTGTCAACTCAGCTAGAAAATATGGTAGGCAAGTTTTCAGGAATAACCACCTTTTTATAATGTCTGCTTTATAGCACCCAGAACTAGTTTAACCTTTCATAACTCTGACATCCTCCTGGGACCCCCATGCAGCATATTCTATATAAGAAAATAAATATTGTCAAAGTGTGCAGCATGGGTGCAAGGACTGTTCTCCCCATACAAATCAATGGGAACGCAAAAGCACCTTGATAGGTGTTCAGAAGCATATCAATACACCATCCAGAAACTAGTTTGACCTATCCAAGCTCCGAAACATCCTGGGACCCCCATTCAGCATACAATATATACATTAGAATAAATATTGTACAAAAAAGTGCCCTATCAATTTCTGTTAATAAAAGCGTTCAGGGACTGTTATCCCTATACAAATCAATGGGAATGCAAAAGCACCTCAATATGGCATAGGTGGTCAGAAGCTGTTCAGAAGGATCTCAAACTGAATTAACTTGAAAGCATGCTGCATTTGCCCATCTACACAAGCTCTAACGGTTACATAGGGACACGTTTGATGCAATGAAGTAAAGGATCCCTTAGTATTTTGTTTATGGTTTTGGTAAAGTGTATCTAAACCCAAAAGCAAGCATTTGATATATTGTACTTTACAGTCCTTAGATTTGGTGTCTGCATCTGTTTTTTTTCTTTTTTTTTTGCTTGTTTTCCTTTCTTTTACCCTGTGATCCTGCCACTGTCTGTGGTAATTTTTTCATTTCCTTTAAAAGGGTTAGATAAACCATTTAACACTTACAGGGGTACTTACAATTGTCATCTTTTTTTTATTCATTTTGTTAAAACTTTTATTCCCCCCCCCAAAAAAAAAACACTTTCTGTAACTGCTTGGACAGTGTTAGCTTGAATTGGACTTTAATTTGTTAGTCACTTATGAAATCTCTATCTAAATCTACTATTCCATCTAACACTACCATCTCCACATGTTGACAACGCTGCTGTCCAAGAGCAGCTACAGTAGGTTGCTCTTTCATACAGTGCCTTGCGAAAGTATTCGGCCCCCTTGAACTTTTCAACCTTTTGCCACATTTTAGGCTTCAAACATAAAGATATAAAATTTAAATTTTTTGTGAAGAATCACCAACAAGTGTGACACAATTGTGAAGTGGAACGAAATCTATTGGATATTTTAAACTTTTTTTAGCACATAAAAAACTGAAAAATGGTGCGTGCAAAATTATTCGGCCTCTTTACTTTCAGTGCAGCAAACTCACTCCAGAAGTTCAGCGAGGATCTCTGAATGATCCAATGTTGTCCTAAATGACTGATGGTGATAAATAGAATCCACCTGTGTGTAATCAAGTCTCTGTATAAATGCACCTGCTCTGTGATAGTCTCAGGATTCTGTTGAAAGCGCAGAGAGCATCATGAAGACCAAGTAACACACCAGGCAGGTCCGTAATACTGTTGTGGAGAAGTTTAAAGCCGGATTTGGATACAAAAAGATTTCCCAAGCTTTAAACATCCAAAGGAGCACTGTGCAAGCGATCATTTTGAAATGGAAGGAGTATCAGACCACTGCAAATCTACCAAGACCTGGCCGTCCCTCTAAACTTTCAGCTCAGACAAGGAGAAGACTGATCAGAGATGCAGCCAAGAGGCCCATGATCACTCTGGATGAACTGCAGAGAACTACAGCTGAGGTGGGAGAGTCTGTCCATAGGACAATAATCAGTCGTACACTGCACAAATCTGGCCTTTATGGAAGAGTGGCAAGAAGAAAGCCATTTCTCAAAGATATCCATAAAAAGTCTTGTCTAAAGTTTGCCACAAGCCACCTGGGAGACACACCAAACATGTGGAAGAAGGTGCTCTGGTCAGATGAAACCAAAATCCAACTTTTTGCCCACAATGCAAAACGATATGTTTGGCGTAAAAGCAACACAGCTCCTCACCCTCAACACACCATCCCCACTGTCAAACATGGTGGTGGCAGCATCAAGGTTTGGGCCTGCTTTTCTTCAGCAGGGACAGGGAAGATGGTTAAAATTGAGGGGAAGAAGGATTCAGCCAAATACAGGACCATTCTGGATGAAAACCTGTTGGAGTCTGCAAAAGACCTGAAACTGGGACGGAGATTTATCTTCCAACAAGACAATGATCCCAAACATACAGCAAAATCTACAAAGGAATGGTTCACAAATAAACGTATCCAGGTGTTAGAATGGCCATATGAAAGTCCAGACCTGAATCCAATCGAGAATTTGTGGAAAGAGCTGAAAACTGCTGTTCACAAACGCTCTCCATCCAACCTCACTGAGCTCGAGCTGTTTTTCAAGGAAGAATGGGCAAGAATTTCAGTCTCTCGATGTGCAAAACTGATAGAGACATACCCCAAGTGACTTGCAGCTGTAATCGCAGCAAAAGGTGGCTCTACAAAGTATTTTCATTTTTTTTATTAGTTAAAAAAGTTTCAAAAATCCAATAGATTTCGTTCCACTTCACAATTGTGTCCCACTTGTTGCTGATTCTTCACGAAAAAATTTTTTTTTATATCTTTATGTTTGAAGCCTGAAATGTGGCAAAAGGTTGAAAAGTTCAAGGGGGCCGAATACTTTCGCAAGGCACTGTATATTTTATTACTATGTGACAGATAAGTTACTGAAAGTGGTTGTAAAGGCTCAGGTTTTTTTTCTACCTGCATAAAGTAAAAAACCTTGTGTGTGCTACATCACCCCCCCCCCCCCCCCCTCCAATACCCGAGCTAAATATCTCGATCCAGCTATGTGCACAAGAACCTCGGGTCTCCCAGGTCTCTTTCTCCTCATCAGCTGAGACAGCAACGAGAGCGTCAATGACAGCCAGTGAGCCAATGGAGTGAGGCCAAGTCACGCTTTGTGTGTGAATGGACACACAAAGCAACAGCTCGGGTGCCCCCACAGCAAGCCGCTTGCCTTGGGGGAACCCGAGCAGGCTCACTCCCAAGCCCTTGCTCTGTGTCCATTCTCACACATGCAGCGCTGGCAAGGGATGCCAGAAGAGGAGGATCGGGGCTTCTATGCTTGGAGCTGGCAAGTATGACATGGGTGTTTTTTTTTTTTTTTTTTTTTTTAAATCTGCCCTTTTGATATCACTTTAAATTAAAATTCAAATGAAACTTATTCCTTCATTTCACTTAGTCTGTCCACACAACAGCTAAGAAGAATGCATCTTGTAGAAGGTCATTCACTGCACAGGAGAGGTACACTGGAGGAGATATGCTGATAACAATCCACAAAGGCAAATATAAGGCTACAAGTCACCCTTTATCAAATGTTTGGTCTAGGTGAAGGTTGGAGATTTATTTGAAGTATAATTTAAGTAACTTGATGGCTGATGCAATGTATACTGGACACTTTATTAAGTTGCATTGCTGTAAAAAACCTTTATATAACTAATATAATAACATACATTTTTTTTTCTCTACAATATTTATGCAAATACTTAATGGATTACATTGTTTGTTTTGTGTGTTTTTTTTTTTTCCTCCCACATAAGCTGTATCTATCTGCAGTCTTGTACCCTTTACATCTTTTCAAAGTGCAACATTTATAAAGCTTGTCGGAGAGTTCAGAAAAGGGGGGCGGAGAGCTGAAGTTGCACTCTGCAGAGCTCAGTGAGCTAATTGGAGGGAAGGGACACGCCCCCTCCACACAGCTCACAGGACTAGAGCTGAGGCTGTCAATCAGCTGGAGCCCCCTCTCTCTTTTTATTTATTTATTTATTTATTTATTTATTTATTTTTTTTATATATATTTTTCTCCTGTCAGAAAAAACCTGTCAGAAGTGATTCATGCTGATGGCAGACAAATGAAGCAGCAGACAGAAATAACACTTATGCCATGTACGCACGGTCGGACTTTCTGGCAGAAAAATTAAGATGGAATCATTTCATCGGATATTCCGATCGTGTGTGGGAGTCAGCTGATTTTTTATTTTTTTTTCCGAATATTCTGATGGACCTAGAAATAGAACATGTTTTAAATCTTTCCAATAGAATAATTCCTATTGGGAAAACCGTTCGTTTGTATGCTGTTCCGATGGACCAAAAACAACACGAAGGCAGCTATTGGCTACTGGCTATTGAACTTCCTTTTTCTAGTCCCGTCGTACGTGTTGTATGTCACTGCGTTCTAAACAATCGGACTTTGGTGTGGTTGTGTGTGGGCAAGTCCATTTTAGCGGAACTCCGTCACAAAAACAGTCAGTTTATTCTGATGGAAAAACTGGTAGTGTGTACATGGCATTAGTGCTCTTAACCACTTAAGGACCGCCGCATGTAAATATACATCGGCACAATGGCACGGACAGGCACAATCACGTACCTGTATGTGCCTGCCTTCCAGAGGGGGGCGGTCCGATCGGGCGGTCCGTTTTGCTTCAGGAGCGATCCGGGATGAGGGGATGGCCGTTGGTTTCTGGCCATCCCCTCGCGATCGCCCGTGGCGAATGAGAAGCTTCCCCTGCCTGTATAGTGTAAACACAGGCAGGAGGAAATTATGTCACTCTCCTCGTGGCAGTCTTTTTCGAACGGACGGTGAGGAGAGAAGACATCATAGTAAGTGCACCAACACTACACTGACACGTAGGTACACATAGGCACACTTTCACCCCCCCCCGATCACCCCCTGCCCCCCCTCCCAGTCACAGTGTCACTGATTGCAGTGATCATTTATTTACTGATCACTGCATTTAGTGTCAGTTGTGACTGTAAAAAGTTTCAGGGCAGTTAGTGTTAGGTCCAGGGTAGCCCCCTACCCCCCCATAAAGGTTTAACACCTTGATTGCCCCCAGGTAACCCTTTCACCCCCTTTTGCCAGTGTCACTAAGCAAACGTTTTTTTGATCACTGCATTAGTGTCACTGGTGCCGCTAGGTAGCTAGTTATTTTTTAGGTTCACCGCCAGGTTTTTATCGCGTTAGGTACCCCCATATACAACCTAATACAGATTTTAACCCCCTGATTGCCACTAGAGTTAACCCTTTCACCAGTGATCACCGTATAAGTGTCACTGGTGACGCTGGTTAGCCAGTTAGTTATTTAGGCTCCCCGTCAGGTACCCCCATATACTACCTAATAAAGGTTTTAACCCCCTGATTGCCCCTAGTTAACCCTTTCACCAGTGATCACCGTATAAGTGTTACGGGTGACTCTGGTTAGTTGGTTTGCTTTTTATAGCATCAGGGCACCCACCATTTATTACCCAATAAAGGTTTAACCCCTGATCACCCGGCGGGTGATATCAATTAGGTTTTAGGATCAGATAGGGTCTGTGTCGCCCCAGGCAGCGCTAGGTTAGTGCCAGTACCACTAACACCCACGCGCAAAAATACACCTCCCTTAGTGGTATAGTATCTGAACAGATCAATATCTGATCTGATCAGATCTATACTAGCGTCCCCAGCAGTTTAGGGTTCCAAAAAACGCATTGTTAGCGGGATCAGCCCAGATACCTGCTAGCACCTGCATTTGGCCCCTCTGCCCAGCCCACCCAAGTGCAGTATCGATCGATCACTGTCACTTACCAAACACTAAACACATAACTGCAGTGTTCGCAGAGTCAGGCCTGATCCCTACGATCGCTAACAGTTTTTTTTTTTGGTAGCGTTTTATATTTAAATCCTGAAGGCGGTGCTTGGATTTCAGGGTCACGTACGCGGCTAGGCTCCCAAAAAGTCCCACACGTGGTATCCCCGTACTCAGGAGAAGCAGCAGAATATATTTTGGGGTGCAATTCCACATATAACCACATATAACCACATATAACTACGGCATGTGTGAGCAATATATCATTTAGTGACAACTTTGTAAAAATTTTTTATTTATTTTTTTGTCATTATGTTATTATTATTATTATCAGTGATCGATCACTTGGGACAAAAAAAAAATATTCAATGGGCTCAACATGCCTCTCAGCAATTTCCTTGGAGTGACTACTTTCCAAAATCGGGTAATTTGGGGGGGGTTTGTACTGCCCTGCCATTTTAGCACCTCAAGAAATTAGGCAGTCATAAATTAAAAGCTGTGCAAACCAATAAATATACGCTTATTGACTTTTTTTTTTTTTTTTTTTTTTACTAAAGACATGTGGCTGAATACATTTTGGCCTAAATGTATGACTAAAATTGAGTTTATTCGATTTTTCTCATAACAAAATTTTCTGTCTTTTTCCATTTATATCGTAAAAAGTAAAAATCGCAGAGGCAATCAAATACCATCAAGCATGACCGCGCAATTACCAGTTAAAGCAGTGCAGTGCAAAATTGTAAAAAGACCTCTGGTCCTTAGGCTGACAATTGGTCCGGGGCTTAAGTGGTTAATTGGGACAAGTACACATTATACAGGGATATGCTTTGTTCGTATTTCATGACTAAAGTTTACAACCACTTTAATGCTCCGGAGAGCAAATGGTTGTTATTGGTGATTATGTTATTTACATATTATAATACAGTGCAAGATACAGGAACTGATTCTTTGACAATTGCCCAAACTTCAGCAAACGACTGGACTGCAGTGCTCAACTGTGAACTTTCTGCTGCTAGAAATAATACTATTTTTTTTTCTGTAAGATTACAACTTTTGCCCTTGTCTCAGCTGTTCTGAGTAGGCAACATGGAAAGTGTGATTAGTCAAACCTCTAGAATGGCCTTGCTTTCTGTGCATAGAGGCACATAATTTTATGTTTTGGAGCTTGGTTGGCTGACTTGTCTAAGAAAAAGTCCTTTTACGTGTGCCCTTTCAAAGGTATGCTTTTTTTTAGAAATTTCTTTGAGGTATAAATTGAGGCAGCTACTGAGGCAAGAGTTCCTACTCCACTATCCACAATCACACCTCCCTATTAAATACTTTTATTATATTACATGGGGGCCAAATATCCTGGAAGCTGGCTGTTCTTGTTTGCCTGGGGCTTTTTCTCCCCTTCTGTGGGACTTTCTTTCTCCCTCCCAATGCTCAGCCTGAAGACACGTTAAACATTTTACCAACTTTCCTTATAGGTGGGGTCAGGACTGTCATCTATAGCTGCCTGCCTTGTCTTCAATGACCCATCTTCTCTTTCCTTTAGGGAAGTCCCTCTATGGGATTGATCCCTCTTTTTACCTTTTTCTAGGACTTCTGCCCTTAGGGAATGAGTTCCTACTTTCTCGTCTGAGGCCATTCTCCCAGGGATGTCCATGTTCTTGGGCATTTTACAAAATCTAGCATCTTTCCATTTTGCCAGTTGCAGGGCCACCATCTGATTCTCTCTAAGTTTTATAAAACTGTTTGCCAGGTGGCTGTGTGAGCCTTTGCTGTTGTATGCCTTAGTCCTTCTGCTGGCAAGTGTTGGGGTCCGTTGCGCTTTTTTATTCATGCATTTATTTATTTATTTTTATTCATTGCTGTGGGCCTGTTGCAGCTTTTTTTATTTTTTTTTTGCACACCCCCAAAATTATTGCTTGGGGATGTCCCATGGTTTAATAATCAGTTCATGTGTCCTGTACTATATGATTAACCAGTTGAGACCCGCGCTATAGCCGAATGATGGCTACAGCGTGGATCTCCTTTGCCGGGACTACGTCTATTGACGTAGTCCCGTGCACGAGCGGCCTGCGCGCCCGGCACGCTCTGTGATCGGCGAGTCTATGAGACTCGCCTGATCACCGATCCGAGCAAGGGGTCGATCCCGACCCCTTATCACGTGATCAGCTGTCAGCCAATGACAGCTGATCATGTGATATAACGGAGCCGGTAATCGGCTATTATTCCTCCTCGCGCTGACAGCGCGAGGAGAAAAAAAAAGAGCCGCTCACCGGCGGCCGTGATCGGGACATTAGTCCCGATCACGGCCAGCCCTGCCAGTGCCCACCTGCCCCCTGCTTTTCCACATAAATAAAAAATGTGTCCGCCTGTCAGTGCCACCCAGCAGTGCCCACAGTGCCACCCAGCAGTGCCCACAATCTGCCTCAACAAAGGTTCTGCACCCCAGTGCCACATATCCGTGCCCAGCAGTGCCGCCCATTAATGCCCAGCAGTGCTACCTATCAGAGCCACCTATCAGTGCCCATGAGTCCCATCTATCAGTGGTATCTATCAGTGCCCCTTAGTGCCACCCATCCGTGCCATCTTATCTGTGCCCATCAGTGCCGCCTTATCTGTGCCCATCGGTGCCGCCTTATCTGTGCCTATTAGTGCCACCTTAACTATGCCTATCAGTGCCCACCAATGCAGCATATCAGTGCCCACCAGTGCAGCCTATCAGTGCCGCCTCATCAGCACACTTCAATGAAGGAGAAAAATTACCTGTTTGCAAAATTTTATAACAAACTATTAAACATGATATTTTTTTTTTTTTGCATCTTTTTTTGTTTGTTTAGCAAAAAATAATACTCCCAGCTGTAATTAAATGCCACCAAAAGAAAGCTCTATTTGTGGGAAAAAAATGATAAAAATTTCATTTGGGTACAGTGTTGTATGCCCGTGCAATTGTCATTCAAAGTGCATCAGTGATGAAAGCTGAAAATTGGTCTGGGACTGAGGGGGGTTTAAGTGCCCAGTAAGCAAGTGGTTAAGTTAATAGAAATTTAGACTTGCCTGTTAATTCCTTGACTTGTAATACAGTACAGGACAGTAAATTCCTCAACTCTTCTCTGTGATCTCCTTAGAGCCGGTTTACACAGGGGCAACACGACTTCCAGCGCAACTTTGGGAGGCAACTTGGATACGACTTGAGTATGATTCACAGCGCGACTTGAGACAACTTACAAGGCAACTTGAAGTTGCCACCAGGACAGGGGACTTTTCCAGTGGCCAATCACATAATAATCAGCTCTGTGGGGGGGAGGGGTTTGCCTAGAAAACCATTTTTACTTCCTGGAAAGTTGCTTCAGTTAAGATGGGTACAAGTTGCCTAGAAGACGGATTGAAGTCGTACAGGAACCTTTTCTGAAGGCAGAGCAACTTCAATAGTGTACATTAAGACGGCTCCATTCACTTCCATTGATTTTCCAAACCGTGCACCTTCAGGCGACTTGAAGTCAGATCCCAGATCACCCCTGTGGGAACTGGCTCTTATTGATTCCAAAAAAAAATTGAGACTAATGGAGTGAACCAGTTTATATGAGTACACTAGGGAGCGGCCCCAGTGAATCTTTTGCCAGTGTCCAATCCCATGTCTGTACTGTACTCTAAAATATGAAATTTACAGGTACTTCAAAGTATTATTATTATTTTTTTTTTTTTAGCTTTTTGGTGAAAATCCAGTTTGTTTGATTTCGGGTTACATTTACACTAAACTTAAAGCCCCTTTTACCTTCTCCTCCAAAGTGCACAGATGTGTAAAAACAACAAGGGGACATCTTTTGGAGGGAGATGTACTGTTTTATCTTTTATTTAGTCCACTTTCCACATAAAAGAAATCGGTACTAAGAAAATACACATGCTGCTAATATGGAACCTTACCTTTTGAAAATGCTAGTTGCCTAGTTATGTTGGTTCAGTGACTTTAGTACTATTGGAGGTACTGACCTGGAGCCTTGCTATACCAACAGACCCCCTATGTTAGTCCATTATCAATTTAAAGGAAACTTTAAGTGGGACAAACCTGACCCGAAAGAAGTATGTAGATCAGCAATTCTGACTTTCCTCTAACTTCATTAAATATATGCTTGGTCAGGGCAGTGATTCACAAGGTAATACGAGCAAAGACAGCCAGGCAACTTGAATTTTCAGAAGGAAGTTCACAGTTTTCATGTTTCTCCTGCTTCAGGCTGCCTTTAAAATGTTAATGGACTAACATAGAGGGTTCTATTGGTATAGCAATGTGCCAAAATGACAGCTCAGTAGCTATACAGAATAGGTCCCTAGGAATAAAAGATACACAAAGAAATGCATCAGGAGGGAGGGCGCATCTTTTCTAAAAAAAAAAAAAAAAAAAAAAAAAAAAAGAAAGTAACATAATTAAAAATAACCTTTTACTGGGCCCTCTGGATAACTGATTATTTACCATAGATCGGTTTTATGAGGTCAATCTGTTTTTACTGGGCATAGACAAGTTAAGGAAGAGCTCAGTGGTTTATTTTTTACAAAACTTCCCAAGTGAGCTGAGCAGGAGGGACATTTTAAATGTAGTTTGTTCATAATTTATGTAAATGGAGGTGTGCCATTTGAAAACAAAGACATAAATAGCAAAAAAAAAAATGA
This sequence comes from Lithobates pipiens, assembly GCF_037356315.1. Taxonomy (NCBI): domain Eukaryota; kingdom Metazoa; phylum Chordata; class Amphibia; order Anura; family Ranidae; genus Lithobates; species Lithobates pipiens. Next base: position 191,079,133 of record NW_027507903.1, read on the forward strand.
ATAGCTAAATTCATATGCTTTTTTACCAATATTTTATTGTGACCTTTCAAAATGTAATCATATAGCAGTTGGATGAGAGCTTTAGTGCACTAATGATCTGTGTATTTGCCTATTTTTAATCCACTCTGGTCCTGACTAGGGATGAGCTCAGGCGTGTTCGCATGGAACATGTGCAGAGCCTGCCAGGAAGTCGGTGCAGCGCTGCACTAATCACAGGCAGTGAGACATTGCCCTATCTCTGCAGCCGCACATTGGGGCAATGTCTCACTGCCTGTGATTAGTGCAGCGCTGCGCCGACTTCCTGGCGGGCTCTGCATGTGTTCCATGGCATCATGCCTGAGCTCATCCCTAGTCCTGACTCTGGATCTTGCAGCTCTGGTTCCCCTGTGTAAGTGAGCATTCAACAGCGGCTGTGAATTCCCAGAACCATGGCATCACCCATAGGCTCTTATGGACCCAGACCGGGGGAGCTGGAGTTGCAGGACCAGACTGGATTTAAAAAAAAAAAAAAAAAAAAAGTACATAGATCTTTTTCTATACTGAGCATGTAGGAGGAAGGGGAAGAAACTATTTTTTTAACAATAGTTAATATTCACCTTATCTTACACTTTAAATAGTATTTGTTTTATAGAGGCAAATGGAAAACTCAGGGGAAATGAAGGACAGAGATTCTGTACCAAAAGAGGGACAGCCCCTCCAAATGAGGGACAGTTGGGAGCTATGTTTTTACTCTAATATCACAAATGTATTTTATTTTAAGAAGCAATGAAAATGATTTGTATAAATTTTACCTTGTGCTGAAGTTCCAAACTGAACCACACGGTGGCACCAAATAGTTAGGCTTGCCACTAAAGTTATCATAAAGTGAATAACAGGAATGGCTATACCAAAATAAGAAGGCACACCTATCCTAATCCTTTTTAAATATTTAAACATATATCAGACTAAAGTTACTAAAGCAGTACTGGTTATTAAGACTAAACAATGTTTTAATTGCTGGAAATTTTTATAGTTATTTTTGCAAATTGGGCATTGCTAAGCAAAATTGCTTTGTGTGTTGTAAGTGTAACGTTGTCTATAACCAAGCATATGTCAGATCAAAAAAAAAACAAATAATAACAAAATTGGCAATATATTCACTTTAAAGCAGACCTTCCCTTTCCCCACCCACTTTCTGTCATTGCACTCCTACCCCCCGTCTCTCTCAGGAATGCACATTCCTGTTTATTTTGTAGCTCTTTCATGCTTGGATAAGGGTCTGGTATGGATTTTGGGGATTTTTGAATGGATTTTTTTGGGGGGGGGGGCATTCAGTTTTTTTTTTTACATTTTGGCACATGCCATTTTTATTTTTCACTTATTTTTTTTTTTTTCTATTCAGCTGTGAGCAGGGAAACCTGTTGATAGCTGATGACTCGTCTGCTGTTAAGGACGCAGTAGTCAGCTTCCCAGCCTGCTCCTTGGCAACCAGCTATTCACTGTGCCCTGATTGGGCAAAGGTTATGCACTGTGCAGCACGGCAGTGCATTGGGGGGGGGGGGGCACTCAACAGGCGAACATCACACCAAGCACCCCATAAATTTAGGTGGTTGCCGAACATACGAAGTTTGGGCCAAACTTTTGCTTGGCTCAAATTTGTTCGCACAACTTCCAGTTTAACGAATGCATCCCATAGATGGATTGAAATTCAGATGGTTCAGCAACGACCTACTGAATTTTGATCCATCTATGGCCATTCCCTCTAGACAGAAGTCAATCTAAATCCCCATACACACTATCAGATTGTCTGCTGATTTTTTTTTAACTTCAGATTTACCAAAACCATATAATATGAGGTCAAACCTTAGGAGTTTCAATTTAGATGCAATCAGGCAGGCCCTTGCACTACATGGTTTTGGTAAATCTGAAGACAAAAATCATCAGAAAATCTGATGGTGTGTATGGGGCTTTACAATTGACTTCTGTTTAATGGTACTATTGCAAACATTTTCTTGATCAACCAGCTGCAGGTGCTGATCAGTATATTCTCAGTGTATTCTGACAGCAGAAGAGTTCAGAATATAATGGCACAGTGAGCAGGATTCCCCTATCCACCTCACTTATGTGGATAGGGGAATCTGTTAATTTGTTTTGGCCAACCTTAGAGCTTCACAAAAGAGAGCTATAGAAATGTTTCTCAACCTTTTTTCAGTCGTGTCACCCTTTAAAATTCTCGCTGCACCCCGTGCTAAAATGTAAAAAGCTAAACTGATAGTTTTGCATAATGCAGCAACATCTACATGTGGGACACTCAGCATTAGAGGTGGTTTATTCTTGCAAAACAAATACACCATTGCACACTGGTACTGACTAGTATTATATTATTCTAGTTTCAGTGTTTCTCTCCCTCACTCAACTTAGGTGACTCCACTGCTGACACAGGGGAGACAAAGAGCACCCAAAATATTCCTTATCAAATTATGAGGTCATTCGTTTTTAGGATTGTTGTATTGCTGCTCAATAGAAACTTGTGGCTTTGTCCAACAAAAAGGTAGGCTTTATCCACTTGTTGGCTTGTGGACCATTTTTGGAAAATTTGGGCAATATTTAAGCATTTTGCAAAGGCACCCCAGGGTGCCATGGAACCTTAATTGAAAAAAAAAGCTGGTCTATAGTGTATACTGTATAGGCACACTTTTAGTGAGTGATGTGTCCTGCTGGAATCATACTGCGTGTGGATGAGTAGCACCTAGATTAAATGCTCAATTTAAAAAAAGAACATGCACCATTTGGTAAGAGCTAAATATGTTTCTAACAACAGTGGCTCTTGCCTGTCATTCTATCTAAAGGTTACCCCCAAAACCATAACTTGGCAAACTTTGGCTATGAATAGAACTACAAACTTAAAGAACTAACTTCCAGGAATTCAGCTGAAGTGTATAGGGTTATCACCTTTTCTTCAAGCCAAACCCAAGCACTTTAGCGGCACAGGACACATTTTTTCTCATAGTATGTATTATAGGATTATAAAGGACCTGACTATCTCAGTGTCCTCTGGGCTTGTATGGCTCTCTGTGGAGCTAAAAGAACAGATGCACCAATTACACAGCAAGACCCTTTATCTCCAGTATTTATTGATCAGAGCCATAGGCATTCCCTGTCTGCTCACATTCTCACCACATTTTACAGCTATTCATACTCGGGAGTAACGGAAATACCAAACTTTCCTCCTCCACCATTTCCATCCAAAGAAAACAGGTGGACTTTACACATGTCTGCCTGCTTCTAAATTTTTTTTAAAAAAAGCACAAGTTTTTGTATGGTGGTAACCGATTGGTGTTGTGACAAATTTCCACCATATCCGCTTCCATTCACATCTGCTCATTCTGGTAATGCACACAGAAATGCACGTTTCCAAGGAATCCTGGAACATACAAAAAAATGTGCCTCACACTTGTAGTGCCATTTATTGTAAATGCCCCCCCCCCCCCAAACGTGAGACGCCAATACAAAAAATGTGTGGGAAATAAAACAAACATGGGGCATGCCATGAGCTACTTTGTCTCGCTTGTGGCGCATAGGGCAGCGCACTGAAATCAATGGGCTGCTCTATGCTTGTTGGGTGTTTGCCATCCAGGAGTATGTCAGAAGTGTGACTAGGGCCTTCATCATTTCACAAACTATGGAATGCTTGGAGAGCAGAAATTGGCAAATATGCAAAAATGTCCAACAGTGAAAGGGTTCAAATGACCCTCAAAATGACTGAGGGTCTGAGCGCTCTCCCCTCCCCCCCCTCTGACAGTGGCAGTTGCTCATGTCTGCAGACACTACATCCCCCCCCCATCCCCCGCATACCAGCTAAAAGATAAAATATGACTGAAGACAAAACATTTTTTTCCCCTTTACAATAGGGTAAGGGAGGGCTATAACCCCTGTCAGGTAATGGTAAATAGAGAGAATGAATCTCTCTAAAGGGGGTGCAGACAGAAATTAAAACCTATCAGAGGCTCTAATCCCCCTCCACTCCATCCAACACTAATGCCGCGTACACACGTAGCCGTCTATCCGACGGACTTAGTCCGGCGGACTTCCCGCCAGACTGTCTGTCGGACTTTCCGAACGGGCTACTTGCCCACACACGGCACTTTTTCAGCTGACTAATACGGCGTACTAAGTCCGCCGTACTATCCGCCCTACTTTTGAAATGAACGGACTCACCCACACACGCGGAGGAAAGTCCGCTCATTTAGAGCGCGTCTCCAGGTAGGCGGGGCCCGCGAAGGAGACGTTGCTGGCCCCGCCGCCTGGTATGGACTTAAAGGGGAACCCCTACGCCGAAAAAAAATGGGCGTGGGGGTCCCCCCAGGTCCACATCAGACCCTTGTCCGAGCACGCTACCCAGCCGGCCATGAAAGGGGGGGACGAGCGAGCGCCCCCCTCCTGAGCCGTACCAGGCCACGTGCCCTCAACATGGGGGGTGCCTTGGGGAAGGGGGGGCCGCGTGGCCCCCCCACCCCAAAGCACCTTGTCCCCATGCTGATGAGGACAAGGGCCTCTTCCCGACAACCCTGGCCGTTGGTTGTCGGGGTCTGCGGGCGAGGGGCTTATCGGAATCCGGGAGCCCCCTTTAATAAGGGGGCCCCCGGATACCGGCCCCCCACCTTATGTGAATGAGTATGGGGTACAATGTACCCCTACCCATTCACCTGTGAAAAAAGTACAAAAAAACCACAACACAGGGTAAAAATAGTTTATTGCACAGCTCCGGGGGTCTTCCGTCTTTGGGGTTCTTCTCGCCGGACTCCTCCGCTATCTTCTTCTAGCTCTTTTGCTAGCGGAGGAGCCCGGCTTTCTTCCTCGCCTCCCCCTCTTGTCCCCCTCTTCGGTTCTTCTGCCGGGCCACCGCCTGTAAAAGAGCTAGAAGAAGGCGCGGTGGCCCGGCATAAGAACCGAAGAGGGGGACAAGAGCCCCGAAGTCAGAAGAAGAGGCTGCGGTGAGGAAGAAAGCCGGGCTCCTTCGCTAACAAAAGAGCTAGAAGAAGGTAGCGGAGGAGTCCGGCGAGAAGAACCCCGAAGACGGAAGACCCCCGGAGCTGTGCAATAAACTATTTTTACCCTGTGTTGTGTTTTTTTTTGTACTTTTTTCACAAGTGAATGGGTAGGGGTACATTGTACCCCATACTCATTCACATAAGGTGGGGGGCCGGTATCCGGGGGCCCCCTTTATTAAAGGGGGCTCCCGGATTCCGATAAGCCCCTCGCCCGCAGACCCCGACAACCAACGGCCAGGGTTGTCGGAAAGAGGCCCTTGTCCTCATCAACATGGGGACAAGGTGCTTTGGGGTGGGGGGGCCGCGCGGCCCCCCCTTCCCCGAGGCACCCCCCATGTTTAGGGCACGCAGCCTGGTACGGCTCAGGAGGGGGGCGCTCGCTCGTCCCCCCCCTTTCCTGGCCGGCCGGGTAGCGTGCTCGGACAAGGGTCTGATGTGGACCTGGGGGGGCCCCCACGCCGATCTTTTTCGGCGTTGGGGTTCCCCTTTAAGTTCATACCAGGCGGCGGGGCCAGCGACGTCTCCTTCGCGGGCCCCGCTTACCTGGGGACCCGCTCGAAATTTTCTCCGGGCGGGAAAAATCCGCTCATTTCAAAAGTAGGGCGGACTGGCACACACACGGCCGGATTGTCCGCCGAAATGCGAGTCTGGCGGGAAGATTGGAGTGCAAAACTACTTTCTAAGTCTGCCGTACTTTCGGGTCAAAAAAGTATGCCGGAGGCTACACACGGGGGGATTGTCCGGCGGACTTCAGTTTGCCGGACTTTTCCACCCGCTTGTTTAATCGTGTGTACGCGGCATAACAATAAACAGGTTTTCCTTAATTTATAAGGGGAAAACAGTTTTTTGAGGTGAAAGGGTTCAAAAAGGAGAGGTTTAGGAAAAAAAGAACTTTGGTGATGAAAGGGTTAAAAAAATGAAAAGATAAACACTTTCTGATTTTTGTCTTCAGATTTACCAAAACTATGTAGTGCAAGGGCCTGCCTGATTGCATACAAATTGAAAATATTAAGGTTTGACCTCATATTATATGGTTTTGGTAAATCTGAAGGCAAAAATCTGCAGAAAATCGAATTGTGTGTATGCAATCTAAAGCCTCGTACACACGATCGGATTTTCGGCAGGGAATTGATGACAGACTGTTTGCCTAAAATCCGACCGTTGGTATGCTCCACCAGACAATTGCTGTCCAACTTTCGGCCAACAAATGTTAGATGGCAGGCTAGTAAATTTTTGGCAGACAATGGTCTGTTGTCAGATTTTCGTATCATGTGTACACAAGTCTGTCACATAAAAGTCAAAAGTACAAACACGCATGCTCGGAATCAATACTCGCCAAACACGACGTTAGCAGAAGGTGCCCAAAGGGTGGCGCTCAAGAGCTGAAATTCCACGTAGTATGACACTGTTTGTTGGCCGACAATTGTGTGCCGTTTGTATACAAGACAAGTTCATGGCACACGCTCTTCGGACAAAAGTCTGGCACTTTGTCTGCCAACAATCTGATCGTGTATGTGAGGCTTAAGTCCCCACCATGTCCATTGTATGACAAGAAATTCCTGCACAGAAATCCCCCCAGCAATATTACACAAATACTCCCCCCAGCAGGAATATTACACAGATCAGGGTGATGGGTCTGGGCTGCTCAGGATTAGGGTGATGGGTCTGGGGTGCTCGGGATCAGGGTGATGGGTCTGGGCTGCTCAGGATCAGGGTGACAGGTCTGGGCTGCTCAGGATTAGGGTGATGGGTCTGAGGTGCTCGGGATCAGGGCGATGGGTTTGGGGTTCTCCAAATCAGGATGACGGGTCTGGCCTTCTCGGGATCAGGTCGATGGGGTTGGGGTGCTCGAAATCAGGGTGACGGATCTGGGGTGCTCGGGATCAGGGTGATGGGTCTGGGGTGCTCGGGATCAGGGGAACAGGTCTGGGCTGCACAGGATCAGGGTGAGATGTCTGGGCTGCTCGGGATCAGGGCGATGGGTCTGGAGTGCTTGGAATCAGAATGATGGGTCTGGGCTGTGCGGGATCAGGGCGATGAGTTTGGGGTGCTTGGGATCAGGGTGATTGGTTTGGGGTGCTTGGGATCAGGGTGACGGGCCTGGGGTGCTCGAAATCAGGGTGACGGATCTGGGGTGCTCGGGATCAGGGTGATGGGTCTGGGGTGCTCGGGATCAGGGGAACAGGTCTGGGCTGCACAGGATCAGGGTGAGATGTCTGGGCTGCTCGGGATCAGGGCGATGGGTCTGGAGTGCTTGGAATCAGAATGATGGGTCTGGGCTGTGCGGGATCAGGGCGATGAGTTTGGGGTGCTTGGGATCAGGGTGATTGGTTTGGGGTGCTTGGGATCAGGGTGACGGGCCTGGGGTGCTTGGGATCAGGGTGACGGGCCTGGGGTGCTTGGGATCAGGTTGATGGGCCTGGGGTGCTCAGGATCAGGGTAATGGGTCTGGTGTGCTCGGGATCAGGGCGATGGGCCTGGGGTGCTCGGGATCAGGGTTACTGGATTGGGGTGCTCAGGATGGGGACGATGGGATCAGAGTGACAATTGGCTTGTGGTGGTGCCTTGTTCACTGGAATGACTTGTATTTAGCGGTCATACTGCTTGGCAGCCTTTTCCGTAAACTTTGCTCCATCACATTAATGGCGCTGTTTACCAATATGGCCGCTGGATGGTAAACTTGCAACTCAACACCATATTTTAAACCTCCCCCCCATGTAAATGGGATATTACATGCCCCATGTGAGGTGAATGCTGTGACCGCCTTATAAGATTGAGAGGACATCCAGCACAGAACTGCTTTTGAATATGTAAATCCTTCTATGTGTGAACTAGCACTTATAATACTATTGGGCACACTTGTCTGTGTTTGGACAAATTGTCGAAATTGACAGAATGTCAAACTCACGTCACGTCTTGTGACGTGGCATCAGCTGTTTCATTAAACCGAATGCACATTAGATAAAATCAGCAGCATAGCAGAAACAACACACATCCTTGCCGCTCAAAGGCTGCCTGGCCTGCTCATCACCTCAGCTGCCCAATAGCACCTTCCACCTTTTCCTGCAGCACGATTGCATCGCAGAGCTGTCAATCTTCTTCTTGTATTGGTTGATTTTAGCTTAGATGTGATTAGTCAGCAGGTCCTGTCTGTTAGTTTCGGATTGGTCAGTGCTCTGAATGCGCATGACCCATGCGCTGGCTGGTTATTGGCTGGTTCTTGGCAGGATGAGCAGATTTGAAGTGATCAGTGGGTGTCAGTGAGAGGATCTGCGCTGTCCGGTTCTGGTGTATGGGAGAGGGGCTCCAGGTTAGTGCTGCAATACCTCACGGGGGAAATGTTCCTGGGTTCGTTAAGGGGGATATGAAGACTTCAGTCCGTTCATCACTGCTGGGTAGGGTTGCCACCTTTTCTTCAAGCCAAACTCGAACACTTTACTGACACGTGCCATTTTTTTTGTAGTATACACTATAGACAATAGGATTGTAAAATACCTTGAACACCTCTTGGTGGCTTAAAGATAGTAGTAACATGGTGTCCTGTTTATGCCATGGCGGACAGAGGGTGTAGCCACATTGCGTTAACAGTGGAAGGGACCTACATACAACACCCCTTACTATCCACTGCACCCCAACCTTCTACAGACAGTTCAAATTAGCACATGCTACCTATAGCAACCCACACTATCACCATCAAAGTGGCCTATTCTATCTACAACACCCCAAATCAGTCCATCATATCCAAGGCACCCCAAAATAGACCACCCTAACCACAGCACAACAAAGAACCCCACACCAGCGAGATGGACTGGGGGGCAGTATGGTGGACGGGGGCAGCAGGATGCATGGGGGAGGCATGGACTGGGGGGGCTGTTGAATGGTCGGGGGCACAGATTAGTCAACGGGGCAGTGGTACAGACAGGGGGTGAACTGGAGAGTTGCCCAGTGGACAGAGGGGCAGCAAGGTGAACAGGGCACCGGGATGGACAGGGGGGCAGCAGGGTGGACAAGGAGAGTAGCGGAGTGGACAGGGGGACAGTGGGTGGACAGGGAGGTGGCAGGATGGATAGGTGGGCAGCGGGGTGGATAGGGGGGTGGCAGGATGGACAGGGAGGCAGCAGGATGGATAGTGAAATGCATAGGGGAACAGGGGGATAGTGGAATGGTTAATGGGATAGATAGTGGGATGAACAGGGAGGTGGCGGGATGGATAGGGGGACAGCGGGATGGACAGGTAGGCAGCGGGGTGGATAGGAAGGCAGCGGGATGGACATGGGGATAGTGGGATGGACAGGGAGGCAGTGGGATTGACAGTGGGATGGATAGGGGGACAGTGGGATGGACAGGGAGGCAGCGGGAAGGACAGTGGGATGAACAGGCGGACAGTGGGATGGATAGGGCAATGAACAGGAGGACAGTGGAATAGGGGGATGGAAATGGGAACAGGAGGACAGTGGGATGGATAGGGGGATGAACAGGGGGTATCAATTTACTCGGTGTAAAATCTTCTTTCACAACATAAAAAAATTGGGCTAACTTTACTGTTGTCTTATTTTTTCATTTAAAAAAGTGTATTTTTTCCAAAAAAGTGCTCTTGTAAGACCGCTGCTCAAATACAGTGTGATAGAAAGTATTGCAATGACCACCATTTTATTCTCTAGGGTTTTAGAAAAAAAATATATAATGTTTGGGGGTTCTAAGTAATTTTCTAGCAAAATTAAAATGATTTTAAAAACCAAATGAAATCGGATCAGTAAGCCTTCGCGGCAATACTGACATCCCCTGTCAGATCTTCTGATCATCTCTTTCAAACATAGGGTTTTATCATACGAGATGCAAAGAAATTAACATGCTGATGCTGAACTGGCAAGATAATCTATGGAACAATGTGTGGATATGCATACATGTGTTTGGAATTTTTGATGGGTTGGAGATTTTGACAGAACACCCGCTGTGTTTGCATCCCCCGATCCCCCAGGACGCATGCGCACAGTGGCAAACCAGATTGGCGGAAGGGAACATTGCATTTTACCTAGCAACACCAGTAAACTGTTATGTTCAGAATAGTTTCTAGCCTAATCGATGTGTGCAACCCAGGCTGCTGAAACCTCACGCTGTCCCTCACATTGGCATGATTCATTTTTAGATGATCCTGCGGCCAGCATATTTGCTTGATTGCCATTTAACTGAACCGATACACAATTAGGAATGCTCTTATATCCTTTTTTTTAAATGTCCATGTTTATGGCGGAAATATGACGTCATTTGACGTCAAGGGGTGGGTCTGGGGTAATTTCTTTTATTCACTGATTCGTGAATAGTTCTTTAAATAGTGTTTGGTTTATATCACAATTTGTCACATGCCTGATGAAAGGGTCCGAAACATCGCTTTCTGCTGTAATTATGTAATCGCTGGTTAAAAGTTTTGAACCCATTTTTGGAGATCCTGGTGTGCTGGTGAAAATATATTCTTTGACTATACACAGTCCCAGCCGGTGGCTGCTTCAGCACCCATTTTTGAATACAGCCATTTTTGCAGGAATGTGTGCATTGGGAATATTGTATTTACAATTGTATGTGGTTCATATCTGTCTCAGTCGAAGGGCTTCGAAAAAAAAAAAAATATATATATATATATATATATATATATATTTTACTTATTACACAATTTGTTTTAAAAGATTGAAAGCGTTACTAAACCCACAACAGTAAATTCAGTCTGTATATGCAGTAAAGCATGCTTGTTATTAGGGATGAGCCAAACACCCCCCTGTTCGGTTCGCACCAGAACCTGCGAACAGACCTAAACTTCGTGTGAACTTTAGAACCCTATTAAAGTCTATGGGACTCGAACGTTCACAATCTAAAGTGCTCATTTTAAAGGGTAATATGCAGGTTACTGTCCTAAAAAGTGTTTGGGGACCCGGGTCCTGCCCCAAGGGACATGGATCAATGCAAAAAGAAGTTTTAAAAACGGCCGTTTTTTCAGGAGCAGTGATTTTAATAATGATTAAAGTGAAACAATAAAAGTGTAATATTCCTTTAAATTTCGTAGCTGGGGGGTATCTATAGTATGCCTGTGAAGGGGCGCATGTCTCTGGGGCTTAGAACTGTCCCTGCACAAAGTGTCATTTGTGCAGGAAAAAAAGTCTTTTAAAATCACTTGCGGCTAAATTGTCGGCGCCCCATAATCAATGAGTGTTCTCTGTATTAGCCGACAATTCATTCATTCATTGATTTAAAAAAAAAAAAAGCGTGGAGGTTCCCCTAAATTCAATTACCAGGCCCTTCAGGTCTGACATGGATATTAAGGGGAACCCCGTGTCAAATTTAAAAAAAAAATGACGTGGGGGTCCCCCTAAATATCCATACCAGACCCTTCAGGTCTGATATGGATATTAAGGGGAACCCCGCATCAAATTTAAAAAAAAAATTGCCGTGGGGGTCCCCCGAAAAATCCATATCAGACCCTTTATCCGAGCACGCAACCTGGCAGGCCGCAGGAAAAGAGGGGGGGACGAGAGAGCGGCCCCCCCTCCCTCCTGAACCGTACCAGGCCACATACCCTCAACATTGGGAGGATGCTTTGGGGGTCTGTGACCCCTCAAAGCACCTTGTCCCCATGTTGATGAGGACAAGGGCCTCATCCTCACAACCCTGGCCGTTGGTTGTGAGGGTCTGCGGGCGGGGGGCTTATCAGAATCTGGAAGCCCCCTTTAACAAGGGGACCCCCAGATCCCAGCCCCCCCTGTTTGAAATGGTAAGGGGGTACAAAAGTACCCCTACCATTTCACAAAGAAAGTGTCAAAATGGTTAAATAAGACAAACACACATTTGAAAAATTCCTTTATTAAAAATGAAAAAAATAAAAAAAAGATTCCAGCGGTGCTAATCCACTCTTGCTATCCAGCGACGGATCTCCGGGGTTCAGCGATGGATGATCATATCCAGCGACGGGGGATCTCTCAGTCCAGCGCTGCCCATACATCCTTCTTCTGTCTCCACTCCGGAGACACTGCAGAGAGCCCAGCGCTGACGTTTCTTATATTAGGAGGGCGGGGCCACCCGTCACCTGACCCCGCCCCTCTGACGCTGGAGAGGGAAGCCAGGGGTTCCCCAGTGACGTGTGGGTGACCCCGCCCCCTCTGATGTAACGCAGGTTTCCGTTACATCAGAGGGGGTGGGGTCACCCATACGTCACTGGGGAACCCCTGGCTCCCTTCACCAGCGTCAGAGGGGGCGGGGTCAGGTGAGAGAGATCCCCCGTCGCTGGATATGATCATCCATCGCTGGACCCCGGAGATCCGTCGCTGGATAGCAAGAGTGGATTAGCACTGCTGGAATCTTTTTTTTATTTTTTTCATTTTTAATAAAGGAATTTTTCAAAAGTGTGTTTGCCTTATTTAAACATTTTGACACTTTCTTTGTGAAATGGTAGGGGTACTTTTGTACCCCCTTACCATTTCAAACAGGGGGGGCGGGATCTGGGGGTCCCCTTGTTAAAGGGGGCTTCCAGATTCTGATAAGCCCCCCGCCCGCAGACCCTCACAACCAACGGCCAGGGTTGTGAGGATGAGGCCCTTGTCCTTATCAACATGGGGACAAGGTGCTTTGAGGGGTCACAGACCCCCAAAGCATCCTCCCAATGTTGAGGGTATGTGGCCTGGTACGGTTCAGGAGGGAGGGGGGGCCGCTCTCTCGCCCCCCCCCCCCTCTTTTTCTGCGGCCTGCCAGGTTGCGTGCTCGGATAAAGGGTCTGATATGGATTTTTAGGGGGACCCCCACGGCAATTTTTTTTTTAATTTGATGCGGGGTTCCCCTTAATATCCATATCAGACCTGAAGGGTCTGGTATGGATATTTAGAGGGACCCCCACGTCAATTTTTTTTTTTAATTTGACACGGGGTTCCCCTTAATATCCATGTCAGACCTGAAGGGCCTGGTAATTGAATTTAGGGGAACCCCCACGCTTTTTTTTTTTTTTAATCAATGAATGAATGAATTGTCGGCTAATACAGAGAACACTCATTGAGTGTTCTCTGTATTATGGGGAGCCGACAATTTAGCCGCAAGTGATTTTAAAAGACTTTTTTTCCTGCACAAATGACACTTTGTGCAGGGACAGTTCTAAGCACCAGAAACATGCGCCCCTTCACAGGCATACTATAGATACCCCCCAGCTACGAAATTTAAAGGAATATTACAGTTTTATTGTTTCACTTTAATCATTATTAAAATCACTGCTCCTGAAAAAACTTCAGTTTTTAAAACTTTTTTTTGCATTGATCCATGTCCCCTGGGGCAGGACCCTGGTCCCCAAACACTTTTTAGGATAGTAACCTGCATATTACCCTTTAAAATGAGCACTTTAGATTTCTCCCATAGACTTGTATAGGGTGTTCCGGCTTTTCGAATTTGCTGCGAACAGCCCAAATTGTTCACTGTTCGCTGAACAGGCGAACAGGCAATGTTCGAGTCGAACATGAGTTCGACTCGAACTCGAAGCTCATCCCTACTTGTTATACTCACTGTGGAACCTAGGGGATTAATCCTCTGCATTGTGTATAAAGGTTGGGTGATCTTGTCTCTCTAATCCTCCTCTTCTTTAACTGACTCCAACCCATCTCTCGATAGAACAGAGCATCAGGAGTCAGGCTGCACATGCTCAGTTGGGTGTGTATGGCTAGAGAGTTGTTGTTTTTTTTCTTGGGAGAGTGCATGTGATCAGTACAGGGCCAATCAGCACTGTCCAGGCAGGATCAGGGGAGAATGAAACTCCTCCTACAAGCTTAAGCAGACAGTGATACAAGTCACATGACTGCTATATACTGCTGATGAGAAAAGGTATTTAGCAGTTCATGATTACTAAAATAATTGCATCTCCATGTTCTGTGTACTGTGGGGGAGACCAGATATAGAGAATGCAGGGTCCTGGGTTTAGTAACATTTTAAGCATATACTGTATAATGCATAAACAATTTGGATATGGATTAAAACTTGAAAATATTTGTGTGTGTGGTATGTTGATATTAATGGATTGTGTTGACAGTGCACTATGTACAAGAGAACACTGTCTCAAATTAAACAGCAGATGTTTAACAGCTAAAGAAAAATCAGTTGGTTTGATGTTTCCATTAGGAAAATATTGGAACTTGGAAGTGTACATTTGCCAACCAAATTACACAGCACTGCAAAATGATTTTCATTATCAGAGACAATAAAAATGAAGCATTGTGGTTAGCTCTGGACATATTTGTAGCAGTTTCAGTTCTCAGCTTACAACAAAATGATGAGAATTGTTAATTCTGTATTTCAAATCATAAGCATTTGTTTAAATGATTGGAACAATGTGATCAGCAAAAGCAAGAGCAATCACATGGTTGCCAGAGCAGCAATGGGACAATGTAACTGTTGAGTTACATATCAGATGATGCAAACATTTTATTATTTTATGCCAAATAAGAGTTTAAACATGAAGTTCTGCATTTACTCATCTAAGCAGTAGCTTAAAGTAGATTCGTTATATAATGAGCAGTAAGGATGAGCTTTTGGTTTAGGTCATCCATGGGTTTGAGGCCTATCCAACCTGTTTGCAGTATAGTGAAATGACGAATGAATGTGGCCACCCTCCGTCATAGCACCCAGCTACCAAAGTGCCCTTTAAGGGCGAAGTTCACCTTTGGTAAAAAAAGAAAATTCTATCAAATACCGTCATTTTCCCTTCTAGGAATAGACCCTTTCTCTGAATCTATGACGTGTCCTCTGCTTCAACTTGGAAATCTTTTTCTACTGAACAATTTTGTTTAATTCTGAGGAACTGTCCCATGGGTATTCCACAAATTAGGGATTGGTGATGATGGCTAGTGGCTTGCAGCAATTACCTCAGGTAATTGTGTCTCTGACTGAATCATAAATTCTGTGTTTGGATTCTGATACATTTAAACAGTACCTGAATCCTCTGTGAATTCTTTCTGACATTCTGGCCATGTTGCCTTCTCCTTGTCCTTGACACTCCTTCTCCTTGATTCTACTTTGTTTCTCTTTTTACTATGCTACACTCAAGGTTTTTATTTAGTGACGAAAGTCAGTTGAGGCTGGGTTGTTTGGGAGTGACTGTGGTGATAACTGATAGATTCCACATCAGACACCTCTTCCTAACCCCAAGCCTCGCTCTAAAGAAACTAGCCTGACTAGTGAAACGCATCAGTGTGACATCATCACAGAGGGTGTGGTGTTTTGATCCAGACAATAGCCACTTGACTTGCCCTGCTGCTCCAACTAGCAAACAGGGACCCTAGCCAGTGTGACAGGAGGAGTGTGGATGCAGTGACTGACGTGCTGTGGAGACACACCCCAGAGTTGACTGGTAGATCTTTTGGTGCTATGGTGGACTGGTGAGATTTACTGTACTATCTACCTGCACCTGTTTAACTCAATACCACCTTATCTCCCTATGGCACACCATCTTCATCCCCAGAAGTCCACTGCCTGTCTGTTTTAAACTGTACTGGCTTGGCTTTCTATTCATTGCACACTGAATTTATTGCTTACCATGTGAAATCTACTGATACCCGGCCAAGGATCTAACCCAGTAACTCTTATTAGCATCAGTACAGAGCTACGTCCCTCCTTATCACACACTCCCTCAAGTTGCTGATTAACTTCATTCCAGATCCCTGGATTTTGATATCCTCATACTGACAGGTCTTCTGTCCTAGCGTTACTTTGAACCTGGGACCGGCTGTTATTAGTTTTTCATCTACCAGCAATATCCCCCTTTTCTTTCTCGTACATCATAGGACACAGAGTCTCAATTAATTACTTGGTGGGTTATAGGCCTACCTTCAGGTGTTGACACTGGTATAACCAATACAGGAAGTTGACTCCCCTATATAACCCCTCCTCCTTCCAGGAGCACTCAGTTTTTTCGCCAGTGTCTAAGGTGTTGGTCACTAGTGAAGATGTGCTCTGCGGAGCTCCAGGAGGGATCCATGCTGGATTTAAAGAAACCTCCACAATCAGATCCATCCTTGCCACTGAGGCCATAGGATGGTACCTGGACCTCGATGCAAGAATGAGGTTTTGCCTGTAATGCTTCTCTTTGAGAGCTGGACCCTAGGAACCAGGACTCTTTTTGGTCTTGCTACATTTTCTAAAGTTGTCCTGAGGGGTGCTATACAAGGCCCAAAGGAGTGGAACCCCTTTTAAAAGGGCCCCAGTCTTTGAGCGTGTTTAAACGCTAAGTCTCCTATAACAGCCCTCCTGAATTTCCATATCCCAAAAGTTCAGAAATACTCTCAAAAGTTTATATACTTTATTCTCCTAGGCGCCACGCTCTCCATAGCTAAAGCCACTACACTACATTACAATTGAGTTCCAATCACACAAATAAACTGCATTCACTCAGCTGTATGATGCCTAACATATTGTGTAGAGGAAGGTTCCTCAAACCATCATATCATGCATGACACCCCTTTTTATTCCATAAGCATTGTGGCCCCCAAGATAGCAATGAAAAAACTAGCAGAGCAAAGTCAGAAGTGCAGTGTCTGAAATGAACCCCTGTTCCGCATGTCCTCATAGTCATAGTTTTCATAGTTAGTAAGGTTGAATAAAGACACCAGTCCATCCAGTTCAACCTGAGTGAGTGTCTACCCCTATCCCTGTACATTTCACACTCACATTGGTCTCTACCCTCAAAGAGCCCACAATCTAAAGTCCCCATTCAAATTCTAGGGCCAATTTTGGACAGAAGCCAATTAAACTACCTGCATGTCTTTGGAGTCCTACATGTTACTGTAGCATAAATTAAGAACCGTTCAAAAACATTTCTAAAGAATTTAACAACCAACAGGTGTGATGGGGAATAGGGAAAAGAGATAAGGGAGGGGTAAAGAATTTACAGGCCCGAAGCTTTATTGAAGGACAAAGACACATAATGGAGAGTGGGGGAAGGGGAAATATTCTAAAGCCCCATACACACTTCAGATTTTCTGCTGATTTTTTCCTTCAGATTTGCCAAAACCATATAATATTAGGTCAAACCTTAGGAGTTTCAATTTGTATGCAATCAGGCAGGCCCTTGCACTAGATGGTTTTGGTAAATCTGAATAAAAAACTCAGCAGAAATTCCGATAGTGTATATGGGTCTTAAGACGTCTTATTTCTCCTTAAAGTCTATACGTTTTTATTCAAAAATATTGGATCCGGATCTGTTCTCAATATACACATTACAGTACCAACATCCCAAAGAAATTAATAGATAGAGAGAGTGTAGGGGACTTTACGGTACCAATTACAGACATATAGCAAATGGCAACCCATTAAAATAAAGGATTATATTTATTTGAACAATATAAAAACACAGACGTAGGAAAACTGCAATTATTTCTGTTACTTTCAGTCTATACATATAGCCTACTACAAGGAAACAAACATCACAGCATTCCAACATATAAAAGAATTATGCTCTCCGTCCCGGTTTATTCGATATGTTTCTCCTTTGCGGCTTCTTCAGGAGAAGGGGGCACTGAGTATTTAATTCAAGTAAGGAAAGACATATTGCATTCTAAATATACATACAGAAAGAAATCAAACAATACAAACAAAAACAAAACAAAAAACAACAACTCTACGATTTTATTCTCTGAGCAGACTGTGGACCTGTCTGCGACAGTCCTCAATGGAGATTCTCTCCCCCTTGTGGATGAGGCGCTTTCTGGCACACCACAAAACAACACTTCATGCACCAGCCACCACACGTGTCTTTTTGTAGAAATGCACCACAAAATAGTCAGTTTGGCCCCCCAAAATGGGTGATGGTTGTCTATGGTACAAAGTCTTTTGACAGAACACACGCAAAGCAGTTTATTCATGGTTAATACAAAAGGGGCTGTGTCTGTATCTGCACAGGGTTCTAGCATGCATAAATGTCCTTAGTAGCATTCTCCCTTGGATCGCCATCCATGACAGATCCTTGTGCCTGTTAATGAGTCTCTACGCGTTCCTCCGGACAAACTTACAAGTGGATAGAGGTAGGCCAAGAACAGATTCTACAAAGTCTTTGTGTCTGATCAACTTGTAGATGGTGTCAGGGAAAAAGCCAGAATCAACCCTGTCAGTTTTGCTGTTTCCCTGCGCGCATGCGCAGCGGAATGGCACCTCAGCACATGCACGTCCGCGGCTCAGCAGAATCGCGCGCTTGCATGTGCACTAGCACACGCATAACATGAAACCCCTGCTGACCTATAAAAGCTGCCTGACTTTTCAAACAAATTTCTGGTTTATCTCTCAGCTTCCTGGTGAACTTGTTCCTGTTTCCTGCTTGTCGATTGCCTGTTGTTACCCGGATTGCCTTGATCTACTCTGATTCTCCCCTGGACCTGACTTGTGGCTTGTTTAATGGACTCTGCTTATCTCTGGTGTTTGACCCTCAGCCTGTACCTACATTTGTCTCCAGTCTCCTGTGCCTTGACCCTCAGTCTGTGACCTGGATTGTCTCCTGTCTCCAGTGCCTTGACCCTCTGCCTGCTCTTGGATTTCCTCTAGTCTCTGTATCTTGGCTCTCGGCCTGTTTACAGACTTGTCTCTGGTGCTGGTCCCCCAGCCTGTCCTGAACTCTGTTTCCCTGCCTACCCGCTGGGTCCAACACCTGCCAGCCCTTGCACAGCTATCTAGTTCCATTGCTGATCTTCACACAAGATCTGCCCATCCTCCTTGTACCTTGTGTCTCTTTGTGCGATTCACCCTCTGAAACCATCTTCAGGGGGTGGAGTGCGCTTAGTCGCAAGAGTAAACCACTCTCTACATCTTGGCCTTGGTGAGTACCCATTTCTGACAGATAGTCTTTGACTTACACAGGTCGAGCATAACTCATTCCAGTCCCCTTTGCTTGATAAACGTAAGAGTGTCCAAATAATACCAGGGAGTATCCCAATTATATGGGATAGAGCTGTCCCATTTGTTCCATCCAAGGGTCCTACAGAGAGGCAGGAGGAAAAAAAAAACAAGACATGGAGTTGCCATCAGAGTCCTAAGTCTTATCTATCAAATAGCTGCAGATGCAGTTGAAAGAAAAGAACAACCTCAGCTGAATAGCGATGTTGGGCACACCCTTACTGCCTTAGAGAGGCTCCTTGATCATGACTACCCACTTTACTCTGTCCAGCTGAAGTAAAACACCATCCTGGTGATGGAATTACAGGTGTTGGAAATAGCAAAAAGCAGGGTGCTGAGGTTAATACAGAGCAAAAAATATCTTTATTGAAAACCGCACACCTATATGTCAGAGATCACCAACCTGCCAGTGGATAGTAACACAGCAGGTTGAGACACCAGAGCCAATCAGCTGAAGGTACACAGAGGCAATGGATGACTGCCAGGCATGCAGCAGCAGGGGCTCCAAAGCTCCAGCAGGTAGTATGGAGAGAAAGAGCCAGCAGTGTCTCCAGCTGCACTGTGAAGATAACAGCTGTAAGAATGATGTCCTGCCCAGATCTTACAGGACCTGCAGAGAAGAACCACATTCCGTCCATCCATTCATCCATCAATTTTTCGTCTACCCTGTAATGATATCGCATACTGAACACGCAAAAAGCTGTAGCTAGTGGCCATGTTGTTTGAGAAACTTAGGGCAGCCATGACAGCTTGGCTAACAGTTTAACATTACAGTAAAAATCTGAACACACTCCCTCCTCCCTTATGTTTAAAAATTTCAGAGGCTTATTCTTCAAAGGAACGTTTATCTCATCAGAGAAATTAGAACCAGGCTAGGTCTGTAAAAATGGCTAATATTGGCCTGGCAGGATGTCCAGGCCTATCATAAAACTGTCACCCTCTCAATTCACAGAACCAGCAGATACTGGTCGTAAATATCTTAGTGCACATAAAGCTTAAGCAGTGGAATAAGTATGAAATTTCAGCATGTTTCATAACTTCCAAAGTAATAATAGCACAGCCATAATATGGACATATTTAGTTTCCTCAGATAATTTGTTACATTTCAAGTCCAGACACCCCTATGTCAGGTCATATGGAAAACCACTGATACCCCTTATTCTTCCTAGGTAAACTAGACATTGGGGACATGGCATGTTTATATCTGTTTTGAAGGAAATCTCATGCTGAACAATAATATGGATATTTGCAGTCTGTAAACACTATAGATGCAGAGATATGAATATGTATCACAAAGTGTACCTGGGACATGGTCATGAGTGTAGATACCTCCCAGCAACCAATCCCTAAACAAGATGACCAGACGATTGGTTACTGGACACTGTCAATACCCTTTTGATCTGACAGAAAAGAGGAGCCACCAAGACAATGGTCAGTTCTCCTTTTACCATCCAAGCAGGAACATCTTCCAAGTTTGAGAACCGATTACCCAGCTCATCGATTGAACTCTCATCAACCCTCGGACATTAATTGCAAGTATTCTTCCTCCCCAATTATACTTTATTTCTTGGTGGCTGTGTATATTGTCTTTATCTCTTTGAAACATCTTTTTTGTGTAAATGTTTTATTTGCACCAACTTTGACCTTTTCATAATAAACCTTTATGTTGAAAAGTGTTACCTTGTTTTTAAAGCTCTTAATGCAAGCTATAAACGAACCTGCCTCTTAAAGAGCACTACTGTTGTAGAGTAAGGCCTCTAAGCAGACCTGTCTGTGGTGGGAGTGTGTATTGCAGACGCTTATTCTGAAATCATAATTGGTATTGCTAAAATTACGAGTCTCCCCTGGCTCGGTCTCGGGGTGGTGGCAGTTAAAGGGTTAATTGCGTAATTAGCCCAGTGACAATTGCTCTCAGGCTGCTGGCACCTAGATTGTGGTCCCGCAAGCTGGAAAATCTTTGTGCTGGGCGCAGCTCAGAGTGGCATTGTTACGTAAGTAAGAACAATTTAACAACCGGGGTAATTGGCGCTACCTCTTTAGCACAAACAGAAGATAGTTCTCAATACTGGGAAAGATGTATGTCTAAAAGAAACAATCAGAAAAAAGCCAGCAATTCCAGTGAAACTGGCCTATTTCACACTTAAAAGTCTTCAATTATAACCAAATGAAATAGAAATAATTACTCCTTTCAGAAGGCGATAATTCCCTTAGAACCCACTCATTTCAGTCCAAACCAAAAGAAAGAAAAGAACACAGAAACAGCTTCTGCCAAAATCATATACAGTCGCACAGATTACCTAATGCGATTCAGACATAGCCATGGTGAGTGTAATTATTAATGACCTTAGTTTGAAAACTCAATATAATCCCAAAGAAACCTTACATATATCTTATAGGATAAAAAACTAAAATAAAAAATTATTATTGCTTAGTGCGACTATACCTTAAAATCGCATCAGTGCTAACCGTGTAATTATACCATCATACTATAAGATAATATTTGTGAAAATACACCTCAGTTAATATATGTGAAAATGAATCTGAAAATACAACAACTATTAATGGAATCTATATATATAAAAGTGCATCAAAAAAGTGCAGGTGAGAAAACAAAATATTGATAACACAGCTCGTGCCCAAAATCACAAAGCCTAAACACTGTATATATACTACAGAGTCACCTGTGAAAAAAACAACAAGTACATATATATATAAATAAAAATATATAATATATAATATACACCCTAGAAAAAAGAATTACTAAAAAATACAAAAATAAAAATAATAATAATAAAAGTGAAAATATAGTGTCCAATTTTCCAAAAAATCTTCAGTGGTGCACATCCAATATAAAATGTTCATAAAGTGACTTTAGTGCTTCTTGTGCAATCTCCAAAGTGACTTCTGTGCTCCCCCACAGGTTCCCCACTCACCAGAAGAATACACCCCTGCAGGGGTAATTCGCCTTTGAAACAACTCTGACGATATCCAGCTCCTTAGACCATGTATTTTGTGATCATCCGTATCCAGAAGAGAATTCCAATTATATCCTCATAGGAAAAAAATAATAGTCTCCATAGTGTAATCCGTATCAAACCATTTATTTCCACAAAAATAAAAAAATTATATATAATAAAAAGTGTGGAAACACAGTCCACCACAAGATCTACTACATAGATTATTAATCCAATTCTCCAGTAGCAGTCCAGACAAAACAAGATAGAAAATAAAATAAAAATAAAATCAAAACTCTGCAAAACACGCTAGTGACTCTCTGTCCCAGGTAACACAAAAAGGCAGTCTCAAATATCACACTCGCTCCAAGGTGATGTCCCGGGATTGATCCTGTTTAGTAAAAAACTAATATTTGTAAGTCCCCTAGGGATAGAGCCCTTGTGGCGCGAATTCCGAGTTAACCACGGGTACCGTTCGGAGGATCCGCAGCGTGCGCTCCAACTGCGTTCCAACCTCCGTAGGTGACCCGGAAATGACGTAGTAAGCGTAACTCCGTCGAACGCGTTTCGTCATTGACGTCTTCAGTTTTTTCTAGGGTGTATATTATATATTATATATTTTTATTTTTATTTATATATATATGTACTTGTTGTTTTTTTCACAGGTGACTCTGTAGTATATATACAGTGTTTAGGCTTTGTGATTTTGGGCACGAGCTGTGTTATCAATATTTTGTTTTCTCACCTGCACTTTTTTGATGCACTTTTATATATATAGATTCCATTAATAGTTGTTGTATTTTCAGATTCATTTTCACATATATTAACTGAGGTGTATTTTCACAAATATTATCTTATAGTATGATGGTATAATTACACGGTTAGCACTGATGCGATTTTAAGGTATAGTCGCACTAAGCAATAATAATTTTTTATTTTAGTTTTTTATCCTATAAGATATATGTAAGGTTTCTTTGGGATTATATTGAGTTTTCAAACTAAGGTCATTAATAATTACACTCACCGTGGCTATGTCTGAATCGCATTAGGTAATCTGTGCGACTGTATATGATTTTGGCAGAAGCTGTTTCTGTGTTCTTTTCTTTCTTTTGGTTTGGACTGAAATGAGTGGGTTCTAAGGGAATTATCGCCTTCTGAAAGGAGTAATTATTTCTATTTCATTTGGTTATAATTGAAGACTTTTAAGTGTGAAATAGGCCAGTTTCACTGGAATTGCTGGCTTTTTTCTGATTGTTTCTTTTAGACATACATCTTTCCCAGTATTGAGAACTATCTTCTGTTTGTGCTAAAGAGGTAGCGCCAATTACCCCGGTTGTTAAATTGTTCTTACTGTTGGAAGAAACCCCAATTGGGGATTTTCTTCTTTTTTGGGGGGCTGCAACCTATAATTATATATAGATATTTTTTTTTTCTCGAGCCTACTGCCCCCTTTGTTTATCTATCCAACACCCAGGGTTGACTAGCGCGGTTTATTCTATTTTAACAATTGTTACGTAAGTGACAGCGTGGTGTGAGGTTGGTCGGTCCTTCATCGTGAGTTAGCGAGGAGGGCAGGGATCTGACACCCACATTCATCACACACCCCTCTACCACTCATTTACTATTGCTATAATTAATGTTATATCACAAGCTCTCAGTGTTTATCCATGGACTAATGGTCATTACATTATATAGAGTAGTTCTGGATGTTTTGTGTCATTTTTACACTTACGGGTGTTGAGCCAGGGTCCAAATTTCTTATTAATCATCGACGGTCTCTCCTCCCAAGACTTCAGGGCTGCATTCTCAGCTCCAATCCACACACTATGAAATCTGCTCTGATATTGAAGGGAATAGACACAGTGGAAGGCAGGAACCTCTGACTTCCGACAGCCTCTGACTTCCGACAGTTGACTTTTGCCCCCAAAGCTTGCTTGAAGTCTTCACAGATCTAGACAAGCAAGATGATGGAGTGCTGGACAGCGCAGAACACTCACATTGTCTATGTAGAGTGAGCACTTGCCTTCCCTTCTATCTGCACCTGATGTGGTAATCCCCCCTATATCTGAATTCTCTCAGTATAGTGCTCTATACAACACACAAAAAGAAAAGGTGAGAGAGGGGAACCTTGCCTGACACCAGAGCACAGGAAAGGGGTCTGTTTTCCAGGCATTAACCTACATCGTGCTGCAAATGTAATGGTACATCAAGTCAACATATGAAAAAAAACCTATACAGGGATTTGTATAGACCAAACCTACACAGGGCTCTGCACATGAACCCAAGGGAGACACTTTCAAAGATCTTTGCCTGGTTAAGACTGACTAGGGCCATGTGCACATGGCAGTATTTGATTAACTGTACTGTGTCCCAGACAAAGCGAAATCCTACATCCAGGAATGCCATAAGTTTGATCTAGGTGGATGATCTGTCTGATGGCTTTGAGCCGGTTGGACATTACCTTGGCGAGGATCTTGTAATCCACATTCAAGAGAGATGGGACACCAACTTTTAAAGTCACATTTCTGCCTCTTCTGCTTATACAAGATCATGATCTTACCTTCCCTGAGTAAAAGATGCATTCTGCTCTCCAGTGACATCTCCACATACAGTTTGCGGAGGTCCAGGCAAACAAGGACCCATAGAGCTTCATAGAGCTCTGCTGGGAAACTGTCGCAGCCCGGGGTCCTGCCCCACTCGAAGGATATGACAGAAGAGTGCAGTTCCTTCAACATCAAGGGAGAGTTTTTAGCTGACAAGCCTGTAACCAGTGACTCCTCATATCAGGGATTTCTGAGGAGCCTTTCAGGTCAGGTATTGATTTTAATTACAGATTTTAGGTCAGGGCCCAACACAAAAAATAAGAATAAACACATTATTCATACTACTCATCAGTGCCCATCAGTGCCGCCTTATCAGTGCCCATCAGTGCAGCCCCATCAGTGCCCATCAGTGAAGGAGAAAATGTTCTTATTTACAAAGTTTTGAAACTGAAACAAAAAAAAAACTTTTTTTTTTTTCAAAATCTTCGGTCTTTTTTTATTTGTTTAGCAAAAAATTAAAACTGTAGAGGTGATCAAATACCACCAAAAGAAAGCTCTATTTGTGGGGAAAAAATTATAAAAATTTCATTTTGGTACAGTGTAGCATGACCGCGCAATTGTCATTCAAAGTGCGACAGTGCTGAAAGCGCAAAATTGGTCTGGGCAGGAAGGTGTTTAAGTGCCCAGTATTGAAGTGGTTAAATCAATTTTTCCTATATTTCCACATTTTTCATTTAGACTCCGTTTAACTGACAGTAGCAAGGACATTCAGGGGTACAAGCCAGTCAACATGCAAATTAACTCATGAAGATTTAAAGATGTTGGTAGTTTGGAAAGAATAGGTGGTAGAGGGACCAATAAGAAAAATTGTAGACTTTTTTTTGCTGACTTTCAAACCAGATACAGGTGTATATATCCAAGAGAGCAAGGAACAAACTTTCAGAACCATCAAAGTAAACTGAAGCGTCATCAGAATATGAAGAGAAGGCCCCACTAAACAGCACACAGAATCTGTGGTTGTCTAATAAAAGACGCTATTGGCTCCATTGCAATTCCTTAAAACTGAACTTTACTCTCTCAATCAGCATCGACTGTTTTTAATGTTTATGCTGCTAGCCTTAGTACGGTAAATAGATGTAAAGGTACTATATACTATATTTACCTGCTTCATCCTTTTTTTTTTTTACTTTTCTTCAATTGCTTCCTGGTTTCTGATCTAGGCAAAAACAATGTCATATAGCTAAGGGCAGATTGAAGGGGTTAAAAACCATCTCTAGACAATCTACATTCCCTTCAGTTGGAATTCCAGGAAACAAATGCTACATGAATCATCTGCCATCATTCAAGATGGCCACAGTTAGAAATGCTATGGCGGGGGGTAAATACAGTGACTGCAGTAATTGCATTTTGTGTAATCCACTGCAGAATAAGAACACCTGTATTTACACAGGATCAGCAGGAGGAAAGTTAAGCCTAATTTACATGGGCGGCAAGGGGTAAAAATAGGCAGTTGAGCTGCGGTTGGTTTTACCACCTTACAACCTAAAATGCAACCAGAAAAGGTCACCTGCCACAACACTTTCCTTTGCAATAGTGGCACATTT
This sequence comes from Lithobates pipiens, assembly GCF_037356315.1. Classification (NCBI taxonomy): domain Eukaryota; kingdom Metazoa; phylum Chordata; class Amphibia; order Anura; family Ranidae; genus Lithobates; species Lithobates pipiens. The sequence continues at coordinate 191,105,160 of NW_027507903.1, forward strand.
AGCATGCTGTTTGACAGGCAGCACCGTCTGACACAATCACCTTTAATGTCAATGAGATAGGCCTGCAACTGTGAGCTAAACACCCAGAGTATCGCCTCCTGAACACATGAAAGCCTCTGTTTACCACCGTATAAAAAGCAATCCACCACGGATTACTCCTCAGAGGGGCAATAAAGACTGACAAAGGTATGAACGAGGCCTAATGCCGCGTACCCACGACCGGAGTTTCTGGCAGAATAGGTCTGATGGGATCATTCCGTCGGATAGTCCAATCGTTTTTCTTTAACCACTTCAGCCCCGGACCATGCTGCTGGCCAAAGACCAGACCACTTTTTGTGATTCGGCACTGCGTCGCTTTTGGTATTTGATCACCTCTGCGGTTTTTATTTTTTGCGCTATAAACAAAAAATAGAGCGACAATTTTGAAAAAAACGCATAATTGTTATAATAAATATCCCCCAAAAATATATAAAAAAACATTTTTTTACCTCAGTTTAGGCCGATACTATATATATGTAGCTAACCATTACCATATAAATATAACACAAATTAAAATAAAAACAAAGTGCTTAATGCATACCAATGTGACAACAAAATTGCAAAAAGTAAATAAAAAAAACTATATATATATATATATATATATATATATATATATATATATATATATATATATAAAGAAGTGCAAGTGCATACACCATATGATTGTCCCTATATGATAAACATTAACCACTTGGGATCCGCGCTATTGCAAAATGACGGCAATAGCGCGGACCCACATTTTCGGGACTACGTCTATTGACGTAGTCCCGGTTACGAGCGGCCTGCGCGCCCCCTGAGGGGCGCGCGCGGCGCGCTCTGTGATCGGCGAGTCCGTGAGACTCGCCTGATCACCGATCCGTGTAAGGGGTCGATCCCGACCCCTTATCACGTGATCAGCTGTCAGCCAATGACAGCTGATCATGTGATAAAACGGAGCCGGTAATCGGCTAGTATTCCTCCTCGCGCTGACAGCGCGAGGAGAAAAAAAAAAAGCCGATCGCCGGCGGCCGTGTTCGGGACATCAGTCCCGATCACGGCCAGCAATTTAAAAGGACACCTGCCCCCTGCCAGTGCCCACCTGCCACCCGCAGTGCCATCCTGAAATAAAGTAAGTGCCCCCCTGTCAGTGCCACCCAGCAGTGCCCATAGTGCCCACAGTGCCACCCAGCAGTGCCCACAGTGCCACCCAGCAGTGCCCACAGTGCCACCCACAGTGCCACCCAGCAGTGCCACCCACAGTGCCACCCAAAATCTGCCTCAGGTGCTGCACCCCAGTGCCGCCCATCAGTGCCCAGCAGTGCCGCCCATCAGTGCCCAGCAGTGCCGCCCATCAGTGCCCAGCAGTGCCACCTATCAGAGCCACCTATCAGTGCCACCTATCAGTGCCCATCAGTCCCATCTATCTGTGGTACCTATCAGTGCCCATCCGTGCCACCCATCCGTGCCACTTATCCGTGCCACCCATCCGTGCCATCTTATCTGTGCCCATCTTTGCCCATCAGTGCCGCCTTATCTGTGCCCATCGGTGCCGCCTTATCTGTGCCTATTAGTGCCGCCTTAACTATGCCTATCAGTGCCCACCAGTGCAGCCTATCAGTGCCCACCAATGCAGCCCATCAGTGCCCACCAATGCAGCCCATCAGTGCCCACCAATGCAGCCTATCAGTGCCGCCTAATCAGCGCACTTCAATGAAGGAGAAAAATGACCCGTTTGCAAAATTTTATAACAAACTATTAAAACATGATTTTTTTTTTTTTTTTTTTGCATCTTTTTTTGTTTGTTTAGCAAAAAATAAAACTCAGAGCTGTAACTAAATACCACCAAAAGAAAGCTCTATTTGTGGGAAAAAAATGATAAAAAATTCATTTGGGTACAGTGTTGTATGGCCGCGCAATTGTCACTCAAAGTGCATCAGCGCTGAAAGCTGAAAATTGGTCTGGGACTGAGGGGGGTTTAAGTGCCCAGTAAGCAAGTGGTTAAACAATCTTTTGTAGCAGCCTGTGTTAGGCCCCTGTCCGTATTTCATCCATCCGTATGGGATAGCGGGTGTCTGCGGATGAATATCCGCAGACACCCGATATCGTCCGTCTCCGCTATGGTCCGATTCTGCAGACGGAGGAAAATCCTATTTTTCTATCTGTCTGCAGAGCGGATTGGATGAACATGGACCGTCTGCCCGTGTTCATCCAGTCCCCCATAGAGGAGAGCAGAGATCTGACAGGACGGTCCCGGCACAGTGTGCCGGGACCGCCCTGTCATCTGCCGGCTCAGCGGGAATAAACGGATCAATCCCTGCTGAGCAAGCGGACCATCACGGCGCGCGATCATTACGGATCCGTTCCATGTGAAAGGGGCCTTAGGCTGTGATGAGAAACAAAGTACTGATGGTGGTGAGATAGATGCAAAACGACGTGATCTCCAGTGATCAAATTAACAACATGCTTCTACATCCAGCCATGATTCTGAATCATGCATAGGTGAAATCCAGAAACCCCTTATGGTAATGAGCTCACTTTGGAGCATGTGACTAGCTTTTACAGTCAAATCACGCATATGAACTACTATGGGTTTTTTTCAGCTGTTTCCTCAATGCAGTATTCAAAAACTGCATGAAAAAGGAAAAAAGCTGAGCAATATCTTTTAAATTTTTATTACACACAAGTTAACCACTTGCTTACTGGGCACTTAAACCCCCCTCCTGCCCAGACCAATTTTCAGCTTTTAGCGCTGATGCACTTTGAATGACAATTGCGCGGGCATACAACACTGTACCCGAATGAAATTTTTATCATTTTTTTCCCACAAATAGAGCTTTCTTTTGGTGGTATTTAATTACAGCTGGGAGTTTTATTTTTTGCTAAACAAACAAAAAAAGATGCAAAATAAAAAATAAATAAAAAATCATGTTTAATAGTTTGTTATAAAATTTTGCAAACAGGTAATTTTTCTCCTTCATTGAAATGCGCTGATGAGGCGGCACTGGTGGGCACTGATAGGCGGCACTGGTGGGCACTGATAGGCACAGTTAAGGCGAAACTAAAAGGCACAGATAAGGTGGCACCGATAGGCACAGATAAGACAGTACTGATGGGCACAGATAAGGCAGCACTGATGGGCAAAGATGGGCACTGATAGGTGGCACTGATGGGTGGCACGGATGGGTGGCACGGATGGGTGGCACTAAGGGGCACTGATGGGTACCACTGATAGATGGGACTGATGGGCACTGATAGGTGGCACTGATAGGTGGCTCCAATAGGTGGCACTGCTGGGCACTGATGGGCGGCACTGATGGGCACTGGTAGATGACACTGATGGGCACGGATATGTGGCACTGAGGTGCAGCAATGTTTTTGAGGCAGATTGTGGGCACTGATAGGTGGCACTGTGGGCACTGATGTATGGCACTGTGGGTACTGATGTATGGCACTGTGGGCACTGATGTATGGCACTGTGGGCACTGATGTATGGCACTGCTGGGTGGCACTATGGGCACTGATGGGTGGCACTGCTGTGTGGCACTTTATTAATCATCTGGGGGTTACTGGCAGGAGGCAGGTGGGCACTTATACGCTGGCCGTGATCGGGACTGATGTCCCGATCATGGCCACCGGTGATCGGCTTTTTTTTTCTCTCCTCGCGCTGTCAGCGTGAGGAGGAAAAATAGCCGATTACCGGCTCCGTTGTATCACATGATCAGCTGTCATTGGCTGACAGCTGATCACGTGGTAAGGGGTCGGGATCGACCCCTTGCTCGGATCCATGATCAGGCGAGTCTCACAGACTCGCCGATCACAGAGTGCGCCGTGCGCGCCCCTCAGGGGGCGCGCAGGCCGCTCGTGCACGGGACAACATCAATAGACGTAGTCCCGGCAAAGCAGGTCCGCGCTGTAGCCGTCATTCGGCTATCGCGCGGATCTCAAGAGGTTAAAAACCGATCCCCCGTCGGGGTATCACATGTATAAAATATTTGTATTTTTTTGGGGGGGGGGGGGGGGTTGTCAGAATTATTAACGTATTTAGATGTTCATAATACATGTTCCAATCTGCCATCATGTGATTTCTACTTGTAGATATGACCTATAATAAGATGTAGAGATAAAATAGCATCAGATAGCATCACTTGTACAATAACAAATAGCACAAACCGCTATAATAATGATATTTACCAACACACACAACCACAAAAAAATAAAAAAAAAATAATAATTTTCTAATGGAATGATAATAATATTCTAATGTCCATTTATTTTTGATGACAACAACTGCCAGAAGGCATATAACAAAGGTTCACTGTGCCTGATGGAAAATAGAAGGATGTTGTTATTACAATGACGCATTTCAGCCTCTCATTCAGTCTAAGATTAGAGCCTTTGCTTGATCCTGCAATTAGAAGGATGATGCTTTTTATTAAAAGCTACAGCCATGACATAGGTGGTGATGTCACACCGAATCTAGATGCCTTTTTTGATGAGCAGGTATTGAATGAGTCATTCATTTGTATGCAAATTAATCCGTGAAGTAGTGACATCTGTGTTTACTTAGATAGATTAGATAGATTATTTTCCTTATGAAGAAAGTATTTTAAATAAAGTTCTGCTGATAATTAAAGGAGTAATTAATCTTTTCAAAAGAAAGGTAACTCTCGATAACGCCCCCCCCCCCTCCTGCAGTCCCCACTGCACTTCTTTTATCTCCTCTCTTGATTGTCTTCTGTTCCTCATGTAGCCTTTGCGGCATCTGAAAAATGCAGTACACAGCCTGGAGGCTGTGTGGCATCATGGTCAACACTGGCACGTGACCATGCTGATCAATGAGAAACACTTTGACCCTCCCAGAGGAAAGAAGGGTGCACAAGAGCTCAGCATTTAACTCTCTCACTGTCAGAGATGTTTTTGGATTTTTTGTATACAGGTTTAAAAAATCCTTTTAGGCCTCAAGATTAACCACTTAAGCCCCGGACCATTTTCCAGCTAAAGTACTAGGCTCCTTTTTGCGATTCGGCACTGCATCGCTTTAACTGACAATTGCGCGGTCATGCGACGTGGCTCCCAAACAAAATTGGCGTCTTTTTTTCCCACAAATAGATCTTTCTTTTGGCCGTACTGTATTTGATCATCTCTTCGATTTTTATTTTTTGCGCTATAAACAAAAATAGAGTGACAATTTTGAATAAAATGCAATATTTTTTACTTTTTGCTATAATAAATATCCCCCCAAAAAATATATATAAAAAAAAACATTTTTTTTCCTCAGTTTAGGCCGATACGTATTCTTCTACATATTTTTGGTACAACAAATCGCAATAAGAGTTTATTGATTGGTTTGCGCAAAAGTTATAGCGGCTACAAAATAGGTGATTGTTTTATGGCATTTTTATTAATCATTTTTTTTACTAGTAATGGCGGCGATCAATGATTTTTATTGTGACTGTGACATTACGGCACACACGTCGGACAATTTTGACACATTTTTGGGACCATTGGCATTAATACAGCGATCAGTGCAATTAAAAATGCACTGATTACTGTAAAATTGTCACTGGCAGTGAAGGGGTTAACCACTAGGGGGCAGTGTGGGGGTTAAGTGTGAGTGTGTTTTTTTTACTGTAGGGGGGCATGGCTTGGCGTGTGACGTCACTGATCGTCTTTCCCTATGACAGGGAACAGACGATCAGTGACGGGCTCTCTAGGAAGCACGGGGAGAGGTTTGTTTACACTTACCTCTCCCCGTTCTTCAGCTTTGTGACCCGATTGTGGGACACCTGTGGCGATTGGGTCCCACTGTAACAGAGCTCAGGACTGGGTTGCGGCGGTGGTGGCGCGTGCGCAACCCACGGCTAGGCTCTTAAACGTACCTGTACGTGCTTGTGCCCAGCCGTTTCATTCTGCCGACGTGGCGTGAGGCGGTCCTTAAGTGGTTATGGGCATATTAAATAAGGGCATTAACCAGTGTATCCCATTGGGAAATAAAGCTAAAAGAGCTAATAAATGTTCTGAGTGGCTTAACTCCAATGTAAAAATGCATACAAAAGCAAAGGAGAAGGCCTTCAAAAAATATAAGGCTCAGGGATCATCAGCAACATTCCAACTTTACAAAGAATGCAACAAAAAATGTAAGGGTGAATTCAGGGCAACTAAGATAGAACACGAAAGGCACATAGTGGAGTAGAGTAAGAAAAAATCCTAAGAAATCTGAAGAAAAGCATTTTTTTTTTACCTTAAACTGCGTAGAGGGTCCTTTACTGTAAGAGTGGTCAGGATGTGGAATTCTCTTCCACATGCAGTGGTTTGAGAGGGGAGCATCAATAATGTAAACTATTAGATAAGCACCTGAATGACCACAGCATACAGGGATATACAATGTAATTCTGACATAAAATCACACACATAGGTCGGACTTGATGGACTTATGTCTTTTTTCGCCTACTATGTAACGATGTAACTATATTTTCCGCCAGCCATGCATAAAAATCCCCTACTGGTCATCAGTTTAGAGTTAACAATTAGCCACTTGCCGACCTTGCTATAGTCGAATGACGGCTACAGCGCGGCCGGCCAGTTCTGGTAGGGCGTCATATGACATCCTCCCGTGATTGTGCATGCCGTGTGCGTGGATGGCACGCTCTGTGATTGTAGTGTCTTCCAGACACTGCTGATCACAGATTGAGGCAAAGAGCCAACCAGCAACTCTTTACCAGGTGATCAGCTGTGTCCAATTAAACGATTAAATTCACACGATTAAAACAGATGGTGACGTGGTAAGTGACAATCTGCAAACGGTGGCAGGAGACGTGGCAAGTGACAATCTGCAAATGGTGGCAGGTGACGTGGCAAGTGACAATCTGCAAATGATGGCAACAGATGTGGCAAGTGACAATCTGCAAATGGTGGCAGGAGATGTGGCAAGTGACAATCTGCAAATGGTGGTAGGAGACATGGCAAGTGACAATCTGCAAATGGTGGCAGGAGACGCGACAATCTGCAAATGGTGGCAGGTGACGTGGCAAGTGGCAATCTGAAAATGGTGGCAGGTGACAAATAATGCACTTCAATCACCCTGACGCCATATCAATCATGGTGCCATAATGATTGAAGCGCCAACACCAGCCATCACCCATGAAAAATTGCTTACCACCGGTCCCCCCCCCCCACGCGCGGGCATGCAAAAAGGTTGGTGACTGCTGCTATGGGCTCTAGCCCCAGATCTTTTGCAGACCTAGCCCCTGGCTGAAAGCTTAAAATTGGCCTGGGCAGGAAGGGGTAAAAGTGCCCAGTAGGCAAGTGGTAATAAAGGGTTCAGAATTATTGATCTCACTCAATGTTTTTTGTGCATAGATACCCTCTGCATGCATTTACTGTGGGAATTTTATGTGCTTGGGTGCAACGAATGGACACATATTTCCGTGACAGTATACCCCCTGTGGAACGACTAATCATCACACTGAGGTAATTTTTTCTTATTTTTTAAAAAATTTTAAAGACTGAGATTCATGAAGAACCCAATATGAATATTTTTGTATATGCATAAAATAAACACCAATCACACATTTTTAAAGCCAAACAATAACTTTATTTTTTTTAAATATAAAATATGACTGAAATATAAATTTTTCTATTCCTTTGTTAGTTTTTCACATATACAGCTCAACAATATAAAAAACAAAAATAATAAAAATTTAGAGGCAATGGAATTTTTGGGAGGAGTTGACTCCCTCATTAGGAGTATTCACCACATTCATTGCATGGCCATATTGTGACCAGGTGGAGGTAAAGGGATTCTCATTATGCTGCCAACTAGAAGGTGGTGGTGTTGGCAGAGGAAAGTAATTAGAAGGTGGTGGTGTTGGCAGAGGAAGGTAATTAGAAGGTGGTGGTGTTGGCAAAGGAAGGTGGGTGGCAGAATGTGGTGATGACAACCGAGGAAGGGGTAAAGAATGTGGTGCTGGCAGATGGGGTGGGGGGGGGGGGATTTGCATAGGGACCATAAGGTGGTGGAGGTTCTGAGGACCTATATGTGGAGGTTGGTGGAATAAAAGTTGCGATATAATGGATAGTACCTGCCAACATGTCTGCCTGGAGTTCTGATGGTACCTTCTCCATCAGACCTTCCAGACATCTTGCAGAAACCTGCACATGAGACCTATTGCTGTTAATTCTTTCAGACATACTGGCCATAATGTCCAGGATGCGGTTGAAATCGGGTTCAGGAGCCCTCCCTCTTGCTCTCGCAGGTACATGAGCACAAATGGGTGGTGTGGACTCCTCATCTCCCACAGGTGTTGTAGATGTAGACCGTGCTGGAGTCGACAATTGGCTCTCCGGATCTTGGCCTGCTTGAACACATGATGCTTGGCTTGCTTGCTGACTGTGATCACCTGATGCTTGGCTTGCGTCCAAATAATTATTTGGAGTACTGTCCTCCCAGCAGTTTTCAGTACTGAAAATAGAAATTAATTATTATAACTTTCTCTTTACATTTTGTTTAATGACATTCATACAGATGATAGCTTACTGCCCCAAAGCCAGCAATGGCCGAAGAAACTCCAGTTCTTTTGCATGCAGATAATCTCTTAGTCTTAGTCTGGCGGACTTCCCGCCAGACTGTCCGTCTGACTTTCCGAACGAGCTACTTGCTGACACACCGCACTTTTTCAGCGGACTAATACGGCGTACTAAGTCCGCCGTACTATCCGCCCTACTTTTGAAATGAACGGACTGGCCCACGCACGCGGAGGAAAGCCCGCTCATTTTGAGCGTGTCTCCAGGTAGGCGGGGCCCGCGAAGGAGACGTCGCTGGCCCCGCCGCCTGGTATGGACTTAAAGGGAACCCCAACGCCGAAAAAAATCGGCGTGGGGGTCCCCCCAGGTCCACATAAGACCCTTGTCCGAGCACGCTGCCCGGATGGCCAGGAAAGGGGGGGACGAGTGAGCGCCCTCCCCTCCTGAGCCGTACCAGGCCGTGTGCGCCCGCGGCCCCCCCCACCCCAAAGCACCTTGTCCCCCATGTTGATGAGGACAAGGGCCTCTTCCTGACCACCCTGGCCGTTGGTTGTCGGGGTCTGCGGGCGAGTGGCTTATCGGAATCCGGTAGCCCCCTTTAATAAGGGGGTCCCCGGATACCGGCCCCCCACCCTATGTGAATGAGTATGGGGTACAATGTACCCCTACCCATTCACCTGTAAAATAAAGTACAAAAAAACACAACACACAAGATAAAATAATTTATTGCACAGCTCCGGGGGTCTTCCGTCTTCGGGGGTCTTCTCGCCGGACTCCTCCGCTATCTTCTTGTAGCTCTTTTACTAGCGGAGGAGCCCGGCTTTCTTCCTCGCCGCCACCCTTCTTCCGACTTCGGGGGTCTTGTCCCCCTCTTCGGTTCTTCTGCCGGGCCACCGCGCCTTCTTCTAGCTCTTTTACAGGCGGTGGCACGGTCTTCTGTCGCCGCTGCCGCCGATGCCTTCTGTTCTTCTGTTCTCTTCTTCTTCTTCTTCAGATGTTGCCTCGCTGAGTCCTCCGCTCACAATGACGGGGACCAGGCACGCGGCAACTTATATAGGGACATCAGCGGGTGATGTCCCCGCCTAATATGATGTCACAGTCCCAGCATCCTCTGGGACTGTGACACCATAATGGGCGGGGACATCATCCGGGATGTCTCTATTTAAGTCATCGAATGCCCGGTCCCCGTCATTGTGAGAGGAGGACTCGGCGAGGCAACATCTGAAGAAGAAGAAGAGAACAGAAGAACAGAAGGCATCGGCGGCAGCGGTGACAGAAGACCCCATGTTGAGGGCACGTGGCCTGGTACGGCTCAGGAGGGGGGGGGGGCGCTCGCTCGTCCCCCCCTTTCCTGGCCGGCCGGGTAGCGTGCTCGGACAATAGTCTGATGTGGACCTGGGTGGACCCCCACGCCGATTCTTTTCGGAGTTGGGGTTCCCCTTTAAGTCGATACCAGGCGGCGGGGCCAGCGACGTCTCCCTCGCGGGCCCCGCCTACCTGGAGACCCGCTTGAAATGAGCGGACTTTTCTCCGGGCGGGAAAAGTCCGCTCATTTCAAACGTACGGCGGACTGGCATACACACGGCCGGATTGTCCGCCGAAATGCGAGTCCGGCAGGAAGATTGAAGTGCAAAACTACTTTCTAAGTCCGCCGTACTTTCGGGTCAAAAAAGTCCGCCGGAGGCTACACACGGGGGGGATTGTCCGGCGGACTTCAGTTTGCCGGACTTTTCCACCCGCTTGTTTGATCGTGTGTACGCGGCATTCCACTTCATTTTGAGAAGTTTAACTGTTAAAAAACAAATTAATATATATATATTTATTTCTTTGTAGGTACCTAGCAACCGGACAATCATTAGCAAGTCTACACTATGCCTTTTGGGTTGGAAAATCAACAGTAAGTTACATAGTCTGTGACACCTACTCTGCTGCTTGGGATGTGTTGAAGGATATTGTGTTTAAAAAAACCTACAGCAGAAGATTGGTCATAGATCTCAGAAGTTTTCTGGCAATGCTGCACTTCCCCAATTGCGTTGGAGCAATCGATGGGAAACATACCGTATATACTCGAGTATAAGCCGAGATTTTCAGCCTCTTTTTTGAGGCTGAAAGTGCCCCCCTCGGCTTATACTCGAGTCATCGCTGTCTGCCCGCTCGATCAGCGTGTCGAGCAGACAGACAGCGGCCATTCTAGAATTCAAAAGCCGCGCCTCCGGCTCCGCCTTCGCCTGTGATAGGCGGAACACTGAATTTCCCAGCAGCCTGTGTTCCGCCTATCACGGGCATCGTCTCATCCTCGTACTACGGACGAGGATGAGACGATGCCCGTGATAGGCGGAACACAGGCTGCTGGGAAATTCAGTGTTCCGCCTATCACGGACATCCGATAGGCGGAACAGCAGTCAGTGGGAAATTGAGTGTTCCGCCTATCACCGACGGAGGCGCGGCTTTTGAATCCTAGAATGGCCGCCGACGAAGAGCTGAAGGACGGAGGCTCGGCTCGGGACGGGACGGGCCGGGCCGGGACGGGCCGGGACGGGCCGGGCCGGGCCGGGACGGGACGCAGGCTGGACGGGACGCAGGCTGGACGGGACGCAGGCTGGACGGGACGCAGGCTGGACGGACACAGGCAGGCTGGACACAGGTAGGCTGCACGGACACACACACACACACACACACACACACACACACACACACACACACACACGGATGCATGGACACACACACACACACACACACGGATGCATGGACACACACACACACACGGATGCATGGACACACACACACACACACACACACACGGATGCATGGACACACACACAGGGATGGATGGACCCACAGGGATGGACGGACACACAGGGATGGACAGGCATGTCTCACCCTCGGCTTATACACGAGTCAATAATTTTTTCCAGTTTTTTGGGGGTAAATTGGGGGCCTCGGCTTATATTCGGGTCGGCCTATACTCGAGTATATACGGTATTCAGATCATAAAGCCCATGGGTAGTGGAAGCCAATATTTTAACTACAAGAAATATTTTTCTTTTGTTTTAATGGCAGTGGCTGATGCTAATTATTGCTTCCGTTACATAGATATTGGGTCGCATGGCAGCAGCGCTGACTCTACTACTTTTGGCAATTCTTCATTTGGACACCTGCTGCGTACCAATTGTCTGGACCTTCTGGCAAACAGTCCACTCCCGGGCACAAATGGCCCTCCCCTACACAGTGTTTTTGTGGGGGATGAGGCCTTTGCTCTGAGTAAGCATCTTCTACGGCCTGACTCGGGGCACAATCTAACTGTACAGAGGAGTGTGTTTAATTATCGGCTAACACGAGCATGTTGAGTTGTCGAATCTGCATTTGGCATTTTGGCAAACAAATGGCAGGGGACTGCACACTCCCATTGTTCTAAACATGCAAAATGTGGTCTGTGCTGTTAAAGCTGCATGTGCCTTGCATAACTTTGTAAGGCAGCGGGATGGATTTGAGTTTGAGGATCCATTACATGAGAACATGGAAAGAGCTTATTGGACCGGTGTTTGTGGAAGCAGTCAAGGGACACATGAAATCGATGAGGCAGCGTCTGCTTTCACAGCGGGGATCGGGGGGGGGGGTTGTTGGTGCCAATGCATTTATAACATGTTACATGTTACACCTTAAATATGGATGTAACATCTAACATGTTATGGAAGGTGAACGTACCTTTTAATGTAAAGTTTTTGCTTCCTTCATCTTTCTAACTTTTGTAAACAACTTAAGAAAACTTCATTGTAATATTCTTTCAAGATCAAAACAATATTATTTTGATCTGTGGTTTTGGGGCCCTTAAACGGTGTGGGGCCCATAGGCCAGTGCCTACTCTGCCTATTCAGTTATCCAGCACTACCTACACATGAAGCTTTGAGGGGAATCCTCCAGAAAAGGGATATATCACTCTCGAAGCACTTGGTGCCCAGGATTATCTGCTATTCTATAAACGACACCAAACCAGAAGTATGCAATAGGTGAATGACTCAATACACAAAATTAATACTTGTATAAAATAAATGATTATGTTTTTAGTGTGTAGTTTTAGCGATAATGAAATGTAAAATGTGATTTATTCCTTTAACCTAGAATGACCTTTCAAATCAGTAACAGAAGTTGACCTTTATGTAAGAAGCTTGCTGTAGAAAATATATCACATTGTATTGATTCATGTGGACACTATATTATGCAGGGCAGCAGATTGTGAACACCATGTTCTTCTGCCTAGAGAGCCAGGGAGCTATTGATATAATTCACTGCACCTTACATCACTGCTAAATAGACTTTTCATGGGAATGTTTTCTGAAACCAAGTTAACTGGTTCCAGGAAATGACCGTGCTGTGAGAAAGAAGCACTTTCCCTGGGGATACTCATGTATTTGTCCTAATGGGATCATGCACATGAAAATGTTGGTTCTATACTATAAGAGCTCATTTATAAGTTCCCACTGAAAAGCTGCACTCAGCTGACTGCAGGGATGGAGTAAAGACTTGCCGATAATTACGGTCCTGTAAAAACATTTTTTTTCTTTTAACAATGCATTCCATACAACACTATTTTCTGATGCTGCACTAAGATGTTGCCTGAGATATCTTTAAAAAAAATAAGAAATCTGTTTGACAATTTTTATCTGTGTAAAACTCACAATAGAAAAATCCATGCATCTGATTACATTTTTAAATTGCCTATATACTGTATGTTCCAACTGGATCATATGATAATCTGATAATTTTAGTCAGTTATTAATAGTATCTTTTGTAACTTATATTTTGAGGCATGTATATATTGATCAGTAGGGATGAGCCGAACACCCCCCTGTTCGGTTCGCACCAGAACCTGCGAACAGACCTAAACTTCGTGTGAACTTTAGAACCCTATTAAAGTCTATGGGACTCGAACGTTCACAATCTAAAGTGCTCATTTTAAAGGGTAATATGCAGGTTACTGTCCTAAAAAGTGTTTGGAGACCTGGGTCCTGCCCCAGGGGACATGGATCAATGCAAAAAGAAGTTTTAAAAACGGCCGTTTTTTCAGGAGCAGTGATTTTAATAATGATTAAAGTGAAACAATAAAAGTGTAATATTCCTTTAAATTTCGTAGCTGGGGGGTATCTATAGTATGCCTGTGAAGGGGCGCATGTTTCTGGTGCTTAGAACTGTCCCTGCACAAAGTGTCATTTGTGCAGGAAAAAAAGTCTTTTAAAATCACTTGCGGCTAAATTGTCGGGTCTCCGTAATACAGAGAACACTCAATGAGGGTACTTTTGTACCCCCTTACCATTTCAAACAGGGGGGGGCCGGGATCTGGGGGTCCCCTTGTTAAAGGGGGCTTCCAGATTCTGATAAGCCCCCCGCCCGCAGACCCTCACAACCAACGGCCAGGGTTGTGAGGATGAGGCCCTTGTCCTTATCAACATAGGGACAAGGTGCTTTGAGGGGTCACAGACCCCCAAAGCATCCTCCCAATGTTGAGGGTATGTGGCCTGGTACGGTTCAGGAGGGAGGGGGGCCGCTCTCTCGTCCCCCCTCTTTTCCTGCGGCCTGCCAGGTTGCGTGCTCGGATAAAGGGTCTTATATGGATATTTAGGGGGACCCCCACGTCAATTTTTTTTAAATTTGATGCGGGGTTCCCCTTAATATCCATATCAGACCTGAAGGGTCTGGTTATGGATATTTAGGGGGACCCCCACGTCAATTTATTTTTTTTATTTGACACGGGGTTCCCCTTAATATCCATGTCAGACCTGAAAGGCCTGGTAATTGAATTTAGGGGAACCCCCACGCTTTTTTTTTTTTAATCAATGAATGAATGAATTGTCGGCTAATACAGAGAACACTCATTGAGACCCGACAATTTAGCCGCAAGTGATTTTAAAAGACTTTTTTTCCTGCACAAATGACACTTTGTGCAGGGACAGTTCTAAGCACCAGAAACATGCGCCCCTTCACAGGCATACTAAAGATACCCCCCAGCTACGAAATTTAAAGGAATATTACACTTTTATTGTTTCACTTTAATCATTATTAAAATCACTGCTCCTGAAAAAACGGCCGTTTTTAAAACTTTTTTTTGCATTGATCCATGTCCCCTGGGGCAGGACCCGGGTCCCCAAACACTTTTTAGGACAGTAACCTGCATATTACCCTTTAAAATGAGCACTTTAGATTTCTCCCATAGACTTGTATAGGGTGTTCCGGCTTTTCGAATTTGCTGCGAGCAGCCCAAATTGTTCACTGTTCGCTGAACAGGCGAACAGGCAATGTTCGAGTCGAACATGAGTTCGACTCGAACTCGAAGCTCATCCCTATTGATCAGCATTTAAATGCCTCCAAAACCAGCAACCGGTACTAACTAGTAGTGATGGACGAACTTCCGACGGGACGTTTCGCGAACGCGGCCGGTAGTTTGCGAACCGTAACGTTCGCGGCGGGCCCCATTGACTTCAATGGGAGGCGAACTTTACAAACCTACAGGTCATATTTGCAGCCACAAAATAATTACTAGCTGTGCACACATAGTCCCACCACATGGCCAATGACATAACACATGTATGAGGTGAATCTGGGATCGACAACTACAAGCATTCTTTTTTTATGTGAAATTGTGACAATTCAGGACTGTGGAGCGCATGAAGGCAATGGAGGAGAGGGAAGGTCAGGGTAGGCAAAGAAGAGGGTGCAGGAGATGATCACCAGCACCGTGATATAGAGCACTGACACCTGCACCGTGATAGAGTCATCTGACACCAGCACCGTGATAGAGAGCACTGACATCAGCAGCGTGACATACAGCAATGACACCTGCACCGTGATAGAGTGATCTGACACCAGCACCGTGATAGAGAGCACTGACATCAGCAGCGTGACATAAAGCACTGACACCAGCACCGTGATATACAGCACTGACACCTGCACCGTAAGCAGCCCCAGGAGGAAGTCAGCATAGCACAGGGATGGTGGGAGCCCCTCATAATGAGCATAGCACAGGGATGGTGGGAGCCCCTCATAATATGCACAGCAGAGGTACAGCCCCAGGAGGAAGTCAGCACAGCACAGGGATGGTGGGGGCCTCTCATAATAAGCAGCCCCAGGAGGATGTCAGCATAGCAGAGGGATGGTGGGAGCCCCTCATAATAAGCAGCCCCAGGAGGAAGTCAGCATAGCACAGGGATGGTGGGAGCCCCTCATAATGAGCATAGCACAGGGATGGTGGGAGCCCCTCATAATATGCACAGCAGAGGTACAGCCCCAGGAGGAAGTCAGCACAGCACAGGGATGGTGGGAGCCCCTCATAATAAGCAGCCCCAGGAGGAAGTCAGCACAGCACAGGGATGGTGGGAGCCCCTCATAATAAGCAGCCCCAGGAGAAATATGACACCGCTCAACCTCTTCAAACAGGAGGGTACGGGCATATAGTACGGTGTGCTTTTTTTGTACAAGGAAGTGAGCCAAATGAAGAAAGAAGGTCTGTGTGCTCGATTAAAAAAATCGTTTATAGACATATACATGGTCTACTGGTCACATGTGTTGAATTCCTCCGAGATCCATGCCTCATTCATTTTTAGAAATGTGAGGTAGTTAACACTGTCGTGAGCTAGGCGAGTACGCTTATCGGTCACAATCCCCCCTGCTGTGCTGAACGTCCTTTCGGACAGGACACTGGATGAGGGGCAAGCCAACAGTTCGATTGCAAATTGGGCAAGCTCTGGCCAGAGGTCAAGCCTGCCCACCCAGTAGTCCAGGGGTTTATCACTCCTCAGAGCGTCCACATCGGCCGTTAACCCGATGTAGTCGGACACCTGATGGTCTAGGCATTCCCTGATGCTGGATCCGGATGACACCTGTCGATGGGTCGGCTGAAAGAATGACCTCATATCGGAAGTCACCAACACATCTTCAAACCGGCCTCTTCTTGCAGGCGCTGTTGGATTGGTACCCGCAACTCCTTCTCTGGGAGTGGGAATTGCTCCTCTGCCAGCGCACGTAAAAGCAGAATGCAGCATTTCTCGAAGCAAGGCCTGGAAGTGCTCCATTCTGACAGCCCTCTGTGACGGCGGTAACATTTCCGCCATTTTGTGTTTGTACCGGGGGTCTAAGTACGTTGCCACCCAGTACTGGTCCTTGACCCTTAAACTTTTTATACGGGGGTCCCTATTAAAACACTGGAGCATGAAGGCCCCCATTTGCACTAAACTGGAAGCGGTGTGGTGGCCTGGCTTCTGCTCATCATCAAGGATAATGTCGTCCTCTTCACACAACAACAGGGATCCCAGAAAGGTTTAAAGCATGCTCTTCTTGCTCCTCCTCATCCGCCCTGGCACCATCCTCCTCTGAATCCTCTTCAGACTCCTGTTGTTCACTTGTCTCAGATAGAGTAGCCCCCCTGGGAATTCATCCAGCATTGCGACTTCCTCATCTTCCCACTCCTGCTCCTCCACAGCTTGATCAATGACACGACGCAATGCACGCTCCATAAAGAAGGCATAAGGTACCATGTCACTGATGGCACCATGGCTGCGACTGACCAGTTTGGTGATCTCCTCAAATGGCCGCAGAAGTCTGCATGCGTCGCGCATGAGCAGCCACTGGCGCGGTGAAAAACCCCCCAGCTCCCCAGAACCTGTTCTGCCGCAGAGTTCATACAGGTAGACGTTAACTGCACGTTTCTGCTGGAGCAGCCTATCAAGCATATAGAAGGTTGAGTTCCATCGCGTCGGGCAATCGCAAATAAGACGTCTGACCGGCAGATTGTGTCGCCGCTGAATGTCAGCAAGGCGAGCCATGGCCATGTAAGATCTTCTGAAATGGGCCGAGATTTTCCTTGCCTGCCGCAAGATGTCCTGGACCCCAGGGTATTTGACAACGAATCGCTGCACGACCAAGTTTAAGACGTGTGCCATGCATGGCACGTGCGTAATTTTGCCCTGTTTCAATGCGCTAAGCAGATTGGCACCGTTGTCACACACCACTTTACCAACTGTCAAATTAAGTGGTGTTAGCCACTGATCTGCCTGTGAACGCAAAGCTGAAAGGAGTGCCGGGCCAGTGTGGCTCTTGGCTTCCAGGCACAACAGACGCAGCACAGCATGGCAACGTCTCACCTGGCATGTCGAATAGGTTCTGGGGAGCTTGGGCGGCGCAGCGGAAGAGACGCTAGCAGCGGAAAAGGAGGAGTCTGCCGAGGAGGAGAGGGAGGAGGATGGAGTAGGAGGAGGAGGAGGAGAAGAGCCAGGCCTGCATGCAATCCGTGGCGGTAAAACCAAATCTACACGGGTGCCACGGGTTACATGCTTGACGGCTGTCAGAAGGTTCACCCAGTGGGCAGTAAAAGTGATATACCTTCCCTGTCCGTGTTTGCTAGACCACGTGTGTCTGTGACCAGATGTATCTTGGCACCGACACTGTATGCCAGAGATACATTCACTTGCCGCTGAACATGGCCATATAGCTCTGGGATGCCCTTCTGTGAGAAATACTTCCTTCCTGGGACCTTCCATTGTGGTGTTCCAATGGCCACAAATTTTCGAAAGGCCTCCGAGTCTACCAGTTTATATGGCAGTAGTTGGCGGGCTATCAGTTCTGACAAGCCAGCCGTCAACCGTTGGGCAAGAGGGTTATCCGGCGTCATCATTTTTTTACGCTCGAACATTAGGCCCACGGAAGACTGCCCTTTTGCAGAAAAACGTGAGCTTGGCGTGATGGAAGGTGGAGTGGAGGACAATTGTGAGGAGAGAGGAGAAGGAGAAGTAGAAGACGAGGCTGGACGGTGAGAGCCTGGAGTGTGGCTTTGTGTGTTCCGTTGCTCCCACTGGGCTCGGTGATGGCAGCTCATGTGCCTTCTTAAGGCGGTCGTCCCTAGGTGAGTGTTGGGCTTACCGCGACTAATGCGTTGACTGCAAAGATTGCAGATGGCAACACTATTGTCAGCAGCGGACACGTTAAAAAAAGCCCACACTGCGGAGCCATGTCTCGGCGTCCTGGGAGCGCCAGATGTGACCGTACATGGTCGATGACTCGCTCCTGATACATTAGCAGTCTGCTTTGTCCCTCCTGTGCAATGGAAGTTATTCCTGCTTCTCCTCCCTATCTGCTGGTCCATATCTCCCTCTGAACTCCCCTCCTCTTCCTCTCTTGTGGGCACCCACGTGGCATCACTAGACACGTCATCATCGACGTCACCTTCCACACCGCTATAATTAGGGATCTCGAAGTAGGCAGCAACATTGGTGACCAACCTCCTTTTCCTGATCCAATGCCAAGAGTGGCTGCGCATCAGAAATGTCTTGATATGGATCGGAAAATAATTTCTGTGACTCAAGCGGAAGGTATGTGGTGGTGGTGGTGGTGGTGTTGTTGGTGGTAGTGTCTTTGGGGGTGCACATAGCAGAGAGTGAAGAAGAGGGTGCAGATCGAGAGGATGAGGAGGGTGCAGAAGAGTAAGGCTGAGTGAGCCAGTCAACCAATTCTGGTGCTTCCTTTGACGTAATCGCACACACCTTCTACAATTTCCCACTTTGGCTCAAGCCTGTTGCACCTGCCCTACCCCTACCACCCCTGCGGAAGGGCCTGACTCTTCCTCTGCCTGTCATTTTTTAAATGACCCTGTGAAAAAACTCTCAGTCCCTATTCTGATAAAGGACTGCTGCAGAATAGGGCAGCAGTCAGCAGTAGTGCACCTCAACCCTATATATTGTGGACCTATACCAGTCCTTAAGGATTAGCAGACTGTACCTCACTCAACCCTATATACTGTAGTATGCTATACCTTACCAGTCCTTAGAAGGACCTTTGTGGAACTAGTAGGTTGTGATTAGCAGACTGTACCTCACTCAACCTCATATACTCTAGTACACTATACCTTACCAGTCCTTAGAAGGACCTTTGTGGAACTAGTAGGTTGTGATTAGCAGACTGTACCTCACTCAACCCTATATACTCTAGTACGCTATACCTTATCAGTCCTTATAAGGACCTTTGTGGAACTAGTAGGTTGTGATTAGCAGACTGTACCTCAGTCCCTATACTGATAAAGGACTGCTGCAGAATAGGGCAGCAGTCAGCAGTAGTGCACCTTAACCCTATATATTGTGGACCTATACTAGTCCTTAAGGATTAGCAGACTGTACCTCACTCAACCCTATATACTCTAGTACGCTTTACCTTACCAGTCCTTAGAAGGACCTTTATGGAACTAGTAGGTTGTGATTAGCAGACTGTACCTCAGTCCCTATACTCATAAAGGACTACTGCAGCAGAAGGGCAGCAGTCAAGTATAATATTCTTTCTATATTTGGAAGAAAGAATATTATACGTGTACAACCCTATTACCATACCAGTCCTGAAAAGGACCTTTGTGGACCTAATAGTAACAGCTACTGATTAAACTGACTGTCCCTCACTGCCACACACAGCTTCCTGTCTGTCCCTATTTAAACTGACAAAACACAGGCTGCTGCCACAATAACTTGAATAGCACTCAAAACTATATCCAGTACTACTACACCATACCAGTCCTGAAAAGGACTTTTGTGTACCTAATAGTAACAGCTAATGATTAAACTGACTGTCCCTCTCTGCAACACACAGCGTCCTATCTGTCCCTCTCTCAGCACTGACAAAAGACAATCTGCTGCAACAATGACTTGAATAGCAGTGCCTCAAACCTATATCCCTAACTACACCTATACCATACCAGTCCTTAAAAGAACTTTTGTGGACCTAATAGCTAGCGATTTGGGTCACTGCAGTCTCTCCCTGCTCCACACTGCAACTTCTCCCTATAGTGACAGTAGAAAGAATGTAAAATGGCCGCCGGATCGGGTCTATTTATAAGTTAGGGGGAATGTTCAAGTGTCCATGTGCTGTAATGTCTCAATTGGCTGTCCTGTACCACATGATGGATGTGTCATCATAGGTCAAATTTTTTTTACACAGTAAACACGTAAGTCCGCCGCGCGAACAGCGGCAATAGTCCGCGAACAGCTGAAATTCGCCGCGAACCGACCGCCGGGCGAACCGTTCGGCCATCCCTACTAACTAGTCCTGCAATTAAACATACAACACTCATACAAACTGATGTTTACTCCCCCATTCCTATAACTCTGCCAATAGGCAAAGATATGTTCCTGTTTTACCACGTCCATTGCAATGTCCTGGGAAACTATCACAGATTCATGTAGCAAACAGAATACTAGAGACCACCAGTTTTTAGAAGGTGTCCAATAGAGACCACCAACATGCTACAATAAGCTACTGTTGGCCACTTTCTCCAGAACCAGGAGGAGGCACCAGAGAGCTGCCTGCACGAGTCATCCAGCCCTGAACTTTAGTGAATCCTGACCCAGATTTAGGCTCACAGAGTATATATTTTCCTGTATTCACATTAGTAGCACAATAGAGGGTGCTACATAAGAGAACACTAGATCCTGCCAACAGGTTGCGGATATGCTGCAAGTGATTACTATATACCATTCTCTTATTAAAACACACATAACATTGTACACAGCATTCTGAGTAGGTCTGCAGATGCAGCAGGCCTAATCTGAGAGCCCACTGCTGTGCCCTGCTTCAGAATAAAAGTGCCAGGATACCTCTAAGAAAAAAAAAGATACTGTATAAGGTGGATACATTTTTCTTCAACATTAGACTCCATTTCCAATGAACTTCTTTAGCATTGCCAGGGGTGTAGATAAGGGAAGGATGGTGGTGCAAATCCCCCCCAAAGTGTTCACAATGCAGCAAGCAGCTAGTGCTGACAGTTGTGCCGGCCACTATTTGTCAGTCCAGAGAGAGGGGGGCTGTCACATGACCCAGTCAATGGAGGATTTCCCTTAATCCTAATTGCCCAGTTCTGGTAAGTGTGTTTAATGGAGAGCAAAAGCTGTACTGAGGGGGAAAGCTGTAATATGGTGCAAAGCTCTACCAAGGCGGAGTGGACAGGTTTACTGAGTGGGGGAGCTGTACTGGGGGAAGCTGTACTAAGGGGGGAAAGTCATACTGGGGAGTAGAGCTGTACTAGTCTGTACTAGTGGAAGGGGAATCTATACTGGGGGGGGGGGGGGTGCTTGCATTTTACTTGTGTTTTAACAGGTACTTCTCAGCTATGTGATCAGGAGGACCTTAAAATAAATTGTGCATAACATCCAACATATTTTGTATACACTATGATTAAAATCGACAGAGGATATGCTTTGGTGAAAGTAGAGAGAATATGGTCCTAACTATGTTTTTGAAAAATTGCAACCTGTAATAACCTGTAGATGGAAACTGTACATTAATAAGTGAAAATGGGACCTAAATGCATAGACTCATGGAAGCTAGAGGCACAGCTGTACTCAGTTCTCATATACAGTTGCAATGCTCCCATGGCTTGAAGCAATGTACTTTAATGTCTAGCTCTGTCCGAACAGCCACAAAA
Organism: Lithobates pipiens; assembly: GCF_037356315.1. Classification (NCBI taxonomy): domain Eukaryota; kingdom Metazoa; phylum Chordata; class Amphibia; order Anura; family Ranidae; genus Lithobates; species Lithobates pipiens. Next base: position 191,127,148 of record NW_027507903.1, read on the forward strand.
GAGCTGAACCCTTCAGCTATTGTTAGAAGAGGTAGAAGAGTTTCTAAAGTAAACATTTGTTGCCGTAGTTATCAAAATCCATTTCTCAACAGGAGACTTTCAACAAGATTTCACTTGTAAGATATTACCATGCTACATAGCTGTTTTAGGGAACACATTGGTTCAATCACCCATAGCATGCGTAGGAATGATAAATTCTGCTGTCTAGAACTCAAGGGGGTGATTTCTACCATATGGAAATTAGGACTACAATTCTAATTTGTATTGGGTGGGATATGTAAAGAAAAAGGACAATGGGTACCAAGCCCAGTGGGACTCTATAGAGTATATTGTAACTGATAAAATCAATGATTTGTTATTTGAAAACAACAAAATTGTTTAAATTTGGGCTGACAAATATAACTGGGTGCATTAAAAATACAGTCCTTGATTTCCACAATCATAAGATTCAGGTTGTCTGTTTTAGAATATACAAAATACAAGCTGCTAGTAAGCTTGAATCAGAAGTTTGAACAACTCTACCAATAGAAACCAAGAAAATATTTTTATTTTTTTAAAGCAGATACATCTCCAGCTACTTTTAGAGGTCTGATAGCATGACTTTTATAGTCCATAAAGTTCCATATCTAGTAAACATTACTATAACGCAATTCCAGTGTTTATATTTTTTATCATGAAATCTAAGAAAGAACACGACGTACTGTACAAACACTTGTACAGCACAGTGGGAACTAGCATACCATTTTTGGGACCTAAAGGCCTAGAACCAGTCATTTTGTCAGGCACACCATATATGGGAATAAAAACAAATATATCTCTACTAAAATCACTAGCATGTGTAGACCTATGCAGGGTATACACCAAAAGAATGTATAATTATACAGTTTAATTGTACTTCATAAGACAAGGTGAAAGTATTTCTGTTTTGTATTTATTGCTTTTCACAAAAAATAAGCCAAAATTAAGCATTTTTAAAACTTGATAAATTAAGCAGCCAAAATGCAACTGAAAGATAAAAACAAACTAAAAAAAAATCACTGCATATGCAATTATGTGTCAGTTGTTGTTTTATGGTAGGATATTACATTTTTCATTCAGCAAAGGATAAGGAACATAGTTCAGTAGTCATCAAAAAAAGCAATGTAACAACAATGTAATAAAGTATTTTGTATTTGTATCTACTCTGTTCATCTTCTTCTTGAAATTGATATTTCTTTGTGCAACATCAAGCTGATTTTACACATAGCACTTGATTTATCAACTTATAGACTATAAACTAATAAATAATAGCCATTCGCCGAGTGAAAGTACATGTACAGTTGTGCTCATAAGTTTACATACCCTAGCAGAATTTATGATTTCTTGGCCATTATTCAGAGAATGTGAATGATAACACAAAATAATTTCTTTCACTCATGGTTAGTGTTTGGTTGAAGCCATTTATTATCAAACAACTGTGTTTACTCTTTTTAAATCATAATGGCAACAGAAACTACCCAAATGACCCTGATCAAAAGTTGACATACCCTGATGATTATGGCCTGATAACATGTACACAAGTTGACACGAAAGGAGTTTGAATGGCTATTAAAGGCCATCCTCACCTGGGATCTGTTTGCTTGTAATTAGTGGGTGTGTATAAAAGGTCAATGAGTATCTGGACTCCTGACAGATCTTTTCAGCTTTCATCCAGTGCTGCACTGACATTTCTGGATTCTGAGTCATGGGGAAAGCAAAGGTATTGTCAAAGGATCTGCGGGAAATGATAGTTGAACAAGAAAGGGATATAAAAAGATATCCAAGGAATTGAGAATGCCAATCAGCAGTGTTCAAACTCTAATCAAGAAGTGGAAAATGAGGGGGTTCTGTTTAAACCAAACCACAGTCAGGTAGACCAACTAAAATTTCAGCCACAACTGCCAGGAAAATTGTTCAGGATGCAAAGAAAAACCCACAAATAGCTTCAGGTGAAATACAGGACTCTCTGAAAACATGTGGTGTGGTTATTTCAGGATGCACATTAACGAGGCACGTAAGATGGGTTGCATGGTCATGTTGCCAGAAGAAAGCCATTACTACACAAATGCCGCAAAGTATCACGCTAACAATACACCAAATAGCACAGAGAAAAGCCTCAAACCTTCTGGCACAAAATCATTTGGAGTGATTAGACCAAAATTGAGCCTTTTAACCACAACCATAAATGCTTAATTTGAAGAGAGTCAACAAGGCCTATGATGAAAGGTACACCATTCCTGCTGTAAAACACAGAGGTGGATCGCTGATGTTTTGCAGATGTGTGAGCTGCAAAGGCACAGGAAATTTGGTCAAAATTGATGACAAGATGAATGCAGTATGTTATCAAAAAATACTGGAGGAACATTTGCATTCATCACCAACCAGGAAGCTGCAGATGGGATGTACTTGGACATTCCAACATGACAATGATCCAAAACACAAGCCCAAATCGACCTGTCATTGGCTACAGCAGAATAAAGTGAAGGTTCTGGAGTTGCCATCTCATTCTCCTGACCTCAATATCATTGAGCCACTCTGGGGAGATCTCAAACGTGCAGTTCATGCAAGGCAGCCCAAGAATTTACAGGAACTGGAGATGTTTTGCCAAGAGGAATTGACAGCTTTACCATCTGAGAAGATAAAGAGCCTCATCCACAAATACCACAAAATACTTCAAACTGTCATTAATGTAAATAAGGTAATACACGGTATTAAGAACTGAGGTATATAAACTTTTGATCAGGGTCATTTGGGTAGTTTCTGTTGTCATTATGATTTAAAAAGAGTAAACACAGTTGATTGATAATAAATGGCTTCAGCCATGAATGAAAGAAAAGTTTTTGTGTTATCATTCATATTCCCTTAAAAAATGGGCAAGAAATCAAAAATTCTGCCAGGGTATGTAAACTTATGAGCACAACTGTACATTAGTATTGTGTGAATGGGGAAAAAACAAAAAGAAGAATATAAGTTGACTATATCCTGTGGCGTTTGAATGTGAATCATTGATTTTAAACAGAAAATACTGCATTTGGCCACTGTAAAGCGGATTTCCCATAATACTTGGCTCCATCTAGAGGCCGAATATGATATAAATAGCTGGTTTCTATTACAATGCCCCAAATTCGGCCCATGTGTACTAGGCTTTAGTCTCTGCCTGTGTATATCCATCTTCAAACCATTTGAGCTTGTTTTACTTCACCTGACTACACACATAAGTCTAGAGGTCCACAGCACATCTTTGAGTATGTTATTCTAGTAAAGAAAAAAAAAGAAAAAAATTCTAGTTGTATGCGATCCAGTTGAAGATGTCTCTTCTCACATACTCTCTTGGAGATCACATGGTGGAGAAGTGAGAAACAGTCAAAGACACAATAAAAACATCCGAAAATTCTAAGCCTCCCCTGCTATATTGAAAACAAAAGAAGAGCTTTATCTGGTGTTTTTATTTAACTTCAAGCATTGTCTATTAGCAAATTATCCACATTTCAAGGTTTACACAGTAGCATTATGCCCTACAGGTTGGAATTACATAACAGTATTTTATTACAACTTTCCTAAGATTATTATATGAAATAAAAATATAGTAAAAAAAACAAACAGCCAGAGCTCATGGACTTTAACCGTACCAGAGAAGGACTAAACCACATTAAGTTCACATAAAAGCTATTTTGTGGTTTAGTCCTTCTCTAGTACCGTTAAAGCCCATAAGCTCTGGCTGTTTTTTTTTTTTTAACTATATCTATTTTTGATGAGGTACCAATATTTAAGTCTGTTTTCTATAATATACAGGCTATGAAATAAAAATACTCAGAATCTTATCTGCAGCATCTTGGTGTACGTCCCTAAGCCTTATTCATCATCACATGAACTGTGACAAAATCAATAGTTCTCAGCATGTCCCTTTCACATCCAGAATTAGAAATGAGGAATAATCCAAAAACATAAGTTTGGGTAGCCCCACCCTCGCTCCTATCCCATAGGACTCCACTCCTATAAATTTTCAGGCTGAACCAGGGGCCGCGTTCCGTAACTAGCCTACTCATGATACTGGAATGGAGCTCCTGCTGCCATGGATCCCATCAGGAAAGGAAAATGATGGTAAGTATTTGATAGGAAATGTTCAGTTTTACTGACAGGCTCCATGGCAGCATACGTTTGGGAACTAACTAGCCCAAAAAAAGGGTGGGATGACGAAAAAAGGAAGCTTTCCAACATAGAACTTAGACAACAAAAACTTTATGGATAAATACTAACAGTATAAGGAAGCTAGCTATACCCCACAATGAGCCAGAACAGCCTTAGTGGATGACATATCACCCCCCTACAAATATTCCTGGCATCCTTTTACAGAGAGCCCACAAAGCTTACGCACTCCTGGTTGAGTGTGTTGTCACTTATTCTGTAATAATCAAGCCTAAGTTCTGTAAGCCTATTGGCTTGCTAGAATGACCTATCCAGTGATGATTCTGGATGATATCTCTGTCCCGCTGGTTCTGCTAGAGAGAGTGACAAATATGTCCTAAACCTCTGAGCAAAGCTATAGCATGAGAGCATGCTCGAAGTATCCCAATATCCATGACATGGAAGCAGTTATCCTGGGTGGTTCTGCACATGGGAGGAACAAAACTTTTGTTTTCATAGGATGCCGAAGCCACCTCAGATTGCAACCCAGTATGGATATAAACGCTACCCATACTGGGCAGAATGCCAGTAAGGATCCTTCATGGGAAAAATTGCCAGATCCCCGCAAACCTCCTGACTGAGGAAAAAAGAACCCTTAGGCTGCCTTCATGACTGAACCTTTACTCAAAACTGGACTGAAAGAGATCCCATCTGGAGCAGCAAACTGCCAAAGGGTTCTAAAGATACTGATTCTGGCAAACTTCCTGCTGAGGATGTAGCCCTTAGAGAGAATGACATTATGGCTCAATCTTTACTCCAACTGGACTGCAGGTGATCCCATCTGGAGATGTAAGTCACCAAAGGATTCTTAATAGCTGAAAGCTTTGATCTTGGCAAACTTCCCGGCTGGAGAGATAGCCCTTAGCCCTTGTACACATGGTTGGAAATTCCGACCACATGGTGTTGCATATACACAGTCGTCAAAGTTGTCGGAAAATCCAATCATTCGGAACGTGATGACGTTCGTTCAGTTTGACGAGACTACGTTCAGCCTAGTAGCCAAAAGCTTTGCTCTCGTACTTTGATCTGAGAATGCGTGGCACTTTGTCCGATCAGAATTCTCTACAAACGATCAGAAAAAATCAGATCGGATTTTGTTGTCAGAAAATTTGAGATCCTGCTCTCAAATTTTTTCAGTCGGAATTACCGACGGAAAAAGTCAGATAGAGCCCACACACGATTGGATTTTTCGACAATATAATCCGATCGGATCGTTTCCATTGGAATTTCCAAGCGTGTGTACAAGGACTTAGAGTGCATGTCTTCATATCTCATACTTTACCCAAGCTGGACTGAAAAGAGATCTCATCTGGAGCTAACAAGGAAGTCCAAGTAGTAAATCCCATCCAGAGAGTATTGTCTCTCCTTTGAGTCTCAGATGCAGCCCCCATCAAACTATTGGATGAGTAAGGGATAGTCTACCAATGGGACATCGGATATGGCAGGGACAGCATTGATCTGCCCATTAAGAGAGCTTTAGGTTCAGTTGAAGTCCAGAATGCACCTGAGCAGAGGACTGAAGCAAAAGAAAACAAAGCAGAACAAGCTTTATTCAAATCCTTTTGTAGGATTTACAGATATTAGCTGAGAGAAACAACAGCCAACCCTGACCAGTCTCTTCCTGCCAGGATAAGAAACTGGAAGAGATGAACAAGGGTGAACTATTGCACTCTGTGACAGAAGATTTCATCAGAGAGAGAAGACTTCAATCCAATAACCCGGTATCAAAGGCAGGAACCAAGCCCTATTTGGCCAATGGGGAATTACAGCAAAAATTACCACGGTCTTTATCGGCAGACCCCCAGAATTATATAGATAAAACTGGAGGGAAAGTATATGGCTTGTGAGACCTTTCCTGATCTGGGGATCATACCCAGGGCTTGGCCCAGGTCCCCTAAGGATAATCTTTCCAGCTTGTAACAGTAAGGTGATGCAAGCAGATGTAACTCTGACATCTTGTCCAGAGATGAAATCCACTCGGAGGAATCTGAATGTAGGAACCACTTGTTGCTCAATTTTGCCACAGAATATGGATTCTTTCCAGAAGTTCTGAATGTGCACTCAAAAGAAATGATAGAAAAATTCTTTTCAGCCCAGATCACAGTCATCTCTACCTCTTTTCAGTGGACAGACCCTGCAGGTTCTGACCTGCCCCCTGATGTAGGACACCACTGTGATGTTGTTCAGCCTCACTGGAGACTCACTGGAGACTAAAAAGCCTGCTTACAGGTGACAAAAGGCAAAGGGAGCATAAAAGAGCTGGCCAGAAAACCTGTGTTCAAAACAACTTCCCAACAGGGGTGTTCTACTGGCAAAACAACTTCCTGACCGGGGAGTCCCACTGGCAATAACTCAGCAGCACAGAAGATTTATTACTGTGTCAGCACCCACGACTTCATCTTCCTGTTGAATAGCTGGGTGCATGATCAACATTGGAGAAAAAAAAACCTTTCAGGACAGGAGGCCATTTCTATTGAGCACACCTCAATATAGGGAACTTCCTGATCACCAGGTATTGAGATGCTGACAATCCAGGGAACAGTATCAGTAAAGAAGGCACTGCCCAGGGGAGGGCTGGGCCAGGGGGCAGGGATGCAATTGCCCCCATGGGCTGCTCTGATATGCGGTGGCAAAGGCTGCTGTGTCGTCAGCTCAAAACCGCAACATGCACAGTTCTTGAGCTGGCCGAGTCCAGTACTGTGAGCCAGCGATGTCTTCATGTCAGGGCTGGCAGTCTGTGTTACACAGCACAGCCCCGCCCAGCCCCTCCCTTCTCCACACCATTGGCTGGCAGAGGCTGGACCTGCTCTCTGCTCAATCTGAGCAGTTGGCTGGAATCCAGTGAGGCTCCTGGGAGGCTGGGACCATCCAAGTAAGTGAGCTCCTCCTCTCTCCTCCTCTCTGCAGCCAAAAAGTTTTTTTCTAGCAGCCTGTGCCAGTACCTTGCCCTCCTAGGGCTAGGTGGTATGATGAGGGCTCTCACTGACATGCTGCAGTTTGGCTGCAGTGCTGGTGTACTGGCAGTCATCCTGCATGTTGCCCCTGGGACATAGAGGATGCACATTTTTACTGCATGTTCTGAAAGTGCACAAAACGTCCTGCATGCTGCATGTTTGGTGCACTTTCAGAACATGCAGCAACAATGAGTAACCTAAAAGAAGTCTGAGGGGGTGTGACATCCGCCAGTACACCAGTGTGAGCCTAAATGCTTGTATTCACTTGCAGCAGCCACTGCCACTCCTCTGAAAAGTGATCCATGCTCAGGTCACTTTTCAGAGGCATTTGACAGGCAGTGAATAGTTGATATCATATTTCATCCCTGCCTGCTTTAACCCCCCTAAATGCCAATCCCTGCAGGTAATGACACAGTTCACTTTGAACTCCACCTTATTTCCAATACTCTCTGTAGGTATTAGATGTGGTCTCACCTTTTGTTTGCACATTGTTTGCACATCTAATACCAAAGGGTACTTTCACACTGGGGCGATGTGGGCGGTAGTGGTACAGCGCTGCTTGTTTTAGTGGTGCTTTATCAGTGTTTTAGTGGCGCTAGCGGGGCACTTTTAACCCCCACTAGTGGCCAAAGAAATAGTTAAAAACGGCCGTATTGCATTCATTTCAATGGGCTGGGCGCCTCTCCCAAACCACCCCAATAATGCTGCTTGCTGGACTTTTCAGAATGTCCTTCAAGCGCACCGCCCCAGTGGGGAAACCTGGGGTGGCATAAGAAGCGCTTTACAGGTGCTATTTTTTAGCACTAAAACGCAATTACAGCGCCTTCAGTGTTAAAGGACCCTAAAGAGAGTTCTGGAAATAAGGTGGAGTTCAAAGTGAATTTCTACACCTAAGTGGAGCCCCCCTTTCAGAAGATTTGAGGATATTATTAAACCCAGAGACTGGTGGACTTAGGCCACAATAGACAGATTGAAATTCTGCCGGTTCAGCAGACATTTCAATCTATCTCTGTGCAGACTGGTTGTACAGAATTTGACTCCATCAACTGACAGTACAACCAACGTGTCTTTATGTTTTTTAGCGATCAGTGCTGGCTGCTATAGCTGCCAGCAGTGATCACTGTATTCTGATGGCTTGGAAACTTTCACCTCAGAGCACACACCGACACACGGCTCTTACGGAAGCTTAGTAATTCAAGTTCTGGGCTTCCCTAAGCCCTTGTACACACGGTCGGAGAATCTGTCGGAATGAGTCTTATGGTATGCATCGGACTGATTCCGTCCGAATCTCCGTCCGACCCAATTTTCCAACATGTTGGAAATATTTCCCGACCAACTGGGCCGGACGGACCTAATCCGATCATGTGTAGAGCATTTTGATCGGACCAAGTGCCACGCATGTTCAGATCAAATTCCTACATCAAAGCTATTGGCTACTAGCCTGAATGTAGTCCCATCGTAACGAAATTACATCATCACGTTCTGAAAGATCGGATTTTTCGACAACTTGGCCTGACCGTGTGTATGCAACAGTTTCGGACACAATCCGTCGGACTAAATCCGACGGGCAAAATCCGACGGATTTGGTTGCCAAAATCTCCGACCGTGTGTACATGGGCTAACATTACAGCCCTGTGGGGCTGTGACCAAGTCTGGGCAAGAGCTGGGATATGACATTACTTACCTCATATCCCTGCCACTCCTAAACCTGCTCCACTGCAGCACCAGGCCCACAATGCCCTTAATCTGGCCGGTGCTCCGGCATGCGCCTGCATGTGCATTTCTTACTATCCGCAATTGAGACAGGAGGAACCTGCACCCTGGCGAATCTGGTGTTCATGCTGGGGAGACAGCAGGACTTGCGTGTTTAGCCTGCTGCGTTCACTGTGACTCTCAGCTCCTCTGCTTGCTTGGCTTGCCCAGTGGTGTAGTGCTCACTCACCAGAGAAGCTCCGGACTCCACAGGTAGTGCTTAATGTGGTGGAAGTGACAGCACAGTCTTTAGTCTTCATCTTCCTGCAGTCTCATTGGTCTGTGTACTGGGTGTGGGGAAGGGGCCAGCTCTTTTACTCAGTCTCTCTGGGGGCAATCATGCAGTCTCTTTCTGAGAGACTGCTCCATTCTCTGAGAGACTGCTCCACTTCACACTGCCTGTACAGAGACTGACTGCTTCACAGTGCCTGCACAGAAAGTGACTGCTCTCTCTGTGCAGGCAGTGTGAAGCGAGGTCTGTGCAGGCAGTGTGAAGCGGGGCCTCTCTCTGTGCAGGCAGTGTGAAGCGGTCTCTCCCCGTGGAGGCAGTGTGAAGCAGTCTCTCTCTGTGCAGGCAGTGTGAAGCAGTCTCTCTCTGTGCAGGCAGTGTGAAGCAGTCTCTCTCTGTGCAGGCAGTGTCAAGCAGTCTCTCTCTCTTTGGGGCAATGTGGAGCAGTCTCCCTCTCTCTCTGTACGGGGAATGTGGTGTAGATGGGTGGTGAGCTGATTCAGTGGTTCAATGGGCAACTTGACTGGACTTGCCCCCCAGGCCTAAGGCTGCCAGCCCTCCCCTGACACTGCCCCACTCCAGTTATAACTTGCATAGAGCAGTCACAGCATAGAGGGATTAGACTGCAGCTGCCAACTAACATAAGTCTAAGGGAGAACTCCACATTGTTAAGGAAAAATAAATATTATAACATGTACAATTGCTCTCAAGCCATGTAGTACATTATTAAATAACCTTCCCAATTCAAACGGCAGCTGCTGAAGTTTCCTAAGCTGTCCAGAAAGACAATGTAACAGTCGTTTCTGTCTGCTAGGAGAGAAAAAAACCCTAAGGGTTTGCTAAAGGAATACTGACACTGCCGACTTCTCACATCAGAGCACCACCACCACAGGTGTTTCATTGACCAGAAAGCAAATCTCCCTCCCTCTTATGACTTCCCATACAGTTATACAGTGGTCCCATATTTACTGAGAACTTCAATGTCTCACAAAGCAGCCATTTTCCCCAGATTTTATATTCTCTTGTCACAGGTGTTAACTCACATGAGGTGCACCTTCCTCTCACACAAGGCAGATCCTCCATAGGCCCAGAGGCCATTCTAAACCAAGCAATGGCCCCGCTAGGTGAGGGTCAAGGGGGGTCACGGTTTCTCTGTTTTCTCCCAAGTGTCCTCACTCACCACCCTGGCAATTCGGCCCTGCAGAGGGCTCTCTATTGCACATCTAGCACAGTACTACATTTTTACTGATCACAGGTGTCCTGCTCCCATACCCCAAATGCACTGGGCCTCACTCAAATCTGGCATATAAAGGGGAACTATCTCCACCGATTAAATTAATACAGGAGGCGTAACAATTAAAGAGCACTAACACTTGCCAAGACACAGACCACTTAGTGTTAGAGCAAGACAAACAACCTGTGCCAAACTCCTGCTAGTGAAATGTACTGAGCCCCGAAAAGGGTTCCTGAGAGCAGATGACCTTCTTAGATCTTTACAAAAAACCTTTGAATTCTTTTTTTTTGGTTAATACCTAAGGAATCCCAGGTTTCTGACAGCCTTTTCACAAGCATGCTGACTAAAGCTTGGCTTTGAATTCCTAAAACAGGGTTGTGTCATAGTGTCCTCCCTATGCCTTGCCTACTTTCTAATTAGTCATTCAGAATGTTGTCTTCTTGATATACTGTATGTCCTACAGGGATCAAGCCCTCGGAAGCTTAAACCATTCTTAATGTGTTGCCTTAGAATGAAAATAATGCCTGCATTTAAAGGTGCCACTGATATAAACAAGCCTAGAGGTTCCTATTGCATATTAAATGGATTTATTGGAGAAATGCTAAACGATATTGCCGGTCTTTGATAAAATGTTATGTGTGATTCTAATGTAATGGGACATAAGGTTTTCATTGAGGAACAGGAGAAAAAGACCAGAGAAAACTAAATATTGAGTTCAGTAACATGTGTAGCGCCGGCTCCTGAAGAGCAATACGCTATGTGTTTTTTAAATTTAACGTTACACCTGAACTGCAGTTTGGTTTGGGTATAATTATTCTAAATTCTGATCTCAGCATCAGTCTGACTGGACTATAGGGTGTTCGGCCTGGCCATAGGGGGCGTTGTCTCTCCTGGCAGGCATGGAAACACAGTCTGGTTGGGTGCTTTAAGGTTACTTTCTCTCGGAGCCTGCCCAGTGGCAACGTCACTCTTGCTGTGCCTTCTGGGAGAGGGTACTTAAGATGCAGATGCTCTGACTCCGCGGTCCTGGTCCTCTTGACCAGCCCCCAGGAGGCCTATGGCTTGGGGTGCGGATCCACCTGACTTTACGTCTCGGGGCTGGCTAGCCTGAGGCGCGGAAATTAAGGAAGGGATTCGGAAGTGGTCTGGTGCCATCTCAAGTTGTGGAGAGGACCAGCAACTTCGTAGTTATCAAGGGGAGGACTCTTTGGAAGAAGGCCATGCAAGGGTTGGCTTCTTAGCAAGAGCCTGGTAAAGCTGAAGGACCTAAGTGAATCCAATCTCGCGCGGTATCGCCGGACCGGCTGCAAGATACTGGTGCCACACGAGTGTTCTACAAGTTTCTAGTTTCCTTGTTCATGTTCTACAACAAAGTCTGTGGCAGAGACTTGTTCTTGACTCAAACACTCTGTTGGCTGCTAGGCCTTGTGAGAGAGGGACTATCCAACTAGAGTGAACATCCAGCTGTGAATGGCTATTCTCTGTATTTATTCAAAGTAAGAAAGTTCTTTATTACTGACTTTGACAGAAGAGTACCTGGACTTTTCACCTAACCCTTTGATCCTATACTGAGAGACTGTTAACTACGTTTTAGCAAATAAAAATCCCTTTAAGCGGATCTGTCATCAGTCTCTAAAGTTTCTGAGCTATCTACCACGGGAAACCCCTAGACACGAGGAGCGAGCGAGAGAGGGTAGCGGTAGGCCCATTAAAACTAGCTGCTCCTTCGGGGGTCAGTGCTACACATATATTTAGTAAAGGTGGATAAAAAAAACAAACAAACAGTGAATGCCTTGACACAGTACGTTTACTGTTGTAGTGGAGTGCTCATTTACTCACCATGCTCAGATGCAGACACAGGCCCCTTTAACTCAGTTTCCTACTCCTTGACATGCTCAGGGAGTGTAAATTCCTCAGCTTCTCTCCTTTAGAAGTTTAGAGAGGCCACACCAGTTGGGCCAGAGATAGTTGGGCAAGTGATCTGCAGCCAGGTGAGAGGTCATTAACTGTCAGAACGTCATCGTTCTTCAAGTCAGATCAGAATCTAATAGCAAGCAGCTTCTCCAGAAGATTCGGTTGCTGTGGGGAGCACTTCCCCTATTTCCTACAAAATACTCCAGCTCAAGTGGGGTGGTCCGTTGTCCTTGGATCTCTCCAGCTGTTCACCTGTGCTAGCACAGTTACCAATGACTTCACTGGAAGCTGTTTATGATGATAACCCCAAGTGGCTGTTAGTGTTCTGAAATGTTTTACTGAAGTAGTGATTTTTAGCTAGACTTTCTGTTGCTAGAATCTTAGGGTTTATGCACATGGACTATTATCTGCATTTTTATGCCTGTCATATATTTTCCAGAGGGGAACCATGCATGCTGCGTATAGCCAATCATGCACGTGAATGGCTGTAAAAGCCCATATTCTTGTAACAGCGAATGTTTCAGTGCATTGGCACTTACCCAGTCATGGCGGTCCGTCATATTTCCTGAAATCAAAACTCCAGGAAATATGTTTGTAGCACTAACCCCTGAAGAAGCTGCTGGTTAGATTGGGCTTACCATTACCTTCTTTTTCCTCACTTTCTCCTCGTCTAGGGGTGTCCCCTGGTAGATGGCCCAGTAACTTGAGAGACTGACAATAGATCCACTTAAATGGATTTTATTTGCAAAAACGTAGACAATGAACAGTCTCTTAAAATGGGATCAGAGGGTTGGAAAGGAAGTTCAGGTACTCTTAGTGATAAAGTCAATGTTGAAGAACTTGCTTACTTTGACCGAATCCAGAGAATAGCCATTCGCAACTGGATGTTCACTCAAGTTGGACAGTCCCTCTCTCACAAGGCCTAGCAGCCAACAAGGTGCTTACTCAGGAACAAGTCTCTGCCACAGACGTTGTTGTAGAACATACAAGCATAAGTCTCTGCCACAGACGTTGTTGTAGAACACGTAGGAAAACGAAACTTGTAGAACACTCGTGTGATACCTGGATCTTTCAGCCAGCTTGGCGATATCTGTGAGAACAGATTCTCTTGGGTACTTCAGCCCTTCCAGGCTCTTACTAAGAAACTGACCCATATGTCCTCCCCTGGAATTTTATGAAGTTATTGGGTCTCTCCCAAACCGGAGACGGCACCCAAAAACCTCAGAATCCTCCTTTAGTTTCCCTGCCTCGGGCTAGCCAGCCCCGAGACAACAAGATTGGGTGGATCCACACCCCAGGCCATAGCCTTCCTGTGGGCTGGTCAGGAGGACCAGGACCATGAAGTCAGCAAATCCTTCTGGACCGAAACCCCGAACCATGTGACGTCCGCATCTTAAATACCCTCTCCCAGAAAGCGCTGGGTGGGCTCCGAGAGAGAGTAACTTAAGCAGCCAACCAGATCATAGTTCCATGCCTGCCAGAAGAGACAGTGCCCCCTGTGGCCAGGCTGAACATCTCATAGTCCAGTCAGACTGATGCTGATGTCCAAATTTAGACAATTGTACCCAAACCAAACTGTAGTTCAGGTGTAACCTTAAATTTGAAAAACACATAGCGCATGCTCTTCAGGAGCCAGCGCTACACGTTATATGCACATGCATGGGTAAATGGGTAAATGCCAATGCACAGAAGCATTGGGGTTTACAAGGAAGCAGCTGTGTAAAGTCATTCACTTGTATAGCAGGCTGTACTCAGCATATGCAGTTTTCCCAGTGTGGGAAAGAGTCCATGTGCATGAACCCTTTTAGAGACTATGCTATGCAATTGCATGTTATCCTGATTGAGTCACGCAAATATTACTGTGAAGAGTCCATGTTTTTGATTATTCTGTAGTGTATGTTTTTACCATGCTGAAGCTGTTTTGCATTATTTGCTTCTAACTTTGCACCTTTAAATTACAGTTGTATCCTACTCCTAGAGTATGCATACTAAGAGCTTGTTCAAAGTTACAACAGTAGGGTGGTAAAAAAATAGGCAGTTGAGCCATAGTTTTACTTCCCTCTTAGCCCAAACTGTGGCCGAAGGGGGTTGTATGGATGATACATTTGGAAGGCAGTACCACTGGCAACCTCGATGCACTCAAGTGAATGAGGCTGCTCCATCACCGACATGCAACTTTTCATGGTCAGAACAGGCAATAAGCCGCCTTTCAACTGATTTTCAGAGGGTCATCAAGGGTCAGTATATTTTCTCTGGCTGACTCCAAGCTCTTAAAGTGTTACCAAACCCAAGACCCTGCATCCACTATATTTGGTTTCCCACAGTACTCAGAACATGGAAATGCAATTATTATAGTAAATATAAACTTTTTAAATCAGCAGTAAATATAAATCAACAGTTAGAGCAGTCTTGTGACTTCTATCAGTGCCTGGTGAAAGCTTGTCGCTTTCATTCTTCCATGATTGTCCTATGAGGCTTCAGGACACCTGACCCTCTGTCTGGACAGTGCTGATTGGCCCTGTGCTGATCACATGCTCTATCCCAAGAAAAAAAAAAACTCCCTAGCAATACACACCAAACTAAGCATGTGCAGCTTGCCCCCACAGCTCTGTTGTATCAGCAGATAGATTGGGGGCAGTGGAAGAAGAGGATGATCAGAGAAGATTCAAACACCCTTTTTACACAATGCAGAGGATTAACCCCTTAGGTTCCACAGTGAGTATAACAAGCATAATTTATATTTTACCCACTTTAAACAGATTCTTGGATTTCCATATGACTATATTCCTGCCTGTTGCAATACGATTTTTTGTTATTTTCTCTCTTTCTCTCTAAAGCCATTTACAAAATAGTTTTATTTTAGAATTTTAGAATTAAAAAAATAATAATAATTTTGCTCACACGGTATTAAAAACTAAAAATCCTTGAAGATGGACTTCCATGTGACATTTAATTAGTTATATTAAAATTCTGCATGCACCGCCAAAAGAAACATGACACAAGCAAATCAAGGAGGTCACCACTGCAGAGCCGGCCTTCTAAAAATACTAGGTGTCTGTTATGCTCATTCTCTTGCTTTAATACCCCAGATCACTCAGAACTCTCAGAACAAGGACTTTCTGGATCTATATAGTAATTCTGTTTTTTTTTTTTCTTGAAGAAGCTCAACAATGAGAACTGTATATTTCTCTAATGAAAGGATTACTTTAAACAGGTCTCTAGGGTTTAGTGTGTGTTTCATTCAAGTGGCCCTTCACCAGCAGATCTGCACTGTTTTCCAAATCCGCTGCCCAAGATTAAAAAAAAAAAAAAAAAAAAAAAAAAAAAAGGTAAAGCATAAATGTATTTTCTGCAAATGCTTTTTGAAAAATCTTGATCAACAAGAAATGCAATGCACCACACATGCAGTATATTAGCAGTGAAAACCTTTTCTGAGCATGACAATGCAGAGATGTGATTAGATGGGCAGTTGTGTTTCGGCACCACTAGATGTCACTTGTGGATAACATACGGTGTTACCTTCGGCAGACAGTTAATTACAGACTACAGACAAAAAAAATGTAACAACCTGCCAAAAATAGTTGGGCAGGTCACTGTGCTTTTTTTTCTCTTTGCAGAGGTTTATCTGCCTGCAGATAGGTTTTATATATTTGAATTTCTAAAATCTGTCTGCTAAGTGAATGTGTGACCTGCCAACACTATGTCACTGTCACAGTGACCAGTTGTCTCAGTTGTCATTTACCTGTTCAGAACTGATTATTAAACAAACAAGGATTGCAGCGGTTGAAAGCCAGAAACAGTTTTCCGTGCTGCTATTCATCTATATCATAATAAAATTTCTAAAAACACTTAAGAAACATGCTATACGTTCTATTTAGATGCATTTATCAGTGGGGAAAGAGTTTTCTGTTGCTTGTCTGTTTTTTGCAGAGATAGGAGTATAATTTTTTTGTCTGCTGTATACATAATTGTGCAATTCATTAAAATATACAGTGCTGTGCAAAAGTTTTAGGCAGGTGTGCAAAAATGTAAAGAATGCGTTCAGAAATAGAAGTGTTAATATTTAAATTTTTTATCATTTGACAGAATGGAAAGTAAATGAACAGAAGACAATGCAAATTAAAGCAGAGTTCCAGCTTGTTTTTTTTTTTTTTGTTTTTTTTTAAAAAAACCCTGTGATGGTCACAGGTAATCATATACATAATGGATTTAACAATAAATGTAGGTTTTCTGATTACATTTATCTTTAAAAGATATACTCTGTCCTCTTCAGTGAGGGCGCTCCCATCTTCAGTATGGGCATCTGAATCTCACTTGTTGCTCCTTCCGGGATAGGGCACTGCTGGCTACCCAGCATGCACCTCTCGATCTCGCACAAGCGCATATTGTACAACTCGTGGCACAATGCTACCAACGTAGGTTGCCCATTGACTCCTGAGATTGGTGACACTCATATCCCAGAAGCCAATGGGCGGGCGTACATGACGTAAACATGAAGTGAAAAAAAAAAGGACCCAAGGAGAAACTGTACAGTAATCATGAACGCGGGGGTGCAACGTTTAAAAGGTAGGTGGAACTCCACTTTAAATCAATATTTGGTGTGACAACCCTTCAGCATCAATTCTTCTAGGTACACTTGCACACAGTGTTTGAAGGAACTTGGCAGGTAGGTTGTTTCAAACATCTTGCAAAACTAACCACAGATCTTCTGTGGATGTAGGCTGCCTCAAATCCTTCTGTCTCTTCATGTAATCCCAGACAGACATGATGATGACTAGATCAGGGCTCTCTGGGAGCCAAACCATCACTTCCGGGACACTTCTTTAGCTGAAGATAGTTCTTAACGACATTGGCTGTTTGTTTTGGGTCCATGTCCTGCTGCAATACTGTCCCCAAACTACATTTTGTTATCATTTTCTTCACACAGATAGAGCTTTCTTTTGGTGGTATCACCACTGTTTTTTTTGTGCTAAATAAACAAAAAAGGCTGACTGAAGGAGCCGCTTGGTAAATTTGGGTTTCCTGACACCTTCATTGCAGCACACACTGGGTTGTGACTCTGCCCCCACAACCTGACAGGATTGGTTTAACTATAAATTTGAAGGGGAGACACCCCGCTGCATTCTCTTTTTTATCCTCACCTGACAGGTTGAATGGACAGGTTTCTCCTATTTACAGATGAAAGGAAAGAAAAAGCCTATTACCGCAATCGCCCCAGCAGGTTCAAGCTTCTATGGAGGGAACCCCCGTTCTGGTGGTCTCAGGGGGCTTCTGGATTTCTGGCACAGTAAGCTTTAAAAAAGCTTCATATATTGCAGTGGACTCCTCTATCATCTTTTCTATTTCTTTTTTTTCTATTTCTTTTTTCTATTTCTGCTTGGTCTGCTGGTCCATGCTGTCCTCCGCTCCAGCCATCATGGCCACTGTAGATCTATGACTATGACTGTGCCCTTCCCCAAGATGGCGCCGGGACGCTCAGGATGCTTTTGCGCATGCACAAGAACATCATTTGGCCGCTGCAATGGCGCCATTTTTAAAAACAGAGTTTTTTTTCCTATGTATTGCTGTAACTGCACAGGAAGAAGCTGTATTCGCTCCTGCATTGCCAAAGTTTGTTCAAACTTCCCAGGTAAGTCAGTCCCCTTCTCCAGGGCTCTCTTTTCTGCTCCTTTTCTTTAAAAAATATATATAATAAATAAATAGATAAATAAATAAATAAATAAATATATATATATATATATATATATATATATATATATATATATATATATATATAAATACCCTTTACTTTTCTTTTTCCATATTTTCCTTCAGGCTGCCTTTTTTCCTATGGAGTCCACTGCCCATGCAGACCACCATCAGCAAACTAGGTAAGAGGCCGTACCGTCATAGGTAAGTATTGAAGAAGGGGAGAAAAAAGAGAGCCAGACCACTAAACGCTGCTTTTTTGGCAGCCCTACCAGGTCAAGAGCCACAAGTTCTAGGCATGGGAGAAGATCAAGATATACTTCAAGCAGGAGGTCTTACAGAAGCCGCTCAAGATCTCCCTCTCGCCACCGAAGACATAGCCACTCATGTCACAGCCGCTCGCGCCACAGCCGCTCCCGTCATAGTCGGTCACACCGCAGGCAGTCACCTTCATCACACCGCCACACCCGTCCTGCAGCCAACGCTTGCTGGGTATTCAGAGCATTGGCCTTGCCAGATAAATTAGCCTGTCGCTCATGCTTCAATGAAGTGACAAAAGAGAAGGAATCAGACGCAAGAATGGCTACAGAACTCATAAGAGAATCGTGTGGGAATCCATACTGGAGACAACAGCACCAATAATGGATAGACCTGCTCCCAGTACATCATCGGCAGACCTCCATCGCACCCAAGCCCCAGAATCCTCCTCCGAAGATGAGGATCAGGAGATGTCTGCAGGGTTTGATTTTTCTCTAGTTGAGCCTTTTGCAAAATCAGTTAAGGAGGCGATCGGCTGGGAAAAAGATAACACAGAACCACAGAAGGTTCGAAAATATTTCCCAAATTTGAAAAATGATCCAGAATCCTTCCCTTTTATAGATGAACTCGAAGATCTAATTAAAGACGAATGGGAGAGATCTGATAAGCTGTCCAGTCTTACCAACAGACTGGCCAAGATGTACCCCTTAAAGGAGTCAAAAGTCAAATCACTGATTGATGCATCTCGCCCAGCATGTCACTCTGCCAATCGAGGATGCTGTCTCCTTTCGGGACATTCTCGATCGAAAAATGGATCTAGAATTTAAGAAAGCATATTCCATGGCCGGAGGCGCCTGCAGGCCAGCAATTACCACGGTGGCAGTAGCTAAAGCCATCTCAGGATGGCCAACCAGGATAGAGAAAGACCTTCAAGATGGCATTGAATTAGAAAAGATAATCTCCTCTCTTCAGGAAATTAAACTGGCAGGCAACTTCATAGTGGAGGCCTCAGTTGATATTATAAGATCCTCAGCTAGAGCAATGCTGGCCTCAGTCACAGCAAGAAGGGCCTTATGGCTTAAACCGTAGATGGCCGATACTGCATCCAAAACAAACTGGTGCAGAATCCCATACGATGGCTCAAATCTGTTCGGGACTAAATTAGACTCCGCCATCTCCAAGGTAACGGGAGGGAAGTCAGGATTGATTCCCTCTGACAGGAGACCCAAGGTCCACAAGGGGTCATCCTATAGACGCAACCTTCCTGATAAATACAGGGAATCTAAATCCTACCGTCCTGGTAGGGAATTTAGAAGGGACTGGAAAAATGCAAGACCCTCCTTCCTGAGGATGCAGAAGTCCAAGACTACCCCGGTAGGGGAGCAGCAGAAGTCCTTTTGAGAATTCGCCCGCCCACCCGGCACAGGTGGGCGCCAGGCTCAAAAAATTTGTACAGATCTGGTCGAATCATATAAAAGATCTATGGACACTATCCACAATCAAATTTGGACACAAATGGAAGTTCATGGGCACACTCCCAAGAAATCACTTCCAATCAACCAGACTTCCATGCTCACTAACCAGAAGAAAACTACTAATAAAATACGTAGCAGAATTGAAACAAAAAGGAGCAATCCTAGAAGTCCCATCATGTCAAAAGAGGATTCTACTCCCCCCTGTTTTTGTAAAGAAGAAGGCAGGAGACTTACGATCTGTATTGAATTTGAAAAACCTCAACAAGGGCATCAAATTAGAGGCTTTCAAAATGGAAAGCCTCCAGTCCATACTTCTGGCAATAAATCTGGGTGACTGGATGCTAGCAGTAGATTTATCAGACGACTATCTACATATCCCAATTCATCCTGCCTTTCAAAAGTTTCTCCGATTCGCCATCAACCAGTGTCACTTCCAATTTTAGTGCCTCCCATTCGGCATCTCTTCAGCCCCCAGGACATTCACCAAGGTCCTGTTACCCTTGGTTGCATTCCTCAGAGAGAAGGGACTACGAATCCACCATTATCTGGACGATATCCTGTTTTAGCAGAAAATCAGGAGACGCTGCTCTATCATCAGAAAATTCTACTCACGACTCTCCAAGACTTTGGATGGCTAGTCAATTGGAAAAAGAGCAGTTTGCAACCCACTCAAAATATGGTATTTCTGGGAGCAGATCTGAACACAAAATTGAACAGAGTACAACTCCCTCAATAGAAAGTTCAGCCCCTAATACAGAAGATGCGGAAATTGTTGTCAGCAGGACATCTACAAGCCAGAGTCTGTTTGAGTGTGCTGGGGTTCATGTCCGCAACCATACCCATGGTACAATGGTTACAATGGCACATGAGAGTCCTGTAGAACTCCTTTCTAAAGCAGTGGGATGGAGTATCGATGCATCAGAGCATTCCCATTTCCAGGTCAGTGAAACAATAGGTATGGTGGTGGACACGTCTGAGCAATCTCAGAAGATACAGACCAATAGTCCCACCAGACCCCAAAGTAGTCACTTTGGATGCCTGCCAGATCAGTTGGGGAGCCCACTTTCAAGATCAGCTCAGGGTCGATGGCACTTCCAGGCTCAGGGTGTAGTTTAGAACATACTAGAACTCAGGGCGGCCTTTCAGGCTCTCATGGCATTTGCACCAGTCCTGAGGGGGAAGAATGTGCTTATCCGGATGGACAACAGAGTGGCAGTGTCCTATATTCAGAAGCAGGGAGGTACCAGGAGTGTCACACTGATGGAGGAAGTCCGTCTTATCTTGGAATGGGCACAGGTACACCTAACAGACTTGAGGGCAGTATATGTCCCGGCGGCACTGAACATGTTATCCGACTATGTCGAGAGACACTAACAAACAATGAGTGGTCCTTGAGCCTCCAGGCCTTTTCCCTTCTTACGAAGGCTTGGGGAAGGCCGGAAGTCGACTTAGCAGCCACACCTGCGAATGCCAAATGTCGAAGGTTCCTATCAAGAGCTTTGTGTCCAATAGCCAGGAGAGTAGACTGTCTAATTTACCCATAGAACTTCATGTTGGGGTACATATTCCCTACAACCCCACTAATTGCGAAGTTCCTGTCCAGCCTCCAGAGATCCTCAGCTACAGTAATCGCAATAATTCAGCTTTCGCCGAGAAGACCATGGTTCACAACCCTATTGCAGCTCAGCCTTCAACCTCCAATTCCTCTTCCAATAACCCTGGATCTGCTATCCCAAGGCCAATTCTTACACCCAGCTACAGAGAAGTTGACGGCCTGGAAGTTGAAAGGGCTAGGCTAAGGGAGCAGGGCTGTTCTCAGGAAGTAATATCAACCCTGATGCAAGCCAGGAAAATCACTACCAACGCCACCTATACAAGAATTTGGAGGAAGTTTCTCTCCATGGCCCAGCAGAAAGGATGGAATCCCGTTTTTCCAGAGCCTCCTCAGATTCTAGAGTTCCTCCAGTCAGGAGTTGATAAAGGCTTAAGCTCAAGAACCCTAAAGGTACAAGTATCCGCTCTATCTGCCAAAACAAGCACCAGGTGGGCATTCCACCCTCTGATAATCCAATTCCTGAGAGCCTGTCTAAAGAGTAAACCTCACAAGAAACCAATTTTTCCATCATGGGATCTCTCAGTAGTCCTCAATGCCTTCTCCAATCCTCATTTTACTCCATCTGAATCCAACTCGCTGTGGGATCTTACTCTGAAACTATCCTTTCTCATCGCAATTACATCAGCAAGGAGAGTATCTGAGATTCAAGCACTGATGGCATCAGAGCCCTACTTAGTGTTCTTTCCTGATAGAGTGGTTCTGAGACCTTCACACCACTTCATACAAAAAGTAGCAACTTCCTTCCATTATAACCAGGACATCGTCCTTCCATCCTTCACTAAAGATCAAGGTGAACCTCATCTGCTGGATGTTAGAACAACCATCATTAATTACCTGGTGGCTGCAACTCCTTTTAGGAGGACGGATTCCCTCATGGTCATTCCTCATAGAAGCAGACATGGGCAATCGGCTATTTCACATACTATTGCCTCCTTGTTAGTAAGATCCATCAAGGAGGCATATTCTATTCAACATCTGGCGATTCCTGAGGATATCAGGGCTCATTTGACCAGGGCAGTGGCTACCTCCTGGGCAGCATATTGCAGGGTCTCACCAGAGACAATTTGCAGGGCGGCGACGTGGTCCTCCAGACACTTTCATTTCTCACTATAGAGTGGACTCTGCTCACTTAGCCATGGCAGACTTTGGTAGATCAGTTGTTAGAGCTAATTCTTCTGCATTATAAGGAATAAACATTATTTTCTTTCACCCACCTGACTGGTGAGTTATTTCCCAGTGTGTGCTGCCATGAAGGAAATGGAAAATTGTATACTCACCTTTCTGTAATTTTCCTTTTCTGAGGCATCTTCATGGCAGCACACATTTTCCCACCCCGTTTTGTGATGATATATACAGAGAATGCAGCGGGGTGTCTCCCCTTCAAATTTATAGTTAAATCAATCCTGTCAGGTTGTGGAGGCGGAGTCACAACCCAGTGGAAAATTAAGGGAAGGTGAGTATACAATTTTCAGTTTTCCTGATCTCCGCCTCAACCCCAAGAATGACTTCAGCTCCTCTGGCACACCTGGTTAAATTAAATGACTGAAAACACATTTAAAGGCACATGGGGAAAATACTGTTATCTTGTCTGTGGATTATCACCATAAACAGACACACCTGGTTGTGATAAACAAATTGAATATATTATCACGGTTTAAAGCATATGGAAGCTTACAATACTGTTTAACCTTTCTCCAAAGAATTAATACATTATAAAAGACAACCTTCAATATTAGCAACTATATCTATCAACTTCTCAGCTCCTTCTGGGCCAAACACCATTGAAAGTAACAATACAAAAAGAAGAAATGGGTTAATAGGTACAGTTAGCACAGTTCTGTAACATTACAGGTCCTGAGTTGAAGGGTATTAGTGTCTTCTGCTAGCAAACATCGGGGCCCTTTGTAAAGAGAGTAGGTTTAATCAATAAAAAGTGAGACAGTAATCCTCTGGGAAATCCTGTTAGGTAGTAGTTTGTAAGAACAGAATGGCTAAAAGTGGCAGCTCCAAACAAGCATCCTCTGACATTAGAAAAGGGAATAGGTGTCTGCATGCAGTGTCTGAACTGTGTTAAGAAAGATGTTGGGTTTACACCTGCTCACCAATCCTCTGGGTGCTGACACAGCGTAAGTCCCAAATAGTGATTGAGGCTCCTGGCAATGTTGTAAGGCACTGGATTACCTCTTGTCGGCCAATCAGGAGGGCTGGTAGCTGAACTGCCAGGATGATGGGACAACGGCCAACAGGACACCTGGATGAGTCTTGTGATCCCCGAAGCAGTTTGTGTGGGTTGTCTCCGCTGGGCTAGATGGTGCTGAGTTGCTAAGCAGGGTCCCTGGGCTGAACAGTGGAGGACCGTGTGGGTGACACTGTTCCTGGCTCCTTTATTCTCAGTCTCTTGGCAGCAGTCTCTGGAAAAGTGTCTCTCTCTCTCTCTCTCAGATGCTGGAAGACCACAGTGTGGCTCTCTCTCTCTTAGGTGGAATTCTACCACACAGTCCCATCACCTCACCACTCCTGTCCTCTATCCCTACTCCTTACGGTAACTCTCCCCAGTCACCGATATTGGGATGACCCACCTAGATGCCAGGGGGTGAGTTGGAGTCGCCCTCCACTAAACCTGTAGTGGGAAGGATCAGTTGGCTGTGCATTCTCTGAGATGTGAGGATCGCTTCATCATCAGAACTTTTACCTAAAGTATCGTATGTCAGCATTTTTGGTGGGTGAATTGTTTGCTTTCCTCTCTGCTCTTTGGGCTCAGGTGTTTCCGGTACAGTATCCTCTTCCTCTGATGCTGCAGAAGGTTGAGGAGTTTCTATGTCCGCTACAGTTGGGGATCTCAGAAAGTCTCCTTGGCTTGCCAAGGTTTGTCTCTGTGGGATGAACTCCGGAGCCTCAGGCCTGAGGGTTCCCATATCTGCTTCTCTGGGAGAAAGGGGAGTGCCAGTTTCTGCCAGCGTAGACTGCCGCAGCCAATCCATGCCCATTTCTTCATCCACACTGTCTTCTGCAGCCATGCATACATTAGAAAAGACAACCTTCAATACTTAACAACTGTAAATTTATAAATCGGCAGGGCCTCTGGACTGAACGGGGGAGGACTGTGTGGGTGACCCTGTTCCTGGCTCCTTTATCCTTAGGCCGCGTACACACGCGGGGACTGTTCGCCCAACTTTGTCCGTCAAACAGTTTCGGCAAACAGTCCGCTCAAAATTAGCATGGACGGACATGGCCACACACGACGGACGAACAGTTTGCTGAAACCGTGCGCGATGACGTGAACGGCACGTACGACGGGACGAAAAATACGACGTCCTATACACTGCATTATAACTTTCGGCGTGAAAATCCTTTCTGAGCATGCGCGCAACTTTGTTTGACGAACAAGCCTACACACGCGGGGACTGTCCGCTGAAACAAGGTTTCAGCGGACAGTTTTTCGGAATTTCCGAAAAACCTTGTTCAGCGGACTGTTCGCTGAAACTGTCCGCTGAAAGCCCACACACGAGCGGACTGTCCGCTGAAACTTGGTTTCAGCGGACAGTTTCGGCGAACAGTCCCCGCGTGTGTACGCGGCCTTAGTCTCTTGGCAGCAGTCTTGGGAAAAGCGTGTTTCTCTCTCTCTCAGATGCTGGTAGACAGTGTGGCTCTCTCTCTCAGGTGGAGTTCCACCACACCATCACTTCACCACTTCTGTCCTCTATCCCCTCTCCTCATGGTAACTCTCCCTGGTAGTCCCAAGAGAAATGTGTTTTTCTCTGCCTCTGTTGGGTCACACAGTCCCTGGTGTCAGAGTGTGTCTCTCCCCTCAATCAGATGCTGGTACCTCAGACCGCTCTCCTCACTCCCCTCAGACTGCCCTCCTCAGATCTTCTGTCAGCACTCTCTCTGTAGTGCTGTGTGGAAAACCTGTCTCTCTCTCCTTTCTCTCACCTCAGCACTTCCTTCTCCTCATTTACCTGAGCACTTGAAAACTCCCCCCTTTTCCTCAGTGTGTTTTGTGTCTCTGGGTTTTCTGGAAGGACAAGTCAGCATCTTGTGGCCAAAAGGAGAAATTGCATTACAACATGCCTACTACATGTGTTTTTTTCTTTGTTTTGTTTCCATTTTTGCAAATAAATAAATGTTCTTCAAAAATTTAGCCCAAAATATTTTTGGCGAAAATAACCCAAATCGGTGTAAATTATTTAGTATATAGGAAATTCCACAAACTATGGTATACGGTGTATCTAAAATATATATATATATTTTTACATACTGTCACCAGTGCAGTACAGTGTCATCATATAACTGGTGTGGAGGTGACCAGGGAAACTGACTGGTGATAGTAAGAAAAAAAATGTTATCATTTATTTATTTTTGTATTCCACTTTTTTTTTTTCTTTTTTTTTTTTATTAATATTGTGTGACCAGAGCCAAACAATGTTACCATAGTAACATTGTACTGCTCTGGGGAATATATATATGTGTATGTGAAATAGCCGATTGTCCATGTCTGCTTCTATGAGGAATGACCATGAGGGAATCCGTCCTCCTAAAAGGAGTTGCAGCCACCAGGTAATTAATGATGGTTGTTCTAACATCCAGCAGATATATATAAAATATATATATATATATATTTTTTTTTTTTTACACATTATGTTTGCTTATAGCAATGTAGTACATTGCTATAATGCAAGCATTTTACTGAATGAAACTAACTCATTCATTCAGTCTATTTTGTTGTGATTAACTGTGATTGGTCAAAGCTAATCACATGGTACAGATGGGCTGTGATTGGCCCAAACACATTTGTACACATTGGATGCTTGAAAGGAAGCACGATGGTCACATGGTACTGGCAGTAAGCTGGCACTTGGATCGGTCATCGGCTGTGTCCTGTGGACAAGGCCAGACAGATAGCGCCATTGTGCTGCCTTGCGCCTGCTTGATCGGTGTATCCTGGCATAATGTCATATGTCATCTAGTCAGGATGGGAAAGCTCCCGTCCAGCTGTCATTTTGCTATAGGCCGGGCGGGAAGTGGTGCAAGCAGCTAAATACACTGTAAAAATATTCATTTGTGAACTGGGCTGTTTTTCTTGCCAATGTATTTGCAATTCTGTTCAGCAACAAAGCAAATTCACTACTATGCTTTCTTGTGTCACCTAACTCCTCACTGGACTATGTGTATAAAAATATAACTTATTATTCAAAACAATGCCTTCATTGGTGTATTTATCAAAAAATCACTGATTATAGTATGCATTCTTAGCCCCTGTACACATGGTCGGAGATTTTGCTAACCAAATCCGTCGGATTTTGCCCGTCGGATTTAGTCCGACGGATTGTGTCCAAAACTGTTGCATACACACGGTTGGGCCAAGTTGGCGAAAAATCCGATCTTTCAGAACGTGATGACGTAATTTCATTATGATGGGACTACATTCAGGCTAGTAGCCAATAGCTTTGATGTAGGAATTTGATCTGAGCATGCGTGGCACTTGGTCCGATGAAAATGCTCTACAGATGATCGGATTAGGTCCGTCCGGCCCAGTTGGTCGGGAAATATTTCCAACATGTTGGAAAATTAGGTCGGACGGAGATTCGGACGGAATCATTCCGATGCATACCACACACAGTCGGATTATCTGACGACACGGTCCGATAAGACTCATTCCGACAGATTCTCCGACCCTGTGTACAAGGGCTTGGATATATTTAATAAAAACACATACATTATCTATTCATCTATGGGTTTTCCTTGGTTGACTGATTTACTCCGCCAGACAGATACAACTTTCGCTACATGTTTCATGAAGAGGAGAGCATAATTAAAATAAGGTATCTATGAATTTTTTTTATAAATACAGTATATATTATATATGAATTATGATCCAATACAAAGATAACAATCCATCATCACATCACTTATACACACATACTGTATATATGAATATATATTTGGTTTTATCTTTTTTCTGATTTGTTAATAAATAATATTACATTAAATCCAAGAGTGATGTGATGATGGATTGATATTTTTGTATTCGATCATAATTCCATGTATATATTTTACATTTAGATATACAGTATGTTACTCTCCTGTTGAAGTGAACTTTGGTTCACAAAACACATTGAGAAAAAGCTGTCTCCGCCTGGTGGACCTAAATTTATATGTGAATTTAGGACATAAAGATGCATCCAAGTAAGCATAGTATAATTAGCCGTTTTTGAAAGATGTTGATTAAGGTATAGTTTTGAATGAAAGGTTATTTATTTTAAATATTTTTGTAGTGCATGTATACCTGAAAAGTCCCACTTATCTTGTTTGTGGTGTATTGTTCACAGATTTCTATGGTGAAAATGGCCCAATGAGTCAAAGTTGGAATCTGACTCATTCACCCATCTTTACTCATGAATACATGTTTTCATGTTTTGAACCTTCACTATTTATTTTCTTGTTTTCTGCTATAATTGGATGCTGTTTGCTCAGTCAACAGTATTATGATAAGGTAGGACAAGAGAGAGGTAAAGAGAAGGTTTACATATTTGCTTTGGAAAAGCAGTGTTTCAGTTGAACAAAGAATAAATAACTGGCCTATTGACCTTCACTGGAGCCTGTTTTTTGTTTTCTGTGTATTTATTTCCTTGCTTGATAACCTGTTTTTTGGGTCAGGTCACTCAATTTGTTTACATGTCTAATGTGCCATTTACAAAAGTTTAAACATATTTACCAATATAATACATTTTTTTTTATAAAATTGGAATTTCGGGAACATTTTTGCAAAGTATTTTGTAGAAATAATCAACATTGCAGAGTTTTATAGACACAATCTCATAACTGGTGTTATTTAGGGATATCATACAGGTGAAATGTTCAATGGAGCAATTTAAATGGGTATTCCTCATCTAGGGAATTACTGTTCTGGCCATTCGTGTTTTTAGCAGGTGCATTCAATTAGGTATTTTTTTTTAACTAAGTGGTATACCGATATTTGCCATATCTTCATATGCCACCCTTGAAAGGTTTGTTCTTTAGCTATTTTCCAGCACATTTATAAATAAATCAAATTGCTAACCCACAATAAAATAGTGAACTGGTATATAAACATTTCAGTATTTTCAAGACAAATATATTTTTGGTAAAAACAGGTAAACAAAATTGCCAATCTGAATGAACCTTTTAAACTTATAGGAAATAGGAAAGGCTCTATGAGACGTTATAATGACTGGTTTGATCAAAGATACAAAAAATCCATGCAAACTTGTTGATCTAATAATCCATGTATGCTTATAAATGTGTAAATAAATGTATAAATATAAAAAAGCTTTGTAAATGTGATTTATTTCAATAAAATAAAGCAAAATCAGCTAAAAACTGACTGAAAACCCATAAAGGGGGCCGTTTGACAAATTTGACTGGTAAATAAAATCATAAAACTTGCTTTTATATATAAAAAAAAAAAAAATAAGCCATGAAAAAACAAAGGTTCATAGGCAAAGTGTGCACAGCTTTTAGCCCCCCCCCCCTCCTTTTTTTTTAAAGCCCCCAGTGAGAAAAAGTGCTATGATTTATCTGTCACCAATCTAAGAAAATTTTAACTGATTGGTTGTTGGGTTTCAACACTTTACAGTGCATGCACACTGTCTAATCTACAACTGGATGAACTTTCTGTCACTTAGGCATGTTAATAACTAAAGTAGTTGGTTTGAAAAAAAAACAAATCATATGGTTTTTAAATATTAATACTTAAACCCCTGCAAAAAATATATAATAAAAACACCTGTGAGGGGAAAAATTAAGCTAATATACTTAGTATTCCCCTGGCTTCCTTACTGCCGGGGGTGACATTACGCTCCTCCTGACAAGATCTCCAAATTTTGCAAGATGATGCTATGCATAGTAATGTATTTTTGTACGACTTGGGCTACTCAGCATTGCCTGGCATCTTGCCGGAAGGAGGAAGAAGTCAATGTCACTCTGTCCTAGAGGAAGCAGGCCGAAGGCAGCAGTAAGGCATACATACAAACCAACCTTTTTACCCCCACAGGTATTTTTTCTTATTTTTTTTGGCAGCGTTTTGCGATAGGGTAGGGCATACCTTGCAGTTTTAAGGCAAGCACTGCTTTAGAGAGCAACAAAATGGAAAATACCCCTTTAAAGCCTAACGTCTCCTACACCAGTCTTGTAGGAGTTTTGTAGGATACTACAGGACTATGCACTTCAGCTGCGACATTACTGCAATACCACATCTTCCGCAGTACTAGATTGTTCTGTGTATGTTACATACATTACAAAACAAAAAGAATACCAGCAATAACAGATATGCAAATTAATTAAACACTAATTTCAAGAATATAAAAAAAATGAAAATAAACATCAGGAGAATAATCTTATGGTGACATGTTTGCATGGTGTCATCATATAATGGCTTAATGATAATATTTTACTCAACACCTCCAGTCTGTTTCTAGACATACCAAGCACTTTTCAAATATTTGACACCTAACAACATCATATTGTTGAACTACGTTGGCCACGATTATCTTTAAAAGCATTTTAGTCCTTTATGTCTTTGTTAAACGTAATGGTGTTTGATCAGAAAGGTTACTAAAATGATGTCCACTGTATGATATGACCCCATTGTTACAATAATTTACATTTATTAGGTGTTTAGAAAAGGTCACTCGATATAAATGTGTTTTACCAAATGGTTTTCTGCACACTTACATTAACTAACCTCTAAAATCGCCTTGATCTGAAACTGTCCGCATTGTAGCTACCAATGCACATGTGATATAATTCCTATTGTCGCTGGACTAAACTCTACAACCATGAGCTAAACATCTCCATTGATCATTTCTATGATAATAAATTCAGTGAGGAATACGTGCACCATGATGAGATTATCTCTTGTGAAGCCTCTGTGAAGGTTCACAATGCCCAATTTATACCTAGCTAATAATAAGGGTGATGTCACATGAGGATTAGACTTGATCCTAAGGCTGAAAGTAATGTGATGAATCAACAGTTACAACCCTCTATAGTGAAGGTACAGCAAACTCAGCAGAAAGTTCAGATCTGCATTCTATCAGCATTACAGCATCCATGCACATTATCCATGAAAAGTGCCGTACATTTATCAATGTTTTGCTGACGTATGTTCATGTATGGTAAAATATTTAAAATTCACATAGAAAGTAGCTTTCGTTTTTCATAATTATAATTAAAAAAAGGAGAGTTGCCATTAATCTTTCATTTTGTTTACGTTATATTTACATTTAGTTAATAATTTGAGTTTTTTTTTATACTTTTAGGCTGTTTTTGCATTAGCATCTTCGTGATCAAGTGTGAATGTACAGCTCAGTAATGTTCATCCAACTATCTAACTCATCTGCTTTTGCTGATCCTGTCTTCCTGGCCATTGGCAGTCAACACACACCATAATTCTGATAAGCGAGGTTTTATTAAAATTAAAGTGGTATTAAACTCAAAACCAAAAAGGTAATATATTGCAGTTTACCAATCATTAAAGATGTGGTGGTAGCATGAGTTTTCCTTTTTTATTTTTTTTTCCCCTCTGTTATTTCCTGTGCCAGTAAAACACCTCCTGTATTAGAATGCCTCCACTCTGGATGAATGATTTAAATACAGTAACAAATTAAAGCCAAACGCCAGCTAATGCTTTAAAAGCAGTTACATCTAACATTGTTTTTCCTTTTGGGATAAAGGTTTTACATAAATAAAAAAAAAACTGATCATTGTAAGAACCCCTGGTAAATGGTTTGTCTCATCTCTGTAACTGATACAATCCGCAAGAGAGCTTGTTCTTTTGAAAAATCAACAATCAAGGATCACCAGAAGAAAATAGAAGAAAAAAAAGCTAAAAAAGAAAACAAATGCAGCCACCACATACAAAAATTGGTAAGCTGCATAATACAGTAATACATGTTTGCTTTTGGGATTAATATTATTATTATTGTACAGGATTTATATAGCGCCAACAGTTTGTGCAGCGCTTTACAACAGAAGAGCAGACAGTACAGTTACAATACAATTTAATACAGGTGGAATCAGAGGGCCAATACCGCTTTAATGTTGTCTTTGGTGAAAGTTCCCTGTAAAGGAATGAGTGAAATTTAAGCTTTTTTCTTCAACAAAATTCTCCGGAGCCATTGTAGTTGATTTACTAGAGTAGAGGTTTGTAAATCAAACTTTTCACTTTACAAAGTAATTGTTGGGGTGCATTTGGTGAACCTGTGTTTAATTTAAATATTCATTTGCTGGCAAAAATTCCTGTTGCTTTTCTATTCACCTATGCTAGATGAACAGCCTCTATTACATTTGGAAATCAACTCCAGGGGTAACATTTCAGCACTTATCCCTGCAAGTGAGAACAATGGGGGTAGCAGGGGAGCACTGGGCTGAGAAAAATTTATCACAAACAACAGGTAGAGCGTACATTCTAAAGGGAGGGGGTGGTGGTACAAAAGGTAATAGCTACAGAGAATGATTTAATGGGGGTATATATATATATATATATATATATATATATATATATATATATATATACACACAATACATAGAATATACTGGATGCTGATACAAAATGTACACAATTTGTATTACAGTTGGTAACTACAGTTGATCTATTGAAATAAATGAGGACAATAGACATATCCAACGAGTTTCAAGTCTGCTGTATTGTTTCTCTTCTTCAGGCGTATGCAGTTACAACAGGACGTAAATACTTCTACAATTGATAAGAAGAATATGTATAAATAGGATTATATATATAATGCAACATCATAATGGACAGGCATGATATCACTACATCCCACACTTGTATATGCACTAACCATGCAAATTGCATAAACATTCAAGGTATCTTGCATCCGGCAAAAAAAATGCTAAGGACATGCTGCAGTTATAAGTCCAGACCATTCCAGTCCAGCGAGAAGTTAACACTGTCCAAGGCGCATCTAGGCCACAATGTAGTCACTCACAAAGGGTGCCCTAAGATAGCCCGCTGAGATTACCCTTGTATGTCCTAAAGCAACAATTGTCGCTATGGAGGAAAGGAAAGAAAAATATTTGGTCTAATGGGTAAACCAAGGTCTATAGAGAGACAACTCACATTCTAATGTATATGGGTGTCTTTATATATAAAAAGTACAAGCAAGACACATCTATGTAGAAAACATGGATAATGGAAGCATATATGACATACGTATGACAATATATAATATATCTGTATATATATACCTGCCCAGTCACTTGAATGAAACTCTGGGGTGGGAAGAGAGGGACCTATTGGTGTTACACAAGCCACACAGTTTGTCACAAGACTCTAATATGCTCCCAGATGACCAAGCAGATAGATAGCAGAGAGCAAGGCAAAAAACAAAAAATATAAGAGATACAGAAAGGGGAAAGTCAGATCTTCTATCAATAAAATCACCTCTGGGTAAGTAGATAATTAGGTCAATTTTTTTTTAACCTGAATGTCAAAAATGGCTTTTACCTGAAGTGTGGCTGGAGAGTGAAATGGTCCCAGATCTCTGTACCGATGCAGCATGAGAAGGTGGCTAGGCTAACACCATGCTTTATACATAAGGATGAGATCCTTTGACCAATCCTAAGCATAGGCACAGGAAGGGACTGGCTAACTGGGCGCCCCCCAAGATGATGGCATGCGAACTGCGCCCCTACAGACACGCCTTCATGATCGTGAGGTGGAAAGGAAATCCGGCAAAGGGAAACACCGGACGTGACATGATGACGTCACTGAAACCGGCAATAAGTGCCGGCTGTGGCATGGAGGTGACGCCGTCCCGCGTCAACCTCCCGCTGCGCACATACGGAAGTGAGGCAACCTGTAAACGAGTCTGATCACTTAGCCACAGAGAAAAAAGGCCGAACACGTCACTGCGATGAGTGAGGGACCCATTGGGCATGCGCCAAGGAACAAGCAAAGCTTTATGTGTCCCTTGTGGTTTCCCTGTCCCTTTCTTCGGAACAAGAAAGGGACAGGGAAACCACAGGGGACACATAAACATCAGTATCCACAAGGAAATTTCACAGGGAAAACGGGGGGTTTGAATGGAAAACACCTCAAGTGAACTAGTAACTAGGCAAAAAAATAAAAATAATGACAAAACAAAAAAAAAGGGGGCAAGGAAAACAAAAGTGGATATAAATGTGAATATGAATCTATACACATTCACTTATATCTCACAGTTAAGTAGTTGAATACAGTGGTGTGAAAAAGTGTTTGCCCCCTTCCTCATTTCCTGTTCCTTTGCATGTTTGTCACACTTAAGTGTTTCGGAACATCAAACCAATTTAAACAATAGTCAAGGACAACACAAGTAAACACAAAATGCAATTTGTAAATGAAGGTGTTTATTATTAAAGGTGAAAAAAAATCCAAACCATCATGGCCCTGCGTGAAAAAGTGATTGCCCCCTAAACCTAATAACTGGTTGGGCCACCCTTAGCAGCAACAACTGCAACCAAGCGTTTGCGATAACGTGCAATGAGGCTTTTACAGCGTCCTGGAGGAATTTTGGCCCACTCATCTTTGCAGAATTGTCCTAATTCAGTTACATTAGAAGGTTTTCGAGCATGAACGGCCTTTTTAAGGTCATACCACAACATCTCAATAGGATTCAGGTCAGGACTTTGGCTAGGCCACTCCAAAGTCTTCATTTTGTTTTTCTTCAGCCATTCGGTGGTGGACTTGCTGGTGTGTTTAGGATCATTGTCCTGCTGCAGAACCCAAGTTCGTTTCTGCTTGAGTACACGAACAGATGGTCGGACATTCTCCTTCAGGATCTCTTGGTAGACAGCAGAATTCATAGTTCCTTTTATCACGGCAAGTCTTCCAGGTCCTGAAGCAGCAAAACAGCCCCAGACCATCACACTACCACCACCATATTTTACTGTTGGTATAATGTTCTTTTTATGAAATGCAGTGTTCCTTCTACGCCAGATATACTTGGACACACACCTTCCAAAGAGTTCCACTTTTGTCTCATCGGTCCACAGAATGTTGTCCCAAAAGTCTTGGGGATCATCAAGATGTGTTGTGGAGAAATTGAGACGAGCTTTGATGTTCTTTTTGCTCAGCGGTGGTTTTCTCCTTGGAACTCTGCCATACAGGCCATTTTTGCCCAGTCTTTTCCTGATGGTGGAGGCATGAACGCTGACCTTAACTGAGGCAAGTGAGGCCTGCAGTTCCTTGGACGTTGTTGTGGGGTCTTTTGTGACCTCTTGGATGAGTCGTCGCTGCGCTCTTGGGGTAATTTTGGGCGGCCGGCCACTCCTGGGAAGGTTCACCACTGTTCCATGTCTTCGCCATTTGTGGATAATGGCTCTCACTGTGGTTCGCTGGATTCCCAAAGCTTTGGAAATGGCTTTATAACCCTTTCCAGACTGATAGATCTCAATTACTTTCTTTCTCAATTGTTCCGGAATTTCTTTGGGTCTCGGCATGATGTGTAGCTTTTAAGGATCTTCTGGTGGACCTTACTGTGTCAAGCAGCTCCTATTTAAGTGATGCCTTGATTGTGAACAGGTGTGGCAATAATCAGGCCTGGGTGTGGCTAGAGAAATTGAACTCAGGTGTGGACAACCACAGTTATAGTATGTTTTAACAAGGGGGGCAATCACTTTTTCACACAGGGCCATGATTGTTTGGATTTTTTTTCACCTTTAATAATAAACACCTTCATTTACAAATTGCATTTTGTGTTTACTTGTGTTGTCCTTGACTATTGTTTAAATTGGTTTGATGTTCCGAAACACTTAAGTGTGACAAACATGCAAAGGAACAGGAAATGAGGAAACACTTTTTCACACCACTGTAATTTTAACAAAAAACATACCAAAAATCCCTTCCCATCCCTGCCGCCATTCCAAACTGTGATAGGAGATCTGCCTCCCCCTCCTCCTTCTGATTAGGGGGCCTATAGCGTACTCACAGTATTACTTTCCCCTTAGTTTCCTCCATTTGAAGCTCTACCCATAAGGATTCCACCTCCTCCCTTGCTCCATTAGTGATGTCATCCCTCACACTTACTTACTGTACATCATTCTTTATATATGCAGTCATACCCCTCCTGCTTTTTTAACCTCCCTATCTGTGCGATATAAGGAATACCCTTGAATGATTGCCAGCCAATCACAGGAGCTGTTAAACCAAGTCTCTGAAATTCCCACAAAATCTAAATCCTCCTTAAACAACAGTAGCTCTAGTTCTCCCATCTTGTCAGCCAGACTCCTGGCATTAGTGAACAAGCCTCATAGTTTTGTTTGGTCGCGCACTATCTCCTTGTTGGTTGTTCTGAGGCTGCAATTAGGACTTATTAATGTACATACCTTGGGTTTAGGTGCTTTAGTCAACCTACTACTAATGCCCCAAATACTACCCTCTAAATTTTGTTCCACACTGTCTATCTCTACGTCTGGACCCCCCCCCCCCCCATCACCTACTTTAAAAGCACCTCTAACTTTCTGGCCATCTTCTCTCCCAGCCGAGCTGTACCCTCCCCATTAAGGTGGAGTCCGTCCCTGCTAAAGAGCCGGTAACAGACTGAGATGTCGGCCCAGTTCTCCAGGAACCCAAACCCCTCCTTTCCACACCAGCCCTTCTTCCTTATTGTATGTCATTTTCGGTCTATTTCAAGCCATAATTTTATGTTTAGTATGAATAAGTAATTTTAGCATCACCAGCAGCATTAAAAGGAATACAGTCAACAGCAGTAGAAAAGACAGTAGTATGTCAAACAGGTAGCAATAATAAAGAAATATGAATAGCAATACACTCAGTAGCAGTATAAATATAATGTTAGTAATAACTATTATTAATATTATTATAATTATTATTGTTCATTTTATAAGTCAATATAGTCAAACTTCTGATTTTGTTGTGGCACAGTTCCTCTTCTGTACACAGCGACTTTTCAGATAAATGCTACATAGTAGGATATTTTGAGCCACATTTTTCTTGTTTGTTTTCAGAGTTTGTCGTCTCAGAACATTTTATTACAGCAGCTCTTCATGCCTGACATCTGTCACATCATATACTGGAGACCCAGAATACCTTTTATTGAACATTTATAGAACAACACATTGAATTTCTTTCAATCTCAACTTTTATACTAACCAACGTAAAAAAGTCCAACCACAAATGCAACGGTGGCTGGATATATGCAGACATAGTGGAAAAAATCTCTGCGACTGCACACCATACAAGCCTGGCATGTAATAGGTGATAAAAGCCTCAGCCTTTGACTTTTAGCTTGTCTTTAAATATTTGTTCTTTCTAAAGTACCTTTACTTATTTATGCCCCTTGGTTTTTCATATATCTTTGTGGGTTTTGTTTTATTTTTATGACAGTGCTCACGTTAGACCTTAGCTTAGGTCTCCAGACTCCATGGTAGTTTCTCCTCAATGTGTCCATCTGCCTGTGAGCAACAATATCTTTTGATTTAGGTAGGTTTCATTCTTTAGATTTGGGTGTCATTTTGTAGGGAAAATACATTTTCCCTTTGTTCCCCTTAATACCTTTGTCTGTGTTCCTCCTGAACAATGATATTCACTCTGCCATTCCCTCTCTTCTTTTCCAGACTCCCCATTGGCTGGGCCTCAATGTACATGCCAGCCTGTTGTCTGTCCGTATTCGGACTTCAGCTGAGCTGGTGGGTGTGATCAGGGGACTCAGTACCCCATTATTCTCCATGGCCCCCCTCTCTCCTTGATAGCTAAATCAACTAGCATTTATTGGATAGGACCTGGGGGAGACTCTGTGCCACGATATTATTTCCTCAATGGATGCTCTAATGTATTGGCTAAGTGTTTATGATGTAAGTAATGCCATGCCTATATTATCCTATGATTATGCAGTATTTTGTATGTTAAGGTCTGTTGGCTGACCATTATGCATTTGAATCTCATAGATACTGTAGTCCCTGTGAAAACCCTGATCAAGGAGACAACATTTTCATCTCTGAAACGTCGTTGGGTTAAGGAAGTTGTATCATTCCTCTTTGCCTTTTTTTTTGTACATTGTATTGCATTCTTGACCTTGTGTTTTACATGTATATTTTTTATCATGTCTTTTCTAATAAATGTAGCAGATGACATTTTGGACAAAGTGTCATTCGATTGTAAATTTAGTTTTTTGCCTCAGAACGGTAATGAGGTTTTGAGGGTTAATTATGTAGGTTAACTTTAACATCAGTTTGGCTGGGCTGTGTTAGAGTTCTGCCTGGTCATGTGTACAGTGAGGTGCACATGACAGGCCAGAACCAGGCCTGGTTGGACGTTTTGGGTATCAGCTTCCTCTGAGCCAATCAGTGGGTGTGCCGGGCCCCGCTGAGGAGTCTGGGGAGGGGTACTTAAGATGTCGAGGCCACGTGTTACAGGTGGTTCGTTCGTGAGGCCCTAGCAGTCTGTTTCTGTTTCCTGGACCGGGGTAGCCCCGCAAGCGGGTCCCTGTCACGGAGCGTTCGACGCTCCACAACATGCTTCTGTTGGTTACCCCCAATAGACCCGCCTGGTCTGGGGTAGGGATCTGTCTGTTCCCGAGTCTCGGAACTGGTTGGTCCGAGGCGCATTAACTGAGGGAGGATTCAAGGTGTCCGGGTGTGCTCTAGGCTAGGAGAGGCACCACAGCTCGTTAAGGTGACCGGGGAAGGACTCTTCGGAGGTGGGCCAACAAGCTGGCATCCTGAGAAGTGCCTGGCTACTGAGTTGGGAAGGACATTGACAAATCCATGCTTTTTCCAGTACTCTCAAGGAGACAGGGGACGTTCCAGGTACTGAGGAAAAAGGTTTCTGTTCACTTTCTGAGTTCTTCACCCTTGCCCTCTGTTCCTATACGAGAATGTGTTGTTGGATGTTACCCCTGCAAAATAAAACATTTCAAAAGGACTTTATTGGTGTCAGCATCCAAAGTTGTTGGGTATCAACCCTGGGAACCCCTAGATGTGGAAGAACAAGCCAAGTGGAGGTAAACGGTAAGCCCAAAAAGTTAAGGCCGCCCAGCAAAGGGTTATGGCCGATACATAAATTTTATATTTTTTCTATAACTTGAAGTGGTAGTGCCTTTAAAGTCCCACTCATAGGGAGTTCCTCCTTTCTTTATATTCAATTGGGATGTAACACACCTCTGTGAACAGTTCTGATCAGAAACCCTGTTTCACCATCCAATATGTTTCGCCCCACCAATGGGGGGTTGGTCATGGAGGTAAGGATTTCCCTGTAGTAGCAAGAGTATGCATTAAATCATGTGCTGCTGTAGTGATTTTTAAATAGGGGAATACTGAAGAGGGGGGGGGGGGGGAGGGAACGAGAGAGAACAAGGGCACTGCACAGGATAAAAAAAATTATTTGTACAGCCAGCAGCCACTTCTAGACTTCTTCATGTGTGACAAAATATATATCAGGTGTTGGCATAGATTTTAAAGCACATTTGACTCCCAACCTATTAAAAAAAAAAAAAGCTATCAACAACAAAGTGTGCCCTATAAAGAACCCCAAATAAGGCCCCCCATGCATTAAAAAAAAACTATCTATGTTTAATGGAATTGCTTATTAAAAACCCAGAAGGAAAAACATGAAAGAAGATAATATGTATGATTATGGAGAACCTCTTCCAAATAGGCATTATTCAGTCAGCCAGGAATGTACAGGGGAGATAAAAGAGGAATAAATGTTCAGATATTAGGAAAGGGCATGGGAAGAAAGGAAAGGAAAGTAAAGGAAAGAAGAAAAGAGAACACAAATAAAGAGGTGCAGAGATAATTCATAATAGTGGGTGACATTTCATTCATAATTTAGACCCCCTAGGAATGCCTATGTCAAGTTTGAATATCCAGTATACCTCCCTTTTACATAGAATAGAAAATCTCCACCTCTGGCAGGATAATTGATTCTTTCAATGATTTGAATGCTGAGAGGCTGAATATTGGAGTTGTGAGAATTTCTGATATGCCTTGCCAAGTTAGTGTCCTTGCCTGAGTTGGTATTGGAAATGTGATCCCACATTCTATCACATAGTCTTCTCGTGGTCCTAACCATGTATTGATACATGTTACAAGGTATAATATGTGTTACACTAAACAAAAAACTAACACAAAGCTATAATTATGACAACTAGTCCGGTAAAGTCTCAGCATGCATTTTTTCAAGTGTTTACTGGCATGGATTTTTGCTTGCATATACTTCAAAGCTGTAAAGTAAATTACTAGAGCAAGTGATGCAAGAATTTCAGTGTTGGACATCACATAATCGTATCGTGATAGGATGTGTTTCAAAGTGCACTTTAGATATATTGTACAATGGCATTGGCCCCCATTACATCTCCACACTGTAGCAGGAGTTCTTAAGCCTTAAGCTAAGTGGGAGTCTTACCATCTAGTGTTCTGTAGTTTTTAAGTGTCTAGGGCCTTCACCTAGAAGAGCCTGAGCCCCAAAGCAGCACTGTGGCTTAGTCCTCAGCACTTCTGCTTTACAGAACTAGAGTGAATCCCAAGCATGACACTACCTGAATGGAATTTGTATGGTTTCCCTGTGCTTGTGTGGTTTACTTTTCACAATCCAAAGACACACTAGGTTCATTGTCCCTAATATGATATCCTGATGCTGCTGATGTTTTATTCCCCAGGCAATTTGATCCTTTGAGCCAGGTCACTGGGGAAGCCCATGCCTCATTCCAGGATGGTGGAGCAAGATTTCCCCTCTGTAACATACTGTAACTGAATAAGGTGATAGAGTATTTCTTTTTTGTGATTGAAATGTAAATCAATCCCTGCAGCTGTAATAGAAAGATGAAGAGTCAGACAATATGAGCCTGAGTGCTGTCCAATGCTCCTCCTCTAAAGTAGAAGGCTTAATTAGGCATTTAACTGCTTGTTTGCTTATCTTAAAAATCATTTAGCCGTACGCTACTCTCCTCTACCTGAATAAATATTTTTTATTATTATATTATGCATTGTTCACGAGATTCGAATGCTCACAAAGGTGAAAAAGAACATTTACCATAATTTTCCTGCATGTTTGACAACTCCAGGATAAGATAGCAAGAAAAGAAACATTAGAAACAGAAACCATACATGTTTCTTCATATATGTGGAAAAATATATATAAATGTATACATATAAAACCATGAAATAATAAAAATGTAAATATAATTCCAATGTGACTATGCCCGACACCAAAAACATGTCTTCTGATTGCTTCACCACGGGTGCTCAGAGGGTAGATGGCAACTCACCAGAGGTGTTTGACCCCTTATTACTGGAGGTCAAAATGCACTTTTTGAAAACCACATCTGGACTTCCACCATTTCACTCCAATGATTCCTCAGGTTTAGCTAGGGAGGTAATGATGTACTCCACCAGGAACACAAAGAAGGGCTTAATAGTGTAATAGGTTTATTGGTAATTTAAAACAAGCTTAGAAAATATTTCACTCACATGTGACAGTGCCGGACCTTGCACTTGGGATCTACACCATGTGCAGATAAAGAATGTTGTGTGACATTGGGGTGATTAACTCAATTGGTAGATGCATTTTTTTAGTCCACATCAGTCAGGCGTGTATGGTTAAGGGCCTGGTAGCCCACGTTTATTAGAAGAAAACAAAATATTAGTCCATCCAGTAATCCCACGCAGGGATCCAAGCTTAAATTAAATACAGCAAAATCAGAACGAAAATGCTAGCCCACCTGGCTACTCTTCAGCAATACTGCTCCGTCCAACAAACTGCTTGGACGCACACAGCTTCCAACCCTTCGACACACAGCACACGGCTCCTTGGACGCACACAGCTTCAAGTCCTGCACACAGCTTCAAGTCCTTCACACAGCTTTGGACATGCACAGCTTCAAGCAGCAAGCTGCTCACACACCCCACCATCCTACACAAATCCCCTCGTTATATGGGCTGTGTGCAGCTGGGCACACACCCTACTCGCTAGCCTCAAGACCCGGACACAGGGTTGGAGATCCCGTCCCACCCATAACTCTCAGGGATCTCCAAACTACAGAATCCCATCTGGAGCTAGCAAAACCTGGAGAAAACTGACAGAGCAGTTTTCTCCATTTAAACTCTACACTCTGTAGTCCTGCAGTCCGCAGATATGCAAACTCTGTGTCTCCTTTACCTCTAATTTCATAGGGACAGAGCCTCGCTCTGTCACATATCCCCCCCCTTTGTTTCGATCCGGAGGGAGGAACACCAGCACCCATCATGATGGTTGGGACACCTCTGTGCTGGCTGTCAGCCACGTAGGCCCAACCCTTTTTCCGGGTGCGCTTCCAGGAACATTCCCCCCTGGATCTTAACAGGTTCCTATATTGTCCTATACTCAGCCTTCCTCTTCTTTTGGGGTCCCTGGGCTTATTCACTTTTCTTGGGGGAACTCTGCCTTCCTTGAGCCCTCCTTTCAACTTACAAATACCCATTTTACCCTTCACCATCGGTATTTCAGGTTCAAAACAGTTTTTCTTGGTACCCACTGCAACCAAATCATTGTTTACAGAACGAACGCTTAACAGATCACAGCTTTCCATATCATCAGTGCTTTCCAATTCAGTGTTTGTTAGAAGAAGACCTGAGGAGGGACTACGTCCGACGGGACCATAGCACAGCTCCACCTCACCCGTTGTCAAACACTCCATGGGTACCTGTTCTAACAAACTACCCTGACCCAAGCATAAACCATTTTTTCCAGGTGTACACATTACATTGTTACGGCAACCAACATTAACACTTTCTCCCATAGTGTCTCCGGGCACCTTAACTTGTACCCCTGGGCCAGTGACAGAAAGCATCTCTGCTACTGCTGAGTCCATTCTGGGCCCTTCCTTCTCATGAGGCCTAGCGGGTAAGGCAGTATCTGTGCCCTCTACTGACCACTGCTCCGCCGCACCTCGGACCACACCAGCAGAGATTTTTCTAGTCACCGCCCCAGACGGAGAGACCTCTGATATCTCAAGCAGTTCTCTCGCGTGCCTTCCATACCAATCAATAACTAGAAGTACGCTCACAGAGAATCTGGAGATCCTGTGCCAAATGGTTAACCATTGGTCCCACCAATTCCACTGTTGGTCATGGTTTCCCAGCACTGCCTGTACCACCTGGCTCCACCCATTGGTGCTACGCAGCACCACCTGGTCCAACTGCGGTGGAGATACCCAAGTATACAGCAAGTTCATTTTTACCAACTCTAGCATTTCCAGTAAGGTTTCGGTCATCTCTAAACATCCCATGTCTAAACACCAGAACTTTCTAGGGTCTTTTACCCTGTCCAAGACATGGAGGGGCTCAGCGACTGCAGGTTGAGAGGGTGAGACATTTGAAGAGACCTCATCCTCCTTGGAGGTACTCATCATCACGGCCTGTTGCTCCCCTGGAGAGCTGTCAGACACATGTCTCACACTTATCCCTTCTGCACCAGTGTTGGTGAGCCTCTGCAGGTCATTACAAGTCACACCATCACTTTGATACTCAATATCATTTAGCTGTGGAGCTGTGGACAACACATCTGCGATGCCAGTGCCCTGAACTGTTTCTTCAGAGTGGAGGGCAGCAACCTTTGCAGGGACCAAGACGCCCTCAACCACCGGCGGCTCTGTGATCCCCCTGTCTGGCATAGCAGTTGTGTCCACACCCTTGTTACTTAAGCTAGCCTTACCCAGCATGGCTAGCAATTGTTTGGCCCAGCTGTCCCAGTCCATTGTGGTTCCACCATGGGTGTTCCACAGCGTTGCATCACCTGCTGTAGAAAGCCGCACAGAAACTTGGGATTCATTAGCTTTAACTGCACATTCCTCACTTCTATATACATCATTTTGTAACACCACACTTTTATCAACGTTGCATTGGGGTGATGCTTCACCTAAAGCTTGGTGAAGCACACCATTTTGAACACCTTTTTCTGGTGGCACTACAGACACATTCAGCTTTGTACCCTCAACTTTTGCAGGCTGAATTAACCCCTTGCCCACTGGGCTACACGTAGGGTTGTGGGGCTGCGCCCACACTCTCTCACTGTGTGGCTCAGTCATAACATTACAGGAAACACATTTTTCAGCATCATAATCACCAATCACATCACATTGGCCAACACTAGTGTCAGCAAGACCATCAACATTCTCATTATGTGTAGACATAACTACTGATTTTGTGGGTTGTCTATGAGTCACCATAACCTCTGAGCAACTCTTCACAGCACCCGCGCTCTGTAAAGGGGCACTTTTGCCTATTTGGGCAGCTCCATAGCTGACCTGGGAAACTCTCTGCTCCAACACTGCAAGCTCCTTGGAAGTTTCCCTGGGCAACCCTGCAGCAGCTGTCACTAGGGAACATGGTACCAGCACTGTTTTGGTCACCCCTAGCTCAATATTCCCAGCCATCTGCTGGATCATAGCAGGCATATGCAGAGTCCCCATGTCCTTTTCAGTCTTTAGCCCTGCGTCTAGTTGGGCTTTACGCTGCGCCTCCCCACTGCTCTGGGTAGCACAATGCAGAAAGTCTATG
The DNA here is from genome assembly GCF_037356315.1 of Lithobates pipiens. Lineage (NCBI taxonomy): Eukaryota > Metazoa > Chordata > Amphibia > Anura > Ranidae > Lithobates > Lithobates pipiens. Next base: position 191,171,003 of record NW_027507903.1, read on the forward strand.
TCCATTTGTACTGCGGATCTCCCCACTGGACATACTCCCACTTCACTGGGTTCAGCATCATAAACTGAAACAGTCTTACCAGTTCCTGCAGCTGATGTCATAGCCTTCACTTGAGTGCGTTGTCTCACTGGTGTGGTGTCTCTATAGGCTGACTCCCCCATGTGGCCATGGAGCAAAACTGCAGCCTTTCTGAACCCACTGACGCCCCCTGTAGGTAACACAAGATCCTTGTTGATAGGGGTAACTGCAGACTTGCGCTCCAAAGCTGGTTGGCTATAACTCATGCAGGATTCAGGCTGATGTACTCTCCTTTCGGGACTGACCCCTTTGCCTAAGCGGCCATGACAGAAAACTTTACGTTTCTCTGGATTTCCAAATCCTAGGTCTTCCGGCGACACTTCTCCCGTCCTGGAGCATTGCTGGCGGCCCGTGATACGATGGAACTCTCCTCTAAGAAGGATTTCCTCTTTAAACTTGCTGTAGTCATCCTGGTCCCCATCCATCAAATGGTAAACCGACCGGAACTCTATCCGCAATAAGGTTTGCAGCAGTTTTGGCCACCGGTCCCTAGGCCATTTTCTCTTTACAGCAACTTTTTCAAATCTTACAAGGAAGTCTCCCACCACCTCTGTAGGCAGCATGGGTTGCACATAGTCAGAGGCCAAGATCTCAGCCCCTTGCAGTGCACCCGACTCTTTGCGATTCCGCTTGAACCATTCATTCGCTGTCTCACATGTCACTGGCCCCTTTTTACTGGTCCTACAAGGTGGAGACATCTTCTCAGGCCATGCTGAGCTCACTTCTTGGCATCTCCTCCATGACTGGCTCTCACTCGTTGCCATTGGATACCACTTCTGAGGACACAGCTGATCACAATCATTAGTAGATGAGCTCCAGAATTCATCAACCTCCCATCCAGCTTGGTTATTCCACAAACATTCCTGTGACAAGGGGCAATGGGCAACAGCATGTCCCCACTCACTACAACTAATGCAGCGCAGAGGCCTCCTTGCGTCATGCTGTGGCACCTTTGGGCTCAGGCTGCCAGGAACAACATCCTCTTTCACTTCTCCTTTAACTCGGGGTGACATGATCAATTTACCCCAGATCACAGCGATGTCAGACTCAGACAAATTCTCTGGTGTGGCTGGGGCATGTGGTGAAATACCCTCTAGCCACAATAGCCGCTCCCTGGCTTTAGCAAGGATTGCTTCCTTTTTTTGCTTTGACCGTCCCATCCTTGCAATCACATGCACACAGCAGCTTGTAACAGTTCTCAGCAGAGAAAGAAAAAAAAAAAAATCTGATGTTTGATTCTTCCTTCACAGGTACACAACCCGCATGCAACACAGTCCATCAAATAAACGTATACGCAATGCTGTTCGCCTGGCTGCCACACACAGCTAGCAGTAGTTCCTGATGCGACTCACCATGGAGCAAGGACCCGGATTCCACCGTCTACATGCCTGCATTCGAGCACCACTTGTGACATTGGGGTGATTAACTCAATTGGTAGATGCATTTTTTTAGTCCACATCAGTCAGGCGTGTATGGTTAAGGGCCTGGTAGCCCACGTTTATTAGAAGAAAACAAAATATTAGTCCATCCAGTAATCCCACGCAGGGATCCAAGCTTAAATTAAATACAGCAAAATCAGAACGAAAATGCTAGCCCACCTGGCTACTCTTCAGCAATACTGCTCCGTCCAACAAACTGCTTGGACGCACACAGCTTCCAACCCTTCGACACACAGCACACGGCTCCTTGGACGCACACAGCTTCAAGTCCTGCACACAGCTTCAAGTCCTTCACACAGCTTTGGACATGCACAGCTTCAAGCAGCAAGCTGCTCACACACCCCACCATCCTACACAAATCCCCTCGTTATATGGGCTGTGTGCAGCTGGGCACACACCCTGCTCGCTAGCCTCAAGACCCGGACACAGGGTTGGAGATCCCGTCCCACCCATAACTCTCAGGGATCTCCAAACTACAGAATCCCATCTGGAGCTAGCAAAACCTGGAGAAAACTGACAGAGCAGTTTTCTCCATTTAAACTCTACACTCTGTAGTCCTGCAGTCCGCAGATATGCAAACTCTGTGTCTCCTTTACCTCTAATTTCATAGGGACAGAGCCTCGCTCTGTCACAGTTGGTATAACGCTGGCGTGCTCTCCACGCTTCGTTCTCCATGCTGGGCCTGGATAAGGGTCACATAGAAATGACGTGACGATTCGCCACTCTGACCCACGTTTCACCGCACTTGCAGTCTTCGGGAAGTGACTTCTTAAAGACGCAAAGTATGGTGAAAGTATGGTGAAAGTATGGTGAAACGTACGTCAGAGCGGCAATTCGTCACTATTTTATTCGTATAGGTTTGAGCATTTAGTACTGTTCAAACAGTCTGCATTGTGGGTACAGAGATAATAAGCTAAGTGCATGGATCAACATTACGGCAAATTGGTATCCAATAAACACTGAATGATCAGTGAAGATGTGACGTTGTTCCTGCAGTTTATCCCAAAAGGGGAAGAATAACAAATCAGTACACAGAGTTTTCATATCAAAAGTCACATCATGTGTGGTTTGGGGGGCAGTGACCTGTTTCCCCCGAGCCCAACCTTTTTAAAGCCCATTACAGCCTCAGGCTCTAATCATGTGCTTGAAAAAAATAAACTCATAGAAAGCTATGAGTCTGGTGCCCCGCATGCAAACTTGGGGGGCAGCGCCCCTGTGCTGACAAATTCCTGTGGCTGTTGGTAATGGTGCTTGTCAAATGTTCATTGATATAAAAACCATCCAACCTAGTTTCAACTCCAGAAAAGTAAGTGAGCTGCTTCCTCCAGGCTTTAGTGATGGTTAGTTTAGAGGCCAAGAGTACGTAATGTGACAATTTGAATTGTTTTTTGGTGAGGTTTGGAGGTTTGAAGTGTAGGAGGGCGAAACAGGGGTCTTTGGGCAAATTAACTCCAAATCATTTGTAAAGTAGGGTAAACACTTTAGACCAAAAACGGCCTAGCATCAGGCAGGTCCCCCGTGTATGGAGGACATCTACCACCATTTGGCAGCCCCTAAAGCATAAACCAGAATGTTCAGGGATTATGTGAGCAAGTCTGGTAGGTACCATATACCACCTGGTCAGGACCTTATAGGCAAACTCCAGAGTCGTAATAGTGCAAGCCGCAGTGATGGACCAAGTCTGAGACCATTCTTCTTCAGTTTTGTGTGCCTTTAAGCCCCCCTCCCGCCTCACAATGCAGGCATGCCTAGCAGGAGAAGAAGGACGATTAAGATGCAAATAAAGTATAGTACAGTTTAGGCGCTATGGGTGTGTGATGGCAAATGTGCTCAAAGACAGTCACACATTATATATTTTCAAAAAGGACAATAAAAGTAACATTTAAAAAACCCAAATGAGAATATTTGAGATTTAATGACCAATTATCGAATACAGCAAATCTTCAGGATACTCTTTAAAGCTGATCACTGAGTGAAACCTACCCATTCAGTGTTTTTTTTTTAATGCCTTTTGAAGCAATCGTATACACTTCTAAGCTTGCAGTTTATGTCCTTCGTCAATACTGTTGATGCAGATGTGCACCTGCTAGCTGTTCTGCTCTTGTTGAGATTATCACTGCAGTTTCCTCTTTTGAAACCTATGAGGACCTGGTCAGCCAATAGGAAGTAAAAAGGTGAATATAAGCACCACACTACTGTTAAAAGATCCAGATATGACTTTTTATCAGTAAGGGGCAGGGGGACAATCAAAAGAGTAGCCAACATATTTTGGGGGTCCAATAATGCCCCCCTTCATAAGGGCTTGAAATAGAAGACAACATATAGAAATCTATACATGATATTGCATATATATATATATATATATATATATATATTGTGGCAGCACGCAGGTAAAGTCACCTGGTTGTATCCAGGATGGGAAATATGTGTGCCCTAGATTCAGGCTTTATGCAGACCTTTACAATTAGAGGGGAAGAGTTAATGAGCCCAGCTGAAGTAAGTGGGCTCATTAAGACCTCTACAAAAAACCCCAGCATGCTTAGGGAGATGCTCCATCCTGGAACCAGTTTTGTGTTGTATAGACTGGGGAGTGTGATATCTGTTCTGTGCAGTGAGTTAACGCCTGTGTGGCAAACCTCTACAACAGGGACAGGGACTGGTGCAGCACAAGGCTGCACTCAGTTGTTAGACAGGGAATCTAAGTGTGTAGTTAGAGGTCAAGCTGACCAGGATTTATTTTCATGTTTTATTTTTGTTTGGCTGTTATATGTATCACTGCATGTAGCATAAATAAACCGCATCTTTTGTTTTTTGCACCTACAACGCTGTCTGCTGTGCCTGATTTTGTGTTGTGAACCCATCCAGGGGGTCACACACACCCACTGCCGAGCTAACCCCTCACAGTTGGTGGAGAATTTTGGCAGTTTTTTTTTCAATTTTTTTAAAGGCCAGCATGGAGGAGATACTGAGACAGCTGGCTCTAGCAAATGCAAATCAGCAGCAAACAAATGCGGCTTTACAAAAGAGCCTTGCAGCTCAACAACAGAGCCTTGCAGCCCAGCAGAAAGCTCACCTGCAGAGTTTGGAAGCTCAGCAACAAGCACAGCAGCAATCTGAAGCCCGCTTTATAGACCTGTTGCAGAAGCAAGAGCAGAGTTTTCAACAGAAAATAGAGACATTAATACAGCAACGTCCGCAGACCAATGAAGCAAGTGGTTACAATAATACCGCATCCTTTGGTGTGAGCCGTTTATTGACAAAAATGACTGGAGAGGATGATCCGGAGGTGTTTTTGACCACATTTGAAAGGACTGCTGAAAGGGAAAAGTGGCCTAAGGAGCAATGGGCTGGACTGGTGGCCCCTCTGTTAACTGGGGAATCGCAGAAAGCCTATTATGACCTAGAGCCTGACCAAGCAAAAGACTATGTGGTGCTAAAAACAGAAATATTGGCGCGGCTGGGTGTCACCCTGGCCGTCCGGGCTCAGTGTGTGCATAATTGGACTTTTCAGGTTGGAAAACCCCCCAGGTCTCAAATGTATGATCTCATTCACCTGAGCAGGAAGTGGCTGCAGCCAGAGACTTTGACCGCACCAAACATTGTGGAACGTGTTGTTATGGATCGTTTCCTGAGAGCTCTTCCTACTGCCATCCAAAAATGGGTAAGCCATGGAGACCCAGAAAATGCAGATAAACTTGTGGATCTGGTTGAGAGGTACTTGGCTACAGAGAACCTGACCACCTCTTCCAGGGACTCACGGACTTTCTACCCTAAGACCAGATCATCCCCAGTGGCGGGTAAGATGACTCCAAGGGGTGAGGGTAGAGAGAGTGAGAGGGTGGGAGTTCTACCTAAGGTCTGGCGGGAGCAGCCCAGGAAGCCCATGCTGCAAGAGGCAGCGAAAAAGATTATTTGCTACCGCTGCCGGCAAGAGGGACATATTGCAGCCAATTGCCCAGTTGTGGATGAGCCTATGCAATGTGACTTTATAAGGGAGAGACGTCAGTCGCTGTTTGCGACAGTTGCATGCACTGCCATTCGGGGACCTGAGAAACATTTATGTAAAATGTGTATTAATGGTAGAAATGTTGATGTGTTGCTGGATTCAGGTAGCCTGGTAACATTGATAAAAGCTGAATTAGTTACTACAGAGGTCTCTGGGAAGAACAGGGTGGCTGTTATTTGTGTGCATGGGGACACCCGAGAGTATCCTGTAACTTCAGTGTTTTTGAGACCCCCAAAGGTAACCTCTCTCATCAGGTGGGGTTAGTGTCTCACTTACCACATGATGCTATTGTGGGAAGGGATTTTCCAAAATTCTGGGAACTCTGGGATTGTCCTGAGCCCCCCACTGGTGCCCCTATAAACCAGGAAGATGACCAGAATTCCTCTGGGAGTGGTGAGGACTCTCCTGAATTTCCCTTGTCGGTATTGGCGGGGGAAACTCGAGAAACTGGGGAGGAGCCAACATCCTCAGATGAAAACATGCCGTCTGTGGAGTTTTCGGATCTTGAGGTTCACAGGGAAAATTTTGCCACAGAACAGTTAAAAGACCCCACCCTAATAAAGGCACGGGAAAATGTGGTGAAAATAGATGGCGAGTTAGTGAACCCAGATAAGACTTGCCCTTATCCTTACTTCACTATGGAAAGGGACCTGCTGTATCGAGTGGCTCAAAGAGCAGAAGAAACCATTGAGCAACTTGTAGTGCCCAAACCTTACAGGAAGTTGGTGTTAGAATTGGCTCATGGGCACATTCTGGGAGGTCATCTGGGGACAGAGAAAACCAGAGAGAGGGTATTGCAGAGATTCTATTGGCCTGGGGTCATAAAGGAAATAGAAAATTATTGTTCCTCCTGCCCTGTGTGTCAGAAGTCGGCACCTATGCCCCATTTCCGTAACCCGCTGGTACCTCTTCCTATTATTGAGGTCCCCTTTGAAAGGATCGCAATGGATTTGGTAGGTCCGATAATGAAGTCCGCCAGGGGGCATCAGTACATTTTGGTTATATTGGACTATGCCACCCGTTATCCGGAAGCAATTCCTCTCCGAAATAGCTCGGCCAAAACCATAGCCAAAGAGCTATCTCTTGTTTTTAGCCGCGTGGGTATTTGTAAGGAACTGCTTACGGACCAAGGTACACCCTTTATGTCCCGGGTTATGAAAGAATTATGCAAGTTGTACAAAGTGACGCAATTGCATACATCTGTGTATCACCCCCAAACAGATGGGCTGGTTGAAAGATTCAACAAAACCCTTAAACAAATGTTAAAGAAGGTGGTGGATAGAGATGGAAAGAATTGGGACTGTCTAATACCCTATCTAATGTTTGCCATTAGGGAGGTACCCCAATCCTCTACGGGTTTCTCACCCTTCGAGTTGCTCTATGGGAGACACCCAAGAGGGCTGCTGGATATCGCCAAGGAAACTTGGGAAAATGAGAGTTCTCCTCACAGGAGTGTGATTGAGCATGTCGCCCTGATGCAAGATAGAATTGCACAGGTAATGCCAATCGTAAAAGAACATTTAACCCAAGCGCAGTTAGCACAGCAGAGAGTGTACAACCGTGGGGCCAAGACCCGTACTTTTTCCCCGGGGGATAGAGTCTTGGTGCTAGTCCCTACGGTTGAAAGCAAATTTCTGGCCAAATGGCAAGGTCCATACGAAGTAATTGAAAAAATTAGTGAGGTGAAATACAGGGTTAGACAGCCAGGAAGGCGAAAGCCGGAGCAGATCTATCACGTCAATCTGCTGAAAGCCTGGAGGGATAGGGAATCCCTAGTCGCAGAGACTTTGTCACAAGCACAGCCTGATTGCTTAGTTCCTGAGGTTGGAATAGCAGACACCTTATCGAAAGCCCAACAACAGGAGGTTAAAGAGTTTGTACTTCGTAACAAAGAGATTTTCTCTGAGCTGCCGGGACAAACATCTGGCGTAGAGCATGACATTATCACCCCGCCAGGAGAAAGGGTAAAACTAAAACCTTATAGAATACCAGAGGCCCGACGGGAGGCAATACGTGGGGAGGTTCAAAGGATGCTGGAATTGGGTGTGATAGAGGAGTCCCAGAGTGACTGGTCCAGTCCTATCGTACTAGTGCCCAAACCTGATGGGAGCTGGCGGTTTTGTAACGATTTTCGACAATTGAATAAAGTTACAAAATTTGACACCTACCCCATGAGGCGCATAGATGAGTTGATTGACCGGCTGGGAACAGCCCGATATATGACAACTCTTGAGTTCACCAAAGGGTATTGGCAAATTCCCCTGGCCGAGTCGGCCAAGGAGAAAACTGCGTTTGTAACCCCAGATGGGGCATTCCAATATAAGAGAAAGCCGTTTGGGTTACAGAATGCACCGGCAACATTCCAGCGGAAAATGGATAAGATTCTGAGGCCCCATCAGAAATATGCTGCAGCTTACCTGGATGATGTGATTATCCATAGCACAGACTGGGTCTCACATTTGCCAAAATTACAAGCAGTCCTAGACTCTATCCGGGAAGCTGGGTTTACGGCCAATCCAAAGAAGTGTACCATTGGACAGGAGGAGGCCAAATATCTTGGGTACACTATTGGGAGGGGGGGTGATAAAACCCCAAGTCAATAAAGTCGAGGCCATACAGAGTTGGCCACGTCCCAACAGCAAGAAACAGGTACGAGCCTTTCTGGGAAACGCTGGCTATTATCGACGATTCATTCCCCATTTTGCTTCTCAGGCTGTGCCCCTCACCAACCTGACAAAAGGGAAAGAGTCTGTTATGGTTAAATGGTCCCCAGAGGCTGAAGAAGCATTTCAGTCCTTAAAAACAGCCTTATGTAGCCAGCCAGTGTTGTACTCACCAGACTTCTCTAAGGACTTTGTTGTACAAACTGATGCATCAGACGTTGGGTTAGGAGCAGTGTTATCCCAGGTCTGGAACGGGGAAGAGCACTCAGTCATTTACCTCAGCAGGAAGTTGAAGTCCCATGAGGTAAATTACGCCACGATTGAGAAGGAATGTTTAGCAGTGAAGTGGGCTCTAGATTCCCTTCGGTACTATCTGCTAGGTAGGCACTTTGACCTGGTGACTGATCACGCTCCTTTAAAGTGGATGGCTCAGAACAAGGAGACCAATAGGAGGGTAAATAGGTGGTTCCTGGCCCTACAAGAATTTAACTTTACAGTTATGCATCGCCCTGGTGTTAAAATGGGGAATGTGGATGCTTTGTCTCGGATACATGCGTGTCTGACTGCTTGTGTTACAACCCCAAGGTTGAAACAAGAGGGGGGGGTATGTGGCAACACGCAGGTAAAGTCACCTGGTGGTATCCAGGATGGGAAATATGTGTGCCCTAGATTCAGGCTTTATGCAGACCTTTACAATTAGAGGGGAAGAGTTAATGAGCCCAGCTGAAGTAAGTGGGCTCATTAAGACCTCTACAAAAAACCCCAGCATGCTTAGGGAGATGCTCCATCCTGGAACCAGTTTTGTGTTGTATAGACTGGGAAGTGTGATATCTGTTCTGTGCGGTGAGTTAACGCCTGTGTGGCAAACCTCTACAACAGGGACAGGGACTGGTGCAGCACAAGGCTGCACTCAGTTGTTAGACAGGGAATCTAAGTGTGTAGTTAGAGGTCAAGCTGACCAGGATTTATTTTCATGTTTTATTTTTGTTTGGCTGTTATATGTATCACTGCATGTAGCATAAATAAACCGCATCTTTTGTTTTTTGCACCTATAACGCTGTCTGCTGTGCCTGATTTTGTGTTGTGAACCCATCCAGGGGGTCACACACACCCGCTGCCGAGGTAACCCCTCACAATATATATATATAAATATATATAGTTGTAGCGCTGGTACTCCTAATGAGTACGTGCTATGTCTGTAAATTTAGTTTTTGCACAAAACTATAGTTAAGTTTTGGGGTTCATTTTTCTAAATTATGCTTTGGCCTCAGTTTGGCTGGGCTGTATTAAGGTTCTGCCAGGTCATAAGTGGGGTTCGCACCTGTGAGAGGCCTTAGAACGCAGTCTGGTTGGACGCATTGGGTACCAATCTTTCTCTCTGAGCCAATCAGTGGGCGTTTGTCTCGCTGTGTATTCCAGGAGAGGGTACTTAACCACTTCCCACCCGGCCAATGCATATATACGGCTGGGTGGGAGCCGTCTACTCCTGATAGGACGTTCCTGAACGTCATTCAGAAGTAGCGGGATCGCGCGCGCGCGTGCCCGCGCAGCGGCGCGATCCCGATGTGCTCGTGTCACCCGGACACGGCACATCTGAGATCGGCAGGAGGGCTCTGTGATTGGCCCTCCTGATCACATGAAGGCCGTGTCCAATCACGGCCGTCATGTGATGTAAACAAACAGCCGGTTGCTAGGCAATCGGCTCTCCTCTCCTCACACGGAAGTCGTCGCTGAGGAGAGGAGAGCAGAACGCTGCAGCCGGCTGATGATCAGTGAGTATGGGCTGCTTTTTACAGCTTTTTACTCACTGATCATCAGTCTAGTGTCAACACACAACACACCACACAGTACAAACACAGTCCCCACATATGTCCCCAAACCACACATGTCCCCAAAACATACATGTCCCCAAATAATAAAAACACATGTCCCTAATAATAAAAACATGTCCCCCACATATGTCCCACTAAAATCACATGTCCCAATGATTATCTGCACACATATGTACGTGATCACCTGCACACATATGTACATGATCATTTGCGTACATATGTCCGTGATCACACAAACCAATTATTATACAGTTAACGGATTTTTTTTTACCAAAAACATGTAGCAGAATACATTTTGGCTTAAATTTATGACAAAATTTGATTTTATTGGATTTCTTTTCAAATAGAAAAAAGAAAATATAGTTTTTTTTCCAAATTTCCGCTTTTTTTGCGCTTATATCGCAAAAAATTAAAAACGGAGTCGTGAATAAATAACACCAAAATAAAGCTCTATTTGTGCGAACAAAATGATAACAATTTCATTTGGGTACAGTGTAGCATGACCGCGCAATTGTCACTGAAAGCGCGAGAGCGATGAAAGCTGAAAATTGGGCTGGGAAGGAAGGGGGTGAAAGTGCCCTGTATTGTAGTGGTTAAGGTGCTGAAGTCACGTGGTTCTGGGTTCCGGTCCAGAAGTTGTTGCTGACTCTGTGGTCCTGGTCCTTCTGACCAGCCCCCAGAGGCCCTCATGGCCTGGGGTGCAGATCCATCCGTTTCCGAGCCTCGGAACTGGCTAGTTCGAGGTGCAGTAACTGGAAGGAGGATTCACAAGGTTTAGGAGTGTGTCTATGGGAATGTTTAACCTTTCTTCCAAAAGCGCAATTGTGAGGTCAGGCACTGATGTTGGACAAGATAGACCTGGCTCGCAATCTCCTCTCTAATTCATCCCAAAGGTGTTCTATTGGGTTGAGGTCAGGCCAGTCAAGTTCCTCCAGTCAAGTTTTCCACCAAAGCTAATGTTCTAGAATGGCCAAGTCAGAGTTCAGATATCAACCTAATGGAACATTTGTGGCTGGAATTAATAAAGGCTTCTCACCCATGATTCCCATGATGAGCAGCTTTAAAAAAGGAATGGACAATAACTGCAGTGTCCAGATGCGCAAAGATGACTTATCCAGACAGATTCAAGAATTAAACTGCTGCCAGAGGTTCAGCTACACAATCCTAACTTGAAGGGGGTGTATACTCTGAAAATTATTTATTTATTTATTTTATTATAATTCATTTAAAACTTTTAAAGTGTTGCAGGGAGTGGTTTCGATTTCATATGGAAGCCTATTTTTGTTGGTAACTGTAAAAAAATGAAATCATAATAATCCACTATCATTCAATGATGACACTTAAAAAAGAAAACTTTCAAGGAGGCGAGTATGTTTTTTGGCACTGTATGGAGACACCTTATAGATGACCTCTGTGTCCTGGCAGTGCCATACAACCAAACATTTGGCTGAACTGAATGTTCATGTTTATTCTTATGGAGGGAGGAAGAGGAGAGCAGCCTATGGGGGTTGGGGGGGGGGGGGGGATAGTTCAGAAAGAATAATAGTGTTTGGAACATGCATTTTAACCTATCAGGGTGTTTTTCCCTTCCATAAACATGATAGGGCCGCACCTAGGAAATGTGTTTTCTATGCCTATAGGCAGTTTAACCCTGTCTGAGTGAGGGACATGATACTGTATATGCTGTAATATATAAAAAGTTCAGCTATACATTAAATTGCCTGCATAACACTTGTTTTATTCCATCCTTTTTCATTTTACTTGAACCATTAAATGAATCTTAGTGTACTCTAACTTTACACAAGGAGTAGTTTTCCTTTCAAGCAAGACAGAACTTGTTAATAAAGGATGCCTGCTGAGATGAAAAGTCTTAATAGTTAATTATCCTTGAAAGAATGTTAAACTGTGGTTCAAATATAGAATCATGTACACATAATATTTATTACAAATCATCACACAAGTAGGAATGTTTTATACAGAAATGAGACTATAAGAAGGTTAATCTGTTCTATTTGTAAGCCTTTGAAGATTAATTACACCATGAACTTTGATGTGCCACATTTTTGTTAGGATTTTCTGCATAAAACATTCTAACAGCAAAATATCATTAACAAAGTGGAAGGGCAAAATACAGACAGTTCTTTACAAATGACAGAACGGGACAGCTATAGCCTGAAGTCAAAGGGACTGTCAATGTGGTTGAGGTCAGATACCCAAGCAGTAATACTCCCATTCATCAACTTACCTTTAGTCACCTATTTTGATATTCACTGTGCTAGAACAACACATGAGTAGCATTAATGATGAAAAAGATTATAAAAGGACATTATTACAGTTTAGGTAAAAGAATACTAAGGTTCCATCCAATGGCTTGAGGTGGTCATAAAGAAAACCCTTCTCCAGTGACCAATCTAATTAGGCAGAGATGGTTGGCAGGCATAATGTAGAGAAGAGTTTCACATGAACTGTAGTCAGACATTAAAAAAAAAAAAATTTAATTCAGTTATTTTTTTCATAAAAAGTCATATAACATACATAACACTGGCATACATACCTGTCCTAATATTTTCCTTCCGTAATATGCTCTACTGCATTGCACAGTGCTGTCAGTCTAACACTAGGAGCCTACTGACAAGAATAAAGAGTAGGATGGTGATTTCTGTGGTGTCACACCTGCCCTTTCATTGTCTAGTCAGAGGTTGGGCAGAGAGGGGAGAGACATCACAATACTGGATGAACAGAATCCTTTGGCAAAAAAAAGAGTTCACAGGTATGTAATTCAATTATGTATTTAGCTACAGTGGCCATCAACAGAGTGCACATGCACTACGTACAGCAGAAAACTGTGAGAACTGGGCAACAGTGCAAGGCATGCATCTTAAAGGAAACCCCAAAAGTGAATGGTAGAAGCAGTTAGCATCATACTGTAGTATTTTGGTCAGTTGGCTAAGATAGAGAGAAAGTCTGGCAAAGATGGACTAAAATATGATTCTTGGTCCACATAGGAGGCCTTCTGATTCTTTTTTATATGTCTAGCGGCCATAACCCATTGCAGGGTGGCCTTGACTCATTGGGCTTACCGTTTACCTTCTCTTGGCCTGCTCTTCCACGTTTAGGGGTTCCCAGGGTTGATACCCAATGACTTGAACACTGACACAGAAGTCCTCCTTAAAAGGTTTTATTTTGCAGTAAGAACTCTCAAATAATACAGTCTCTTAGGGAACAGAGGGCACAGGTGAATAACTCAGGCACCTTAGACTGCAGGTGTAGCAAAGTCTCTCTTTCCACCCAGAGAGTAGCCACTCGCAGCTGGGTACTTCAAGAATGAACAGATCTCTAGCCAGAGATCATAGCAGTCAGCACGTTGACTCAAACTTGATCAATCACCTAAGGGTGAACAGAAACCTTTTCCTGCCGTACCTGGAATGTTTCCTGTCTCCTCAATGGTACTGGAAAAGTGTGAATTCATCAATGTCCTTCCCAACTCAGTAACCAGGCACTTCTCAGGATGACTCTTGCCGGCCCTCCTCTGAAGAGTCTTCCACGAGCTGTGATGTCCCTCCAAGCCGAGAGCACACCCGGACACTTTGAATCCTCCCTCAGTTACTGCGCCTCGGACCAGCAGGTTCCAAGACTCTGGAACAGATGGATCCCTACCCCAGACCAGGCAGGAGCCACTAACAGGAACATGTTTCGGCATGTCCAACACCCAGTGACCGGGACCCCCTCAAGGGGCTACCCCAGTCCTGGAACCAGAACAGACCACACTGGTCTCACAAACACCTCTCCTTGAACCACGTGACCCACACCACTTAAGTACCCCCTTCCCAGACTCCTCAGCAGGCCACGGCACTCCCACTGATTGGCTCCGAGAAGGCCGATACCAAAACATCCAACCAGACCTGGTTCTGGCCTGTCATGTGCACCTCACTGTCCACATGACCAGGCAGAATTTCTAAACACAGCCTGGCCAGACTGGTGTTAAGGCCCACCTACATAATCAACCCTCAGAACCTTTATTGTTCTGAGGCAAAAACTAAATTTACATGCGTATGACATTTTGTCCAAAATGTCATCCGCTACATATGTCTAGGCCAGTGATGGCTAACCTTGGCACCCCAGATGTTTTGGAACTACATTTCCCATGATGCTCAACTACACTGCAGAGTGCATGAGCATCATGGGAAATGTAGTTCCAAAACATCTGGGGTGCCAAGGTTCGCCATCACTGGTCTAGGCATTTTGGATTCCTAGTGACCAGTATGGTTGTTATCACATATAAGGTTAGGGGGGTATCTAGTTTTAGAGCGCCTTCTTTATCATTTTGGTTTTAATATTTTCAAGAGAATTAACTAATTTGCAACTTTGTACCCTATATAGTGCACGCCTGGATGCTACATTGTACATACCATGCTTCTGAACCCTGCACTGTGTACATAGTATGCTCCTGAACTCTGTATGTAGCACTGTATATGTAGCACACTCCTGACCTCTGCACTGTGTAAGTAGCACACTCCTGACCTCTACACTGTGTACGCAGCACACTCCTGATCTCTGCATTGTGTACATAGCACATTCCTGATCTCTGCATTGTGTAAGTCGCGTACTCCTGATCTCTGCACTGTGTACGTCGCGTGCTCCTGATTTCTGCACTTTGTACGTAGCACACTCCTGACCTCTGCACTGTGTACATAGCACACATAGTAAGTCGCGTACTCCTGATCTCTGCCCTGTGTACGTCGCATACTACTGATCTCCGCCCTGTGTACATAGAGCCCTCCTGATCTCTGCACTGTGTACGTAGCACATTCCTGATCTCTGCACTGTGTATGTAGCACACTCCTGACCTCTGCACTGTGTACATAGCACACTCCTGATCTCTGCCCTGTGTACGTCGCATACTACTGATCTCTGCCCTGTGTACATAGAGCCCTCCTGATCTCTGCACTGTGTACGTAGCACATTCCTGATCTCTGCACTGTGTATGTATGTAGCACACTCCTGATCTCTGCACTATGTACATAGCGCACTCCTGATCTCTGCACTGTGTACATAGCACATTCTTGATCTCTGCACTGTGTACGTAGTGCACTCCTTATCCCTGCACTGTGTACGTAGCACACTCCTGATCTCTGCACTGTGTACGTCGCGTGCTCCTGATTTCTGCACTTTGTACGTAGCACACTCCTGACCTCTGCACTGTGTACATAGCACACTCCTGATCTCTGCCCTGTGTACGTCGCATACTACTGATCTCTGCCTTGTGTACATAGAGCCCTCCTGATCTCTGCACTGTGTATGTAGCACATTCCTGATCTCTGCACTGTGTATGTAGCACACTCCTGATCTCTGCACTATGTACATAGTGCACTCCTGATCTCTGCACTGTGTACGTAGCACATTCATGATCTCTGCACTGTGTATGTAGCACACTCCTGATCTCTGCACTATGTACATAGCGCACTCCTGATCTCTGCACTGTGTACATAGAACATTCTTGATCTCTGCACTGTGTACGTAGCACACTCCTTATCCCTGCACTGTGTACGTAGCACACTCCTGATCGCTGCACTGTGTACGCAGTGCACTCCTGATCTCTGCACTGTGTACATAGCGCCCCCAAATCTCAGATGGCACTACTTGCATATGTCACAATTTATTTCATCCCTCCCTCCATTCCTCCTCCTCTCCATCAATCCATCCACCCCTTCTTCCATCCATCCCTCCCTCCGTCCATTCATCCCTCCCTCCATTCCTCCCTCCATCCCTCCATCCATTCCTATATCCATCCCTTCATCCATCCCTCTATCCATCTCTCTCTTCATTCATCCCTCTCTCCATCCCTCCATCTAACCATCCATCCCTCCTTCCATCTCTCCTCCCATCCCTCCATCCATCCCTCTATCCATCCCTCTATCCCTCCTTCCATCCAGTCATCCCTCCTTACATCCACCCCTCTATCCAATCATAACCATCCATCCCTCCTTCCATCTATCCATCCCTCCCTTCTTCCCTCCATCCATCCATCTCTTCATCGATCCATCCATCCATCCCTCCTTCCATCCATCCCTCTCTCCCTCCATCCATCCCTCTCTCTATCCCTCCATCTACCCATCCATCCCTCCTTTCATCCTTCCATCCATTTATACTTCCATCCCTCCATCCATCCCTCTATCTCTCCTCCCATCCAGTCATCCCTCCTTCCATCCATCCATCCCTACCTCCCTCTATCCATCCCTCTGTCCAACCATCCTTCCCTCCCACCATCCATCCATTCCTCCCTCCATCCATCTATCCCTCCCTCCATCCATCCCTCTCTCCATCCAGCCCTACCTCCCTCCACACCTCCATTCATCCCTCCTTCCATCCATCCATCCATCCCTCATGCCATCCCTCCTTCCATCCCTTCACTCAACCCTCCCTCCATCCAGCCATCACTCTCTCCATCCACCCCCATCCATCCCTCCCTCCCTCCATCCTATCCACTATCCAACCATTCCTCCCTCTATCCAACCATGCCTCCCTCCAACCATCATCCATCCATTCCTCCCTCCCTCCATCCTTCATCCATCCCTCCCTCTATCCTCCATCCATCCATCCCTCCCTCCCTCTATTTAACCATCCTTCTCTCTATCCAACAATCCCTCCCTCCATCCATCCCTTCCTCCATCCATCCAACCATCCCTCCTTCCACCAAACCCTCTATCTAACCATCCATCCAACCATCCCTCCCTCTATCCATCCATCCATCCATCCAAACATCCATCCCTCCATTCCTCCAACCATCCCTCCCTCATCCATCTCTCCATCTATCCAACCATCCCTCCCTCCATCCATCCCTCCCTCATCCATCCATCCATCCAACCATCCCTCCCTCCATCCATCTAACCAACCATCTATTGTTTCATTCATCTAACCATCCCTCCTTCCTCCATCCATCCAAACATCCATCTATCCATCCCTCCCTCCAACCAACCCTTGCTCAATCCCTCCATCCATTCCTCCCTCCATCCAGGCTATCAGGCCAGAGCTCTTGCACACAGGTGGCTGAGCCCATTCAGTGTAATTGCAGCGCAGGTTTAGTGTACAGTCCGCCACTGACCTACAGTGATCATAAACATGAGTACAGAAGTGTACAACTATTCATGTCAGTGACGGGCTGCACATTGCACCTACACAATTACACTAAACGGGCTCAGCAACCTGTGTGCAAGTCCAGAGGTTGTCTTTGGGAAATAGACATATGAGTGCTGCCAGCATTGCTGCAGAGGTTGAAGGGGTGGGGGGTCAGCCTTCCTGTGGTCATACCATACGCCGTACACTGAATCATATTGGTCGGCGTGGCTGTTGTCCCAGAAGGAAGATGCACAAAAATGCCCACAGTTTGCTGAAGACACGCAGATTACTGGAACCATGTGCTGTGGTCTGGTGAGACCAAGATAAACTTATTTGGTTCAGATGATGTCAAGTTTGTGTGAAGGGAACCAGAGGAGGAGTACAAAGACAAGTGTGTCTTGCCTACAGTCAAGCCTGGTGGGCGAGTGTCACGGTCTGGGGCTGCATGAATGCTGCCGGCACTGGGGAGCTACAGTTCATTGAGGGAACCATGAAAGCCAACATGTACTGTGACATACTGAAGCAGAGTATGATCCCCTCCCTTTGAAGACTGGGGCACAGGACAGTATTCCAACATGATTACGACCCCAAACACACCTCCAAGTTGACTACTGCCTTGCTAAAGAAGCAGAGGGTAAAGGTGATGGACTGGCCAAGCATGTCTCCAAACCTTAACCCTATTGGGCATCTGTGGGGCACTCTCAAACGGAAGGTGAAGGAGCGCAAGGTCTCTAACATCCACCAGCTTCTTGATGTCTTTATGGAGGAGTGGAAGAGGACTCCAGTGGCAACCTGGTGAACTCCATGCCCAAGAGGGTTAGAGCAATAATAAATAAATAAATATAAATATCAAATATTTACAAAAATGTGAGGGGTGTACTCACTTTTGTGAGATACTGTATTATACAATTATTTCATAAACACATACCACATACACTAAATAATTTGAGGAAAATATGCCTATACGGTATGTATGCTGGATTTTATTTAAAAAAGAAAGGTCACCTAATTTATGATCATTTCACATGCACTGGATCATACGCCTCAAACTCCACCCTCACTATGCATGTATCCCAGGCTCTGCAGTCCCACTGTCAGGCCTAGGATAAAAATTATGAGTATATTGCTCCCTCCAGTGAATACAGCTAGCAACGGGCATTATGTCACTTCCTGGTTCAGAGCTGTTACTGGCTCGACTGGTGCAGAAGAAGATGAGGAAATAGTATCTGTTGTAGAGATCAGCAAATTCTCACAGTGCAAAGGTAGTCAACACTGATTTCTTATATTTCTCAATGTCTGTGGATTTCCCAGTTCTGTCCTCTCATGCCATGGAATATCATTCTTCCTGTTTTCTTGTCAGAGGAGAAGAAGGAAATTCTCACTCAGGAATATGTTAACCGAGATAAAAAGAGAAAAAGATTTTAGTTTCTCATTTCAGTGAATCGCTAAGGATAAACTGAGAAAATAAATGTTATTAAAGATAGAAGACTCAAATAAAATAATGTGTAACAGGGAATACTCCACTATTATACTCAGGGAACATTCATTTTACCGCTGCTGACAAAACTTGTAGCAAACTTAAAGATGTAATAAACAATATAACCAACTATTAACAGTTTCCTTATAGTCTGTGTATATGGACTTATTCTGTTATTTATTCAACATATGAACCAAACCTACAACTGGAAACTCAGTTACATCATTAGCAGTTTCTGTTGTGGCAGTAACAGTTTGCTAGACACAGTAGGAATAATGGTGGTAATAATGGCTGCCACCCCACCTATTATTACTATTTTCTTAGTTGAAGAGTCTATTAGGTTACATTGGTAACATTTCCTTATGTCAATCACCATTTCCTTCAGGCACATTTTAAATGTAATCAGCTGCAGGTGAATGTACTATGTCTTTAGTTTTTTGTCTGACTTGCACTGAAACTCCAGTCTTAGCCCTTGTACACACGGTCGGACATTCCGATAGACAATGTCCGATAGGACCGAGTTGTCGGATAATCCGACAGTGTGTGGGCTCCATCGAAACTGTTTCTATTGGAGTATCCGACGGACCAAGTTTTCCAGCTGGGCTATAAAATTTTCCAACAACATGATCCGATCGGACTTTGTTCGATCATGTGTAGAGAATTTCGATTGGACAAAGTGCCACTCATGCTCAGATCAAATTCCTAGACCAAAGCTATTGGCTACTAGCCTGAACGTAGTCCCGTCCTAACGAAATAACGTCATCACGTTAAGTACGATCGGATTTTCTGACAACTTTGTCCGACTGTGTGTATGCAACAGTTTTGGACAAAATCCGACGGATTTGGTTGTCGGAATGTCCGACTGTGTGTACAAGGGCTAAGACATGGGACCAGTTCATCAGCAGGCCATCCTGAATGTTAATGTTTATGTCCAGTGACCCTTGTGTGTTTGTGTTTTTGTAACAGAACTTAGCCAACAGCAACTGAATATTAATGTGTATGGCAGTGACACATAAATATAATGGTGTCTAGCCACCAGCACCGAGAACTGTCTCATCAGGGCTCTTCTCACCACACTGACCAGCTAGCGATTGGCCCTAAACCATTTACGTATCACATTTAATTTCAAGTGAAGAAATCTTGCTGTTCTAGAGAGATGTCGCAAGATATAGAGTGATTCAGCTCAATGAGTGAAGAAAAATCACTGATCTCCGCCATTACTAGTAAAAAATAAATAAATAATAAAAATGCCATAAATCTATCCCCTATTTTGTAGACGCGTTAACTTTCACTCAAACCAATAAATATACACTTATTGCAATTTTTTTTACCAAAAATATGTAGCAGAATACATATTGGCCTAAACTGATGAATACATTTGTTTTTTTACATTTTTTTGGAAATGTTTTATAGCAGAAAGTAAAACATTTAGTCAAAAATCTCTTATTGTTTATAGCGCAAAAAATAAAAAATGCAGAGGTGACCAAATACCATCAAAAGATAGCTCTATTTGTGGGTTTTTGGGGTACAGTGTTGCATGACCATGCAATTATCAGTTAAATTGACACAGTGCCATATTGCAGAAAAATGGCCTGGCCAGGAAGTGGGTAAATCCTTCCGGGGCTGAAGTGGAAGAAGGAGACAGTTTGCCAGAATTTTTGTGAAAATGTTCAGGTCTATATTAAGTGGGGCAATGGGGCAGTAGTTGCTGCAGTCATTAAGACTGCAGCAACTACTGGAGTGATCCCTCCTTTTGGGATCACTGAGATGTGAGCCATGAGAGTGTTGCTAGAACATTATATATGAAATAGCTCAATTCTAGTGGGGAATTGAAGAAATTGCTCACATCCTTAGTAAAGCATAGAAACAGCGAAATAGGAACCCTCTGGCGGGACTTTAAAAGGCAATGACTCCAAAAATTGCGCATGCAAACAGTAAATGTATAAAAAAAAAGTTTAACAATACAAATTCTAAAAACATATATACATGGGGAGCTTGTATCACAGGTTTACAAGTTTAATATTATGTATCCACATGAGATCATAAAAACATCCATGCCCCTTGTGGGTGTCCATTTGCCGCCTCATGATCTCAGCGTTTCATGCTCGGTCCGCCAAAAGCGGACATCTGTCATTCTGCGGCGGTTTCACGTGCTGCCCACCCGGGGGGGGGGAGCAACCTGGGGAAACCCGCCCCTTCTCTCACTGTGGGTGGCACTGATTATGATGCCCCCTCTTAGCTTAATGATATGGATGCTTTTCTCACCCACGTCCATCCCTATCCTCCCTCCCACCTTTCTGACCCCTCCCTCCCCAAATATATGGGTATATAAGGTGGAATGCTTATGCTGTGGTGCAACAAGTGGGGATATCCACCTTATACCGATGAAAGTTATACTTTTAAGAAAGATACTTGGTAAGTATGTGTTCTCCATGCATCTACTCAGCCCGTTGGATGAGCAATTTGCTCATCCACTGCCTCCAGACACTATAGTCCATACACTGATATTTACTTTTATCCTGATTCAATGTTTTCTATCCCACTGCTGTAGGCTTATATTTCCCATTCTAAGGTTGATATATTCATCCATCTGCGTGACCCCCTTCATTGGCTTTCATCCCATTGGATGTCGCACCTCTGCAACACCAAGTTATAAGTAAGCAAATCCCTTATATATTATATATTCCTTTTTCTAATTGCCCCATTTAGGTTTTTCTCTATTTATTTCTGTTCCTCTCTTCCCTTTTTTTCCACCTTTTCTGGTGCATTAGACTAGGACCGTTATTGGCGTAAATACACCCTAATCTGGGTAGTAGCTATAAAACGCCTTATATCTTCTAATTATAAATCACTAAACTTGTCATCATATCATCTACTGGCCTAGGGCCCCTTCTTCCCCACTTTGAACTCCTTAAGTTCAGCACACCAACTACTTTAAAGCGAGGTAGGTTCGGATACCATTATCCTTTGAATATGGCACGCCCCCTTGACTAAAGTTGCATGCCCTTAATCTTATGGACATGCCTCTCTCTGTAAAGACCACGTGTATTTTATGTCTTATGATTACTTCGATTTGGGCCATCTACATCCTTGCCACAGACGGTCTGGCTGTGGGTCAAGTTTCTCCCCTTTCATTGTGCTCCCCTTCTTGACCTACATTGATGCCAAGACATAAGATTAAGGGCATGTGACTTTAGTCAAGGGGGGCATGCCATATTCAAAGGATAATGGTATCCAAACCTACCTCATTTTAAAGTAGTTGGTGTGCTGTACTGAAGGGGTTCAAAGTGGGGAAGAAGGAGGCACCCAGAAGGGGCCCTAGGCCAATAGATGATATGATGACAAGTGTAGTGATCTCCAATTAGAAGATATAAAATGTTTTATAGGTACTACTCAGATTAGGGTGTATTTCCACCAATAACGGTCCTAGTCTAATGCACCAGAAAGGGTGGAAAAAAGGGAAGGGAAGTAAAGGGAAAAAAGGGGTAATTAGAAAAAGGAATATATAATATATAAGGGATATGCTTACTTATAACTTGGTGTTGCAGAGGTGCGACATCCAATGGGATGAACGCCAATGAAGGGGGTCACCCAGATGGATGAATATATCAACCTTAGAATGGGAAACATAAGCCTACAGCAGTGGGATAGAAAACATTGAATCAGGATAAAAGTAAATATCAGTGTATATATAGTGGCTAGAGGCAGTGGGTGAGCAAATCGCTCTTCTAACGGAGGTCACATCCACTACAGTCAGAAATCCAATTTTCCAAGTTGGTAAATCAAAGGTGGATAGACAACCCAAAATTCAATCTTTCAAAGATTGGTATAAAGGAAGCTCGTCAGAGGCCAAACATAAAAGAGAAAAAAACATGGAGGCGCTCCACATAGTGTAGGTCAACCAGTGAAGGTTTATTGAAAAAATATTAAAAACACCATAAAAATGATGATAAAGCATAAAAATCACGTGATAAATAAAAGAAAAGCAACATGGGGAGCAGAAAAATGCTGTCCCTATGCATTTTGACTGCAAAGTCTTCTACTGGGGCAGTCTTCTACTTGCCCCAGTAGAAGACTTTGCATTCGAAACGTGTAGGGACAGCATTTTTATGCTCTCCATATTTTTTCAATAAACCTTCACTGGTTGACCTACACTATCTGGAGTGCCTCCATGTTTTTTTCTCTTTTATGTTTGGCCTCTGACGAGCTGCCTTAGACCAATCTTTGAAAGATCGAATTTTGGGTTGTCTATCCACCTTTGAGTTACCAACTTGGAACCATGGATTTCTGACCGTAGTGGATGTGGATTCCATCCATCCCGAGGGGGACACTATCCAGCTGGACATCCATCATCTGTGGCTATCGCAGCCTCTCAAGCTCGCATGACGCATTGCCATATGGTAGATGTGTCCAACACTCATGGTAAGAGTACCCATCCTCTTGTCTGCATGCTGTAGCAGTCTGATGCAAGATCCACTGTGTTTGTTGGCTCTGGAAGATATGACCCTCTAAAGTGGGCAGATATTAGTGGACATTTATCTTGGATTTAAAGTCACTGTTGTCACCCTTTTACCTTTTCAACATGTTTTTTGTATACATATATTTTATTATTTTTTTCCACCATTTCTTAGAGCTGCACTTTATATTTGAATTTGTGTTTAAACTTTGTTTGCTTGTATGCTAGCAGCTTTGCTGTGTAAACTTACACATTGGGAGTACACATCTCACATATGTTTGGTACTAGATGTTTTCGGTTTAGCGCAGTGTTTTCCCCTTATCTACACATATCAATACCACCTACGATTGCCCATCAGTGCCACCTACCAGTGCCCATCGGTGCCACTTATCATTGCCCATCAGTGCCCATCATTGCCATCCGTCAGTGCAGCCCATCAGTGCTACCCAGCAATGCCACCCATCAGTGTCACCCATCAGTGACGTCTTATCAGTGCCATCAAATCTGTGCCTATCAGTGTCGCCTTATTTGTGCCTATCAGTGTTGCCTTATCTGTGCCCAACAGTGCAGCCCATCATTGCCCATCAGTACAGCTCATTAGTTCCCATCAGTGCAGCCTCATCAGCGAATATAAATGAAGGAGAAAAATTACCTGTTTGCAAAATTTTACAACTTTTTTTTTCTAAAATTTCTGTATTTTTTTTTTTGGTTTAGCAAAAAATAAAAACCCAAATGGTGATTAAATACCACCAAAAGAAAACTCTATTTGTGTGAAAAAAAATGATAAAAATTGAATTTGAGTACAGTGTTGTATGACCGCGCAATTGTCATTCAAAGAGTGACTGCGCTGAAAGCTGAAAATTGGTCTGGGCAGGAGGGGGGTTAAAGTTCCCAGTAAGCAAGTGGTTAAAAGGCAATGACTCCAAAAATTGCATATGCAAACAGTAAATGTATAAAAAAAAAGTTATAAGTTTTATAATACAAATTCTAAAAACATAGATACATGGGGGAGTTTGTATCACAGGTTTAAAAGTTCAATATTATGGATCATAAAAAACACTTTTATTACATCACTCTAGTGCAAATGTACAAAGTGAAACTCTACGTGTTTCAAGACTATGCGTCATTCCTCTTTATTAGCAGCAAGTGGTATAAAAGATTTATACGCATATGAGAGAATTTGTATTATTAAACTTATCATTTTTTTTTTTATATACATTTACTGTTTGCATACGCAATTTTTGGAGTCATTGCCTTTTAAAGTCCTGCTAGAGGGTTCCTTTTTCGCTGTTTCATTGCTAGAACATCGAGCACCAGAGAGTAAAGAGTTGAAGACTTTTGAAAACGTAGAAACTAGGCTTCAATGGAAAGATTTGTAGTGGAATATGGAGAAGCCATATGGTCCTGGGGTTTACCAGCCCTAATGTTGCTTATGGCCACTGCAACCTCTTCGTCAGAGACAGAATATTCCAGATCATTTCTGTTATCTAATTTAAGAGTAGGCATTGGGTCTTTACCTAAATACCCTCTAACTGAGATGGTGGAGTCTAGGTTGTACAAAGAGCTATAGAAAGTCTAAAAGCATTAGCTTTAAACTGGCTGGTTTAATTATCAGAGCCCTTAGGAGGCGGTAGCAGCCCTAAATTGAGGTATACAGTGCCTTGAAAAAGTATTCATACCCCTTGAAATTTTCCATATTTTTGTCATGTTAAAACCTAAAATGTAAATGTATTTTATTGTGATTTTATGTGGCAGACCAACACAAAGTGGCACATAATTGTGAAGTTGAAGGAAAGTGATAAACGGTTTTAAGAATTTTTTTACAAACAAATATGTGAAATGTGTGGTGTGCATTTGTATTCAGCCCCCCTGAGTCAATACTTTGTAGAATCACCTTTCACTGCAATTACAGCTGCAAGTCTTTTTGGGGATGTCTCTACCAGCTTTGCACATCTAGAGAGGGACATTTTTGCCCATTCTTCTTTGCAAAATAGCTCAAGCTCTGTCACATTGGATGGAGAGCGTCTGTGAAAAGCAATTTTCAAGTCTAGCCACAGATTCTTAATTGGATTTAGGTCTGGACTAGACATGTGCGGTTTGTTTTGTTATGATTAATATTCGGACTAATTTTTCATTATTCGGAGATTCAGATATATTCAATTACCTGAATTACAATATAAACACATTTTAAATGTAAAAGCGTAACGAAATTCGTCAGAATTTTGGAAATTCGGACTGAAGTTCGAATCGAATGTGTGTGTTATTAGAGTACCATTTCGAAATAATGCTATTTTTGTTAAGCCAAATGTCATTGTAGTACTTTGATGAAGATTTTTCTTTTGTTTGGTTACTTTGCTGCATTCAAATCGAAAACAATATAACATTTTTGTTTCGACCAATTTGAAAATTTATCGATTTGATCACTTCGAATCAAAAAAAATCGGTAAATTCAAAGAAAATTCAAAAGATCCGAATACAAAGTCCGAAACTGAATTCCGAAAACGAATTGAACATATCAACCGAGTTTAACTAAATTAAATAATTAGATTGAGGAATCAAAAATAAACACATTTTTTGTCATGCACATGTCTAGTCTGAACTTTCACTGGGCCATTCTAACAGATGAATATGATTTGATCTAAACCATTCCATTGTAGCTCTGGCTGCATGTTTAGGGTATTTGTCCTGCTGGAAGGTGAACCTCTACCCCAGTCTCAAGTCTTTTGCAGACTCTAACAGGTTTTCTTCTATGATAGCCCTGTATTTGGCTCCATCCATCTTCTAATCAACTCTCACCAGCTTCCCTGTCCCTGCTGTAGAAAAGCATCCTCACAACATGATGCTGCCACCACCATGTTTCACGGTGGGGATGGTGTGTTCTGGGTGATGTGAAGTGTTCGTTTTCTGCCACACATATCGCTTTGCTTTTAGGCCAAAAAGTTAAATTTTGGTCTCATCTGACCAGAGCACCTTCTTCCACATGTTTGCTGTGTTCCCCACAAACTGCAAACAGGACTTCTTATGGTTTTCTTTCAACAATGGCTTTCTTCTTACCACTCTTCCATAAAGGCCAGATTTGTTTAGTGCACGACTAATAGTTAACCTGTGGACAGATTCTCCCACCTGAGCTGTGGATCTCTGCAGCTTCTCCAGAGTTACCATGGGCCTCTTTGCTGCTTCTTTGATTAATGTTCTCCTTGCCCAGCATGTCAGTTTAGGTGGACAGCCATGTCTTGCTAGGTTTGCAGTTGTGCCATACTCTTTCCATTTTCAGATGATGGATTGAACAGTGCTCTGTTAGATGTTCAAAGTTTGGGATTTTTTTTATAACCTAACCCTGCTTTAAACTTCTCCACAACGTTATCACTGACCTGTCTGGTGTGTTCCTTGGCCTTCATGATTCTGTTTGTTCACTAAGGTTCTCTAAGAAACGTATGAGGGCTTAACATCACAACCATATTTATGTAAATAATCCCAATGGATATATCGAATGAACACTCTTACGCCTAGTGGATTGAACATTGAATTAGACGTGAACTGTTTTATCAGTGATTTTTAGAAATATAATAACAAGAACTTTATGTATGCATTTTTTATAAGGGGGTCTGTGCCAATATAGTTAAAATCAAAATTAAAATATAAATAAAACAATAGTTCATTTGGGATAATTAATTCATTTCCCCATTAATAACTGCACTTTAGAAGTAAGGAAGAGTCGTATAGATGGGGGTAGGTGATATAATGAATAAGGTTTGAGATGGTAGATATGGTTTGAATATTTTTTTGTATACCATTTAGGTTGAGGTGTTGATGTAATTTTATACATTGTTTCTGGTTTTTCAGTTGATTCATTGCATTATTTGATACTTTTTATGCTATTTTATTTAGGCATTTTTTAGATTTATATACGATTATTTATATAATAATATAGTTTGAACATTTAATAAGTTTGAGCTAAACAAATAGGTAACCAGCGTGTGACCGATCCGGTAACGGAGTAGGTAGGAGATATGCAGATACGTCCTTTTTAATTAAAAACCCGAATAAGAATCTCAGCTTGTAAGTTTTAACATAGATGTATGAAATATGCATCTGTATAATTAGATGAAATTACATAGGGGATTAAGTAGAATAAAAATTGGGTTTACCAGTTTGCTCGGTCTTCACTAACGATCTAGATCGGGCAGTGTATGACCAGATGAGGACACACCAGATTATTGTAAGAAGGGCGGTATACGTGCAGGGCTAGTGATAGAATATTAGGTGACGAGTACCGATCCATCCACCGAACAGTGAGGGATGGATCTGGACACCCGTAAGCCCAAGTAAGGTAGGAAGCTTATTAGATCAGCGTTAGGAATATAGTATTTTGAGTGGGGAACCGGTGATGTAAATATATCCCGGCGAGCTCCCCATCAGGGAGGAACATGCAGCTACCTCTCGAGAAGCATTTCCATCACCCCATTCTCTGACGAGCGCTTTTAAATGCACAATGCCTATATAGAAGGTACACCGACCGTCCCTTCTTACATGTGTAATATTATCAAGGTTTATACCTAAATTTGACATATGCAACATTTGCATGTGTGGGATGGGATTTATATAGTAACGGTACCCAAAGGGGAGGGGAGGGGAGAGGGATATAGAATTAGGGGTAATTAGTGAAAATAATTTTATATTATTTTAAATAACCTGTGGGAGTTACTAGTTGTGAGCATGGTACATGTATCACAGAGGTATATAGGAAGAGACATGGGAATAGTCTATGAAGGGTTAATGAGATAATTCACCCGAAAGGTACAAAAAGGTGATGGGAACGTATGGCCCCACCCTCAGATGATGTCAATACGACGAAACGCGTCAGTGTGGAACCATACGAGATTAAACACAGCAGGAGTGACAGGAGATAGAAGAGGAGAGGTTTCGAGCCGGGAAATATCAGCGGGGAGCGATCTATTGCTGAGGGCGGTAGGATCATCCTCTAACCTAGCTGTTTCTATCTGATCCTAGCTGCTAATCCATATATTGAATCTACGCTTTGAAAGTTTTAAACGTTTGTGAGTGCAATGTTTGATGGTTTTTAATTTAATAAAGCACCTTGTTTGTTTAACGGAATTACACTATATGCGTTTTTCTCTGTAACTATACTTCCTTCGGAGATCGAGTGGTGTGGTATACGAAGAGAAAGGAAAACTGCATTTACATCTAAGAGGATTTCTTGATCAGCTGTGTGAAACCAGCTGAGTCTGGTAAGAGAAATACCTAAGGGGAACTCCTCACTGGCAACGATTTCTTGCGGTGTTTGCATGTGTGCACGCGTGGAGGTGTATTTCGGGCAATAGTGCAATATATGCAATATATATTATGAGTTTTAACGAACTATGTTGAATGACTGTGAGATTAATGAACTCACCACCAAGCGCTAATTTCTAGATGGACATTGGCTAGATGGACATAATATGAGATATTAAGCTTGTAATTTATTTAACATATATTCACTTATACGATTTTAAATGTATTTGAGGAAGTTTTTTTGACCATTCAATGCACACCACTGTGATTGTCTATATTTAGAATATTATGCGCTGTTTCTGACTCTCTTTTGATAGATTGATTCATCTTTCGGAAGCGTTGATTTATCTTTATAGAGTTTTTTTGTGCAACCATATTTATACTGAGATTAGATTACACACAGGTGGACTCTACTAATTAGATGACTTCTGAAGGCTATTGGTTCCACTAGATTTTAGTTAGGGGTATCAGAGAAAAGGGGGCTGAATACAAATGCACACCACACTTTTCAGATATTTCTTTGTAAAAAATTTAAAAAAACATTTATAATTTTCCTTCCATTTACAATTATGTGCCACTTTGTGTTGGTCTATCACATAAAATTGCAGTAAAATACATTTACATTTTTGGTTGTAACATGATAAAATATGGAAAATTTCAAGGGTTTCAAAAACCCCATTCATGAAATTTGACCTAAGCACATGTAGTGTTTATATATCTCTCTACAAAGCTCTAAGTGTTGTTTCTCTCTGGATTTTCCTTCCTCTGTTATCAGCATGAGGCTCTTCTGACAAGTTCTTCAACACATGAGATAAAATTTTATTGGGGAGGGAGCTTAGAGGGAGATTAGCAGTCTTCTCCTTCGTCGTCGCCATCGCCGTCTTCTTCTTCTTCCTTCTTCTGTTCTTCCGATGTTGACACGACACTCCCTCCCGCTGTAATGCTGTGTACATGCTGCGTATGAACTTATATAGGCATAAGGGGCGGGGGTCACTGGGTGATGTCACACAATGACCCCGCCCCTTATGACATCACAGTCCCGGCATGCCCCAAGAGCTGGAAGAAGATAGCGGAGGAGCCGACAGAAGAACCAGGGAGCAGGAGAAGAACTGGAAAGCACAGAGAAGTTGGAAGAAGACCCCTGAAGTCGGAAGAAGACCTCCGGAGCTGCCTAATAAACTATTTTAACCCATGTAGTGTGTTTTTTTATTGACACTTTTTCCCCAGGTGAGGGGGGACGATGTACCCCCTACTTGTTAACATAGGGGCCAGGATCTGGGGGCCCCCTTATTAAATGGGGCTCCCAGATTATGATAGGCCCCCTAGCTTGTCCCCACCTCCTTTCCTGACTGGCCAGGCTGCATGCTCGGATAAGGGTCTGGCAGAAAGATTGGGCCTTTGAAGGTGGTGGTGGTGCCACAACACTATAAGCCTTCACAGTTACTCATGGTGGGTGCTGGAATGGCCCCTGCTGTGAAATATTATATCAAGAATTGTAATTACATGCAGCTGTTAAATAGGGACAGAAAAATTGGGCCTTTGGTGGTGGTAGTGGTGGTGCCACAACACTGTAAGCCCTCACAGTTAGTCTTGGTGGGCACTGGAACGGGCCCTGCTGTGAAATATTATATCAAGAATTGTAATTACATGCCCCTGTTGAACAGGGTCAGAAATATGGGCCTTTGGTGGTGGTGTGGTGGTGTTGCCACAACACTGTAAGCCCTCACAGTTACTCTTGGTCGGTGCAGGAACGGGGCCTACTGGGAAATATTAGATCAAAAATTGTAATTACATGCCCCTGTTAAACAGGGGCAGAAAAATTGGGTCTTAGGCAGTAGTGGTGGTGCCACAACACTGTAACCCCTCACAGATTCTGCTGTTGAGCGCAGGAATGAGCCCTGCTATCAAATATTAGATATAAAATTGTAATTGCGCAGCCACCTCCTCCCAGCCTGCTGCTGATGCTGAGTGCCAGGCTCCACCTCTATGATGAAACAATCCTCCTCCTCC
Organism: Lithobates pipiens; assembly: GCF_037356315.1. Taxonomy (NCBI): domain Eukaryota; kingdom Metazoa; phylum Chordata; class Amphibia; order Anura; family Ranidae; genus Lithobates; species Lithobates pipiens. Next base: position 191,201,372 of record NW_027507903.1, read on the forward strand.
TCTTCCTGTGTGATAGGCGGGCCTGCAGGAATATTGTCTGGATAAAGGGGGCCTTGAGAGGTAAGGAAGTCCTCCTCTTCCTCCCTCTGCCTCAAGTGCCCTGTCCATTATTCCACCCAGCAGGTGCTCCAACAGGAAGATAAGAGGGACAGTATCACTGATGCATGCACTGTCACTGCTCACCATTCTCGTGGCCTCCTCAAATGGTGACAGGACAGTGCATGCATCCTTGATCATTAGCCACTGGCATGGGGAAAAAAAGCCACGCTCCCCTGATCCTGTCCTGGTGCCATACTTGCACAGGTACTCATTGATGGCCCTCTGCTGCATTTGGGACAATTGTCAATGTCACAGATGAGGCGGTTCTTCAGCAGGTTGCATTCCTTTTGAAGGTCAGCCAGCCAGCCAAGCACTGGCATTATATGACTGGCGGAAATGCACACAGACTTTCCTGGCCTGCCTCAGGAGATCCTGTAAGACTGGGTACCTGCGCAAGAACTGCTGCACCACCAAATTAAGGACGTGAGCCAAACAGGGAACATGGGTCAGGTGTCCCTGTCGGAGGGCGGAGAGGAGGTTGGTGCCATTACTGGCTGAAGCTGGTATGGCGTCAACCACCACTGAACCTGCCCCTACAGAGCTGCCAGAATCTCTGCCCCAGTGTGGCTCCTGTCCCCTAAGCAGACCAACTCAAGCACCGCATGGCATCTTTTTGCCTGAGTGCTTGCGTAGCCCCTAGAACGCCTACAGAGCACCGTTGGTTCCGAGGACAAATCTGCACAGGAAGAGGCCATAGAGGAAGAATAAGAGGAGGGGGTGGAGGAGAGAGGTGTGGCAGAATCACCACTACCAGCATTTTGGAGGCATGGTGATGGAACAAGCTCCAACATTACTGCACCCTATCCTGTGTCCTTCCCAGCTGCCAGCAGGGTTACCCAGTGTATCGTGAAAGAAAGGTAATGTCCCTGTCCATGCCTGCTGAACCATGAGTCAGAGGTAATATGCACCTTACCGCTGACCGCCCTGTCCAACAAGGCCAAGACATTGCCTTCCACATGCCTGTAGAGAGCCGGAATGGCCTTCTGAGGAAAAAAAATGGCGTTTGGAAACCTGCCACTGAGGTACCGCACATTCCACAAATTATCGAAACGGGGCAGAGTCTACCAGCTGACAAGGCAGCAGTTGGAGTGCTAGCAATTTAGCCAAACTAGCATTCAGCCGTTGAGCATGTGGATGGCTGAGACCAAATTTCTTTTGACGGTTTAGCAACTGGGGTAGGGGATGAGGAGGATGAGGATAGCTTCATCATCCACTCTACCCACTCTTCTGCATGGCCAGCTGCCGAAAAAAAAGGACAAGCGTGCCCCATGGCCAGGTGCTGAGGAAGCACCATATCCACGACCAGCAACGTTGGCTGTAGACACAGAGCCTGCTTGCCCTCTTTTAGTGGTCTGTGAGCGCCTGCTTTTCCTTGGTGGCCTTCCAGACATGCTGTAAAATTGGATTAGCAAAACACTGCCTGAAGTTTACTAGAAAAATCACACTAGGAATGCCCTTCAGTCAGGTATAGGCTTGGCTAGACTAGAATGCAGTGGATATATATGTAGGAGACAGTATATATATATATATATATATATATATATATATATATATATATATATATCTTTATGCACTGCAGATCACTGAATCACCTGCCCGGCCTGCCTGCCTGGCCTGCAGTCATATATAGACTTGGCTAGACTAGAATGCAGTGAATATATATGTAGGCGATAGTATATATATTTTATGCACTGCAGATCACTGAATCACCTGCCTGCCTGCCTGAAAGTGTATTTGGAAACGTACACCAGCAATGACCTGCAGTCAGATATAGGATTGGCTAGACTAGACTGCAGTAGATATATATATATGTAGGAGAATGTATATATATTTTATGCACTGCGGATCACTGAATCACCTGCCTGGCCTGCCTGCCTGAAAGTGTCATTGAAAATGTACGCCAGGAAAGGCCTGTAGTCAGGTATAGGCTTGGCTAGACTAGAATGCAGTGGATATAGATGTAGGAGACAATATATATATTTTATGCACTGCAGATCACTGAATCACCTGGCTGCCTGCCTAAAAGTGTATTTGGAAATGTACACCAGCAATGGCCTGCAGTCACATATAGGCTTGGCTAGACTAGAATGCAGTGGATATAGATGTAGGAGACAGTATATATATTTTATGCACTGCAGATCACTGAATCACCTGCCTGCCTGCAAGTGTATTTGAATATGTACACCAGGAATGGCCTGCAGTGAGATCTAGCTACACAGGATACAGTGTGTGTGTGTATATATGTATATATATATATATATATATATATACACAAAGCCGGGATGTATATATATATATATATATATATATATATATATATGTATATATATATATATATATATATATATATATATATATATATATATATATGTATATATATATATATATATATATATATATGTATATATATGTATATATATATATATATATATATATATATATATATATATATATATATATATATATACAAAATACACTAAATACACTGCAGATAACTGAATCAACTGCCTGTCTTAAGAAGATTAGAAACAGTACAGCAGGAACAGTTGGCAGTGAAATCTCTAGCTAAATTGGATACAGTATATATATATATATATATATATATATATATATATATATATACACAAAGCAGGGATGTGTATGTATATATATATATATATATATATATATATATATATATATATACAAAATACACTGCAGCTAACAGAATCAAATGCCTGCCTGAAGTATATTAGAAACAGTACAGCAGGAATGGTCTGCAGTGAGATCTAGCTAACTGAATAAACTGCCTGCTCAAGGTAAATGAAATGACACTCTCTCTCTCTCTCTACCAGCAACACACTACACAAGGCCGACATGCAGGCAGCCTTATATAGTGTGGGGCGTGGACTTAACCCTTGAGCCATAAAATGCCTCTCTTTGCTTATGTTGCTGTGATTGGCCAAAGCATGTGGGTCATAGTGCATGCTTGGCCAATCATCAGCCAGCAATGAAATTGTGATACAATTTTTGTGATGTGTTTGAACAAATGTATACACTTTTATCAAGAACATAATAAAACAAATGCAATTTGCATGGTGTATTGCTGGTATGCTAAAGTTAGTTTTCCAGGAAGTGACTACTGGAAGCATTAAGGAATCTTTACTATAAAAATGTTGATTAGCCATATGCAATAGCTGATGAGCTGATGCAATTCCTCTGGATTACATTTTGCACATAAAAACTTTGAACACATTTTATGCTATTTTCATTTACAAAATTAATGAAATCCAGTGTCTTAATTTCTAATATATGTCAGATGGTGGCACTGTGTGAACATATTATCAACTTCTTCATGGTTTAAACTGGAAAAATTCTAAAGTATAGCATTTCAAAGGGCATGACAATTGAAAAGCTATGTTATTATTATTATTATGCAAGGTTTGTATAGCGCCAACAGTTTGTACAGCAGTTTACAAAAAAAGGAAACGGTACAGTTACAATACAACTCAATACAATAAGGTTATAAGGACTGTGCTCGTGAGAGCTCACAATCTAAATGCAAAAATAGGGAGAATCCAAAAAGGTGACCCAAGGTCGGAAATTTTTAAAGGCACAGCAAACAATAGGAACCTCCTTCTTTTTGCATTTTCATAATTATTTATGGATGAGGCAATTTGAGTGCTTTCTTTCTCCTATATTCAGCTCACAATCTAAATAGAGAAGCAATTGATACAAAAGCTGATATACAGTAAAATGTCAGATAATTTGAAAAAAAAGATTAAAAATAATAAATAACTCTATTGCCTCGTACACATGATCGGACTTTCTGACAACAAAACCGTGGATGTTTGTTCAAAGGGTGTTGGCTCCAACTTGTCTAGCATACACACGGTCACACAAATGTTGGCAATACAATTGCAAATGTAGCGACGTACAAGACATACGATGGCTGATAAAAAGGAAGTTCAATAGCCAGTGCGCCACCCTTTGGGCTCCTTCTGCTAATCTCATGTTTATCTCGTGTTAACAGAAGTTTGGTGAGAGATGATTTGCACTTTTCAGCCTCATGCTTTTCAGTTCGTTTCTGTTTTTCAGTTTGTGCTTGTCGGTTCGTAGCTGTTCTTCAGTGCATGCTTGTGAGTTTGTTCCTGTTGTTCAGTGCATTCTATTTATATGTTTGTTTCTGATTTTCAGTGCGTTCTTCTCGGGTCCTTTCTGATTTTCAGTGCGTTCTGTCACTTAGTTCTGAGCAGCCATTTGTTTATTAGCCATGTTGAGGTTACATACTCGTCATAGAGTTCGTGCTGTTGTTGGGCTTGGTGTTGGAGTTATTGCTTTGACCCAAGTCCATTCCATGAATAAGGGGAGGAGGAGTTCTTGGACCAACAATTGGTTGCTTAATCATGACCAATTCTGTCATATGCCTTTGATGTGGGAGGTCCAGGAGAATAATCCTGATGATTTCAGGAATTATCTCCGGATGACAGACCCCGCCTTTCACCATCTCTTGGATCTCCCCCCCAGGCTCTGGGAATCATTATTCCAGAGACCTGTTCTACCATCATTCAGGTCCTGCAGAAGGACTATAGTAAGGTAAGTTTTGACCTTTAACATCACATTCAATGTATTTAATGTTTGCTAATGTATTTTATTTATTTCATCATTCCATAATTACCATGATTGTAATATGCCGTGAATGTCCTCTTTGTCCTCATGCATGCGGTAAGATTTGAATGCTCCTTTTTTGTCCTTCATGCATATTTGCCTTTACTAACCTCCCCAGCATGCTATCCTGAGCCCATACACACCTAGCCTAGTCACTTAACAATGTATTTTGTCAGTTCCATTGTAGTGTTTACCCTAAACACCCTGTCACGTACCTGGTCAGCGTCTAGAGCGACGAAGTTGGCCTCTCTTGTATCTCCAACCCGGGTCCGGCTGATGATGGAGACAGAAGGACCCAAGGGAAAGGAGGAACAGGAGTGCCTGCAGATGTAACCCATTAAACTTGAGGCATGTGATGCGACTTTGTAGATACAGGAAGTCACAGCAGGTCACAGGAATGGAGCTGCGGACACCCAGATGGCAGCTTGGAGCCAAACAGGAGACAGGAGCGTAGTCACAGGAATAGCCGGGTTCAGAAGCAGGCGGGCAGCAAGGTACCAAATCATCAGGCAGGAACAGAGTCAATTAGGAAGCCAAATTCAGGAGCCAGTGGTTATAGATAGGATCCAGAAGCAAGGACAAGCCAAGGGTTAGCAGCAGATGTCAGGCAGGCAATGGCAGGAATCACAAGGAATGGGAACAGGAACAGATGAAGATCGGTCAGCATCTGCTACAAGTCAGCGTGCCCCTTAAATATTCCACCTGGCACCCAAGGGAGCGCGGATGCGCACCTACGAATGCACGCACGCACATCGGTGTGCACCTCGGCGCGCATTGGCATGCGCGTTTGCACGCTCACGATTGGTACAGTCCCTTGTGCACACATGTGTGTGTAAATGCGCCCAGAGAGCAACAGCAGTTCTCTTACACACCCAGTAAAATGTGTCCAAATGTTATTGTTGCCCCTCCCACCACTAAGTCAACTGATACCAATACTCTATCTGCTGACTTTTCCAAACTCATACACACCATACCTACCTCTTTTGTGTTCATATTTATGGATGAATTCACCAAAGCATGTAGTGCAACTGCCTGACTAAATACTTTCAAATGGTACTGTTTAACGTTTTGTTCTCCTATTATCTTACTTCAATAGATTTTTATTGGTTTTCAGTAATACAGTAACAAGAATACAATAGATAACTGGAGTAAGTATAACAGTGTTAACAGTTACACAGTGACACTAGTAAAACTGTGAAGTAGACGTTGAACTGAACAGTACTGGAAACATTACATTGATTGTGAAGGTTCAGATTGTTGGTCCTTTGTGCGCTTTTAATTTTTCTTTTCAATTTGGAGTGCGGTAGATCTGGTCGGTGATAGCTAATTGTAATTGTTATCGTAGAGTGTAAGTTAGTTATGCATACCTAAGGAGAAAAAGTAATTTCAGCTTTTGTATACCAGGAGGACCAAGGCGCCCACCTATCGAGGGCGCCCTGGGTTCTCCTATTATCTTGATAGGTAATTGCAGAATGTAAAAATATGCTTCAATTTGGATAGTGTATATTGATATTTTTGGATTATGACACTTCTTACCTGTCCAGTGGGCTGCCAATAGTGTAAGTAAGGAGGGGCTGACCAAAGTAACACACATTATTTACGCATTCAGCTCTCAATGAAGTGGAGAGGGTTACCTGTCCAAAACAACTCCCCCCCAACCTAAAATTTTTACAATGGGCCATCAGAGGAGGTGCAGAATCTGATAAGTGGAACATATACTTTTGTATTTAAATACTCATTTCAGTAAAGGTTATACTTATGTTGGCCAAGAATGTTTGTGTCTAATCTGCTTCATTTTTTTTCTTGTTTGACTCCACAGTTTCCTTCCAACCCACAGGAATGGCAGACTGTGGCCTCCCAATTCCACCAGCAGTGTGACTTCCCCAATTGTGGTGGTCGTTTGATGGGAAGCATGTCCAGATCCTCCCAACACCCAACTCGGTATCATACTACTTAAATTATGAGGGGTACAGTAATATTGTGATGTTGGCAGTGGTGACGGCGAATTATGAGTGCCTATATCTGGATGTAGAGAAGAATGGCCGTATGTCTGATGGAGGAGTGATCACCCAGATGGAATTTTACCGGCATATACAGAATGGCACCTTGGGGTTGCCACCTCCAGAGGATAATGTTGCGGGCCTCAAGTTTGTTTTTGTGGCGGATGAGGCCTTTACGCTGGGGGAGCATCTGAGGACCCTGACCATGAGGACCCTGACCACAGAGCAAAGGTTTTTTTTTTATAAATTCTTTATTTTTTCCTTTTTTATCATAAAAAAACAGTGATATGATCAGATCATAAAACAATTCATATTCAACAACATCACGGTCATATTACTTAGCTTATTCCTAATGAATACTAATTATTAAATTACCTACTTATTCTCCCAGCACAGATATATACTGTTTTTCCTTTTCCCCTCCTCTTCCCTCCCAACCCTCCAAGAACACATCCTGGTTCCGCCTCTATAGACAGGTAAATACCAAGATACCAAAGAGAGAAAAAAAAAGCAGAGGGTTTTTAATTACCGGCTAACCCGTGCCAGAAGAGTGGTTGAGAATGCCTTTGGCATAATGGCCAGTCGATTCCGGCTTTTCCAAACGGCCATCAACATGGAAGAATGCAAACTAAATCACATCATCTTGAGCTGATGCATTCTTCACAATTTCCTGCAGAAGAATGCAGCCAACTATCTGGCCTTAGTTGCGACTGAGGCCGACTTTTCACCTGACCAAACAATGACGGCGCTTGAAAGTGGCCGTCCTGGCTTGCAAAAGTGCCTGCAATGTACTTTGTGGGTAGGGGGGCAATTGATTTACCATAAAATCTGGAAGCGTGTAAAAGTGTAAAATACTTTTTTTTTTTAAAGTAAACTCATATTTCATTTGAATTACTGTTTGTATTTCTTATCTGTCTCTTAGGTTCTCCAATGGCCTTTTATTTTTGCCCATATTCTTCAATAGTGCAAACGTAACTTATTTGATACATGAGGTGACAATCTCTTCTTCAGCTAACTATTGTCTGCTAAACATACACAATGTTTTTGTTGTTAATGTATATAATGCATTAATGATAAAACTAATTATCCATTTCAACTCCATGAATTAATGAATTAATTGCTTGTAGTCCCTAAAATGGCCTGATTTTGGCTAATTTTACAGCACATTTGGGGTTATTTACTAAAGGCAAATCCACTTTGCACTACAAGTGCACTTGTAATGCAACGTGGATTTGCCTTTAGTAAATAACCCCCATTGCTGTCACTGTAACTACACCAACTTAACCACTTCACAACTGGGCACTTAAACCCCCCTCGTGACCAGACCAATTTTCAGCTTTCAGTGCTCTCACACTTTGAATGACAATTAGTCATGTAATACTATACCCAAATACATTTTTTTGTCCTTTTTTCATACAAATAGAGCTTTCTTTTGGTGGCATTTGATCACCTCTGGGTTTAATTTTTCTTAGTTTCTGTGATAAAATTTTGTCAATTATTAATTTTTCTTCATAAATTTTGGCCATAATGTATACTGCTACATATCTTTGGTAAAAATAACCCAAATTAGTGGATATTATTTGGTCTTGAAAGTTAGAGAGTCTACAAGCTATGGTGTAAATCATAAAAAATGTATTACACCTGATGTACTGGTGGCCTATCTCATTTCTTGTGACCCGAACAAGCCAGGAAAGTATTATATTACCCCCCAAATGATCCCTTTTTTGAAAGTAGACATTCCAAGGTATTTAGTAAGATGCATGGTGAGGTTTTTGATGTTGCCATTTCTTCCCACAGTATTTTGCAAAATTAAGATTTTATTTTATTTAATTTTTTTCCACAAAATTGTCTTTGTATGTGTGTTATTTCTCTCACATGGCATGTGTATACCACAAATGATGCCCCAAAATACATTCTGCTACTTCTCCCGAGTATTACGATACCACATGTGTGGGACTTTTTCACAGCCTAGCCACATAGAGAGACTCAACATGCAAGGAGCACCATCAGGTGTTCTAGGAGCAAAAATGACACATCTAACTTGTTGACTACCTATTGCACTTTTGAAGCCCCTGGTGCACCATTACAATGACACATGACACTGATGTGGCACTGATGACACATGGCACTGTTGACAGATGACACTAATATGTGGCACTGATGACATGTGACACTGATGACAGATGGCACTGATACATGGCACTGATGACACATGACACTGATAACAGATGGCACGTGACACTGATATGTGGCACTGATGACACGTGCACTATGTGGCACTGATGACACGTGACACTAATACGTGGCACTGATGATAGATGCACTAATATGTGGCACTGATGACAGATGGCACTAATACGTGGCACTGATGACAGATGGCACTGAGGACAGATGGCACGGACAGGTGGCACTGGGGACAGATGGCACGGACAAATGGCACTGGGGACAGGTGACACTGGGCACAGGTGACACTGGGGACAGATGGCACTGTGAGCACTTTATTTTTGCTTTTTTTTCTGACACTCACACTGCAGCCCTCCTCACACTCTGTCTCTGTGTGAGGAGGGAGAGCCGTCAATGAGAGATGATCTCATATGTTTAGATATGAGATCATCTCTCATTGGACACTCAGATCGAGTGCTAAATGGCCGCTGTGATTGGCCATTTAGCATGATCTGTGATTGGCTGTGTCCAAGGGACACGGCCAACACAGACTTCCCCCGATGTGCATCCACGGCTGCGCGCAGAGGGGAAATTAACAGGAGGACATCCAGGGACGCCCTCCGGCAATTGGCGTCCGCGCTGTAGCCGACTTTCGGCTATAGCACGGATGTCTAGTGGTTAAAAAATAAACTGGTATTGAGCATTGAAATAAGAAGCCACACATTGTTGAATATAAAACATTTTACTCCAAGCCCATTCACATGTGCGTTATAAACAGTTTTGGAACAAACCAACATCTTGGTGTATAACATGTATGCTTGACATAAATTTGCCTTTTTTGGGGCTAAACAGGCATGTTTAAAAAAATAACATACACATCCCCAACTCATGAACTTACAAAGTTCAACTTTGCTAAAGTGAAGGACATATGAGACATTAGTATGTCAAAATTGTGTTGATTTTGCCTTCATCAGATTAGGTGATCTCACCCCTGTAAAAGCCAAATTTTGAAGATGCAAACAAATTGGGACTCCAAATTTGGATTTTCTTCATGATCCCAAGCCTAAAATGTGTGTCTTTTACCTACATCTATTTTGCTAAAGCCACAAAAGACATGGGATATAAATGTATGCGTTTTGTGGGTGCAACCCCTTCCTCCAAACTAAAGTAGGTGAGAGGAAGGGGTTGCACCCCCAAAACAAATCCATTAATCCCCCATGATGGGAGCTAGCACATGTTGACACACTGGGCCTTATTTCAGAAAACACAATCCACTTTGCCCTACAAGTGCACTTTCAATTGCACTTGCACTTCACTTGTAGTGCAAAGTGGTTTTGTTTTTCTACATAAGCCACAGTGTGGGTTGCACCCACAAAATGCGTAAATTGATATCTCATGATGGCAGATAGCACATGTTGATACACTGTGTGCATCTTTAAAATTTGGCTTTGCAATTACTTTAAAACTTTTAAAACATGTACAACAATAAGGTCAAAATAAAAACATTTTTTTGGTTTAGATTTTGCCTAAAATATTAATGATGTTGCTCAGTCTTTTTTGAACATTGTGGATATTTTGCTTCAGCTTTTCTAAATCACAATTGCACACCATGATCTCACTGATGAGTACTGGTGCACTTGCACTGCTGAAGCGAGTTTCTTCTTCCAAAACATCCACATCACCTAAGAATAAAAAAAAACACATCATGTATTATAAATATACAGGCATCGATCTATTACCTGAAGCTGTGGTCCCAGACACTGACCTGTTGTCGACACCATTTCGACCACTTCACCCACCACTTCCTGAAACTCTGCATCCACATCCTCAGATTGCATGCTGAGTTCCCTTTCTTCAGTAGGTGTGGGCAACTCTTGTCCTCAGATGCCCCGATTCTTTTCTCCCCTATGTGAATACAAAAAAGGAATACTTAACAGACAGATATTTTAGGCTTGAAATAGTAATATGAAACATTGCTTGGAAGTGTCGTCCAATTGTCTGTTTTGGCGAGTTCCAAGCTGAAGGCGTGATTTTTTCCCTTTCAAAAGCTGGAATACTTACCTGTTTTGTGCAGTTTCACACATGGAGAGACCCCTAGTATCCACTGGAGCACCTGCATTGGACACCATAACAAGGTTTTTATGGTGTCCCACACTAGTGCTCCTGCGTCCAGATGTGTAAACAGCTGCTAAGTATCCTCTCCTTGCACTGAATTAAATGGTCATTTCATTATAGTTTAAAACACATCTAGGCAACAATGTAATAAACTTATTTTAATCAAAATAGGCATGAACAAATGTAGTTAACCTGCATCTGCCAAAAACGTTGTATTAGTGGTCGAATGAGTGATGTTTAATATGAACGATTCCTGTGCCCACGAACCTCAAACTTGGCATTTTAAACTGCACAACAGTAAAGAAAAGCACATGTACCAGCATGAAAGTAAAAATAATAAGAATAGGAACACATGACAAATACTTACTTTTTTGAAGCACTTTCCTGATCTTTCTATACTGATCTTGCTCTCTCAATTTCAGGTCTGACCAGCGTTTTCTCAATTGCTCCTTGGATTGCTGTACCCCAAAAGTCCTTTGCAGACTTCTCACAACTTTAGTCATGATCTTGGCCTTTTTCACATTAGGGTTTCTGTACGGTCCATGCTTCCCATCATAGTCTGTCCTCTTCAAGATGTCCACCATCTCTTCAAAAGGCATATTTGAGGCCTTATATTGCCTTCTGGATGTGGAACTACCTTGCTCTGGGCTTTCCTCGTCCTCGTCGTTGCAGATAACAGTAGACACCTGCTCTGTCTCCGCAATGTACTCTCCCACTGCCCCAAAAGAGAAGAGGCAGAGAATACACTAGAAAGAAGTACAGGGGCGGAGTTTCACACATTTGCAGTGTACATAAAGCATAACACACGGGCAACGTACATACGATCTGTGAGTAAAGGACGGAGGATCGTTAGCGTCGATCATTCAAGCGAAGGTAAAATTGTAACTTGGGGCATCAGTGGTTAGTGGCCTATACTGCTTATAGATTGAGGCCTATATTGGGACAAGATTAGGAGAGTTTAGCCTGACATTAGGGTTTGTCTTGTGTTGTGTCTTGCAGATAAAATAGTTGACAAATTCACAGCCCCTGACTTCCTGCCCAACTTCATAGACAAGAACAGGGAGCTGCCATGTCTCTGGCAAGTCCAATGCAGGAACTATTCGAACAAGCAAAAGAGGAAGGCAGCGCTGGATAAACTGTTGGAATTGGTGAAGTCTGTGTATCCCATGGCAGACATCAACTATTTGAAGGCCAAAATTGGTAGCCTGAGGAGCACATATAATAGGGAGTGAAAAAAGGTGCAGGATTCCATGAGATCCAGAGCAGCAGCAGATGACGTATATGTCCCCAGGCTGGGGTAGTACGACAACCTGCGTTTTTTGTCCAACCAGACGGAACCCAGGCCATCGCTATCAACACTTCCTTCCCCATCAGCTGAGGCTCCTGAGGTCCAACCTGGGCCTTCCACCCAGGAAGAAGATGTGGAGGAGCCCAGCTTGAACCAGGTATAGCATTGTTGAAGATATTTATTATCAAAAATTGAAGGATGTTAACTAGATGTTATTGATCACAAATTTATGGTTTAACAAAGTGGTTTACATATCAATAGACAGTAGTAGCCAAAAATGATTGGGACAAGAATGAAAAATGCTGGGGTCAGAATGATAGTCTTTTCTATTTGTTAACTTTCAATTTGCAACAGTCATGAGCTCAAAATTGTGTGTGATTGATAACCAAAAACCAAAAACTATGTACCATTTTCATACACAGGAAAGTCTCAGCCAGGAGGAGGCTGTGGCAAGCAGCCTGACCGAATCCCACGTACCTCCCCTCCACCCTCTAACCAAAATGACCAGAAAGGCAAGGAACCTGGAGGAGTCCGCAGCTACTTTTCTAAAACAGGTTACTGCGGAAATTACCACGATCCCTGGTGTACACGAGGCATTTGGATGCGTCACTGCCAGCAAATTAGAAAAGATGGAGGAGACCCTATTACTACTATATGCAAAGAGATTATTCTCAAGGCCCTAAACAAGGGGACGGGGGGCGAACTCACACCTCAAACACACCTCAAACGCACCTCAAATGCAGGCTGTTGTAAGACCACAAGCTCAGGACATATATATCATCTGCTGCTGCTCTTAATCTCTCGAAGTCCTGGACCGTGTTGTGCTACCTATTAAATGGACTCCTCAGGTTACCAATTTTGACAGTTAAATAATTGATATCTGCCCTGGGGTACAAAGGCTTCACCAATTCCAACTGTTTCTCCAGGCAAAAAAAAGGGGAGGTAAATTTGGAACTTTAAATGAGGCAAATACCTCCATCCCGGTTGGGTGAGAAAAAAAAACAGTTTCTCCAAATGCTTGGCTATGTATTTTACTAGAAAAAAAACAGTTTGTTTGTGTGTAGGCAGGTACATTTCAAAAATACAATATCAAATTAACAAGGGACACCAACATAGTTGTATATTTGAGGTTAAAAATAGAAGATAATGGTGTTGTGGTAACTTGACACACAAAATGAAAAACATAATTATCATGGAGATCACTAGAAAAAAAAATAGATTATTCTGGAGATCACAAGAAAAAAATAAAAATAAAATATGGAGATCACTAGAAAAAAAAAAGAAAACAAATAGATTATTCTGGAAATCACAAGAAAAAATTAATAAATATGGAAATCACTAGAAAAAAAAAAGAAAAAAAAGTAGGTTATTCTGGAGATCACTAGAAATAATAAAACATACATTTGTCAGAACTCTGTGAATACCAGCAGCAAAACAACTTCATTATTATAGCATTATAAAGAAGAGAATGCACTGCATTTCATAATTTGCCTCGTCACGAATGTGATATCTCCTTTACAAACGCTTATTTTACAAGAATTAATTCTTCCGGCTTCCACTTCTGGCGTACTTGATTCTGAGCATGCGTGAACTTTTGTGTGACGGACTTGTGTACACACGATCTGAAAGTCCGACAACAAAGTTTTGTTGGCGGAAAAGTTGAGAACCTGCTAGCCAACATTTGTTGGCAGAAAGTCCGACAACAAATGTTTGATCGAGCATACACACGGTCAGATTTTCAGCCAACAAGCTCACATTCAACATTTCCCGTCGGAAATACTGATCGTGTGTATTAGGCATAACTGTTCCTAAGTGGGGTTCAGTAGTTATATGGGTGCACAATTAATTTTTTTTATTCTATTGTTTATTTCAATTCAAAAGAAATATCGGTGGTGAATTCCTTTTGTGCACGTCTCAGGCTTCCTGTATCCTCGACAAGCGGTATATGTAACAAAGCAGCAGCATGACTGTACCACTGCTTTAAAAAAAAAATTCAATGTCACTTACAAATGTGCGTTGCACTCTGCTGAGTTCATTAATCAGTACTGTCCAGCCTTACAAAGAGTGCTAAAAGCTCACCATCTCACCATTGGCTCCTTTGTGATATATAGATCAATCCTTGGGGATGGGGGGGTGTTGGTTGTTCCACAAACCCAGCTGAATATCTGAGAGCCCCCTCTGGTGCTTCCACATTCTGATAAGTTTCCTGAGAGTGACACATGGCCAGGAAGGACTTGGAGGCATGTCTGAGAGGACTGGAATGGAGCAGTCTGGGATGGGTGCAGAGCCAGTTAGGAGAACTATGGTGCCACAGGCAGTGGAAAGGGGCAGCTGCAGCCAGGAGGGCTGGCAGTTCCTGAAGAGGTAGTACTGGAAGCAGTAGCCACATATAGGAGAGCTAGCGCCAAGGACTTCTATTTTTTTGCTACACCATAGGGGTCCACAGTCTCTGCCTGCAAAGGGCATCCTACTAAGATCCAACTGAGGCTGTGTTGGATCTAAAATCTGTGCTAGCTGGTCCTGACAGTTGTTGTGCTGCAATCAAGATTGTGCAGGAGTGTAGAAGAGGAAAGTGTGTGTATATACTGGAGTGTATATAGTTTTAGTCCCTCACAAGTTCTGTTGATCAAATGGGCATCCCATGTCATCCCTTCCCCCACCCAAGTTCAATTCTCCTAATAAAAAAAAAAACCTGCAAGGACTGTTTCTTGACTTGGAGAGAGTGGAATAATCTGTGTGCCTGGCTGTGCAGGGTGGGAGATGACCACAGTCACAAGCAGCCCTTACAGGGGTAGCACTACACATACCTGACCACACATGCCTACCACAACGTCACTGGTATGTCGATTTATTCAAGGCAGGTAGGCAGGTAGCAAGCAGCACCCTCAATTCTCTAAAACACATTGCTACCTACATGACATTCAGTAAGGATTTACTTCAACTTTAAAATACCTGCCAGTGCTCATAAATACTACACTAATTAATCTCTTACTATGCAGTTTATCGGCAGCCTTCCATATGCTTTCTCTATCACACATAAAACAAATGTCACCTTTTCATAATGAGGGGAGCCCACCTAAGTTTAAAGGCCAGCCATTGCATTATGGTTACAAATAACTCAGTGAGTGATGTAATAATTCTTGGTTTAGAGCAGGGATAGGCAACCCAGGCACTCATGTTGTACAACTACAAATCCCAAGAGGCATTGCAAGACTCTGACTGCCACAGGCATGACCCCTAGGAGAAGAGGGATAATGGGATTTGTAGTTTCAGCACAGCTGGAGTGCCAAGGTTGGCTACCCCTGGTTTCGAGGAAGCACATGTAAGGTACAGTAAAACATGTGATGAAAAATATACAACTTTTAGGTATAATAGTAATAATCGCAACAATGACCCCCAACATTAAAACTTTTTTTCCCATTTCCAGCTATTGAACTCAAAAAGAAATTTAGCCATGTGAGGTGCTTTGGTCTCTTATGTCTGTAAACCTTCCAGAATTACATTGTTTACCTCTTCAAATTCCTGGAGCTCAAAATCTTGTTTGAAAACAAAGATGTTTGATGAATGTTTTTACTTGAGGCAATATGTGGTACACCGCAGCATTCACAAGAACCCATGCATGTATAAAATAATATTATTATGTACACATTAGTTTAAAGTGGCTCAAAAGGCAGAGGGTTTTTTACCTTAATGCATTCCATGCATTAAGGTAAAAAACCTTCTGGGTGCAGCCTGCTACAGCCCCTCCTTATACTTTCCTGAGCCCTATCTCCATCCAGCAATGTGCATGAGAGCAGTGGCTCTCCTGGGTCTCCTTCTCCTCATTGGCTCACACAGTAGCAGGAGCCATTGGCTCCTGCTGCTTTCAATCACAGCCAGTGAGGCAATGAGGAGATGAGGGGCCAAGCCATGCTCTGTATCTGAATGGGCAATGTCAATTCACAGGAGCATGGCTCGGGAGCGAACCTGCTGAAGTACCTGAGTGCCGCAATAGCAAGAGGCCCAAAAACCCAAAAAGAAGAGGATCAGGGCTGCTCTGTGCAAAACCATTGTATAGAGCAGGCAACTATAACATGTTCTTTTTTTTATGCCAACATTTATGATCACTTTAAGGCTGGTACACACGGACCTGATATTGGCTGGTATTGACCGGTTTAGCTGAAACTTACAATGTGTGCCAGCCAATATGGTCCAGAACAGCCTTTCTCCACTAGGAGCCTGTGGAACCCTAGAGTTTCTCTAGAGGTTGCTGATAGTTCATTTAGCAAGAAACAATTTCTGCCTCTCAGATAAGCAACTTTTGACCACAAATGTAAGAGGTAGTTTTCCCACTGACCATACTAACAAACAGTGAGCTGCAGATAGTAATTATTAGCAAGAAACCAAAAAGTTATTTTAAGAGTTTCTCTGTGTTAAAAGGTTAAAAAATGTTGTTCTACAATGACAAGGATAGCAGAGAAAATTTACTTACCTGGCATGACAGGTAGCTATAACACATCAAACCCATTGATGCATAGGGTCCTATGTGAAAATATGATTTTAAATGATTATATGATCTTTCATTATCATCAATAAACTTGAAGAAGGCCTCAAACCTTGTGGATTTGTTTTTTGAAATTAGAAGCAAAATTTCTTCTCAGTGGAATGCAACTTCAGCCTTAGGAAAGCGTTTCTTTGGTCTCCAATCAAATATCTTCACGGTGAAAAATGGTTAGCAACTCTAACTCTACTCTGCTTGAGGAGCCTTGCAGCTACTTTATTAAGCCCTAATAAAAGCTAACTAATTGATCCATTTGGTTTTAACATGTATGATCTTTAAACCAGACTATGGGGTCGGTTTACTAAAAGTAAAGTGTGCGAAATCTGGTGTAGCTCTGCACAGAAACCAATCAGCCTCCAGGTTTTATTATCAAAGCTTAATTGAACAAGCTGAAGTTAGAAGATGATTGGCTACCTTAACCAGCTGCACCAGATTTTGCACTTTTTTAAGTGAGTTTTAATAAATCAACCTCTATGCTATATAATAATCTACATATATGTCAGTTGCAGACAATAATAATACATGTTTTGTGTTATATATCGATTTTTGGTATTGCCATGTCAAATAAAGAGATGAATCTGAAAAAAAAAATCCCTGAAAAGTCTAACTTGCCCACAGAAAGACTAGGTGGGCCAGGAAACTGATATAGCACAATAACCACTAGATTCCACACTACAGCTGGTGGATAAACATATTGACAAAAAGAATCTTACTCATCAGCTCATAGGCGCAATGCTAACAGTTTCTATGCAGCATGTAAATCCCTCTTTGTCTTCCTTGCCAGGTACCCTCCTCCTCTGTGCATAAATCCAGATTTGAATCAGAAATGTCACCAAACTTCCTAAGAAAACAATGGCTCCATTCTTAACTCTGAACATATCAATTTTAGACAGTTGTTTCAGGGCAGGTTGGTGAATCTGGTGAATGACACCAAGATGGGGCCAGTCCCATAGGGAACATTCATTTCATGGTAGCATGTTCTCTACTCATGCCCCTGACCAGGACAGGACTTAGGGTGGTGGGGGCCCCTGGACTTGAGTCACTTTCGGGCCCAACCTTATATACATTATCAGATTTATCGGCGTATAACACGTACCCGAAGTTTAGGATGGGATTTTAACCCCTTCCCGCCGAGCGTACGCAGATGTGCGTACTCGGCTTCCGGGGGTTATACCGGGATGATGCCCGCACCTGCAGGCATCATCCTGGTACCGTTTTTTTCAGCGGGCGATTGGCTATCCAGCCATAACAACCGAAGTGGCTAAAAGCTGCTCGGCTGTTATGCTGGAGGAGTGGGAGGGGACATCCCCCCCTCCCGCCACCTCTCACCGATGTTACCGGTGCTCCCGCTCGATCGGGAGCACCGATTTAACATCCGACGCCTCCAGCTGTTGGGGAGGAACTGGAACGAAGCCGTAATCGGCTTCGTTCCAGTATCCTAATCGTAAACACGGAAGTGACGTCATGACGTCACTTCCCGTTTACTCGGCTGCCAATGGCGCCGGTTTTAAAATAATATACGGTATTCAGAATCGCTGTTTTCGGCGATCTGAATACATTGAAGTGTAAAGGAGGGGTGGGGGGTCTTTTAGACCCCCGATCTCTCCATAAAGAGTACCTGTCACCACCTATTACTGTCACAAGAGATGTTTACATTCCTTGTGACAGCAATAAAAGTGATCACTTTTTTTTTTTTAAACAATTTAGTTATTTTAATATAAATAAAAAAAATTAAAAAATTTTTTTTAAAGCGCCCGCCGTCCCCGCGAGCTCGCGAAGCAAAGAAAACGCATACGGAAGTCGCGCCCGCATATGTAAATGGTGTTCAAATCACACATGTGAGGTATCTCCGCGATCGTCAGAGTGAGAGCAATAATTCTAGCACTAGACCTCCTCTGTAACGCAAACATGGTAACCGTAAAAAATTTTTTAAAGCGTCGCCTATTGAGATTTTTAGGTACCGTACTTTGTCATCAATCCACGAGTGCGTGCAATTATAAAGTGTGACATGTTTGGTATCTATTTACTCGGCGTAACATTATCTTTCACATTATGCAAAAAAATTGGGCTAATTTTACTGTTTGGTTTTTTTTTAATTCATGAAAGTGTCCCTTTTCCAAAAAAGTTGCGTTTAAAACACCGCTGCGCAAATACCGTGTGACATAAAATATTGCAACAATCGCCGTTTTATTCTCAAGAGTCTCTGCTAAAAAAAATATATATATATAATGTTTGGGGGTTTCAAGTAATTTTCTAGCAAAAAATATGGACTTTAACTTGTAAACACCAAATGCCAAAAAATAGGCTTAGTCATGAAAGGGTTAAGGAAAAAAACTTTTAGGAGGGAAGTTTAAGGAAAAAAACTTACATTTAAATGCCTATCAATGAAGCCTTATCAGTGTCCATCGGCAGCCTTGCCCATCCATCTGCAGCCTTGTCCAGTGTCATTGCAGCCTTGTCAGTGTAGCCTTGTCATTTGCAGCCTTGCCCCAGTGTCATTTGACATTAGACAATGCACCTGATTTTACACTAGCCCAAAAATCAATGACTATGCACATGATTAATGCTGCGAGGCAGTGCACCCCCATCCAATGATTGAAGAAAATTTAACAAAATTACAGAAATAGAAGAGCTCATTTATATTGCACAAAACCACCAACAAAAATATACCCAAACCTGAGCATGCTTGATACATGTAGTGGCGACACTTTTGACAAGGTGTCCGCTATGTACAAATGTAGTTTTTCCTCAGAACAGTAAAGGGGTTCTGAGGGTTGATTGTGCAGGTTTAACTTTGGCATCAGTTTGGCTGGGCTGTGTTAGGGTTCTGCCTGGTCATTTGTACAGTTAAGTGCACATGACAGGACCAGAACCAGGCCTGGTTGGTCGCTTTGAGTATCAGCATTCCCCGGAGCCAATCAGTGGGTGCGTTTGGCCTTGCTTTGGAGTCTGGGGAAGGGTACTTAAGAGGCTAAAGTCACGTGTTTTGGGGTTCGTTAGGCCAGAGCTGCCTGTTCCTGAATCTGGACCGGGGTAGCCCTGCGAGGGGTGCTGGTCACAGAAGTGTGTGCTGCTCCGCAACATGGTCAGTTTGACTAGCCCCATTAGACCCGCATGGTCTGGGGTAAGGATCCATCTGTTCCCGAGTCTCGGAACCGGCTGGTCTGAGGCGCAGTAACTGAGAGAGGATTCAAGGCGTCCGGGTGTGCTCTCAACTTGGAGGGGCACCGCAGCTCACGTAAGCGATTGGGGGAGGACTCTCCGGAGGAAGGCCAACAGGCTGGCATCCCAAGAAGTGCCTGGTTGCTATGTTGTCAAGGACACTAATGAATCCATGCTTTTCCAGTACTGCCAAGGAGACAGAGAACGTTCCAGGTACTGAGGAAAGGTTCCTGTTCACTTTTGGTTGCAAATTTGTTCAAGGTCAGAGACTTTGCAAGTTCTAGATTAAGGTGCTGACTGCCATAATGTTCAGCTTTGAAGCGCCCAGTTGCGAGTGGCTACTCTCTGGGTTGCATTAGAGAATTTCTAATGATTAGCAGTTCAAGGTGCCTGAGTTTCTTCACCCTTGCTCTCTGTTCCCATACGAGACTGTGTTTGTTGGATGTTACCACTGCAAATAAAAACCTTTCTAAAGGACTTTTATGGTGTCAGCGTCCAAAGTCGTTGGGTACTAACCCTGGGAACCCCTAGACATGGAAGAACAAGCCAAGCGGAGGTAACCGGTAAGCCCAAAAGGTCAAGGCCGTCCCATCGAGGGTTATGGCTGCTACATACACTACAAGTCAACCGATGCCTAAAACCAGATGATGTCATCTGATGCATGATTTAGAAGTGAGGCAGATTTTAGCTTTCCATCAAGGCTAATACACAAGTTGAATGGATTGATTTAGGAACCCTCATCCCTAATCACAATAGCATCTCTACTTTTGCCAAAACCCTGCAATTTCAGACACCTCCACCTTTGCATTTTCTACATACATTTCCCCCTACATTCTTTACACCTTCCCCCTCCACACCACCCCTCCCTTTTTTTTTTCTTTTTTAGCTTGCATTACATTTCCCACAATTCCTTTCAGCCTGACTTCCTGGTACACTTTGCTACACTATACCTGGGGTCATCCAGACCTCACATTCCACCATGTAGTGACTGTAGTAAGACCTAATAGGTGCCAAATCAGCTTCTTCTGCCACACACATCAGCACCCTGGAGTCAAGATTATTTTATACTACAAAGTTCCTAAACAATATGCAACCTCTGGACAACCACAGGTGATATTAAACCACATTCATTACATGGGATCAATAAGAAACAGTTATGTGTGAATATAACGTCTAAAATATTTTTATATATTAAATAAATATTATACTGGTAACTGGACACAAAAGGATACAAATATTTTCAACTATAAGGAAAGGATCACACGGTAAGTGACTTCTGTTTCATGTGATACAATGACAGTCATGGTCAATAATCTAGTTTATGATCATTTTTTGTTTATACTGTAGACTTGAAGTCAGTTTAAACTAGGATTGCTATCTCACAGTTGGCTGGCAGCACACCTACTGATAATACTGGTGTAGACATTACTGTATTTCAGGTAGTGCCGAATGAGAAAATGTTTCAGATTATTAAGCAGAGCATGTGATAGCTAAACATGCAAAAAGTCCAAGGACAAAGGCCATATACAAGGCCAAGAAGCTACAGTTTGAGCCTCAGTTTAAAGTTTTTGACAGTTCAAGATGAGAGATTTGCCCTTCTTAATTTCACCACTTAACCCATTGTAGTCTCTCTCCAGTCAACACTTGAAAATTGAAATGTTTTCAACACAAAAAAATACATTATTTTAATTTTTGTTGTAAAAAAAAAAACATTTCCAACATGATAGAAAATCTGTATGGTTGATAGTAAAATCATAGTTTGCAAATGGTTGCAAGTAGGCCCTTACTCAAATCATTTAGCTGAACCTATACTATAATCACATGCCTGAACTGGCACCTGGCTCAGGCACTCCGAACCCCTCCACAGCCCTGTCCTCTATTGAGCGAGGAGGGGGCAGAGCAGAGAGCCGGTGACTGACAGCCAGCAACTCTCTGCTCATGGAGTTCTGAGAACCGAGCGATCGGCGGGGTTTGACCGATCGGTTCTCAGGCTTAGAGCCAATGGTGGACAGATGCCGCATCCACAAAGGAAAGTATGATTCCCCAACAAAACAAATTCCCATACTTCTCTTTTAAAGCTCAACTTTGGTCACAAAAATGTTTATATAAAGGTATTCCTTTAAGAGCCACAAAGGATAAAAATCTATTTTGCGTGAGTCTTTTGCTACCGGGATATTACCAATCTGGGAGAAATACACAAAGCTCACCAAGATTCAAGTAAATATACACATGCCTCTTGTATTTAGATAATATTTGCTTATCCCAGAGTTTAGCTTTAAAGGAGACCTGACATGAGACATTTTTTCATGTGAAGTGCATCTATGCTAAGTAATGTAAAAGCTCTCAAGTTTTTCTAAACCCAAAAACAAAGATTTAACAGATTCAGCACACCAGTTCTTGGGGTCGTAGCATAACATTAAACACCAACACTACATGAAAGCATTAAATATTTGCTTCTCTGATGCCGTGAGAAAGGTTTGGGAGGCTGCTGCAGGTACATACAGGCACTTTATACCTGCAGCAGTCCCCCAGTGACAGGGTCTTTTTAAATAAGTTATTCTTTAGTTTCTGTACACATAACAAGAAACGTATAAAAAAAATGGTTCCTTTGTAAGTCTGATACTGTGAGACTCAGCAGTGAGATACTATGTGTATACATGATATTGATCTACCATAGGTTCACACTTACAGTGGGTATAGAAAAGAATTATCACCTTTAAAATAATCACATGTTGCATTGCAGCCTAAAATGAAGACAGACACAGTTTTGTCTTATGCAGCTATATTTACTAGTGCAACTTCTAAACATCCAAGTGAAAGATATAACCTCAATGTCAGAAAAAAATCAAGAAGAATCAAAAACAGAATCACTGAGTTGGAAAAAGGATCGCCACTTTATGTCAGTATTTTGTTGGACAACATCTTGTTTTAATTACAGCCTTTAGTCTGTTGGGATACGTCTCTACTAACTTTGCACATCTAGACTTTGCAATGTTTGGCCACTCTTCTTTGCAAAACTGTCAAAGTTCAGTTAAAGCGTTTGTTAACCCCCCCAAAGAAAAAAAATCCTGTTCCCTTAAAGCATGTTATACAGCATAGTGCTTGTGCTGTGTAATTTCCCTCCTCCTGTTTCATTTAAAAAACCTGGCTGATCCTGCCTGGCTATCACCTCTCCTGTGTAAACTGACCACAGTATATCATGGCTGCTGAGCCCTGACACCGTGGTCAGTTTAGGTGCCATCATCCGTAGCCCTGCTCTGTCCTTCTCTGTCCACTCCTCCATCCTCCCCTCCCTCCCTCCCTGCCTGTCACTCCTGTGTTAGTGCCCGCTCCCTCCCCATCTGCTGCTGAAATTACTTTTATTGCTTCATATAATCCTCTGTGTCCTAATAACAAGTGCTCCTGTCCCTGTGTTTTATAAAAAAAATGCATTCTTTACCATATTTCACAGCGTCTCCCGGCAATCACATGACCGGCCAGCTCTCTCCTCTCTTCCTCTCGTCCTGACTGACGTCAGTGGGGATCTCAGCCCCGCCCACTGCAGCTGTCAGACGGGGAGAGGAGAGAGCCAGCCGGTCACGTGATCACTGAGAGATGCTCTGAAATATGCTAAGGAAGGCATTTCTTTTATAAAACACAGAGACAGGAGCACCTGTCATTAGGACACAGAGAGGATTATATGAAGTAGTCAAAGTGGGATAACAACCACTTTAACTTTGATGGTGACCATTTGTGGCCTACAGTCTTCAAGTCATTCTACAGATTATCAATGGGGTTAAATTCTGGACTCTGACTAACCCATGTAAGGACATTCACCTTTTTCTCCTTCAACCACCTTCAACCACTGTGTCAGTGGTAGAACTATCATGGTCGCAGCAGTCGCACTTGCGACTGGGCCCTGCCGTTCCGCTGCTGTGGGGGGGGGGACCAAGACCGGGCATCTCCCCTGTATCTCTGGCTGTCCATTTAGAATGCAGTGGGGGGAGTTGGGAGACGATGATCAGCAGCTCTATCTTGCCTGTGGCAGGATTTCGCTGGGGCTAGTAGTTCTCCTCCCAAGTGTATACAGTGGAGAGGGGAGGGGCCTCTGACCCGGGGCCTGTATCAGTTTCACTCTTCAGTGAATCGGCTCTGCTTGTATACTCTTGCTGATACATGCCCCGGGTCAGAGGCCCCTCCCCTCTCCCCTGTATACACTCGGGAGGAGAACTACTAGCCCCAGGAAGATCCCGCCACCTGTGGACACCGTAGAGATGCTGATCGCCACATCCCACCTCCCCAGGTGGGGGGTACAGAGATGTGCTGGGGGTTGGAGGTGCACAGCGGAGACCAGCCAGGTATGTGGGAACCTCTGGAAGGGGGGGGGGGTTGGCTGTCTGGGGACCCTGATGTAAGGGGGGGCTTTCTGGGAACACTGATATAAGGAGAGGATTCTGGGGACACTGACATAAGGGGGGGTCCTCTGGAGACCCTGATGTAAGTTGGGCACTCTTAGAGCCCTGATTTAAGGGGGGGCTCTCTGGATACACTAATGTAAGGGAGGGGGATCTCTGGGGACATTGATGTAAGGGTGCTCTCTTGGAACCCTGATGTAAGGGGGGCTCTCCGGGGACCCTGATGTAATGGGGGGCTCTCTGGGGACACTGATGTAAGGGGGGCTCTCAGGGGACCCTGAGAGTTACGCCCCTACAATGTGTGGTCATTTTTGCTGTGTGCTCTAGGTCATTGTCATGTTGGAACGTAAACTTTCTTCCCCTTGACATGGCCAGATTTGATACAAATTTGCCCCATCCATTCTTCCGTCTTCTATCCTGACAAATGTTCTAGTCCCTGCTGCAGAGAAACACCCCCATAACAGGATATTACCATATCCATGCTTTACTGTAGGAATGGTGTTATTTGGATGGTGATCTGTATTGGATTTCCGCCAGACATATCATTTGGTGCTGAGGATTTTGGTGGGGCTTTTTATAAATAAATAAGAATTAAATTTTTTTTTTTAACAAATTAAATTAAATAGAAAGAGGGAGGATGACAGAGAGAGAAAGGGAATGAGAGAGGGGTGATGAGAGATAGAGGATGCGCATGAGCATGCATGGGAGTGACAGCAATGTAGTCCGGCTAAGGCAAGTGACCGAAGGCATGGAACCCGGAAGGAAGACCGGGTGAAGATGGAAGCGCCCAGGACCCGGCAGATTGATTACAGAGCAACGCTGGAGGGCTCAGTCTGACAGGTAAGTGTACCCTAATGTTCTAATATGCTGTGAATACTGGTGCATTATGGCATAACCTACCTCAGGGTCTCTAAAAATAGTAATGTTAGTGAAGTTTACTACTGCTTTAATATCACAGGATCCCAGGAGCCTCTCATGGGGCCCCCTACTGACCAGGTGGCCCTTGGGCAGTGTCCAAGTGCATAGTTGCCAACATTTCAAAAATATTTTCAGGGACACTTTTTACCAGTGATATATTTACAGTAGCTGACGTCCCCTATGTTCCTCTATACATCACAGTAGTAATCACAAAATTAAATGAGTACTAATAATGGGAAGAACAAATATGAGGACTGAAAAGATTTCCTTTAGTTGAACTAACAAAAGTGTGCCCATTAACCACTTTGCGCCCACGCTATAGCCGAAAGACAGCTACAGCGCGGACTCTAACTGCCAGGAGGGCGTCCCTGGACATTCTCCTGTGTACTCTCTCCCCGCGCACCCTCGAGGGAGCGCATCGGGGAAAATCTGTGTTGGCCGTGTCCCTTGGACAAAGCCAATCACAGATTGCTGTAAACGGCCAATCACAGAGGCAGTTTACAGCGCGATCGTAGCTGCCAATGAGAGATGATCTCAAATGTAAACATATGAGATCATCTCTCATTGCCGGTGTTCTGTCTCTCCCTCCTCACACAGAAACAGCGTGTGAGGAGGGAGAGCGATCTGTGATTTTTTCATTGAGTGTTTCAGTGAGTGTTACAGTTAGTGTTACAGTGTTACACAGTGTTACAGTGACCATCAGTGCCATCTGCCAGCCCCATCTGCCAGAGCAATCTGCCAGTGCCATCTGCCAGTGCCAGTGCCATCTGCCAGAGCCAGCCCCATCTGCCAGCCCCATCTGCCATCTGCCAGTGACATCTGCCAGTGCCATCTGCCAGTGCCAGCCCCATCTGCCAGAGCCATCTGCCACCAGTGCCATCTGCCAGTGTCACGTGTCAGTGCCACGTATCAGTGCCACGTATCAGTACCACCTGTCGTCAGTGCCATGTATCAGTGCCACCTGTCAGTGCCACCTGTCGTCAGTGCCAAGTATCAGTGCCATCTCTCAGTGCCACCTGTGTTCAGTGTCACCTGCCACATCAGTGTCACCTGTGATCAGTGCTACCTGTTAGTGTCACCTGCTAGTGTCACTTGCCACATCAGTGTCACCTGTCAGTGTCATCTGCCACAACAGTGTCACCTGTCAGTGTCATCTGCCACATCAGTGTCACATATCATTGCCATTTGTGATCACTAAAAATGTCACAAAGATTATTTTCAGCCGAGGAGGCATACGATATTCTTGCGGCTTACGAGAGCAATGGGTAGCTCTCCGTTTCGGATTCCTCCCTATATTCAGATTCTGAGTCTGACGTGGACTACGAGCCTGTCCTAAGCAGTGTTACAATGACAGCCTCAGAGGAGGAAGATGAGAGTCCGCCATCAGACAAAGGCGTACTGGTGAGGAGGCAGTACAATCCACCAGCACCGCAGAGCCATCCACCAGTGCCGCAGTGCCATCCACCAGCACCGCAGTACCTCAGCAAAGGCCAAGTGCCAGTGGGGTGTCACCTCCAAAGGGTTAGGTCCCATGCCAGCCTTCCCTATTCCTTTCAGAACCCCTTGTGGCTTCCTCCTAATTCAGGAAAAGCTAACGTTCCCCCTTTCACTGCCCACCCAGGAGTCCAGGTGGACACAGAACATTTTTCCCCGATAGACTTTTTCCATTAAATTTTTACTGAGGACATGCTTGCATCGATTGTGGCCCAGTGCAACCTATATGCATAACAATTTATAGCAAGTAATCCAATGTCCTCTTATGCCCATCCCTACGAGTGGAGAGCTCTAACAGTGGAGGAGTTTAAAAAAAATTTGGGCCTCACATTCTGTATGGGACTAACCAGAAAAAATTAATTACGTGCATATTGGTCATTCCGCCCCATCTATCACATGCCCATCTTTTCCTCAATAATGCCCATGACCAGATATCTCATGATTATGAGATTCCTACACTATAACGAAATACCCAGTGCCCTCCCCGAAATGACCCAAATTTTGATAAGCTTTACAAAATTTGCCCGCTAATAAATAATATCTCTGAGATCTTCCCCCAGTTGTTTACCCCAGACCAATACATATGTGTGGATGAGCCCCTTATCAAATTTTCTGGCAGGCTGGGCATAAAACAATTTATTCCCTCAAAAAGGGCCCACTATGGGGTGAAGATGTATAAATTGTGCGACCAAGCCACAGGGTATACATATTCCTTCATGGTATACGAAGGGAAGGACACCCAGCTATGTCCCCCTAATTGCCCAGAATACATTGGATCGAGTGGGAAGGTCGTTTGGGAACTCATAAACCCATTCCCGGAGAAAGGCTACCATCTGTATGTGGACAACTTTTATACAAGCTTACCCCTGTTCCGCAACCTTTACAAAAAGAACACTCCAGCATGCGCCACTGTAAGGACGAACTGGAAGGGGTTTCCTCAAAACCTTGTCAACAAAGAGTTAAGAAAAAGGGAAGCGGCGAGTTTACGGAATGAGGAAATTCTGGCTGTGAAGGGATGTGTACATGCTTTCTTCGATCCACAACAATACATTCGTTGAGATCACCAGGCGGAATGGGCCAATACAAAAGCCAACATGTATCCATGAATACAACATGTTCATGGGGGGTGTCGACTTCAATGACCAAATGCTCGAACCCTAGCTTTCCACAAGAAGAACATACCAGTGGTATAAAAAAGTTTCAATTTATTTCTTTAATTTGGCCATATACAACACCTAAGTACCGTATTTATCAGCGTATAACACACACTTTTTTCCCCTTAAAATCAGGGGAAAATCGTGGGTGCGTGTTATACGCCAATCACCCGCCGATTGCGAGCTCTTCTGCCTTTTCTGCCGGTCTCGGCAGCTTTCAGCTATTTTCGGCTATTTCCGGCCGCTCTCGGCTATTTCCGGCCGCTCTCTGCTATTTCCGGCCACTCTCTGCAGCTTCCAAAAGCTTGTATAACAGGGCAAATTTGTTGTCCCCTCAAAATAACTTAACACACAGCCATAAATGTCTAAATCGCTGGCAAAAAAAGTGAGTAAACCACTAAGTGAAAATGTCCAAATTGGGCCCAATGTGGCAATATTTTGTGTGGCCACCATTATTTTCCACCACTGCCTTAACCCTCTTGTGCATGAAGTTCACTAGAGCTTCACAGGTTGCCACTGGAGTCCTCTTCTACTCCTCCATGATGACATCACAGAGCTGGTGGATGTTAGAGAACTTGCAGTCCTCCACCTTGAGTTTGAGGATGCCGACAGATAATCAATGGGGTTTAGGTCTGGAGACATGCTTTTGTCAGTCCATCACCTTTACCCTCAGTATCTTTAGCAAGGCAGTAGTCGTCATAGAGGTGTGTTTGGGGTCGTTATGTTGGAATACTGCCATGTGGCCCAGTCTCCAAAGGGAGGGGATCATGTTCTGCTTCAATATGTCACAGTGTTGGCATTCATGTTTCCCTCAATGAACTGTAGCTCCCCAGTGCCGGTAGCACTCATGCAGCCCCAGACCATGACACTCCCAAAACCATGCTGTAGGCAAGACCACACTTGTCTTTGTACATGTCTTTATTGCCGCCATACACGCTTGACACCATCTGAACCAAATCATTTTTAACTTGGTCTCATCAGACCACAGGACATGGTTCCAGTAATCCATGTCCTTAGTCTGCTTGCCTTCAGCAAACTGTTTGCAGGCTTTTTTGTGCATCATCTTTAGAAGAGGCTTCCTTCTGGGATGACAGCCATGACAACCAATTTGATGCAGTGTGCGACGCATGGTCTGAGCACTGACAGGCTGACCCCCCATCCCTTCAACCTCTGCAGCAATACTGGCAGCACTCATACGTCTATTTCCTAAAGACAACCTCTGGATAGGACGCTGAGCACGTGCACTCAATTTCTTTGGTCGACCATAGCGAGGCCTGTTCTGAGTGGAACCTGTCATGGTAAACAGCTGTATGGTCTTGGCCACCATGCTGCAGCTCAGTTTCAAGGTCGTAGCAATCTTCTTATGGCCTATGCAATGTTTATGTAGAACAACAATTCTTTTTTCAGATCCTCAGAGAGTTCTTTGCCATGAGGTGCCATATTGAACTTCCAGTGACCAGTATGAGAGCGTGAGAGTGATATCACCAAATTTAACACAGCTGCTTCCCATTCACACTTGAGACTTATAACACTAATGAGTCACATGACATCGGGGAGGGAAAATGGCTAATTGGACCCAATTTGGACATTTTCAATTAAGGGTGTACTCACTTTTGTTGCTAGTGGTTTAGACATTTATTGCTGTGTGTTGAGTTATTTTGAGGGGATGGCAAGCTGTACACTTACAACTTTACATTGTAGCAAAGTGTCATTTCTTCAGTGTTGTCACATCAAAAGATAGAATAAAATATTTACAAAAATGTGAGGGGTGTACTCACTTTTTTGTGCATCATCTTTAGAAGAGGCTTCCTTCTGGGATGACAGCCATGACAACCAATTTGATGCAGTGTGCAGCGCATGGTCTGAGCACTGACAGGCTGACCCCCCATCCCTTCAACCTCTGCAGCAATACTGGCAGCACTCATACGTCTATTTCCTAAAGACAACCTCTGGATATGACGCTGAGCACGTGCACTCAATTTCTTTGGTCGACCATAGCGAGGCCTGTTCTGAGTGGAACCTGTCATGGTAAACAGCTGTATGGTCTTGGCCACCATGCTGCAGCTCAGTTTCAAGGTCGTAGCAATCTTCTTATGGCCTATGAAATGTTTATGTAGAACAACAATTCTTTTTTCAGATCCTCAGAGAGTTCTTTGCCATGAGGTGCCATATTAAACTTCCAGTGACCAGTATGAGAGCGTGAGAGTAATATCACCAAATTTAACACACCTGCTTCCCATTCACACTTGAGACTTGTAACACTAATGAGTCACATGACATCAGGGAGGGAAAATGGCTAATTGGACCCAATTTGGACATTTTCAATTAAGGGTGTACTCACTTTTGTTGCTAGTGGTTTAGACATTTATGGCTGTGTGTTGAGTTATTTTGAGGGGATGGCAAGCTGTACACTTACAACTTTACTTTGTAGCAAAGTGTCATTTCTTCAGTGTTGTCACATCAAAAGATAGAATAAAATATTTACAAAAATGTGAGGGGTGTACTCACTTGGTGAGTCAACAGAATGTCACGGTCACACAAAAGGAAGTACCCGTACGTCCCTTTATAATCCTGGGCTAGTGGGAGCGTGCCCGCGGGTCCCGCGGTCTTGATTTCTCCCGGTGGCCCGCAATCGTGACAAGGAGAGGCAGAAGGCAAACAAGGCATTTCCCTTTCCTGCCTTGTGACATGACAGGGATCTACTGCTCCATGTCATCGGGAGCAGTGTTCTCTGTCATGACCTAGGTATCCCACCCCCCCACAGTTAGAACACGCTGAGGGAACACATTTAACCCCTCAATCGCACGCTAGTGTTTAACCCCTTCCCTGCCAGTGACATTTACACAGTAATCAGTGCCTGTTTTAGCCACTGATTAGCTCTAGCCCCTATTTTGTAGGTGCAATAAGTTTTGCACAAACCAATCAATAAACACTTATTGCGATTTTTATTACCAAAAATATGTAGAAGAATATAGACTCCACGGCAGCAACGTGTGGATGGGTCTTCCTCCATAATATAGGACATCTCTCCCATAAATCTTAGCTCTGGAGTACTGACCGTTTTCCTTTTTTGTCCTCCTCCGTAGGACCAAGTGTTTGGTTCTATTATCTGAAGATGATTCCCCTACAATCAGGATTGGCCGAACGCCAGTTGCACGTCCCTCCGATAGGCCTTGTCTGTTAAGCAGGGTATGGCGTGTATATGCAGACTAGCGCGGAAGAGCTGGAAGCCTGGTCACCAACAGGCTAGCGGCACGGCCTGTTTGCCTAGCTGTATGTAGGCGGCCATTATCTGCTGTGAAGTCCGGTACGTGTGTATATTACATCGGCTCAGTTGATCATAGGTGGAGTGGTGAGTTTGTTCTTCAGCATACATGGCAGCATTGTTTGTATTTGTTGTTTGTTTGTACCTCTTCTATTTTTTCTCTTTGCTGTGTGCCTCTTGCATGGCGGCTGGTTCTTCCTGCGTTCCAGCTGCCACTCTCTCTCTCCGGGGTTCCGGTGTATGCTCTTCGCATGTGCGGTCCCGGAATGAGAACGAGGCTTGGTTCACGCATGTGCATAAGTATCTTGTGCCTGCCGCTGTCAGTGATGTCATATGGCGCCACTTTTAAAACCAGGAAAGAGCCTGCAGAGCTCGGGAATGATCGTGGGCTTTGCAACCATTACCCTTGGCTCCTCTTTTGGCTCTTCCTGGTAAGCATTACTCTACTGGACTGAGCGGGTTCCCTGCCTGGCAGCTGACTTTGTATCTCTCCATGAATATGCCTTGGTTCCCTCTCTGGTGAAAGCTGTAAGGAAAGCCTTGAGTTGGGAAGACCCTGTGACTTCTCCTCCTAAACAGAGAAAATGTTTCAAACAGCTCAATAAGGAACGTCAATATTTTCCTTTTCTTTCTGAATTGGGTGACATCATTTCTGATGAGTGGGGCAAGATGGATAAAAAGAGTTCCATGCAGTCAAAAATCCTAAAGCTGTATCCTTTCAAGGAGGAAGAGGTTAAACATCTCAAGTCAGCCCCTTTGGTGGACGCAGCTCTGATGAGATTAGTCAGCTATGTAACTCTTCCTTTGGAAGACACCGTTTCCTTAAAAGATTCCTTGGAGAGACGGATCAACTCTGATTTGAAGAGGATCTACCTGAATGGCCTGTAAACTGGTCCTAGCTGTAGCTGCAGTTTCTAAAGCCACGGAGACCTAGGCAAACAGCGTTGATGAGACCCTAAGAGGCATCTCCAGTGATGTGGCCAGAGGTTCTCCTATCCAGGAGATTAGGCTGGCTTCCGCCTTTCTGGGGGAGGCTTCCACTGATGTCATCCATCTGGTGGCTCGAGTTATGCTGGAAACTGTCTCGGCACATTGTGCCTTATGGCTCCGTCCATGGGTGGCGGAACTGGCTTCAAAGCAATCTTGGTACTGTATTCCCTTTAAGGGAACAAGCTCGATAGCACCATAACTCGAGCCACGGGTGGTAAGTCAGGGCTCTTCACTCGGGATCGGCGCTTACGGAACCAGAGACGTTCCTTTCTGAGAAGACAGAATGCTGATTAAGCCAGAAAGGCACGCAGTTATAGGCCTGGTTGGGAGTTTTCAAGATCCTGGAAAGCCAGGCAGTCTTCATTTAAGACACCAACAAAGAGTGTTTTTTTCTGGGAATCTGGATTCTTTCTCGTGTTCAAAAGAACAACAGTGAGTGGTCTCTCCACAAAGAGGTGTTTAATTGGCTCTTGACCTTGGGAGTGTCTCCAGAAGTCGACCTCTTTGCATCCCCATGCAACTACAAGCTGACCAAGTACTATTTAAGGTTCCGAGATCCTCAAGTGTATGGGATAGATGCCCTCATAGACCAGTGGAGGTTCCACAAGGCCTACGCTTTTCCTCCATTACCAGTGATTCTTCAGTTCCTTTGGAGGCTCAGAACAGAGATGGTGGAAGTCATAGTGGTGATTCCTTTCTGGCCCAACAGGCCTTTATTTCCCCTTCTTATGCTGCATACATACGATCGGAATTCCGGCCAGAAAAAGACCGATGAGAGCTTTTCATTGGAAAATGCGACCGTGTGTATGCTCCATCGGAATGTAGCTGTCCAAATTTCCGTAGCCAAAAATTGATAGCATGTTCTCAATTTTCTCAACGAAAAAACTTTCTATTGGATATTCCGATCGTGTGTGTGCAATTCCGACACGCCAAAAATCACGCATGCTCAGATTCAACTACGAGACAGAAGCTATTGGCTACTGGCTATTGAACTTCCTTTTTCTAATCCCGTCGTATATATATATATATATATATATATATATATATATATATATATATATATATATATTGCTATTTTTTGCTGTGTACTTTAAATCTCCAAGGACTATATATCCCATGGAACCTTACTGTCAGCAAGCAGTGATTTCTGTACTGACTTCACCCCCTGAAACTCCTCTCCTCATCACCTCTGTTGTTCAAAAGGCAGGCTCTGCGAATTCTGCGCCACAGCAGTGCCTACTTATAGAATTCACGGAACGCAAAGTAGGTTTACAAACTTCAAGATCATTCAGATTAATAGGAATAGGTTAAGAATATTATTGTTATTTAAATACAATGTGGGAATGAATATATGATTTTACATTTTGACCATAGATACACTTTAACCACTTCAGCCCCGGAAGGATGTACCCCCTTAATGACCAGTCATTTTTGTGCGATACAGCACTGCTTATTTTAACTGACAATTGCGCGGTTGTACGGCGTTGTACCCAAACAAAATTGACATCTTTCTTTTCCCACAAATAGAGCTTTCTTTTTGTGGTAGTTGATCACCTCTGCGGCGGTTTTTATTTTTTGCGCTATAACAAAAAAAGCCCGCCAATTTTGAAAAAAAAATAATAATATTTTTTACTTTCTGCTATAATACATATCCAAAAAAGAATATATAAAAAATTAATTTATTAATCAGTTTAGGCCAATATGTATTCTTCTACATATTTTTGGAAAAAAAATCCCAATAAGTATATATTGATTGGTTTGCGAAAAAGTTATAGCGTCTACAAAACAGGGGATAGATTTATGGCATTTTTATGTATTTATTTTTTACTAGTAATGGCAGCTATCTGTGATTTTTAGCAGGACTGCGACATTGCGGCGGACAGATCGGACACTTAACTGACATTTTTGACACTTTTTTGGGAACCAGTGACATTATTACAGTTATCAGTGGTAAAAATATGCACTGTTGTTGTACTAACAACACTGGCAGAGAAGGGGTTAACATCAGGGGTGATCATCATCGGGGTATTTAACTGTATGAGACTGTGTGTCCACCGGACCCGCTGATTGGCTCTCGTGCTGGCCAATCAGAACGCGTGTGCGCCGCCGAAGGCGAGCGTGCCCAAGAAAGCTAGGGCACGAATGGCCATACTGGTACAGCAATTTGCGCAGCTGAGCCACCTTGTCACAGTACATCTGTGGTGGGTGGACGGCAAGTGGTTAACTAGCTGCTGACTGCCCTGTAGCAGTTTTACTGCTACTGGGCAGCTGCACTTCACATGATCACGTATATATACGTGATCCTGCACTCCAAGTGGGTGTATCAGGCATGAGTGTGTGCTACCAGCGGCTCACTACCGCTGTCATTCTACAAAATGGAAGCCGATCAGGGGGTCCCACTAACCCAATGTCCGCCAGCACCAACTGATTGCCCGGTACACAGGGAGAATGGCAGTCTGCCTGTGTAAACAAGGCAGATTGCTGTTCTGTCAGTAAGGAATGCTTATATTCTGTGTTCCTGCAAAGCAGGGACATGGATCTATGCCTTCTCCTAGTAAAAGCACCTCCCACACTACACTAAAACATTCAGTAGGTACACAGTTAACCCTTTGATCGCCAAGATGATAACCCCTTCCCATCCAGTGACATAAGTACAGTGACAGTGCGCATTTTTAGCACTAATCACTGTATTAGTGTCACTGGTCCCCAAAAAAGTGTAAAAAATGTCAGTTAGTGTCCAATTTGTCAACCGCAATATCGCAGTCCCAGTATAAGTCCCTTATCACCACCATTACTACAAAAAAAATCCATAAATATATTGCAAAGTTTGTAGATGCTATAACTTTTGTGCAGACCAATCAATATACACTTATTGGGATTTTTTTTAACCAAAAATATATAGCAGAATACATATTGGCCTAAATTGATGAAGGGATGGATGTTTTTAATGGCTATTTTTTATAGCAAAAAAGTAAAAAATTATGTTTTTTGTTGAAAATTGTTGGTGGTTTTTTGTTTATGTTTATGATATTAAAAGCAAAGAGCCCTGTGCTTGGTTACAGACACCCATAATAACTGACCGGTAGTTGTCTTTCTCCCTTAAACAGAGAAATAAAATGACTACAATGCACAATAAGATGAATAGGCGGCTAAGAAATACTTTTACACATTATAACACAAGCTGGTTACAGCTTTAACGTCTAATTACAGTGGAATAAATAATACTTAGCGGTCTAAAGTACAGACTGTGAATTTGGGATAATTCATTGCAGTCAGCACTGTCACTGTCTGTTCAATACCTTGTGATTTATATTACTGTTTTAGAAACTCCTTAAAAATAATATCCTTTCCTGTAATGTAAACACAAACGATCTCCTTGTGCGTACAGTCATCTGGTTCATCAGTAATCTGCACTTGACATATCATGTGACAGCGCCATTCTCCCACACTTACAGTACAAAGTCACAGGATATGCCTGCTAGATGTTTGTGTAACCCGTCTGGTGCTGTGTGGATCAGGCTGGAAATGATCTCCTCGCCTTAAATGAACTGGAGCAAAGTTGAACAGGCAGTTCAGGCATTTCTTTCAATGAAAGTACAAAGTACAAAGACTTCAGAAATGTCACTGTTTACGTACAGATCATGTGCCTTTTAATAAGATATAATTTCTTTATCTCACTTCTAGTGTTGCTTGACTGTGTTTGATTCGTGGGTAGCTTGGCTGAATAGATAGAGGAGATACTGAATCCAAATCCAATTGAAGTCAAAGGGGGAAATATTCTGTTTCTTTTCGGTTGGGCAACTGCAGCCACCCAATGGGAAATGGAATGTCTGAGGAACATGTTGCCAGGGCCCAATTAACATAGGGGCTATTAGAGCTGCAGGTCCAGGCCCCTACCTAATATAGACCCAGCTGCCTAAAAAGAACAGGCCTCGCACAGAAAGCAATGGACTAATGGGGAGAGATCTCCCATGGTTAGCCCTGCATTCTGCAGTCTGCTCACTCCAACCATGACCCTCTCCTTGTACTAAATAAGCAGAAAGTTCCGCTTCCTCTGTGAATAGCTGGAGACGGAAAGACCCATCCTCGCACACACACACACACAGCTTTAGGCACCATCCTCTCCTGCTCTCCAGCTTACACTGAAGCTCCATCTCTGGAGCCTGCTCAGTCGGTGAGGCTCTGGGGCAGATGAAGGGATGTTCAGTGGGAGAGAGGGCACCATGCAGAAGTATCAGCTATTGGGAGTGGGGAAGTCACTGTCCTCTGCTGTACTGACAAAGTCGACACTGTCCACTGCCCTACTGGCACTGTCCATTTCCCTATGGACACCATGCACTGCCCTACTGACACTGGTCACTGCTCTACTGAGACTGTCCACTGCCCTATGGACATCATCCACTGCTCTATTGACACTCTACGGTAACTGTCCACTCCCTACAGACACCGTCCACTGCCCTACCATGTCCCTACCATGTGCCACTAAAGGGTTCAGGTTTGTAATGAATAAAAGGTGGCAACCCTAGGCTCTACGCTGATACAGGGCTCTTACGGAAACCTGGGGCTTCTGTGGCATTGGGTATGCGCGGCTGCGCCCTTTTACCTCAAGGCGCCTGCGGATCCACAGCGCTTAAAGAAGCCTGGCAAATCAAATGCCTTTTCAAGTTTGGCCACACACCAGCACAGGCTCTTGGAAATGTAGATGGGAAGCCAGTGAGAGGAGAGCTGTCATACATAAGTCATATCGGCATATCCCTGCCACTCCTGAATCTGCTCCACTACTGCCAGCACAAGGCCCAGGATGCTCTTAATCCAGCCATGCAGGTTGCTATTCAAAAAAGGGGGAATATGTGGACAGAGGTGAGGAGGTGCCATTTAATGTGGATTCAAGGCTAAGACTGGAAATATTCATACCCATCAATATACAACTTTGTGAGGTCCTGTACCTGCTGTACATGCTGTTACAGAATAATCACAGCCTAACTCCAGGTTTACTATGACTTTAAATTGTTTGACCAAACTGGTCTGGCTACATGTAGGTGGGGTGCAGTGTGGTGTTACCGCAATAACACATACAAACCCAGTGAGATGAAAGAACTTGTATTGAAATAATGCTAAGACAATTCACAAATAACCCATTGGGAAGGCAGCCCAGCCAGGAACATTCACAGGTCCAACACCGTGTAGAAAGCATGATTCAGCTGAACTGACAGTGTCTTTTGAGAATGGTAGAAAGTGGCTTGACCATCTTGTGTCCTAGCAGGAAGATGTCCAGAGTAGTTGTGAGTCCTAGAATTTCTCTCTTCGTCAGGAACCTTTCCCTGACACTAGTTCTGTCCCTACCAGGAGGCATACCATGTCTCTACCATGTTCACATGGGGTGGCAGCATCCAATTGGATTGCTTCCCCAGTGAGCCAAGAAACCATAGAGGAAGAATATTCCACTTGCCTTACTCTCCAACTGCAGTTCTGCTGTTGAAGGCGCCACCTGCAGTGGAGAAAGTAGACTGCATCTGCCTATATACATACAGTTTACAGCACTGCATCCTGGCAGGGGGACAGGACTTCTCATCTTGCTTCCAGAACAAATTTGAGTTTGCTGAATTGAGTGCTTGTTAGCAAGTTGAAATGCTGGTTAGTGAGATAGTTGCTGCCCCAGCCAGGAGGGAGACTGCTAACCTAGTTTCTTGCACTGTTTGCTGAACTCTGCCTCTCTCCCTGTGCTGATAATAAAGGAGGGAAGGGCTCTGCCCAGACAGTCGATTTGCTGCATGGGAAAGAAGACACAGACAAGCCACAGCATGTAATCTCCAGCTGTTTACAAAGAAGCCTGCCTGCTGTCACATCCGCCATGTAGGGGGATTGCTGGGACCTGCAGTCCGTCCTGAAGATACCAGCCCTGGATACCACCATCATGGACTTTGCCAGTGCAGGTATGATGAGGCAGCCACAAACCTGAGTTAGGGATTAGGGACTTTATGAAAAGACTGTGCACTTTGTTCTGTAATGCCGCGTACACACGGGCGGACTATATGGTGTACTAAGTCCGTCATACAATCCGACGGACAGTCCGTCATACTTTCGACTGAACAGACTTGACCACACACGGATACCCAAACAGTCCGTCGAAAGCTTGCGCGATGACGTGTACAGCACGTACGACGGGACTAGAAATAGGAAGTCCAATACACAGCAAAGCACCCTGCCGCCGTGTAAATCCTCGTGTAAACGTGGTGCAGAATAAAGCAAGTGGTTACTAAGGGTAATGGAGGTTTATCAAGAAACCTGTCGTGTTGTGAAGCATGTGCCTGTTTCAAGTGAGACAACCTCTTGCAGTGAAGGAGTTGTTGTCAGCACTCTCCATAAGTCGTCCATTTCCCATAACAACAGGAGCAGATCAGTGCGGCAGAGGTTCTCGGCCCTTTGCACAGGTACGGAAGAGAATAAAAAGCATAGAAACCGGCTTCCGGGTTTTTTTCTCAAAGCTTAATTGAACACAATGAAGTTAGAAGCTGGTTGGTTACCATGCACAACTGTACCAGATGTTGCACTCCTAGTTTTAGTAAATCAACCTCCTTACTGCCTGCCACACCTCAGTGCACCTTGCTTACACATTATTTTTATTTTAATTGCTATGTATTGGTCTCTGTAGAAATTAGTGTAATGTAACATTGATAGTGATAATTTTCAAGGACTTTCAGGTTCACTTTTATGCACATTTCCTCAGAAGCAGGAAAGAATAAATATGTGTTTTTATAGGTGCCAGATTTCCAAATGCTGTTCGATTGCATCCTCAGGAGCCTGTTCATACAGGCCCAAGGAAAGTTCTCCTGCACAGGTTGTACTATGTTATGAAGATACACCTGGTGTATTTACACAATTATCAGAGCAGAATGGGGCAATCTGCTACCTGAGTTCTTCTTTTCTTTGTGACCCATTGTGGTTCCAGGTACAGCCAAAAAGCTGTTTGCACGAACAAGATAGACTGTTAAAATTGTTGGTAATAAATGCATGTTGCCATTGTATAACAGACGTAATAAGTGGCAGCTGATGCTCCAATTTTTTGGGGGGCGGCCAACAAACCAACCGCATACTCCCCCTCCCCCCTGGTCGGTCAGTCAAACCCTGTTCAGTCCGTCAGTCAAAATCCCCCTCCGTAGCTCGGACAATCTGCAAACCCTGCACTCACCCCATCTAGGTCGCGTGCCTGCATCTCCTCCTCGTTGTCTCATTCTCAGCGACTCCTACTCGGTGTCTCCTCCTCGATAGCTTCCCCCTACATCTTCTCCTACAGTCACTTCTCCTCTTGACCCGTGTCCTGATTGGCCGGGAGGAAAAGCAGGAAGACAATAGTAAATATTAATAGAGAATATTAATTCACTAATGTCACACACCTGGGTGGGCTCAGGGTGCAGTGCCCTTTTTTGAAGCCAGTTAGAGCCTCAGACTTTAATCCAGGCGCCCTGCATGTAGATTAGGGATCGGGTGCATGGATTAGGGGGCGGCACCCCTGTGCCCCTAATGGAGTGGTTACTACTGGACGTAATATTTGTTGGCAATAACCCCCCCCCCCCCCCCCCATTTGTTCTCCTATACATATGCATAATGTGACCTGGTTCTCTCACAAGTGAAAAAATAAAACTTTTTCTTAATAAGCCACCTTGCCAAGGTTGCCAACCCCCCCACAACTTTTTTTCACTGACAAAACATGGAGAATATACTGACGGATCACATTTTTTACTGGCAACCTGAAATATGATGAAATATGATATAAATTCCTATCATAAACTATGAGAACTGATATTTAAAAAAATATAAACAATATGTAAACATTAACAATAACCCATAACAAGTAATCTGCCTGGATTTAAAATGACAAGGTCAACAGTGTGACAAAATATGAGCATGACTAGGATTATGACAGACATGAGGAACCTTGTGATTGAACAAAAAACAAGTCCAAAGGCACACGTAGTGCGCCATGGCAAATGGTGGTCATGGTCAGGTGGGAGTGGTTTAAAGGGGAATGTTTAAACAGAACCTGAGCCTACACTCTGTATACACTCTACACATAAGCCAGTCCTCAAAATACCAACAAATTATCCCTAATCACTGTACCAAAAGTGACAGTCTCACAGATACACATAAACCTCAGGACAAAAGATAATTTAAAAAAATGTGAACATTAATTTACATATGCTTTTCTGCATATAAAAGGATATCACTTTGCCTGTCTAAGCTTACCTTAAAGAAGAACTTCCTTTAAACCAGCAACTGTTGAGATAATGAACACTATGGTCAGGACTCTGTAACATACAACATACACAGGGTACAGGAGTCAGGAGTAAAACTGCCTACAGGTTCATGATTTTTATTTTATTTAGTCAGTGGACCGAACAAAGAAAAAAAGAATGAATTCCCCCATTCCACACAAGTGGGGAAATCCTCCCACTGTGCCATTATATTCTGACAGCGGCACTCCTCCATTGTCAGAATACACTGATCAGTGACTGCAACTGATGATCCACAAAAATGTTCCAACATTTTCATTTGGCAGAACTTGATGGACAGCAATATAAATCCATTGGCAGATTTCAGCTCTCATTTATATGTTTTATTGGTTTTATGTATCTGTTTTACATGGTGTGCAGCTTTAAATTTTTTAATTTGTTTTCACTTGTTTTGTCTTTTCAT
Source organism: Lithobates pipiens (assembly GCF_037356315.1). Classification (NCBI taxonomy): domain Eukaryota; kingdom Metazoa; phylum Chordata; class Amphibia; order Anura; family Ranidae; genus Lithobates; species Lithobates pipiens. Next base: position 191,242,295 of record NW_027507903.1, read on the forward strand.
TCCAAGAGCTTATAAAATGCACAGATTTTAAATGCCTTTATTTAATTTTTAATATAAAAGATATGCTTTGTACAAGAAATGTAAATTTAGTGTCATTATAAGGGGTTGGGGAAGGATGACCCAGAATAAAATTTGAACTATTTATCTAGAGTGACAGTAGTTGTGTTTAAACTAAAGCTGGTCATACAATCTCATTCAAAGCATTAATGGGCAGGCTGAATGTAACAAATTGATTGATTGATCGACTTGGGGACAACCAGCCTGCTGGATTCTCTTACGTTTATTGCTAGCCACTAGCAATAACCACTGTCTTCTACCGAAGGGAATGGCTTCCCCCGCCCTTACCCCCTGGCCAGGAGAAAATAATGGCCCAGCAGGAGGGATTCCCACATCAACACTGCCTGTGTTGATGGGGGAATCCTGCGAATTTCTTTCCTGCAACCACGGGTGCAGAATATTGCTCCATGTATAGCTGGCCTAACACTGCTCAAACTACAAATAAGAGATCATTTCTTTATGACTTTAGGATAGTCAGAAAAAAATAATTTTGGGAAGACAATATTTATTAAAGAAAGCCCCTTTTTTCCTGAAATAAATACATACAGTATGTGTTAGTTTATCATCAAAAGTATTGACAAAGTTATAATTAAATGTATAGCCTCAAAGCTGAATCATAACCTTGTTCTGACCCATAAGTGATATAAAGGTACTGTATAAGAGCTAGTTTGCTTAATGAGTTCACAACATTCCATAGTATCCAGAAAACATTCAAAATGATACCTAATGCATTTGGCGCAGGAGAATTACTACAGCTACCCTTTCATTTTCATGAGTTTTGAAAGTTATTTAAGGGAAGGTTTTATTTTGCAATCCAGACCTGCAGATTAATATTATAGGTATGTTTTTCTGCCAACATTCACCAAGCAGATTAACCTCAAAATACAAGTAATATGAATAATTTTACGTTGGGATTTTGTTGACACAAGCAACACTCTACCTTTCCCGAAATTACTCCTCCCTCCAAATACTTTCGTTGGGCACATCAGTAAAAAGCTGTCAGAGTGTCTTCTGGGAACCTTCCTATAGTAAAGGGCAATATGACCATGCACTGTGGAATTATTAGAAATAATTGAGGTAAATACAATCTAAACTTCCACAGCCTAAAAGCTTAGAGATTATGAGTTGTGTAAAGCATAACACAAAATATGTCTATATCTTAGGGTTTGTCACGCAGATGGCTTAGCAGCTGTTCACTTGCAATATGTTCAATCCGGACTTCTACGCCACCAAAGAAATACAGCAGTCATTTACACACTTTGGTTAGGTTGATAACTGGACAATAAACTATCTTTAGAATGAGCTGAAGGAGCTTGCATTGTGCCGTGCCGCTTTAAAGCAGTATTAAGCCAAAAATGTCATATATTGCAGCTTACCAATCATTAGATGTGGCGGCTGCCTTTTTTTTAAATTAATTTTTTAAATAAAATTTTTCAGTAACCATATCTCCCAACTGTCCCTTATTTTGAGGGGCTGTTCCTGATTTGAAACAATGTCCATCTGTCTCTCTTTCCTCCTCATTTGTCCCTCATTTTAGTCTGATCTGTTTACAGTAATTGTATATAAAATGATTTATCTGTTCACAAGTGTTTCCCAATGCTAAAACCTTTCATCCAATTTTTAAATTGCTGCATTTGTAAATTTCAAAAGCCAGTCTAAAGGAATAATAGTGGTTAAAAAAAAAAATCACTTGCGGGTTTAACTAATCATTTTTCTTGTATAATTGTCTTTTAAGGGGGTATGGCAGGTGTATGTGCTCTACGCCTACATACTTTTGCTAATAGGTGTCTCTCGTTACCTTCTGAAAAAGTTGGGAGTAGTGATGGACGAACTTCCGATGGGATATTTCGTGAACACGGACCGCGAACGCGGCCGATAGTTCGCGAACCGTAACGTTCGCGGCGGGCCACATTGACTTCAATGGGAGGCGAAATTTGCAAACCTACAGGTCAAATTTGCAGCCACAAAATAATTACTAGCTGTGCAAACATAGTCCCACCACATGGCCAATGACATAACACATGTATGAGGTGAATCTGGGATCGACAACTACAAGCATTCTTTTTTTATATGTGAAATTGTGACAATTCAGGACTGTGGAGCGCATGAAGGCAATGGAGGAGAGGGAAGGTCAGGGCAGGCAAAGAAGAGGGTGCAGGAGATGATCACCAGCAGCGTGACATACAGCAATGACACCTTCACCGCGATAGAGTGATCTGACACCAGCACCGTGATAGAGAGCACTGACATCAGCAGCGTGACATAAAGCACTGACACCAGCACCGTGATATACAGCACTGACACCAGCACCGTGATATACAGCACTGACATCAGCAGCGTGACATACAGCAATGACACCTGCACCGTGATAGAGTGATCTGACACCAGCACCGTGATAGAGAGCACTGACATCAGCAGCGTGACATACAGCAATGACACCTGCACCGTGATAGAGTGATCTGACACCAGCACCGTGATAGAGAGCACTGACATCAGCAGCGTGACATACAGCAATGACACCTGCACCGTGATAGAGTGATCTGACACCAGCACCGTGATAGAGAGCACTGACATCAGCAGCGTGACATAAAGCACTGACACCAGCACCGTGATATACAGCACTGACACCAGCACCGTGATATACAGCACTGACACCTGCACCGTAAGCAGCCCCAGGAGGAAGTCAGCATAGCACAGGGATGGTGGGAGCCCATCATAATGAGCATAGCACAGGGATGGTGGTAGCCCCTCATAATATGCACAGCAGAGGTACAGCCCCAGGAGGAAGTCAGCACAGCACAGGGATGGTGGGAGCCCCTCATAATAAGCAGCCCCAGGAGGATGTCAGCATAGCACAGGGATGGTGGGAGCCCCTCATAATAAGCAGCCCCAGGAGGATGTCAGCATAGCACAGGGATGGTGGGAGTCCCTCATAATAAGCAGCCCCAGGAGGAAGTCAGCACAGCACAGGGATGGTGGGAGCCCTTCATAATAAGCAGCCCCAGGAGGATGTCAGCATAGCACAGGGATGGTGGGAGCCCCTCATAATAAGCAGCCCCAGGAGGAAGTCAGCACAGCACAGGGATGGTGGGAGCCCCTCATAATGAGCATAGCACAGGGATGGTGGGAACCCCTTCATAATATGCACAGCAGAGGTACAGCCTCAGGAGGAAGTCAGCACAGCACAGGGATGGTGGGAGCCCCTCATAATAAGAAGCCCCAGGAGGAAGTCAGCACAGCACAGGGATGGTGGGAGCCCCTCATAATAAGCAGCCCCAGTAGAAATATGACACTGCTCAACCTCTTTAAACAGGAGGGTACGGGCATATAGTTCGGTGTGCTTTTTTTGGACAAGGAAGTGAGCCAAATGAAGAAAGAAGTTCTGTGTGCTCGATTAAAAAAATAGTTTATAGACATATACATGGTCTACTGGTCACATGTGTTGAATTCCTCCGAGATCCATGCCTCATTCCTTTTTAGAAATGTGAGGTAGTTAACACTGTCGTGAGCTAGGCGGTCACGATCCCCAGTGCTGCGCTGAACGTCCTTTTGGACAGGACACTGGACGAGGGGCAAGCCAACAGTTCGATTGCAAATTGGGCAAGCTCTGGCCAGAGGTCAAGCCTGCCCACCCAGTAGTCCAGGGGTACAGCACTCCTCAGAGCGTCCACATCGGCCGTTACCCCGATGTAGTCGGACACCTGGCGGTCTAGGCGTTCCCTGATGCTGGATCCGGATGACACATATCAGAAGTCACCAACACATCTTCAAACCGGCCTCTTCTTGCAGGCGCTGTTGGATTGGTACCCGCAACTCCTTCTCTGGGAGTGGGAATTGCTCCTCTGCCAGCGCACGCAAAAGCAGAATGCAGCATTTCTCGAAGCAAGGCCTGGAAGTGCTCCATTCTGACAGCCCTCTGTGATGGCGGTAACATTTCCACCATTTTGTGTTTGTACCGGGAGTCTAAGTACATTGCCACCCAGTACTGGTCCTTGACCCTTATGCTTTTATTACGGGGGTCCCTATTAAAACACTGGAGCATGAAGGCCCCCATTTGCACTAAACTGGAAGCGGTGTGGTGGCCTGGCTCCTGCTCATCATCCAGGATAAAGTTGTCCTCTTCATTCTCCTCTCCCCATCCACGCACAACAACAGGGATCCCAGAAAGGTTTAAAGCATGCTCTTCTTGCTCCTCCTCATCTGCCCCAGCACCATCCTCCTCTGACTCCTCTTCAGACTCCTGTTGTTCACTTGTCTCAGATAGAGTAGCCCCCCCTGGGAATTCATCCAGCAATGCGACTTCCTCATCTTCCCGCTCCTGCTCCTCCACAGCTTGATCAATGACACGACGCAATGCACGCTCCATAAAGAAGGCATAAGGTACCATGTCACTGATGGCCCCATGGCTGCGACTGACCAGTTTGGTGATCTCCTAAAATGGCCGCAGAAGTCTGCATGCATCGCGCATGAGCAGCCACTGGCGCGGTGAAAAAAACCCCAGCTCCCCAGAACCTGTTCTGCCGCAGAGTTTATACAGGTGGACGTTAACTGCACGTTTCTGCTGGAGCTGCCTATCAAGCATATAGAAGGTTGAGTTCCATCGCGTCGGGCAATCGCAAATAAGACGTCTGACCGGCAGATTGTGTCGCCGCTGAATGTCAGCAAGGCGAGCCATGGCCGTGCAAGATCTTCTGAAATGGGCCGAGATTTTCCTTGCCTGCCGCAAGATGTCCTGGACCCCAGGGTATTTGACAACGAATCGCTGCACGACCAAGTTTAAGACGTGTGCCATGCATGGCACGTGCGTAATTTTGCCCTGTTTCAATGCGCTAAGCAGATTGGCACCGTTGTCACACTTTACCAACTGTCAAATTGAGCGGTGTTAGCCACTGATCTGCCTGTGAACGCAAAGCTGAAAGGAGTGCCGGGCCAGTGTGGCTCTTGGCTTCCAGGCACAACAGACGCAGCACGGCATGGCAACGTCTCACCTGGCATGTCGAATAGGTTCTGGGGAGCTTGGGCGGCGCAGTGGAAGAGACGCTAGCAGCGGAAAAGGAGGAGTCAGCCGAGGAGGAGAGGGAGGAGGATGGAGTAGGAGGAGGAGGAGAAGAAGAGCCAGGCCTGCATGCAATCTGTGGCGGTAAAACCAAATCTACACGGGTGCCAGGGGTTACATGCTTGACGGCCATCAGAAGGTTCACCCAGTGGACAGCAAAAGTGATACACCTTCCCGGCCCGTGTTTGCTAGACCACGTGCCTGTGGTCAGATGTAGTGATGGCCGAACGGTTCGCCCGGCGGTCGTTTCGCAGCGAATTTCGGCTGTTTGCGAGCCGCCCGTTCGGCGGACTATTGGCGCCGTTCGCCCGGCGGACTTCCGTGTTTACTGTGTAAAAGAACTTTGACCTATGATGACACATCCATCATGGGGTACAGGACAGCCAATTGAGACATTACAGCACATGGACACTTGGACATTCCCCCTAACTTACAAATAGACCCTATCCGGCGGCCATTTTACATTCTTTCTTCTGTCACTATAGGGAGAGGTTGCTGTGTGGAGCAGGGAGAGATTGCAGTGACCCAAATCGCTAGCTATTTGGTACACAAAAGTTCTTTTCAGAACTGGTATAGGTGTTAGGTGTATATAGGTTTGCTGTGCTACTGATTTTTGCAGCAGCCTGAGTGTCTTTTGTCAGTTTAGAGAAAGGGACAGAACGGTGTGTCTGCTGCAGGGACAGTCAGTTTAGTCATTAGCTGTTACTATCAGGTCCACAAAAGTGCTATTCCAGTTATTGTTCCAGTAGCCTCTGTTTTGTCAGTTTATATAGGGACAGGCAGGAAACAGTGTGTGAGGCAGTGAGGGTCAGTTTAATCAGTAGCTGTTAGTATATTAGGTCCACAAAGGTTCTTTTCAGGACTGGTATCAGTGATATGGTAATAGGCTTGTACACGTATAATATTCTTTCTTCCAAATATAGAAAGAATATTATACTTGACTGCTGCCCTTCTGCTGCAGTCTGCTAATCATTCACAACCTACTTATTCCACAAAGTTCCTTATAAGGACTGTTAATAACCTGGTGTAGGGTGCTATAGTACATAGGGTTGAGTGAGGTACAGTCTGCCATTCTATAAGGACTGGTATAGGTCCACAATACATAGGGTTGAGGTGCACTACTGCTGACCGCTGCCCTATACTGCAGCAATCCTTCATCGGTATAGGGACTGACTTACAGTCTGCTAATCACTCACACACAACCTACTTGTTCCACAAAGGTCCTTATAAGGACTGGTAAGGTATAGGGTACTACAGTACATAGGGTTGAGTGAAGTACAGTCTGCCTTTTTATAAGGACTGGTATAGGTCCACAATACATAGGGTTGAGGTGCACTACTGCTGAACGCTGCTCTATACTGCAGCAGTCCTTCATCTGTATTGGGACTGACGTACAGTCTGCTAATCACTCACACACAACCTACTTGTTCCACAAAGGTCCTTATAAGGACTGGTAAGGTATAGGGTACTACAGTACATAGGGTTGAGTGAGGTACAGTCTGCCATTCTATAAGGACTAGTATAGGTCCACAATACATAGGGTTGAGGTGCACTACTGCTGACCGCTGCCCTATACTGCAGCAGTCCTTCATCGGTATAGGGACTGACGTACAGTCTGCTAATCACTCACACACAACCTACTTGTTCCACAAAGGTCCTTATAAGGACTGGTAAGGTATAGGGTACTACAGTACATAGGGTTGAGTGAAGTACAGTCTGCCATTCTATAAGGACTGGTATAGGTCCACAATACATAGGGTTGAGGTGCACTACTGCTGACTGCAGCAGTCCTTCATCTGTATAGGGACTGACGTACAGTCTGCTAATCACTCACACACAACCTACTTGTTCCACAAAGGTCCTTATAAGGACTGGTAAGGTATAGGGTACTACAGTACATAGGGTTGAGTGAGGTACAGTCTGCCATTCTATAAGGACTGGTATAGGTCCACAATAAATAGGGTTGAGGTGCACTACTGCTGACCGCTGCCCCATACTGCAGCAGTCCTTCATCGGTATAGGGACTGACGTACAGTCTGCTAATCACTCACACACAACCTACTTGTTCCACAAAGGTCCTTATAAAGACTGGTAAGGTATAGGGTACTACAGTACATAGGGTTGAGTGAAGTACAGTCTGCCATTCTATAAGGACTGGTATAGGTCCACAATACATAGGGTTGAGGTGCACTACTGCTGACCGCTGCCCTATACTGCAGAAGTCCTTCATCAGTATAGGGACTGACGTACAGTCTGCTAATCACTCACACACAACCTACTTGTTCCACAAAGGTCCTTATAAGGACTGGTAAGGTATAGGGTACTACAGTACATAGGGTTGAGTGAGGTACAGTCTGCCATTATATCAGGACTGGTATTGGTCCACAATACATAGGGTTGAGGTGCACTACTGCTGACCGCTGCCCTATACTGCAGCAGTCCTTCATCGGTATAGGGACTGACGTACAGTCTGCTAATCACTCACACACAACCTACTTGTTCCACAAAGGTCCTTATAAAGACTGGTAAGGTATAGGGTACTACAGTACATAGGGTTGAGTGAAGTACAGTCTGCCATTCTATAAGGACTGGTATAGGTCCACAATACATAGGGTTGAGGTGCACTACTGCTGACCGCTGCCCTATACTGCAGAAGTCCTTCATCAGTATAGGGACTGTCGTACAGTCTGCTAATCACTCACACACAACCTACTTGTTCCACAAAGGTCCTTATAAGGACTGGTAAGGTATAGGGAACTACAGTACATAGGGTTGAGTGAGGTACAGTCTGCCATTCTATAAGGACTGGTATAGGTCCACAATACATAGGGTTGAGGTGCACTACTGCTGACTGCTGCCCTATACTGCAGCAGTCCTTCATCGGTATAGGGACTGACGCACAGTCTGCTAATCACTCTCACACAACCTACTTGTTCCACAAAGGTCCTTATAAGGACTGGTAAGGTATAGGGTACTACAGTACATAGGGTTGAGTGAAGTACAGTCTGCCATTCTATAAGGACTGGTATAGGTCCACAATACATAGGGTTGAGGTGCACTACTGCTGACCGCTGCCCTATACTGCAGCAGTCCTTCATCGGTATAGGGACTGATGTACAGTCTGCTAATCACTCACACACAACCTACTTGTTCCACAAAGGTCCTTATAAGGACTGGTAAGGTATTGGGTACTACAGTACATAGGGTTGAGTGAGGTACAGTCTGCCACTCTATAAGGACTGGTATAGGTCCACAATACATAGGGTTGAGGTGCACTACTGCTGACCGCTGCCCTATACTGCAGCAGTCCTTCATCGGTATAGGGACTGACGTACAGTCTGCTAATCACTCACACACAACCTACTTGTTACACAAAGGTCCTTATAAGGACTGGTAAGGTATAGGGTACTACAGTACATAGGGTTGAGTGAGGTACAGTCTGCCATTCTATAAGGACTGGTATAGGTCCACAATACATAGGGTTGAGGTGCACTACTGCTGACTGACCGCTGCCCTATACTGCAGCAGTCCTTCATCGGTATAGGGACTGACGTACAGTCTGCTAATCACTCACACACAACCTACTTGTTCCACAAAGGTCCTTATAAGGACTGGTAAGGTATAGGGTACTACAGTACATAGGGTTGAGTGAGGTACAGTCTGCCATTATATCAGGACTGGTATAGGTCCACAATACATATGGTTGAGGTGCACTACTGCTGACCGCTGCCCTATACTGCAGCAGTCCTTCATCGGTATAGGGACTGACGTACAGTCTGCTAATCACTCACACACAACCTACTTGTTCCACAAAGGTCCTTATAAAGACTGGTAAGGTATAGGGTACTACAGTACATAGGGTTGAGTGAAGTACAGTCTGCCATTCTATAAGGACTGGTATAGGTCCACAATACATAGGGTTGAGGTGCACTACTGCTGACCGCTGCCCTATACTGCAGCAGTCCTTCATCGGTATAGGGACTGATGTACAGTCTGCTAATCACTCACACACAACCTACTTGTTCCACAATGGTCCTTATAAGGACTGGTAAGGTATAGGGTACTACAGTACATAGGGTTGAGTGAGGTACAGTCTGCCACTCTATAAGGACTGGTATAGGTCCACAATACATAGGGTTGAGGTGCACTACTGCTGACCGCTGCCCTATACTGCAGCAGTCCTTCATCGGTATAGGGACTGACGTACAGTCTGCTAATCACTCACACACAACCTACTTGTTATACAAAGGTCCTTATAAGGACTGGTAAGGTATAGGGTACTACAGTACATAGGGTTGAGTGAGGTACAGTCTGCCATTCTATAAGGACTGGTATAGGTCCACAATACATAGGGTTGAGGTGCACTACTGCTGACCGCTGCCCTATACTGCAGCAGTCCTTCATCGGTACAGGGACTGACGTACAGTCTGCTAATCACTCACACACAACCTACTTGTTACACAAAGGTCCTTATAAGGACTGGTAAGGTATAGGGTACTACAGTACATAGGGTTGAGTGAGGTACAGTCTGCCATTCTATAAGGACTGGTATAGGTCCACAATACATAGGGTTGAGGTGCACTACTGCTGACTGACTGCTGCCCTATACTGCAGCAGTCCTTTATCGGTATAGGGACTGAGAGTTTTGTCACAGGGTCATTTAAAAAATGATAGGCAGAGGAAGAGGCAGGCCCTTACGCAGGGGTGGTAGGGGTAGGGCAGGAGCAACAGGCTTGAGCCAAAGTGGGAAGTTGCAGAAGGTGCGTTCAATTACTTTAAAGGATGCACCTGACTTGGTTGAGTGGCTCGCTCAGCCTTACTCTTCTGCACCCTCCTCATCCTCTCGATCTGCACCCTCTTCTTCACTCTCTGCTATGTGCACCCTCAAAGACACTACCACCAACAACACCACCACCACTACCACCACCACATACAGTGGTGTGAAAAAGTGTTTGCCCCCTTCCTCATTTCCTGTTCCTTTGCATGTTTGTCACACTTAAGTGTTTCGGAACATCAAACCAATTTAAACAATAGTCAAGGACAACACAAGTAAACACAAAATGCAATTTGTAAATGAAGGTGTTTATTATTAAAGGTGAAAAAAAATCCAAACCATCATGGCCCTGTGTGAAAAAGTGATTGCCCCCTAAACCTAATAACTGGTTGGGCCACCCTTAGCAGCAACAACTGCAACCAAGCGTTTGCGATAACATGCAATGAGGCTTTTACAGCGTCCTGGAGGAATTTTGGCCCACTCATCTTTGCAGAATTGTCCTAATTCAGTTACATTAGAGGGTTTTCGAGCATGAACGGCCTTTTTAAGGTCATACCACAACATCTCAATAGGATTCAGGTCAGGACTTTGGCTAGGCCACTCCAAAGTCTTCATTTTGTTTTTCTTCAGCCATTCGGTGGTGGACTTGCTGGTGTGTTTAGGATCATTGTCCTGCTGCAGAACCCAAGTTCGTTTCAGCTTGAGTACACGAACAGATGGTCGGACATTCTCCTTCAGGATCTCTTGGTAGACAGCAGAATTCATAGTTCCTTTTATCACGGCAAGTCTTCCAGGTCCTGAAGCAGCAAAACAGCCCCAGACCATCACACTACCACCACCATATTTTACTGTTGGTATAATGTTCTTTTTATGAAATGCAGTGTTCCTTCTACGCCAGATATACTTGGACACACACCTTCCAAAGAGTTCCACTTTTGTCTCATCGGTCCACAGAATGTTGTCCCAAAAGTCTTGGGGATCATCAAGATGTGTTGTGGAGAAATTGAGACGAGCTTTGATGTTCTTTTTGCTCAGCAGTGGTTTTCTCCTTGGAACTCTGCCATGCAGGCCATTTTTGCCCAGTCTTTTCCTGATGGTGGAGGCATGAACGCTGACCTTAACTGAGGCAAGTGAGGCCTGCAGTTCCTTGGACGTTGTTGTGGGGTCTTTTGTGACCTCTTAGATGAGTCGTCTCTGCGCTCTTGGGGTAATTTTGGGCGGCCGGCCACTCCTGGGAAGGTTCGCCACTGTTCCATGTCTTTGCCATTTGTGGATAATGGCTCTCACTGTGGTTCGCTGGATTCCCAAAGCTTTGGAAATGGCTTTATAACCCTTTCCAGACTGATAGATCTCAATTACTTTCTTTCTCAATTGTTCCTGAATTTCTTTGGGTCTCTGCATGATGTGTAGCTTTTAAGGATCTTCTGGTGGACCTTACTGTGTCAAGCAGCTCCTATTTAAGTGATGCCTTGATTGTGAACAGGTGTGGCAATAATCAGGCCTGGGTGTGGCTAGAGAAATTGAACTCAGGTGTGGACAACCACAGTTATAGTATGTTTTAACAAGGGGGGCAATCACTTTTTCACACAGGGCCATGATGGTTTGGATTTTTTTTCACCTTTAATAATAAACACCTTCATTTACAAATTGCATTTTGTGTTTTCTTGTGTTGTCCTTGACTATTGTTTAAATTGGTTTGATGTTCCGAAACACTTAAGTGTGACAAACATGCAAAGGAACAGGAAATGAGGAAGGGGGCAAACACTTTTTCACACCACTGTACCTTCCGCTTGAGTCACAGGAATTATTTTCCGATCCATATCAAGAGGACATTTCTGATGCGCAGCCACTCTTGGCATTGGATCAGGAAGAGGAGGTAGCAACAACCGCTACTCAGCAGTCTGACGACAGTACCCAGATCAGCCCAAGGAGGAGGTTGGTCCCCGGTGTTGCTTCCTACTCCGAGATCTCTACTTATAGCGGTGGGGAAGGTGACGTTGATGATGACGTATCTAGTGATGTCACGTGGGTGCCCACAAGAGAGGAAGAGGAGGGGAGTTCAGAGGGAGATATGGACCAGCAGATAGGGAGGAGAAGCAGGAATAACTTACATTGCACATGAGGGACAAAGCAGACTGCAAATGTATCAGGAGCGAGTCATCGACCATGTACGTCACATCTGGCGCTCCCAGGACACCGGCACATGGCTCCGCAGTGTGGGCTTTTTTTAACGTGTCCGCTGCTGACAATAGCGTTGCCATCTGCAATCTTTGCAGTCATCGCATTAGTCGCGGTAAGCCCAACACTCACCTAGGGACGACCGCCTTAAGAAGGCACATGAGCAGCCATCACCGAGCCCAGTGGGAGCAACGGAACACACAAAGCTACACTGCAGGCTCTCACTGTCCAGCCTCGTCTTCTACTTCTCCTTCTCCTCTCTCCTCACAATTGTCTTCCACTCCACCTTCTATCACGCCAAGCTCACGTTTTTCTGCAAAAAGGCAGGCTTCCATGGGCCTAATGTTCGAGCGTAAAAAAATGATGACGCCGGATAACCCTCTTGCCCAACGGTTGACGGCTGGCTTGTCAGAACTGATAGCCCGCCAACTACTGCCATATAAACTTGTGGACTCGGAGACCTTTGGCAAATTTGTGGCCATTGGAACACCACAATGGAAGGTCCCAGGAAGGAAGTATTTCTCAGAGAAGGGCATCCCAGAGCTATATGGCCATGTTCAGCGGCAAGTGAATGTATCTCTGGCACACAGTGTCGGTGCCAAGATACATCTGATTAGTGATAGACGAACTTCCGACGGGACGTTTCGCGAACGCGGACCGCGAACGTGGCCGATAGTTCGCGAAGCGGGCCCTATTGACTTCAATGGGAGGCGAACTTCGCAAACCTACAGGTCAAATTTGCAGCCACAAAATAATTAATTGCTCTGCAAACATAGTCCCACCACATGGCCAATGACATAACACATGTATGAGGTGAATCTGGGATCGACAACTACAAGCATTCTTTTTTTATATGGGAAATTGTTGTGACAATTCAGGACTGTGGAGCGCATGAAGGCAATGGAGGAGAGGGAAGGTCAGGGACCAGGGTAGGCAAAGAAGAGGGTGCAGGAGATGATCACCAGCAGCGTGACATACAGCAATGACACCTGCACCGTGATAGAGTCATCTGACAACAGCACCGTGATAGAGAGCACTGACATTAGCAGCGTGACATAAAGCACTAACACCAGCACCATGATATACAGCACTGACAGCAGCACCGTGATAGAGAGCACTGACATCAGCAGCGTGACATAAAGCACTAACACCAGCACCGTGATATACAGCACTGACAGCAGCATCGTGATAGAGAGCACTCCTGGAGTAAGGCTGAATGAGCCACTCAACCAAGTCTGGTGCGTCCTTTAAAGTAATTAAACGCACCTTCTGCAACTTCCCACTTTGGCTCAAGCCTGTTGCTCCTGCCCTACCCCTACCACACCTGCGGAAGGGCCTGCCTCTTCCTCTGCCTGTCATCTTTTAAATGACCCTGTGAAAAAACTCTCAGTCCCTATACTGATAAAGGACTGCTGCAGTATAGGGCAGCAGTCAGCAGTAGTGCACCTCAACCCTATATATTGTGGACCTATACCAGTCCTTAAGGAATAGCAGAGTGTACCTCACTCAACCCGATGTACTGTAGTACCCTATACCTTACCAGTCCTTATAAGGACCTTTGTGGAACTAGTAGATTGTGAATGATTAGCAGACTGTACCTCAGTCCCTATACTCATAAAGGACTACTGCAGCAGAAGGGCAGCATTCAAGTATAATATTCTTTCTATATTTGGAAGAAAGAATATTATACGTGTACAAGCCTATTACCATACCAGTCCTGAAAATAATCTTTGTGGACCTAATAGTAACAGCTACTGATTAAACTGACTGTCCCTCACTGCCACACACAGCTTCATGCCTGTCCCTATTTAAACTGACAAAACACAGGCTACTGGAACAATAACTTGAATAGCACTCAAAACTATATCCTGTACTACTTTACCATAGCAGTCCTGAAAAGGACTTTTGTGGACCTAATAGTAACAGCTAATGATTAAACTGACTGTCCCTGCTGCACACAGCATCCTGTCCCTCTCTCTACACTGACAAAAGACAGGCTGCTGCAACAAACACTAGCACAGCAGTGCCTCAAACCTATATCCTGAACTACACCTAACACCTATACCATACCAGTCCTGAAAATAACTTTTGTGGACCTAATGGCTAGCAATTTGGGTCACTGCAGTCTCTCCCTGCTCCACACAGCAACCTCTCCCTATAGTGACAGTAGAAAGAATGTAAAATGGCCGCCGGATCGGGTCTATTTATAAGTTGGGGGAATGTCCAAGTGTCCATGTGCTGTAATGTCTCAATTGGCTGTCCTGTACCGCATGATGGATGTGTCATCATAGGTCAAAGTTCTTTTACACAGTAAACACCGAAGTCCGCCGGGCGAACGGCGGCAATAGTCCGCTGAGCGGACCGCGAACAGCTGAAATTCGCCGCAAAACGACCGCCGGGCGAACCATTCGGCCATCCCTAGTTGGGAGGTATGCAATAACGCACCTCCTGTACTAGAGTGACCATACTCTGGATAAAGCAGCAGAGGGGACACCTTTGGACAGCAGCATTGTCGGTCTGGGGAAAAGGGTAACATTAGATGTAATAGCAGATTTAGAGACGCTGGATTTGGCAACCCGTCGATGGACCACGGGCAGGTGACTGGTGGATGGCGAAGAGATCCCCAGGTTGCTGACACTCGGTTTTCCCTGACAGCTTCAGAGCGTGCAGGAGTATGCTCAACCAATCCCAGCCTGCAGAGACAGCCCCTGCCCCTTGCATACGTGCAACTGCTGGCTGGGGAAAGCCTTCTAAATAGCTTGGGAGGGTTCGAGCTTATGACTGAACATGTCCGAGCTCTTGCACTTACAGCAGTGCGTGCCTCTGCACTGGTCCTCCCCCTCTGATCCATCCAAGGCAATTGAAGGTAATATGTGAGAGGATAGCTTCCCTGCGCCACTCTGCATCAGTAAAGCACATTTGTGCTTTCCTGACCCTCCAATACTATACCCTTCTGATCTCCATACATCATGCCCTCCTAACCCAATACTATATGTCCTTTTGAGCACAGTTTTGTGCCCTCCTAGCACCCAATACCATACCCTCCTAATCCCCTTGTACTGTCCCCCTGACCCACCAATATCATGCTCTTCTGGCCTCTTAGTACTGTACCCCTGACCTCCCTGCTCCATACCCTCCTGATCCCCCAATGCCATGTCCTTCTGAGCCCTTAATATTGTACCCTCCTGACCTCCCTGCACCGTACCCTCCTGACCCCCAATACTGTGCCCTCCTGGCACCTTAGTACTGTACTCCCTTGACCTCCCTGCACCATGCCCAGCTAAACCCCCCAATACATGACCTTCTGGCACCTTCGTGCTGTACCCTCCTGACCTCTCTGCACCATGCCCTCTTGACCCCCCAATACTATGCCCTCCTGTTAGTACTGTACCCTCCTGACCCCCCCCCGCACCATATCCTCCTGACCCCCAGTACCATCCCCTCCTGACCCCCTAGTACCATACTCTCCTGACCCCCTTTCCTCTGCTCTACTGATCTCTATACACTGCTCTTAATACTGCTGACCTCTGTATACTTCTCTTCATCCTATTGACCTTTGTAGATTGCCCTACCTACTACTGAGTTCTGTACACTGTCCTATGTATTACTGGCCTCTGTACACTGCCCTACCTACTTCTGACTGCTGTTAGCTGCCCTACATATTACTGACCCCTGTACACTGCTCTACATACAAAGAAAACAGGTGTGTAGGCGCTGCAATCTTCCCACGTAAAAGCTGCGCCCGATGCTCAGACCTTGAGACTGCTGAAACCTCCAACGTACGAGAATTAAGGAAAGGGATGGTCGGCACTCAGGATGACATCCAAAATAGTATTTCTTTTTAAGTACCTGTACAAAGCTGTAAAGCAGCCTATGTGTTTCGGACGTTAGTCTTTAGTCATAGCTAAGGACTAATGTCTGAAATGTGTAGGCTTTGTACATGTACTTAATAAAGAAATACTATTTTGGATGCCATCCTGAGTGCCGACCATCCCTTTCCTTATACTGTTCTACATACTACTGACCTCTGTACACTGCCCTACATACTAATGACCTCTGTACACTGCCCTACCTACTACTGATCTCTGTACTGCCCTACATCCTACTGACCTCTGTACACTGCCCTACATATTACTGACCTCTATACTGCCCTACATCCTACTGACCTCTGTACACTGCTCTACATACTACTGACCTCTGAACTGCCCAACATCCTACTGACCTCTGTACACTGCCCTGCATACTACTGACCTCTGTATACTGCCTTACATCCTACTTACCTCTGTACACTGCCCTATATCCTACGGACCTCTGTACACTGCCCAACATCCTACTGACCTCTGTACAATGCCCTATATTCTACTGACCTCCGTACGCTGCCCAATATCCAACTGACCTCTGTACACGGCCCTACATATTACTGACCTCTGTACACTGCCCTACACCCTACTGACCACTGTAAACTGCCCAACATCCTACTGACCTCTGTACACTGCCCTACATATTACTGACTTCTGTACACTGCCCTGCATACTACTGACCTCTGTACACTGCCCAACATCCTACTAACCTCTATACACTGCCCTACATAATACTGACCTCTGTACACTGCTCAACAACCTACTGACCTCTGTACACTGCCCTACATGTTACTGACCTCTGTACACTGCCCTACATGTTACTGACCTCTGTACACTGCTCTACAGCCTACTTTTGTTTGTACATTGCCCTACATATTATTGATCTATGTACACTGCCCTACATCCTACTGACCTCTGTACACTGTCCTACATATTACTGACCTCTGTACACTGCCCAACCTCCTACCGACCTCTGCACACTGCCCTACATTTTGCTGACATCTGTACATTGCCCAACATCCTACTGACCTCTGTACACTGCCCTACATCCTACTGACCTCTGTACACGGACCTACATCCCATTGACCTGTGTACACTGCCCTACATCCTACTGACCTCTGTACACTGCCCAACATATTACTGACTTCTGTACACTGCCCAACATATTACTGACTTCTGTACACTGCCTTTCATATTACTGACCTCTATACACTGCCCTACATATTACTGACCTCTGTACACTGCCCTACATATTACTGACCTCTGTACACTGCAATGCATACTACTAGTCTCTGTATATTGTCCAACATCCTACTGACCTCTGTACACTGTCCTACATATTACTGACCTCTGTACACTGCCCAACATCCTACCAACCTCTGTACACTGCCCTACATTTTACTGACATCTGTACATAGTCCAACATCCTAATGACCTCTGTACACTGCCCTACATATTACTGACCTCTGTACACTGCCCTACATCCTACTGACCTCTGTACACTGCCCTACAACCCATTGACCTGTGTACACTGCTCTACATATTACTGACCTATGTACAATGCCCTATATCCTACTGACCTCTGTACACTGCCCTACATCCCATTGACCTCTGTACACTGCCCTACATCCCATTGACCTGTGTACACTGCTCTACATATTACTGACCTATGTACACTGCCCTATGTACACTGCCCTATATCCTATTGACCTCTGTACACCGCCCTACATATTACTGACTTCTGTACACTGCCTTTCATATTACTGACCTCTGTACACTGCCCTACATTTTACTGACATCTGTACATTGCCCAACATCCTACTGACCTCTGTATATTGCCCTACCTACTATTGACCTCTGTACACTGCCCTACATCCTACTTGGGAATGAAAGTGAATGCTGAGTTTCACATTGAAGCTAAAATTATGTTTTTCTTTCTACAGTGACATTAGTTTTATAAGATTTTTATGAGTTTTCTTTATGCTGTCTCTACTTTTCATTGGGGACTTGCTACTTAATCTCATATTATAAAAAAAAAAAAAAAAAAGTGGAGCAGCCCATGATCCTTAATTTTTTTCATGTTGTCTGGGCAGATCTATACCTCTCAAAGGTTGCCTACTCTACACTAAGAAATTGAAGCCGAACTCCAGATTACACTGCAGTTTCACAACCAGTTACTGCAACATTCTTTTTTTCTTTTGGGATGAAGGTTTTACACTTATGCCGCGTACACATGATTGGATTTTCCGACGGGAAATGTTTGATGTAAGCTTGTTGTCGGAAAGTCCGACCGTGCATATGCTCCATTGAACATTTGCTGTCGGAATTTCCGTGCACAAATGTTTGATCCGATCGTGTGTACACAAGTCCATCGCACAAAAGTTCACGCATGCTCTGAATATGGCAGAAGGAGCCGCACTGGCTATTGAACTTCCTTTTTCTTGGCTCGTCGTACATGTTGTATGTCAATGTGTTCTCACATTCTGAATGTTTGGGCCAACATCCTTCGGAAAAAAAACACAGATTTGTTGTCGGAAAATCCAATCGATGTTTTTACACATCTCCTGAACGATTTAACTTGACAGATAGCAACCAACGTTTTGCCGTGTCAGTTTTTCCACGTTTGCATTTGGAAGTGTTTAAAAAAAAAATGTTATTATAATTTTTTTTTCAAATGGCCAAAAATTGAAAATGCTTGTAAACGAAACGTGGCTAAACATGAGTTAGCATCTGTGAACATCCGTCCTGAACGCATTTTTGTGTGTTCCAAAAAATGCTTCTAAACTCAACTGCCTATAAACGACCCTGTGTACATGTACTGATAAGATACAGTAACATAGAGGAGAGTTCAGGGGCAGCTGAAAAAAATGCCAAACTGCTCCTAAACGTCCATTTACCAGCAGCAATGTACATGAGGCCTTTGGCTCAGTTCACACTGGTGTGATGCAGAAACCATGCAAATCCAGTGCGGGTTCCCGCATCGCACCTGAATCGCATGTGAACCGCTGGGAGTGTTAATACAAAATTAATGACTTCCCCGGATTTGCATATCGCCACGAACTGTCAATTCGGACAGAAATCAGATTGGATGGGTGCGAACATCCATGGGATCCGATTCTATTGTGGACATAAAAAATATTTCTGCATGAGTTTGGTCCGAATGCAATGCAAATTCAGCCATACGATATGTATGGCTGAATTTGCATTGCACAGACATCACATGTAATCTGCACAACAGTGCGGTGCAAATCAAATGCAATGTCTGTCATTCGCTGCAGTGTGAACCGGTGTCCTGCCAAAAACTGTCCCCCCATCGGATAGTGTCCACCCTGTACTGCGCAGGCGCAGTGCTTGCGCAGTACGGAGGACAAGGAGACTCTGAAAGTCGCTTCTCTCAGCAATTTTTTATTCTAATTCTATGTCCACTTGGATGGTGGGGCTTGAACCTGGACTCTGGTTCATCTTCGGAAGACTTTCGGCATCTCCTTGACTTCTGTACTGCGCAAGAGCAGTACTGGACAGATACTATCCGACGGGGGACAGTATTCAACACAACACCGGCCCTAATAAATTAAAGCTAATCATTGTATGCATCCCTGTCAGTGTTAAATGGTTTGTCTCAACCCTTTAACTGCTACATCTGCAGGACTTGCTGGCCAGATCAACAGGTAAAAAAAAAAAAAAAGAAAGCCTAAAAAAAGAATACTAATGCTGCCATCACATCTATAAATTGCTAAGCTGCAATATAATAAATGTTTCCTATTGGGTTTAATACTGCTTTAATGTTTTTTTTCCTCTAATTCTGTTACATTCACTTTCTGAAAAGCAATAGAAACTGACATTTTACACATATTACACAACATTATGGATACTGTTCATGACTTTTGCGTGAATGCTCAGACATTCGCAAAGCAATTTTTTCATACATAGACCTCATATGATCAGGTAAATCAGGCCCATGCATGTGGATATTTCACTTCTGCAGGAAGCAAAATGTACTCTGTGAACCTATTTCTGAATTCATAGAAAAAGTATGATATATATAGCTCTTGGTGTGTGTATGTTTAGTAATCAACATAGTAAGACTCATCTTATTTACGGTGACATATATTGTCTTTTATGTAGAGATTCTCAGAGAGGAAAGCTTGGGGATTTCTGTGAAATGTAACATGAACCAATTTAACACAAAACATGCTGGGAATTTCTTCCGTGTGCTGCCCCCTTTGATTCTATTTTAGGCCTCTGATCTTGATGGATTAGGGGGATTAAAATGCCACATTCATCTGAATTACCAGAGGACATTAATACTGTTCAATGAATTAAATTCAGGTCTATTGGCATATGAAAGGGATGTGACATTTTACTGTATGTGCATAGAAGTCTTGTTTATTATGGATTTAAATGTCCTTGTCTTTTGCCGTTATAATTATTTTAACCTTTTTATTTAGAAAAATTCAATCCATTGCATTTTATTTAGAAAAATTCAATCCATTGCATTTTATTTTTATTTAACAGGGAGACAGGTTAGCCATACATGTAATGGTGAGATGGGACTAAAGTAAAGATTAAAGTCCTCACTTTAACCTTTGCACAGCACAGTGAAGCTTTCTTCAAACAAAAGGTTTTCATATGTCTCATTCCATGATATATCACAAAAATAAAATTATTTTTCCTCATTTTAGGGTCGTGGGTTGAGCCATGCAAAACATTTACACCCTATTGGCCAGATGTACATCCAGAACTGCTGGTGCATCTATAACGTTATTTTAAAGATCCATTTATTCCAAACTATACACAGCTGTCTCAGGCTTTTTGGCCATCATCAGTTCAGTATATGGAAACCATTGCTTCTATAGAATAGGGCAGGAATCTTCAAATTACGGCTCTCCAGTTGTTGCGGAACTACACATCCCATGAGGCATTGTAAAACTCTGACATTCACAGACATGGCAAGGCATGATGGGAATTGTAGTTCCTGAACAACTGGAGGGTCGTAGTTTGAAGACCCCTGGAATAGGGCTTACCCAGATAGCAAGCAATTGAGCTGCAAGGTTTAACCGGTTCCCGACCGGCGCATGCCGATGTACGCGGGCAGAATGGCACGGGCAGGCATATTGGTGTACAGGTACATCCAATCTTTAATGCCGCCCTGCCATCGTGCCAGTCGGGACCCCCGTTAGTCCGGGGGCATACCCGGGATTGTCTCACAGGGCGGCTGAATGGAGAAATGCCATTGTAAACAGCATGTCCCCGTTCTGCCTAGCAACTAGTGACGCTGATCTCTGCTCCATGTGATTGGAGCAGAGATCAGTGTTCACTAAATGAAAGCCCAGCCCCCCACAGTTAGTAACACACCCCTAGGAACACTTAACCCATACACTGCCACCCACTGGTTAACCCCTTCACTGCCAGTGTCATTTACACAGGAATCACTGTGAGCGCCGCCATTACTAGTAAAAAAAAAAAAATTATTAATAAAAATGCCATATAACTATCCCTTATTTTGTAAACGCTATAACTTTTGCGCAAACCAATCAATAATCGCTTATTGTGTTTTTTTTTTACCAAAAATATGTAGAAGAATACGTATCGCCCTAAACTGAGGGAAAAAAAATGTTTTTTTATATATTTTTGGGGGATATTTATTATAACAAAAAGTAAAAAAATAATGTGTTTTTTTCAAAATTGTCGCTCTATTTTTGTTTATAGCGCAAAAAAATAAAAACCGCAGACGATGATCAAATACCACCAAAAGAAAGCTCTATTTGTGGAAAAAAAAGGAAGCCAATTTTGTTTGGGAGCCACGTCGCACGACTGCGCAATTGTTAGTTAAAGCGACGCAGTGCCGAATCGCAAAAAGTGGTCTGGTCTTTGACCAGCAAAATGGTCCGGGGCTGAAGTAGTTAAAATGACTTGGTAAGCTATTGTAATGCCGCGTACACATGAGCGGAATGTCCGACAGAAAAAGTCAGACGGAATCTTTTCATTGTATATTCCGATCGTGTGTATGCCTCATCTGACTTTTTTATAACGAAAATTCTAACGGACCTAGAAATAGAACATGTTTTAAATCTTTCCGACGGAACCAATTCCTATCGGGGAAAACCGTTCATCTGTATGCTGTTCCGATGGACCAAAAACGATGCATGCTCTGAAGCAAATACGCGACGGAGGCTATTGACTACTGGCTATTGAACTTTCTAGTCCTGTCATACGTGTTGTACGTGACCGCATTCTTGATGGTCAGACTTTGGTGTGATCGTGTGTACGCAGGACAGTTTCAGCGGAACTCTGTCAGAAAAACCTTCGGAGTTTATTCCAACGGGAAAACCGGTTGTGTGCATGCGGCATTAGACTTTCCAGGCTTCACAAGTTTGTTGCACAGTTGCAGCAAGTCCGTATTGCATGACTCCAGATCAACTTTCTTTGCAAACATTCTGCAAGTCTGCTACAAGTTCTGGTTTAGTTATGTTGTGAAATAGTCATCCCACCACAGGGGTCACTGTGGCTGAATTTTTATTCTGTAGACTTGCAGAACTCTTGCTGTAGGCTCACCACTGCAACTTTTCTCTTGCTAGAGACTTGCCATGCAAATGTGCTACAAATTGGAAAAGTGTCAACTAGAATTTGTGCTTGAAGTGCTCTGCAAGTGTAAAATTTGCCAGTGAAAATATGCAACAAGTTAACAGACTTACAATTCAACACTGCCACAAATGTGTGGCACGTTATCCTTGCTATCTGGGTATCACTTTTATTTTTATAACAAGGAATGTAAACATCCTTTAATAGGAATAGGACTTGGCAGTTCCTCCTTACAGTGAGATCCAGGGTCCCCAGAACTCTCCTCTAGGCTGGAAAGCCTGAGATAAAAAAAACAAAAAACGATCTCAGCTTCCCAGAAACACAGCAGTGTTTACATCTGCTGGCATCAGAAGTGAAGTCATAACGTCATGGCTGGCCCTTTAAAGGTCCTAGAGATGGCTGGGGATCATTTGGTCCTCGGTCAGCTCCATGGTAAATGGCTACTGCCGGCTGATTCCTTCTCCGGCTCGCCGATTACACAGGTGAGCCAGTAGATGCACCAGTGGGCATCTTCCACCACCTTTAAAAACAGTAGAGCGTCTGAACAGCCGCTTTTATTGTTTTTACATGACAGGGAATTGCCGGCAGACAAATAAGATATCTGAATGATGCCTGCAGCTGCAGCCATCATTAAATATCTCCACTTCAAGTCCAGGACGTCATATGACATCCAGCGGTATGGAAGTGGTTAAATATTTCCAATAATATCCCTGCAGAGGACCACACCTTTCATTTCAGTGAGCATAGACAGGTAGAGAACAATTATTAGACTTGCATTCATTCACTCTAATGCTATACTTTTAATGTAATATTTCAGGACTTACAGTTTTTAAATAATTCCAAATAACTAGCCTTACATGATCCAAAGATTGTAATATGTAATCCTGATCTTCTATAACTGGTAGGTAATAGCTTCACAGGACCAGCAATTATGTCTGTGTGGTTTCTAATATAAGGTGTCCATAAAAAGCTTCTCTTTGTAGAAATAGAAGGAATGCAAACAGGCATTCATTATGCTGGCATCAAGCCTAGCATACACTAGTATGATGGCACTGTGGGAAAAGCTGCTGCACTGCCATAGCCTTGTTCTGCTCAATTAATGTCACAATGAAAAAAAAAAGGATTTGCAATTTCACATAGTAGCACAATTGGTAAGAAACAATATGCCTTCATTTCCTTGAGGGTTTCAGTGTTCTGCCAGGGTGGAGTTAAATGTTTCTATCAAGTGGTTGCTGCCCTTACATACCAGAAAACATGTACGTTCAATGTTTTATCACTTAAGAACATTTTATTCCATAACATAACACATGTACGTCAGTTATAGGAAGTTGCTATTTTTGTTTTATTATGAACTGGAATCACATTTATATCTTTACATTATGAATTCTGGAATGCAGCAGTGGACAGGCCAAAAACGTGCAGCAATTCTTAATAACTACAATTTAATTCTTACTCTGCCCATAAACCAGCAGAATTTAATTCAAGCGACTGGGCCAACTAATTTAATCAAAATCCCCTAAAATTTTGCCCAGACTTCCTATTCGAAGTGGAACTAAGCTCTCTCAATCAATAGTAACTGTTTTTAATACGTATGCTGCTAGCATTAGTAAATAGATAGGAATGTATGCAATGTATTATATTTAGTGAAAAAAGGAGGTCTCCCCGGATCTCCCAGAAAGAGAAATACAGGAAATAGGGGATTTTAATGTGCCAAAAAACGAAAAAGATACAGTCATATACAAAAGTAGGGATGAGCCTGATTTTCGAGTCGAACTTACATCGGGTGTTCACCTGTTCGCCGAATATCTAACAATTTGGGGTATTCGTGGCAAATTCGAAAGCCGAGGGACACCCTTTAAAAGTCTATTAGAGAAATCAAAAGTGCTAATTTTAAAGGCTTATATGCTTGGTATTTAGGGATCAGCCGAACACCCCCCAGTTCGGTTTGCAGCAGAACATGCGAACGGGCAAAAAAATGTGTTAAACACGCGAACACCGTTAAAGTCTATGGGACACGAACATGAAAAATCAAAAGTGCTAATTTTAAAGGCTTATATGCATGATATTGTCATAAAAAGTGTTTGGGGACCTGGGTCCTGCCCCAGGGGACATGTATCAATGCAAAACAAAGTTTTAAAAATGGCTGTTTTTGTGGGATCAGTGATTTTAATAATGCTTAAAGTGAAACAATAAAAGTGAAATATTCCTTTAAATTTTATACCTGGGGGGTGTCTATAGTATGCCTTTAAAGTGGCACATGTTTAGAACAGTCCCTGCACAAAATGACATTTCTAAAGGAAAAAAAGTCATTTAAAACCACTAGCGGCTATGATGAATTGTCGGGTCTCGGCAATACAGATAAAAGTCATTGAGTGTGTTTTGTTGCTGTATTGTAGTAAATACTCTTCCTTCTTTATTTTGGAATGGCGTGTATAAAATTGTAGTAATTCTGTCTTAATATAATGTAATGTTTGTATTACTTACAAGTGTAAAAGTTGTGAATACGAAGTGGATCCTGAAGAAGCCCATCTCAGATGAAACACGTTGATTCCAAACCCCTCTGTTTTGTTGGGTGTATAACAAGCCTGTTAGCATTTACTAAACGTTTTTAGAATTGACTTCTATATTTTAATGGTGTATAATAAACATTGTTGGTTTTAATCTTCATTGCTTTTGTATATGACTGTATCTTTTTTGCATGTTAAAATACCCTTTTTCCCCGCATCTCTCTTTCCGGGAGATCCTGGGAGACCTAATTCTTTCACTAGTTGCACCTTTGGGGACTGTGCCCTTTTTTCATACAAGACCTCCCACCCAAACATTTCTAATGTATTATATTTACTTGTTTTAACCACTTGCTTACTGGGCACTTAAACCCCCCTCCTATCCAGACCAATTTTCAGCTTTCCGCGCTGATGCACTTTGAATGACAATTGTGCGGTCATACAACACTGTACCCAAATTAAATTTTTATAATTTTTTTCCCCTAAATAGAGCTTTCTTTTGGTGGTATTCGGTCACCTGTGCGATTTTTTTTTTTGTTAAAAAAATGTTAAAAGACTGAATTTAAAATTTTTTTTAACAAGTTTGTTATAAAATTTTAAAATGGGTAATTTTTGACCATCATTAATGTACGCTGATGAGGTGGCAGTGATGGGCACTGATAGATGTCAGTGATGGGCACTGATAGGCAGCACTTCTATGTGGCACTGATTGGCCCCACTGGTGGGCATTGATAGGTGGCACTTGTGAGCACTGATAGGTGGCACTTGTGGGCATTGATAGGTGGAACTTGTGGGCACTTTCAGGTTCCAATTATGAGGCATAATTGCCTCTTCCGTTTCGGGACCAATGTCCCTTTAAGCGGGGCGGTGATCGGGTTTTTTTTTCTCCTCCGCTGTCAGCGTGAGGAGAAAAAAAAAAAGATCACTGAGCTTTTATTTTGATCATGTGATCAGCTGTCATTAGCTGACAGCTGATCACATGGTAGGGGGCCGGGACCCAGATCAGTGATCACCCGAGTCTCGGTGACTCGGTGATCACAGCGTGCTCCGTGTGCGCCCTGCAGGGAGCGTGCACAGGGGAGGTCATCATATGCTTTCTGGCCTAGGCCAAAATGATGTCATACTTCCAATGAGTCTTCAAGGGCATTTTTGTTTGTACTTTCATCTGGATGAGGAGAGGAGGAGTTTTCTCGGCTAAGCACACCCTCCTCATTGCATGCCTGAGCTAAGGACAGATCGATTCCAGGAAGTAAACACTACATGAATCATATGCCCTTGCTCAAGGCAACAGTGGTTAAAAATGGTAGGAAGGTGTTTTTCAAAGTTATCCCTATACAAAATAAAGCATGGAGACATGGATGGGTGAGTTTACATTGAATATTTAAAAAGTATTACATAGTGTTTTCAGTTTGTGGTGCTCAGATACACTTAAGTATCTCTTTATATGGAATGCCAGACATCGTAACAGGTATTTTGTGTGTCTAGCATGCTGCCAATGCAATATGTATAATTTTTCCCAAATGAAAAAACATTTTTACAGTTAGAATTTCATTTCTTTGAGAAAAAAACTCCATCCTGCTGCTTCAAGTTTTCTTGTCATTATGGTCAAAACAGAGCTTTAATGTGACGCTATTAGCCATGAGGAAATCAAACAAACCTTCTAAAATTGAGAATTTTTAAACAAAATTCTAGTGGTGTATAGCCATCTTCAGTCTAAGGCCACTCTGTAATCCTGCTACCCTATTTGCTGCTTCATTCCCTCAAATAAACCACTCGGTCTAGGTAAATGCAAATTCTAAATTTTGTTTTACAAAAGTGTTTAAGTTTTCTGCATGTTTCATACAGTGAAAGATAACAGTACAAAAATGCTGTAAGAGCAAATAATAAAATAAAATAAAGAGAATGTGGGCCAATAGGCTTATTATATCAGAGACAATTCAAGACAATTTGGTCGGTATTTTAGTAGCAACATATAAAGTAAGTACAACCAAGACTTGAGAGTGTGGTTACGCAGGAAACAGCAGGACCTGCCTGGGGTCAGCACCTTGTACGTAATTAGTACCACCTACAACTTGGGGGAGGAGATGGTCCAAGCAACACATGCAAGCCTGCAAGTAAAGGGCTTTTCACGGCCCAAAAATGAAAAATATAGCAGTTAGGAACAAGAAAGGAAGAAGAAAAAAGGGGGAGGGAGGGGTAGGGAAAAATGGGGAGAGGGTGGGGAAAAGGGTTCCCACATGATACAACCACCTGTCCACAGCTGAAAACAGAATCAGAACCATCAAGTTGAAAGCAGAGAATGGTCAAGTTTAAAATTGTCATTATATGCGATCAACAGTTCTCACACCTTCAGAAATTGAGCGTATGTGTCATTCAAAATGGAGGTGAGCTTCTCATGCACCATAGTCCCCATGAGTAGATGTTTAACTTCCGCTAAGTTTAGATACTGCTGATGCCAAGCTTAGGCCACCAGGAAAGCAAAGCCCACAAATTTCCTCTGATTCGTAGACAAAGCTGCCTATAGGCCAATGTAGGAAGGCCTCCCACAGACTACGCAC